>NC_141686.1:225938416-227138416 GCF_964263255.1 Lissotriton vulgaris | reverse complement strand
AAAAGATGTGCATGTTCTGTATGTAGGAGGCAGAACTGATGCTGCCTGTGCTGTGCATGTTCTGCCGGCAAATACACTTTATTTGCTCCACCCTTTAATATAGTGCTGCATGTAAGAAAAAGCACTACTCTTTTTAACTCAAGTGCACTACCTTCAGAGAGATGGAACAGTGGATATATACTTGCATATGCAAAGTGTCTTGTTTTTTTTTGCTAGAAGTTAATATGCTTTAAGAAAGAAGAATGCATTGTTGGCACAATTGACATGCACTTTATTATAAATGTTTGGAAAATTGAGCACATTAGCTGCAGTTATTAACTCTGTGATTTTGCAACACCCATCCTTATTTTGTTTTGTTTAAATATACTTCTTTGATAAAAAGTATATTTATTTATCTTCACCCACTTTGTGAGATGTGATCTCAACCCTCAGATTTTCAGACTTCATAGCTAAATATACAACTGTCTTTTTGTGTGTTTGACAATGATATTGAAGGCAGCATTGTATCCAACTGATTTACTGCCAGCAAAAGATGATATTTCTCTAAATTAAAAGTTTTCCGTTATATTTAATGTGAGTCAAATAAATGGTGTGAAAACCAACGGCAATATCTTCTAACATTTTATGCCGGGTTTAGTAACACATACTGGCAAAAAATGTTTATTTGGAATTTACTTTCCAGTGCAAAACATTTTTGAGCTGAGGTTGCCTGACAGTAAGGCAAGGCAGCACGAGCACCCCTATGCTTTACTCAGAAAAAATATTGAGTATAAAATATTGACACACCAGAATATCGAGTTTAAATATTGTGATATGGAAATATCAACAGCCAAAATATCAATGTCAAGAATATCAATTTTAAGGTAAGTAATATCGATTTTTAAGATATCAAAGCCATTACTATAGCTTGAAAAAATATAGTTGTATGAAATATCGTTTTTTGATTGTCTTTACGTATTTTAGAATATATTTTAAATGTTTATGATATCATTTTTGTGTATAAATATTTTTGATTTTTGTAATATATTTGTTAAATCTTTAGTAGTTACTAAATTAATTTATTAAAATGTTTTTTTTTTTTAGTTTCATAGAGGGTTGTGGGTTTATAGAGGTATAGGGCTTGAAGTAGTTTACTTATGATACAATTATGATTAATTGTTTTATTTAATGATCATTTATTTACTTGATATAGAATGATATTATTTGTGTAATTATTTTAGTAAGTAAATCTTATCAATGAGTTGTGGAGTTTATGGGGTCAAGGGTTGAAGGTAATATTTTTTGAATTAATTAATAATTAGCTGTTAATTTATCTTATTTATTTAATTGATGATTAATTATGTTTATTGTGTAATTGTATTTTGTTAGATGTGGGTTGTCGGGCTACATGGGCAAAGGATGGGAAGGAATTTATTTTTAATTAATTAATATTTCGATGCTAAATATTAATAACTATGTACATCATAATCAATTATTTTAATTCGGTAAATATTTCTTTAAGTTTAATGTTCGGTGTAGGTTGTTGAGTTTATGAGGGTAAAGGGGGGAAGTTAATTAATTTTAATGAATTAATATTTAGTTTTTAATAAATAATATTTGTTTACTTGATAATTATGTTAATTGAGGAATTCATTTTTTTATTTATATGTGGGTTGTGGGTTTTGTAAGGTTTTGGGTAGAGAAGTAAATAATTTAAAGTACGTATTAGTTATTTCTTTAATTAATATGAATTACTAATTTAAAACTTAATTGTGTGTTTTGTGAAGGTATATTATTTATATTTCAATAATAATTACTTATAATTAAATATCTCCTGATCTACTGATTGGATTTTTCCTGTGTTGGTGTTGGTTTTATTCCTTAAACATGGTGTTGGATTTTTCTTGTGTTGTGTTTTCACTTTATTACAGTTTGAATTACTGCATAAATACTTTGCACATTGCCTAAAAGATACGCTTGTGTAAAGCTACCAGATGGTTGAGCACAAGTTAATTTGGGGTTTGCTTGTGACTTCATACTGATAAGGAATGTGGTTACTTCTTGAGTAGGGGTTCGCCCCCCTCAACCAGTAACCCAATTTCTTAGACTTGAGTTATTAAATCTACCATTTAACCTGGGGCTACATCTGGCTTCAAAAGTGCTAACTAATGCTCAGTATTTCTACTTTTTCATGGATGCATCTTATACACACATTTTCATGCAAGAAACATGTACACTCTGCAAGATCTCTGCTTTCTCAGTGCTTCTTTTATGTTTGTGTTTCTGAGAGCATAGATGAATGGATTGAGCATTGGTGTCACAGCAGTGTAGAAAATAGCAGCCAAGAATTCCTGCTGCATGGAAAATCCAGGCAGAGTTTGTATATAGGCAAACACAAAAGTCCCATAGAATAGGCTGACTACTGCTAAGTGAGAGATGCAGGTGGAGTATGCCTTCTGTCTCCCTCGTGTAGATGTAATCTTAATTATTGTTATAGTTATCAAAGTGTAGGAACCGAGCATCACAGCAAGTGAAGATAGAGCAATCACACCTCCTGAGAGCAGAGCACTCAGGACATTGCTTGAAGGGTATGTACATGCAAGCTTGAACAGAGCTGTAAGGTCACAGAAAAAATGGCTAACTGCAGAGTCACAAAATGACAATCTGCTAGTGGACAGAGTATGTGCAGTGGCATAGAGGAAACTGACACTCCATGAGATGAATATCAAATGGACTATCACTCTTGTGCTCATTATTCTAGTGTAATGCAGTGGGCGACAGATGGCTACATAACGGTCATAAGCCATGGAAGAAAGAATCAGGCTCTCAGCACATGCAAAGTGTATAAAGAATTGTAGTTGAGTGAGGCAGCCATTGAATGAGATTGTCTTCTTCTCAGAAAGAAGATTCACAAGCATGTTGGGAACAGTGACAGAGGAGTAGCACATGTCCAAGAAGGAGAGTTGACTGATGAAGAGGTACATAGGGAAATGAAGATGGGGCTCCACCTGAATGATGACTATGAGAAGGCAGTTTCCAGCCAAGGTTGTGATGTATATGAGAAAGAAAGTCATGAAGAGGAGACCACCAGTCTCTGGTAGGTCAGAGAGTCCCAGCAGGATGAATTCTGTCAGATATGTTGTGTTTTCCCCTTCCCGTATCTTCATAGAGCTGGTTTATAGTCAGCTGCAATAGGGAAGCAAATTCAAGTAAAAACATTTAATAAATATGTCTTTTTATAAGAAATTTCAAAACTGTTTTCCCTATATGTAAATGCATGCCCATATATGTGCACCAAACAAAAATGGAAAGTCCAAGAAATTTACCTGTGCTTTTTAACAGAATATCTGTTGCTTCTTTGAGTGCACTCTCAAGATCAACACCTGAATACTATACTCATCAGCTCATTAAAAAGAGGGCAACCAATGAATGGGGTTTAATTAAAAAAGTAAACAATAAAAGATGGTTGGAAGCAATCGCCACGTGACATACTTTACACTTTTACTGCAATTCACATAATTGTCCAGGGATAAGCCTGGAAAGCCACTCTTGTCCCCGATTTCAAGGTGGACTCCTGGGTGTGTCTTGGGCCACACAATATAATAAAAACCAAAATATAATGGGTGAAGGAATTGACATCACACTCCCTTTAATCTTAATGACATCATAAAAAGTAACATTGTATGACTTTGACCCTGAATATTCCCAGTAAGGGGTCACATGATCTTAACCCTAAAGTCATCATAATATTTGTCAGTGATGAAGTTCCAGAATAAACACATGATTAATAGAATACAAAACTGGCCATTATCTTATATTAGGGTGCTGACATGATCTTTGAATGTGGTAGGGCAAAATTCTTGCCCTGAATTGTAGCAAGCGATTCAGACATATCTCTTCTAGGAGAGCTCAAGGTGGGTTCTACCCTCTGAAATTTTCTTAAACATGGGGTCAAACAATACATATTTAAAAACACAATGTTTACAAAAATGTGTTAAAACGTCATATGCTTTAAAAGGGAACTCATTACATTTGCAAGTCCTTTAATGGTATGCTAAGCCAATTAAATATTGCACTTCGTAGGAATTGACCTTTGACTTCAAAATGTGCTATGGGTGGCCTCATATGTCAAAAAGTGCCTCCACAGTTCCAGAGATAGCATTTTGCAATGGGTGCCTCCTTATGCCCTTATGCCAAAACCTTTTTACAAACTAGCATCAATCAATAAAATTCTTGAATCGAATATTTGAAAATAATCTTAAAAATACAGTAAAATGCAAAATGTACAGGTTCACAGATATGTACATGTAAAACCACTCATGTTAAAACTTCAACGATTTCCAGTGATATCGCACCTTTCAAAAAACTTCCTACTGAGACACATAATGACAGATTACATAACGGGCAGAGGAAATAAAGGGCAGACTTACATTGGATCAAATGTAATACTTTAAGTACATGCACTAAAGAATTACTTCCTCACAGGGGCACAACATATACCATTTAACCATACAGACAACCACAGCAGCATAGGGGCCAAAGCAATAAGATCAATTCACATTTCTCATGCACACAAAAGTTGGGACTGCTACCTGAAACCCCCTACAAGTGCCTAGAGAAGCAGTTATCTTCACCTTGAATGTGTTAGGTTTTGTAGTATCCCCACAACCCTGTTCCAAAGGATACCATGGTTAGTCATCTACATTTGTACACCTCCAAAATGGGTTTCATAGACCTGCTTCCTATGTTGTTGGCAAAATTCATCAACCTACCAATTGAATTGGGTAAACTTTATGCCCCCAGTAGATATACATTGACCCAAGTCCCTTGGGAATCAAAAATTGCACCCAGATAGGGCAAATGGTTTACCCTCTCAACACTAAACACTTTAAGATGTCAGGACTATCAATTTGTCATGGTTAACCCCCCCCCATACACCATGATGTTCGGCCCTTATGCCAAGAATAACCTTCATAGAACTAGCACCAACATTTTGACACACGTGTCTCCATGCCAAGACTCTACTCATGTATACTAGAGACAGCATTTTTCCATGGTTGTTGAATGTGCAAAAAATCACAGGTAGTATGCATGCTCTAGTATTTTAGTATAGATGCCCATTATGCCAAGAATTACATTCAGTATGCCAGTATTTTGTACAAGTGCACGTCATGGTTACAATTGCCACTTTGGTAATCAGAGGATGGTCATTATTGATTAGTTTGGTGATTAATGATTATTGATTTCACCATCAACTACTCAACTAATTGATCATTGACCTTCAGAAGAGAAATAAAATAATTGCCCAAGTTAGATAAATGTCCAAGTCCTGATTCCTGACTCCAATGCTCAGAACCTGAAGACTGGCAAAGCAGTACTGGAAGGTGATGCAAGAAGTGGTGTGAGTATGAATAGGGTTGTGAAATGTTGTTAATATGCTAGCATGTATGTATTTTTTTGAAGTGTTGAAAATAGTAAGGATTTTTACTGTTGGTGACATTTTGCTCATTTTGAATTGATGGTGTTATTTATTATATTGGTAATTTCATAGGACATATTTTTGGTTATTGATTACATGTTTTAACTCTTCATGTTAAGTTAGTGTCTTGGTTTATGTTGTCTGGAACACGCAGGTATGCACACCTGTGGAATCCCGGGAAGGAATAGCGGGTGGTAAATGGAAGCCACACTGCACTGAGGTTACCTGTCTGTTGGAATAGCACTGAGAAGCTAGGTAGGGCTGGCAGTGTTAAATTAGGGACTATTTTCTGTGTGAGTGATTGATAGCAAAGAGTTCGCTGGTGAAACTTTAGTCTGATATCACCTAGAAAGGGTCACACTGAAGGAGTAGCAGGTTCTTCTGAGCTTGATTGACAGCAAAAGGGTTCACTGGTGAAACTTTGGCCTAAGATATATCCTGACGGATAAGTCCAAAGGAGTAGCAGGTTCTTCTGAGCTTGTGTGAAGGGTAAGCGGAAGGGATTTACCTGTAGTGTTTGAAGAGTAAACGGAAGGTCTTACTTTGTGAAGGGTAAGCGGAATGTGTTACTCGCAGTGAATATAAATCTATCCTTTATTTAGCACAATAGACAGAGTAGCGAATGTATTTATGTTGTTACTAACAGAGTTATTGATTGAGAAATATTTGCAGTAAGATTTTGTGGAGGGTCAGTAGTAGGAGTAAAACTGACTACAATTGAGACTGAAAGCTTTGGAAAAAAAGAAATTGCATTGAACTATTGCAAAAATGAAATTGTTTGAAGGTTTAAAGAAGCTGTTAGGAGGTAAAGTGAAAAATTCGTTTTTTATTGGTGATGCTCCTGAAGGAACACCTGTGCATTTTATGTCTACCAGTTTGGGACAAAACACATGTATGTGGGTTCACCAATGGTGCAAGATTACTGAAAAAGAGGGTGTTTTGAGGTTTCCAAAGGATGCAAAAGATGGTACTTTTGAATTGCAAATTATTGACAAATTAAGGGAAGTGTTATGTGAAATAAACACACCATCTAAAGCTGCACAATTTGAGGCCTTAAGCATGTGGGAAAAGGTAGCAAGAGAGAAAGGAAGTGAGGATAAAAAGGTAAAGCACCAAATGCATGAGAAAAGAATTAATGATGATAAAGAGCTTCAAATAAATAATGATTCAGGGGATAAAATAATGGATGCATTGTTAACTGAGTGTCCCCCGCTTTATGTGGTTCCCATTACAAATACTGAAAATAGTGTACTAGTAAGCACTACAGTGGCTACTGCTTCTGTTGAGCAGAGAAAAACACAGATTGAGAAAAATGTGCAAACATTTCAGATTGACCCATCACCTGTAGATTCAGCACTGACACTGACAGTGCTACCTCCAGGTGTTACTGCTTCAAATGTGCCTGATTCAGTCCAAGAATTGCTAACTGCAGATGCACAGATAATGCATAGAAAAATTATGACTGTCCAAATTAATATGGTCCCTACTGAAAAGGTTCAAAGAATTGCAGAAGGAGTGATTATGGCAGAGTTTATTTCAGAAACTCAGAATACACAGATTATTGAACAGAAATTACCCCAAGTACTGAAAGGTGAGGGAAAAATGGCCTTTACAACATCTACAGCTCAGGATAAAATAAACATATTTGAAATTGGGATTTCTCAAACCTGCTTTGAGGAAGCAGCAGTGATTAAAAAGATAGAAAACATGGGAGAACTTATTAACACTGGCCCTGAAAAAGAGAAACAGCTTAGTCTTTTAAATTCAGCACTTGAACATGGAGAAAATGGTACACAGTCAAAATATCGAGTAGGAAATATCGACCTACCATAATATCGAGTCTGAAATATCGAAGGTGCATAATATCGAAGGCAAGAATATCGTAGGACAGAATATCGACCCAAGGTAAGTAATATCGAAATACTTAATATCGATGTAAGTAATATCGAAGTTAGTAATATCGATAGCATATATATCGATGTTACTAATTTCGATGACACTAATATCGATATTGTATAGTTTTTTATTATGTATGTGTTATATGTTTAATTTAAGTATTTAAAATAATTACTATTATATGTGTATAAATTTTATATAATAAGAAATAAATTTATAAGTAAATTTTATGTTTTTGTACCGGAGCAGGTTGTGGGTTTATAGGGGAATAGGGTGGGAAGTAATTTAACTATGGTAAATTGATTAGTAATTAGTAGGATTTATTAATAAATTATAATTAATTGGTAATTATGTGAAAATAATAGGAAAATAATTTTAATTAATTTATTAATTGATATATATGTTCTGTAGCGGGTTGTGGGTTTATAGGGGAATAAGGTGGGAAGTAATTTAATTATGGTAAGTTGATTAATAATTAGTAGGATTAATCAATTAATTATAATTAATTGCTAATTAATATTGATTAATTGGGAAAAAAATTAATTGATTAATTGAGATATATTTTCTGTAGCGGGATGTGGGTTTATAGGGATATGGGGTGGGGAGTAATTTAATAATAATTAATTAATTAATATATGTTTTTAAAAATGTATATTTAATTTATTGGGAAATAATTAATATTAATTAGTTAATTAATTATTATAATTTTGTACATATTTAAAATTATTAATTAATTGGTAATTAAATAATATTAATTAGTTACATTAATTAGAGTAATTTATTTATATATAATTTTTAGTTACTGTTAATTAATTTATTGGGGAAAAATAATATTAATTATTAAATTATATTAATTACAGCTAATGTGCTAATATATTTACTTTATTTGTTATTGTTAATTAATAATTAATTGCTAATTAAATAATATTAATTAAGTTTGGGTAAAGGAGTATTTTTAGGGTTCAGGGTCAGTTTTGGGTTTTTGGGTAAAGGGGTATTTTTAGTGTTCAGGATCAGTTTTGAGTTTTTGGGTAAAGTGGTTTTTTTAGGGTTCAGGGTCAGTTTTCAGTTCTTGGGTAAAGGGGTATTTTTTGGGTTCAGGGTCAGTTTTCAGTTCTTGGGTAAAGGGGTATTTTTTGGGTTCAGGGTCAGTTTTCAATTTTTGGGTAAAGGGGTATTTTTAGTGTTCAGGGTCAGTTTTCAGTTTTTGGGTAAAGGGGTATTTTTAGTGTTCAGGGTCAGTTTTCAGTTCTTGGGTAAAGGGGTATTTTTAGGGTTCAGGGTCAGTTTTCAGTTCTTGGGTAAAGGGGTATTTTTAAGGTTCAGGGTCAGTTTTCAGTTTTTGGGTAAAGGGGAATTTTGAGGGTTTAGGGTCAGTTTTCAGTTTTAGGGTAAAGGGTTATTTTTAGGGTTCAGGGTCAGTTTTCCGTTTTTGGGTAAAGGGGTATTTTTAGGGTTCAGGGTCAGTTTTCAGTTCTTGGGTAAAGGGGTATTGTTAGGGTTCAGGGTCAGTTTTCAGTTCTTGGGTAAAGGGGTATTTTTAGGGTTCAGGGTCAGTTTTCAGTTTTTGGGTAAAGGGGTATTTTGAGGGTTTAGGGTCAGTTTTCAGTTTTTGGGTAAAGGCTTATTTTTAGGGTTCAGGGTCAGTTTTCAGTTTTTGGGTAAAGGGGTATTTTTAGGGTTCAGGGTCAGTTTTCAGTTCTTGGGTAAAGGGGTATTTTTTGGGTTCAGGGTCAGTTTTCAGTTTTTGGGTAAAGGGGTATTTTTTGGGTTCAGGGTCAGTTTTCAGTTTTTGGGTAAAGGGGTATTTTTAGGGTTCAGGGTCAGTTTCAGTTCTTGGGTAAAGGGGTGTTTTTTGAGTTCAGGGTCAGTTTTCCCTACTGTTGCACTCTCTGGAGTAGGAATAGAAATTTTTACCCTTACACTATCCAACGTTTTATTTAATTAATTGTAAAAAATTCAAATGTTTATTTTATTTTTTATATTACTTACATTTTATTTATGTTACTCTTTTATGTTTGTAAATGTGTTAGTAAATTAGAATATATTTCATTAATTTATAAATTCGTAAAATAATTATTAATACTTATTGTTCAGTGCATATATATTACATATTTACTGTATATATTTAATTAATGTATTCTTAATATATATGTATTATTTATTACTTTTAAACATTATTAGATACTTTTAAATATGTTTATTGTATTTATTAGTCTTATAGACTTAATTTTACATTGATATATTAAAAAAAAAAACAATATTTTTAACATCGATATTTTTTACATCTATATTTTTTTTCGATATTTTTGTACTTACCATGTTGTAGATAGGATGTCGATATTTTTGCCCTCGATATTGTTGACTCGATATTCTTGTAGGTTGATATTTCTGTAGTCGAAATTCTGTCAGTGATTCGGAGAAAATAACAGTCCATGCTGTTTAAATCATGAAAATGTGAACCAGTGTCAGGAAAAAGAATTAATTTCCCTGAGTAAGGAAACAGTTGCATGTGCATTAACTACACATAATGGCCTGGCAGATTTGGCTCAAAAATATGAAACTGATGTTTCAGGAAGTTTTCCATCTCAGAAAAGTTTTAGGGTACATATGGATGATGAAGCAAAGGAGAAAATGTGTTCTTCAGGAATGCAATTGCACATTGCAGAAATAAAGTATATTTTTAAATGCAATGGGTTTGAGAAATTAGGAGACAAATGGGCAAGAAAACATGAGAAGAAAAAGAAACCACCAGACCTAGCAAGGAAACTGGAAAAGGAAAAGAAGCCACCAGATTTAGTTGACAAAAATAATAAGCAGAATGAGGGAGAAGCTTTTGCTTACTCATTGAGAGAAAAGGTGGGAGAAGTGCATGTTCCTATGCCACAGAATAAAAGTGAACTTGCAGCATTTCTGAACACATTACCTCAATTGAGAGACAGACATATGCTGTGGTACCCACAAGTTGATGGATTTGATGACATTTTAAAAGAGTTGTGCATTATTTTGGAAATGTTCTTTTACATTGTCATGCAGACTGAATTGTGGTTTGAATCTAAAGTTTTGCAAAGGCCAGGTGAGGAGACAATGAAAAGGGTTTGCATGAATGCACCATCATTTTCTGTTGTTATGGAGGAAAATATAGCAGTGATTACTTTCCAGAAGGGTCGAGTGCCAGCAAAGGATGTTGATTGGGTACAGATTAAAAGAACACAGGATGGAAGTAAAGTTGGTTTGGTTTGTGCAAATTCAGGTATGGATGTTGTACTGCTGGAAAATATGTCCTTTTGCCATCCTTATAGCAGATTTGAGCATTGGAAGAAGAAATATACATTTAAACATGATGCACAAAAACATGGAGAAATGCAGATGCGAAATATGCAAGCTAAGCAAATGCAAATGTCAGTTCAGAAACAGGTACCTTTGGCAGGAATTTTTCAAGCCCAAGCAAAGATGGTCCCACAAAATATGGAAAAAGCTCAAATTAATTCAAATAAGGTGTCCAGAGCAAGAGTGAATTATTTCCAGAGACAAAATCAGAACCCAGTCCAACAGGTTGCTGTGTTTGAAAATGAGAGTTTTAACCCTCACAATTCTGAATTTGCCAAGTCCATTGTGGAGGCAGTGGAAAGTCCAGACTTAATTTCAAGAGTTTTAATGAAAGAAATTATTAACCCAGTTTTAGAAAAATTTGCACAAAAATTAGGCCCATTTGAGGAAAATGACAAAACTGTTGTCTGTGATTCAGGCCTAGCAGAAAAACAATTATTTTGCAAATTAAACAGCACAGAATACTTTACATCAGATAATGTTCATTTTCAGATTCCTGATGAGGAGGTACATTTTAAAATGGCCCAACAAGAAACAGCTGTAGCATTATCTTCAGAAAAGACAGTTGAAAATTACCTTCTGCTTTGGAAAAAATAAACACAGAAATAAGAGAGTTCACAGAGAAGGATGCCAGATACATAAAATGTGCAGAACATGTCTTATTAAAACTAGAACCAAATGACATGTGTTCAGGAACACCATCAGTTGCAGAAATGTTACCAATAAAAGGATTTTTGATGGAATTGATTGGAAGTTTGTATAACTTTCTGATCACACACTCACAGAAAATAAATGAAAAGAACAGAATAGTGCAGGAGATTAAAAGCATATTTTTTTCATGTTGTCCTGTGGTACCGAATCCAGCCAATATATTTTTTCACATTCCATGTGCTGAAGAATGGCTTACTTTTATTGATTTTTGCAAAGTCCATGTAACAGTGCCATTGCATGAGAATAGTAAGGAGTACTGTCAAAAAGAAGATGAATACCTGGGACACAAAATTGGAAAGGGAGGTAGAAAGGTGTCACCAGAGAAGGTGGAAATAATTTCCAAGATGAATCCACCTCAAATTCAGAAAGAAGTCAGGACATTTTTGGGAATGGTTAGCTGCTGTAGAGAGTGGTTACTAAACCTTTCCCTAGTGGCTAAGCCTTTACTGAGGCTGACACACACAGGTGTGTATGATCCGCTTCCATTGGACAACAATTGCACAAAAGCATTCCTAGAGTTGAAAGAGAAAGAATGTTGCGCCCCAGCACTAGGAATGAAAGTTTATTTAAAAGAAAATGCACCAATTTGCAGTGAGAGGGAGGGCTGCACTCTCTCATTGCCTATTCAAAAAGATGACTGTGTTCAAAGCTCTGTGATGTATTGCCCAATGACCTTTGACCCTAACTTCACAAAAATGTCAGCAAATGAATTGAATTGTGATGAAACTGAATATGAGTGTCTTAATATCATGACAATATGCATAAAGCCAACATCAGACTTTAATGATGAATTTCTGAGTCAGCCCAACAATGTCCATTTTGTAGATGGCCCATGTTTGAAAGGTGACACATTAAAAGCAGCACATGCTGTGCTCCTTATACATGATGTTGTCAAAGCTTCATGGCTTTCAGTAGTTGCCCCAGCCCAAAATTCGAAATTGATTGCCCTTACCATAACATGCAGTATATCTGCTCAAATGAGAGTCACTGTTGTCATGGGAGAGAGAAATGCTTATTCAGTTGCACACGTTTGTGTTTTGTTAGCATGTACATTCTATGGAATCTTCACAGGTGAATTAAAAGAGGCTCAAGAAAATGTTTTTGAAGCAGCACTTCAGGGTTGTATCAGAACTGTTTTTGAGAAAAGTGACAACTGCATAGTGGCAAATGTGTTATTGCAAAGACTGATGCCCAGGTATATATTGCCAGTTTCTCTGAAATCAGATCATAAGGTGGTCACAAAGATAATGAGTGCAGAACAACAGATTGGACAAGGAATGGATTGCAGCTATCTGCCTGAAGTGTTAAGCATAATAAAGCAACACAATGGCAGCACTGAGTTACCTTTTGCAAAAGACGGTTTCTCACCAACACCAAAGTGGCTTGAAAATGCATATGCAATTGCACTTGTGGAAAACACTGAGGAGAACACTAGCCATGGCTGTGTAGGTCTGGTTGATGTACAATGTGCAGTTTCTCACCAGATTGCAGCTGCTACACAAGATCTGCATAATGGATGGTGCAACGGCTTGATCTGAGAGATGCTGTTGTGAATCATCTGAATCTGATCAAAGTGAAGATAAGAGTGAAAGGCATTGGTTGAAAAAGTGCAAAGGATTGATGGTGCTCTGTCCGAGTTTCTCAGCACCTAAGCAGTCTAATTTGCATTGAAAAAGGTACAGAATGCCAATGAGCCATTCTGATGGCAAGCTGATGACAAAGAGCAAAGAAATGCTGAAACTGTCCGGTTGAATCCTTTTTTATTATTTTAGTTACTTATTTTAAAGAAGACTAACTGTTCCAAGAAGCTACTTACAGAACTCTGCACTAAAACAATTGAGCTTGGCTATATATGATCTGATTACAGATAGACTTGTGTTTGCCTTAGAAATAGAAGTACAATTGTTATATGCTCAGCTTTTGCAATTTAAAAAAAAAAAAAAAGTCACTTTTGAAAATGAAATATGTGTGATGAATTATAAATCATTTTATTATGATTTGAATTATCAGAAGGGTGGATTGATGGAGCAGATTTCCTCTGCAGTCAGGCATTGTTTTATTTTTTTGCTTCAGACAGACTGCATTTAAATTGCCACGCACCTTTTGGTGCAAGTTAAAACCATGGCACATGAAAAAACATGAAAGTGAGGCCTATTTAGTCTGAAATGCTTTTACTGAATTAACATGTGTTTTTGCAATGTAGAGAAAAGTGGCCTTTTTAGCTTTGAAGATTAATAGAATATGTTTCTCTCTTCCCAGCTCATCCCATGCAATCTACATTCACTATTTCTGTCTTAAAAGACTTTGACTTGTTGCATATTTTGATAAATATTTTTCAGTTAATACCACCTCTTTTACTTTGTTGCACATTGCATATTTATTTTGCATGTTGTCATAAATAATAGAAAAGCTGCTTTACGCTAGTAGCTTGGCTAGGTAAACATTTATAAGGAGTATTAGTATGAATTTGGGAAACATAATGGGCTGATTTACATGAAATTAACATTATCTTTTTGTTTATTTTATTTTTGGGGCCTACCATTAAATGGCTGCCTGTGAAACCATCAAAAGCTATGGCTTGCTTTGAATGAGAAGGGAGCATGCGCAGACTGTGGCAGCTTGACTCAAACTGCGGAAGGGATCAAGGACAGCTTGAACTATACATTCTTGTGATTGTGCCAATGTACCAGTTTGATAAAGTATCCGTCCTGCTGCGCTTTGACAGGAAGGAAGGACACTATAGACACATTTTCCCTAGTAAATGTTGCAAATGTTTATAAATGTATTATTCATGTATGCGTCTTTTGTTACAACTAATAAGGTCAGGGTTTTTGAATGCGTCAGGGTAATGAAAACTCATGCCATCATGATTGACCAATCAACGTACAGGTTTTCCTGAAAGTTGAAACATTTTGTGTATAAATACTACCTCTCCAGAGGAGGGGGTGGCTTTTCTCAGCTCAGCTGGCTTCTAGGCTCATTAGGGGGGTGTGTGAGCTCTTGAAGAGAAGGAACAGATTAGGCCAGACAGCCTATGGGTTAGGTACGAGATCGTCACGGGTGCATGGGCGTCCGAGGAGAGTCAGGGGGAGGGTTCTTGCTTCCACGTCATATCTTGGCACTGCAGGCGCATTCCTTTGAGGTCTGGTGAAGGAGGGGCTATCTCACTCCCTGCTTGCTCTTTAGACACAGACAGACAGAGAGTGCAGCTGATTAAATAGAATTAGATGCTAAACTTTCAGTTATGCTTTGACTAATTAATTAGGTCTGAAAAGATTTATTTGACTTACGCATTTATTTCTCTTTATGGGAGATTTTTGCAAACTATTTGATTTTTGATTAGCCTTGCAAGACTATTTTTTCTTAGAAACTCCTTAAGACATTTTGCGCCACATTTTCTATCCTATATGTAATGCTTATATGCAGACTGTAAAATGTTCTGTATTAATGCTATTTTTTCTGTTTTCCAAATTCTGTAACCTGATTGATATTTTACTAATGAATAAAGGGTCAGAGAAAAACTTAACTTTTGACTAGAAAATAAAACCCTTTAAATACTCAACAACTCTCTTTATTGGCTTAAAATGATAATTGCATTTTTGACTGTTCATGATTATTAAAGTCTCCTGAAGGTAATACATGGTGTGAAGGGCCCAACACCTTTTGAGCGGTAAATTAGAGGTAGCATGAGGGTTTTGCATTGAGAAACTACCAGAAGAAATTACCGCTCCATCACCACCAGTTGGGTAGTTGCAGTATTTCGACACAGTGCCTCTATAAGCCATATACTTCTGTCAATACCACAGAACTAACATCTGAATTATAAGCATAAAACCACATTCTCACTTACATTCACTCATTTACACTCATTCTCACTCATATTCACTCATTCATTCTCACTCACTCTGTTACACTCAATCTAACTCTCACTCAATCACTCTCACTCTGACTATCTCTTATTCAGTCACACTCACTTGCACCCACTCTTAATCTCACTCCCTTGTCCTCACTTACTCTCATTTACTCTCAACTATTCTGATTCATTCACACTCAATCACACTCACTTTCATTTTTATTCTTGTATGTTCTTACTCAAACTCAAGTACACTCACTCTTACCAAGTCTCATTTATTCTCAGTCGCTTTGATTCAGTCAATCTTACTTACTCACTCAATCAATCAATCACACAGATGTATTCAATATTTTTTAAATAGACCATAAAAGCACAACAGAACACATAAAATAATTTCAAATTATTAGATACATTTTTTCATTGGTTAAAATAAGTATTAAACAAGTATGCTGTGATCAGAAATAGGACCTTTAAAATCATTTGTATGAAAGGAGAGAACGGTTCATATTTAAAAATTACACTCTGCTATCAAAAAGTGATCACACCTTTTTCCTCTTCCTAAAACAAGGCCATAGAAATGAAGCAGCACATAAACATACAAATGGGTCTGGTAAAGCCTTTAGAAAATACATGGCGACCCGGCATTACCTAAAATTATGGTGCCTAAGGATAGGAAGTATAATAATTTCCTTTCCTCAAGGTAGTTTTTGCAAAATAGTAAAATATGGAGGTCCAACTGGACAGCGTGGTTGTTACAAGGGCAGGGAGCGAGATCTGCTAATCTATATTTATTTTGTGGGTAGCCCAAGAATATCGGGATCATATTTAGTCTGAAGCGTAATATTATGAATCTATGCTACGCGTTGTTTATGCCAAATAAATAATGAAAAACCTCTCCTGATAATGGTAGAATGAGGTCATATGCAATAGAAGACTGATAGATCCGTTTTTTTTCCCTAAGGGCTAGTTGTGCTCTTTGGGAATATAGATCCGTAAACCATTTCTTCTTGACTTCTTTGCAAGTATCGGGGTCCTGAAAACGTTTTGCCATCCCTAAGTCCTTCATTACTGTTTCCACATAATTTAGCCACGCGATCCTTTTGTAATGATCTAGAATACAGCATTCTCTTATAATGGTTTGTGTCAGGTCGACCGTGGCATATTGACAACCACAGAAGGACTGTGGCCATCCTTATGGAGTCACTCAAGTAAGGGAGCCCCAATTCAAGATGCAAAATGTGGTTTGGGGTGGTAAAGACACACAATTTTTTAAAAAGGAGTCTTCCATTTGCTGTAACGGGCCATTGGTAACCATCTCCCAAACACCTGCTCCATATGTAAGAGCTGATTTCACTTTAGCTAAATATATGTTTTTAACTACGTCCAATGGGCTTCCGCCCAACTTTTTTGTGAATCTCCTAACAGCATTGAGGCTTCTTTGCATATCGTGGCTTCTTGTTTTTACTAATTTAGACCAGGACCTTGTCAAAGAGCACTCCTAGATATGAAAAGGAGTCCACCACCTTAATTTCCTTGCCCTCCGTCTGGAAGTGGGGATTTTCTGACCTCTACCCTCTCTGGCAACAATTATATGATTTTGTTTCATTGAATTTCAGGTCAAGGGAAGCCATAAAGATGGAGTAAGCTTTGATAAATTTTTGTAAGGCCCACCCGGTTCTTGCCATCAGTACCACGTCATCAGCGTATGCCAGAATCGGGAGGTGGGTTTGGTCAAATGTTAAAAACAAAAATGAGTGTAACCAATGAATCATTGATGACATCCCTAAGGCACTCAATGTGATATATTGTTCAAAAGTCACAAAACGATCGACTTATTTGAACAAATGGTCAGACAAGACCTGTCATCGATTAACTTCCAGAAAAACAAATATAAGAATGTCACACAAAAAGATCGGGATACACTCAAAAAAATAGCAAGCAATCAGAACATAACTTGCACCAAGGAAGACAAGGGCGGAGCTCTTGTTATCATGAACACAGGGAGTGATCAACCAAAAGACCAAGAAGTTCTTGCTAAAATCCAACCCAAGAAGTCCTAACATATATGCGGTCCCGAAGATACATAAAAATCTAATGGATCCTCCAATTCGACCTATAGTATCAACCCGCAACAGCATACACCAGCCCATAGGTCAATTTTTGGACCGTCATCTCCAACCCATTGTCCAATCCTTACCAAGCTATATCTGTGACACAACTGATTTTCTGAAAAAACTGGAGACAATTACCATAGACCCAAATGAAGAACTGTGGTTATGCACCGCCGACGTTAATTCGTTATACACGACCATTCCACATCAAGAGGGTATAGAAGCCATGGAACAAGCTATCTTGAAACTTGAAGTAGACGAACCCATGAAAATATTTCTAATGGAGCTAGTTATGTTTACTTTGTATCACAGTTATTTTGCGTATAAAGACAATTGGTTTCTGCAACTAGTGGGCACTAGCATGGGAAACAGCGCTGCCCCAGTCTACGCGAATATCTTTATGGGAGAATTCGAACAGTCTCACATTTGGACAAACCCAAAATGGAAGGATAATCTCAGAATGTACGGCAGGTTTATTGATGACCTATTCATCCTCTGGAACGACACACGACAGAACTTGGAACAGGCATTATTAACCCTAAATGCAGCCAACCCACGAATACAGTTTACCTGGACAATAGACCCCAAAATCATCACATTTCTGGATGTTCAAGTCACCCTACAAAACAACCAAATAACAACGGACATTTTCCGCAAACCCACTGACCGTAACAACATGTTACACTACAGCAGCTTTCATCAGTCTTCACTGAAGAAACATCTACCAAAATCACAATTAATGAGAGTTAAACGCATTACTTCAGATCCGAATCTGAATAAAATAAGAAGGAAATGAAAGATCGGTTCAGAGATAGGAAATATCCAGAGGAACTACTAGTACAAGCTACAAAAGAAGTGGATAAATTGAATCGACAAACTTTACTACAACAGACAACCAAGAAACAGAATAGTGACCGGATGGTCATAGTATCAAAATACTCTAATGTAAGCACTGAGTACAAGAATATAATACTTAAACATTGGCCAATGTTAGTATTAGAACCAGACTTCAAAGACATGTTCAAAAACAGACCAATATTTGCCCATACTAGGAGTAAAAATGTGGGCGAAATCTTGAAACAACCCACAGAACCCACATCTACTGCAAAAGGAACGAGACCATGCAACAGTTGCAACAATTGTCATAATATCATACCGGGAAACATGATAACCCATCCCATGAAAGGACACAACATTAGATTAAAAGTGACAGCAACGTGTGACTCTAACAACCTGACATACCTTCTCAAATGTCCGTGCGGAAAAGTTTATATCGGAAAGACTGAACGCAAACTGAAGACTAGGTTGAATGAACATAAATCTAACATTCGCACTAACAATTTAAAATCATCAGTTGCAGCACATTTTTTGGAAATGAACCACAACATATCCCAATTGAGATTCATGGCTTTGGAAATTATGCAAAAAAAAGAAGGCAGAGACAATAATAGGATGCTGCTACAACGGGAAAATCACTGGATTTATAAATTGAATTCGATCAAGACCGCTGGCTTAAATGAACGTGTGGAATTTGCATGTTATTTATAAGACAATAACCATGGTAACACCATGCCACTTGTTCTGTTCTGAACCCAGCTCGTGAATGTACATATGACCTTATTCCGGGTTAAATGTAATTTTATATATCATATTGTTTTTCTTCCTTCAGCTTGTTTTTTTATCTTGTTACAACCCAACCCATTATTTTATAATCACAACGCTCTTATCTTTCCGCATGCACCGGCAAGCAGCGTAGTCTTTCATCCAGCTTTATTATTTCACACATAGTCCACTTTCTAGGTTTACCCACGTAGATCACATGACACACATACACTCCGGCGTCTATATTCACACGCCGAGAACCCAACCGGTTACCCAAGCCGTCTTCGGCGTCCGGAACGTTTTGAAGCCTCACAAATTGTAAGTACCCCCGAGTCCGTAGCACCGCTTTGCGCGCGCAGTCATCCTGTTAAGCCCCGCATGGTAACGTAACATTAGAGGCTCTGAACCCACATGACTTTTACCGCTTAACCGCGTTTAACCGCTACTAGTCTTCACAATACCAGCATGCCTTTGACAGCACCTCGCCTAACGCACTGATGTTTTGGTTTGCACAGACTTGGTTCTTCTTTTCTAGATCACAAGCCAGCAGTAAACTCATCACTTTGAGCACATTATCGGTGATAGTAAAAACATCAGGCACTTTATTATATAGGTTCATTAGCCTACACATTAGTATCATAATTTTGATTTGGAATAAGGATTACACCTATATATCGTTTTATTGTAGATGCTCCCCGATGAAGGGCGGTGGCCCGAAATGCATTGGAGCGGATCATACATGTTGCATTTGTGAACTTTGAAAGTTTATTTTGAAATTTTTCGTCATATGGATATGAAATCAATATCAACGATGGAATACAAATAAAAGAGACATATGGATAAACAGCAACGATTGTCTTGATGAATTGTTTTGAACAATATATCACATTGAGTGCCTTAGGGATGTCATCAATGATTCATTGGTTACACCCATTTTTGATTTATCTACACTCGCCCTGAGTGATGGGCGACACCTGAGAGCACCTAGAAACTTTCACTTTTCCCAGAAACATTATCAAAAGCTGTGCCCGGCTCTACACATTTTCAGATTATCAATTTTGGTCAAATGTTGGCACATCTAATGAGAGAGCAGACAGGGAGGACTCAACTCCGTTCCTATAACTTGAGAATAGAAAAGGGGTGAGGACACACCCCTGTCTAACTCCCTTTTTGATTTTGAAATGACGAGTGCACTCCCCCTTTCTACCATACCTTACACAGGCAGTGGCATTGGCTTATAGCTGGCGGATAAACCAGATGATCAGCAGGTCTATGCCCATACCCTCCATTAAGGACCATAGCCTAGAATGTGATTGCAGTTGAAAGCTGATGTTAAGTCCATGATAGCCATACATAGCTTCCCTTTTCTAGTTTTCGAGTATTTCCCTATGGTTAAGGAGAGGTTTAGGCACTGCTCAATTGTCCCCATACCTCTACCGGACCCATACTGTATCTTCATGGTTATGTTATGCGAGTCTGCCCAATCCTCCAATCTAGCCAGTAGAACCCACCCCATTAGTTTAGCGGTGGTATCAAGCAAGGATAATGGGCGGTAATTCTTCGGGGAACGCCTATCCCCTTATTTGTAAATCGGAACAATCACACTCTGGTTCCATGATGGCGGTGGACCTACAACCAGAATGCTGTTAAAGATGTTTGTCAGGAAGGGGGCCCACATATCATAATCGTATTGAAAGAGGTCAATGGTACTCCGTCCAGCCCCGGAGCCTTACCCGGGGTACAGGATTCTAGTGCCTTTCGAACCTCAGATAGAGTAAAGGTTAATCCTTCCTGGGGTGGAATTTCTGGGGGGGACACTAATATAGGTGGAGGAGTTGGTAGCCCAAAAATTCCTTCAAAATGTCTCACCCATGCCTCTTCGTCTACGTGTACATCTAGTGCGGGGTCACTAATGTCTTTAAAATAAGTAGTGTTTACAACTTCCCCGAAGTTTTTGCTGCTGCCAGAACTGGCTGGTTGCTCAAGATCTTCCCATGCATGTGCTCTCAGATCTTTTTCTCTCCCATTCCTGGATGATTTATACTCATTACGTAGTAATCGAATCTTGAGATAATCTCTAACCAAAACGAAATGGATAGTGGATTCCTGTGTACCCCTTCTAAAGGTTGTCTCTTGCCCTCTTTCATTTGTCACACCTAGCATAGAGAGAATCGACTGAAACAACAGACTATTTAGAGCAGGGGTCTCCAAACCGGTCCTGGAGGGCCTGATCCATGCCAGATTTTGTGGATATCCCCATTGAGATACATGTAGTAATTTAAAAAATCTGGCATGGATCCGGCCCTCCAGGACCGGTTTGGAGACCCCTGATTTAGAGTCTCTCCATACCCATTATGTGAAAAGTGGGAGAAGGGATTACCACCCATATAAGATTCACATTGCCCACTTTTTACAATTTCTAAACCTCCACCACTAAGGTACCCACCATGGGATTCGAGTTTCTGCCAAACTCATTGTTATAAAAATGAATGAGAGTACCGATGGTCTGTTTCTTAATGGCCAGCTCTAAGATCCGGAAATGGGTGTGTGGGGGCCCAACTTGTCGGACGTGGAGTGGAGTAGTATTTGAAATCAGAATAAGTAAATCTCCATTTAGCCTTCCAGATACTGAGGAAACAGCTGGAGACTGGAAAGTGTGAAACTCTATGAAAAAGGGAGGGTCTATTGCCCAGGTTACCTGGAAAAGTACTTTTTCCATAGCTTGCAACTCATTTAGCCAGTGTGAATCTGCAATTTTGGAGGCTAAGCCTGCCACATTCCATGATACCATATTTGCTCTAGCGCCCTTAGTTTTGTTCGCTGCAGGTATTAAGATCTGCCCATGGCCCTGAATACCTTGCATTAAAGTTATGGCTGTAGGGATCTCCTCAGAGGTAAGTGTGATGGTTGGAAGTGTCAGTGGGCTACATTCTACTGGAGTCATTTTGGGTGGGCTAATTGATAATTGGGGTGGTACCGGGGTTAGTCAATCACAATCCTCTAGATTCGACAGAGCGGGAAACCTATTTTCTAGTATATTCCAAGGATTGGTAATGAAACCCCCATTCTGGGTGATAATTGAATTCCTATTTCTGTCCATGGGCACCCTCCCCATAGAAATATCCTGGCCAGTGTAGAAAAATTCCAACGCTAAAGGTATTATCTGGGTATTCCTTAGAGCTGCACTGTGAAAATTAGCCAGAAGGGAAGCACTTGCATATACGTTATTAAAGTTGATTATCACACAATCGCCACCAAAGCTTTCATTTGTCCCCCCATCCAGGCAACTTTCCTGGTTATAATTAGTTCATGGGCCAACAGCCTCCTCCCCCGGTCAGTCACATTAATATTATTCACTAACCAAGGCAAGCATTTGTCCATTAACTGTCTGGCAGATTCACTCTGGTTTTCACAGAGAGGGGGGACATTTGCCAGAACCAGAACCGGAGGGGCAGCAGCGGGTGGATGATGGAGAGTTTGTTGCACAAAATACTCTTGCACTCCATTACTATTACCTTGATATGTTGCCTTATGTGCTACTTCTGTTGGTTCCTCCTTCTGGAGTGGTGGTGGCTGAGAGGTCGAGTATCCTTCATTCAAACCTATGAGAGGTTGTGTAGCCCGTATCGAATTAGTGGGAATATTAGAAGGCTGCGTTACTTGGTTAAAGGGGCCACCAGTCACTCATTCACACACATCATCTTATTCACTCCCACTAACCCAACCTCTTTCTTTTGCAATCACACTTACTCTCACTCACTCTGCCTCACTCATACTCACATTCTGGCACTCAATCTTACTCACTACCTATCACTAACTCTCAACAACATTCACATACGTGTTCACAAATACTGGCACTCTCACACATTGACACAAACAGACAGCCTCACACACAATATCCATTAAAACATTTTTAGCATACCTCAACTACCAGCAAAGGTCTCATTAGAACTCCTGGTGCTCTGTTGTTTATTGAACTAATAGTGAACAATAGAGTGTTATTCAATATTATTCTAGTAACAAAATAGCAGTAAATAACGGGAGATGTGAGCTTCCTCTGTGTTCTTGGCACAGATTTTGCTACTTATGAGGACATGATTTGAAAAGGCAGACCCAATGATCACAAGAGGTAAACAATGGTTAATAGCTGTAAGCCCTGGTGAATCTTAAATGATGGCCATGGGATTTGCTTTTTCTCTATTATTTCCCTACTGTTGAACTCATACATATACTATATATTACCACATCCAAGACAGAATGGCAAGTGGACATTTTTTCTTTTCCTTTGTTTCCCTTTTTCTATATGGACAAACCCTACTCCTGTACCTTATTGAGTCATGGGTTGTTCAATTTTCCTTAGCACCCTGTAAAAGTCTCTTGTCTGTAACTAGTGTAAATATTTGACAACATCTAGTGTAAGGTAAGTTTTAGAGAGAAGGTTGTACATTTTCCCAAAACAAAATGCCTTTGAACATACAAAAAAGTATTTCATGTCAAACCATCCCTTGAGTTGCTCTCTGCCCACAACCTTATAGGATTTATTCTGATTTGTCTTTCTCGAATATGGACTACCATTACACCAGACGTGATGTAGTGGAATAAATACTTTGTGAATATACTACTCTAAAAAATCCTGTGATTTGCATATGTGAAGCAAACGTATGTTCACTTTGGCTTTGTGAATCAGTGCAGTGGTATTTACTTAAACAAAGTTATGTCTTAGTACTAATACTTCTGATTAGTTAAGATTTATGCATGCAACTTATAAGTGTTAGTCCTATCAGGATTATTGTCACACATTCCTCGCTCGAACCTTCATCAGCCTTGCATCTGGATCTGTCAAGTATCATTCAAATGTGGTGGAGACTTGGGAAACACCCTAATACATGCTTAACATTTACCACTAAGTTAAAACTGAGTGGGTGTGCACCATATTTGTATGGATCCATTCAACTGTTGCTTTCCTTTCACTTGATGAAGTCAAAGGATAAAGTAAATTAAGCATTATTAGTAGGAATTCAATGCATCAGTAAGTAGACTAAGTAAATAAGTTAGTATGTTTAGTATGCATGATTAATTAAAACAGTTGCATATGCATGATAATACAATTCCTTTTTTTTTTCAGGCATAATAAGTAGGATATCATTGCAGTAATACATCAACTCAAATGAATTCAAATAATACAGCAGTATTAATACATCGCAGGTTTTGAAATTCAAAGAATGGTTACAGAGAGCAACATAAATAACATCGGGGAAATACAATTATAATACATTGTAAGTAAACTCAAAGATCAGTTATAGGTATATTCAACAATCATCCAATACCACCCGGCATAATACAATTTTTCCATTCAGTTATTGGTCGCCAAAGTATATCTCCTCGTAATTTAGAATGAAGCCCTCTTGTTTTAAATATTGCGATTTCATATCTGTAAACTGCTAAAAAGCGTGCTAACCACATCTGAAAGCTTGGAGGATCTACGTCTTTCCATCTTGCAGATAGAAGTATTCTAAATACAGCCATTCAAATAAAAAATAATCTTTCTTCGGATTTTTTCAAATGTAAGGTATGGTCATGGCCAAGTACAAATAAAGTTTCAGATTCTGGTATTTTATGTCAAAAAATTTCTTCCCAAAAAGAATGTATCATATTTTTAACTAAGGTCAGATCAGGACAAGTATAGAACATATGGGTAAAGGTTGCCGGCCCTTGAGTGCATCTTGGGCATAAATCATTCTCCCGTTTGCCCCATGTAAATAATTTAGCGGGGGTAAATAAAGGTCAAAAACAGTTTTATATAGGTGTGCCTTAAGATTACTCGCCATCAATAAATTTTGACTCATATTTAATACCTGATTTAGATCTACATTTGGATTATTCAATTTTAGCACCCACTTTCTTTCGGTTTTGTCAAGGTCATCATTCTTCATGCTTAAAAGAATATTGTATAAGGTTCCAATTCTGGTGTTTGATCTAAATATTGCTTCAATAATTTCATATTTATGTAAACAGATTAGCGATTCCTTGGCTTTTAGTGTAGCAAATATCTGTGCAAACTTCAGAAAATCTCCATTCGGTAATTTATATTTCATTTTTAAAGCTAGGAAAGTTGTATCATAGTCATTTATTAAAAAATCGCCTATTGTCTTAATTCCCAGCTTGGCCCATTGTTTTAGAAAGCCAACTAAATCCTGACCCTGAATAGCATTAGAGTGTAAGAATGGTGTATAACGATTACCTTTCTCAACTTGAGTATATTTAGCGATTTTATTCCAAGTTTTCCAAGCATTAATCATAATTTCTCCTTTAAAATCTTTATAGTTTCTTGTCTCAGTTTTTCGCAGTAGTAAACCTTTTGCCTCCTGGCCAACCAAAAGTTCATAAATTGAAGGTATTTCAGCACGGCCCTCTAGATTCTCTTCACTATATTCTTTGAGCATAGGTGTAAGCTGTTTTAACTGTGCTGTCCAGTAATATAATACCATATTAGGTATGGCAAGGCCACCTTTATCAACAGGAAGAGACAATAGATCAATGAAATGAAATGAAAAAAATATTTAATAAAGCGCACTGCGGCCAAGCGGCTTCCTGGCGCTGGGGACCTGGTCAGGGCTCACAGAGGGAATCTGGGGAACCTAAGAAGGAAAGGCCTGGGTGAAAAGGAAGGTTTTAAGGGCTTTTCGGAAATGGGTGTAGATGGGGATGGAACAAATGTGAAGTGGGAGGCTGTTCCAGAACTGGGGGGCCAAAAAAGAGAGGCGAGTGCCACCAGTTCTGGATTTGCGGAAGCGGGGGATGTGCAAAAGAGAGAGAGAAGAAGAGCGAAGGATGCGACTGGGGGCGTGAGATGTAATTAGGGAGGAGATGTAGACAGGGGCAGAGCGGGAATGAGCTCGAAAGGCAAAGCAGGCTAACTTAAAGAGAGATCTGAAGCGGATAGGGAGCCAGTGCAGAGATTTGAGAACAGGAGTGATATGGGAGGATTTGGGAAGGGAGAGAATGAGGCGAGCAGCTTGAATTTGAATGGCCTGTAGACGTCGGGACTCGTAGGCTGGAATGCCCACGTACAGGCCATTCCCATAGTCAAGTCGGGAGATGACTAAGGCCAGGACTATGGTTTTGAGTGCATCAGTAGTGAAAAAACGTGAGATTTTCCGGATGAGGCGGAGGGACAGGAAGCAGGACGACACAACAGAGCTAATCTGACTGTGCATTGTTAGGTCAGAACTAACTTTGATGCCAAGAGTGCGAACAGAGGAGGAAGGTGTGGGAGGGGGACCAAAAGAAAGGGGCCAGTGTGCTGGGGACCAAGGGTTAGATGGACCACCCGTGAGGACAAGTTCCGTCTTATCGGGGTTGAGCTTAAGATGGTTGGCGCTCATCCACTCGGAAATGAAAATTAAGGTGGAACTGAATTTAGGGAGAGAATCAGGAGCAGAAGAAAGATCAAAGATGAGCTGGAGGTCATCTGCGTAGTTATACACCGAGACCCCCAGCTCAAGAAGAGAAGTGACAAGGGGACAGATATAAAGATTAAAGAGAAGAGGGGAAAGAGAGGAGCCCTGGGGAACACCACAGGTGACCGGACGGGGGGGGGGGGGCAGAGAAGCCGGAAAGATGAACCTCTTGGTACCTATCCCGAAGAAAGGACGCTAGCCAGGAAAAGGCCGCGCCCCGGATGCCCGCTGCACTAACACGGTCGAGAAGAATGGAGTGGTCAACCGTGTCATACGCAGCGGACAAATCGAGAAGGACCAGGGCTTGGGGGAGGTTGGAATCTGCCTTCCCCTTAAGTTCACCCAGAACCGCGAGAACCACTGCCTCCGTAGAATGGCCTGGGCGAAAGCCTGCTTGATGGGAGGCTAAAAGGCCGTTGTCCTCGATATACGAGGAGAGGCAAGAAGTGACATGGGTCTCGAGGATCTTAGCTAGGTAGGGGAGGAGGGAAATGGGACGGAAATGAGCAGGGAGGGAAGGATCTAGACCGGGTTTTTTGAGAATGGATCTCCTAATCTTCCCATTCTGCCACACAAACTTAGATATAAATGAATTAATCAACATTAGAGTCTCTTGTTTAATGGCTAGTGGTATTGCTCAAAATAAATAGAGGCATCTAGGCAACGTATTCATTTTAACATAGTTGACTCTTCCTATAATGGATAGATGAAGACTATTAACCCGTTCAAAATCGTTCTTAATTTTTTTCAGTAGTGAATCAAAATTGATTTGTACGATTAGCTTAGTATTTGCACAAAGTTCAATGCCCAAGTATGTAGCTTTTTCGGTTCTACGTGGATCCATACAAACTGTGTTTGCTGTGCTTATTATAATCGTCTTTCCTTTATTGAGAGAATATCCAGAATAAGGCCCAAATTCAGAAGTAATTGCCTCTATTTCATGAATAGCCTCTGTAGGTTCGGATGTAAC
The DNA here is from genome assembly GCF_964263255.1 of Lissotriton vulgaris. NCBI lineage: Eukaryota > Metazoa > Chordata > Amphibia > Caudata > Salamandridae > Lissotriton > Lissotriton vulgaris. The sequence continues at coordinate 227,111,025 of NC_141686.1, read as the reverse complement.
GATCGCAATGTCGTCAGCGTAGGCCAGTATTTTTGTTTCGAAATAATGGCTAACAACAGGTTTAATATTAGTGCTCTCAAATAGTTTCAAAATAAGGGGATTGATATATAATGCAAATAAAAGAGGCAACCTTGTCTAGTACCTCTTGTTATATTGATATATTCAGAAAAAAGTCCAGCCGCCAAAACTTTGGCTTTGGGGCGGTGATACATTGATTTAATTGAGTTAATAAATTTGGGGCCAAAATTATTACGTGTCATAACTTCCCAAAGAAATTTCCAGGTAACACGATCAAAAGCCTTCTCAGCATCAAGTAGGATCATCGACATTCGCTCCCCCCTGGCAGTCATGGCATCAAATAAGGCAATTGCCCTACGGATATGATCTGTAGTTCCCTTTCCAGGAATGAAGCCATGCTGCCATGGGGAAGCGAGCTGCTGAATGACCCCACTGAGTCTGAGTGCTAGAATTTTTGCATATAATTTAGAGTCCGAATTAATAAGAGATATAGGGCGATATGAGGTAAGGTGTTCAGGAGATTTTCCCTTTTTCGGAAAGACGATTATATTAGCTTCCTCCCAAGAAATTGGAGGTATACCATTAAATTGTATTCCAAGAAACAAATCATGTAAAATCGGTAATAACTGATGGCTAAGTAACTTAAATAGCTCAATCGGTATCTTATCTGGACCTGCTGCTTTACCAGATGCTAATAATGATAATGCGGCACTAACTTCCGTAATTGTGATTTCTTTTTCAAGATCCTCTCTTGTATCATCGTCCAATAATTTCGTAGCCTCAGGGTTGCTAAGAAAGTTATTTAAAAAAATGTTGTATCTACTTCAGACCTCTTAGCATCCTCTGTATACAACTTCTGATAATATCTCTGAAACTGAGAGTTAATTTCAGTTGCGTGAGTAAAAGTCTGCCCATTGTCTATTATCATAGCGATGTCTCTTCTTGTAGTTTTCTGACGTGTACTAAGCGCCAATTGTCTGCCCACTTTCTCTCCGCTTTTATATAGTTGTTTTTTATGCGACTGATATGTCTCGGCAGCTTTCTGACTTAATTTGGAGTTCAATTCTGATTTTAGTATTGCTACCTGTATCATCACCTGACTCGTGTCTTGTTTTTGCCTAATTTTACAAATGTGTTCCTTACAAGAATTCCGAAACACCGGTGTCCAGAGTTGGTGCTGCAACCTTGCTACGACACACTTCAACGCAATAGCGCACACGCTATTAAGAGACTGCATCGTCCATGATGCTCCTGGGGCACACCTGCTGGTGGGTGAGTCGGAGTGCGAAAACCCCCCCCTCAACACTGATTGGCTCCCCTGAGCTAGAGCTGACGAGCTCGGAACTCGCACCCGCGCCAGAGAGGTACAAACCTGAGAACACTTGGCAGCCTGCACAGCTAATCCCGAAAAACCTACACTCTGCTGACGAGGAACAAGAATTCCGAAACACCGGTGTCCAGAGTTGGTGCTGCAACCTTGCTACGACACACTTCAACGCAATAGCGCACACGCTATTAAGAGACTGCATCGTCCATGATGCTCCTGGGGCACACCTGCTGGTGGGTGAGTCGGAGTGCGAAAACCCCCCCCTCAACACTGATTGGCTCCCCTGAGCTAGAGCTGACGAGCTCGGAACTCGCACCCGCGCCAGAGAGGTACAAACCTGAGAACACTTGGCAGCCTGCACAGCTAATCCCGAAAAACCTACACTCTGCTGACGAGGAACAAGAATTCCGAAACACCGGTGTCCAGAGTTGGTGCTGCAACCTTGCTACGACACACTTCAACGCAATAGCGCACACGCTATTAAGAGACTGCATCGTCCATGATGCTCCTGGGGCACACCTGCTGGTGGGTGAGTCGGAGTGCGAAAACCCCCCCCTCAATGCCTCTATTTCATGAATAGCCTCTGTAGGTTCGGATGTAACGATCACAATGTCGTCAGCGTAGGCCAGTATTTTTGTTTCGAAATAATGGCTAACAACAGGTTTAATATTAGTGCTCTCAAATAGTTTCAAAATAAGGGGATTGATATATAATGCAAATAAAAGAGGCAACCTTGTCTAGTACCTCTTGTTATATTGATATATTCAGAAAAAAGTCCAGCCGCCAAAACTTTGGCTTTGGGGCGGTGATACATTGATTTAATTGAGTTAATAAATTTGGGGCCAAAATTATTACGTGTCATAACTTCCCAAAGAAATTTCCAGGTAACACGATCAAAAGCCTTCTCAGCATCAAGTAGGATCATCGACATTCGCTCCCCCCTGGCAGTCATGGCATCAAATAAGGCAATTGCCCTACGGATATGATCTGTAGTTCCCTTTCCAGGAATGAAGCCATGCTGCCATGGGGAAGCGAGCTGCTGAATGACCCCACTGAGTCTGAGTGCTAGAATTTTTGCATATAATTTAGAGTCCGAATTAATAAGAGATATAGGGCGATATGAGGTAAGGTGTTCAGGAGATTTTCCCTTTTTCGGAAAGACGATTATATTAGCTTCCTCCCAAGAAATTGGAGGTATACCATTAAATTGTATTCCAAGAAACAAATCATGTAAAATCGGTAATAACTGATGGCTAAGTAACTTAAATAGCTCAATCGGTATCTTATCGGGACCTGCTGCTTTACCAGATGCTAATAATGATAATGCGGCACTAACTTCCGTAATTGTGATTTCTTTTTCAAGATCCTCTCTTGTATCATCGTCCAATAATTTCGTAGCCTCAGGGTTGCTAAGAAAGTTATTTAAAAAAATGTTGTATCTACTTCAGACCTCTTAGCATCCTCTGTATACAACTTCTGATAATATCTCTGAAACTGAGAGTTAATTTCAGTTGCGTGAGTAAAAGTCTGCCCATTGTCTATTATCATAGCGATGTCTCTTCTTGTAGTTTTCTGACGTGTACTAAGCGCCAATTGTCTGCCCACTTTCTCTCCGCTTTTATATAGTTGTTTTTTATGCTACTGATATGTCTCGGCAGCTTTCTGACTTAATTTGGAGTTCAATTCTGATTTTAGTATTGCTACCTGTATCATCACCTGACTCGTGTCTTGTTTTTGCCTAATTTTACAAATGTGTTCCTTCTCAGCTTTAGCTAAAGCAACTATTTTTATTTCGTATTCTTTCTTTTCCTCATTCCTAATTTTAGATTGGTAACTAATAGTTTCCCCCCTTAGAGCGGCTTTGTAAGTATCCCAAACAGTATTTCTTGAGGCACTAAATCGATTCATAGTGAAAAATTCCTCAGTCCAATTTTTAATGTAATTGATATATTCTTGGTTACATAGTAATTTCCTATCAAAGGACCTGTCAAAAGAAAAAGAAAGGTCATAAAGCAAAAAAAAAGAAAAGAAGAAAAAAAAAAGGATTCTACATCACATATCATATCATATCTCATAACTATATTCAACCTATCATACGTTCCCTATTCTATACCTAGGTCTGCTAATCCGCTTGCTCATCCACCGCACATTCTTAAAGCATCAAGAGGAATGGTGAAAAAAAACATATCTCATTATAATGTGTAGGTTATTAATTCTAACCATCAAGCATTATGTCCCATCAAGCAAGCATTATGTCCCAAATGAAGGAGATTTTATCTAAGATATTTCATCTAAGTATGCTTTAGCTTTTATCTCTGACTGTAAAAACTTTGTCTGGCCATGATGGACAATCTTAAGAGTAGCGGGGTTATTCAAAAAGGCCAGAGCGCCTTTGTCTTGGAAAGATTTCATTAGCATTCGCAGCCTCCATCGTCTTTCAACAGTCGCGTGGCAGAAGTCAGGTCTTGAGAAGAAAGAAAATCCATTGCAAGCTATTTTACGATCTGGCCTCGCTTTCTCTGCCACTGCTTGTCTAAGTAAAAAATTGCCAAAATACACTAAGACTGCTCTTGGATATAATCCTGGTTTTGGCAATGGATTAAAGGGGACTCGATGGGCCCGTTGAATTTCAACTTCCCAGTTCCAGTTCTGTAGTTCGGGCAAAGCTTCGCTGAAAAGTTTAGTAATGAAAGCTCGTATATTTTCTCCCTCCACTTTCTCTGGTATCCCCAGGATGCGAAGATTATTGCGGCGCTGCCTATTTTCCAAATCTTCAAGCTTCCATTTAATATCCGTCAATTCTGTTTCCTGAAGCTTAATTTTCTCATAGTTTTCAGAGGAGTCCTTCTCTGCTGCCATTACCCTTGTTTCCATTTCAGTTATGCGCTCCCCAATACGTATGCACGTCTTAGATAGTTTTTTTTACGCCCCCCTGCATTTTCCGCAAAGCTGTGCAGGATCTTCTGCTATCCTGAGCAGTCTCTTCCCTGTGGGCTGCTATGGCTTGTAGAATAGTCTCTACTGCAGAGGGGGTTATCTCTGAGTCGTCTGGCATGTCTGAGGAAGCACCTTGATTGTAATCAAGATGACCTGTTGTTGTTTTCTTAAGTACAGTTCTTGCATTACCTTTAGGTTTAGTCTTAGTCTTTACAGTGTTAGGCTCCTGCCTCCCCTCACCATAACTGTCTTCTGAGGAAAATATATGTGTTTCTGATTCCTCATCCTCATCCTCCGTTGACTCAAAACTTTCAGACCATTCCCCTAATATGTCGACTCCAACCTCTTCAGTTTCATCAGAAAAAGAGTAAAACTCAGTGAGATCTTTTTCCCCCTCTGGTAGTTGTCCAGTTTGTGCAGGTTGTTGTGCAGGTTGTTGTGGAGCGGAATTTGGAAGAAAATTGTTAACCTCCTTACTTGTTGTAATTTGTTTAGAAATTAAATGTAGGGACATCCCGGGCACTTCTGGTACATCCTCCGAAACCGTTGACTCCACTAAACCTGGAGGTATTACAGTTGTGCTAGGCTCAATGTGATTAGTGATTATCGTAGGCGATGCCCCTGGTGTAGGATTAATCTGCTCATTTTGTACACCTAGTTTATTGCCTCCAGGACCTGAAAAAGACATTGCCCGCCCCTCCTCAAGTTGCTTCTCCTTATTTACCACTCCTTCTATAGGTACATTAATTAAGCTGCTTTTGGAAACCTCGACAATTGTAATGTTATTGATAGCGGGAGTTCCCATATGCAGGACGTCTGCTGTGATAGTTGTTAAGTTTTCAGGGGTAATAAGGAGGTTGAATACTCCCTCTTCTGGGGCAGGAGTAGCATTAATTTGTTCCACAACTTATTTACTCTGTTCCCCATTCATTATTGGGGTAGATACAAGCTCAGGCTCAGGCTCATTCTCAGTCTTGTGCTCAGTCTCAAGTTGTAGATTATTTTGATTTGGGGTCTTTTTAAGCAATAAATCAAGCACAATCCTCCCCCCTGAACTGCTTAATCTCCTGCGAGTCACTAAAATTTCCTGCCTTGAAGTACCCAGGGGAGAAGCAGTTGCAGTCGCAGCTACTTGTTTTTTGGCTCTTGCTGTTTTTACCTGTAGCTGGTCTTCGCCGTCCATTAATCCTTCACGTTGCTGTCTCTCTGCCTCTTTGCGAAGCACCCTTGCTGCCTTTGCAATCCTGGCTCTAGTCACAGCAGCTGATGCACTTTTTGGCGGCATCACTGTGTCTTTTTCCCTCGGCGCTTCCCTCCGCAAAAGTTTCCCTGAACGCCAGATCGAGCCACACAGAGTGGAGCTGGCATTTTGCCGCGCTGTTTCTCGTAGCTGACACACCCTCCGTAGTGCTGCTGGTTGTGTTGATGCAGTTTCCTTGAAGACGCCGCGTAGAGGAGCCGGATTCCACCAGAGGGTGAGTGTATCCAAGTGCCGGAAGATTTTCAATACATTGTAGCAGTATCGGGTAGATGGGCTTTAGTAGAGTGTATGGTTGGAGAAACATGGGTCACCTTGGGTTCTATCTATGGGTCTACAGGGGATGATCCGGAGATTTTTGAGGAAATTGACATAGAGTTGGCAACTTGGGCACCCTTCATATTGATAGGGGGGGATTTTAATATCAATGGAGCAGGAGGCTTGGGGCTGGGGCTAGGACCCCCAGTTAAATACAAAGGGAGGAAGAGAAGAGTCTTTAAAGCAGTCTATAATCTAGCTAGGAATAACGGACTATTAGATGTATGGGACACTCTTAACCCGGGACAAAATGGGTACACATTCTATTCATCACCTCATAGGATAAGTGTTAGATTGGATTATTTTTTTATTAGTACTCAGCACATGGATGGGGCAGAGATTGAAAGAATACCAAGACTCTTTTCAGATCACAACCCTCTTATTGTCACCCTGAAAGGTATGAAAACGGTAAGGAAGGACACTAAGTGGACATTCGAAAGGGCATTGCTTGTGGAGGGTGCATATATTCAGCACATGAAGAAGTGGATAGCTGAGTTTCTGAATATAAACAGAGACACAGCATCGGCTGGGATAGTGTGGGATTGTTTCAAGGCCGGAGTAAGAGGGGAGACCATCAGTTTTGGTGCTAGAAAAAGGAAAGAGGAAAAGGAAAGATCTGAGCGGATGAAGAGGGAGCTGCTGTCGGCAGAGGAGGAATTAATTAATAGGATAGGACAAACATCTAACGGAGATTCATTAGACCTCCCACTTTTGAAGCTTGTAAAATTAAGAACGGCAGCAGAAGAGTACATAGCAGAAAGGGCTGCGAAACAATATACAGTGAATAGGGAGAACTGCTATGAGCTGAATGAAAGGGTTGGTAAAATGCTAGCAGCTAGAACTAGACAGAAGGCATCGCTAGGTGAGATAAAAGCAATAAAGGATAGCTCAGGGACGATGGTAACTAATGCACAAGAAATAAGGGAAGTCTTTAGAAGCTTCTACATGAAACTTTACTCTGAGAGTCAGATAAAAGATCGTGAAGAAATAATGGAGTATTTGAATGAATATGAAGGGGGACAGCTGGATGAATTAGAGAAACACAGGATGGACAATGTTTTGGAATTAGAGGAAGTAGAAACAGCTATGAAGAGTTTACCAGCAGGAAAGGCTGCTGGCCCAGATAAAATTCCGTTAGAATTTTATAAAGTTTTCTGGGAGGAGGTGGCAGGAGATATGCTGTATACTTTTAAACAAGCACAGAAGGGGTGCTCAACACCGAACACTTGGTCTAAGGCTGAAATAGTGGTTATCCTCAAAAAAGGAAAGATACCGACTGATCCAGGCTCATACAGACCTATTACCCTTATGAATACTGATACAAAGATCTACTCAAAAGTATTGGCAACTAGATTTGCCAGTGTAATAACACCGTTAGTCACCACCAATCAGCATGGCTTTATTCCAGGGCGGGGGACCACTCACCATGTAAGGAAATTAATTACCCTCATGGACATGACGGAGGTTAATGGGGACCCATTCGCGGTACTTTTATTGGACGCTGAAAAAGCGTTCGACCGGGTGTCATGGATATACCTATGGAGTGTCCTGGAAAAAGTGGGATTTGGCAGCGGCTTCTTGACAGCGATAAAGACACTGTATAGAGACCCGACCGCTGCAATTAGAATTAACGCGGGTTTAACGGACAATGTAAAAATTCAAAGGGGCACGAGGCAGGGGTGTCCATGCTCTCCTTTGCTGTTTGCTATATATTTAGATCCGCTAATCAGAAAACTGGAGGCAAATAGGCATATTCCCCCAATTATCACACTTAGGGGGGAGTGTAAGATCCTGGCATATGCTGATGACGTGGCGGTTATAACATCATCACCCACAGAGGCTATAAGATATGTGGAGGAAGAGGCAAAAGAATTTGGGAAAGTGTCTGGGTATTCCTTGAACACTGGAAAAACACAAATTATAAAAAACAGCAAGGCACCATGTCAGGATTCCAGGGTGACAACGACAGGAACATATCTGGGAATAACTATAGCCTCAGCACTAGAACAAGTAGTAGAACTAAATATTAATCCTATTATACAGAAAGTAGGGGGGGAGCTGGACAGATTGAACAATCTCCACCTTACCCTGGTTGGAAGAGTAAATATAATAAAAATGTTAATCATGCCAAAATTTTTATACCTCTTTCGAACAATTCCCCTATGGTTTGACAATGTCTGGTTTAAAAAGATTGAGAACATGATTAACAAATTCATATGGTCTAAAGGTAAGACTAGAAGGGCGGCGAGATTCCTGGCACTTCCACGTGAAAGAGGAGGATGGGCACTACCAGACATTAAGCTTTATTATTGGGCTGCTGCTCTACAGTATATGATGGGATTAATAGGTGGGGCCGAAGTAGAAGGAGAGGATCATCTGGGGTCACTAGCAATATACGGTATTCTGATGGGGGAAGAAACTAAGAACATTTTTTTGAAAAATTTCGACACGGTATACTATAAAAGAACACGCTTTAAGACGATGGTGGGAGCTCACAAGCTATGGAAGGCGTTTATGAAAAAAATTGGTTTGGGTAAATTTAATAGATATACGAGGATGTATGATAATGGGGCATTTCCGCGAGATATTTTCTCAGATGCAATATATAGAGAGTGGGTCCGAAATGGAGTAATAAAAATGGGGGACATTATGGGGACACAAGGGATGAAACAATTCGGAATAATACAGAAAAAATTTAATTTGCCAAGAAGTCATTTTTTTAAATACTTACAAGTAAGAAGCTTCCTACAAAATAAAAGAGGGGGGACGAAAGGTTTTGGAAAAAACAATATATTAGAAATAATAGAAAGTGGAGTAGATTGCACTATTAAAAGGTTTTACGCAGAGTTAAACGAACATAGAACAGATGACATGGCCAAATGGGGGGAAAGGTGGTCAACGAAGTTGGGGATAGAACAAGATTGTTTTAAGGATTCAGTAGTCTTAGGGATAAATATTTTGTGCTCTGCATCATTACAGGCACAACAATACAAGACCTTGTACTGGCTTTATTATACCCCGGCTAAACTGGCACAATGGGGAGCGACAAATGGTATACATTGCCCTAGGTGTACGAGTATAAACGCGGATGCTATCCATATGTTTGCAACATGTCCAAACTTAGTAATATTACTTAAGGAAATAGAAACGTTTCTACAAAGGGTATTAAAAATAGCTGTTAAATTAACACCCGTGACTATATTACTAGGGACAGATGGGAGTAATGAAGACGAAGAAGGGAAATACTGTATTTTTATCGCTATGGCAGTGTACAGACTATGTATAGCATCTGCATGGTTAGACCAAATGGTACCGTCATTTCAGCAATGGCTAGCCAGGCTGTTGAATATACATAACTTAGAAAGAGCAATCTACTCGAGAAGGGGGAAAAATTCGAGGAAACTAGGCTTGAAAATATGGGAGGCTATAACGAAATGGAAGGATGAAGGCGGATGTATATAGAAATTGTATATAAACTGTATTTGTATATTTGTATATAGACTGTATATAAACTATGCATAACTGATAATACTTGGTGTATACTTAATGTATGTAAAGGACATCAAAAATAACATACAACTTCTAGGATTTTGAGTTAACTTTAACGATGATTGATGATATATTTTGTTTTGAAAAGTCAGCCCTAATTTACTCTATGTCGATGTTATACAAAGACGTTTGATATGAATATTCCATGATTATGTTGTATTGTTCATTTGTTCCATGCCCCTTCTGTGCTCCAGAGGGTGGGAAAAATGCAAAAATCCATCAATAAAAAGAATTTAAAAAAAAAAAAAAAACATTGTAGCAGTATCGCATTATCGCATTGTCTCAGGAGCCTGCCACTGTATCTTTTCCGGCGTTTCAGAAATGTCAGTTTCAGTTTAGAAAAAAAGCCGCGTAGCCGTAGTCAGTCTCATTCAGTGCTTTTCCCCATGGCGCCCGGCGTTTCGGCATGTCGGCGTGTCGGCAAATCAGCGTATTCTTTCTCAAAAGCTCCGCCAAACAGTCAAGAGTCTTCAGGAATCTCCTTTCGTCATTATTTGCTCTTCTTAACACTCCGCTAGGAAGGAACGTAACAATGTAGCTTTCAGTGTAGAATCTGTCAGTAAAAGCAGTCCGGCAGTTCACATCATCGGAGCTCAGTAGAGTGCTGCAATCGGCCTAGCGTCTAGGCCGCCATCTTGCCTCCTCAGGTCTAGCCTGTTACGATAATACAATTCCATAGTAATTCAGTGACTAGGCAATTGAATATTCTATTTTATCTTGTTTCAGGTTTTCCACTCCAGCATGAATTACACCTGTCAGTTATGGGTTTACTAATACAGTAATCAGCACATAGACACACCAAACTTCTTCTCCTATTATGCAATTGCTTCTTGTAGATTTCCACAATGATCATCATTCAAAGCCAGGTCTCTCAAAGATCTTGCCGACATACTCGAGTTGTTCATAGCTGCTTCCTATGAACAAGATGTCTTACTCTCCTGCTTCATCAAAATGCTCTCTCTGAGGAATCTCTTTCACCCCTACTCAATACTGTTTCCACACTACTCACCAACATCAACAATGCCATCATTCAAGGCAGCTCCTCAGAAGCTCTCAAGACAGTCCAAATCTTTCAATTAATAAAGAACCCTAAATTAAACTATGGCGACCTTGACAAATACCGAACCATTATTCATCTAGCCTTCAAGAGCAAGATTGTCGAAAAGTTGTCTACTTTCAAGATCACATTAGTGTTAACCATCTCCTGCATGACTACCAATCTGGGTTCTGATCACACTGCAGCATGGAAACTGCTACCAAATGCATTTTAGTGAATACCCTACTGACCATAGATGACATCTTCCCCATAATCCCATGTGAGACTCCAGTGTGCGTTTGAGTTTTGGATGGTCAAATATGTGGAAGGTAGTTGAGAGGTCCAGCTGGAGTCTCTCATGGGATTCACTGGCAATTTCCCTCAGTGGATCTCTGCCTACCTTTCCTTGGGGCTCTATTCACAGATAACAGCATCAAGATTCTCATATATGCTGATGGTACATAATTCTTCCTGAAGGTCTCCTCCACTCCAGATATCCAGATATCCAACAGCCTGCACCTCATGCAGATTTAAATAGAAAAAGGGGCAGCCCTGTGACCCAGAGTCCTGGGCTGGACAATAACTAAACAATAAACTGGTCCCTTTGGGGGTAGTGTATCCATTGATTACCACGGTAATAGTATTATTTTAGGAATTGTTTTCTGAAACACATGACCAGCTTTTATTTAAAGGCCGCACCCACCCCTGGTTCCAACTTGGCCTCTTTATACCTCGTTCACCTGTTTCCCTTCCCTTCGGCCCCTCTTCACGCTGTTCTGGCCATCTTTAGCTCCCCCCTTCAGACGGCAGCTGCTTTCCAACCTTGTCCTGACCCGGTCACCATTCCGACATCAGATTCCCTAGAGAAAGAAAAGACAACAAAAGAAACAAGCTGACATTCGGTATTTTGCTAAGAAAAACTAATTTCTTGTGCTCTGAGCTCAGTTGCGGTTGATTCTAAGAAACAAAATAATCCTTTGATTTTTAAGTGCTCAATAGGCTCTTGCACTGGCAAGGCACTTCTAAGAATTGACCTTGCAATACAAGTATGGTAGATATCGGCTTGACACAGACTACAATTGGGGCACCGACGCGCATTGCATGGCAAGTGGGTGGCAAGGGATTCCTTGCACTGCATTTGGGACACTACAAGATAATTGTGGCTACTTCTGTTGAGTGATTCATTGAGAATCCATATTCCAACTCCACATTGAAACAAGCCTCCTGATCAGAAAGACAGAGCTCTGCTAGATGTCTGTTAGGGGTATGAACAAATGGCATACAAGTAAGTTTTGATGATTTTGTTTGACAACTGCATTTTTAGTCGAATCACTGTTCTTGTTATTCACAGTTACTCCACTGACTAGGAGGCCTTTTGAGACCCCACTGTAAGCTACAGTGTGAAACCACCACAGCATCTTGTTTATCTTTCTCAATCCCAAACCCCTTTTGCCTTGGGGCCTGCTGACTGTACAGTGTAATTTCCTGCCACCAGAGGTAGACCCTAATAGGAATCCATAGATATAGTGTTGTCCGAATAGAACCGCCTGGGTTTCAGGTGAGGTGCTCACAACAGCGTTCCCCCACAGCTCAGAGACAGAAGGTAAATAAAATTATACTAATGCCATTTTATCACTGTACTCTGAGCTGCACAGCTGATGAGTCTAGGGCGGAACTGGGCCGGACCACGGCAGGGAGGAGTGTTGGGGGAGCTATAATAATGGAGTTGGAATATTTTGGACATCAGCCATACTCTTTGATTTCCTTTAAATATGACAGAATATGGTCAAGATAATCAGGGATTTTATTTGTTTTTATTCAGTCCCACTCTTCTATGTGTGCTGTGGAGCTATCTGTTGGCCCGATTCACAGAGCTAACTTAGGACAAAATCCTAAACTTACTATCATGTTCGTATTCACAGAAGGCACTTACTCATTTTAGTATTCACAGAAGACACTTACTCATTTTGGTATTCACGGAAGTTAGGGCTCCTAACTTTAGGACTCCTAAATGCCTTCTGTGAATACCGAAAGTCTTAAAATTAGGATTTTTCTCAGTTTAGTAGTAGTCCTAAGTAGTCCTAAGTTTTCATGATACTCTTGGGTCCAACACAAACTAAGTTGTAAATTTGGTAACCTACGCAATGGATGTAAATGTCCCCCAGGGGGAATCTAACATCAACAACCATTTGCCAAACTCAGGAGAAGGAGTTTTGTTTTTATAAGTTTTACAAAATAGGCAATTTCTATCATTCCCTTTGGTGGAAAGAAAGGTTCTTTTTGGAGATTGTCAGACTTTAGGCTGGTTCATCAGACTTAGCTGCAACTTCATCATCACTTTGCCTTTAAACTCTTCAAATATTGATGCATTTTTCCGCTCCCCCCCCAAACCTTGATAAGGCATTTCATGGTTTCTTTACTAATAGAATTTTGCCGTATAACTGTATCTAAAGTGCCCATTGGATCTACACTGCCTAAAATTTTCTTCAGGTTCTGCATCCACATCAGTGAATTCTCAGCTTGAAGGTAAGATTTCAATATATACCTACTGTGTCCTCAGCAGCTACTACCATTCTCCCCCAATAGCTTTAAAATCTGTTGAAGTATTTATACTTGATACTTACTCATGTTGTATTGCTGCATTAACTGACCCCCTAGGGAGAACTAACCACAGCTTACAAATCTTCATTTACATTACTTCCAGCTATTTTATTTCTTTCTCTATCAAGATTCCGGAGCCATGCTTCTGTTAGGACCTCCACAGAACTATTAGCCAGCACCATCTCCAATCAATCCCACTAGTGCTGCACCCACCACTTTACTCTTAAACCCCTGTGCCATAACATGCAAGGTAAATTTGAGGTTCCAACTAAAATTCATGCCTTAGTATTTATACTCTGAAACAAACTCTACCGGTTGGCCATCTAACTATAAACTAGGCCTACTTGATTTACACCTTTTTGAAGTAAAAGATATAACTTTTGTATTTGACACAATAATTAAATCGTTCTCTACGCAGTAACCAGCAAAGGGCTTCAGAGATCTCCCCATACCCACTAAAGTGAGATCCAGGATGATAGTGTCTGAATAAAATAGGTGGGATATTTCCACCTTGCCCTATCTTTGTGGAAAAGACCTCACTTCCTTTAGATTACGGGGGTAACTCCTATGTTTTTAGAAAATAAAATGTGAGCAAAGATACAGTCTTGCCGCAGGAAGTTTGGAGTTTCAATTTTCTTTGACAGAGGTCCATTGCACCCTGACTCGATTTGTGTCCACGACTATATGTGTAATAGGATTTTAAGTACCCATACTACCTCTGGTACGCCCCAAATTTTCAATTTAGTCCACAGCCTGCTTACAGGAATCAAAAGTAGATGACAAATCAATATATTTGCCTGATGCTTGACCAAAGAATATTTTACTGCCAGCAGCTTTATTAAGAGTCATTTTTCGGTTTAAGACTGGCCTTTCCTAAAGCTAATTTGTTTGAAAGGTAAAATCTTTTCCACTTCTACCCACATTTCTATATGTTTCAACAGTAGTTTTGTATACATCTTGCTTGGAATATCAAGCATTGTTATTATTGTATAGTTTTGTGGGTAGTCCCATGGGCTCTTCTTACAAATTGGAATAACTTCCACACCAAGACTCTGGGATTCTATTTTCTTTTATATCTGCCCCAAGCAAAAGGTTTAAGAACTTGAGCCATAATGTAGGACTTAATTGCAGTAGTCGAGCAGACAACTCATCTGGACCCTGTGCTCCTAATTGTTTTAGCCTAAAAAATTAGAGTTTCAGCCCCTTTAACAGAAGGGACCTGTAATGACTGCAAGACTTTTGCCCGATAACCATCAAAAGCCTCCTCCCCAAGTAATACATCTACTTGATTACTAGGCCTGGGCATAAAACTCTGCACCGCTAGCTGAGTTTGTATTATTTGGCCACTCCACATTCCGCAGAAAACTCAGAGTTTATGATGAACTTCTCACTCCGCAAGTGGAGCTTTTGTTTTGTCGGTGCATTCGAAATATCCTCGGAAGTGACTTGCAGGGTGCTTGTGATCACCCACGAGATTTCCTAGCCGTTCTGGAGTTCCACAAGATTTGCTAGCTGTCTGCAAACTCCTGCAAGATTTTGCAGCAGCTAACATGTCTTTTAGGAGCGCTGAGGAAAATTCTTCTGACCAGTTACTTTCGGTGACTTGTGTTGTATGCAATTACAAATTCGCATGATCTAGCAGAGCTGCAATCCGGAAATATTCTCTACTCAAGAAACATCAAAATCTTTCTGAAATGAGTATAAAAACCTCCTCAAATGGACCATTGCCATTAGTTCTATTTGCAAGGACTCTTTTTAAAAAAATTCTAACAGGAAGAAAGTGCCTCAAAGTCTCCAAATTCCTGTCCCTGTCCAGCAGGCTCCTCCAGTGCTTTTTCGATCTCCTGGTCACTTTTCATTTGGGTTTGGACCTGGAAGGATCTCTCTTTGTGTCAGCTCCATATATGCCATTGGATTTATTGACTTTGTATTTGAGATTTCACAAGTGAGTTAACAAAACTGCTTTGTAAGGGTTTTGTATGTTTGATAGAGGACATGCAGCAGGATTTATTTGGTTTTGTATTCAATGTTTTAAATGTATTGTGGTGGGGTGGACTGCAGTTTCAGTGGGGTCCTAATTATTCTTTGCACGTTTCTTATTTTTTAAAGGAAAAATGTAGCACAGTTTAGTACATTTTCTCCATGTTTTTCTGAAAAAGTTCGAATAATATTTTAACTCACTATGTGGCCTAGTCTGCCAATGGTCTTTCCAGCCAGTAGGCCCGTACTAGTCATGGGTGCATGAAATAACTGTTTCTGTGGTGTCTTTCGAAATATCATTTAGGCTGGCATTGAATTAAAATAAAAAAAATAATTTTTTGCGATATTTCACATTTCTTCCCCCTGCAAACGTGTATAAATGGGTTAATGCCTTTGGAAGATGAGTGTTGTTGTAAACATTTTTAGCCCTATTTATTTTTGGTTTTCCCATTGCTGATTTACTACTGTGTTGTCTATGTTATCACCTCCTTTGGCTGGCCTGTGTGTGTGTGTGTGTTTGTCATAGGCCACCATTTGCCTTTGTTCCCCATGCCATGTGACCCGGGGGCCATTTTGTGTAGTCGGTGTCCTTAGGCCTGCATGTGGTCTTTGTTTTCCGGGCCTCCTGCTTGTTGTTGTGACCATGTGGCTGGTGGCAACTTTATGCAGCCAGACAGTGTGCTTCTGCCATAGGCCTGCATGTCTTCATTGTTGTGGCCATGCCTTCTTGCTGGTTGATGTTGTGACCATGTGACTGGCAGACATTATGTATTGGCAGTCAGTGTGCTTTTTGACATAGGCCTGCATGTGTTCTTCTTTGTTCCCTATATTAATTTCTTCTCTGTTTTGTATAGCGCAAACTTGACCCTGTAGGGTTTCAGAGCACTTCACAGTTCATGACATGATAACTTTTTAAGTACAAAGTTTTGTATAGCATTTAATATATTAAAGTGCAGTTCAAAGTTGTCACAGCTACTTCTTTTGATAACTACTTTAGCACATTCGCATAATGTAAGACTAGAGGAACCATGTCATCATGGTAAGCAAGACCTGTAATGAACAAATGACATTAGTTCTTGGCAAAAAACGCTTGTGCCTTTAAGCGATTTTTATTTGTATTTGGGCAAGACATGTGTGGATGCTCTGTAATGTTTACTGTAGTAATTTGCTCATTAGGAAGATCTTGGTTGCTTTCTTGAATACTGCGTGGTCGGGTAACCACCTGTTGTTTGGAGGTAGCAAGTTCCATATTCTCGGTGCATCACCTGAGAACGCTCTGTTGTAAGTTTTTTTTCGGTAATATCGGTGGATTCAACACTAGGTCTCTGGCACTCCATGATTTTTGGATTCCTCCTGAAATTACCAATTTCTATGCTAAGTATCTTGGTTACTTGAAGTGTAAAGCTTTGTGTGTTATACACGCCAGTTTGAGCTGAATTCTGGCCAATTCATCTCTTTCAGGTGAGTAGAGATGTGGTCAATTGTTTTTGACCCTACTCATTCTTGCTTATTGTTGTGACCATGTAGTTGCCTGCCATCCTGTGCAGGCAGCAATTTGGTTTGGTTTTAGGCCTGTTTGTGGCCTGCCTGTGTTCTTTTTTTTCCAGGCCTCCTGCTAGTTGTTCTGACCATGTGGCTGGTTGCCATTTTGTGTAGGCAGCCAGTGTACTTTTGGAATAGTCTTTGTTTGTGGCCATGCCTCCTTTCTAGTTGTTGCTCTTTTGCATGCAATTATTTTATTTTGTAAAGGAAAAATGTGCTCAGTTTACCACATTTTCAGCATGTTTTCTAATACATGTGGAATACTGTTTTGGAGGAGTGTGGCTCACTGATTAGAGCGACAGACCCTGATGCAGAGGTCTGGCCCGGGACCAGGGTTCAATTCCCGACGCGGCAGGGTCCTGAGCCCAAAAATGTCCACGGACTCGATAATTCTCGCCTCGGTGCCTACTCTAATCATGGGGTCCCACGCTGCAACTCTGGGCAATAGCTTGCTTAATCTCCACTATGGCGGCCCACCCGCTGCGGGATGCCTGGCTTTCACCTTCGGGATGCCCAGTAGGGGTTATCTCACAGGGAAAAAGCCAGGACGGGTTCCCAAGGCAAGTGCCGTGATGCCTTCGGGTGATACGTGCGCTATATAAGTCGCAATACATTACATTATATTACATTACATTACACTATGAGGTCTCGTCTGCCAATGAACTTCTCAGCCAATAGGCCTAGTACTAGTCATCGGTGCATGAAACAACTGTTTCTATTGTGTTTGTTGAATTGAAACATCATTTACACAGTGGGTCTCATTGGATTAAAATACGAAATGTGTTTTTTTGTGGTACTTTAGGTTTTTTAATTTACATTTTATTATTATATTTTTCATAACATCTGATATCAATCAAACCCATGTCTGCTATAGGTGCATAACAGCATGCATTGTCTTAGGATTTTTCCATTGTCACAGTTGCATCTGTATGTTGCTGTTGTTGCTCTTCTTATCCTTCATGAGTGTACACCCTGGAAGTTTATGTTGGTATGGCTTTACAAATGGATACCCTGTATTGTTAAATATTTTTAACTTAAGTAACCAATGGGCACACTAAATGGTGTTATTTGTATGTACAGCTAATTGAACTACAACAATGCCATGTTTCACTGATGTTCTTCATACTAGTTTGCTTATAGGTGCACAAGAGACAACATCACCGACAGTACTGCCAGACCGAACGCCTATGCATGACGGGACATAGAGGGCCAGTGAAAGAATTTCTCCATAAAGCACACTGGCATGTGCGCGCCCGTGCACATCTTTTTACAGGGCTGACAGAAGATCATACCCGGCTTTCCGGCAGCGACCACAGTTTCTTCCCCCCCTGTCTGCCCTCCAGCTTCGCTTCGGTTTGGACATCTGTGACCTGTGAGTCCTCTCCAGGTATGGGGTTGTTTTGTTGGCGAATCTACTCGGCACTGTGTTGCGACCCTCCTGGGCTTTTCCGCACCATTCTGACCCTGGGAGCTGCGTTCTCCCCTGCTCGCCCCCTGGGCCTCACTACTGCCTCTCTTTTGGCCAAGACTACTCCCTAACTACCATGCTGACTTCCCCGGACTTTCTTCTTGCGGATCGTCAACACTGTTGTGTCCTGCTGAGAACTCAACAGACACCGATGCCCCTGTGGTTTTGCGGCTGCCTTCCCCCTCTGACTCTACTCAATGGAATCCTGCTTTCTGGGTTCCCCCTCTGCATTCTTGACTTTGGTGACCTTTGTGCATCCTGCCATTTTTATAGATGGTCTCCGTCTATACCCACAACCCAAACCCCCATGTTGTCTGACCTTTGTTCCATCCATAATTCCCTCCTCCCTCCCTACTCTCCCTGATGAGACTCAATTGTTTCTCTCTTTTTGCTGGACTGACTTAAATATATAAATATGTATATATGTGTTATATAATTTCCCAAGCCTAATCGCTGTTAAAATCTAATCCTGTGTGAACTTACTATTTGTATATTTAGAACTCTAACCACTAGTATATGTAGTAGACCTTTGTACTCACTACCATTCCTATGTGATTTTAGATTTTATCTGTTTGTATCTCTTCCTTGAGTGACTTTACAACTTTTACATGTGCAATGTGTTTCCTGTTTATATCTCTTCTTGTGTGAACTTACTATTTGTATATGTAAAACTCTAACCACTAGTAAATGTAGTAGACCTTTGTACTTACTACCATTCCTATGTGAATATAGAGTTTATCTGTTTGTATCTCTTCCTTGAGTGACTTTACAACTTGTACATGTGCAATATTTTCCTTTTTATGTCTGTTCCTTGAGTGACTTTTCACTTTTGTCCAGGGAAGACATGGCTTGGCAGTTCGGGCTGGAATGTTCCAATGAGGCACAGGGTCAAGGCTGATTTGCATATGGCAATGTCTGAACTGGGGTGGTGTGTAGTGCAAAAAAACAATGGATTTAGGCCCAGATCTCTGTACTGTTGTGGATGTATGACATTGTTCTGTATTCTGTCCATCAACTGTTGTTTTTGCGTTTGTCACCCCGGGTGGGAAGGGTATTCTCAGACGTGAGTCCCGTGCTCTTAACACCACTGGAGTCAAGCTATCCTGGCTGATGACGGCTGATAGCCAGAAACCGGTCCTAGGATGCTTGATTCCGATCCAGGGAAGACATGGCTTGGCAGTTCGGGCTGGACTGTTCCCATGAGGCACAGGGTCACGGCTGATTTGCATATTGCCATTTCTGAACTGGGGTGGTGTGGAGTGCAAAAAAACGATGGATTTAGGCCCAGAACTCTGTACTGGGGTGAATGTATGACATTGTTCTGTATTCTGTCCATCAACTGTTGTTTTTGCATTTGTCACCCCGAGTGGGATGGGTATGCTCAGACGTGAGTCCTGTGCTCTTCACACCACTGGAGTCAAACTATCCTGGCTGATTTACAATGTTAGTGGCCTAAAGAGGGGTCATTATTTTCCTGAAGGTGACTTGTTTGCCAGGTGCATACTGCATTGTTTTCTGCTTTACACTCCTCAAAGGCTTGAACAGTCCCTTTAACTAACAAACACAAATCTTGGCTACACAAAAATGACTCAATGTTTCTCTTGTTGATCATCAACTGCATTGCACTACAATTTGATCTATTGCATTTGAGTCGATATGGAGTTGGACATGTTACTCAGAGTCAGGAGGATGATGGAAGGACTCAGGGCATGCTTAACATAACAACTGCCACCAGAAGAAGGACATTTTGAACCTCCCAGAAGCCAAAGTTTGGTGATGATGACTCTAAGAAGTCTACTCAAATTTGTGGAGTGGTGGTGAGAGAGGTGTGTTGATTTTACTTGATTTGGGAAATGCAATGTTGTTGAGTATGTGCGCTGCTGGCCAGCTCAAATTTGAAACAATGTGGTGATTGGGTGGGATCCAATTGTTATAGGTAACTGGAGACAGGCAGGTAGTGATCATCACATTAGACACGTGCTAGGCTGCATATTATTAATATTATTATCATTATCATTATTATTAGTATTATTATTATTATTATTATTATTATTATTATTATTATTATTATTATTATTGTTTATATTATTATTATTATTATCATGACAGTTGGGAGATTAATCAGCCCAATAGTACATGTAGCGCACTTGTGTACGATTGTTGGTTGTTGTATTGCTCTCACCCAATTAATTGCTCGCACATCAGTCACAAAATAAATGATGACAAAAAGGACTATTATCTTCTCTTACACTGCCTGTAAGACTTCTTGATGCACTCCTTATGAAGTTTAGCTTCTGTCCTTCTTCTTGATTCTACAGCATAATTTTTGTTTTAGAATCCACAGGCCTTCTCTTCACCTGCACAAAATGGCAAAACCACCATAGCAAGCACACTTAACTTCTCGGACCGCATCAGCCACGCATCCAACATTGACGGATAATGCAAGAAGAATGCAAATGCACAACCCAATTTGGCAATACATTATAATTTTTCTTTTAATAATAAGTTTTTTTAGAACTGTGTGTGTTGTTTGCCTATATAATTTGTATGTACTATTGCTCAAACCTAGGTGACAGAACATTTAGATATATAAAAATATAATAATGTGGGTCTCTTTGGGTTGCATTGCATGGATTAAGTTAACTGTGTCATTATCATTCCTTCATTTCCTTTTCCTCCCTCAACATATTGATGATGTTTGGCTGCTCATTGCTCAGATGAGTATTGTCATTTTGTAGTGTTTGTATTTGTGATACCTTTCCCATATCCCTTTTCCCATCCATTCATCAAATCCCTAACCCTCTTCTCCCGAGCTGTATGATTTATTGAGGTGTGACTTTATAATTTACACCATTAATTGATCCCACACTTGGTGGGGCGTATGTGGTAAAAGGAAAAGCAACACCAACTCGGTGCAGGATCTTCAGTTGTACTTCTATTACCAAAATATTAGCCCACACTGGCCCCATTTATCCACCCATGCATAAACTTGATCAATATTTTAGATACAGAAGAGCATCATTTGTTAGCATCATTATTGAAGCATTGTGTTGCATAAATGTGTAACTGTGTCACTTTCATGACTCAAGCATTTACAAATTTAGTTTAAATTAAAACACTAGCTAACTATTGCACTTAATATTTTAGTACTGCATGTTATATTTTCGCAGATATTCTTTGTTGAGTATTAGTCTTATCTCAGTAGTTTGTAAAGCTATGATATAGTAAAATATATAACCCATTAATCTAGTTTTGATTTACATCAGTTTAGTTTACTGTGATGTATAATCCTTCTGATTAACCCTGCAGTTTACCTAGGTGGAAGTGGGACCTCGCTTATCCTTCACTGTTAGTGCACTAGCCACTACCACCAGCATGGCACCTTGGGAAACCATGCAGGCCTTGCTTCATCTATTCAGGAAGGAAAACTATGGAGCGTGTTATTGTACTTGTAGGAAATATAGGCAAAGGAAACTGGAAAATTGTAAACTCTCCCCCCCCATCTCCCCTTAGTGGTCAGTTGCAGACTGCAGAGACTAGGAGAGTATTAGTATGACATGGGTACCACATAATTGTAACATGCTGTCAGCAGATTTTAAATATAGGCTGCTGCTGAGCTAAAACTGGCAAAGTAATATTCTCCAAATAATAAGTTATAACTATATTTATTACCCAAACAGCAATAATATAAACACACCCCACAAACCCTAAACTGGATATAATCTCTCCCCAAATAATTATCCCCATCCCCAACCACTGATCAAAATATCATAAAAAAGTAAAACTAAAGTCCAAACTGTCCCAGTCCCAACTCTCATTCCCACCCAGAACAAGTCTGAGTCAAACACAACAAAACAAAGGTCAAAAAAAGGGTCAGAAGAAGAAACTAAAGGTGGGCCAGGAGCTTTCGCATGTGCCCCTCTATTTTAGTCTGCCTGGCTTGCTTTTTAATCTTCCATGGTCTGCCTGGCTTCGATCAGGTCCAGACTGTGTATGATATGGCAGAAGCTGCGGCCAGAAATTGATTTCGGTACTGTTATTGAGACTGAGAGCCTGGATGTGCTGAGGGCTGACTGGGGCTCTGGGCAGTGGTCTCCTCCTGGACCTGCTCCTGGGCCACCAGCTGTCAGTACTCATCCCATATCACCTCCAACTTCTGCTGCCACAAAAAGAAAAAAAGGAAACATTTACACACTGCTCTGTGCAAATCACTTGTTTAAACTTATGTAGTGGGTAGTACAGTAACATTACAATGCTGGTCCCCTAGGGACATTCAATTTGATAGGATCAGAATCACAGTCATTACCCACGCATGCCTGACATAAAACTAAAGCCAAATGGCAAATGCACTAACTGTCTGTTAGGAATTACGGCAGAATTTAAACACAGCATTGTAAATAGACCATGTAAAATAGCGTTTGGGACAGGACAATAAGATTGATACACATGATCAATCGGAAGTAAAAAAACTCTAATCTTGCTTTCTACCCTTCACTGTTGGGAATTATTCCTCCACTTACTTTACTTCTAGCCCTACCTCTCTTGCACGTTCTCTACTTCCCCCACTCACCATTGGAGCAACCACAGAATGTAGAATATATTTTTTACAAAATCATTTGTAAATAAAAAGTTGATATATATGAAGTTTGTTTTCTTGCACAATTCTTTTTTGAAAAAATTGGCTCCAATTGTCTTTGCCAATTGGGCAGTGTGAATTTGGTTCTTTCACATAAAATTATGAATCTGTGATTAATTCGGATATTGTGAAGTTTTTGGTTTGAGGACCATTGTTTTTCTATACTGGGTAGGGAGAGAGCTGATGATTAATGATATGTGGGATGCAACAAAATCTGCCACGCTTAAAACAAATACTGTGAATCAATGGAGTAGACAGAAATACCACTCCAAACTGTTCAATCAAAGCTTTGATAAAACCATTCTAAACCAGTGAAGTGTGTGAACATGCCTCTATCCAGAGATTGAAGAGATCCCTTGTTTCTCCATCCAAGCAATTATCCATTCATTATTTAATTGTTCTAGTATTCCTCATCCTTGGTATGGATACATACCATTTAAGTTTTACATACATTCTCTCATCCAGTCTTTCACCATTAAAAACCATCCACCCACATATACCCATTCATCCAAACAATGCTCTCAATTTACCTTTCACCAGTATCCAAGCATTTGCCCACCCACGCATCCTTTCACCCATTCACTCATCCTGCTTTAACCCACCCGAGCATTCCTTTCACTCACCCAGGCAGGAATCCTTTCACCCATACCCTTGCACCCACCGAGGTATCCGATCACAGCATATATCCTTTCAACCATCCTTCACCCACCCATGCATTGTATCAATCACCATCATGCATCCTTTCTTTTCATCCACATAACTATTCACCCGCACATTCTTTCACTCATATTACATTCCACCCATCTTTTCTTCTTCCATTCATTTTTCCCTTTTCTATGAACCCACTGTAGGTAAACATGATTATTATTATGAACCTTTGTCTGCCTAGTTCCTGATTGAAGAGGCCAATACTACTCAACTCCACTGTATCTGCTAAAGCAGGGAGTTTAATAGTCAACACCATTGCAGTGAGTAAATTTCACTAATTGTCAATCAGCAAGCAATGTGACTTACCATCGCCCTTCCCTGCCACCACTGGGACTCCTTCTTCATCTGCCACCGCCGCCGCATCCGCTCCACTGGCAATAGCGCTCTTGCACATGGGTTATGTACGGATGGAAAAAACATTACACATTTGACTTTAGATATCAGATACACCCCCCCATTCTTTTTTTAGCACAATACAACCACAATAACAATTCATCACTACAATTCGGTTACAGTATCTTCCATTAAAATATCACATTGGTTTGTTGGTTGGCAATGTTTGAAAAGCCACGTAGTCAAGCCGACCAAAAGCATTTTGTAAAAATGTAGGGGCAAAAGTTACTATGATGAATCCTAGTCAATGAAGCGCATTAAAGGAATATTTAATCAACGAAGACCATATGGTCTTCGTTGGCAAATGCATTGGGGCCTTCCTTATACTTGGAGCCATGCTGCCCTGTCAGCAACTGCTGATATAATATAATAATAATAATAATAATAATATTAATGCATACACCACATGGGAGGGCCCACCATGACCATGGCCACTCTCTTGTGGTATTGTTCGAGCATGAGCAAGACTAAGCATAGACATATAAGGCGGGAGGGAAAGCTTACTGGAAAAGCAGAAGAAAGGAAGCTACAGAACATACAGACTAGTACTGACAGTTTAAAGTCAAGTACAGTAATTAGAACTACAAAAAACAAGTAAATAGGATAATGCAGGGATAGGAAGAATTTGAGAAACAAACAAATAGAATGAAGAGGAGTTGGAAAAATATTAGGAGACTGCCACAGCAAAAAGGAAAAAAGATTTTAAATGTGGAGCTGTAAAAGTTAGGGAAATAATAATATTAACACCGGGATAACTTACTCGCGCCAGCAGAGCCATCTGCAGAGACACTTGTGGAGGCAGTGGCACCTCCAACTACCTCATCCACCTCGCTGGGTCCTGCGGGCACATCGATCTTTTTGCCCTTGGATTCTAATGTAAGAAATACATAAAATTAAATTAATAGTACGTTTAATAATAATCTCCAAAGAAATATTTTGACAGGGAAAGCCAAACATGGTAACATTGAGCTTTTCTAAATCAGATTTCCTATAGTATCACTAGTATTGTGGACCTATTTCATAATTTCCAAAACCTAACCCTATTCCAAATTTCTTAAACTATATTTTGAATCTACTAGTAAATTACAACGAATGAACTTTGCTTCTCATCTCATTCTCAGTCACTCAGTCTCAAGTTGCCCCCTCTGATGGGCCAACTCAGTCTGCATTTTTTTTTCAAAGCATAGATGCATGCATACTACGCAACATTGGTAAATTGATTGGGGTTGGGGACTGTACGAGCTACAAAACAAAAAAAGGAACAGAGAAGTGGGAAAAAGAGCTAACTCACTAATACTAATAACTACCACTATCTTAGTGACAGGACAGAGGAGTTTCTGCATGACTTCTTAAATAACCAGCCTGTGTGAGCGCTAACAAGTAGGATTAGGTAGTGTTGCCAAGCACCTGTCTACTCTATGTTCACATAATATATTATTTGTAACATAAACTTAGCTTACATGAGTGTGAGCAGCATGCTTACTATTTGTGACTAAAATATCATAGATACAACACAACAAATAAATAATTATTACCCATCGAACCCCGCAACTTCCACAATCAGCAGGTTGAGCTGGTCCTGGTCCCTATCCAGGATGTCCGCCCACCGGTACATAAGCAGTTATTGGGCGCATTGGACCCCCTGAGCAGCGGGGCACAGCCTGAAGCACCCTCACCCACCGCTGCCTACTGTGCCGAAGGGAGTACTGGCTTCCAGTCATGCCTCTGCTACCAGGGTGGAGGGGAGATGGCGCTGCACAAAAAAAATAACGCAGCAATCTCCACCTTGTAGAATATCGCATGGGGCTGAAGTCCTTCATGGCACGGCTGACTGCAAGATAGGCAGCTGCTGTTAGTGCTGGTTTGGGAGGGCTGGCGCAGCTGATCTTCTGCTCTGCCATGGTGCTGTGTGGGGACTGGGGTAGAGAAGAATGTAGAACAAACAAGAAGAAAAAATTAGGAGGGAAGGGCAAAAAGTAAGAAAGTAAAGTGAAAAATAAAAAAGTACAAAAACACAAAAAGCAGATAAAACCTAAAATACAAAAATACAAATCTTATAATAAAAAATGAGGTGTAGATAGCGTTCAAAGGGGCAGGATTAAGACGATTAGGCAGGGATTGAAAAGTAGACCCAGCATCTTAAACAAAGCTATAACCAAGATGGCCACACCCATGTGAACCATGTGGTCCCATTCACGTATGATTTCTGGTACGAGAATGCACTGCGCATTATGTATGCTGGAAAACGTCACATTAACGGTTGCAGCTAGCTACTCCGTCTACCTGCAGAACTCCGCATAGCACTGCAGAGTATATTACCACTTCACAGAATTCCACGTAGAGCGGCTACTTGAAATACAGCCAGGCATACTGATAACCAGTATCTTTTAATCTATGCAGTGTGTTAATATAGTCAACCCTGGTTTCCTCCCCTGTGGGAGCAACTGTAATCTTTCTTGTTGTACCCAATGTATTTCCAACCAAATTTAAAAATGTTAGGGGACTGTCCTCCCTCAAGGCGGTAATCATTTGCCTCTATTTGTTTTCTCTTTCAAACCAGCTGATTCTCCTTACCTCTTTGTGGAATACCTCTATAGCTGATTTTATTGCTACCGCTATTTCATTTGGTTTGAGTCTATGGGTTTCTCTTATGTTCTTGTTTAATTTTCCTTTTCCTTTATCATAATCTGATTTCCTAGCTGAAGAGACCCTTCCCGCAGTAGCTTGACTGAACAGATGTCTATATTCTTTAGCGATGTACCATCCTTATGTAGAGCCATTGACTTTAATGTGTTCCTGCGGACTGTCAATGCGGATGAAGACCCTCTGCACGCCTTCCTCATGAGTCCTGACCCATGTCTCAGTAACTATCTGGTGACCAGAGATCGTGCAGAGGCTGCAATGATGGATGCTGAGATTGGACCGGACGTACTGCGCTGCCACGCTACTGAAGCCTGTATTTTAAGGCATGGTGAAACTGACACGGACTCCCTAATTTTCACAGAGTAGAAACACTTTAAATAAGAAATACAAATACATGGAATGGAGTGTTTTCAGGTATTAGTCTATTCCAATAATGTGTTGCAGTAGAGATAAGAAATGCTTTCAGGTGCATAGTCACCCTTCTGCATAGTAAAGCAAGGGATTTGACAGCTTGCTTTCCCTGAAGCATGTTTCTAGTGCAGGTACATTCTGTGAGCTAGATGAACATTTGTGCGATTTAAAAAAACTGTGGGTGTCACAGGCAGCTGGTATAGGAAAATGTTTTTGTGGTATGAGGACTAAAACTGTAGTAAGGCTAGTCATAAATCTCCTGCGTAGATTTTGACGGGCTGGGAGCCAATTAAAATAAACCATTGTTGCTTGTGTAGACCATTCTGATTTGCAATATGGAATAGCTACTGATAGAGCGCGCAGGTCACCTGACTATAATTTACCAATACTTACCTGGGCCCATAATTCCATTACACACTTTACTTAGTTAGGTAACCCACACTCTACTACCAGTTTATTTTATTTCACTAATTCCTATACCATTGATTTACCAATCCTTGTCACTGGTACCTAAGACCACATGGATCAGCGAGTTATGTAAAGAAAGGCAATCAAAAAATAATACCATAACATTTGCATTCATATAATACCCACAGACTCAGGGTAGGTTCAAACTCGTTATCTAATCATCAAAAGTCATGAGCCATAGATTAAAAGCGATTAAACTGTCAATAACCAAGATTAGGAACAGTGTATAACTATGCAAAAGATAGATTATGCCAACCATTTAGCAAATTCGAAATAAGGGAAAGGTAAAACAAGGAACATACTATTTTCAGGTACAGTCTTTCGCAATTTGACTAAAGGAGGGTAAAGAAAAGGAACATACTAAACCCAAGAATTTTCGCAATTGGTTAAAAAGAGAACAAAATATGCAATATCAAAACTTTATTTTAGCACATAACTATAGAGAAGGTAAAAATTTGGAACACACTATAGATTCAGCTTAACTCACTATAGGGAGGGTAAAGAAACGAACAATTATTGCAAAACATTTATCATTTAACTACAAGGTGGGTAAGAAAGTGGAACACGCTAATAAACAGCAAAACACAAATTTATCATTCATCCAAGGGAAGGGTAAGAAAAGGAATATATGCAATAAAAATTTTGCAAATCAGGGAAGGTAAAGAAGAGGACGCAAAATAGAATGACAATTACCCACACAGATTTATATTTACCTAGAATGGTGTGAAGACCAACCCTGGCCACGGGTCAGTTGAAAAGGACAAGAAAAACCTCAAAGATGTCAGTGCCAGTAGGCAAGCAGGTGCAGATCAGGAAAAATCAGGACAGGATAGCCCCAGGATTTGGATCAGGACTGGACCACCAGAGGTTAAGACCAGCACCCGCAGTTTCGGATGCAACGCCTGCGGTACTCCCTCTCTGCAAGGAATCAGCCAAAACCCTGATTGGGTTACAGCTTTCACCAGCAAAGTGCTTCGCCAGCACTTCAACTTCCCAGAACCCTGATTGGGTTCTCGAACCTCCCGACAGAGTGCTCCACAGCCCTCTGCTCTTAGTCACCTATTGAGTGCTTGGGGTCAGCGACAGCTCAGCTATTCGGACAAGTCGGACAATTTCTCTAGCTAAACCTACGCTAGTTATACTGTTTTCCAGGTCAGTGTACCACCCCCCAATGTTGCAAGTGTAAGGATCCCCAATTTCAATTGGACAAAGGAGGAGGACAGGTCATCACACCACCTTAGTTTTAGACCTTTGCCGTCTCCTTATTCAAATGTATGTCTACGCCCATCAAATTCAGGTTCATGATGATTTCTTCTTTCTAACAATGGATGTTCTATTGACAATTAGAATGTATACAATTTAGAGTTCATTGGGGCAGCTTCTTAGGAGCATCTTCTAGTCAGTCAGCTCCTTGGCAATAGTACAAAGGTCACTGCTCCGGAGACTTGTGATTCTCGCGCAGACGCAGTTTCAACAAAGATGGAGTACAGCATTAGGAGACAGGCCAGTTTTCAAAGTGTAACATAAAAAGAATAAATGAATACACTGTATACCATGAATTTCTACACTATACCCATTAGTTTATAATAAACTATAGCATTAGGATTAGGCAGAACAAACAGCTTAGCAAAAGCAGCAGTGCAAGCATCTCGCATGTGAGAACACAGAGCAACCATATTAACATTAGTGCGCAGATGCGACAGAGTTCCCTCCGAAGCTGCGAGTACGTCATGTCATGTGGGTATGACAGACTCATGCGCAGTAGAAATTCCCGCGTAGCAGCAGCCATTTTAAATGCAAGCGTATTAGGATCAGAAAACACATAAGCAAGCTTCACTCGGGTACCCAATATCGATAGAAAAAGGGTAAATTAGTAAGACAAACAGGTTGATTACATAGTTAGGGTTATTCGAGGTTCATGAATTCAAGCAAGTTGCTTTTAATGCGAATCCTTGCTCCATCAATTCCCTCTTTGATGATATTTTATATCATCACCAATTAATGAAACAGATGCCAACTTCTCAAATTTCACCCATTTCAACCTCTTCAAACTTTATAGCTGGGCGTTCTGAAAATTCATCATCAGTCCTGTCATTGTTCGACGAGTAGTTTGTGTATCCTCAGATGTCATCATTTGCCAACCAGCTACTCGTACCTTCTGAGGCATATTTAAAAGGGCACTGTGCCACAGGAGTGTCACTTTTTTCAATTCTCCAGTGGCAGTGCTTAACCACGTGGTTTATGGCTTAATGCTGCCTTGTAAATACGAACCTCCTTGCTGCAGTTTTCTGCGGCAAAGGGGAGTGCAATGGTGTTGCAGTGGCCGTTCCCATGCAAAACTCATTTCTTTTTTTACACTGCCCAGATTTACAAGGATCTGTAAATCTGATGCAGCGAAAACAACTTATGCCTTTGAAAAGGAGGTGTTAGAGTGGCAGAACAAAGAGAAGTACTTTTATTTCTCATCCTTTTTTGTTCTTTTTAAGTGTGCTGCAAATTACCATTAATTATTGTTTTTGGGCATTTTTGTGCAGGAAGATGTCCCTTCCTGCACAATCATCCGTGCAACACAGGCACCCTTTCACTATGATGGAAGGGTGGCTGCGCTGGTGCTAGGCAGATTTTTCAGTGCTGGTGCAAGTGAAAACATAGGGGTGCTCTGTATTCTTGTCAATACGGGGCATCCTGCGTTTGTTAAATGACACCGCGTGGCACTGATACATTGCTTGCAGGTAACTATGAGGTATGTATATGGTATTTCTACAACACAAACCTAGACAAAGGGCAGCGGAGCACTGTACATAGTCAAAGACAAGCATTATGTCAACGAGTAAGAGGCTAGGATGCCGGGTTGTGGGAGTGTAATACAATGTGGTGTATTTAAGTGAATGGAATTGTATGATTATTAGGAAAGAAATTATCAGTTTCAACAGCATTAAAAAGACAGGGACATGCTAATAGATGAATCTGCAAGGTCCTTGTTCTTCATTCTGTAAGGGGACATGCATTACTCAAACACACTTAAAAGTATCTTTGCTGCTCCAAGAAGGTATCATTGTATACTGCAATGAGTATCAGAGAGCACAGTTAAAGAGCACAAACAATTGCTCAGGTCTAGACATGAATTCTGCTAAAAACATATGAGCATTCAAAGGTATGCATACAGAAAGGAAAAGGAATAACATCACTGTACAAACACAGAAACACACAGACACACACACCCTCTCCTCTTGGTGACCTTGAGCTGACAGAGCACAGCCAGAGCAAAGTCAGGCTTCAGCAATTTGCTCACCTGCCAAACATACAACACTGAGGCACCAAGGAGATAGCAACAATCATTGGAACCTTTTGCAGCTTTTAAAGTAGAAGATAGCTGATCTCTAAGACAAATGGTCATGCTGACACCGATGAATAAATATCCGTCTGTAAGAGTGCAGCTGGTTTAACATGACAATTCCCCATGGTCACAGGTCCCTACACATAGACTTCATTAGCACCTAAGGGCTTTCGATTACACTTTCTCATAAACAAAACTTGAATAAAATCAGCTGAAGTTTCTGGTGACTATTATAGGAAAAATGGAAATATACAATGTAAATAACAAGCAACCTGTGTATAATGTGGTATACATATAGGATTGAGGCTTTGTTAACAAGCCTTACAATATCTGGTATTCGTCGTAACGAGTTGTAACTGAAGTTTACATTAGTATTTTGAAGGAATCTGGTGAAATTATATGCAATGTATACATACTTTTCAATGGAGTATTTTCCTGTTAATAGACAATTGAATTTAGTGGCAGCTGGCATCTACAGGGAGCTGACAGGACCTCCTCGCTCCAGATGTCCTTTTTGCAACTGCAGCCCAGCCACCAGGAAACTTCCTTGACCAATCCTGATGCTGCTCTCATTCAGCATGAGAGCAGTGCCCTGATTGGAGGGAGCGGCCTAACTCAGCGTTCCACAGTGCTCTGGTGTCCTGCACTTGTTCTAACCAGCTGCCGTAAGACAGCTGGGTTAGACATGTTTAAAGTGTGCATGTGTTTCTGCCCATCGTTAGACGGCTGGCCAAAAAGATAGCCCATCCTTCTCCCTTCTACACTCACTCAGCAGCAGCCCTGCCCCCATCCTGACTAGGCATGAGCGGATTTTGTGGATTGGCAATCCGCGAATTTGCGGATTTGCGAATTTGCGGATTGCGAAAATCCGCAAAATCCGCGAATCCTCGCAGATTTTTTTTTTTTATGTTCGCACGGGTTTCTGCAAGTTCGCGAGGGTTTTGTACAATTTTGCAAATTGCGAAATTGTACAAAACGTGTGCGAACTTGCAGAAACCCGTGCGAACACAATGTGCCCAGTAGGGTATGTGCCTCTTGTGTGAATAAAAGGTCAGAGAAAGATCAGTTCAGCAGATGAAGAGAAAGAAGCTCCTGGTCACAGGAACAGCACCGGTATTGCGCTCGTGAAAATCAAGGATGCAAAGCCTATCCAGCATCACAGCTGATTTTCCACGGTAGATTTGGGAAGAAGGCACACCTGTCCAGCCTCGACGACGCTCACGATTGTTTTTGGGCTAATGAATGAGTCACTGAATTTGAGCATCAACTAGTTTGAGCGACCATGTGTGTGTTATTACTATGCAATCGCCCCAAAGGGCGCAGGGGTCCCTTGAGTGAGCCTACTCACGCAACTATTTTACAATGGCGCCAGCAAGCTGCCAGCGCCGTTGTAAAATAGTTACAAAGTTAGCTTGCACAGGAAGCACTTAGATAAAATAAAGCAGCACCTGCTTCGTTTTATCTAGTGGTTCCTGTGCAAGCTAACTTTGTAACTATTTTACAACGGCGCTGGCAGCTTGCTGGCGCCATTGTAAAATAGTTGCATGAGTGGGGGTTCAACTTTTGAACCCGTTACGTTCGCAGATTTTTTTTTGCGGATTTTGCGGGAAATCCGCAAAATTCGCGGATTTCCCAAAAATCCCCAAAATCCGCGAGCGTAACAGATTTCCCGCTCACCCCTAATCCTGACACTCTATTTGGGACAGGGGATGACAAAGAACATTTTAATGAATTACCATTTTATTTTTCATCTCGGGGGCATTTAAGCAGGGCAACGCTCTAGATTGAATACCAGAAATTCTGAATGAAATGGAGAGAAGGGATTAATAGGTAAAATTGACACATTTTCTTTAAATGTAATCAACTTTCCTTCATTGCAATTGCTTATCTTGTTGTTTAAGTAGCACTGTGTTGGACTTGGCCCTTTTTGCCTGGTATGTGAGTGTGAAGACTGCCCAGAAGAGTGTGGGTTGTGTGACAGAGACAGTCAGATACTGTCTTGCCAATCTAAGGAGAATGGTGTGGAGTACGTGTGCGAGGCACTGGATGGTGAGATGAAGGATAGTTTGGTTAACCCCTGTAAGGGGCTGTGTGATTCAATTGTGGGAAAGCATGTTGTAAGTCCCTGTTTTCCAGAGCTATGCCAACACCTGTTGGAGAGTGAGTTCAATGACCTGAGGGAGCTCACATTGGAGCAGACCCTTTGGTGGATTCCAGAGGGTCTGAAGAGGCATTGGGGAGGGATTCCAACAAGAGTGGCTCAGGTATCTTGCAGTCCTGAGTGATGGAAGAGGTTCAATGTAGCCCAGCTAGGTCCCAGTTTAGTGGGAGGGGTGTAGGGGCTCACGACCTGTCTCAGAGGAGGAGGAGTGAGTGTGGGTTCTGTCTCAAGGTACCCGAAACACAGTCTCAGGGTCTGGATAGTTTCATAATTGAACATCAGGTCGTGGCTTAGGCTGTACTTGTAGGCCACTTGAGGAGAATATCCAGCGTCTAGAGAACGTGGAGCCTCTGTAAACAGAGCTCCAGTAGTTCTGGTGAAGATGCAGATCCAGTTCTCCTCTTCCAGGCAAGGGGACATCAGGGCAGCTGTTCAGAAACAAAGCAGTCAAGTAAGGCAGCAGTCAAGTAGAGTTGCAGAGCTTGCATCCATACAACATCTCTACCTTGGCATAATCAACTGCTCCAGAAGTGTACTGTGAAGAGGGTGTCTGAGGTCCCCTTTTTTACCCCATTGCCCTCCTTCTGGAAGGTGGGAGGAGCTTCAAGTCTTACTGTCAGTTACTCCCAGTCATGTGACCCAGGACAAACTGCAGGCACAAAAGGACAGAAAAATGCCAACTTTCTAAAAGTGGAATTTTCAAAATTGTAATAAAAAAAACAACTTTGCATTAAATAGGGTTTTCATTAAAATCCCATATGCACCAAACATGACATAGCTTCCGGCTCCCTATCTGAAATTACAGCGTATTAAATGTAATAAACTATACCCCAATGGGAGAGGTAGGCATAACAGTAGTAAAACACGAATTTAGGAGTACTTCACTACCAGGATATGTAAAACTTAAAAGTACATGTCCCACCTTTTAACATAGTACACTGTCCTATGGGCCACCTAGGGACTAACACAAAGGTTACTTATATGTAATAAATGTGGAGTTTAAGGCTTGGCAAGAGGCCCTGGGTATATGGTATACTACTCTTCAAGGACTTATAACTAAACTAAATATGCAAAACAGGTGTAAACCAATTCTACCATACTTAAAGGAGAGAGCACAAACTCGTTTGAACTGGTCAGCAGTAGTAAACTTCAAAAAGAGCAACAAAAACGAATTGAGAAAAAAGTGGAGGGAAAAAGACAAAACGTTTGGGGTGACCCTGCAGAGAGGGCTAATGCTTTCT
This sequence comes from Lissotriton vulgaris, assembly GCF_964263255.1. Lineage (NCBI taxonomy): Eukaryota > Metazoa > Chordata > Amphibia > Caudata > Salamandridae > Lissotriton > Lissotriton vulgaris. The sequence continues at coordinate 227,076,993 of NC_141686.1, read as the reverse complement.
ATTTTGACTAAATATTCTTCTTAATAATTCTTTTTTTAATGGATGCTTATAGCTGTATTTTAGTAAATAAAATTACATTGTATTTGTTTTTCAAATATGTCTTTGTTCCAACGTTTGAAACAATAACATATTTCAAGGTAAAAAAGTGCAGACAACAAAAGCACCACAAACAACAACCACTAGTGGTCTGTGTTTGTGGAACATTTTCACAGCAAATGGTGCATAATTGGTAAAGTGGCATAATAATCTAATTCCAGGTACTTCACATAACAACCGTAATGTCAAATTCCTGAAATTACACAAATTGCACCTAGTTTTTATGTTCTGACTTAGGGCCTGATTACAATGTTGGTGGATGGGATACTCCATCACAAGCATGATGGATATGCCATCTGCCATATCACACGTTTATTTATATACTATGTAACCTATAATACAGTGGATCATAATCAGGCCCTTAGTATTTTTTAAGGAAGTTGAAATTCTCCAGCAGGTCCAGGTTGGTTTTGAGAGGAAAAGCTCAGCATGCGCAAATGTAATTTTTGCTGCGACCAAAGTCCTCTCATCAGGTCGATGCCTTTCATTTATTTGACTGCTCAAGATTTCTACCTTCAGACTTAGTCACGCTTTTTAGACCTCAACATCTTCCAGTGGGGGAAGTCTGAGGCTATATCTGACAAAGTCCTTCTGAAATAAGACACCTTTGCTTTGAGGCACCACTGAAGCTCCAGAGGTCTTGTAAGTTTAAAATATTTCACACTGTCTAGAACAGTTCTTGTTGACTACTTACAAGGCTCCCGGAACCTTAATGAGAGCACTTAGAGGCTAGGACACACTGCAGCATAAGCATCCAACAATGCTCAATTCTAGTTATGACTGGTCCACTGGCCACTCCAGGAAAAAGGTCTCCTGCAACTTGTTATATCTGTGTAGTCACACTGGAAGTTAGCCAAATGACCCTTGTAGTCCACTTCAAGTGCCAAATTGGAAGACATTCCAGGCATTCAGGTCTACACCTGATGTCATCAGTGATGTCACTGACTATGTCATGAGTGATGCAATATGTGAGGTCATACGCAGTGCATTGCAGGGGTACATGCCATAGCTAGCTCAGCTAACTGTAACTGCTGAATTTCTCTGGTTTTGTACGAGTGAAGTGTCAGCCTAACTATAACATCCTTGTAACCTTTCACTTTTTTCACCACATTTCTAAGGATTTTTAATTCTATTTCCCACGTATATAGCCCCTGTAACCTTTGTGTTTTTCAGTGAATTTCCAAGGTTTTTTAAATTCTATTTCCTAACTATACTGCTGCTGTAACCATTTGTTTTTTAGTGACTTTCAAAGGTTTTTTAAATGATAAATTCTCAATATAAAGTCCTTGTAACCTTTGTTTTTTTCAGTGAATTTTCAAGGTTTTTAAATTACATTTCCCAATTATAACATCCATCCATGATTTCTTCTATTGAATTTTTAAGGTTTTTAAATTATAATTTCTATCTACAATGGCCCTATGAGGGGTATTTTATAAGCTTGTATTTTCTGCAGTGGATTAATAAGAGTTGCCTTTTTTCTTTAATTTTATTTATATTCATGACAACAAGGCAATACCAATGTTGATGTAGTGAAAGGTGCATGTTTTTGAGGAAGTCTTAAAATATATATATATATATATATGTATATATATATATATATATATATATATATATATATATATATATATATATTACCTACTGGCGGTCGCCAGTAGGTATATATAGTTAGGATTTTTTCTCTATGGGACTTTTGAAAATTCTATGCCTAATAACTTTGGCGTTTGTGGACGGAATTGGCTGAAATTTTCAGGAAAATGGCACATTTTGTTTCTGAGCAGCTCCTGGAAATTTGGGGGGGGTTCGTCAAGGGGGGGCCGAGAAAAAAGGGGGGTCCCAAAACGCGTTTTTCCCATGTTATTTTCCATAGGGCGGTTGGACTCACTTTTAGCCCGAACGGCTGAATGGATTTTCACGAAATTTGGCAAAATTGTAGGGACTGTTAGCCCGATGTGCCTTTGCTAGGTCTCAATATATGTGCTTCAATGGATTTTGAGAAATTAACGTTTAAATCAAGATATATATCTGTAACAGCGCTCCGGGCAGCTATCCGGTTAGCGAACCTTTCGCGTAACGGAACTTTGCGATGAGAAGCTGATTGGCCCTCCGGTGTCTGTCAACATTCTAAACAGTCCGGAGCGGCCGCCATCTTGTCTCTCGGTAGGATCGAGAGACAAGAGGAGGCCAAAACAAAGGGGGAAATTACCATAAGGGGGCATAGTAGATCCTCGTTGACCCCCTAGGTTTTATGTGGAGGTTTTAAAAGGGCCTAGAGGGTCCAAAAAAAAAAAATTTTTTTTTGCGTGGTAAGCGCCAAGTTCGCGAACCGGATAGCTTTCTGGGCAGCGAACTTTATGGATAAAAGAATGAAAGACTTTTCTAATACTGTATGTTAATTGTTTGTTGTTTTTCTTGTTTTTTTTTGTTTTCTTTGTTTATTTTTTTTTTATTATGTTTCATATTTTATTAAATTTTCTAACATTTCATTGTCAGAAATGTCATAATTTATTATAGGGTGTAATTGTTTTTCATTTTGAAGCAAGTTGTCTACTGCTTCAACACATTGTAGAAGTTCGTGGTCTCTACTGTCATCCATAAAGTCATCAAGTTTGTCTTGGCTGTTCTCCTTCAGTTCAATCGAAAATGAAACTTGTTGTTCGCCTTCCATTTTGCCTGAAATTTTGAATAAGAAAATATATATTAGTAGAGATAGGGCACTGTTGGGATTAATTTTAGATAGGCAGTTTTTATCAGTGAATTTATCTTTTGGCAGTGTATAGTATGAGAGTGGAAATAGGACTATAAAAAAGTGTATGTGATTTAACCAAGACAAGCCTTACTCCATTGATAACTATAACAGAGAAGTCTATCTAAATACATTACTACTACAGAGGGATAGTGTATATCTAGCAGAAAAAGTCTACTATATTAAGTCATAGTGCACAATATATTAAATTATAACTTACCTTCACAAAGAAGTTGAAGTTTTTTGAAGCTTTTGAAATAGGAGGTACAACAAGAAGTAGTAGTCAAAATGGCTGTGTTTCCTTCTCTCCCTTTATATATATACAGGTATATAACCAATCAAATGTCAGGTAATAAAAGTAGAAAATGAAAGTAACATTTTCATTGGTTGTCAATTCCAACAATTCAGATGTGTTTTGTGAAGTAATTTACCTCACGGTACTTGGAGAGGTCTACAGGCTAAATGGCTAAATGGAATTTCAATGAAATTTGTGAGAATGGAAGGGATTGTTATGTAGTATGAGCTAATCTATATTTGATGAGATTGTCTCTAGTCGTTTTTCTGTAAATTACTTTCCCGCCTTTTTTTAGGACCGCTTTCCGGGAAGCTGCCCGGTTAGCGAACCTTAAGCGTCACGGGAGTCCACCATTTTGTGTTTCGTTCGCATTAAGATACAAGATGGAGGGCAAATAATGTTTAGAATGGGTAGAAGGGGTCATGGTAGACTTATCTTGACCCCCTAGGTTTTCTGAGCGTGGCTGAGGAGGCTTATATGTGCGGGAAAAAAAAATTTTTTTTTAAAAATTCCGCGAGGTTAGCTTTCGGTTAGCGAACCGGGTAGCGCTCCGGGGAGCGAATTTTGTGGAAAATTAGTGAAAAAAGTTAGAGAAAAATAATAATTGTGAGTGATCAGATGTAGGGTAGCTCTGAGAAGAGCTTTTGGGTTTATGGTACATTTAGGTACTTATAAGTAGGTACCAATGCACAGTCTTAAATTCAGAATGAAAATTCTGTTGCCCTCATCTGAGAAGTGAACTCCATCTCCTCTGTAGATATCTTGCATGTAGTAACGCAAGTTGTTGTTGTACAGAGAGCCCATTCCATGGTCTCTCATGTAAGCTGAAACAGATTTGTTTACATGCTTCCTCGCTTTCTCAATTTGTGGACAAAATTGGTTGGACCACCTCCATTTCTGTCTTTGGCATATATTGGAATATACCAAGGCAGTTTGAGGAAAAAGTGCCATTAATTGCTCCAAGGTGTCCTTTAAAAGCATTTCCAGACCTACCCCTGTCAAAGTGCCCAAATCATTACCTCCACAGTGCACTATTAATAGGTCAGGTTTTGGCAAATGCATAAAGGTTTTCACCAATGGAATCAATTGGTGACATTTTAATCCTCTTTGGCCCAACCAGTTAATTTCCACATCTTGTAAATTGAGGTTGTGTAAATTTCTGCTCTCAGCATACCTTTGAGCCCAGTGGATGTAACTATGTCCAACAATCCAGACGTTAAACATGGTGGAAGAAGGTTGTTCTGCAGTCAGATGAAGTGTGGTAATGAAAGGGCAGTTGAAACAGTAGGAGTTTCTAAAGAAAAAAAACTGTGGTTTTACTATGCTAATGATTCATTAGCAGTGATTGGTGCATTTCCATTTCTGAAAACAGAAAGTTAGGGTGCATGGATGTGTTCTTTGAAAGATGTAATTTGAATGGTCAAGGAAGAAACAATTAATGAAAGATTGCACTGGATACGCAGGTGCACTGAGAGTTCAGAGTTCAATTGAAACATTGTTTTGTGAATTTGGAAACATGAGAGGTCTTCCAGGAGGTGGTTGCTATGGAAACAAGGCAGACAGGGCAGAGGGGGGAAGGGTTTTGATTTGAAAAAAGTGAGGGAAGAGGTATGATTGGCTAATATGAGAGATATGTGAAAAGAATATCTGTATTTCTGTGCTTTCAATAGCCGCAGCCTTTGGAGTGCATCCTTTTTCTTCTGCTGAAGACAATTTGGTGTATTTCTGAGACTGTTTTCAAAACTCAAAAAATATTTGCTAAGGTGAGAAAAGATTTATTTAATTTAGATAGAGAATAGTATGATTTAAGGAGAAAATGATGAAGAAAGCTGTGTTTTTAAAATGTGGTTTTGTCTCTAGTGATATACTAATAGAATTAGTTTCATAGAGAAATTATAATTGCATATTTGGTGTAACATTCTGGCATGCAGTAACACAAGATATTGTAATACATGGAGGCCATTTCATGGTCTGTTATGTAAGCTGAAACAGATATGTTGCTTTTAAAAACGATTTAAGAAATCAATTACATTTCTGGATATGTACTGCTAGAGCTTTATAGGTTGTTTTGGGCCATATTTATAAGGTATTTGAGTGTCTAAGATGTTGTGTTCGCCTTTTAAAATGTAAAGTGTTCCTCATGGGACAAGTGTCTTGTAAATACGCTCCCACTTGTGCTTCGCAAATTTAGATTTTGATTATGGGAGTTACCTAGCCATGTTAATAGTGTCCCAAAAATGGTGCTAGGGCATTCCAGAAAACACTTTCATGTGTCTCAAGGATATTTTTAGTTATTTCTTCATGAATGCAGGTATACAATTGATTTATATGCTGTGTTTAAAAACGAATTTTGAAATGAATTAAATTTCAGGATATGTACTGTTAGAGCTTCATAGGTTGTTTGGGGTCATATTTAGAAGGCATTTTAGTGTCTTTGAAGTTATTTTTCCCTTTTTAAATGGAAAGCGTTCCTCATGGGGCCCTGAGTAGTTCTTAGCCATGTTATTTAATAGGAAGTGGATAACATGGCTAATAGCATTTGCTGGAAAATGCATGAATATCGCTGATTTTTCTGCTATATTCTTGCATTGTGGCCGTTTTTTTTCACATTGCTTCATAGGTTGTTTGGGTTCATATTTAGAAGGCATTTTAGTGTCTTTGATGTTATTTTTCCCTTTTTAAATGGAAAGCGTTCCTCATGGGGCCCTGAGCAGTTCTTAGCCATGTTATTTAATAGGAAGTGGATAACATGGCTAAGAGCATTTGCTGGAAAATGCATGAATATCGCTGATTTTTTTGCTATATTCATGCATTGTGGCCGTTTTTTTTCACATTGCTTCATAGGTTGTTTGGGTTCATATTTAGGAGGCATTTTAGTGTCTTTGATGTTATTTTTCCCTTTTTAAATGGAAAGCGTTCCTCATGGTGCCCTGAGCAGTTCTTAGCCATGTTATTTAATAGGAAGTGGATAACATGGCTAAGAGCATTTGCTGGAAAATGCATGAATGTCGCTGATTTTTCTGCTATATTCATGCATTGCGGCAGTTTTTTCCACATTGCTTCATAGGTTGTTTGGGTTCATATTTAGAAGGCATTTTAGTGTCTTTGATGTTATTTTTCCCTTTTTAAATGGAAAGCGTTCCTCATGGTGCCCTGAGCAGTTCTTAGCCATGTTATTTAATAGGAAGTGGATAACATGGCTAAGAGCATTTGCTGGAAAATGCATGAATATCGCTGATTTTTCTGCGATATTCATGCATTGCAGGCCTTTTTTTATCACATTTGCAAGCACTTCTTAGCCATGTTATCCAATGGGAGGTGGATAACATGGCTAAGAGCATTTGCTACAAAGGTTGTTTGGGGTTATATACCATTTTTGGGAAATTATTAACATGCCTATCTAACTCCCATAATCAAAATCTAAATTTGCCAACCGTAGGTGGGAGCGTATTTACAATAAATTTGCACCATGAAGAATGTAAAATAGCATACTAGATACTCAAATAACTTATAAATATGACCCAAAACATCTTATGAAGCACTAGTAGTGCATATTCCCAGAAATGTATTGGTTTTCATTTAATGATTTACTTCATTGGTAGGCCTTCACATGTTTTTTTACCTTGGTTTTTTTTCAGTGAAAATCTTATCTGCAACCATGTGTTGGCCTCACCTCAAATAAACAAAACAGGTGATGGACTGAATGTGGATCAATGACACACATTCACCCCAGTCCAAAGATCTGGGCCTAAACAAACCTTTAGATAGGCTACATCTTATCGTCATCCTGAATTAATGATTTAAAATATTAGGGAGTGATTTATGAGTGTTGTATGCCTGTTTTGTACCATTGAGTGTCATTTTTGTGATGCAGTGCTGGTGGAAAATATTTGCTATGTTAAATAATTAGTACGGCATTAAGTTTTAGATGACTGTTATTTATTTACTGTTTGGTAATAGTGGTTAATAACATTTTATATTATATTTTTTCACAGATTCAACTGCAGATTCTTTCATAGTTTGGAAAATGCCTTCCAGAAGTCGAATACGAAAGGCTAGAAAACGTCAAAGACAGCAGGATGATGTTTTATTGCAGCAGTCCTCTTCCCCAAATACTTGTCAAAACACCAAGAAAGGGCCGGGTAAGAGCACGAAATCATTCTTAAGAAATATTTGTAGTAAAAAAAATTTTGCACAAAAAAATGTGTCTGTTCACAAAAAAAAACGTAATTTAAATGGAAAGGAGAGACACATCACAAATGTTACTGGTAGAGGAAGAGATAACTCTGTGCATGATAGTAGAAGGAAACAACAGTTTAGGGACATTCGACAACGAATGTTCCGTAATAGGATATTAGTTAATTTATTGAAAAATATTAAAAAGAAAGGCCAACAGAAAGCGGCATTTTATAGGAAGAAGAAAAATGTAGAGAAAATTATTGATCATGCTTTTGAAATCAAGCGAAAGTTGTTTATTTTGGTAATTAATAGAATTAGGAAACTAAGCAAGGTAATTTCTGATTTCAAAACAAAAAGTAGATGGAAGAGAGTAGTAAATCGTACTAACTTTTGTGAAGTTTTTTCTGGAGAATGGATGCATAGTTCAAGTTCTGAGGCATTTTTTAATGAAGAGACTTATTTTCAGGATAATGATTTGGTGCATGCAGTTGACATCAATGGTCGAGCTTATGAAGTGAAGGATGGTTGTCCAGTTGAAAAAGAACAACTTGTGACAACAGAGACAGAAGAGGCGCTAAGTGATGAGGTTTTAGGAAGACGTCCTAAGGGTCCTGTGTACATTTGGAAGTGTAGTTCTATTTGCAGTGTGCGACAGGTTTCCATCAATTTGCTTTGTGATTTTATACGGACATTTAATAAGAAAAGTTTGAAGCAGAAAATGAAGTTGTTGCAAAATTTAGATCCTTGCAGAGTGAGACAAATGACAGGTTTGCGTGGTCATTCACTGGCTTGTCTTTCCAGGAGAGTATGCCAGAGTGTTTTTCATCATTTCAGGATGCTAGCAGTGCATCATAATAAAGTGAGAAATTTAGTGAGAATGTTGTATTATGCTAAGAGTCCAGCAATTATGCTTAAACAGTTATGTGCTGCTCTTTTGCATGGTTCTGAAATAGATGTGAAGAATCTTTGTGAAGAAATTGAGTTTTGTTACTTTGGTAGTAAAGATGAGAATGTTCAAATTGACCCTGAAGTAGAGGGTAATGTGGAAGATAATGTACAGGTTTCCAGTACAGATAATTTTCAGAAGGAAATTGCCACGTTTCAGATGAAATCAAGTGAGAGACCTAATTTCACTTGTGTATGTTGTCGACGCACTTATTATAAGAATCAGACTAAGGTAGTGGATTTATATGCAAAAAGTGAAAGGGAAAATAATAGTGAATGGAAGGATTTAGCCACATACTTGATGGTAGAAAATTATTTTGATTTGGGATCGGATCAACGTGTGTGTACTTATTGTTGTAATAAATTAAACCAAAACCAGATGCCTGCTAGGGCAGTTCATAATAATCTGGAATTGGTTGAGATTCCTTCTGAATTGAAGGATTTAAATACTTATGAATCTATTTTGATTCAAAGTATCCATCCCTTTCAGGCTATTGTAAGAATGGAGCCAAAGACAGGGAAGTTGCCTCCAGCAGATTTACAGAGAGGATTAAAGGGAAGAGTTGTTTATTTGCCTCTAGATTTGAACAAAAACATTAACACAATTGGAATAGAAAAAGTGGAAGAGGAACCTCTGGTTATCTTGGTTAATGGGGTTCCGACAAAGAATAAGAAAATATGGCAAGATTTAGTGGATGTTAGGAAAGTCAAAAAGGCAACAGTGTATTTGAAGAAAAATAATAAGTACTATAAGAATGTATATGTTGCAGAAGAGGAAGTAAGTGATGAAGAGGATAGCGATTTGTGTGCTGGCCAAATTGAGAAACTAGAGGCCTCTAAAAGTGAAGAAATATATGAACATTATAGTGTTCATCCTTTGCATTCCAAGGAAGTCATGGGGAATGCTATTGAGTTGTTTCAAATGAAACAAGCCAAAGGGAGTCCCATTAGTGTTTGGGAGGAAAGTTTGGAAGCTCGGTGTTTCCCACAGCTATTTCCCATAGGTCAAGGAGGAAGATATGATGAGCGACCTCGTGAAATTCCTGCGTCTGAATACCGGACTTTACGATTGTATGCAGAAGATCCTAGGTTTCGGCAATGCATTCCCTATTTGTTTCATCTCCTGTTTGAAAGCGATCTGTCTGGACTTTCATATGCAGTGAACCACATCTTAAAAAGTGGTATACAGATGCGAAACATCTCGGCAAGTGACTTTATGCATAAAGTCAATGTCCAAGACAGTATTTTGGATTCTCACTTAATTAATCTCATGGCGTGTCAGCGTGGTACTAATGAGTACTGGTACCGTCGTCATGGTGATTTAAAATGTATGCTGAGGAACTTAGGAACTCCGACATGGTTCCTCACTCTGAGCTGTGCTGAGTATGGCTGGGATGACTTACTTGAATTTCTACGAGAGGCAAATGGAAATATTGAAAACATTGAATTCAAGACACCTGGAGAACTGTGTTCTTTGGATCCTGTGAATGTATGCAGGTACTTCAATCATAGATTTGAAGCTATGATGTCTTTCATCACAAATAAAAAGAATCCACCTCTTGGAGAGGTGTTGGATTTCTTCTGGAGAAAGGAGTATCAAGCAAGAGGTGCCCCTCATATACATATGTTGCTGTGGATCAAGGATGCACCTAAATTTGGAACAGATCCGGATGACTTAGTGATGAATTTCATCGAACAGTATTCTACATGTGCTGTTCCAAACGCAACGGAGAAGAAAAGTCTAAGAGAACAAGTTCTACGTTTCCAAAGCCATCGTTGTGGGAAGTACTGTCGTCGTAAATTCAGAAACAAGGACAAGTTCTACACCAAATGTCGTTTCAACTTTCCACGACCGGTGATTTCTAAAGGAAGAGTGAACAGTTTGATGTCTTCGCTGCGACATAATGTGACGAGGAAATCACCCAAGAATACATACAATTTGAAAAGGAACGAAGAGTCCAAGTACATCAATGACTACAACCCAGTGATTTTGTCCATGTGGAATGCGAACATGGATATACAGTTTGTGGCTGACAACTGTATGGCAGTGGCTCGGTATGTGACATCTTACATCACCAAAAAAGAAAAGACCGAACTGAAGGATATGTGGGAGGACATTTCCCATGAAAAGAGCCTCAGCAAGAAGTTGTACAGTTTCAGTCTGAAGATGTTGTCGCATCGAGAAATCGGAGCTTACGAATGTTCTGATCGATTGTCTTCAGCAAGTCTCTATGCCAAATCCAGGAGTCTCGTTTGGGCGAGTCTTGGTCTTGCTGCAACGCGAAATCGAGTTCTAAAACCTGTTCGGGAAATTGAGTATTTGGCAGTAAAGGAACCAAACAGTACCGACATTTTGAAGACCAACATGTTGGATACATATTATCCAAATCGAAGCAGTCACCTTGAGAATGTTTGTCTATATGAGGTTCTCCAAAATTATATATTCAAGAGGAACATCAAAGAAGATATTGAGAAAGGAGTGTATGCTGTAATTGGAAGTGAGGGATGCCTGGTCAAGCAAAGAAAATGCCAATTAGTAAACCATCGAAAATTAAGTGGCGAATCTCCAGAAAAAAAGGAGTTTTTCTATTTAGCACTTTTGCAACTTTTCAAGCCTTGGCGTGCAGAAGAGGAACTGCTTGGAGATTTCCTCTGTTACGAAGACTCTTTCAATGCAGCCAAGGAGTCCATAGAATGTCCTGCTTTTTCTAAATATCAAGAAATGCTAACTTTGGAAATTGAGCAGGAAGCAACGATTGCAGCCGAGATTGCCAGAGACAGTTCTCAGGACAGTCAGAGTTCTGTTTCATTGAGTCAAGATCCACTTGGAGGACCTATTATCGAAAATGAAGCTGCCACTGCTATGAATGAAGTAGAAAGAGCCATGGCACATGCTCAGGAGGATTCAGTTAACTTACAAGACTTGGAAAAACAACTCAACGTTGAGCAGAGGAAAATATATGATGAAGTTACCAAGGAAATTGAGCACGGATTAAGTCATGAGAAGAAAGAGTGCTCGTGTACGTCGTTGAAGCCTGTCCGACTGTACGTGAGTGGAGAAGCGGGAACTGGAAAAAGTTTCCTCATTAAAGCAATCTCTTGTTATTTGCAGGAAAGGACTGAGTCATCGCTGTCTTGTGTTGTCACCGCTCCTACTGGACTGGCAGCACATAATATTAAAGGTATTACTTTGCATCGTCTATTGATGCTGCCGGTGGAGCATGACAACAAATTACAATACAACAAGTTATCTGGAGATGCTTGCTGTGAAGTTTCAAGAGTCTTGAGGAAAATGAAACTACTTATCATTGACGAAGTAAGCATGGTTTCCAATGTCATGCTTGCCTTTGTGCATTTGAGAATGCAAGAAGTACTTAAAACTGAATATGATGTCTTATTTGGTGGGAAACACATTATTGTTTTCGGAGATCTTCTACAGCTGACACCAGTAAAAGGTCAACCTGTGTTCAAAATACTCACGCATGAAGATACCAGGAAGTGCCTAGGGAGCATTGGCAACGTCAATATATGGTTAAACTTCAATTATGCAGAACTGCATCAAAATATGCGTCAGGCAAAGGATGAAGATTACAAGAATATTCTACAAGATATTAGAATTGGAAAAGTGACCGAGTATGGGAAAGAAGCTTTAAATGCACGGTTACTGTCAAATTTGTATCCCAAACAAGAGATTGTGCCTGAGAATATTTTTCAGAAAATTACTGAGAAGAAATCCGGGATATGTCTCATGCCAACTCTTGCAGAATGTGCCATCTTCAACAACAAAATGTTGAATTTAGAAAAGCAAGAGATTGTGAAACTTGAAGCTATCGACAAATTAGAGCATATGGGATCAACAATTATTTTGTCAGATAATTTGAAATCAAAATTGGATTCATTAGAGAAGACTATATCTAAGACAGCGGGTTTTGAAAAGACTCTGAATGTGTGTTTAAATTGCCGAATCATTTTGAGACGGAATTTACATGTAGAAAGAGGTCTGGTAAATGGATCAATGGGTAATGTTGTTGATTTTGAGAAATACAGAAATAGAGATGGAATAGAATTTTTAAGAATTAAATTTGATGGTATTGAGGAAGTACAGAAAATTGCTCGTTGTTCTGCTAGGTTTTTGCTTGTTAAAGACTTATATGTTCGCCGTAAACAGTTTCCTGTTTGCTTGGCATATGCGGTGACAATCCATAAATCGCAAGGTTTAAGTGTAGACTGTGCATTGGTGAATATTGGCAGTTCAGTGTTCAAGGAGGGTATGGCATATGTGGCATTGTCGCGAGTTAGAACTTTATCGGGATTGTACTTGATTGACTGTGATGTCACAAACATTTGTGCGGATCTAGATTGTGTTAAGGAATACAATAGGTTAAGAAGAGAGTATGCGCCACATTTGCCTCAATATCCTTTGTTTGAGAAACGTGTGGTAGGCCGGAAACGTAGAAATAGTAGTAATAGTAGGGAAGTTGTTGCAAAAAGACTAAAAGTCAATGAACCGAAAGTTGTTAGCAGAAATAAAGTGGATTCTGTTGAAGATGTTGTCGGTTTTCAATTTGAAAACAGTTCTGGTGTCAACTGCTATGCAAATGTAGTGGTTAATGTTCTCTTTTCACTAGAGAGTTTAAAAGAACAGATTCTGTTGAATTCTGAACAAATTTTATGCTGTTTGTTGAATTCTGTTTTCGAGAAATGTAGCACTGATCGAACAAAAGTAGAAAGTGTGTCTGAAGTTCGTTATCTGTTAGATGAATGTTCAGGTCAAACAGACTTCTCTGAAAATAATCAGCAAGATTGTCAGGAGTTTTTAATGTATATGCTTGATATATTGCAAGTTGAGGGTGTAGATGTAGATCACCTGTTTGGGCTTTCTTATCAATGGCAGCATGACTGCGAGAACTGTATGGTATCAAGTACTACTAGTGTAGACTCAGAAAGATTTATATATTTAACTTTGCCAGACAGTAAATCAGTCTCCTTTAATAAGCTAGTAAATGCAGCGGATCACAACATGGAGTGTAGTCAATGTAAATGTGATATGATGTCAACATTATTTATACGTAGATATGGCCAGTATGTCATTTTAATGATGCAACGATGTAGGCCTGATGGAACAAAATTGTCAACTTTAATAAAAAATTTTGTGGCTTCTCAGCTGTCAATATCAGGGAGGACTTTTGTTACTGTAGCAATTATCTATCACGATGGTTCATCAACTACATCAGGACATTATACAGCTTACTTAAAGTCTGGAAACGGCTGGTCATTCTGTAATGATTCTGTTGTAACGTTCAAAAAAAAATTGCCGTTTGACCTTAAAAATTCTTACCTGGTGTTTTTAAAACCAAAATTTTAAGTAGAGGGAATGTAAGTCTGCAATGCTGTCTCGATTAAAAATTCAACTATATAAACCTGATGCAAGTAAGTCTGCTTCATAGTAAGCAGTATCAGTGTCATAGGAAAAGGAGAACATGAGTGACAAAGAAGAGTAAGATATTAGTAGTCCAGGATTGTGAAAATAATCTCAAATATTTTATTTTTGAAAGTTGCGAAAATAGAAAATGTCGGGATTTGATTGGAAGAATTACAAGATTTGCGAATCGCGGCAACATGATTTGGCCTAGTGGAAACATGTGATATAATGAGAGAAGTTTTTTTTCTATGTAACATATTTCACGTATCGATGGAGGTTTTCTTTCAGAAAGTGGCGGGCTGAAAATATTTAAAGCACAACAGAGTGGATGCTGTTTATAGGAGATCCTTCGACGTCATTGAAAGTAAGTTAATTTTAAGAAGTTTTGAAATCAGATTTCTTAGGTTGTATGGGTTTTTTAAACACAGTCATTTTGATTGTGTTTTTTTTTCCCCGCTGTTACATGATGAATACCTTCAAGTCACTGATTTAAGTGAAATTTGATACATTCTGAGAACAGCAAAAATAAACCATTTAACATGTATAATTAATGTTATGCTTTTTGTCCTTATGATATACATTTAGAAATGTGTGGTACATATGGGTAAGCTGAGTTCTGTAAATATCAATTTTAATGCTTAGAGTGCTGTACTTCTGGGTAGTGTTTTTTTTTTTATAAAAAAAAGAGGCCTCACCTCAAAGAAAGCTCTTGAAAGCACACATCTTATTTGCATCCTAAAACAATCATTTACAATGTTAGACACAATTTTTTTATGGCTTTACATCTTTTTTGCGCTGCTATTGCATCACTATTGTGAGACATTAGCAGTGCAAGAAAAACATCATGTTCCAAAATAGGCCTCAGTTCAGCAACATCAAGATACAGTTTCTTTCGAATATATATCTTTAGGATTGTGTAGTGAACGTAGAGAAGCAGAGACTTCTGTAAATGTCAAAGTTGTTGAAAAACTGTTTGTTTTTGAACCTTTTCCCTTGTCTTTTCTAATTTTTAAATACATGTTTTAATATTTTTTGAAATGTTTGTTCTTTGTTTTACAGATTGAAAGTATGGAAAAATATTTAAAAAAGGTAACAAGAATTATAAGGTAAATGTTTTCCACTCTTTTTACCCGCAATGCACTGCTGATGATGTCATTGACACTATCTCTCATTTACTCTCTCTAGCTGTCTTTTTTTTTACATTATTCTCTGATTACTTCCCTTATACTAACTCTTCTTTTTTTTAAAAAAATATTTTTTTAGTTCGCTTAAAGTTCGCGAACCGGTCAGCGAACTTGAAGCGAACCAAAAGAAATAGAGCTTGCCAGAGTGATAAACATTCTAGCAATTTTGTTTGAAAGGGGAGGTAGTTCTGAAAAGAACTGTTTTTTTTTGTTTTTGGTGTTTTATATTTTTTTTTTATTTTTTGAACATTTTTTGATTTTTTTGTATTTTTAGAACTGTTTTATGTTTTTTTTGTTTTTTTTATGGAGGGGAGACAACAAAAAACAG
This sequence comes from Lissotriton vulgaris, assembly GCF_964263255.1. Taxonomy (NCBI): domain Eukaryota; kingdom Metazoa; phylum Chordata; class Amphibia; order Caudata; family Salamandridae; genus Lissotriton; species Lissotriton vulgaris. The sequence goes on along the minus strand of NC_141686.1, from coordinate 227,061,801 downwards.
GCTTTCAAAACGGCTCAACTGGAGCAAAAAAAAGAAAATTACTTTTTGGGTGCATTAGGGCATTTATGATTTTCATATGCAATGTTCATGAGGTTGACACTCATGTTGCCATATGACAGCATTTCACCACAGTGAACACAAGATAACTTTATGTGCTGGAAGTTAGGTTGGATGTTTGGCACAGTCTCTTGTGCCTCTCTTCCCGTCAAAGACAATGTGGATGTAGATCTTGCCACAGGAGTTGCCGTCGGATTGTCTACAAGATCCCTTAACTCAGCCCGGCTGTAGTTCAAGGGATGCCACCTGCTCATGTGACGATGCATTGTATAGTTCCCCATACTGTACTTCTTTTCTGTGCCTCTCGACAATGTGTGATCACAGATGAGGCAGGTGGCATATTTTGCATTCACTTTCTTTGTTCCAGGAGGGATGGTGAAAAACTGCCATATGAAACTGGATTTTCGTTTGGAAACCCGGGGCAACTCATCAACAAATTGTTGTTCCTCTGTCTCCTCTTCTTCTTCTTCCTCATCTTCCTCCTCTCTGTTAGTCATAATTTCTCTAGGTGGTCCTCTCTTCTTATGAGGAGGTGGTGGTGGGGGTGCACCAGCTGCAGCAAGAATGGAAGCCATTGTGGATCTTCAGATAAATGGTCTTTCTCTCACCAAGATGAAAGTCAGAGTGAGGAAATAAGGAGGGGTTTACATGATTTGGGGAAAACAAAAGTTCTGAGCCAATGAAAAGTGTTATTTTTAGGTCACATGACCTAGTCATACATCATTTGGAAACCAAAAGTGAAATGAACCAATGAGAAGTTTGATAAACAAGTCACATGACCTGTTCCGCTTACGTTACGCGGCGCGCGCCGCGTCCCAGATCGCTTCTGGACCGCGGTCCGGAGCACTTCCGGGAGCGCTAACGCGACGCGTCATTAGACGCATTACGCGATAACGTGATATGTCGCGCTTCCGCGACGCGTCACTGTTCCGCTAACGTAACGTTGACCGGTTCGCGGACTAGATCGCGGCATCAAGATGAGCTAACGGAAAGCTTCCCGGTTCGCGAACTAGAAGCGAAGAAAAAAATATTTTAAAAAAATTATCAATAAATATCTATATATATTTTGGGATTTAAAGAATAATACATTTTACAGCTACAGATGTTAGCTTTTAAAAAACCAATGAAATTCACTGAAAAAACCATAGGTTATAGACCATATATAGTTAGAAATTTACATTTAAAAAACCATTGAAATTCAATGAAAAAACCATAGGTTATAGACCATATATAGTTAGGAATTCGCATTTACAAAACCTTATTTTACTCGCACAAAACCATTGAAATTCCATATATAGTTAGTTGCACTAACTATATATCGCGCACCCGCAATCCACTGCTGATGATGTCACATATTACATCATTCATGACATGGTCAGTGACATCACTGATGACATCACTGATGACATCTCAAATGACATGACTGATGACAACATCCAGTGACTGTATGTTTCTGTAAAGTTAAAATATCTCTTACATATTGAAGAATGAGTGGATGTATAAGTGTCTGGATGAAGGATTTAGTAGGTGCATGTCTGACTGTATGAGTGAGCTATTAAATGTGTCTCACTGAGTGCATGGGTTAGTGACTAAACTGTCTTAATTTGTGCATCATTATGTCTGTTGTTCTGTAAACTGTTGCATGTGTTGATAAGTAGCTAAATGAGTAACTATATGGGTTATTGATTGGTTGCCCAAGTATTTGTATGGGAGACTGTGTGTGTTTGTGGGTGGCTGGGAGGTGTATGACTCTGTGCATAGATGTGTGAGCAGTTGATTCACTAGATGTATGGTTTCAAAAGTGCATGTGGAAACAACTGTATGGGCGGTTGACTGTGTGCATGAGTGTATTGGTGAGTGAATGGATATCTCAGTGCTACATGTCAAAGTAAGTACATATGTAAAGCACAGTACATGTGAGAGTTGACATATATAAATAACTGTGCATAAGAGCCAGTGAATGTGTGAGTGGCTGTATGGATTATTGTGAACTTGTATCAGGGATTGTATAAGAGAGTAAATATGTGTTAGTATATGTTTGAATAAGTAAAGTTTGTCTAACTGTATAGTTGAGGAAATGGAGGTGTGATTGATTCTTTGCATGACTGACTAGGTGTGTGAGTAACTCCATGGATGAGTGACAGTCTATGAGTGTCTGTTTACACTGATTGTATCTAAGGTTATATTAGAGTCTGAAGAGGTTCATCGTATTATCACATGAATGATATCATCAGTGATATGATCAGTAATGTTAAATGAGATGTCATCAGTGATGTTATCAGTGATGTCATTTGAGATGTCATCAGTGATGTCATCAGTGATGTCACTGACCATGTCATGAATGATGTAATATGTGACATCATCAGCAGTGGATTGCGGGTGCGCGATATATAGTTAGTGCAACTAACTATATATGGAATTTCAATGGTTTTGTGCGAGTAAAATAAGGTTTTGTAAATGCGAATTCCTAACTATATATGGTCTATAACCTATGGTTTTTTCATTGAATATATATATATATATATATATATATATATATATATATATATATATATATATATATATATATATATATATATATATATATATATATATATATGTATGTATATATATATATATATATATATATATATATATATATATATATATATATATATATATATATATATATATATATATATATATATATATCAGTTTCTTCAATTTCACACAAAGCGCGCTTTCAGGAATGAAAACACAGCATCATTAGGAATTGCTGCTGTTTAATCACAACGTGTTTCACCTTAACCAAAGGCTTGATCACGTGAAAAGAACTAAGTAGTGTTTGAGTTACTAAGCAGCGAATGGGGACTCACACGGATCGTAATGATAGACATGTTGAACTGTAAAAATACATGAAAGACATAGCATTGCAGCATGTATTCCTGAAACACAAGAAAACACAATATGTCTAATGCAGTCATAACATAAGGTCTGTACGTTGTCAAAGTTCATAATACCAATGTTCTGTCTTAGAAGGAAGAATCATAACATTCAGATATGCCATGATAGTCTAGCACATAGTGTACTTGCATCAATGTCTAAGTCTATTTCTGACCCAATGACGGGGTCTGCCAGGTGTCCATCTAATGTGAGTACATTTGGAAAGTGAATCTCATCTGCCGCTGGTCAGTAGTCATGTATACATGCTGTGCATACAAATAGATGGTATATTAGCGAAGTGTATACCGTTAACAGTGGATCAGCTAATGATCGCATATTGATGCTCCCACTTGTCACCGTGTTAAAATCCACATGTACTGGTGCTCTCCCAGCGTAAAACCCAAGTAGGCGAAGTCCTAGTGACCACGGGAGTTTAATGTGCCTCTTGTCAGTGAGCCAGTAAACAACAGTGGAAATCCTAATTCTCTCAAGTGCCGAGGTACACACTAAATGGAGAGACCAGTGTTGGCAAATGCCTACCCAGTGGAACATATCATGAACAAAAACAGAAGGACCAGTGTTGGCAAGTGCCTACTGTCCAGAGGGGCATGTTCTGGTGTATATCAGGTGTGTGTCTGCACCTCTAGCGTATTGCGGTCCTGTTTGGTTGGTACACATGGTGATGACTACAAATGTCTATCAGAAACAAATGTACAATACCGTCCTCACACTGAAGGTTGCCAGAGTGACCCAGAATATTCCCGTGTTTGTGGGGAGAGAGAAAGGTTAAGAAGCCCGTGCTGGTGAGTGCTGGTGAGTGGGCCCTTTCCGTTCTTCCTGTGAAAAAAAACCAAAAGGAAAAACAAACTTAGTCTGAAAATCAATGATCAGTTTCGACTCCCGCTGTCTAAGCTTTAAAACCCTGTTTCCGCCCTTAGGATTTTTTTCCACTTGTTCCAGGATGATGAAGCACATCTCCATGGTGTTGGAGAATTGTTACTTCCTGAAATGGTATTCTACGAGATATTTCAGGTCATAGTTGGTGATGGCTCTACTATGTTCCAAAATTTGCTTTTTCGCCATACAGGTAGTACTCCCTATATACCACAGTTTACAGGTGCATTCTATGGCATATATCAAACACGTGGAGCTGCATGTAATGAGTTGAGTGATAACTTTACTCACTCCATTGTGGCTTACTTGCTTGTGGAATTTGCTGTTTTTGCATGCTTTGCAATGGTTGCAGGGGTAAAAACCCTTGAGGCCTGCAAATTGCAGGTGGGAAAAGTGGTGATGTCACTGTGGATGAGCATGTCCCTGAAAATTCTGCCCCTCTGGTATGTTATGCTGGGTCCGTCTGGAATGATCCCCCCAATGACGTTGTCACTTTTCTGGATGTCCCAGTTTTTAGTGACAATCCGTATGATCGTTTTGGCATCTGAACTGAAAGTCAAGATCATTCTAGCCACATTCTCTTCCGCCTCTTCAATAGGGGTTTTGAAAGTGATGGTCTGTGCCCTCTCTATCGTCTCTGTTCTTGTGAGTGCCTTTCTTAACACCCAGGTCGGGTAGCCCTTCTCTCTAAACCTCTCAGAGAGATTAGTACTTTCCAATAAGTATGCTTCTTCTGTGTTGCAGTTCCTCTTGGCCCTAGCAGTTCTCATAAGGGTATCCGGTTGACTACTGAGGGCATGCAGGACAATATTGCCTGCAGTGGTTTTCCAATACAAAGAAGTGTAAACCCTATTGTGTTTCACCTCAAATTTGACTTCCAGATGTTCGTCCTCTGTTCTGCTGATGTTACCACTGAGAACAATGTTCCGATTGTTCACATTAAGTTTCTAAATGAACTCATGTGCCCCTTCCTTGGATCCCTTCCACACAAAGAACAAATGTATCGAAGCCACATCAATACGTGTTGCAGATTCTATTGGAAAGCCGGATTTTATCCAATGCTTTCCTCCCAGTTTCCCATGAACAGGTTAGCGAAACTGGGAGCAAAGCATGATCCCATGGCCGTACCATTCACATGCCGAAACAGAGCACTGTTAAACAAAAAGATATTATTCGTCAAACAGTACTCTGTCATATCCAGCAGCATCTGAGTGTGTTAACAGAATCTGATAGGTCTGGTCTCTAGATACTGTTTGCATACCTCCAGACCATGTTAGTGATTAATAATAGTCTACAGGCTGTGCACATCTAATGTAATGAACAAGGAAGCTGCATATCATTCCAGGATGTCAATTCTTTTGAGGAAATCCTTGGTATCTTTGATGTAACTACTCTCTCAACAAATGGTCTATGTATTTCAATACATGCTCGGCCAAGCTGCCCCTTGAAGATACTATAGGCCGGCCAGGAGGTTTAATTGGGTCTTTGTGTACCTTCGGAAGAAGATAGAGAACTGGGAGGACCGGATAATCTTGTTTGAGTCACCAGTATTCCTCCCATGTCAGTATCCCCTTGTCCTTCCAAATCGTGAGCAATTACCAGATGACAGTGATACTGGTGTTGTACCTGTCACAACTCAAGGATTCATAAAACAAGGTGTCTTCAAGTTGTCTACATGCTTCAGTAATGTACTGTTCATGGTCTACAATGACAATGATACCCCCCTTATCTGCCGGCTGGATGATAATATTGTCATCCTCCATGAAAGACTCGAGGTCCTGTCTTTGCTTGTGTGTAAGATTGAAATCACACTTAGTAAGGTGTCTTTTGTTGCTCTGCCTGGATTCATTGAGTGCCTTGCTAATGCACTCATGAAACGTATCAATGTTATCATGTGGTAACGTAGGCATAAAACTGGATTTGGGTTTAAAGTTGGTGTTTGTGGATGCATCTGTGGTGATGTCTAGCTCGGCCAGTAACTGTGTCAGAGTGGTACCTTACTCAATCTCCCATAATTCTGGCCTAACTTCAACATGGTATTGAGCACCTTAGCGTCCCTGATAGTAAAATGACTGTCATTGACCATACTGGCCCCCGCGACATTTCTGTTGATCGTGCCCTTAAGCTTATCCCACTTTTTAAGTTTCAGTTTCCGAATGTACTTAAACAACTCAATCTATACATTGATATAGTTAGAGGGATACGAAGGGCAGAAAGAGAGTCCAAGGCATAATGTTCTTCTCTCAATGTCACTAATGACCCTTTTAGAAACGTTAATGATAGTTTTATGAACCGTATTGTCATCCATTAGTAGGCTCTTCTGGCGCATGTTTTGCTGTTTCCCATTGCGCCACAACCCCTGCCTCTTCTGCCACCGTTGTCTGATTCTTGCTTGTCGGTTTCTGCGTGGCCTCTTCCTCTGCCCTGTGTACGTCCCCTTTGTCCTCTGGTCTTCGATATTGGTGTTTCTCTCGACATTTGGCATCCCCTCCTCAGTGTCTGAGATTTGTCTAATAAAGTGAGTTGCTGTTTGTTCTGTCCCACTGGTGTTACGCTCTGTACAGACACATCAGACTCCCTTTCACTTGTAGTCAAGACCTCCATTCTCTGCACTTCCTCCATGGTGCTATCAATTTCATATTCAGAGCACCCTTGCTTGTATCGATGGTCATATTTATGACTAAAGGTTAGGATCTGCCCACTGTCATAGTCCATACAATCACAATTTAGCTTCCTCTTCTTACGTGCCTTTATGTCCTTTTCATGTTTGGTGAGTCTCTCATTGATGGTAATGAGTGATTTGTAGAGAGTTTCATTGTCCATACTGCTCTTGAGGTCTTCCATCAGTTCTTTAATCTCCTCCAGAATCACATCACGGTCTAGCCAGGCGTATTTAATGAGGATTTCAAGCATCCTCCTTGACCTTTGATCAGAGTTGGTTGACCACTCTTCTAGCATCTTAGGATTTGGCTTCTCATATGTTGGTGTTGTAAAAATTCTTAGTCCTCTAGGGATCATATCTTGGTCCACATCATTTTGTAGTGATGTTGCCTCCCATCACTTTGTGATTTCAGTTCTTTTGAGTTTCTCGTATCTCCATAGTTTCTCCTCATTAGGTTGTACTTGACTTAGTCCTAGCAACTGGGCCTGTTCTCCTGGCGAACATGGCTGGAGCTGTTGATTTCCGGTCCTCATCCTCATTCATGTTGCACCACAGCAGTAAGAAATGTCCGCTTCACTGGGTCTCCCAATCCTCCTAATCAATGTAAGGTTCTCTCTGCCTTACTTGTTGCACATACGTGAGAAACAAGATCTATACTGCATAATACAGGTATGCAGAGGTTTGTTGTGCTGTATGTCAACCTCCATGTTCGGGTACTGCACTGTCTGCATTGGATGTAGCGCAATAGGCACTGCGGTATGCCAGTGTTCCCCCCGCTTCCCCAGAGTGTGGGAGTAATGACATCCAGCCGCTGTTGGGCGTCCCAGCTGAGGACGGAAGAGCCTAACTCCTGCTTACCTATTAGTCAGCACTGTCATCAGGTCCGCACCCTCTTCTCTTTTTGTATGGCAAAGTAACAAGGCCGTTCCAAGGGGAAGTCCTCAATTGAATCCACACAGCAATAACATACTCCTTCTGGCCTTCAGAGGACCCACGGAGAGTGGTGCGCACGCTGGCAGAGTGGTCTGGCTACTCAATCACTTTTGTCAATTTCACACAAAGCGCGCTCTCAGGAAGGATGACACAGCATCATTAGGAATTCACCATTAACCAAAGGCATGATCACTTGAAAAGAACAACCAATAAACAACAGCGGAAATCCTAATTCTCTCAAGTGTCGAGGTACACACTAAACGGAGAGACCAGTTTTGGCAAGTGCATGCCCAATACTATGTCTTTCATGTATTTTTACTGTTCCAACATGTCTGCCATTATGATCCGTGTGAGTCCCCTTTCGCTGCTTAGCACCTCAACTCAAACACTACTGCCGGTATTGGTTGTTCTTTTCACGTGAGGGAGTCCAAACTGATCATTGAGTTTCAGAATAAGACCCCAGGGTGATTGAACCAGTAGGAAGAACTGTCTATACATTTGAAAGAGTAACTCCTTTCCCTCAACTTCCTTATGTATTCTGTAAACTAGTGCCCTTAAATGACACCTGAGAGTAGACAGGATATTAGATGTGTTGTTACAGGGTCGTGTGATCCTGTTTTTAATCACTGTTTTCTCTTTTGTTTTTATTCACAGGAGGAAAGGTAGGGACCCACTTACCAGCACTCACCAGCACGGACTTCTGTAACGACCGGATTTTTGGACCAGATAGAATCAGCTCACCAAGACACCACCAACCCAGCCGAAATGCAACCACCTCCCTCCTCAGGACCCATCTATCCAGGCACCTGGGTACCTACCTGATGATGGGGGAATTAGCAATATACAAGCTCATATCATCAGAAACACCAGTAAATCTATAGGGATTACTAGGAATACTCACTGATTACTAAGGACGTCCATGCCCTACACCACACTCATACCTTATAGTCTCGCGGCAACTCAAACCCAGACTATGCTACCCTCCTACTCATAGTGAAGGGGGCAGTTCCAATAACTTACCATTAGACACTGACCACAATCAGTGCTCTCATTAGCCACATACACACTGTGTCCACCCAGTGCTCTCACTAATTCATACATACACAAGCCACAACCCTGTGGGTATACACATTGACTATAATCAATGCTCTCATTAACGTCACTTTCCCTAGCGGCGATCTCATTACACACTGACACACTCAGTGCTCTCACTAATGCCACTTTCCCTAGCGGCGATCTCATTACACACTGACACACTCAGTGCTCTCACTAATGCCACTCTCTCTTTAGTGGCAATCTCTGTCCTATGAATACATTCAGCTCTCTCTCTCTCTGTTGGGAAGTTTCTCTCATACATCTAATACCTACTGGGGATGTCTCATATATTTTATGTGGTACACAAGAATGGCCAAATTACACTGTGCAATTGTTATTATCTAATACAAGTTCTCCTCTCCCCCTCATTATTCAGTTACCATTTACCTGGACGGGAGTCGCATCCATTCACATAACAGCATCTGACTAGAAGAAAGGTTAACCTTATCATAAGAAAATAACAAGTACACACTAGTTCACTAAGAACTGGGGTATCTTTATTATTATAACAGCAACAATATATTACTGCACTATAACACATAGCCTGAAAAGTAAAAGGGGAATATACACATACACAGATCTGCGGGGTCTCTTTATTATAATGGAAAGCTTTATTACTATAAACATATAACTGACAGGGACTGTAGATAGCTAAAGAGGGAATGGATTATACTGCACACTGCTGAAAGAAAAAGGATTAGCAATACAGTAGGGGAATCTAGCATAGGAAATAAAAGCACTAATATAACAGGACAGATATCACCTGATTAGTATGAAGTTTTGCTCTAGCTGTCATCGGGTTCCTCTCTCGTCTGTGCCTTGGCTCATCTCAGATTCTCCCCTGCACTCTTGGACATGCATCTGCGCTGATCACTCTGCACTGGATTTCTCTCCCCCACGAACTGTCTTCACCTTCAAACTTCAGTCTAATGATATAGTTTCTGATGCTCTAATAACCGTTCGCTCCACTAGCTTCTTCACTCTGTCTGATTATCCCAGCTCCAATGTCCAACTCACTCCGGCTGCTCCCACAGACTAATCCACGATATAACTTCAGTCTCCTCCAAAAGGCATCACTCCAGACTCCAGCTGATCACAACTCCTTCTGATAAGTAACTGCTGCTGACTGCTTTCTTAAGCTCTTAACATCATCTGCCTTCTCTCTCCAGCTCCAAACACCATCTGCTCACAACTGCTTCTGACTACTCCAGCAACCAACTGACTGCTCTCTCTCTCTCTGTTCCAAACACCAACTGACTTCTCTCTCTCCAAGAACCGACTGACTTCTTTCTGTTCCAAACACCAACTCACTTCTCTCTCCAGCTTCAACTGACTGCTCTGCCTCTTCTGCACTTCACTAATATGGAGTGCTCTCTCCTCATGGAAAGTTCCAGTCATCAGCCTGCCACCAATCAGATCCCTGCACCACTCCGCATCAAGGACAGACACCCAGCCGGCCGGCTTTTTGTGGTGTCTTCGACCCAAAGAATAATACAGTCTACCGATAAGGGCCGGCCCAGGCTGGTTCTCTCCAAGTGAACAACACCTCATAACTAAAACATCACCTTTACCCTGCAAGCATCTCAGTCTGCAGGGACAGAAGGCAAAATGGAGTCTCTCTAGTTCTGGGCCTTGTAGGCCCGAAAAGGACTTAACTCTATCAGAATACATTCACAAACCATACCAATATGTAATATAAAGTCAGGACTACAGGATCCACCCTCTACTATAGGTAGGATGATTAAGGGACACATAATTATGTCAAACCCAATAGGCAATAGATGGATTAGAGTCAAGAATAAGGGATCTGTCATCATATAAAGCAGCTATCCTCTAGTTTATGCTTCTAGGTCTGAAAAGAGGCCTAAAAGGACCAAAATAAGCCAAGAATAAGGATCTAGGATGGTAGCAAGCTTAAAGTCACCATCACTCAGAAATAGAGCCAAAAACACGGTCACTACAGCTTCCTACCCTTACTCTCTCTCCATGAACACAGGAATATTCTGGGTCACTTCCGGAACCTGCAGTGTGAGGATGGTATTGTACATTAATTTCTGATAGACATTTGTAGTCATCACCATGTGTACTGACCAAACAGGACCGCAATACCTAAGAGGTGCAGAGGCACACCTGATATACACCAGGACATGCCCCTCTGAACAGTAGGCACTTGCAAACAATGGTCTTTCTGTTTTTGTTTATGATATGTTCCACTGGGCAGGCACTTGCCAACACTGGTCTCTCCGTTCAGTGTGTACCTCAGCACTTGAGAGAATTAGGATTTCCGCTGTTGTTTACTGGCTCACTGACAAGATGCACATTAAACTCCAGTGGTCACTAGGACTTCGGCTACCACCATCTGTCTTACCGCTCCGCCGTGGCATTTGGGTCACTGGTACAGGGTTTTATGGTGAGAGAGTGACAGTACATGTGGATTTTGACATGGTGACAAGTGGGGGCATCACTATTAAGTATGGGCGTAAAATCCATTCCGCTCGCGGATTTCGTGGATTTTCGGTAAATTCGCAATCCGCGAGATTCGCGAATTTCCTGCAAAATCCGCACGCAGCGGTTTTTTTTTTTCTTGGTGATACAATTTAGCGGCGCGCAGCGTTTACTTACCGTCATTCAACGTTTGCCGAGTTATTTTTCTTGATATTTTGCGAGTGCTGCGCCATTTTGGATCTTGCTGCGGGATCCCGCGAGAATTTGGTGAGCGCGATTACGTAATTGCCAACTTGCACAGCAAGAGTTTATCAACGCGAGTACGCCGTGATCACGTATCGCGGGACTTCGCAATTGCGAGCTTGGAGATGCGGCGAGCAGCAACAATCTCGCACTCGTGAAAATATCAAATTTGCAATTCTGCACAAGAAATCCACCAGCAAGCAGCATAAACCTTCTGGAAATGATGATTTTTATCTGAATAACTCCTCAGGTTGACATTTGCCTGCACTTTTTTTGCGAGGAGTCCATTTTGGGGAGGGGGGGGTGAGAGGAAGGAAGTGCCCCACAGTCTTTAACTTCCTGTTCCTGTCCAGCAGGCTCCTCCCAGTGCTTTGTCCATCTCCTGGCCACTTTTCATTTGGATCTGGAGCTGGAAGGATTACTTTTCGTGGATGTTGCTGGATATTTGGATTTGAGGCCTTTTTGACTTTCTTTGGATCACTTTTGGATTAGAAATTTCACAAGTAAGTGTGTTTGGGGCATTACAGTTGCTGCAACTACAATTTTGGAATTTTCGATTTTTGGACTGTTTTGGGGACTTTTGCCCAGGGGTACTCAGTGGTGGGTGCACTGAGCCTTTCTGTGGGGTGTTTTGAATTTAAACATCATGGAGGGGCTGGATGGCTTGGGATTGTGCTGATTTTTCTGTGATTTTCGTTTTTTTGGCCTGTTGTGGCCTTTTCACCCTGGGTAGTGAGTGGTGCATGGGCCTAGTCTTTCTGTGGGTTGTCTTGAATTTAAACATCATGGAGGGGCTGGATGGCATGGGATTGTGCTGATCTTTCTGTGATTTTCGTTTTTTTGGCCTGTTGTGGCCTTTTCACCCTGGGTAGTGAGTGGTGCATGCGCCTAGTCTTTCTGTGGGTTGTCTTGAATTTAAATATCATGGAGAGGCTGGATGGCATGGGATTGTGCTGATTTTTCTGTGATTTTCGTTTTTTTGGCCTGTTGTGGACAGGCCATGTGGCTGGGGGCCATTTTGAGTGCTGCTACAGGCCCTGGCCAAGTGCAGTGATGGAGGGGGCCATTTTGAATGCAGGCAGTGTTCTCAGGCCTGCACCCATTTTGCCTAGCTTTCATCCATTATGCCCCGGGGTAGTGAGTGGTGCATGGGCCTAGTCTTTCAGTGGGTTGTCTTGAATTTAAACATCATGGAGGGGCTGGATGGCATGGGATTGTGCTGATTTTTCTGTGATTTTCGTTTTTTTGGCCTGTTGTGGACAGGCCATGTGGTTGGGGGACATTTTGAGTGCTGCTACAGGCCCTGGCCATGTGCTGTGATGGAGGGGGCCATTTTGAATGCAGGCAGTGTTCTCAGGCCTGCACCCATTTTGCCTAGCTTTCATCCATTATGCCCAGGGGTAGTGAGTGGTGCATGGGCCTAGTCTTTCTGTGGGTTGTCTTGAATTTAAACATCATGGAGGGGCTGGATGGCATGGGATTGTGCTGATTTTTCTGTGATTTTCGCTTTTTGGGCCTGTTGTGGCCTTTTCACCCTGGGTAGTGAGTGGTGCATGGGCCTAGTCTTTCTGTGGGTTGTCTTGAATTTAAACATCATGGAGGGGCTGGATGGCATGGGATTGTGCTGATTTTTCTGTGATTTTCGTTTTTTTGGCCTGTTGTGGCCTTTTCACCCTGGGTAGTGAGTGGTGCATGGGCCTAGTCTTTCTGTGGGTTGTCTTGAATTTAAACATCATGGAGGGGCTGGATGGCATGGGATTGTGCTGATTTTTCTGTGATTTTCGTTTTTTTGGCCTGTTGTGGACAGGCCACGTGGCTGGGGGCCATTTTGAGTGCTGCTACAGGCCCTGGCCAAGTGCATTGATGGAGGGGGCCATTTTGAATGCAGGCAGTGTTCTCAGGCCTGCACCCATTTTGCCTAGCTTTCATCCATTATGCCCCGGGGTAGTGAGTGGTGCATGGGCCTAGTCTTTCTGTGGGTTGTCTTGAATTTAAACATCATGGAGGGGCTGGATGGCATGGGACTGTGCTGATTTTTCTGTGATTTTCGTTTTTTTGGCCTGTTGTGGACAGGCCATGTGGTTGGGGGACATTTTGAGTGCTGCTACAGGCCCTGGCCATGTGCTGTGATGGAGGGGGCCATTTTAAATGCAGGCAGTGTTCTCAGGCCTGCACCCATTTTGCCTAGCTTTCATCCATTATGCCCAGGGGTAGTGAGTGGTGCATGGGCCTAGTCTTTCTGTGGGTTGTCTTGAATTTAAACATCATGGAGGGGCTGGATGGCATGGGATTGTGCTGATTTTTCTGTGATTTTCGTTTTTTTGGCCTGTTGTGGACAGGCCATGTGGTTGGGGGCCATTTTGAGTGCTGCTACAGGCCCTGGCCATGTGCTGTGATGGAGGGGGCCATTTTGAATGCAGGCAGTGTTCTCGGGCCTGCACCCATTTTGCCTAGATTTCATCCATTATGCCCAGGGGTAGTGAGTGGTGCATGGGCCTAGTCTTTCTGTGGGGTGTTTTGAATTTAAACATCATGGAGGGGCTGGATGGCTTGGGATTGTGCTGATTATTCTGTGATTTTCGTTTTTTTGGCCTGTTGTGGCCTTTTCACCCAGGGTAGTGAGTGGTGCATGGGCCTGGTCTTTCTGTGGGTTGTCTTGAATTTAAACATCATGGAGGGGCTGGATGGCATGGGATTGTGCTGATTTTTCTGTGATTTTCGTTTTTTTGGCCTGTTGTGGACAGGCCATGTGGTTGGGGGCCATTTTGAGTGCTGCTACAGGCCCTGGCCATGTGCTGTGATGGAGGGGGCCATTTTGAATGCAGGCAGTGTTCTCAGGCCTGCACCCATGTTGCCTAGCTTTCATCCATTATGCCCAGGGGTAGTGAGTGGTGCATGGGCCTAGTCTTTCTGTGGGTTGTCTTGAATTTAAACATCATGGAGGGGCTGGATGGCATGGGATTGTGCTGATTTTTCTGTGATTTTCATTTTTTTAGCCTGTTGTGGACAGGCCATGTGGTTGGGGGCCATTTTGAGTGCTGCTACAGGCCCTGGCCATGTCCTGTGATGGAGGGGGCCATTTTGAATGCAGGCGGTGTTCTCAGGCCTGCACCCATTTTGCCTAGATTTCATCCATTATGCCCAGGGGTAGTGAGTGGTGCATGGGCCTAGTCTTTCCCTGGGGTGTTTCGAATTTAAACATCATGGAGGGGCTGGATGGCGTGGGATTGTGCTGATTTTTCTGTGATTTTCGTTTTTTTGGCCTGTTGGGGTCTTTTCACCCTGGGTAGTGAGTGGTGCATGGGCCTAGTCTTTCTGTGGGTTGTCTTGAATTTAAACATCACTGAGAGGCTGGATGGCATGGGATTGTGCTGATTTTTCTGTGATTTTCGTTTTTTTGGCCTGTTATGGACAGGCCATGTGGTTGGGGGCCATTTTTAGTGCTGCTACAGGCCCTGGCCATGTGCTGTGATGGAGGGGGCCATTCTGAATGCAGGCAGTGTTCTCAGGCCTGCACCCATTTTGCCTAGCGTTCATCCATTATGCCCAGGGGTAGTGAGTGGTGCATGGGCCTAGTCTTTCTGTGGGTTGTCTTGAATTTAAACATCATGGAGGGGCTGGATGGCATGGGATTGTGCTGATTTTTCTGTGATTTTCGTTTTTTTGGCCTGTTGTGGACAGGCCATGTTGTTGGGGGCCATTTTGAGTGCTGCTACAGGCCCTGGCCATGTGCTGTGATGGAGGGGGCCATTTTGAATGCAGGCAGAGTTCTCAGGCCTGCACCCATTTTGCCTAGATTTCATCCATTATGCCCAGGGGTAGTGAGTGGTGCATGGGCCTAGTCTTTCTGTGGGGTGTTTTGAATTTAAACATCATGGAGTGGCTGGATGGCTTGGGATTGTGCTGATTTTTCTGTGATTTTCATTTTTTGGCCTGTTGTGGCCTTTTCACCCTGGGTAGTGAGTGGTGCATTGGCCTGGTCTTTCTGTGGGTTGTCTTGAATTTAAACATCATGGAGGGGCTGGATGGCATGGGATTGTGCTGATTTTTCTGTGATTTTCGTTTTTTTGGCCTGTTGTGGACAGGCCATGTGGTTGGGGGCCATTTTGAGTGCTGCTACAGGCCCTGGCCATGTGCTGTGATGGAGGGGGCCATTTTGAATGCAGGCAGTGTTCTCAGGCCTGCACCCATGTTGCATAGCTTTCATCCATTATGCCCAGGGGCAGTGAGTGGTGCATGGGCCTAGACTTTCTGTGGGTTGTCTTGAATTTAAACATCATGGAGGGGCTGGATGGCATGGGATTGTGCTGATTTTTCTGTGATTTTCGTTTTTTTGGCCTGTTGTGGACAGGCCATGTGGTTGGGGGCCATTTTGAGTGCTGCTACAGGCCCTGGCCATGTGCTGTGATGGAGGGGGCCATTTTGAATGCAGGCAGTGTTCTCAGGCCTGCACCCATTTTGCCTAGATTTCATCCATTATGCCCAGGGGTAGTGAGTGGTGCATGGGCCTAGTCTTTCTGTGGGGTGTTTCGAATTTAAACATCATGGAGGGGCTGGATGGCTTGGGATTGTGCTGATTTTTCTGTGATTTTCGTTTTTTTGGCCTGTTGGGGCCTTTTCACCCTGGGTAGTGAGTGGTGCATGGGCCTAGTCTTTCTGTGGGTTGTCTTGAATTTAAACATCACTGAGAGGCTGGATGGCATGTTATTGTGCTGATTTTTCTGTGATTTTCGTTTTTCTGGCCTGTTATGGACAGGCCATGTGGTTGGGGGCCATTTTTAGTGCTGCTACAGGCCCTGGCCATGTGCTGTGATGGAGGGGGCCATTCTGAATGCAGGCAGTGTTCTCAGACCTGCACCCATTTTGCCTAGCGTTCATCCATTAAGCCCAGGGGTAGTGAGTGGTGCATGGGCCTAGTCTTTCTGTGGGTTGTCTTGAATTTAAACATCATGGAGGGGCTGGATGGCATGGGATTGTGCTGATTTTTCTGTGATTTTCGTTTTTTTGGCCTGTTGTGGACAGGCCATGTGGTTGGGGGCCATTTTGAGTGCTGCTACAGGCCCTGGCCATGTGCTGTGATGGAGGGGGCCATTTTGAATGCAGGCAGTGTTCTCAGGCCTGCACCCATTTTGCCTAGATTTCATCCATTATGCCCAGGGGTAGTGAGTGGTGCATGGGCCTAGTCTTTCTGTGTGGTGTTTTGAATTTAAACATCATGGAGGGGCTGGATGGCTTGGGATTGTGCTGATTTTTCTGTGATTTTCATTTTTTGGCCTGTTGTGGCCTTTTCACCCTGGGTAGTGAGTGGTGCATGGGCCTGGTCTTTCTGTGGGTTGTCTTGAATTTAAACATCATGGAGGGGCTGGATGGCATGGGATTGTGCTGATTTTTCTGTGATTTTCGTTTTTTTGGCCTGTTGTGGACAGGCCATGTGGTTGGGGGCCATTTTAAGTGCTGCTACAGGCCCTGGCCATGTGCTGTGATGGAGGGGGCCATTTTGAATGCAGGCAGTGTTCTCAGGCCTGCACCCATTTTGCCTAGCTTTCATCCATTATGCCCAGGGGTAGTGAGTGGTGCATGGGCCTAGTCTTTCTGTGGGTTGTCTTGAATTTAAACATCATGGAGGGGCTGGATGGCATGGGATTGTGCTGATTTTTCTGTGATTTTCGTTTTTTTGGCCTGTTGTGGACAGGCCATGTGGTTGGGGGCCATTTTGAGTGCTGCTACAGGCCCTGGCCATGTGCTGTGACGGAGGGGGCCATTTCGAATGCAGGCAGTGTTCTCAGGCCTGCACCCATTTTGCCTAGATTTCATCCATTATGCCCATGGGTAGTGAGTGGTGCATGGGCCTAGTCTTTTTGTGGGGTGTTTCGAATTTAAACATCATGGAGGGGCTGGATGGCTTGGGATTGTGCTGATTTTTCTGTGATTTTCGTTTTTTTGGCCTGTTGGGGCCTTTTCACCCTGGGTAGTGAGTGGTGCATGGGCCTAGTCTTTCTGTGGGTTGTCTTGAATTTAAACATCACTGAGGGGCTGGATGGCATGGGATTGTGCTGATTTTTCTGTGATTTTCGTTTTTTTGGCCTGTTATGGACAGGCCATGTGGTTGGGGGCCATTTTGAGTGCTGCTACAGGCCCTGGCCATGTGCTGTGATGGAGGGGGCCATTTTGAATGCAGGCAGTGTTCTCAGGCCTGCACCCATGTTGCCTAGCTTTCATCCATTATGCCCAGGGGTAGTGAGTGGTGCATGGGCCTAGTCTTTCTGTGGGTTGTCTTGAATTTAAACATCATGGAGGGGCTGGATGGCATGGGATTGTGCTGATTTTTCTGTGATTTTCGTTTTTTTAGCCTGTTGTGGACAGGCCATGTGGTTGGGGGCCATTTTGAGTGCTGCTACAGGCCCTGGCCATGTGCTGTGATGGAGGGGGCCATTTTGAATGCAGGCAGTGTTCTCAGGCCTGCACCCATTTTGCCTAGATTTCATCCATTATGCCCAGGGGTAGTGAGTGGTGCATGGGCCTAGTCTTTCTGTGGGTTGTCTTGAATTTAAACATCATGGAGGGGCTGGATGGCATGGGATTGTGCTGATTTTTCTGTGATTTTCATTTTTTGGCCTGTTGTGGCCTTTTCACCCTGGGTAGTGAGTGGTGCATGGGCCTGGTCTTTCTGTGGGTTGTCTTGAATTTAAACATCATGGAGGGGCTGGATGGCATGGGATTGTGCTGATTTTTCTGTGATTTTCGTTTTTTTGGCCTGTTGTGGACAGGCCATGTGGTTGGGGGCCATTTTGAGTGCTGCTACAGGCCCTGGCCATGTGCTGTGATGGAGGGGGCCATTTTGAATGCAGGCAGTGTTCTCGGGCCTGCACCCATTTTGCCTAGATTTCATCCATTATGCCCAGGGGTAGTGAGTGGTGCATGGGCCTAGTCTTTCTGTGGGGTGTTTTGAATTTAAACATCATGGAGGGGCTGGATGGCTTGGGATTGTGCTGATTTTTCTGTGATTTTCGTTTTTTTGGCCTGTTGTGGCCTTTTCACCTTGGGTAGTGAGTGGTGCATGGGCCTGGTCTTTCTGTGGGTTGTCTTGAATTTAAACATCATGGAGGGGCTGGATGGCATGGGATTGTGCTGATTTTTCTGTGATTTTCGTTTTTTTGGCCTGTTGTGGACAGGCCATGTGGTTGGGGGCCATTTTGAGTGCTGCTACAGGCCCTGGCCATGTGCTGTGATGGAGGGGGCCATTTTGAATGCAGGCAGTGTTCTCAGGCCTGCACCCATGTTGCCTAGCTTTCATCCATTATGCCCAGGGGTAGTGAGTGGTGCATGGGCCTAGTCTTTCTGTGGGTTGTCTTGAATTTAAACATCATGGAGGGGCTGGATGGCATGGGATTGTGCTGATTTTTCTGTGATTTTCATTTTTTTGGCCTGTTGTGGACAGGCCATGTGGTTGGGGGCCATTTTGAGTGCTGCTACAGGCCCTGGCCATGTCCTGTGATGGAGGGGGCCATTTTGAATGCAGGCAGTGTTCTCAGGCCTGCACCCATTTTGCCTAGATTTCATCCATTATGCCCAGGAGTAGTGAGTGGTGCATGGGCCTAGTCTTTCTGTGGGGTGTTTCGAATTTAAACATCATGGAGGGGCTGGATGGCGTGGGATTGTGCTGATTTTTCTGTGATTTTCGTTTTTTTGGCCTGTTGGGGCCTTTTCACCCTGGGTAGTGAGTGGTGCATGGGCCTAGTCTTTCTGTGGGTTGTCTTGAATTTAAACATCACTGAGAGGCTGGATGGCATGGGATTGTGCTGATTTTTCTGTGATTTTCGTTTTTTTGGCCTGTTATGGACAGGCCATGTGGTTGGGGGCCATTTTGAGTGCTGCTACAGGCCCTGGCCATGTGCTGTGACGGAGGGGGCCATTTTGAATGCAGGCAGTGTTCTCAGGCCTGCACCCATTTTGCCTAGATTTCATCCATTATGCCCAGGGGTAGTGAGTGATGCATGGGCCTAGTCTTTTTGTGGGGTGTTTCGAATTTAAACATCATGGAGGGGCTGGATGGCTTGGGATTGTGCTGATTTTTCTGTGATTTTCGTTTTTTTGGCCTGTTGGGGCCTTTTCACCCTGGGTAGTGAGTGGTGCATGGGCCTAGTCTTTCTGTGGGTTGTCTTGAATTTAAACATCACTGAGGGGCTGGATGGCATGGGATTGTGCTGATTTTTCTGTGATTTTCGTTTTTTTGGCCTGTTATGGACAGGTCATGTGGTTGGGGGCCATTTTGAGTGCTGCTACAGGCCCTGGCCATGTGCTGTGATGGAGGGGGCAATTTTGAATGCAGGCAGTGTTCTCAGGCCTGCACCCATGTTGCCTAGCTTTCATCCATTATGCCCAGGGGTAGTGAGTGGTGCATGGGCCTAGTCTTTCTGTGGGTTGTCTTGAATTTAAACATCATGGAGGGGCTGGATGGCATGGGATTGTGCTGATTTTTCTGTGATTTTCGTTTTTTTGGCCTGTTGTGGACAGGCCATGTGGTTGGGGGCCATTTTGAGTGCTGCTACAGGCCCTGGCCATGTGCTGTGATGGAGGGGGCCATTTTGAATGCAGGCAGTGTTCTCAGGCCTGCACCCATTTTGCCTAGATTTCATCCATTATGCCCAGGGGTACTGAGTGGTGCATGGGCCTAGTCTTTCTGTGGGGTGTTTCGAATTTAAACATCATGGAGGGGCTGGATGGCTTGGGATTGTGCTGATTTTTCTGTGATTTTCGTTTTTTTGGCCTGTTGGGGCCTTTTCACCCTGGGTAGTGAGTGGTGCATGGGCCTAGTCTTTCTGTGGGTTGTCTTGAATTTAAACATCACTGAGAGGCTGGATGGCATGTTATTGTGCTGATTTTTCTGTGATTTTCGTTTTTTTGGCCTGTTATGGACAGGCCATGTGGTTGGGGGCCATTTTTAGTGCTGCTACAGGCCCTGGCCATGTGCTGTGATGGAGGGGGCCATTCTGAATGCAGGCAGTGTTCTCAGACCTGCACCCATTTTGCCTAGCTTTCATCCATTATGCCCAGGGGTAGTGAGTGGTGCATGGGCCTGGTCTTTCTGTGGGTTGTCTTGAATTTAAACATCATGGAGGGGCTGGATGGCATGGGATTGTGCTGATTTTTCTGTGATTTTCGTTTTTTTGGCCTGTTGTGGACAGGCCATGTGGTTGGGGGCCATTTTAAGTGCTGCTACAGGCCCTGGCCATGTGCTGTGATGGAGGGGGCCATTTTGAATGCAGGCAGTGTTCTCAGGCCTGCACCCATTTTGCCTAGCTTTCATCCATTATGCCCAGGGGTAGTGAGTGGTGCATGGGCCTAGTCTTTCTGTGGGTTGTCTTGAATTTAAACATCATGGAGGGGCTGGATGGCATGGGATTGTGCTGATTTTTCTGTGATTTTCGTTTTTTTGGCCTGTTGTGGACAGGCCATGTGGTTGGGGGCCATTTTGAGTGCTGCTACAGGCCCTGGCCATGTGCTGTGATGGAGGGGGCCATTTTGAATGCAGGCAGTGTTCTCAGGCCTGCACCCATTTTGCCTAGATTTCATCCATTATGCCCAGGGGTAGTGAGTGGTGCATGGGCCTAGTCTTTTTGTGGGGTGTTTCGAATTTAAACATCATGGAGGGGCTGGATGGCTTGGGATTGTGCTGATTTTTCTGTGATTTTCGTTTTTTTGGCCTGTTGGGGCCTTTTCACCCTGGGTAGTGAGTGGTGCATGGGCCTAGTCTTTCTGTGGGTTGTCTTGAATTTAAACATCACTGAGGGGCTGGATGGCATGGGATTGTGCTGATTTTTCTGTGATTTTCGTTTTTTTCGCCTGTTATGGACAGGCCATGTGGTTGGGGGCCATTTTGAGTGCTGCTACAGGCCCTGGCCATGTGCTGTGATGGAGGGGGCCATTTTGAATGCAGGCAGTGTTCTCAGGCCTGCACCCATGTTGCCTAGCTTTCATCCATTATGCCCAGGGTTAGTGAGTGGTGCATGGGCCTAGTCTTTCTGTGGGTTGTCTTGAATTTAAACATCATGGAGGGGCTGGATGGCATGGGATTGTGCTGATTTTTCTGTGATTTTCGTTTTTTTGGCCTGTTGTGGACAGGCCATGTGGTTGGGGGCCATTTTGAGTGCTGCTACAGGCCCTGGCCATGTGCTGTGATGGAGGGGGCCATTTTGAATGCAGGCAGTGTTCTCAGGCCTGCACCCATTTTGCCTAGATTTCATCCATTATGCCCAGGGGTAGTGAGTGGTGCATGGGCCTAGTCTTTCTGTGGGGTGTTTCGAATTTAAACATCATGGAGGGGCTGGATGGCTTGGGATTGTGCTGATTTTTCTGTGATTTTTGTTTTTTTGGCCTGTTGGGGCCTTTTCACCCTGGGTAGTGAGTGGTGCATGGGCCTAGTCTTTCTGTGGGTTGTCTTGAATTTAAACATCACTGAGAGGCTGGATGGCATGTTATTGTGCTGATTTTTCTGTGATTTTCGTTTTTTTGGCCTGTTATGGACAGGCCATGTGGTTGGGGGCCATTTTTAGTGCTGCTACAGGCCCTGGCCATGTGCTGTGATGGAGGGGGCCATTCTGAATGCAGGCAGTGTTCTCAGACCTGCACCCATTTTGCCTAGCGTTCATCCATTATGCCCAGGGGTAGTGAGTGGTGCATGGGCCTAGTCTTTCTGTGGGTTGTCTTGAATTTAAACATCATGGAGGGGCTGGATGGCATGGGATTGTGCTGATTTTTCTGTGATTTTCGTTTTTTTGGCCTGTTGTGGACAGGCCATGTGGTTGGGGGCCATTTTGAGTGCTGCTACAGGCCCTGGCCATGTGCTGTGATGGAGGGGGCCATTTTGAATGCAGGCAGTGTTCTCAGGCCTGCACCCATTTTGCCTAGATTTCATCCATTATGCCCAGGGGTAGTGAGTGGTGCATGGGCCTAGTCTTTCTGTGGGGTGTTTTGAATTTAAACATCATGGAGGGGCTGGATGGCTTGGGATTGTGCTGATTTTTCTGTGATTTTCATTTTTTGGCCTGTTGTGGCCTTTTCACCCTGGGTAGTGAGTGGTGCATGGGCCTGGTCTTTCTGTGGGTTGTCTTGAATTTAAACATCATGGAGGGGCTGGATGGCATGGGATTGTGCTGATTTTTCTGTGATTTTCGTTTTTTTGGCCTGTTGTGGACAGGCCATGTGGTTGGGGGCCATTTTAAGTGCTGCTACAGACCCTGGCCATGTGCTGTGATGGAGGGGGCCATTTTGAATGCAGGCAGTGTTCTCAGGCCTGCACCCATTTTGCCTAGCTTTCATCCATTATGCCCAGGGGTAGTGAGTGGTGCATGGGCCTAGTCTTTCTGTGGGTTGTCTTGAATTTAAACATCATGGAGGGGCTGGATGGCATGGGATTGTGCTGATTTTTCTGTGATTTTCGTTTTTTTGGCCTGTTGTGGACAGGCCATGTGGTTGGGGGCCATTTTGAGTGCTGCTACAGGCCCTGGCCATGTGCTGTGATGGAGGGGGCCATTTTGAATGCAGGCAGTGTTCTCAGGCCTGCACCCATTTTGCCTAGATTTCATCCATTATGCCCAGGGGTAGTGAGTGGTGCATGGGCCTAGTCTTTTTGTGGGGTGTTTCAAATTTAAACATCATGGAGGGGCTGGATGGCTTGGGATTGTGCTGATTTTTCTGTGATTTTCGTTTTTTTGGCCTGTTGGGGCCTTTTCACCCTGGGTAGTGAGTGGTGCATGGGCCTAGTCTTTCTGTGGGTTGTCTTGAATTTAAACATCACTGAGGGGCTGGATGGCATGGGATTGTGCTGATTGTTCTGTGATTTTCGTTTTTTTGGCCTGTTATGGACAGGCCATGTGGTTGGGGGCCATTTTGAGTGCTGCTACAGGCCCTGGCCATGTGCTGTGATGGAGGGGCCATTCTGAATGCAGGCAGTGTTCTCAGGCCTGCACCCATTTTGCCTAGCTTTCATCCATTATGCCCAGGGGTAATGAGTGGTGCATGGGCCTAGTCTTTCTGTGGGTTGTCTTGAATTTAAACATCATGGAGGGGCTGTATGGCATGGGATTGTGCTGATTTTTCTGTGATTTTCGTTTTTCTGGCCTGTTGTGGACAGGCCATGTGGTTGGGGGCTATTTTGAGTGCTGCTACAGGCCCTGGCCATGTGCTGTGATGGAGGGGGCCATTTTGAATGCAGGCAGTGTTCTCAGGCCTGCACCCATTTTGCCTAGCTTTCATCCATTATGCCCAGGGGTAGTGAGTGGTGCATGGGCCTAGTCTTTCTGTGGGTTGTCTTGAATTTAAACATCATGGAGGGGCTGGATGGCATGGGATTGTGCTGATTTTTCTGTGATTTTCGTTTTTTTGGCCTGTTGTGGCCTTTTCACCAGGGGGTAGTGAGTGGTGCATGTGCCTAGTCTTTCTGTGGGTTGTCTTGAATTTAAACATCATGGAGGGGCTGGATGGCATGGGATTGTGCTGATTTTTCTGTGATTTTCGTTTTTCTGGCCTGTTGTGGACAGGCCATGTGGTTGGGGGCCATTTTGAGTGCTGCTACAGGCCCTGGCCATGTGCTGTGATGGAGGGGGCCATTTTGAATGCAGGCAGTGTTCTCAGGCCTGCACCCATTTTGCCTAGCTTTCATCCATTATGTCCAGGGGTAGTGAGTGGTGCATGGGTCTAGTCTTTCTGTGGGTTGTCTTGAATTTAAACATCATGGAGGGGCTGGATGGCATGGGATTGTGCTGATTTTTCTGTGATTTTCGTTTTTTTGGCCTGTTGTGGCCTTTTCACCAGGGGGTAGTGAGTGATGCATGTGCCTAGTCTTTCTGTGGGTTGTCTTGAATTTAAACATCATGGAGGGGCTGGATGGCATGGGATTGTTCTGATTTTTCTGTGATTTTCGTTTTTTTGGCCTGTTGGGGTCTTTTCACCCTGGGTAGTGAGTGGTGCATGGGCCTAGTCTTTCTGTGGGTTGTCTTGAATTTAAACATCACTGAGGGGCTGGATGGCATGGGATTGTGCTGATTTTTCTGTGATTTTCGTTTTTTTGGCCTGTTGTGGACAGGCCATGTTGTTGGGGGCCATTTTGAGTGCTGCTACAGGCCCTGGCCATGTGCTGTGATGGAGGGGGCCATTTTGAATGCAGGCAGTGTTCTCAGACCTGCACCCATTTTGCCTAGCTTTCATCCATTATGCCCAGGGGTAGTGAGTGGTGCATGGGCCTAGCCTTTCTGTGGGTTGTCTTAAATTTAAACATCATGGAGGGGCTGGATGGCATGGGATTGTGCTGATTTTTCTGTGATTTTCGTTTTTTTGGCCTGTTGTGGACAGGCCATGTGGTTGGGGGCCATTTTGAGTGCTGCTACAGGCCCTGGCCATGTGCTGTGATGGAGGGGGCCATTTTGAATGCAGGCAGTGTTCTCGGGCCTGCACCCATTTTGCCTAGATTTCATCCATTATGCCCAGGGGTAGTGAGTGGTGCATGGGCCTAGTCTTTCTGTGGGGTGTTTTGAATTTAAACATCATGGAGGGGCTGGATGGCTTGGGATTGTTCTGATTTTTCTGTGATTTTCGTTTTTTTGGCCTGTTGGGGTCTTTTCACCCTGGGTAGTGAGTGGTGCATGGGCCTAGTCTTTCTGTGGGTTGTCTTGAATTTAAACATCACTGAGGGGCTGGATGGCATGGGATTGTGCTGATTTTTCTGTGATTTTCGTTTTTTTGGCCTGTTGTGGACAGGCCATGTTGTTGGGGGCCATTTTGAGTGCTGCTACAGGCCCTGGCCATGTGCTGTGATGGAGGGGCCATTTTGAATGCAGGCAGTGTTCTCAGGCCTGCACCCATGTTGCCTAGCTTTCATCCATTATGCCCAGGGGTAGTGAGTGGTGCATGGGCCTAGTCTTTCTGTGGGTTGTCTTGAATTTAAACATCATGGAGGGGCTGGATGGCATGGGATTGTGCTGATTTTTCTGTGATTTTCGTTTTTTTGGCTTGTTGTGGACAGGCCATGTGGTTGGGGGCCATTTTAAGTGCTGCTACAGGCCCTGGCCATGTGCTGTGATGGAGGGGGCCATTTTGAATGCAGGCGGTGTTCTCAGGCCTGCACCCATTTTGCCTAGCTTTCATCCATTATGCCCAGGGGTAGTGAGTGGTGCATGAGCCTAGTCTTTCTGTGGGTTGTCTTGAATTTAAACATCATGGAGGGGCTGGATGGCATGGGATTGTGCTGATTTTTCTGTGATTTTCGTTTTTTTGGCCTGTTGTGGACAGGCCATGTGGTTGGGGGCCATTTTGAGTGCTGCTACAGGCCCTGGCCATGTTCTGTGATGGAGGGGGCCATTTTGAATGCAGGCAGTGTTCTCAGGCCTGCACCCATTTTGCCTAGATTTCATCCATTATGCCCAGGGGTAGTGAGTGGTGCATGGGCCTAGTCTTTTTGTGGGGTGTTTCGAATTTAAACATCATGGAGGGGCTGGATGGCTTGGGATTGTGCTGATTTTTCTGTGATTTTCGTTTTTTTGGCCTGTTGGGGCCTTTTCACCCTGGGTAGTGAGTGGTGCATGGGCCTAGTCTTTCTGTGGGTTGTCTTGAATTTAAACATCACTGAGGGGCTGGATGGCATGGGATTGTGCTGATTTTTCTGTGATTTTCGTTTTTTTGGCCTGTTATGGACAGGCCATGTGGTTGGGGGCCATTTTGAGTGCTGCTACAGGCCCTGGCCATGTGCTGTGATGGAGGGGCCATTCTGAATGCAGGCAGTGTTCTCAGGCCTGCACCCATTTTGCCTAGCTTTCATCCATTATGCCCAGGGGTAGTGAGTGGTGCATGGGCCTAGTCTTTCTGTGGGTTGTCTTGAATTTAAACATCATGGAGGGGCTGGATGGCATGGGATTATGCTGATTTTTCTGTGATTTTCGTTTTGTTGGCCTGTTGTGGACAGGCCATGTGGTTGGGGGCTATTTTGAGTGCTGCTACAGGCCCTGGCCATGTGCTGTGATGGAGGGGGCCATTTTGAATGCAGGCAGTGTTCTCAGGCCTGCACCCATTTTGCCTAGCTTTCATCCATTATGCCCAGGGGTAGTGAGTGGTGCATGGGCCTAGTCTTTCTGTGGGTTGTCTTGAATTTAAACATCATGGAGGGGCTGGATGGCATGGGATTGTGCTGATTTTTCTGTGATTTTCGTTTTTTTGGCCTGTTGTGGCCTTTTCACCAGGGGGTAGTGAGTGGTGCATGTGCCTAGTCTTTCTGTGGGTTGTCTTGAATTTAAACATCATGGAGGGGCTGGATGGCATGGGATTGTGCTGATTTTTCTGTGGTTTTTGTTTTTTTGGCCTGTTGTGGACAGGCCATGTGGTTGGGGGCCATTTTGAGTGCTGCTACAGGCCCTGGCCATGTGCTGTGATGGAGGGGGCCATTTTGAATGCAGGCAGTGTTCTCAGGCCTGCACCCATTTTGCCTAGCTTTCATCCATTATGCCCAGGGGTAGTGAGTGGTGCATGGGTCTAGTCTTTCTGTGGGTTGTCTTGAATTTAAACATCATGGAGGGGCTGGATGGCATGGGATTGTGCTGATTTTTCTGTGATTTTCGTTTTTTTGGCCTGTTGTGGCCTTTTCACCAGGGGGTAGTGAGTGATGCATGTGCCTAGTCTTTCTGTGGGTTGTCTTGAATTTAAACATCATGGAGGGGCTGGATGGCATGGGATTGTGCTGATTTTTCTGTGATTTTCATTTTTTTGGCCTGTTGGGGTCTTTTCACCCTGGGTAGTGAGTGGTGCTTGGGCCTAGTCTTTCTGTGGGTTGTCTTGAATTTAAACATCACTGAGGGGCTGGATGGCATGGGATTGTGCTGATTTTTCTGTGATTTTCGTTTTTTTGGCCTGTTGTGGACAGGCCATGTTGTTGGGGGCCATTTTGAGTGCTGCTACAGGCCCTGGCCATGTGCTGTGATGGAGGGGGCCATTTTGAATGCAGGCAGTGTTCTCAGACCTGCACCCATTTTGCCTAGCTTTCATCCATTATGCCCAGGGGTAGTGAGTGGTGCATGGGCCTAGTCTTTCTGTGGGTTGTCTTAAATTTAAACATCATGGAGCGGCTGGATGGCATGGGATTGTGCTGATTTTTCTGTGATTTTCGTTTTTTTGGCCTGTTGTGGACAGGCCATGTGGTTGGGGGCCATTTTGAGTGCTGCTACAGGCCCTGGCCATGTGCTGTGATGGAGGGGGCCATTTTGAATGCAGGCAGTGTTCTCGGGCCTGCACCCATTTTGCCTAGATTTCATCCATTATGCCCAGGGGTAGTGAGCGGTGCATGGGCCTAGTCTTTCTGTGGGGTGTTTTGAATTTAAACATCATGGAGGGGCTGGATGGCTTGGGATTGTGCTGATTTTTCTGTGATTTTCGTTTTTTTGGCCTGTTGTGGCCTTTTCACCCTGGGTAGTGAGTGGTGCATGGGCCTGGTCTTTCTGTGGGTTGTCTTGAATTTAAACATCATGGAGGGGCTGGATGGCATGGGATTGTGATGATTTTTCTGTGATTTTCGTTTTTTTGGCCTGTTGTGGACAGGCCATGTGGTTGGGGGCCATTTTGAGTGCTGCTACAGGCCCTGGCCATGTGCTGTGATGGAGGGGGCCATTTTGAATGCAGGCAGTGTTCTCAGGCCTGCACCCATGTTGCCTAGCTTTCATCCATTATGCCCAGGGGTAGTGAGTGGTGCATGGGCCTAGTCTTTCTGTGGGTTGTCTTGAATTTAAACATCATGGAGGGGCTGGATGGCATGGGATTGTGCTGATTTTTCTGTGATTTTCATTTTTTTGGCCTGTTGTGGACAGGCCATGTGGTTGGGGGCCATTTTGAGTGCTGCTACAGGCCCTGGCCATGTCCTGTGATGGAGGGGGCCATTTTGAATGCAGGCAGTGTTCTCAGGCCTGCACCCATTTTGCCTAGATTTCATCCATTATGCCCAGGGGTAGTGAGTGGTGCATGGGCCAAGTCTTTCTGTGGGGTGTTTCGAATTTA
Organism: Lissotriton vulgaris; assembly: GCF_964263255.1. Classification (NCBI taxonomy): domain Eukaryota; kingdom Metazoa; phylum Chordata; class Amphibia; order Caudata; family Salamandridae; genus Lissotriton; species Lissotriton vulgaris. The sequence goes on along the minus strand of NC_141686.1, from coordinate 227,033,519 downwards.
AACATCATGGAGGGGCTGGATGGCGTGGGATTGTGCTGATTTTTCTGTGATTTTCGTTTTTTTGGCCTGTTGGGGCCTTTTCACCCTGGGTAGTGAGTGGTGCATGGGCCTAGTCTTTCTGTGGGTTGTCTTGAATTTAAACATCACTGAGAGGCTGGATGGCATGGGATTGTGCTGATTTTTCTGTGATTTTCGTTTTTTTGGCCTGTTATGGACAGGCCATGTGGTTGGGGGCCATTTTTAGTGCTGCTACAGGCCCTGGCCATGTGCTGTGATGGAGGGGGCCATTCTGAATGCAGGCAGTGTTCTCAGGCCTGCACCCATTTTGCCTAGCGTTCATCCATTATGCCCAGGGGTAGTGATTGGTGCATGGGCCTAGTCTTTCTGTGGGTTGTCTTGAATTTAAACATCATGGAGGGGCTGGATGGCATGGGATTGTGCTGATTTTTCTGTGATTTTCGTTTTTTTGGCCTGTTGTGGACAGGCCATGTGGTTGGGGGCCATTTTGAGTGCTGCTACAGGCCCTGGCCATGTGCTGTGATGGAGGGGGCCATTTTGAATGCAGGCAGTGTTCTCAGGCCTGCACCCATTTTGCCTAGATTTCATCCATTATGCCCAGGGGTAGTGAGTGGTGCATGGGCCTAGTCTTTCTGTGGGGTGTTTTGAATTTAAACATCATGGAGGGGCTGGATGGCTTGGGATTGTGCTGATTTTTCTGTGATTTTCATTTTTTGGCCTGTTGTGGCCTTTTCACCCTGGGTAGTGAGTGGTGCATGGGCCTCGTCTTTCTGTGGGTTGTCTTGAATTTAAACATCATGGAGGGGCTGGATGGCATGGGATTGTGCTGATTTTTCTGTGATTTTCGTTTTTTTGGCCTGTTGTGGACAGGCCATGTGGTTGGGGGACATTTTGAGTGCTGCTACAGGCCCTGGCCATGTGCTGTGATGGAGGGGGCCATTTTGAATGCAGGCAGTGTTCTCAGGCCTGCACCCATGTTGCCTAGCTTTCATCCATTATGCCCAGGGGTAGTGAGTGGTGCATGGGCCTAGTCTTTCTGTGGGTTGTCTTGAATTTAAACATCATGGAGGGGCTGGATGGCATGGGATTGTGCTGATTTTTCTGTGATTTTCGTTTTTTTGGCCTGTTGTGCACAGGCCATGTGGTTGGGGGCCATTTTGAGTGCTGCTACAGGCCCTGGCCATGTGCTGTGATGGAGGGGGCCATTTTGAATGCAGGCAGTGTTCTCAGGCCTGCACCCATTTTGCCTAGATTTCATCCATTATGCCCAGGGGTAGTGAGTGGTGCATGGGCCTAGTCTTTCTGTGGGGTGTTTCGAATTTAAACATCATGGAGGGGCTGGATGGCTTGGGATTGTGCTGATTTTTCTGTGATTTTCGTTTTTTTGGCCTGTTGGGGCCTTTTCACCCTGGGTAGTGAGGGTTGCATGGGCCTAGTCTTTCTGTGGGTTGTCTTGAATTTAAACATCACTGAGAGGCTGGATGGCATGTTATTGTGCTGATTTTTCTGTGATTTTCGTTTTTTTGGCCTGTTATGGACAGGCCATGTGGTTGGGGGCCATTTTTAGTGCTGCTATAGGCCCTGGCCATGTGCTGTGATGGAGGGGGCCATTCTGAATGCAGGCAGTGTTCTCAGACCTGCACCCATTTTGCCTAGCGTTCATCCATTATGCCCAGGGGTAGTGAGTGGTGCATGGGCCTAGTCTTTCTGTGGGTTGTCTTGAATTTAAACATCATGGAGGGGCTGGATGGCATGGGATTGTGCTGATTTTTCTGTGATTTTCATTTTTTTGGCCTGTTGTGGACAGGCCATGTGGTTGGGGCCATTTTGAGTGCTGCTACAGGCCCTGGCCATGTGCTGTGATGGAGGGGGCCATTTTGAATGCAGGCAGTGTTCTCAGGCCTGCACCCATTTTTCCTAGATTTCATCCATTATGCCCAGGGGTAGTGAGTGGTGCATGGGCCTAGTCTTTCTGTGGGGTGTTTTGAATTTAAACATCATGGAGGGGCTGGATGGCTTGGGATTGTGCTGATTTTTCTGTGATTTTCATTTTTTGGCCTGTTGTGGCCTTTTCACCCTGGGTAGTGAGTGGTGCATGGGCCTGGTCTTTCTGTGGGTTGTCTTGAATTTAAACATCATGGAGGGGCTGGATGGCATGGGATTGTGCTGATTTTTCTGTGATTTTCGTTTTTTTGGCATGTTGTGGACAGGCCATGTGGTTGGGGGCCATTTTAAGTGCTGCTACAGGCCCTGGCCATGTGCTGTGATGGAGGGGGCCATTTTGAATGCAGGCAGTGTTCCCAGGCCTGCACCCATTTTGCCTAGCTTTCATCCATTATGCCCAGGGGTAGTGAGTGGTGCATGGGCCTAGTCTTTCTGTGGGTTGTCTTGAATTTAAACATCATGGAGGGGCTGGATGGCATGGGATTGTGCTGATTTTTCTGTGATTTTCGTTTTTTTGGCCTGTTGTGGACAGGCCATGTGGTTGGGGGCCATTTTGAGTGCTGCTACAGGCCCTGGCCATGTGCTGTGATGGAGGGGGCCAATTTGAATGCAGGCAGTGTTCTCAGGCCTGCACCCATTTTGCCTAGATTTCATCCATTATGCCCAGCGGTAGTGAGTGGTGCATGGGCCTAGTCTTTTTGTGGGGTGTTTCGAATTTAAACATCATGGAGGGGCTGGATGGCTTGGGATTGTGCTGATTTTTCTGTGATTTTCGTTTTTTTGGCCTGTTGGGGCCTTTTCACCCTGGGTAGTGAGTGGTGCATGGGCCTAGTCTTTCTGTGGGTTGTCTTGAATTTAAACATCACTGAGGGGCTGGATGGCATGGGATTGTGCTGATTTTTCTGTGATTTTCGTTTTTTTGGCCTGTTATGGACAGGCCATGTGGTTGGGGGCCATTTTGAGTGCTGCTACAGGCCCTGGCCATGTGCTGTGATGGAGGGGGCCATTCTGAATGCAGGCAGTGTTCTCAGGCCTGCACCCATTTTGCCTAGCTTTCATCCATTATGCCCAGGGGTAGTGAGTGGTGCATGGGCCTAGTCTTTCTGTGGGTTGTCTTGAATTTAAACATCATGGAGGGGCTGGATGGCATGGGATTGTGCTGATTTTTCTGTGATTTTCGTTTTTTTTGGCCTGTTGTGGACAGGCCATGTGGTTGGGGGCTATTTTGAGTGCTGCTACAGGCCCTGGCCATGTGCTGTGATGGAGGGGACCATTTTGAATGCAGGCAGTGTTCTCAGGCCTGCACCCATTTTGCCTAGCTTTCATCCATTATGCCCAGGGGTAGTGAGTGGTGCATGGGCCTAGTCTTTCTGTGGGGTGTTTTGAATTTAAACATCATGGAGGGGCTGGATGGCATGGGATTGTGCTGATTTTTCTGTGATTTTCGTTTTTTTGGCCTGTTGTGGCCTCTTCACCAGGGGGTAGTGAGTGGTGCATGTGCCTAGTCTTTCTGTGGGTTGTCTTGAATTTAAACATCATGGAGGGGCTGGATGGCATGGGATTGTGCTGATTTTTCTGTGATATTCGTTTTTTTGGCCTGTTGTGGACAGGCCATGTGGTTGGGGGCCATTTTGAGTGCTGCTACAGGCCCTGGCCATGTGCTGTGATGGAGGGGACCATTTTGAATGCAGGCAGTGTTCTCAGGCCTGCACCCATTTTGCCTAGCTTTCATCCATTATGCCCAGGGGTAGTGAGTGGTGCATGGGCCTAGTCTTTCTGTGGGTTGTCTTGAATTTAAACATCATGGAGGGGCTGGATGGCATGGGATTGTGCTGATTTTTCTGGGATTTTCGTTTTTTTTGGCCTGTTGTGGACAGGCCATGTGGTTGGGGGCTATTTTGAGTGCTGCTACAGGCCCTGGCCATGTGCTGTGATGGAGGGGGCCATTTTGAATGCAGGCAGTGTTCTCAGGCCTGCACCCATTTTGCCTAGCTTTCATCCATTATGCCCAGGGGTAGTGAGTGGTGCATGGGCCTAGTCTTTCTTATGTTGTCTTGAATTTAAACATCATGGAGGGGCTGGATGGCATGGGATTGTGCTGATTTTTCTGTGATTTTCGTTTTTTTGGCCTGTTGTGGCCTCTTCACCAGGGGGTAGTGAGTGGTGCATGTGCCTAGTCTTTCTGTGGGTTGTCTTGAATTTAAACATCATGGAGGGGCTGGATGGCATGGGATTGTGCTGATTTTCTGTGATTTTCGTTTTTTTAGCCTGTTGTGGACAGGCCATGTGGTTGGGGGCCATTTTGAGTGCTGCTACAGGCCCTGGCCATGTGCTGTGATGGAGGGGGCCATTTTGAATGCAGGCAGTGTTCTCAGGCCTGCACCCATTTTGCCTAGCTTTCATCCATTATGCCCAGGGGTAGTGAGTGGTGCATGGGCCTAGTTTTTCTGTGGGTTGTCTTGAATTTAAACATCATGGAGGGGCTGGATGGCATGGGATTGTGCTGATTTTTCTGTGATTTTCGTTTTTTTTGGCCTGTTGTGGACAGGCCATGTGGTTGGGGGCCATTTTGAGTGCTGCTACAGGCCCTGGCCATGTGCTGTGATGGAGGGGGCCATTTTGAATGCAGGCAGTGTTCTCAGGCCTGCATCCATTTTGCCTTGATTTCATCCATGATGCCCAGGGGTAGTGAGTGGTGCATGGGCCTAGTCTTTTTGTGGGGTGTTTCGAATTTAAACATCATGGAGGGGCTGGATGGCTTGGGATTGTGCAGATTTTTCTGTGATTTTCGTTTTTTTGGCCTGTTGGGGCCTTTTCACCCTGGGTAGTGAGTGGTGCATGGGCCTAGTATTTCTGTGGGTTGTCTTGAATTTAAACATCACTGAGGGGCTGGATGGCATGGGATTGTGCTGATTTTTCTGTGATTTTCGTTTTTTTGGCCTGTTATGGACAGGCCATGTGGTTGGGGGCCATTTTGAGTGCTGCTACAGGCCCTGGCCATGTGCTGTGATGGAGGGGGCCATTCTGAATGCAGGCAGTGTTCTCAGGCCTGCACCCATTTTGCCTAGCTTTCATCCATTATGCCCAGGGGTAGTGAGTGGTGCATGGGCCTAGTCTTTCTGTGGGTTGTCTTGAATTTAAACATCATGGAGGGGCTGGATGGCATGGGATTGTGCTGATTTTTCTGTGATTTTCATTTTTTTGGCCTGTTGTGGACAGGCCATGTGGTTGGGGGCTATTTTGAGTGCTGCTACAGGCCCTGGCCATGTGCTGTGATGGAGGGGGCCATTTTGAATGCAGGCAGTGTTCTCAGGCCTGCACCCGTTTTGCCTAGCTTTCATCCATTATGCCCAGGGGTAGTGAGTGGTGCATGGGCCTAGTCTTTCTGTGGGTTGTCTTGAATTTAAACATCATGGAGGGGCTGGATGGCATGGGATTGTGCTGATTTTTCTGTGATTTTCGTTTTTTTGGCCTGTTGTGGCCCTTTCACCAGGGGGTAGTGAGTGGTGCATGTGCCTAGTCTTTCTGTGGGTTGTCTTGAATTTAAACATCATGGAGGGGCTGGATGGCATGGGATTGTGCTGATTTTTCTGTGATTTTCGTTTTTTTGGCCTGTTGTGGACAGGCCATGTGGTTGGGGGCCATTTTGAGTGCTGCTACAGGCCCTGGCCATGTGCTGTGATGGAGGGGGGCCATTTTGAATGCAGGCAGTGTTCTCAGGCCTGCACCCATTTTGCCTAGCTTTCATCCATTATGCCCAGGGGTAGTGAGTGGTGCATGGGCCTAGTCTTTCTGTGGGTTGTCTTGAATTTAAACATCATGGAGGGGCTGGGTGGCATGGGATTGTGCTGATTTTTCTGTGATTTTCGTTTTTTTGGCCTGTTGTGGCCTTTTCACCAGGGGGTAGTGAGTGGTGCATGTGCCTAGTCTTTCAGTGGGTTGTCTTGAATTTAAACATCATGGAGGGGCTGGATGGCATGGGATTGTGCTGATTTTTCTGTGATTTTCGTTTTTTTGGCCTGTTGGGGTCTTTTCACCCTGGGTAGTGAGTGGTGCATGGGCCTAGTCTTTCTGTGGGTTGTCTTGAATTTAAACATCATGGAGGGGCTGGATGGCATGGGATTGTGCTGATTTTTCTGTGATTTTCGTTTTTTTGGCCTGTTGTGGCCTTTTCACCAGGGGGTAGTGAGTGGTGCATGTGCCTAGTCTTTCTGTGGGTTGTCTTGAATTTAAACATCATGGAGGGGCTGGATGGCATGGGATTGTGCTGATTTTTCTGTGATTTTCGTTTTTTTGGCCTGTTGGGGTCTTTTCACCCTGGGTAGTGAGTGGTGCATGGGCCTAGTCTTTCTGTGGGTTGTCTTGAATTTAAACATCACTGAGGGGCTGGATGGCATGGGATTGTGCTGATTTTTCTGTGATTTTCGTTTTTTTGGCCTGTTGTGGACAGGCCATGTGGTTGGGGGCCATTTTGAGTGCTGCTACAGGCCCTGGCCATGTGCTGTGATGGAGGGGGCCATTTTGAATGCAGGCAGTGTTCTCAGGCCTGCACTTATTTTGCCTAGCTTTCATCCATTATGCCCAGGGGTAGTGAGTGGTGCATGGGCCTAGTCTTTTTGTGGGTTGTCTTAAATTTAAACATCATAGAGGGGCTGGATGGCATGGGATTGTGCTGATTTTTCTGTGATTTTCGTTTTTTTGGCCTGTTGTGGCCTTTTCACCAGGGGGTAGTGAGTGGTGCATGTGCCTAGTCTTTCTGTGGGTTGTCTTGAATTTAAACATCATGGAGGGGCTGGATGGCATGGGATTGTGCTGATTTTTCTGTGATTTTCGTTTTTTATGGCCTGTTGTGGCCTTTTCACCCTGGGTAGTGAGTGGTGCATGGGCCTAGTCTTTCTGTGTGGTGTCTTGAATTTAGGCATCATGGAGGGCATGGGATTGTGCTGATTTTTCTGGTTTTTTTCGATTTTTTTGGGGTGTATAACTGAACTGGTGTTCCTCTGTCTTCCATTGCTTTTAGGTGCACAAGACTCAAGAGAACCACCAGTGCCAGGAAGAAGTCCTGCAGCGGTGTGTGTGTGTGCAGCATAACGTCACGCGACGTCACGTCTGGCCTTAGACAACTCTACAATACGTGCAACTGCGGCCTGCTGTCTGACCTGCTCTGAAGAAGATGGCCCTAAAAAAAGGTCTCCGTAGCTCCTCTAGCAAGAAAGTTGCTAGTAAGGAGCAGAAGAAGCAAGTTACCAAGGAGGCTGGTGTGCCAGCCGTCGCGTTTTTTGGGAGCAAAAAAAAAGTACGCCTGCAGCAGCAGCAGGATCTGCTGGGGACCAAGCTGGGAGCAGCACCCCCGCTCCATTGGGTTCAGTGCCTCCACCACCACGCCACCTTAAGTCAAAGCCCTTGAGTGCTTCAGAGGCAGTCAGTGTACTTCTTCAATCACCATCGACCAGTGATGTTGGCTCATCGCAAGAAAGTAGCAGCAATGTCCCTGAATCAACACAGGTTGTTGTAACTCATCTGACAAGTGGTGAACAACCACAGCCGCAACAACAACACCATGTGCAAGTACAAGCCCAAGTACATGTGGAAGGAGAGGCAGCGCAAGGAGATGCGCAAGCAGAGGTGCATGGAGGGTCACAAGTGCCCACAATAGTTGTTCCTCCCGAAGTAGGGGCACATCAGGAAATTGACAATCAAACCGAGGTATCATTTGAGGACGCCACTCCTCCTGATGATCATTCATTGTCTTCCACATCCCTAGCAAGGAAAAGATCAAGGGGGGTGTCCACATCTTCTTCAAGCCCACCTCCTTCTGATGATCCCATTCTGGATGAAGATTGGGAACCATCATCACGGCAGTCTGAGAGTGAGGCACACCATGATCTGACAAAGATACCTAAGCGTAAAAGGAAGGTCGTCGAAAAGCTCATAGCTATGGAGTGTGATGAGGCTCAACAAGAAGTGACGGATACTGTTGCTGATGAAGCCTCTCACGATGACGACGAGCCAGTCATCATAAAGGTCACTGCAGCCCCAGCGGGCATGCAGCAAAGAGACATTTTGACCCTGTCCCGAGAAGCTTCTGAGAGTGATGATGATGTTGACGAGGAGGCAATGGAAATGGAAACACAACAATCATTAGATTTGGAGTTAACTAGTACACCAACACCTACCGCTTCCATATTTCTTCCTCGCAAGAAGGGACATCCATCCACCTCGACCTCAATTAGTGGTGGTGAAAGTGCAAAACGTACTGAAGTTCGGCAATCCACATCCTCCACTTCATCTGGCATTAGCAGCAGGACCACCACCACCAGTATCGCCGCCTCCTCCGGCCCCCAAAGTCATTTCAAGTCTCCAGTTTGGGACTTCTTTAGTGTTTGCCCAAAAAGGAAAACGTAGCCATTTGTAGCATTTGTAAGCTTCGAGTTAGTCGTGGTAAGTTTGGTACCAACTATGGTACCGAAGGCCAGAGAGGTCATCTTAGGAGAACGCACGCTGTCCAATGGTTTGCACACCTAGAGGCGATCAAGGAAGCCCGAATTGCACGTAATGAAAACGTTGATTTTTCATCTGATGATGACGAGGAGGAAGAAGACGATTCAAACACTTCACTTACACACAGTACCCCTGTCAGCAGCACACCCCATGTGAGCCACACTAAGAGTGTGGGAGAGAGTGAGACACCAATGCGAAAAAGTTCATCAGCGAGCGTAACTGGGTCGAAGATATCATCATCATCATCCCGTAAATCCTTGGTCCAGGGCAACATTAAAAAGATGTTGTTTACAGAAGCGCAATATGAACGCAACCACCCACTGACGCGTCTGTATAACACTAAGCTGGCTAAAATGCTAGCTCTGGACCTTCTCCCTTTTTCTTTTGTAGAAGGGGTTGGTTTTCTAGAATTAGTGGCAGCGCTCTGCCCTAAATGGAAGGTTCCTAGCCGGTTCTTTTTTGCCCGAGTTGTGGTTCCAGCACTACATGAAGATGTTCTGGAGGTGATTGGGGCAGCTTTGCAGAAGAGTGCTGTTCACACTATACATCTGACAACAGACATGTGGACCAGTGGCGCAGGCGCTGATTACATGTGCATCACTGCACAATGGGTCTCTTTTTCAGGGGCTAAAGCAAAGCTAAACGCAGGTGTTGACCCGGACATTGTTTTTAAAGCTGCTCGGAAACATGCAACACTAGCCATGTTTGGTTTGGAGAAACGTCACACAGCACAAAACATTTTGGATGTCTTTAACACAAAGGTCCTTAACTGGCTGTCCCCAAAAAAACGCCAGGTTGGTTATGTTTCCACGGACAATGGCGCCAATATAGTTAAGGCCATGCAGCTGGGTGACTATTTCAGAGTGCCGTGTTTGGCGCACTGTATAAACCTGGTTGTCAAAAAATTCTTGGGTGATAAAGACAGTGCAGCGTACAGAGTAGTGGACACCTGCCGAAAAATGTGCAACCATTTTAGCCATTCTTTTAAGGCCCGGAAGCATCTGAGGAGCCTGCTATATGAATGTCAAATGCCAGTGAAAGCACTCATCCAGGAGGTGGTAACACGCTGGAACTCAACCATCTACATGCTTGAGCATCTGTATGAGCAGTATACGGTACTCGATCACTATTTCTTAACACAGGGTACAGCTCAAAAGGAGGACCTGAGAATGGGTGCGGCGCAATGGAACATAGTTAAAAGCCTGACACGCATGCTTTGTCCTTTTGAGTTCTTCACGCGTGCAGTCAGCAAGGAGGACTGTAATTTGGTAAAAGCTATCCCATTGTTGTACATGCTGGAGCACCAACTGAAGGAGGTGTGTTCTGTGTTTGAAAAAGATGAAGAAAACCAAGACCCTTTTGTTCTGGCTGAGAAATTATTAGAGCACCTACAAGGTGATGAACGTCTTAAAATGATCCACTCAAACCAGCATTACATTTGTGCTACTATTCTTGATCCACGCTACAAAAAGGCGCTGGCAGGCCAAGCATTCTTCCCTTTTGCTGATGAAGATGTTACAAAGTACAAGCAGTGGATGGTCTCCTCAGCCAAGAGGTTTGAAAGAGAACAGCAGCAATTGAAAGAAAAGGCAGTACATCAGCATCAGCAGGCCATCCCCAGTCACAACAATCCACTTCTGCACCTGTGGCTGCGGCACAAGTGACCTCTTAGCCGTTAAAGAGACCGGCAACCGGATCATCTGCACCACCAGACACAACAGTAACATTGGAGGCTGAAGAGGATTGGCTAGCTCGGCTTGGGTTTGGTTCTCAAAAGGTCACAGCAACAGCTAAGCAAAGTGGAAGAACCTTGGAGGAGAACCTTGAGTCGATGGTGAAGGACTATCTGAATGACTCAACAGAGGTCAATGTTAATGCTGACCCATTGGCGTATTGGCATGGGAAAAAAGAATTGTGGCCACAGCTCACCAACCTGGCTTTAAACTACTTGTCCTGCCCACTCGCAAGCGTGTCTTCTGAACGTGTTTTCAGTGCTGCTGGTGGCATTGTAACTTCCAAACAGAGCTGCCTCTCGCCCAAAAATGTGGAGAGGTTAACAATGATCAAGATGAATCAGCACCTCATACCACCAGATTTCAGAGTACGAGAAAGCCCGCCGGATGAAGACGAGGTGGACAGCAACATAGATGAGGGAATTTCTTCTCTGTCAGGTGACACTGAGCTCACCCTGCCTGAATTCGCAGAGTATGATGACGAAGCCTTATTCTTATTCATGGACCGTGATACCGAGCCCTGAAAATGAGACAACAAATTAATAACTTTCTTTTTCGTCCTTATTCACTTTTATTCCTGTGTGTCTGTCTTTCTTTGTTGTGCACAGTTAATATAATTCAAACTTTAATCAGTTAATCACAAAAACAAGCCCATCAGCAGAACTGTCTTCACTTGTTTGCTAATTGATTTGAAGGTGCCGCAGTCTGCATTCCTCAGGTTCACAAGTTCAGAAGAACATGCTCCTCTATCCTCCTCCTCCAGACTCCTATTTCCATCAAAGCAGAGGGCTGGTTTATCCCCAATGAAGAAAGACTCAGCACTTGTGGGGGTGTTGTTCTACCCCTTTGCAGGTGAGTTGACGGCTCTGGGGCCATTGCTGGGAAGCTCTAATACTGAATAAAAGTGGTTTGGACCAAATCCGAGGCGGAAATTTTTGGGTGTTTTTGCTGACTTGCTTGCCTTTGAGGTGCTCTTTGAGGGGGTTCCGGCTGTTTGTGGGTGAGTTTCGGGGTCTGGGAGCACTGCTGGGACACTCTAATCTTGATTGCATTTGCTTTTCAGGAAATCCGTGTTGGTAAACCGGACTTATGGCCTAGCTACACAGCGCGTTTGGACCGAAGGCCGAGAAATATTGTAAGTATGAGATTTTGCTTTTGGCCTGTTTGGGGGTGTTATGCTTTTTGGCGGGTGGGTTGGCGGGTCTTGGGGCATTCATGGGAAGGTCTAATACCGGATAGAAGTGGTTGGGACAAAATCCACGCCAATTTTGTTTTGGCTATTTCTGACAATTTGCTCAATGTAGCGTTTTCGGGGGCCTGTTTGGGGGGCTTCCTGGTGTTTGTGGGTGGGTTTCGGGGTCTGGGAGCACTGCTGGGACACTCTAATCTTGATTGCATTTGCTTTTCAGGAAATCCGTGTTGGTAAACCGGACCTATGGCCTAGCTACACAGCGCGTTTGGACCGAAGGCCGAGAAATATTGTAAGTATGAGATTTTGCTTTTGGCCTGTTTGGGGGTGTTATGCTTTTTGGTGGGTGGGTTGGCGGGTCTTGGGGCATTCCTGGGAAGGTCTAATACCTGATAGAAGTGGTTGGGACAAAATCCACACTGATTTTTTTTGGGCCATTTCTGACATTTTGCTCAATGTAGCGTTTTCGGGGGCCTGTTTGGGGGGCTTCCTGGTGTTTGTGGGTGGGTTTCAGGGTCTGGGAGCACTGCTGGCTATGGATACTTTACTTTGCAAGAGGTTTGAAGCAAACCCATGGTGGCAGAGGGGAGTTAGGGCCTAGCTGCAGAGCGCGCGCGGAGTGATTTGGGAAATTTGCCAAAAAAGTGACTAAGTCCCCATTTTTGTACTTTTGCTCTTTGGCTGTTTGGGGGTCTTCTACTCGTTTTCTCCTGGGTTGACAGCTCTGGGGCCATTGCTGGGAAGCTCTAATACCGGATAAAAGTGGTTTGGACCAAATCCACGCAGATTTTTTTTTTGCTATTTCTGACATTTTGCTCAATGTAGCGTTTTCGGGGGCCTGTTTGGGGGGCTTCCTGGTGTTTGTGGGTGGGTTTCGGGGTCTGGGAGCACTGCTGGGACACTCTAATCTTGATTGCATTTGCTTTTCAGGAAATCCGTGGTGGTAAACCGGACCTATGGCCTAGCTACACAGCGCGTTTGGACCGAAGGCCGAGAAATATTGTAAGTATGAGATTTTGCTTTTGGCCTGTTTGGTGGTGTTATGCTTTTTGGCGGGTGGGTTGGCGGGTCTTGGGGCATTCCTGGGAAGGTCTAATACCAGATAGAAGTGGTTGGGACAAAATCCGCGCCGATTTTTTTTGGGCTATTTCTGACATTTTGCTCAATGTAGCGTTTTCGGGGGCCTGTTTGGGGGGCTTCCTGGTGTTTGTGGGTGGGTTTCGGGGTCTGGGAGCACTGCTGGCTACGGATACTTTACTTTGCAAGAGGTTTGAAGCAAATCCATGTTGGCAGAGGGGAGTTAGGGCCTAGCTGCAGAGCGCGCGCGGAGTGATTTGGGAAATTTGCCAAAAAATGACTGAGTCCCTATTTTTGTACTTTTGCTCTTTGGCTGTTTGGGGGTCTTCTACTCGTTTTCTCCTGGGTTGACGGCTCTGGGGCCATTGCTGGGAAGCTCTAATACCGGATAAAAGTGGTTTGGACCAAATCCACGCTGATTTTTTTGTTGCTATTTCTGACATTTTGCTCAATGTAGCGTTTTCGGGGGCCTGTTTGGGGGGCTTTCTGGTGTTTGTGGGTGGGTTTCGGGGTCTGGGAGCACTGCTGGCTATGGATACTTTACTTTGCAAGTGGTTTGAAGCAAATCCAAGGTGGCAGAGGGGAGTTAGGGCCTAGCTGCAGAGCGCGCGCGGAGTGATTTGGGAAATTTGAAAAAAATGACTAAGTCCCCATTTTTGTACTTTTGCTCTTTGGCTGTTTGGGGGTCTTCTACTCGTTTTCTCCTGGGTTGACGGCACTGGGGCCATTGCTGGGAAGCTCTAATACCAGATAAAAGTGATTTCGACCAAATCCACGCTGATTTTTTTTTGTTGCTATTTCTGACATTTTGCTCAATGTAGCGTTTTCGGGGGCCTGTTTGGGGGGCTTCCTGGTGTTTGTGGGTGGGTTTCGGGGTCTAGGAGCACTGCTGGCTATGGATACTTTGCAAGAGGTTTGAAGCAAATCCATGGTGGCAGAGGGGAGTTAGGGCCTAGCTGCAGAGCGCGCGCGGAGTGATTTGGGAAATTTGGAAAAAAATGACTAAGTCCCCATTTTTGTACTTTTGCTCTTTCCCTGTTTGGGGGTCTTCTACTCGTTTTCTCCTGGGTTGACGGCTCTGGGGCCATTGCTGGGAAGCTCTAATACCGGATAAAAGTGGTTTTGACCAAATCCAAAGCGGAAATGTTTTTGTGTTTTTGCTGACTTGCTTGCCTTTGAGGTGCTCTTAGGGGGGTTCCGTCTGTTTGTGGGTGAGTTTTGGGGTCTGCTGGTACACTGTAATCCTGATTGCATTTGCTTTTCAGGAAATCCGTGGTGGCAAACCGGACTTATGGCCTAGCTACACAGCGCGTTTGGACCGAAGGTCGAGAAATATTGTAAGTAGGAGATGTTGCTTTTGGCCTGTTTGGGGGTGTTATGCTTTTTGGCGGGGGGGTTGGCGGATCTTGGGGCATTCCTGGGAAGGTCTAATACCGGGTAGAAGTGGTTGGGACAAAATCCACGCCGAAAAGCCTTTTGGCACTTTTTGTAACTTAGGGTTCATTAGGGTTAGCCCTAGCAGCAGGATTGCATGTGTTTCGGGGTGTTCTAGATTTTTGCAACTGAGTTCTGGGGTCTTAGAGCACTCATGCGAATGTGTAATTTTGGTTGCAAGTCATTTGAGGAAAATCCATTGTGGGAAAGGGGGGATTTGGCATAGTTAAAGAAACCCTTTGCCACTATTCTTAACTTAGGGTTCGTTAGGGTTAGCAGTATTTCTATTGCATGTGTTTGGGTGGGGGGGTTTTCGAGTCTTGGAGCGATGCTGGCTATGGATACTTTTGCTTGGTTGCTTGCAAGTTGTTTGAATGCAATCCACGGTGGGTAAGGGGGTATTTGGGCCTACTTTTACTTTCAAAGTATGTTTTGTCACCAGTTTTCTGCTAGGCCTCGTTTTTTGCGATTTGATTGGGGGTCTTCTTCATTTTTGCGACTGGCTTTAGTAAGGGTCTGAGTGGGAGCACTGCTGGGAAGATCTAATTTTGTTCTAAAACACAGTTTACAGTACACCTAGCTTGAGGGGAAAGATCCGCTACATTAATTTGCCCATACTTATTTATCCTTCAAAAGGTGACTCAGACAGAGTACGCACTGTCAAAAATATTGTACTGTCTACTAGGAAAAGCAAAGTTGACTTTTTGCACTCCACAGCCTACATACCTTACATTTATTTATCAGTGGTGTTGTAATATTATATCACTTCCTGTTTTTCGTTGAATAATTACAGGCCGGGTTTCAGTCTGTGCAATGGGGAAAAAAGGATGGAGTCAGGCTTCACATTAGCGAGCCGCAATTCAGCATCCGCCAGGCAGGCAGTGGACAGGGTGTCTTCTGGTCACCAACATTGATGGACGAAGCGTCAGATGGAATGGAGGAGTGCCGCTAATAAGAGGAATTTTTTTCTGCATGCAACTTACTTTTAATTTGGTATTCAACAGGACAACTACAACAACATACAGATACAGTATCCATTGTGTTTTTCTATGACTGTGACCGCATTTCTTGGATCCCTCTCTGCTTCTAAATTGATCCCTTAACACATCACTTAGTCCACTCCACTATCACATCTGCACCACACATAGTCATTTGGAAGTGCTCCTATGTAATTCGCAAGTCGCAGCACGCCCCAGCCCGTAGAGGACTGGGATGGCCCCATTGATGAAGCATGTCACCAAGGGGCAACCCTGGTGAGTGAGGGGACACCTAGAAAAAGAGCAATTTCTCCTTTTCTATCTACTACACCTTCCAGACCAACCCCATTGAGTGTTGTGAATGGATTTATAGTGACCAGCAAGGCTCTCAGGTATCTGGCAACAGAGACCTTATGTTGAATATAGTTATCAATAATTCCACACACGCCCTGTACTGTCGCATTCTTTCTTCCACAGTTTTTGAGAGATTTCCATGCAGTAGTGCATGCACTTTCAAAGATTGATGGATAGGTTTGTACCCAAAGATTTGTTTATGTTCTATTGTTTGTCCATGCTGTGCTTTTTTTACAGGGTGTCTTCTAGTGGTGACCAACATCGATGGACGAAGCGTCAGCTGCAATGGAGGAGTGCCGCTAATAAGAGGAATTTTTTTCTGCATGCAACTTACTTACCAAATTCAACAGGACAACTACAACAACATACAGATACAGTATCCATTGTGTTTTTCTATGACTGTGATTGCATTTCTTGGATCTCTCTCTGCTTCTAAATTGATCCTTTAACACATCACTTAGTCCACTCCACTATCACATCTGCACCACACATAGTCATTTGTAAGTGCTCCTACGTAATTCGCAAGTCGCAGCACGCCCCAGCCCGTAGAGGACTGGGATGGCCTCAATGATGAAGCATGTCACCAAGGGGCAACCCTGGTGAGTGAGGGGACACCTAGAAAAAGAGCAATTTCTCCTTTTCTATCTACTATACCTTCCAGACCAACCCCATTGAGTGTTGTGAATGGATTTATAGTGACCAGCAAGGCTCTCAGGTATCTGGCAACAGAGACCTTATCTTGAATATAGTTATCAATATTTCCACACACGCCCTGTACTGTCGCATTCTTTCTTCCACAGTTGTCGAAAGTACTACTTTCTTTTCACTGACATGCATGCAGTAGTGCATGCACTTACAAAGATTGATGGATAGGTTTGTACCCAAAGATTTGTTTATGTTCACAATTGTTTGTCCATGCTGTCCTATTTTTTCTTGTCTCACAAAACCTTTCCCAAAAACCCCCGTACCTATCCATTTTTCAAACCCTAACCCTCTTCCCCCGGGCTGTGTGGTTTTGATTGAGGTGTGACTAAATTACAGCAATAAATCCACACACTTGCTGGGGAGGATAAGGTGATACCAACAGGCTGGTGAAGAAATCCGAGGATATATTCTTACTCTGCTTGACAAAGACCCATGGCTAATGTCAAAGAACTTCAACCGAATTAGTAGTTATACTTTACCATTTGTTAGGCTACAATGTGGCACTGTTCTAGTTTACTGTCACCTGCTATATTCTCTATTGTACCGTTGTATTGCTCAGGAGGACAAACCAGATTTCATTTTCTTTTTTTTCATAGGCATGCAACTGCCACTGTGTCACACACACCACTAGTACCACCACTATGAGGAAATTTTATCCGCCCAGGATTGCCAACCTTATTCTCTGTTTCCCGTGGAGCCAGCCCTGGGCCTAGCCCTACTTGCAAACAGAAATTACAGGTAAGATAGGCGTTTGGTTGGAGGTAGTATAATGGAGTATTAGAAGAGACGAGAGATTGACGGTAGTACTACTAAAGTCCTAGGACTATTCAGGAAAACAAACTTACTGTTAAACCCCGACCCACCAGACTCAAAAGCAGTAAAAAACAGGTATGGTCAGATAAAGTTTCAAAAAGTATATTTTTATAGCCCTAACAAAATAATCTCCCGCAAGACCCTCCCTAACCCCAACGATTGTCCTTCAAAAGTCCCCAAAAAACCCAACTACCAATTCCCACCCCCCAAAAATCTCTAAAAAAGGGGCAAGGGACACTATGGCAGGGTGCTGTTGGCTTTAGCAGCCAGGGCATCATGCTCCTTGTGGAGGGTGGCAAGTTCGAAGCGGAGGCCCTCCACCAAGTTCTTATAGTTCAGGACCTCCTGCTCCAGGTAGGACAGTCTGAGGGATAAGCGGCGCCGGTGTGCCTTGCAAATCCTGGGGGGGGCAGCTGCTGTCTTTGCTGCTCGGCGTTGGCGTTTGGCTTTGGTAGCCCGGCTCCGTACCGCTGGAGCACTGCGCTGGCTGGCAGCCGGCACGGAGGAGGATGCAGCTGTCCCCGTGGATGTTGTTGTTGTACCAGACTGCGTCGCCTCCTCCTCCAGGGCCACCAGCCGCCGATATTCAGCGACAGTGGCATCCAGCCTCCGTTGCCGGGCCATTTGAGCCAGCTCCTTCCTCCTTGATGGTGTCTTGGATTTGGAAGGAGCAACTACATGAAGAAAGAAAGACATAGTCTGTAGCCAATGCTCCTTAAGATTAACACAAAATGATTGAGCAGAAAGTTGTCACAGTACAAGTAGCAAATTGAAAGCACAGTACATAACTATTGAGGACAGTATCTATGTAACCTCCGACTTCTTCATCCTTGCTCTAACATTAGTGGGAGTTTAAGGAACAAATTCTACAAGCACTATGGACTTCCATTACAGTCGACTATGACAGTACACCAGTCTTATTCTTCTTCTTCTCTCTTGTTTAGGAAAATTGGTACGTTATCTTATGCAAGCCGGCATAATGCCAGTGCAGTGAACTTGCACCCGAGAAAAACAGACGCACACCATGGTGAGTGAGACAGACTTGCGTTACTATACCGGTCCAGTACATGCAGGTGGTGAAGCTCTTACTTTTCTATTACGGGTGGCACTGAGAATACTCTGTTAAAAGGGCTACTGCTTAATTAATTTAGCTTTCACCCTACAGTGCAAATGAGTATTAGAAAAGGAAAATAAAGAAGCTAAATAATCTGATTATCTATCACTTCACATGGGATGTATTTGATGACATATGGGATGACTTTAGGTGCTTTGCTTATTATTGAGTGAACAGTGATACCCCCACACATGAATGACGTACTACTACTAAACTAAAGTTATTAAGAGAGGTAGGGAGTGTCCACCGTAATAACCGGATATATGCTGTGCTTGCAGTTGCAATACAAACTACTGCTACTATTCATGGTAGTATTTGGACAAAATTACAACTTCTTTTCCTTGCCTTTCCTACACTGGAACGGACGTGCGGGTGCGGTGTTACATGCTCTTCAAAGTAACACTTAGTTCATCCAGTGACCGTCTACTCTCTCTAGATACACATATGCTATCTAAGAGTCAGATAGTACCATGAATGATCCAGGCATCCATCCATTCAAAGTATATGCACACATACAGTTTCTGTTTCACCCACCCAGGCTGTTCTCCTTACACCCATCCTTGCTTCATCATTCACCCAGCCATGCACCATACCATATTCTTTCCTTCCCAGCCACCTCGGGGACCAAGCAAACACATATCATTCTTCTTTGCCAGTCATCATTACATTTCTCGTCCTTCCACACTTACTTACACCCTTCTTTCGCTTTTTGTTCATCCCTTCCATCAAGTTCACCTCAGATCTGATTTGGATTTTTCTCGCCAAAAACTTCACAGCTAAGTCGAAGTACATTTAGAGGAGGCTACTACCTGGTTTATGTATAATACACCTGTGCAGAAAGCACACTCTGCAGTCTTCAATCTCAAATGAGTAAGGAATGTATAGCTTACCTCTGCCCACCACCACCGTGTCATCCCCCACAGATTTGTCCGGCACTTCCACCGCCTCCTCCCCAGAGTTGTCCTCGTCCAATGCCACCACCACCTCGACGCTGGCCCCGCCTCCAGATGTTCCACCTACAAAGTACATTTAATAATGTTAGAATACACCACTCACTACTATATAATATTTGGTGTAGGAGGAAGAAAGAAATGTGAAAAAAACAGTATACAATTTAATAATTTGTGACTGTCTACTGTAAAGTAAAAATGTCCCTTTTTCCAGGGAAGGCTGTTGTCTTGCTGCACTTTTTGGCACAACTGATGAATGCTTGCTTTTTATTTTTAACACGCACCACTTTTTCTCCTAACAGACAGAAGCTTGACTTCTAAGAACACGAGCAGGATCAAGTTCAAACCAGGTGAGAGCTCGGCTCGGCCACAAGAAATGTGTCCAATTAATCGTCAGCACTAAGCACTTTTCCATTTCCAGTTAAATGTTTACTTTTATGACAAACTTGATTTCAATAAATGTGTTTACTTTTAATAAAGCTTTTAAAGTCAAATAGACTCTGTGGTTTTTGGTCCTCCAGACTAGAGTGGATGAGCTAAAGGTTTTGGAATTTTTGCAAGCAGAAGTCCGTGCCTCTGCCATTGGTGACTTTGGGAGCTAAATGACTCTGCCACACTATCTAGTCAGTAAGGAGATTGGGGGTTCAACTACAAAGTCTGTTATCACTGAGGTATGTGGAAAGTCTAACAGCACCTATTATAATTGATAAGCTAAGCAATGCATTATTTAGTGTCCATAGTTCTGTTTGTGCAGATTTGTCCCTGCAACAGTAGTAGAATGGATTGTCCTCCTATCCAAACCAAAAGTAAAGAAGTATCTTATTCTTTCTTGGTGGTCATTCACCTTTTTATTGTTGGCAATTGTCAAAGCATAAACATTTAGAATACTTGAAAAGACATTATGGACAATCCCAGAGGACTGCACTCAGTGCATAGAGCTATTGCTGACTAGAATGGGAGTCCAATGAAAATGCCAAATGTGCAATCTTAGTTAGCTACCCAGACAGACTAATAAGAATAATCTAGTAATACCACACGGAGTCATAGTTGAGGCAGGATAAGAATTTAGATCCTGTCTACAAGAAGATCAAAGACGATTTAGAAAAAATCGAATGAGGAACGCTAGGAAAAAATAAGTACTCTATATTAAAATTCAAACTTACTGGGGCCAGCAAAGGATCCCTCGCCTGACCGTTCCTGGCCTGCATCGTCAACAGCACCCTCCTCCTCCTCCTGTGTCCTCCTCTTGCCCCTGGGGGAAGCTGATGTCAACATGAAAGAAAGAAAAACAGAAAACATGGATGATATTTGTCAACCAAATCAAACATTTCAAAAGAACTAACAAAATATTTTTGCGAAATAGCAAATAGACAACTACTCCACGGGATATATTATTGACCAATCTCATGTGGTCGACTACGTTATTACTTTAGTATTGCTTGATTTGCGGACCGTCGAATTGGAAATTACCTTATGTAACTCACTAAACAAAGTACTAAAAAGGTTTGCCTAGGATTGGCAGGCAGCAGTCCGCAGCACGCGAAGTGACAGCCAAAGTCCATTGTGATTGAAGATCAGCGACAACACTAAAGTTTCCTACTACATTAACCAGTCATTAAAATACTCAAACTATCAATCCACCACCACTATTTCTTCTTATCGCCATGTGTACAAAGGAAGGACTGGACTTGAGTCTGTAGGGGCTGATTTAGAAGCCCCTTGCGGCTCTTTTGCTCCATTGTTGCGTGACTTTTGTGACGCAGCGGCAGCACAAAAGAGACGCAATGGTGCGGCGTATATTAACAACGTGACGCATATGGGAGATGCATCACGTTGTAAAGCCCTGCGCCAATAGGGGGTGTTCCGGCGCAAGGGAGGGCGTTCCTGCGCAGGAACGCATCCTAAAAGTGGCTGAGGGAAATCTACAAGATTTCAATCAGTCACTTTGAGGACAATGATGCGTGACTCAAACCCTGCGCCTGCTTGAAGCAGACGTATGGCTTGATGCAGCATTGGGGAGATAGGGCACCCCAGAGCATTGATGGAGCTGCACCATCGTTGTGACGCAACTCTAGCAATGCGCCGCTTTTACGGCACAGATGCGTAACGCTTTGGTGACGTTTTGAGCCCATTGTGCGCCGCATTGTAAATACGGAGCACCATGGGTGATGGTGGCGTGACGCACAATTACTGGCGCATCCCTGCTACTTTGCAGGGATGCGCCGGTAATTAAAAATCTGAATCTTAGTGTGTAGCATTACGCAGTTCTTTAAACTACACTCATACATAATTTCACAGGCCAATGAAATGAACACAAAATCTAAAACAAATAAGCATAGTAGCAACACTACTGAGAAGAAGGAGAGCAGTGTACCTGAAATGCACAGAAGATTTTGAAATATAATTTACCTACAATGTAATGAGCAGCATTATTGCTCTTGGTAAAAAACAAAAATTTGCAATATAATAACACAGCAGGAGAAAACATAGTAGTAAAGAAATAGCTACTACTACTCACCAAGCCCGGGGATCTCAAGGCCAAGGAGGTCGAGCAGATCTCGCTCACGGGTCAGGACATCCGTCCAGCGGTGGATGGCCTGGTTGTAGGTGCGCCAGACCCAAGAGTGGTGGTAAATGGCCTGGCACACCTTCTCCCACCGCTTCCGGCGCTCCCGGACCCCTTACCCGGCACTGATCTTGCCGCCTCCCATGACGGTCCTGGGGAGGCGGCGCTGAACATAAAAAATGAGTTGGCCCACACCCTCCGGGCTAAAGATCTCCCTGGGTACGACCTCCTCCCCCCTCAAACGCCCGCACGGGAGCCGGACACGGGGTGCGGGACCCTTCCCCTTCTCGGGATGCTTCCCGGCTCCCTTCACCATGGTCTGGGCGGAAAGGAATAAAGAAAATAGAATAGGGAAGAGAAGAAAAGAAAAGAGTTTAAAAAAGTAGTTTAAAATTAACCAAAAGTAGCAGTAAACACAAAAATATAGGGCTAGAAAAATAGAGGGATAGATAATAAGTAAAATAGATCCAAAAAAACTTCAAACAAGCAAAGGATGGCAGAGATTTAGAGAGGATACAAAGACCATGTCCAGAACCATAGCAATGCATGAGAAACAAGATGGCCGCGCCCGTTCACGACCGCGCGGGTAAGTTCGCGCGAGATTTTCCTTGCGAACACTCGCAAAACTGTACTGGCGAGCCGCACACTTTGCGAGATTACACTTCGCGCCCGGAAATGGAAATACGTCAGGCAAACAAGATGGCCGCGCCCTTGAACGACCGCGAGGGTAACTTCGCGCCTTGCGTTACGAGCAGCTCGCAAAAACGCACAAAACCTTGCGAACTAACATGCCACAAAAAAACAAATTGCATATTCGCACAAATTTGCGGCTTCCGAATCCGATCTCGCGAGTGTTCGCGCCCCGCAAATCCCGCGAAATTGCAGTAAAACGAGTTTTGCAAAACTGAAAACACTCGGCAGGTGCAAGAGTTCAAACTCATCATTAGTAACAATTCCCTGTAGTGCTTCCTGACTGGGGCCCATCCAGAATTCAGTTGCTAGTTGCAACAATTGTATGACCCTGCTCTGACCCTCACAGCAGGCTCATAGAAAAGCTACAAGTAGGCCACAAAGGTCCTGGAAAAAAAAATGCACTGCAACAGAAAGCAAATTACAGATAAGGAAGCAGGTGCCAGACTGGAATTTTAAAACAGTGACACATTAATAAACTAACCCCAAATTAATTCATGTCAGTTGAAGCATAATCTACAGTGATGATGAACCAGAGGGTGGCATTGATGTAACAGAGGGTGGCAGTGGTGAAACAGAGGGTGCTGGGAACCTGTGATGATGAACCAGACGTAGAAACAACATAATCGCGACCGTTGCGAGCCGAAATGTAAGTTCGCAACTGCGAACTGGTACGAAACCCTCGCGAACTGGCAGAAATCCTTGCGAACACACAAAAAATAAAAATCCGCAAATTTGCGAGAATTCGCGGATTTTGCGGATTGCGAGTTCGCAAATCCGCAAAATTCACAAACGCGAGATTTGCAAAATTCGCCCATACTTAATCACTATGCTATCATTAGCGGATCCACTGTTAACGATATACACTCCGCTAATATACTGTCTATTTGTATACACATCTTAGCATGTATACATGACTACTGTTGAGCGGCAGATGACATTCACTTTTAAAATGTACTCACATTAGATGGACACCAGGCAGACCCCATTATTGATGAAGACTTAGACATTGGTGCAAGTACACTATGTGCTAAACTATCATGGCGTATCTGAATGTTATGATTCCTCCTTCTAGTAGTGTAGTGTAGTTCCTATATTCCCAATAGACTCTGCACATTGGAATAGTATATCCTATAGAAAAGTGTTCCAGTGCCACTAACCTGGGCGCCTTTGTGTGAATATTTCATACTTTCTGGCTAGGGTGCCATGTGAGACATTTCCATGCCTTCTGGCAGCCTGGGTGCTTACGTGTGAGGTTTCCATGCTTTCTGGCCTGGGTGCTTATGTGTGCTATTTCCATAGTTTCGGGCTCAGTGACCTGGAGGCTCATGTCATGTGTGACATTACCATGCTTACTGGCCTGGGTGCTTATGTGTGATGTTTCTGTGCTTTCTGGTCTGGTGTGACCAGGCCTGGGTGTGATGTTTCCATAGTTTCTGGCCTCTGTGCCCTAGGTGATAGTTATCAGATGCTTATGTGTGACATTTTTACAGTTTCCGCCCTCAGTGCCTAGGTGCTTATGTGTGACGTTTCCACAGTTTCTGGCCTCAGTGGCCTGTGTGCTTGTGTCTATTTTGGTGCTCTCTGAAAGAATGTCTATGGGTACATATGACTGGGTGGGTAACCTAGTGCTCTTAAAGGTCATCATCTACTATTTACTCTGCTTTGAAAGTTGGTACAATTTTATAGTAACTAAAAATGTGCTGTAAAATTCATCATTTTGGTCTGTCTTTTTCCAAAGTTTTCTTGCTGGGGAGAACCCCCCCACCAAACCCCCTAGTAATGGTCGGGCTCACTCGTGGCACTCGCGCCGGACGGGGGCTGGTCTGCCAAAATTTGCCAGGGCTGCTCTCAGTTCCCAGTCCGGCCCTTGTTAATATACAAGAGTTATGCTATATTCAACTACTAAACAGGCAACCACAAGTGCAATTACCTTGCGTACAACAGGGTAATGATTTGAATGGTGCAGCAGGTACAGTGGTGCCAGGTCAGAACTCCTCTAAATACATAATATTGCTATATTTGACTACTAAACAGGCAGTCACAATTGCAGTTACCATGCAGTTAAAAGAGACTTGACTTGAATGGTGCAGCAGGTGCAGTGGTACCAGCATCAAAGCTTTGGTGTCCCCAGTAAACACCAGATATTGGTATATTTAACTGCTAAATTGGCAGTCACAAGTGCAGCTATTATTAACGTGCAGGCACTAGGGTAATGGTTTCAATGGTACAGCAAGGGCAGTGACACCGAGGCCCAAAGCTCCAGGAGCCTCTCTAAATACTAAATATTGCTATATTTTACTACAAACAGGCAGTCATAAATGCAGTTATCTTGCAGGCACTAGGGGCATGCTTCGAATTGTGCAGGAAGTGCTGTGGCACTGGGCCCAGAACTCCTCCAAACACATAATACTGTTATTACATCAATCAATTCTATTGTTTCTCTCCTTAATTTTATTTTTCAAAATGTTGCCATTACATACCCGCAATTTACCAATAGTAACAACACAATATATTGTCTTTTTGTACATAAACATCTCAACAATTTAACAGACTTTCTGTCACTTATGTTGTAAAACTACTCAGTAGGTTACTACTAACAAAAAAACAGCTTATTAATAAGGTGAAATCTAATGCATTTATCAATGCTTGGTCAATGCGTTGATGTAAATATATTCAGTAGTTCAAAAGTTACCCTCTCGTGGAAGGTACAAATAAGATTGTATAGATAACCAATCTTTCTACCCCTAATAGCACCACCTTGACTTTGAACTTTTAGTTAAGTTTAACCCGGGGGCATAATACTATGCTACGCTAACGGAGCATACGTAGTTTGTACTACTTCGCACTCATCAAATAGCACGTAGCACAGAACAAAAACTGTGCTTAATCACGTAGTGTAGCAGATATATCAACAACATCCTCAGATGCTTTGATAAAACAATTTTACATTCTATAAAGCACATATCCAATTAACAAAAGTGAACTTTTTCAATGAGCGAGGTGAAGATTTTGGGGTCCCCCCTAACCTAGGGGGAGGACCAAGCAGATGCCTTGAACACAAAGAGCATAAACAAAAATGCAAATCTTGTGGAACTTTGGTGGTGGTCCCATCCTCTTAGGACCACCCCAATCACAGTTATTGGCAAAAAAACAATTCCAACCATAGGCCCTGCAAAGCATTATGGGACGAGATTAGCAGTGGGCAGTGAATATTATAGTATCCAATATCAAAATAACTCTACAAACACCTGCAGTTTACCTAGTCATTACTAGATGTCCCTGACAAGTCAAATGCAAAGCATTGAAATTTTTCTTACATCAAGCTGCAGTTCCACTAGTCGTTACTAGATGTCCCTCATGAGTCAAATGCAAAACCATTGAAACTCTTTCATTCAGCATTTGCATTTGACTCGTTGTTAGAACTGGGGGTCTCTAGTTGGCAAAGGAAGTTACCACTGCCCAAATAGGGACCCTTTCTTCTAGTGAGAGTAAGGAGGAAACCCTCTGAGATAACCACTGCTAGCTCCCTTGGTAGCTTGGCACGAGCAGTCAAGGCTTATCAAAGGCAATGTGTAAAGTATTTGTACCAACACTCACAGTAACACAGTGAATACACTACAAACTGACTCCACAACAGTTTAGAAAAATAAAGGTATTTTTAGTAAAAACTACACAAGACCAAAATGACAAAAATCCAACATACACAGTTCAAGAATATGGTTGCAAAAGAGTTCTTAAGGTTGCGATAAAATAATCCACAGTTGCGTGAAAAGTTCACAGTTGCGCCACGTTTAGCCAACAGTACCTTTAAATGCGGCAAAGTTCCAAAACCGAAGCTGGTGCGGTGGAAAACAAGCGATGTGTCACTCCTGAGACCTTCGGGGGGTGATGCGACCACCCCGCTGGACTTAGCAGGCGAGTTGCGACGAGTCCAGTCTGTATGAGGAGGGAGGCAATACCTTGTATGGATTCCGGCGCAGAAGTTCCGCAGGAAAATGCTCGCAAAGGCACGATTCGATGTACTTGAGGGACTGCGACGATCTCCGGGGCGACGATGCGCGGCTCAGCGGCGATCTTTCACTCGCAGTTCCTGGATACAATGGCTCTGCGACGATTCTCGCAGCAACGTGATACAGTGATTTCGCCCAGTGGCGACAGGCTCTGCGACGATGTTCGCAGCGACAGAAATCTTCCCGCAAATAAAGGATGTGACGTCTGCTGCGACGATCTCGGTCTTCGTATCAGTGGGAATTTTCTCGCTAAGCCGAGGATGCGGTAAAACTTGCAGAAAGTTTATTAATGTTATGTTATGTTATTTGGATTTGTACAGCGCTCAGCTACTCATGACTGTCCCGGTGCTTAATCCAGAAAGGAAACGGCTGATAAAACGCTAAAGGCTGGGCACCAAAAGAAGAATATTTTAAGTTTCTTCTTGAACGTCCTCGGATCTTGAATATTCTGTAGTGACAGGGGCAACTTGTTCCATGCCAAGCTAGCACGGCGTAAGAAAGAGTTGCCCCCCAGCTGATGACGAGTAAACCTGGGGTCTGTATCAGCTGTTGGTTGGAGGAGCGAAGATGTCTCCCAGGAATGTAGAAAGCAAATCTTTCCTGCAGGTAGCTTAGGCCCAGGCCATAAAGGGCTCTGTGTGCTATCGAGAGCATTTTAAATGTTAGTCGCGCTTCCACTGGGAGCCAATGCAAAGAGCGAAGGTAGCTCTGAGCAGACTGTCTAGCAGATAGACCCGCTAGGAGTCTGGCTGCTAAATTCTGGATCACCTGAAGTTTCTTCACTAAGAAATGTCAAGGTTGGCTACTTGGTATGCGCTTGGGCTTCGCCGGACAAGAGGGGGGCTAAAAAGAAGGGCCACTTCCCCGGCCACCCGCAGGCTCTGGCCGCCCTTTCAAAGTTGGTGAGGAAGGCGTTGGGGTCCTCACCAGGAACCTATTTTTGCAACTGAACGCCAGAGGGATTCGGTCCATAATTTCTTCTCTCCTTAGGCATAGGAACTCCGGGGCTCTGCACCACTTTTTGTAGGCCCTCCATCTGGGCAAGGCAAGAGGCAAGGCAAGTCAAGAGAGCACTTGCGTAATCCAGCCGCGAAAGAATCAGGGCACGGACTACCGTTTACGTTGTGCTAACAGGAAGGTAAGGTAAACATTTCCTCATGGTCTTTAATAAACCAAAGCAAGTACCAACCAATTTCTTGATGTGTGTTCCAAAATTAAGGTCTTCATCAAACCATACGCCAAGGTTTTTAACGGCCCCGTTCTTAGCAGGAGGGCAGGTGAATTCAGAGGGCCACATCTTCTCCCTGAAGTCGGTCGGAAAAGCACCGTAAAGAAGCACCTCTGACTTTCCTTCATTGCATTTAAGATGAGCCTCCGCCATCCAGCAAAAAATGGAGGCCAGGCAGTGTTTGGTTGTATCAACCGCGCAATCCTCTATTTTCCAGGTAAAAAGCAGCTGGGTGTTGTCCGCGTAGGCCATCACCTTAGCCCCCAGAAACACCAGCGGAGTCAGATAGATGTTAAAAAACAGAGGGCTAAGTGATGACCCCTGCGGGACGCCAGTGGTCACCTGCATGGCAGAAGAGGAGCACGGAGGAAGCCAGACTAGCTGCTGTCGGTCCTCTAGAAATGAACTAATCCAATTCCAGGCCGACCTTGCAATACCAATGTCAGAGAGGCGTTTGAGAAGCTTTGTGTGAGGTACAGTGTTGAATGCCGCGGAGAGATCCAGCATGATCTGTGCGTCTTTCCCGCCGGCATCCAGACACTCAAGAAAAACCTCAGCCATCTCCAGCAAAGCAGACTCCGTGCTGTAAGAAGCCCGAAAGCCTGACTGAACTGGGTGAAGCAGGTTTGCCTCCTCCACAAAGTTAGTAGGTTGCAAAGTTACGGCCTTTTCACAAACCTTAGCTAAGCTGGGTAGGAGCGAAATGGGGCGATAATTGTCAGGCGTTGCTGGGTCAAGAGTAGGTTTATTCAGAAGCGGAAGGATTTAGGAACCAGAGCCATACACAATGATTTATTAATCATCTGGTTCACTTCAGAATTCACGCTATCCGCTACTGTGGCCAGAAGCCTAGCAGTGCAGTGATCTTTAGGAGAGCCAGACCTTAAGGGAAGTTTGGCATTATATTGGTTCTGACCAGTGGCTCCAGTCGTGACTACACTATATTACTCTGGAACTTCGCAAAAGTTTCCTGTATGCAGAGAATTTTGTTTTGAAAAAAAGAGGCCAAGTTATTACACCAGAGATTGGAGACCGGGGTCTGTATCAAATGGGTGCTTGGAGCCACAAAACTCTGTACTATTGAGAAAATGTCTTTGGTGTTATTATTTGCACCTTCTATGCTAGTAACACAGTGTTTGCTTTTGGCCTCCTTAATAGAACCATAGTACAGTTTTTGTTTAGTCCTCAGGAGTATTTTACCGCAGGTGTCATAACCTTTAGCTCGCCACGCTCTCTCAGCGACTTTACAGGCATGTTTCAGAGCCTTCAAGTCGGTATTAAACTATGGCTTAGATGGGATTCCCTTCTCAGCTTGTCCTTGTGGGGGACTGTAAGTTCTCTGACCGCGTTGGATATCCAATTCGATAACGGAAGAACATTGGTTTCCAGCTTCCCAAAACAGGTACAACTTTCAGAGGCACCACAACGGGCCAAACACTCTAGGAAGGACAGAACTCTCTCAGCAGAGTTCAGGGAAGCTGGGGGTGAAGTCCTTTTGTTCCTTTGACTTCTTAACAGGGAGCCAGCTCTTCTTAGGCCCTTGGAGATTCCTTCAAGCAAGGGGACACAGCACAAAGCAAAGTCCTTCTCCTCTCATTGGCAGCAAAGCAACAGCAGGTCAGTCCAGCAGAGCAACAGCAGGACAGTATTCCTTCTTCAGTTTCAGCTTTCTCCTTGGCAGAGGTTCCTTCTTGATTCCAGGATGAACACATTTTCTGCAGTCAGGGGTCTTGTACTTATACCCCTAAAAGTATTTGATCCCTTTGTGCAGGAGGGAACTGAGCCTGGTCTGAACCAGTTCTGGGTGTTCCTTGAGCACTTTGTTTTCCAGGCCTCTCCTTTCCTTTCAGGGAGAGGGGCAGGGTCCTCAGCCGCCCAGCATTGTGGGAGGCAGGCACAGCCCTATTCAGGCCCAGGTGCTATCCCCTCCCACCCCAGCCTCCTGGGAGCTTCCAGCATCTGGAATTGAACAGGTGATACAGCAACTGATGGAGGGGCAACAGAAGTTGGAGTGGGCCGTCAGCCAGCAGATCTCGACCACCGATGCGGACCGGGACATGTTAAAGAACACCATCGCCGCCCAGATGGAGGGCCTACAAAAAGTGGTGCAGAGCCCCGGAGTTCCTATGCCTAAGGAGAGAAGGAATTATGGACCGAATCCCTCTGGCGTTCAGTTGCAAAAATAGGTTCCTGGTGAGGACCCCGACGCCTTCCTCACCAACTTTGAAAGGGCGGCCAGAGCCTGCGGGTGGCCGGGGAAGTGGCCCTTCTTTTTAGCCCCCCTCTTGTCCGGCGAAGCCCAAGCGGCATACCAAGTAGCCAACCATGCGGGAGTGACCCCCTATCCGACGATCAAGGCTGTGATACTAGACCACTTGGGGCTAGATGCCAAAGCCTATAGACTCAGGTTCAGGAAGGAAAAAGGGGTTGCAGGGGAACATCCTAAGACTCTGTACCTTAGACTGAAAATGGCCGCCGACAAATGGTTGAGGCCAGAGAGCCGTAGTAAAGAGGAAATAATGTCAAGCATATACCTGGAACAATTCATGGAGGCCCTATGCCACGGCACACAACGATGGCTGAAGCAGCATTCCGGCATAACAGCCGAACAAGCCATTGAGATGGCCTCCAATTACAACCGAGCAATGCCACGAACATTCCCGTGGGAAACCGACAAGGGTACCAAAGCAGCCCCTGGGATCGCGAAACAGGAAAAGAAGAACAGCAAGCCAGTCCCTGAAACAATGAGGACTTGACCAACCAGATATGAGATACCCATCACTAGGGGTCCACAATGTTTCGAATGTGGGGAGTGGGACCACATCGCCAGAATGTGTCCCAGGAAACGAACAACAGAAGAACCTATGGAGGTCGGCTATATTCCAAAAGCTGTGATGTATACAGCGGAGATGGGACCTTCTTTTTACGTAAGGGTATATGTTAACAGTAAATGTGTGAAAGCACTTTTGGACTCTGGATGTAGACAGTCGGTGATACAGAAAAGGCTGGTCCTTCCCTCCCAGTTAGGTCCCAACGTCCTGGTGTACATCAGATGTGTACATGGGGCTGTAAAACCCTACCCTATAGCCCACATTACCCTACGGCCTATAGGCAGGGAACCTTGTTCAGTGAGAGTGGGAGTATTGGAAACCCTACCAGAGGACCTGATAATAGGGGTAGACAACCCTGATTTTCTTGCCCTCTTCAGGAGAAAGATGGAAGGACAGCCCCGGGGAGCGTACTTAACATCAGAACCCTGGGAGTTAGATTGGGGATTCAAGTTTGCGCAGGCCAAGGACCCAACCCTTATGAACGCCTGGGAGGCAGCCCATAGAGAAGAGACGACACCAACCCAAGGATATCCGAGGTTCAAGATTGAAAACAACCTGTTGTATAGGGAAGGGAAGGCAGGTGAACCCCCGCAACTAGTCGTCCCAAAAGACTTTAGGGACCAGATACTTTTCTATGCCCACACTTACCTGACAGCAGGGCATAGTGGTGCCGAGAAGACCCTTCAAAGTATCGTAAGATTATTCTTCTGGACTGGTATATACAAGACAGCAGAGACCTTCTGTAAACAATGTGAGGTCTGCCAAAAAAAAGAACATGAACAGGCCACCAGCGGTGCCCGTCCAGCCTTTACCCATCATAGGCAACCCCTTTGAGAATGTGGGAATGGACCTTATAGGCCCTCTTCCCCGTACAACCAGGGGACATACCTACGCCTTAGTCATAGTAGACTATAACACCAGATTCCCTGAAGCCTTTGCCCTCAGTACCCCGAATACAAAGAACGTGGCAGAAAAACTGATCGAGTTGTTTTCTAGGGTAGGATTTCCTAGGGAGATCCTCATGGATCAGAGGACTCCCTTTGTCTCCAAAATGATTGCAGAAGTTCTCCCTGGTTGAGGGTAACTGGGGCTGCGAGCTGCATGCTTTGACATCGTGATCTGTATTATGTGATGTGCTTTTATGTAGTGCTTTGAATTTAGAGCGCTTTTAACCTGATCGTTTTTTATACATAGTGTTTCGTTTTACTGGGGGGTTCTCCAAGAAATAAGGGGAATTAATTATTTGAGGCACACTGACACACTGACACTCCTGTAATTCTTCCTCACCCGGCACAGCCGCTTGCTAGTAGATCTCGGCGGCGGTGGGCGCCATCTTCAGTGAGGCGGGGAGAGCGCTCTAGTCGCGCCTTCCTCCCGCCCTCTTTCTCTTTCTATATTATGTGTAGGCCGGCCAGACGGCGCAGCGGGCTGGCACAGCGGGCGCGCCGGATGCACGCCGAAGCCGCGCCTAAGCCAAGCCCGTCTGCGCCCGTCCGCGCCAGGACCGCGCCGGGTGCAGGGCATGCTGCCCAAGTACCCTCAGTCATCAGGTATGATAGTAACCAACTTCTCGCTCTTCGTTATAAAACAGACATTCATTGCAAGGATTGCCTACCAATTGATCCTCTTTCTAGCCCTGTCTCATGCACATACCGCAAATGGACGCCTTCTGTGACAATCCTTGAAGCACTCGACTTGTCTCCCCCATTAAAATATAATTCCACTTACTTTAAGGGTGGTCTTATTAACGCCAGGTCCCTATCCTGTCACAGCCAAGACATACACGATTTAATTTTAGACCATGACTTGGATGCTCTCTTTGTCACTGAAACCTGGCTTAATGATTCATCCAATCCTGATCTGGCCACGGCCCTTCCTTCGGATTTTACTATCTTCAGGCGGGACAGACCTCTTGGCAAGGCGGCGGGGTAGCATTCGCTATTAAGAATACCTTCCCTTGCCATACATTTGACCTTGGCCATCTCAAAGACAGCGAGAGCATAGGCTTCTCGATTCAAATTAATGCCTCCACCTCCTTCTCTGGAGGACTCATATACCGCCCCCTTGGCAATGCCACTCCCTTTCTAGACTCCTTAGACGATGTCCTCGGAGCACTTATGTTACATTATCCCAACTTCACGCTATTAGGGGACTTGAATTACATTTGGAATCCTGCGTCGACCCCCACTCTATTTCTTTTCAACATTCCTTAAACACCTTTGGTCTATCCCAGCTTGTCACCGCCCCTACGCACCGTGCGGGCCATACTCTGGACGGCATCTGCTCTAATCTCATGACTCTGACCACGTCTTCTCCGATCCCTCAAATCTGGACGGATCATTGTTTTATTCCATTTGATATTGAGATACTAGCCTCCGCCCTTCCCAGAATGAATCGCCCCCATCCGTCCTTTACAGTTAACTGGAAGAAGGTGACCGAACGTATCAAACTGGACTCCCAAATCTTGGCTGAGGCCCCAAAACCAACCGGCGACTCAGTAATTGACTCTCGCAATTTCCACGCCTGGATGGATCAAATTGTCTCAGATCATTCCGACCCTAAAATCCTTCAAGGGAAATGTCACAATAGAAAGCCTAACGCACCCTGGTTTACCCAGACTCTAACTGATAGCCATTTTCTCTGCCGTAAATTAGAAAGAAAGTGGAGAAAAACTTATGATGAGACCGCAAGAACACTGCATGTCCAACAAAGGAAGCTATATCATTCCAACATAAAAGTAGCAAAAAAGGAATACTTTACCAAGGCCATAAATGAAGCCCATCAAAAACAAAAGACTGTCTTCTCTATAGTCAAGTCTTTTACCCACCCCAAAGCCCTCATGCCTGAAATTCCACCGTCTGAAACCCTATGCAACCAAATAGCAGACTTCTTTGTGGTTAAAATTGTTAACATCCAGAAAGACTTTCCCTCTCCTCTGACCAACACTCAGGAGGTAACGGATAACTATCCCCCGCTTTGCAACTTTAAACCTGCTTCCCTCCAACAAACAGGCAAGGCAATTTGGCATGTAAATCAGGAGCTCCCACTGATTCTTGCCCTCCTGGCATTCTCCACCTCCTAATCGAGACAGTCAACCCTTGTATTAACTCAATTATCAACGAATCCCTCGAGCACGGGATAGTGCCTAACGATTGGAAGAAGGCTATCGTGAAGCCCCTGATGAAGAAGCAGAACAAATCTCCTTCTGATCTCATGAACATGCGCTCCATCTCATTACTGCCTGTCCTTAGTAAGATCACGGAACAGTTAGTACATGAACAGCTAAAAATATTTGTAGAGACTCATAGCATCCTGCATCCTCAACAGTCAGGTTTCCGCCCCGGTCATTCCACCGAAACAGCCTTGATAGAACTATCTGATTCCATCAAGTTCTTGCAGGATGAAGGAAGGCAAGCCGTCCTCATCGTGATCGATTTAACAGCAGCTTTCAACACTATCTCTCATACTATTCTGATTAATAGAATGCGAGAGATTGGCGTGACAGATACAGTCTTATCATGGATCAAATCTTTCCTGTCCAACAGGTCCCAGACTGTGTCTCTGGGCCCCTATCTATCCAGCGAAAAACTTATCACATCAGGAGTTCCCCAAGGGTCAATATTGAGCCCCCTCTTCTTTAACATCTACATGGCCCCCCTCCTCGCTGTGATAGAATCCCATGGGATCCTCGTCACGTCATATGCTGACGACACACAACTTGTCGTCACCATTGATAAAAAGTGCCCAGACGCAGATTTGCGTTTCCGGGCCTGTCTCTCCGATGTATTCCAATGGTTGAATAAAAACCACCTGAGGTGTAACAGCGCAAAGACTGAAATCATACCACTAGGTAAAAATCTATCTTTCTGCCCGAAGGACTGGTGGCCCATAGGATCAGAAGCCCCACCCAGTGCAGTATCTTCTGCACGGAACCTGGGCGTGCAATTCGATTCTTCCCTCTCCTTTGACGATCACGTCAGGATCACTGCCGGTCGTTGCTTCGGACTGATCAAATCCTTAAAGAAATTCTTTGACTTCCTCCCCATTGCAGCCAGAAAATCAGTCGCGGTAGCCTTAACACTCTCCCGACTTGATTACTGCAATATATTAATGGCTGGAGTGAAAAAATCCACCCTGAGGAAGCTTCAGAGCATACAACACGCAGCTGCCAGATTGGTCCTGAAACTTCCCAGAAGGTCATCGGCCTCAGCTGCATTAAATTCCCTCCACTGGTTACCTCTCCACAAAAGAATTCTTTTTAAACTCTTACCTACTGTCTTCAAATCCCTGAAAGGCACAGGGCCTCATTACCTTGCAAAAAGCTTCACCTGTTACAATCCCACACGATGTTTGAGATCCTCTGGGACAAATCTAATAAGGATCCCCAGGTTTAAGTATAAAACTAGGGGTGGGAAAACATTTACCCTTCTGGCAGCAAGGGCATGGAATAACGTACCTGTCAATTTTAGACTAATTGAAAAAGAGAGTACTTTCAGAAAACTCCTCAAGACATGGGTGTATCAACAATCTGACTCCTTTGTACTGGCAGCCATTTAGTTCCAGACCCTCATTATGTATCCTCCATCACATATCCATTTCATGCATGCTCAGCGCCAAGATGCTCCTTCCGGAGTGAAAGTTCGCGCTTTATAAAAACTCATAAATAGAAATAGAAAAAGAAATAGAAATAAAATGCTAGATCTGCGGCACATTCGTACCTTGGCCTACCACCCACAGACTGATGGTCTGGTCGAGAGATACAATCGTACGCTTAAAACCACACTCAAGAAGATGCTAACCGCAGAAAATAAAGACTGGGACAAGTTGTTGCCCTTAGCACTTTATGTTCTGCTGGCACAAGTACAAAGCAGCCTAGGGTTCTCTCCTTTTGAACTTCTCTATGGGCGACAGCCCAGATCGCTTTTGGAAATCACCAAAGAAGCGTGGGAAAGGGAAGAGGCGACGGATCAAAGATCCCTGTTGGAGTATACCAAACAATTAAAATCCAGGTTAGGCAAACTAAGAGATCTAGCCTACTCCAACTTGGAGAGAACTCAGGACAAACAGAAACAATACTATGACAGGGGTAAGAAATGGAGGATACTGAACAAGGGAGACTGGGCCTTGGTACTTCTACCCTCTTCCACACAAAAGTTTAGAAGCGAATGGAAGGGGCCTTATAAGATCACGGAGACCATAGGCAAGACAACCTACCGAGTACAGGTCACTATCAACCGGCAGCAGACCTTCCACATCAATCTATTGAAGAAATGGATAGGTCCCCCACCTAAGACAACCCACCTAGTGTTGCCTTCACAGCAACTTCCCATTAACCCCGAGTTGACAGTGACCGAGCAAAAGGACCTCGTACAAAGGCTGCAACGATTCTCCCCTGTGTTCTCTGATACTCCAGGTTGCTCCCACCTAGCAGAACATTTCATAGAGACAGAAAAGGGAAAAGTGGTCAAGCAGAGAGCCTATCGTATTCCAGCAGCCAGGAGAGCCGATGCAAAGAGGGAAGTCAGGGACATGCTTCAGCTCGGAGTCATACGACCATCATGAAGTAACTGGGCATCACCCATAGTGATGGTCCCAAAGCCGGATGGGTCCACCCGGTTTTGTATGGACTTCCGAGCTTTAAACGCAATATCTTCCTTTGATGCCTTCCCTATACCCAGAGTGGATGAGCTGATAGAGAGGATAGGAGAAGCCAGATATATCACGACCCTAGACCTGACCAAAGGATACTGCTAGGTGCCACTGCGAGAAAGCGACAGGCATAAAACAGCCTTTGTCACTGACGATGGCTTATTAGAGTTCAATGTGTTGCCAATTGGGCTCCACGGAGCCCCGGCAACGTTCCAACGATTGATGAACAAAGTATTAGCACCCCACACCGAGTACAGTTCGGTGTACCTCGATGACATAGTCATCTTCAGTCTGACATGGGAGGAACACCTAGAGCACATGGACAGAATACTCACAGCCTTACAAAAGGCAGGTCTCCATGTTAACTCCAAAAAGTCAAGGGCCGCATTTCCCAAGGTAAGATACCTGGGGTTTATGTTGGGGGAAGGGGTGATTGCACCCCAGGAGGAGAAAATACTTGCCATACCCAACTTCCCCTTTCCCTCTATTAAGAAAGAACTACGTGCCTTCTTAGGTCTTATCTGCTATTATAGGCGGTTCATTAAGAACATTCGGAAACATAGCCGCTCCCTTGACGGACCTCCTCAAAAAAAACGCTAAACTCAACCGAGGAAAGCCCCCACCTGAAGAAGCCAGAAGGGCTTTTGAGACACTAAAGAGAGCCATCACATCCAGTCCGGTGTTGATTCCCCCAAAGTATGAGAAACCATTCACACTAGCAACAGACGCCTCAAATACTGGGGTGGGGGCTGTACTGTCTCAAGATGGGGAGGACGGGTTGGAACACCCCATCCTCTACATAAGTCGGAAACTCCACCCTAGGGAGCTCAAATACCCAACAGTAGAAAAAGAGTGCCTAGCGATTCGCTGGGGGGTGGACAAATTAAGGTACTACCTGGAGGGGAGATCCTTCACACTACACTCGGATCATGCGCCCCTGCAATGGATGCAGAAGAATTTGTCCCAGAACTCCAGAGTCCTTAGATGGTTTCTTTTTCTCCAACCCTTTTCCTTTAGGATAGTGCACAAAAAGGGGATAGACAATGGCAATGCAGACTATTTGTCGAGGGTGCCCGTTCTCCCCGATCGGGAGAATCCAGGGGGGGAGGAGTGTAACGGGGAGGGAGGCCTTGAGAACTGGTGGGCCCCTGTCCCTAACTCCCCTCCTTCCCTGCAGACTGACTCTCCGAGGGCAGAATGGGAAAGCCTATTGGAACGGGACGGTGAAAATGACCCTGGTGCCTTTAACTGGGCGTATGACGATCGGGACGAGACTCCACCCCCTACTGACGTCGGAGGCTCCAGACTGGTCAAAGGGCAGGAAGTCCTGTATGGGAGGTGTGTCATCACCCCGGAGGTCGGAGAAGGAAGCGGAGAAGTTGAACCGGAGACGAAAAAAGGAGAAAATGGAGAGGATGAGAGAAAATAGAGCGGAGGAGAGCCAGGAGGCCAACGACCCCGTGTTCTGCCGTGCCACACTCCCAAGGGAGGAGTGTGGCTTTCTCAGGTACGGCGGCGTTGGGCAACTGGGTGGGGAAAAAGAGCACCCCTTTGTAAATAGTGTAGATACCCCAGTGTGTGCCTTTCCCATGTCTGTTCCTATACCCTTTGTCCCTCCTTACCCCTCCCGAGTTCCTCACACTCTTCCTCCCTGAGCACGAGCACGTTCATCCTGTACAAAGCACGGGTGCTCCCTCACAACCACTCGGTCCCAATTCGGGTAAGCCGGGATCAGCCCACAAACTAACGGCTAACCTCTGTTGGTCTCTTTTTCCCTTGCGGTACGGAGACGGCGTACAGGAGTAGAAGTAGAAGACATCCGACAGGAGATACCTCACCCAGAAGACTCCGCCACCACGGACAATCTGGAGTTTGCACGAGAGAGACTCACCTTTCGAACCCGGCGCACCCTGAAAATAAAACCCAGTTTAAAGAGATACTCTGGTCTCCAGCCTCTTACTGCTTCCGAGCCCATTTCCACCTCCCCTCCCACACCCACACAGGTCAAGGCACACAGAAAGGTCAGACAACAGAACAGCAACTTTCTAAAAGTGCTGTTCTCAAACACAGGATTTAAATACAACCTTTCCTAAAAGATGTGTTATGAAATTCTGAGTTCAGGGATACCACACTTTTATGTCCTATCTTGCTCCTATGGGAAGATATGCTAGTAGCCACTGTAGCCAGCATTCCCCATGATAGCCTATGGGGCAAGATAGCCTTACAATAGTGAAAAACTAAAATGGCTGTAATTCACTACCAGAGCATGTCACCTGCACTAGTACATGCCCTAATATGCCCTACCTTGCACATACACTTCACCCTGCCCAATGGGGCACCCTGGGCCTTCCATAGGGGTGTCCAATGTGTACAGAAAGGGAAGGGTTAGGCCTGGTCAGTGGATCATATATTTACATATTGCCACATATAATGGGTTTTGGGATGATAATTTCATAGTAATACACTTACATACAGCTCTCCAATATGGGGCATGTAATGGAGATTTATACATGTGATCTTAGATTCAACCATGCACGATAACACTGATATTCAATCATCAGTGATACTTTGAGTACTGCATGTTAGGAACGTAGATGGAGAACACAATAGCAAAAACTGAGATAAGAGCATACAGGATATTGAAGTGTTGTGACAGTTAGTGAGGTGTAACTTACCAGACTCCATTCCCCCAGCTATTCCTATCAAACCCTCAGAATGCATGATAGCCAAGACCTTCTCCTCCAAGGAAAAGAGTTGTAATGGCGCACTGGGAGAACCACCGCCAGTCCTTTAGATCTCCAGACGTTCATTAGAGACCAGGGAAGGCACCTTTGTCCTAAGACCGCGCCACCTCTTCCTAATTTCCTGCTTTACAGACAGGGTGATACCATCAGCGTTCACCTTGTCGACTATACTAGACCACAATGCATTTTCCGACAGAGTAGTATGTTGGAGGTAGGCTCCAAACAATTGCGAGGCTTTTGATTTCATCCACCATGCCAGACAAATCAGCCTCTGAAAAATGTAGATTTATTTTGACATAAGATAACTAGAACTTGAAGTGGGTGACAAGGACTAACAAAAGCACCAGAGCATATTATTAAAAATGCAAAACAATATTATGGAGAATCTTAAATGGGATAAGGAATCCTTAAATGAACGAAATTGCTGCTCTGTCTTACTGTGATGCAATGGTGAGGTAAAGGATCATGGTCTGGGATGGGTTGGGTTTTATAGTGTGATTTGAGGGTGATTTCACTTGACCAATGGATATCAGCTGTGTTGTTTTTCTATCCATCCAATGGTCACTATTCTGGCGCTTTGCTGAGAGCGTACCACAGCCGCCTACCTCTGTCGGGTAATCATCGCTGGGGGACAGTGAGTGCAACTGTGTTTTTGTTATCAACTTGGTGGGAAACTGAGGCCCTGATGGCATTTGAGTGAGCAATCAACAACATTG
Source organism: Lissotriton vulgaris (assembly GCF_964263255.1). Classification (NCBI taxonomy): domain Eukaryota; kingdom Metazoa; phylum Chordata; class Amphibia; order Caudata; family Salamandridae; genus Lissotriton; species Lissotriton vulgaris. Next base: position 226,994,273 of record NC_141686.1, on the reverse strand, counting down.
CAGTCTGCCACAGGCCAGGTGGGAATCACTCCGTTGACATTGGTTGGCTGTTCAGGCTGAATGTATTGCAATAAAGAGGGTGGAGGACCTCCTGCTCAGCAGTCTTCTTGGGACCTCTGACGCAACAATTGAACGATGAGTCCGCCAAACTCGAAATCAGACCTTTTTGTATGGACCCTTGTCAGTTGGCAGGTGGACCTTTCTCCACAACCTTCCCAGCATTTCAATGTTTGTGTTCTTTCCTAAGTTCCTTATTGAACCAGAGAGCTGTGGAGAATTTTAGAAGTCCGGACACAGCCTTCTTAGGCGCTGTGGAGTCTGCCATATGTCTTAACTAGGTATAACTGCCTGTACATTCACCTCATAGCTGCATTCATCGAGAGAATCCTTTTATTAAGTATGGAAAAGATCTCGTTCATAGAGGTCTTTGCCCAACTACGATGAGGGAAAGATGGTATAAATCTCTTACCCTTGAAGCCCTGGCCCAATTTCCCAAAAAAATGCACTGTTGCATGGTCAGCCCACATATTACACTTGATATTTGCTATTTAAGCCTCACAATTTAAAAAATATGGTCGAGAATGTGACTAGCTAAATGAGTGGAACAATTGACAAACTACTTAAGGTTCCAGGCAGACATAGTGTCAAGGAGGAGGCGCATTTTGTGGGCCAGTAGCCTTGTCAACATGAAGATTCAGATCTCCCAGAATGAATATTTTCTGAGATATTTGGCTAGACAGCCATCCAGTGAAGATAACAATTCACTGACATATATGGGCGGGCAGTAAATTAAAGCACTCACCAATGTTTTACTCACTGAAGTGGAGAAGCAGAAGCCTAAGCACTCAGCCCCCCTGAGTTCAATAATTTCAAAGGAAATACACTTGAGTGAATATCATGCCCATACCCCTACCTGCCAGTAATATCACAGCAAAAAATTTAATACATTTCAGGAATTGATAATACAATACATGGTGCAGAGCTCTCATTTATTAATGTTTCAGTAAGGAAAAAAAATTCTAAGTAATTGTCACTGAGAGCCTGATAATGAGTTTGGCAGTGCAGAGCTGGGTCCCCCCCACCACCACAAAGCAAAATCTGTGGTCGGGCTGTCTGTGTTTCCACAGCGATGCACTGAAAATGGACACCCCAATGGGAATGCAAAAAAAAGTTTCTGCATGGCATGCAAGCACAACTACTCACCCGTTAGGGTCTCAAGGCGCTGAGATATGCTGCTGCCAATGTCCATGACTTTTAAGTTCTTTTCACTGAAGCTGTTTTCCTGCTAATAAATCTGCAACCTGTGGGAGTGTACTTCGCCGAGGGGCAACTCTTTCTTTGGACCGGCCGTAAAGGCACACTACCACAAGAAGAAAGGTGGGTCAGTGGTATGTTTATTGGGACAAAAATATACGGAACCAGGTTGGCTCTAACTTTCAAAACAGACTTTGGTGTGAAGGGCATTGGCAGCAGGATATATAAATGGGCATGTTTTTTGAACAGCAACCCACACGGGTAACATTTGGGCTTCCATTTCCATATTGCATTGTGTCAGCCATGTGCCTCACTTGAGATGAATATGTAATGAGGGGATAAAATGGGGGCAGGGTTGCTATTTTGCACGTGCTGCCTCTGATAAAGAACATTAAGTTTGAAATGCGTCAGGCACGGTTCTGCCTTTTAAGTTCTTTTCACCAAAGCTGTGTCGTAATTTGACGGTGATCGGGTTAGCGTTAAGCTTTGCTACACGTGTTTTCCTCTTATCTTGACTATAGTTGTCGGACACCATTTTGTATGTATCGGCGGCCATTTTAGAGAATGCGTTGCCTCGTGGTCAGCATGCCCTTTGTCCTTCCTCTGTACCACTGGCCACTCGAGTTTGCCCAGCAACAGGCTATTTTTAGTAATGGTCAAGCTCACACATGCGCAGTTTTGATTGACCAGTCATCACTTAGGAATGTTCCGCCAAACTGACCAGTGGTGTTATAGCTCTTCCCACGAGTTGGCTGTGTTCCAAAAATGACCATATATGTACCTAAAACTCTGTAACTGTGTATCACCTACTTTTTTATTACTGTAAAACTGTATAAAAGAAGTACTTGCACCGATGTTCGGTGTGATACTTCTTGCATTACTGAAGGGTGCTGTAGGAATGTACCACCACCCCATGGGGTCTTAATAAACTTGTCTTTTGCATTTTCTAGTTTCCGTGCCAACAGTTCTTATGGTGTAGAGGGTATTCTGCGGAGTATGTAGGCCTGGAGAACCCAATACCACAGCTGTTTTCCTGCTAATAAATCTGCGAGAGCGTACTTCGCCTAAGGGCAACTCTTTCCACCTATGGGAGTGCCCTAGGAGTTTCAAAAGAGGGAAAAGGCGTTACCTGGTGGCCATCAACATCTGAGGAAGGCCAAATCGCCGTAATGCATCATGCTGTACACTGCTGTGAATAAAGGGCTCCCGAAAATTGCCCCGCTGCATCACAGGATCACTTCTTTTAAGTGGTCGTCTTTTGATATTTTCCGCGTCTACCAGGAACGCGGTACTGGGATCCGTCTCACAAGAAGACAGGGACATTGCTGGCACAGAAATTGTCATTGAATCGAGGTATCGATAGTTCCCTGTGATCGCCCCAGCTGCAAGCAAGTTCATAGGCCGCTGTCATTGACAGACTGTGACTGCACGGGAAGGCGGGTTGAATCCCTCCCGCTTCACGGCACGACTTGTTCTACAGCTGAAGGTGGAGGCGTTGGGGACCGGAGGGAGCCTTCTGCACTTATGAGATGGGCTCGCCTGCAACAACACGGCCCCTCGTTTCCAAGGCAAACTCAGCGCTTATGCGAGCATGTTCCGGCTGCAACTTAGACTATTTCTGGTGCATGCTGGGAGAGGTAGTCTGACATTTTTCTACCTCTGCCAAAACTACCGATTGGATCAGCTGACCTCCCACTGATGGGAGTGCCCTAGGAGTTTCAAAAGAGGGAGAAGGCGTTACCTGGCGGTCATCTGCATCTGAGGAAGGCCAAATCGACGAAATGCATCATGCTGTACACTGCTGTGAATAAAGGGCTCCCAAAAATTACCCCGCTGCATCCCAGGATTACTTCTTTTAAATGGTCGTCTTTTGATATTTTCCGCGTCTGCCAGGAACGCGGTACTGGGATCCGTCTCACAAAAATCCAGGGACGTTGCTGGCACAGAAATTATTGAATCGAGGTATCGATAGTTCCCTGTGATCGCCCCAGCTGCGATCAAGAATATTTGCCGCTGTCATTGACAGACTGTGACTGCACGGGGAGGTCGGTTGAATCCCTCCCGCTTCACGGCACAACTTGTTCTACAGCTGAAGGTGGAGGCGTTGGGGACCGAAGGGAGCCTTGGGCACTTATGAAATGGGCTCGCCTGCCACAACACAGCCCCCTCTTTGCAAGTCAAAATCAGCGCTCATGCGAGCATGATCCAGCTGCAACTTAGACTATTTCTGGTGCATGCTGGGAGAGGTAGTCGGACATTTTTCTAATTCTGCCCAAACTACCGATTGGATCAGCTGACCTCCCACCTATGGGAGTGCCCTAGGAGTTTCAAAAGAGGGAGAAGGCGTTACCTGGCAGTCATCAGCATCTAAGGAAGGCCAAATCGCCGAAAGGCAGCATGCTGTACACTGCTGTGAATAAAGGGCTCCTGAAAATTACCCCGCTGCATCCCTGGATTACTTCTTTTAAGTGGTCGTCTTTTGATATATATATATATATATATATATATACATATATACATATCTATATATATATGGTGTCATCCAAAGGTTTCCGGTTTAGAAGCGCACACAACAGCAGCACATTTAAAAGCACGCCACCTTACTGTGTTCTTGAGTAATTTCCTTCGCCTAACACGTTTCAGTGCACTTGCACCTTGGTCACAGGCAGATGAAATTTCAACGCGTTATACATGGAACAGACACGTGACTCGCGATGCATCTTCTATAGTATTGCCCTCTAGTGGGCATCACTTCGATGACATTTGTGTTGCATGCTGAAATTGGTAGTGTCTCTTTCATGCAATTGTTACCTTGAAATAATTGTTCATTTTAGTTTTAGCCATGCAGTGGACCCTCAATGTACAGTTCGCTGGCCATTACTGGCTATCGAGCTTTTAGGGCCTACCTACGGGGTGACTTATAAGTATTACAAAGAAGGCTTAGGCCTGGCAAAATGTTTATTTTGCCAGATCAAAATTGCAGTTTGAAGCTATACTTCAAATTGCATTAGCAGACTTTAGACATATTGTAAAAGGCTACTTTAGCTAGGGTGGCAAAATGGGGGCTGCTGCCCCATTGTAGCAATTAATTCACAGGCCCTGGGTATATGTTTTACCATATGCCAGGGATTTACATGGACATAAAATGTACCAATCCAATCAGCTTTATGCCCATAGTTTTACGCTCTTGTGTACAAGTGCTTGTGCTTTTGGGAGGGAGCACCCACACTTTACCATTGATTGGAAGGAAAAAAGTCCCAAGGCCAACAAAAATGGGTGCAACAACAGAAGGCAAAAATCTAGGAGCCAGGTCCAACAAGAAGAAATATGGAAAAGAGAATGGAAGACATACTCATGAGTTGTGGATATTCTGGAAAGGAGAATTAAGGTACTTGGGGAGATCAACATAGAAAGAGGAACTGCCATTGCGAAGAGACAAGATTTGAGTTGTCCCAAACGTTTTTCTGCAAAAAAAGAAATGAGTGTTGGCACCCTCCAAATGCTTTCGAGATAAAATGTGTGAATCGTAAAAGGGGCAATATGACGAATGATGTTGCAGAGCATCAAACGAACGTTCTAGAATACTTTTTTGTTGTTGTTGCAGTTTACTATAACTGAAGTCGACCTAAAGGTATCAGAGAGCTTTACATGAGCACTGGCTGCATTACAGACAAAACCAATCATTTTTAGGGAGGGGGGATTAAGTGATTTGCCCAAAATCACAGGACACTGAAGCCTCTTGCCAGGCTCGAACCCAGCTCCCTAGCGTCAAAGTCGGCCACCCTAATTTCATCCTTTCATTGCTAGCAAAGCAGGAACCGGGCGAAGACAACTGTATATTGTCCTCTTCTCTGGCTGACCCCTTTCATCAGAGATAAAAAAAAAAAAAAAAATCTTGTCCGTTATCACAATTATCGTCTGCTGTGCCAAGTGAATACAATTCACTCATTTAGTGTGTGACGAACAGGGCGATGTGAGAGCCACCTTCTCCCAGCTCAAAGGGACTTGAGGGAATACCTGTTTGCGGTGGAAAAGGGGGGAGCGGGGTGTTAATGTCATGTGCATGCCAGTCGGAGTCTGTGTCCCCGAGGCTTTTCTGCACATTGCATAAATATGCTGCGGGCAGACTCAAACCATAGTCTTGTACACGTGCATAATTCCATGCCCTCTATACATATTATGGGATGGGTGTGCGTGCAATGCTGTTTAGGGAACAAATATAGTGGTGGAATAAGGAATATTGTCTGTCTTCATCAATAGTCTTACTCTGAAGTGGAGAACCAGCAACACGTCTCTTCGGTGCCTCAAGGTGACCCCTTGTAGCAGCCCCTCTTCTCGACTGCCCCAGTACTCTGTCAATGCTTCTACTTTTTTTTTCTTGTAACGCTTTTTATTTCAGCCTTTATTCATGATCCACAGAGGTGTGAGAAGAGGAACCTTTTAGATGTGGAGCGTTCCAGTAATTAGAGTGACGAGGAGGGGCGCCAACCAATGAGGGTAAGGCATCTGGCACGAGAGCACGTCTCTCAGCAGTCCATATTATGTCTCAAGCATGTAAGTGCGGCCTTTCCAATATACCCAAGTGCGGTCGGTGCCCTGGCGGGACCCTCGTGCACACGACGTGCACAGTTCTGAACCTCTGCCAGTGGGCACCTTCCCTGACATTCCATGATTGTATGCTTGATGTATAGACATCACACCGACCCATGCAGAGTGAGTACACGGTACGAGACAATGGGTCAGGTATAAAAAATCTAGACTTACTCACCGGCGACAATTTATTTTCATAGTTTCTGACCTCTATATTGTTGATATAATATTCTGGGTACAGGCCACTAAACGCAGTTTGAGTGACTATACATTGCACTTGAAATATGACTTTGCTCATCAAAACTCTTACCACCTTTTCTCTGTTTCACACGGACCGTATCTACAGGCCCGATTCACAGAATGAATTTAAGACTCAATCCTAAACGTACTACTATGTTGGTATTCACAGAATGCAGTTACTACTTTCAGTATTCACAGAAGTTAGAATTTTGTCTTAAGTCCAAAAGTAGTAAGTGCATTATGTGAATACCAAAATAGCAGTATGTTTAGGATTGAGTCTTAAATTCATTCTGTGTATCGGGCCCATAATTTCTTGTCAAAATTCTCAAGGTGCTAAGGATAAATACACGCTGATGAAAAACGTGTGTAAAACATTTTCTTGGGGTCTTTGTTCAGCTTGAGATGACTGTGATGTTTGCCACTGGTGTTTCGCGGCTGCTATACTATAGTATTGCAACTGGGGCCCTCATTCACAAGCCCATTGCACCGCCAGTGCGTCACTTTCATAGTCGCATCAGTGGCGCAGTGTGCCTGACTATATTTACAAGACAACCTAAAGCCACCCTGCGTGACTGTTCATGTAATTGTTTATATGGGCCACTTTCACGCATTACTCTGCTTAAAAGGGACATTCTATGGGTGTTGCAACATCCCTGGAACCTGACACATTCCCAGGTTTACAAAATGTTGTTGACCTTGGAATGCGTCAGAATCTTACAACCAGGAGAAATACACATTTATTTCTCCTTGTTTTGTGCTCGTTCTGTGTGTGCTGCAAATAGAAAGCATTTTGCAGAATATATAGTAGCAAAAAGGCTTTAATTATTGTTTTTGTGCAGGAAGGTGTGCCTTCCTGCAGAACAACAATCATCCCTGCAATGCAAGCAGCCTTGCACCAGGGTGCAGCTGCTTTTTGTGCTCCGACACAGGGGAGAACAACAAGAATTCACCACATCTTGTCGATACAGTGCATTAGTTAGTCATATGACTGATGCAACAAGAGCAATGTGTCAAAAAGCAGAGGCGACGCATCAGTATTAACTGATGCAAGTAACCTACTGTATGGGGATGAATGCAATAGTGTGAAAAGGTGAAAAACGCATCTTGGACTTTACTACTTTGGTCCTATATGTCTCGCATGCAAGTGGGAATAGTGAGCTAATGTGTACCACTATACCTACGTGTATGTGATATATTGTCTGAGACTACTGTGTGTAGGGATACAAGTCATTATTGTTGTTTAATGTGACATTAACTGTGTTGCCTACATTATGTGTGCACTTACCTGTTGGGAGGACATTATTTTCTTGCAGATTACATTGTTGGAAGTGATTACTGGGCTTTTGAGGCGTATGAATTTTGACGCATAGCAAGCACAGCGGCCCGCTTCCCTACAATATGTCACTTTTCCAAAAAGTCCTAAATACCACTGCATCAGTTTGATGTGGGATTATATGTGAGCATGCCTATCTTGTATGTTTTAATTATAACGTGACACAGCCAATTCCAGTGAAGGTAATATCCAATGCAGCCCGAAGAAAAGTGACGCTCTGAGAACCTAGAAGAGACTGGGACCAGCCTGCTTGTCTAGCCGTCCAAGGTGCATTACTGGTCAGTAAAACTTTGCAGCTGCTCTCGATACATTCTTCTTCACAGCGGCAAATTCTGTTCAACTGTCCTTCACGAAAGGGGCATCTGGCCTTGTGGAACTCTTATTTACTACAATCTTCTGCTTCGTACCACTCTAGATTTTCCATTCCCAAAAAAGTGACTAAGTCTGAATGAAAAATCTTCACTGTGGCTTCGTCCAGCAGCTCCCTGGCGACAATGCTCCCTCACGGACACTGCCTCTAACCTTATCCTTCTAAACTTTACAATCTCAGAACATTTTATTCAAAAGATTTTCTAAGTTCGAAGGCAAGCACTGTCTGGGCCCAATCCTCTTCCTAAATTCAACTCACGCTGTATCGAGGTCAGCACTATTTCCTGAATTTGACCCAGTCCCTTCTAACTAGATGTCCACGGGTAGTGGTTTGAACTTTCAGTCACTAGGTTTTACCTTAAAATTAAAAAAATCATGACTTTGGTTCTACTTATAAGATGTTTGTTCTTTTGATGTCAAATTATTTATTTAAAGGTGTTCTATTATTTTAAGTTGGTGTGGAATTTTTCTTGTGTTGTGTTTTCACTTTATTACTGTTTGTGAGCTGCTTACTTTACACATTGCCTCTAAGTTAATCCTGAATGCTTTTGTGCCAAACTACCAGAAGGTTAAGCACAGGTTAATTTAGTGACTTTTGTAGTTCACCCTGACAGCAATAGAAATATTGAGATTCATAGCCGTAGACGTCCAGGGTGAATGGTAGCTCAATTGAGACCCAGAGAGTCCACTGTGTAGGAGGCCCAGGACATGCAGTAAGACAGCAGTAAAATGGCATGGAGTAGTGAGGCCAAGGGGGCGATAAATGCTGGTCGAGTGTGTGGCATAAAGGACACCCCTGTTTCTTTTCCTTTTTCTAATTTTTAAACTAGAACAACAGTGTGCAGATTGCTGGTAGTAAATATGAATGAATTCTGAAATGTTTGAGAGAGGTTGAGAAGGGGCTAACAGCTGTGCCATGCGCTGGAAGCGACATGTTTACTGCCTAGTCATCACTTATATAAAGCAGATGTCAAAATATTTAGTGAATAACTAATCTCTCTCAATCCCTTAATCGTGTATCTTAGAGAGTGCCAGAAGTATTGAGCAAGGAGGAAGTACATAAATATATAAGAGACTGAGAGGGGATGATTCTTAAAACATGGTATGCATGAATGAAAATCCTTGGGGCTTTGAGAAAGTGCAGATATCACCTGCTGAGATATGCTCTTTAGGCCCCCAAAGGAGTGTAGATTGGTAAGGCAGCAGCGGCTGCTAAAAAAAGGCAAAGTTGGGGTCTCATCAGGCTGAGGGTGGCTCTTGATGAGGAGCATATCTATTGAGAACATAAAATAGACCTCACTGTACCAAATGTAAGCATTTCAGACATTTCAGAAAAAGCTCACTCCCATGTACCAAACCCTATTTTGCGATTCGGTAACCTATTACCGAATCGCAGAATGGGTTAGCGATTCAGTATTAGGAAGGGGCATTTTAAGGGTGTTGCATCCTAATAGCGACTCACAGTGGTGTGTGTGAATGTTTTGCAACCCAAAAAAGGGTCTCAAAACATTCTAATTATATCGCCTACTCAGAGTTGGTGGTAACCTATTCATAAAGAGACCACTTCCTTTTTCTGAATGTATGCAAAAACGGTTTTAAGAGCAGGCAGTGTTCCCACAGACCATTGCAACTCTTGAAAAATGAAGAGAAAACTTTACATTTTTTGTTTTTGAAAAGCATCCTGTTTTCCTTAAAGGAAAACAGGCTGAATTAAAAAAAAAAATGTTTAAAAGGAAATACAGACATGGTGGTCTGCTGACCCCAGCAGCCCACCATCCCTGTGTTTTTAGCGATTCCCTATTGGTTGCAAATGACGACCTACCTCATGAATATTAATGTTGCTCGGATATGATTTTACCTTAATAAAATGAAAAGACAAGGAGCATTTGGCAAAATAGGGACAAGTTGGTTTAAATAAATGCAGCGGCCCAGAGAGCCTTTACAAAGTGCGTCTGAAGAAAGTCTCACTTTGACTGACAATATATACATCTCGTGAGGTACAGTAAAACAATTTCTGCATTCTTGAGAAATCATCTCAGTAGTAAATTAACAATTTGGGCATATGGTATGGAAACAGATGGCTATTGATTGCAGGGAGAGCTAGAGTGTATGGTGTGGAGAGTGAATGATCATCATCACTATGTGATGTTCTGCATGTTGTGTTCTGAGTGTTACTAACTACATGCGGTACAAAACGGGGTGGTGATGGAAGGAGCATCTGAACCAATCAAATACTCACACCCAGTCAACAGATCTGGGTTTAATCCATCACTGTTCTTTAGCCCACTCTGCCACCCCAGTTCAGGATTACATGCAGCATCTAGCTTTGTGGTATTTTTTGGGAACGTGCGATTTTGCCTTGATTATTTGGGGCCAATTTCCTCAGACCTGTTTGTGGTGCAACTCTCTATCTGAGTGTTAGAAAGTGGGTTATTAGTAGTGGTCAAGGTGCATCTACCACTGGTAAAAAGGCCACTAACAAGGTCTAGGGTTCAGTGCAGGTCTCAATAAAATATTTCTTTGCTCAATCCTTGGTAGCTTGGCTATGAGCAGGCAGGCTAAATTTTGGAGACAGTTAGGAAAAGCATTTAAAAACAAAAATTTAGTGAATCATTAAGACACAGCAGACAATAAACATCCCATACCAATTTATAGAAAAATAGGAAACATGTTTATCTTTAAAGTGACACCAAAATGACAAAAATCTTATGTAGGTAACCGGTGATATGAATTTGTAAAGATTTAGCACTATAAATTACTTAGAACCCTAGTCCACAACTCAGGGAGATCTGGTCACGCTTGACCGGGACAAAGTCAAAGTCTCAGGCTGACTTCAAGGAAGCCCTGCTCCAATACCCCTCATGGTAGGCCTAAGATGAAATGTCACTTACGGACTTAGAAACTTTTCTGGAGCTGTTTTTGCTGGAGTCCCTCAATGCTCTTCACCAGTCCTGATTTGGTGAGAGTTCACAAGATTACTTTTCAGGGAGCTCCTGGTCAAACTCTGAAATCCGGACCTCCGGAGCTTTTCAGCCAGATGTACCAGCAAGGCAGTCCGGCTTGCAGTTGCATGTGACCGGCTTGGCTCTCGCAGTTAAGTTGGTCCACTTATGGAGCTTTTTTCCAAAGTTGCTCCAAACTTCTCCAAACTTCTGGAACTCCTTCCTGAAGTTCCTCTTGAGGAGCGGAAGAGTCTAAGAGGGCAGGAAGGCTGAATTTTGACTTACATACAAGAAAGTCTTATAGCGTATTTTCTGTATATTTTAGGATACATTCAACAATAGAATATTGTTGGATTTATCAATACAAATCTCTTATGGCCTTGAATGATATTTTCTTTAATTCCTTTTAATACTTATGCATTTATAAACTATTGCAAAACTATTGTAATGTTATCCTATGTGGCTGGGGATCTACAATGCAGAAAAAGAAATGTGCAATGTCTCCAACACCAGGGTAAACAAAACATATAAGGACCCTGATTATAACCCTGCTTATAGCTACATGGGACACCTAGGGGAGGCTGTAGGGGTGCTCTATATGCAAAATAGTGTGGCTACTCACTCCACAGTGCTCATATTGCTAAAGTTGATTTAGTGCTCTCCGTATAATAACATTAACCCCTACCCTTGGCACACTGTGGGGGGGGGGGGAGACCCTAAAGGTACTTGAAATGCCAAAATATTGTAGTTTATCACTTTTTATGTCCCTCTACTACCAGAGTCAAGTTTGGGCACTTTTTGCATTTAAAAGCAGTGCTGGAACACAGGGTTGCTTTTAAAATGATGTTAGGCTCTCAGCACAGCAGTGCACACCTGCAAGTTCAGAAAAGGCTGCTGGTTTCTAAAGTGCCATGTCCTATTATGTACTAAGGACTTAAAGGTCATTTTAATCCCCCTGGTCCTTTATGTCCTGGGGACTTATAGGATAGGTCATGCCAATAATCCTCATCTATGTTTGTGTTCTCACTGTGGAAACATCCATTACAATGCAGTCATTACAGCACACTGCTTTTACAACGCAACTGTAACAATGCAACTGCCTTTACATCGCATGCCATTACAACGCATAGCATTGCAATGCATGCCATTACAATTCATGCCATTACAACGCATGCTAAGGTAAGTATTAGAGGTTTTTTAGTTTTAAGGTAAGTAAAGATGTTGAGGTAGATGGGAATAGTAATTTTTACCCATACACTATCCAACACTTTAGCTACTGTTGCATTCACTGGAGTGGTAATAGCAATTTTTACCCCTACACCATCCAACACTTACCCTACTGTTGTACTCACTGAAGTGGAATAGTAATGTTTACCCCTACACTATCCAACACTTACCCTACTATTGTCCTAAACATATTATGCATTGTAATGGTATGAGTTGTAATGAAATGCCTTGTAATGGTAGTTTTTTAAAATGCGTTGTAATTGCATGTGTTGGAAAATCATGCAATATAATGGTAGTTGCGATGTAAAAACCGTGTTGTAAAAGCATGCATTGTAATTGTTTGCATTGTAACTTCATATATTCCTGGCTAGATAGAGCCCAGAGACCATCAGTCAGTTGCCATCAGGACCAGTCAGCAAAAATGGGGCTTGCACAGGGCACACAGAAGGACTTTGCAACACAGCGGGATAAATCAGGGTTTTTCACTGGTGTGCATTTTTCTCACGGCTAAGTGAGACCCCACGTGTGACCTGTCACTCGATAGGCAAGAGTTGGGGGTCATAGGACCGGTCTGATCACGTCTCTCTGACATGGGGTTGATGGGAAGGTCACCTTGGGTAAATCCGACAGCAATGATATGAGTTTATTAGAACTTCAGAAAATAATATGACAGTCACTGATATAATTTTTACCGCCATTCTCAACATTTTGCATACAGTTTCACAACATTGTCGTTACTGATATTAACATATTTATGTCTGCCTAGATCATGGCTTACATTGACATTTGTTCTACTGGTAACAGCATTGGTATGCAAGGCTGGATTATGGCATATATTTCATTGTTACTGTGGTTTCAACACTGTTGTGTGGGCATAGATCATGGAATACATTGATATTGCATTGATGGGTATTGACAGTTTTATGTTGGCACAGGTTATGGCATACATTGACATTGCATTTATTGGTATTGCATCTGTCGGACCTACATATATCATGGTTTTCATTGACATTCTATTTACCCATTCCAATATTCCCCCCTCTAGTTGAGTTTTCAACTACTCTATCCTCCTCATATGTCATGACCGTTATATTATTATATAATGTGTCTGTGTCTGTAGTGTCTTTTACTCTTTCGCTAGCTATGTGCATACTACCTAATTTGAGGACTTTGTTTTGATGTCTGGTCGATGTTCAATTTTTGTCCATGAGTGGTAGCACATCATAGTAAATTACCACTGTGGTGGCCATCTTGGGGTCAGGCAAGGGATTCTACCCACGGTGTTCCATTCAGCCGGTCCCCATTTTAATCTTTCACCTATGTATTCTCAGGGGTCCCCAGGGTATTCGTGCTGCTTCTTCGGGTGTCTCGTGGTCTGTCTCAGTAAGAGACTCCTCCTTGATGACTATTCAGCCGTCATTTAGGGTCAGGTTTGCAGGAAGAGAACGCCAGATGCGAAGCAGAAGCAGGCTCTCATGGGGTGAAGGCTACGTGATCCCCATGCTCAAAGGGGGGTGTTTGCTGTGCAATGGAGCAGCTTGAGGACAGCGCCAGTGTCCATTTGCCTCCCGATGAGTAGAGTATTGCCATGTTATATCTGCAAAGGGGGAGAGACTGGCGCCATTTTAAGATCAGGTGGGGTGCCACTGGTTTCCCTCTTACTCGCTCATAAAACCTATTGGGGGGCCCCCTTCACCCCTGCACCATTTCTCCTAGGGATCACGAACCGGGGGGGGGGCCCTGCCTCGACGGCCACCCCCTGTTACCATTCTTATTGCGCTGCACAACTAAGACATTGTTACTGCCGGAATCAACAATGTTTTGCGGGCATGAATTATGGCTGAGGTATCGCGTTTTATGTTTGAACCTATAAAAACTGATGAAATTGAAAAACCCCAACAAAAAGAAAATAGCCAAACACTGAAAAAACACCTTCACAGCCACAAACTAAATGTCACTCAAAGAAAGGAAAAGGTTAATCGAAAGAGTCATTTTTATTTCTTCCTGAAGGCGCCAATACAATGTACCTTTGTTATACAAGACAGCAGCACGAAAGCCTGGGCTAACATTATTTTGCTTCAGTTTTGTTGTTTAGGGATGTCACTAAAATATTGTTTCTTCTTCCTTTTGCTTTCTTCAGTTTTATGGTCTGTGGTTTAAAGAAGCAGGGTTTAACAGCATGGTTTAGGTTGTATCTAAGTATTTTATAAACTGTAGAGAATCAGGAAATTTCAAATCATATTTGATATTTTGGCTACATTTTATTCTTTCACTGATAAGTAAAATGGTTGGTTTTAAAAAGAACTTTCTTAAAATGTATCATCACATTTACCCACAGACAGAGAATGTGTGAAACATTTTCATACATAACCCCCCTTTTCTAGTGAGTCAGTATTGATCGTAGGTGTATTGCCAAACACCCCAGGCTTTAAACATTCAATGCAACGTGCAGTGACTGGTAGATGTGTAAAGAGTGCTGTCACCCAGCATCTGAGATAGTGGTGAAAACATGACACCAGAAATTTGGAAAACACATGGAATGCTGCTGCAAAAAGTTCTTACCAAGTTCAACAAAGATTGGAGTGATATTGTTTGTATTTTCAGTAATTTAGCTATGTACATGAAAAAGTTGAATGATGACCTGTCAAAATCAATACATAAGCTGAAGTGCTTCTCTGTAAGAGATCCTTGCCACTTGCTAGATGGTATGCTGAAAGCATATTTTCTATCTTCAGAGTTAATGAAGAATGCTAATGACTTTTTAGTCCATTCTGGTGCTCTGTTTAGTTATGTGCAGGAAATAAAACGCAAATCTTTCTCAATTTGTGCTTTGTGTGACATCATAGAAAGAGACATCCCAACTGTGTTATTTAGCCAGTAGTTCTCAGTCCTAGAGGCAGTGAATGCTATGTTATCCATGTGGTGACTGTTTACAGAATCTTTGCTTAGTGATGATACCAAAGGCAAGGAATTTCTGGTTGCATATTGATAGTGAAGTGGAAAAAAGTACACTCTCCTGCATTCTTAGATTTCAACAGTAAAACATGATTGCTGTAGTGGACATAACAAAAAAAAGAGTCTGAAAACGCCCTTGTCTACCAAGTGTTCAGTGTAATTAGTGTAGGTGTGAAACATCTCCTTGAGAGTAGGCTGGGGAATACTTTTATTGACTTTGGCACTGCAAAATGTTCCATGTTAGTAATATTAACACTTATTAAGCAAAGAAAGGTTGAGGAGCACTTCAGGAAATTTTATTTTACAGTGCATGAGAAATGGCTTAGAATGATACATAGAAATATCCCTTCACCAAACATGGCGTTTGAAGTAAATGAAACCTAACATTCCATAAAGGGGAAGTTTCTCTGTTCTTTGAAAAGTACTGCTTCATTTTGGACCGCTTCTATAACTGAGGGCATATGCACCCAGCTCAAAGCATATGTTCCAAAGAATCACGATCTTCAGGTGCACCAGTATTGGCATGGAAATCTATCAGTGGCAAGAGTATGTAAAGTGTGTCCTGGCTGGTTGGGCGTTGCCTGTCTTAAGTGCCAATATTGAGAGGGCCTTTTCACAGATAAATGTTTAGATCAGAAGGAAAGAGCGAGTGTGCATAACCAAAGACTCACTAAAGAAGTATTTTATGGTGTGCTACAAGTCTTTTGATTTGTAAAAATGTATTTGGACCTCACATACCCTGTGCATGTCTGTACACATGCACTATCAGCTCAGAAAGCAAGCAATAATAAAACACAGAATTCCATAAACACTGGAAAAACACTGTTTCTGTTTTTTTTAGTGGCGTGAACATTTTTTAATCACTGATAACCACTGTTTTATAAGGTATTGAAAACACTGAACACACCCCACCAGAATTTAACAAAAATCGAAACTGAAAACAGGAAAGCCTAAATATGGCATATATTATTATTGCATTTATGGGTATTGAGATTGTTATATGGGCACAGGTTATGGCATACGTTGATATTGCATTTGTCAGGCCTGCACATATCATGGTATTCATTGATATCATATTCACCCATTGCAACATTAATAAGGTAGGTCATTGCGACCCACTGGGAATCACAAACACTGTAAAACACTGTTGTAAATAGCTGTTTGCAATTTCCTAATGTATCTCGAAGGAGATACATTAGGAGCTACAAGGTGTGCAAGCTGCACAAATATCATTGGCGGCATTAGAGTTGATGGTGCTCACAGATCAAAACAAGATGATAACCCTCCCTTCTCAGAGAACAGTAATGTCAGGAGGGGAAACAGTAAGAGAGGACTTGTGCATTAAATGCATTGATGTTAATGTGGAGAGGACTAGTCGGGACCGACCTCCAGAGGTCGGTTGGTCTCGAATCTGCAAAGGTGTTGGTCAGAGGTAACTCCGACAGACATCTTAATGAGGCCCTAAGTTTCCGCAAACAATATTGGTAAACTTTGCAAAAGATACTGAGCAAGACAATACAGGAAAAGTCATTTGATGTTAATTTAAAGTTATCCATTAGAGACATGACAATTGTTTTATCCCGCAGGCACATGGACTTTAAATCGTCATTAACCACTCTCCGGTCAGTAGAAGCACTAGTCACTATAGTGCAGCCTGCAAAATTAAATATTTTATAAATATGTAACTTTCATTCATTTGGGTCATTGTAAGAGGCAGAAGAAAGAAATAGGATAGCTTCAGATGTGTCAAATAGATAGGTTTCTAAGATGGTGGGACTTTAGGAAATAAAGTAGGGGAGCAAGTAACGGTATGACAACAGGTTGGTGCTAGTTGGTAGGAATGGGGAGAGGGGTAGCTTGGGGTTGCAGCGGGACCCTGTTTGGTACAGCAGGGACAGGAAGGGTGGGGAGGGATGTGAGAGCGCGGTCTTAAAAGCCTTAGTTGAAAGTGGTCTGGGTAGAGTGAAGAGAACAGAACAGATCAGCTCATCAGTTTTCTTAAAATTAATACACCAGCGACATTACATGCACTGTATTTACTTATACAACTCATGCACTTACGGTACTGTAAACACGTTTAGGTACTGTTGGACTTGGCCCTTTTAGCAGGTTCACTCCTAAACTTTTTGCTTTTAAATGTGACCTAATGTTAGTTGTTTTTGGCTTCTGCGCACTTTAACACTGTGTCCCAGTGTAAAGTGCGTGCGCAATCTGAGTGCATGTGGTGAAATAGGCCTGCCCTCCCATAGGAATGTATGGAGGATATGTGTGTCCATGGTCGTTCCTGATGTGAGAAGAGTGCAGGGGCGAGTTTGGTATGTGCGAACTGGTGAGATTAAATAGTGAGCGACGGTGTGCGCAGTTTTATTGTGTCTAGTGTAGAAGTGCCACTTTTAGAAGTTGGCATGTCTTTGCAGTGAATGTGAATTGACTGTCTGGCTTGTGATTGGCTGGAGCTGGCTGGTGTGCCTGGCTCCAGGATTCAGGATGGGTCTGCCCGGTGGTGAATGGGGAGATCTGCATGTGGATGGCAGGGCGGAATTGCACCTGGGACCTGAATAGGACTGTGCCTTTCCTCCACAATGCTGGCTCTGCCCCCTGTGGTGCGTCTGATGTCCTTAGCCTGTCCTGTGAATGGGGAGAGGGTCTGAGCAAAACAAAGTGCTCAATACCCAGTTGTAGCTGGTTTCCCGCTACCCTACAGCCTTAGACAAACGAAAACTTGTGTATAAAAAGGGGCTGTGACCCCATGTAAAATGTTCACTCTTGTTCCTGACTTGAGGGGGGCCTGCTGCTGCTGGACGCCAGGAGGAACCACCACTGGGGACTGCCTCCCTACTGGAGGGCCCTGTGACCTGGCCCCTGGGCCCAGCCTTTGCCCCCCCCTGCCTGCTGAAAGACTTCCCCTGGACTTTGCCTCTAAAGCACCTGGGGATTGCTATTTCTTTATTGGTGGGAGAAGCGCTAGTCAAGTCAAGTCAAGTCATGAAATTTGTATAGCGCACTACATACCCAGAGGGTTTCAAGGCGCTTAGGAAAGGGGAGGAGGATTATTTGTCAAATATCCACGTTTTAAGCTGCTTTCTGAACGCTAGGTGATTCTGGGTGAGGCGAAGGTAAGCGGGGAGTGAGTTCCATTTTTTGGCAGCCAGGTATGAAAAGGATCTGCCTCCCATGGTGGTCTTGTTGATGCGAGGTACAGTGGCGAAGGCTTGGCTGGAGGAGCGAAGTTGGCAGGCGGGGGTGTAGAAGGACAGCCGAGAGTTGAGGCAATCTGGTCCAATGTCGTAGAGTGATTTGTGTGCGTGGGTAAGCAGTCGGAAAGTGATCCTCTTATTGACGGGTAGCCAGTGGAGGTCTTTAAGGTGACCAGAGATGTGTTCGTTGCGTGGGATGTCTAATATGAGCCTGGCTGATGCGTTTTGGATTCGTTGGAGTTTCTTCTGGAGTTTAGCGGTGGTGCCTGCGTAGATGGTGTTTCCGTAGTCCAGTTGGCTCGTGACCAGAGCATGGGTGACTGTTTTCCTTGTTTCGGAGGGGATCCAGCGAAATGTTTTTCTGAGCATGCGAAGAATGTTAAAGCAGGAGGAGGATACGGCGCTGACTTGTTTGTTCATAGAGAGTGAAGAATCTAGGATGACGCCTAGGTTCCGTGCGTGGTCTGTAGGGATGGGTGCTTTTTCAAGGGCTTCCGGCCACCAGGAGTCGTCCCAAGCCGAGGGGGATGTACCTAAGATGAGGACTTCTGTTTTGTCTGAGTTCAGTTTCAGACGGCTTTGTTTCATCCATTCTGCGACTTCTTTCATTCCTTCGTGTAGGTTAGTTTTTGCGGTGCTGGGGTCCCTGGTGAGAGAAAGGATCAGTTGAGTGTCATCCGCGTAGGAGATGATGTTGAGATTGTGTTGGCGAGCGATGGCCGCAAGGGGGCTCATGTATACGTTGAAGAGGGTGGGGCTGAGTGAGGATCCTTGTGGTACGCCGCAGATGATTTCAGAAGCCTCGGACTTGAATGGTGGGAGGCGGACTCTCTGGGTTCTTCCAGTGAGGAACGAGGTGATCCAATCAAGTGCTTTTCCTTGGATTCCGATGTTGTTGAGGCATTGTAGAAGGGTGCTGTGGCAGACTGTATCGAATGCTGCAGAGAGGTCGAGGAGGATGAGGGCGACTGTGTCTCCATTGTCCAGTAGAGTTCGAATGTCGTCTGTTGCTGCGATGAGGGCGGTCTCAGTGCTGTGTTTTGCTCGGAAGCCAGATTGTGAGGGGTCGAGGGATTTGTTGGATTCGAGGAAGGCGAATCCTAGACTTTGGTGCTGGGATCACTTTATTTTTCTTCCTGGGGAGCGCTTCTGCTTTGAACTGCAGCACGGAGCTGTGATCCCGTTCCAGAGGGAGTCCCCGGCATGGGGATCCCCCTGCCTGGGTGCTCTGATCAAGTGGGTGCCTACCCCGCTTATTTGCCTTGTTTAAACCCCTAGCGGGTGCCCACCCCACCAGGGGCTTTGTGCCTTTTTGTTTAATATCCGTAGCGGGTACCCACCCCTCCACGGACTGCGTGTAGAAGAACGGGAGCCTACCCCATATGTCAGCCCGCAGCCGCTGTAAATTGAATTGCTAAGGGTCGCCGATCTGCCCGTGGTGACCCGGAAGTACAGGGGAGAAAACAGGAAGTGGACAGGAGCCCACCCCGCGCTCCTGTACATTAAAGACGGATCGCCTGGCTAGGAGGATGGAGGCGGCACCAGCACCCGGGGCCCCCGAGAGTGAGGGAGAGCCCCGTGGTGCCCGGAAAGGAGCAGAGATTGGCTGAAAGTTCAGGCGGGACTCCGGTGGTTGAATAGTGCCCCATGCTGCAGCACAACAGCCGCCGCCACAAGACCGGGTGGAGAGAAGAGATCTTTACCGCAGAAAGCCAGTGAGTAAAAGCCGGCTGGGGGGGTGGAGGGAGGTCACGCACCCCCCCAGTGCCTCTACCCCGAGCAACCCCGCTTTACAGAGAGCTGCACCGGCGTTTGGCCCTGTTGGTGTCTCGAGCGCCCCCACTTGGCAGCTGCCCGCTCAAACAATGTTGGAAAGGGGTCCCCAGGGGCTCATGCCCATTCCCACTATTTGGCCCCACGAGTTACAGAGCCGTGTTCCCACGCTTTGCCCCTTACATGTACTGAATCCCCATGAGGGACTTGGTACCTAAGTCATTTAGAGCCTGTGCTGGCTCCAGCCTGTTGATTTCAGAGCTTAGAGGACTCCAATGATTGGGCGCAAAGTGTTCTGAGGGCCCCTGTGATCCCAAGCCTCATTTAACTATTTCCAGCTGCCCAGAAAGTAGTGGGCAGCTGCACCGTTTAGGTACTTCATTTTTAGGGGACCTGCTTCTGAATCTAGGAGTGAGATGCACTCCTTCGCCCCTACTTTGTCATACACACCTATGCAGCACTTATGCAGCACTTATGCACTTATTGCCAGCTGCCACGTTTAGGCCTGGTCTTTTGCGTTGTTGCTTTTGTTGCTTTTGGCTGAGTGGGCAGCCAGCCCTGACTTTTGGAAATAGGGCATTGGTGCCTTTTGACAGGCCAGTTGGGCAGGGGACAATGTGCCTGTGTTGTGCCCCCGCCTGGGGTGCACTGTGTCTATGCCTAATGTGATTCTTGCGCAAGGTGATTGTTGATTTGTGTTATCATGACAATTGCCTAATGTGATTTATGAGTAATGTGCAATGCCTTTATGCCTGTGATACCTCTGACTGTGTTTTCATGCTTAGGAGGTTGTTTTACCTAGTATGGATTATGGTGACGAGTTTATGGTTACCTGCGTGATCTATGACTGAGGTGATTAGTAATGCGTAGTGTGTTCCTACCTTTTAACAGTGGTTACTGGATGTGTTCTACAATTGTTATTGATTCTGACAGTGGCCCTGTCATGTGTATATAATCCCCTGTAAATATGGACGAGTGCCAGTTGGCACAGTGTATCTGTGTGATTACGATCTAATGTGTTTATGGTAATACAAAGGCTATTTTTATATATAGCCTTGTGTGGAGTTCCTTTTTGTGGTATGCACAGCGTGTTGCTGCTGTGTGTGTGTTGTGCAAACGCCTTACACATTGCCTCAGGGATATGCCTGACTGCTCGTGCCAAGCTACCAAGGGGGTGAGCAGGGGTTATCTTGGGGTATAACTCCCTTTCCCTGACTAGAGTGGTGGTCTCTGCCTGGCTTTGGCGCAAGCCTTAGCCAACCAGGGATCCCATTTCTAACAGGTACCTTATGCATCTTGTAGATTTTTAAAAAAGTGTTTACATCCCATATATATTTCATGCATTGTAGATACTTTATGGACCTTAGATAAGTATGCAGTTGATGGATAATGTTTACAGGTATTTTGATAGGAAATGTACTTGTACTTAACATATATTTTACATCGGAAAGAAAGATGAATATACAGCAGTCTGTATATTTTGTAAAGTTTGGACAACTGTGGATGGGAGGCTATAAAAGATGCTAAAAGTTAGAAACTGATAAATTGAAAATTATATTGTTTAATGCTAATGGACTGAATAATAAATATAAGGCTAAAGCCATCAAGAAATGGATAAGGAGCTATTCCCCAGATATAATCTTAATGCAAGAGAGACACATAAAGCAAGATAAGACATGGGTGTTCCAAAATTCTAAATGTGGACATATTTTGAATGCATTTCATTTCTGAGAGCAAAGCATAGGAATGTGACTAGATATTGAAGTGTAGTTCCTATATTCCCAATAGGCTCTGCGCATTGGAATATTATATACTATAGAATTGACGTAGGACTTAGGTCGACTGGGTCTCTATCGAATATATTAAACTTAATTGTGAGTGCCAGCTAGCTCAGGGGTCACTAGAAACTTTCTCGAATAAACAAGAAGGGATTAGTTTCTGACAACCACATAAACATGACAACTTTGCTTCCCCAAGGTAAACAGATCTTCAGAGTCGTGAAAACAATAGATAGATATTTCACACAGTCAATCTTGCATGCTTTGTTTCTACAGAGTTGCAGAGAAATAGAGAGACAGGCGTTTTCAATAAAAGTATTTATTGAACAATCTTTTTTCTCACGCAAAAGAAATGAACTGCTTCAATCGTAATACTGGCTGTAAAGTAGAAGGTGTACAGCAAGAAGAGTATTATGAAATAATACTGTAAAAGCATGTTATGGTTTCTATCCCATAAAATACATACATGAATAAATAAAGACTAAAAGTACTCAACGTGTGCTTCTATAATATGCCTACCCCAATGTATTTAACCTAAGTCTAGTACGAGGGAAGAAGTAAGTGTGGTGTAGCATAAGTTTAGTAATATTTTTGCCAAGAATCTATCCAAGATTTCTCTTAGGGTCTAATGAGCTCTGTATCTTGGTTTAGAATGAAGGAGGTCTGGTATCTCTCTGTCTCAGGAATCGATTTTCCAACACCCCGCAAGGAGAGCCTGGAAACACTGGAGCTGGATTTCTCTGCAAGAGAAAAGACAGCGTCTCTCTCAGTGCATCTGCTGGAGAGTCGGCTTCCTTCAGTACTTGCTGTAGCGAGATGCATTGGGCAAGTAGATAGTCGAACTGCTCCAAACCACTGTGTGTTTGCTAGGGCAAGTGTGGGCATAGTTATCCCTTGAAGGTGCGGAGTTTGACATACAGTTGGACATAATAACGTCATCAAAGAGTCTCAGTTCTTTGAAAACTCCATGAGTTCTTGGACAAATCAATATTCAAGCATGGGGGGGTCCCTAACTGCTGAGGCCGAGTTTTCCAAGAAAGCGTTGTGGATTTTCGGAACTAGTGGAAGTAGCCATGCCATATTTGGACTGTATGGGCTATGTCTAAATATGGTTATGATTTCTATGCCTCTATAAGGATCGGGTGATTTCTGCCTATAGAAGGGCATGAATCAGGAAACTTGCACTAGGGTCCTAAAATGCTATACAACAATATGTTAGTGAGCAAATAAAGTGCAGTATCTATGCTTACCAAACAAATAACGGAGGGGAGATAGGTATGTGTTAATAGATAGGTGAGCCTGCCATGAACAGGTAGTCAGAAAGGGACATCCTAATCCCTAAGGCGGTGGGATTAGGAATCCGACCGCTGTCCCTAAATGCTCCTTGAGCCTGTCAGAGGTGTCAGTCTTTCCCCGCGCCTAACTTGCTCCAATCTCCGGAATCATAATCTGGCGGTCGGAACGAGGCCATAGATGTCTTTCATATTTAGATACTGACTTGGAAACTCCTTTATATTCCACCTCCTTACCCCTTTTGATAGTCATGATGGTTGGTCCAGGTCCATGGTGGAATGTTAGTTTCCTGAGCAAGCAGGGAATTAACCATTAAATACTATGTAAAGAATCTGTAAAGCCAGGTGCACACCTACAT
This sequence comes from Lissotriton vulgaris, assembly GCF_964263255.1. Classification (NCBI taxonomy): domain Eukaryota; kingdom Metazoa; phylum Chordata; class Amphibia; order Caudata; family Salamandridae; genus Lissotriton; species Lissotriton vulgaris. Next base: position 226,970,964 of record NC_141686.1, on the reverse strand, counting down.
CTAAGTTATGTGTCTACATTTATCTTGTTTCTGTCCAGAATAAAGAAACATGGTGTTTATGTGTGGGATGGGATAATACAACATAAGGACAAAGTAGGTGGAAAACTGTCTAAACACATGTATTTTCTTTTTGAAGACAGCTAATCTCAGTGCTGAAATCAGTTTCTTCCACAAATAAAACAAGTTTATTCTTCTTTGTGCTTCAGGCAGACATAGCAGCTTTTGGACTGACTCCCACCAGAAAAACACTAGAAAAGAATAAAGGTAAGTATATGTCAGAACAAGTAAAATAAAATTAAACAGTTGCCAAAACAACCTAGAATTATACATCTCTATTCAGCTATATCTGCTCCTTGTGCTTTCCCTCCTTGCATGCAGTTCTTTTTTCTCTCTTTCCTTGTTTCTGTTTACTAGTAAATCAGGAAAGTATCTTTCTTTTCTTGGCGGGCACTCAGGTCCTTCTTGCTAAACCTCAACTACTCCTGTCACTCTTGTGAAGCGTCTCTATTAGTATTCTTTCAATTTATTTATTTTTCTCTGAAATACTTCCCACTCTAGCCATTCTTTATCTTGCCTTTTCCTTATCAGCTAATTCTCTTATCCTTTAGCACCATAAAGTGCTTTCTTTTATTGAAAAGATATGACAGAATTTCAAAAAGAAACATACAAATAATAATAAAGAGGACAAATATTATCCACGGTGTTTTCTTATTGTTGGGTAACACTGCTGCCCTGTTTATCCTTCTGTGTAACACCACTTGCCCTTGAGTCATGGAGGACAAGCTGTGGTACTGAGAGCCTGAGGCAGTGTCTCCTTTCCTCACTGACCTGATCTATGCCATTGTAGCTCCTGTTTCCTTTTACCATCGTTGATGGCCCTCTGTTCTCCGCATTTCCCATGAGGAGAGCCAGGTCCATTTGTAGTCCCCATTCAGTCTTAATTCCATCAATTGTCTTCTGTATCAAGTCCTACCTAACTCTATAGTCTTTCTCCTTTTTCTGTCTTTCTCTCAGTCTTACTTTCATTTTAACTACCCATATATTTTTTCTAGGAATGGTCATGAGTCGGAGCTGTGTTGGCACGTTACAGACATATAAGTAAGAATGGCATGTTACACAAGGCTTTTTGTTCATTATCAATGTGGTTCAATCCATTGATAGCCTATCCTATGGCAGTACTGAATAATAGTCTACTGTTATATTACTCATATAATTTCCCCTGGATTCAATACTTGGAGGAATAAATGGTCTAAAAATAGATGGTCAGTGAGGTTTAAAACAATGCCCCAATTGGGCACTAATTATATGTATGGACTTACAAATCTCTTTTAGCTCACAGGCAAATGGTTTATAAAACAGGTGTGATGAGGAAGGTGCAGTATATTTGTTTTTTTAAATGTTGTGCCAGTCCTATGGATGATTGAAGATAATTAATTGTCAAGCCTTACATTATCTTCCTCAACAGATTATTATTCTATCCAATATCCAGATTGTATTGCCCACATTTTAAATATAAGCTTCTTTGTGTACTTTGCTTTTAGAGGTTGGAAGAGATTAGTGTGATTGCAGACTCGAATGTGGTGTGGATGTGAAATTATGAGATTCTATTCTGTTTTTTCTAGATTTTCTTAATATATCTTTATTGACATTTAGATAAGCATCATTGTGTTGTGGGTGTTTTTGTGTTGCTCGCACTTACCTTTGTCATAATTGTGTTTTGTAAATTTGGTGAATATTAATATATGAGAGTTGCCTCAGATTTCCCTGCCTAGAGGAACTCACACCCAGTTGTATGGGGCCCTTCTCTTGACTTTGGATTTACTGGTGATAACAATAGGGGTTGTTGGCCCCCAATGACCCTTGGCATCCAAGCGGACTCCATCCCCCAATGATTAATGCACCAGGAGGCGCACTTGCAGAGTGGTTGTGAAAGGGAGCGCGTCCTTCCATGAGCTTCCAGCAATCCCACTGTATGGAACTTACTGGTGGTAACAGGAGAGGTTATTTGCCCCCAAGGACTTCTTCCCCCAACAAGTAGTGCAACCGTAGGCATGTTTGCAGAGTGGTGGACTAAATAGGAAGGGCCTTCAACAAGCTCCCAGCAGTCCCGCTGTGTGGCACTACTGGTGGTAGCAGAAGGGGTTCTTGACCCTCAAGAACACTTGGCATCCAAGGGAACTCATCCCCTAACAAGTAGCACCCCAGGAGGTGCATTTGCAGAATGGTTGAGAAAGGTGGTGCGGCCTCTGATTACCTCTGGCAGGATTTGCAGTTTCACAGGGGACCCACAAACTGGCACACTGAGCACTGCTGGGGATCTGTGGATTCCTGCACATTGAGAAAAAAACATTATAAGGTAATTTCATAGCCTTTATGCATCCCTCTAGGACCCCTCTAACACACCCATGGGTTCAGGGTACCTCTACCCTGACCCCTTTTTTCACTTTGCACACATATTTTCAGCCCTGGGGAATGTTTCCTAAGATAGAAAAATGGCAGCTTCAACTTTTCTGTTAATGTGCAGCCAACCAATCAGGACCCTGCGTTGGCATGTGGAGCAATGGATTCACCATGTCCCTAGATATACAAATTTGGACCTAGTGATCTTTTGAAGAATCATGAGAGATTTAGACAATTTAGTTGAATTACTTTGTCCATGTTTTTTCTTTGATATAGAAGTGCTAGATAGTTCTGCTAAATTGCAAGAATGGCACTTCACCATATAATCGTGTGTTTAGGTATCTCTATATTGCCAATTGTTTGAAACTGAAGTGGAGGGTGATACACAACAAGGTGCGGGGAGCTGTATACAAATAGCACAATTATTCTTACCATGAGCAGTCTAGTGGTTTGCTTTTAACATTGAGGTGGGGGATGGGCTTCGAGCCCTTTTGAACTCTATGGCCAGTTGAAGGCTCCGGCCAAAACGCATTGCCATATTTTGTCTGTCAGCACTTGCCCTCAAACTTTGCAAACAGAAAAATAAAATAATGCGAACTTTGGAAAGTGTACCCGCTTGTCCTGTCCCTTTCTTCATTGAGTCGCCTATCGCATGAGGTATGCTGTTTGAGTTATGGTGTGGAGAAGGAATGCCTTGTTTCAATATATATATATTTGTTTGCTTTCTACTTACGTGCAAAATTCTTACATTTAGCATGATTTTCATAGTGAAAGGCATCTGTGGTAAAGGCATATCCGTTGTAAAAATGTTTATTGTAAAAGCCTTCGTTGTAAAGCTTTTTGTTCATTAGCCTTGGTTGTTAAGGCTGTTTCTCCAACATTCCATATTTTTTGGCTCTGCATGTATACAATGTTTTCTTAATGCAATTGAATGGAGTAGTGAAACAACATTTATACATTGCTAAGCAGGTGTGGGGCTCTTCTCATGGGAAAAATGTGAAAAGACCTTGAAGGAGTTACAATAAACTAGATTAAAAAGGCTCCCTTCACTTAAGCTGTAGTTATAAATATGTGGTGCCAGCGGTACACAGTCAAAATATCGAGTAGGAAATATCGACCTACCATAATATCGAGTCTGAAATATCGAAGGTGCATAATATCGAAGGCAAGAATATCGTAGGACAGAATATCGACCCAAGGTAAGTAATATCGAAATACTTAATATCGATGTAAGTAATATCAAAGTTAGTAATATCGATAGCATATATATCGATGTTACTAATTTCGATGACACTAATATCGATATTTGTATTATTGTATAGTTTTTTATTATGTATGTGTTATATGTTTAATTTAAGTATTTAAAATAATTACTATTATATGTGTATAAATTTTATATAATAATAAATACATTTATAAGTACATTTTATGTTTTTGTACCGGAGCGGGTTGTGGGTTTATAGGGGAATAGGGTGGGAAGTAATTTAATTATGGTAAATTGATTAGTAATTAGTAGGATTTATTAATAAATCATAATTAATTGGTAATTATGTGAAAATAATAGGAAAATAATTTTAATTAATTTATTAATTGATATATATGTTCTGTAGTGGGTTGTGGGTTTATAGGGGAATAGGGTGGGAAGTAATTTAATTATGGTAAGTTGATTAATAATTAGTAGGATTAATTAATTAATTATAATTAATTGCTAATTAATATTGATTAATTGGGAAAAAAATTAATTGATTAATTGATATATATTTTCTGTAGCGGGATGTGGGTTTATAGGGGAATGGGGTGGGGAGTAATTTAATAATAATTAATTAATTAATATATGTTTTTAAAAATTTATATTTAATTTATTGGGAAATAATTAATATTAATTAGTTAATTAATTATTATAATTTTGTACATATTTAAAATTATTAATTAATTGGTAATTAAATAATATTAATTAGTTACATTAATTAGAGTAATTTATTTATATATAATTTTTAGTTACTCTTAATTAATTAATTGGGGAAAAATAATATTAATAATTAAATTATATTAATTACAGCTAATGTAAATGTAAGGTGTTTTGTAGCGCGCTCAATTACTACCGGAGTATCCTGGCGCAAATAACCGCTGGGGAACCCGTCCTGGCTTTCCTTGTGAGATGGTCCCATGCTGGGTATCTCCAAGGTGAAGCCAGGCATCCCCGGCGTCTGTGGGGGGCCGTTGTAGCGATGAGGCAAGCTTAATGCCCAGAGTTACCGAGTGTGATCACTGCCCAAAGTGGGCACCGAGGCGAGAATTATCAGTCCGCTGACCCTGGTCCTCGACCCTGCCGCGTCGGGAATCGAACCCTGGTCCCGGGCCGTTCTCAGCCTCCGGGTCTGCCGCCTCTAACCAGTGAGGCACACCTCGCTAATGTGCTAATATATTTACTTTATTTGTTATTGTTCATTAATAATTAATTGCTAATTAAATAATATTAATGACGTTTGGGTAAAGGAGTATTTTTAGGGTTCAGGGTCAGTTTTGGGTTTTTGGGTAAATGGGTATTTTTGGGTACAGGGTCAGTTTTCAGTTTTTGGGTAAAGGGGTATTTTTAGGGTTCAGGGTCAGTTTTGGGTTTTTGTGTAAAGGGGTATTTTTTGGGTTCAGGGTCAGTTTTCAGTTTTTGGGTAAAGGGGTATTTTTAGGGTTCAGGGTCAGTTTTCAGTTCTTGGGTAAAGGGGTATTTTTAGGGTTCAGGGTCAGTTTTCAGTTTTTGGGTAAAGGGGTATTTTGAGGGTTTAGGGTCAGTTTTCAGTTTTTGGGTAAAGGGTTATTTTTAGGGTTCAGGGTCAGTTTTCAGTTTTTGGGTAAAGGGGTATTTTTAGGGTTCAGGGTCAGTTTTCAGTTCTTGGGTAAAGGGGTATTTTTTGGGTTCAGGGTCAGTTTCCAGTTTTTGGGTAAAGGGGTATGTTTTGGGTTCAGGGTCAGTTTTCAGTTTTTGGGTAAAGGGGTATTTTTAGGGTTCAGGGTCAGTTTTCAGTTCTTGGGTAAAGGGGTATTTTTAGGGTTCAGGGTCACTTTTCAGTTTTTGGCTAAAGGGGTATTTTGAGGGTTCAGGGTCAGTTTTCAGTTTTTGGGTAAAGGGTTATTTTTAGGGTTCAGGGTCAGTTTTCAGATTTTGGGTAAAGGGGTATTTTTAGGGTTCAGGGTCAGTTTTCAGTTCTGGGTAAAGGGGTATTTTTTGGGTTCAGGGTCAGTTTTCAGTTTTTGGGTAAAGGGGTATTTTTTGTGTTCAGGGTCAGTTTTCAGTTTTTGGGTAAAGGGGTATTTTTAGGGTTCAGGGTCAGTTTCAGTTCTTGGGTAAAGGGGTGTTTTTTGAGTTCAGGGTCAGTTTTCCCTACTGTTGCACTCTCTGGAATAGGAATAGAAATTTTTACCCTTACGCTATCCAACGTTTTATTTAATTAATTTTAAAATATCAAATGTTTATTTTATTTTTTATATTACTTACATTTTATTTATGTTACTCTTTTATGTTTGTAAATGTGTTAGTAAATTAGAATATATTTCATTAATTTATAAATTCGTAAAATAATTATTAATACTTATTGTTCAGTGCATATATATTACATATTTACTGTATATATTTAATTAATGTATTCTTAATATATATGTATTATTTATTACTTTTAAACATTATTAGATACTTTTAAATATGTTTATTTTATTTATTAGTTTTATAGACTTAATTTTACATTTATATATTTAAAAAAAAACGATATTTTTAACATCAATATTTTTTACATCGATATTTTTTTTCTCGATATTTTTGTACTTACCATGTTGTAGATAGGATGTCGATATTTTTGCCCTCGATATTGTTGACTCAATATTCTGGTAGGTTGATATTTCTGTAGTCGAAATTCTGTCAGTGATTCGGTGCCAGCATCAGGAGAGGCTACACTTATTGGCACCATTATGCTAAATGTGCCCTGTAAATCACAGAATAAAAAAATGGCAGTGCATCAACAATACTTGTAAATGTACTATAATACCTCAGTGCCCTTTAAGCAGGAGTAAAACTTGATTCACAATTATTAATCAGCTGCGGCTGGTGCAGGTAAGTGCAGTGAGGTGGAGCGGGGCGGGAGGGGCGGAAAGTCGATTGACAACGTAATAGGGAAAATTAAATAAATAAATCATATTCCTTCAACTGCCGCATTCCCATCCCACCCCGCCTGACCGCGCTTACCTGCACCGGCCGTGGCTGCTTGGTAATACAAACAGAAAGATATATGAAATGTTATTTCCTCTGTATTAAGATAAGAATCTTCTGGGCTTATAAATTCCTATTCCTCTGGGCTGATTGCTGAAAAGTACGTTAACTCTGTATTGGCAGGTATTTTGGAGGGTAACTACTGTCTTCATCACACTCAGACAGGTTTTAGACGCCAACAGGGTACGGAGAATGCTTTACTTGCTGTGATTGAAGCATCTAGAAAAATCTTGGACAATATAGGCTGCGTTGTTCTTATTTTGTTAGATCTCAGCGTAGCCTTTGATACTGTTAACCATCAACTTATGGTCCAAAGACTTAGTGAAGTAGGGGTGACAGCAGTCACCCTAAGATGGCTGCAGTCCTTTCTCGAAGACAGATCTTTTTCTGTCTACGAGGAGGATGCTGTATCAGAGCAGATCCCTCTGCAGTGTGGAGTCCCCAGGGATCTTCTTTAATTTCCACCATGTTAAACATCTACATGAGATCTCTGGCAGATGTGGTGCTTCCGTGGGGGATCCACATTGTCACCTATGCGGACGACACGCAGCTGGTGGTCTCCCTCAGTCAGCAAGATAAATCATTGCCTGCCTTAACTTCATTGCTTGTGAAGGTATCTGAATGGATGGACAAATCATTCTTAAAGCTGATTGGAGCAAAGACAGAACTTATGCTCCTGGGCCACTCTGCCCCTACGAACATTTTGTGGCCCAGTTGCTTAGGTTCCCCTCCTGTCCCTAAGAAAAAAATTTAGAGCCTGGGAATATGGTTCGACTGCAATTTGGATTTCAAAATACAGGCTGGCAAAGTCGCAGCAAATTGCTATGGATGTTAAGGAAGATTCTCCCTCTTCTTCCTTTTGACGCCAGACATATTTTAGTCCAGGCACTCATATTATCTCACCTTGACTATGCAAATGCAGCCTATTTGGGTGCACCACTACGAACCACGAAGATACTGCAAATTGTTTAGAATTGTGCAGCCCACCTTCTAATGAATACGTCCAAATGTGTCTCAGCCAGACCTGCTCTTGGTCAGCTGCATTGTCTCCCTATCCAGGAAAGAACAAGGTTTAAGGCTATGTGTATTGTCCATAAATCTATTTCTGAAAAGGGTTCTCCTCTGTTTCAGTCAATGCTGCAATTATACTGCCTCAACAGAACTCTTAGATCCAATAACAAACGACTAATTATAGTTTCTGTGATCAAGCGCTCACAAACTGGGGGATCGGCGGTTTTCCTATAATGCAGCCAAGTTCTGGAACCAGCTTCCAGAGTATCTACGACTGGAATCTAGCTATCTTAGATTTAGGAAGCAGCTTAAAACTTCCTCTTTCCTTGTTCCGCTTAAAATCTTCCTCTTTCCATGGTCAGATTAGGTGTACAAGGTGTCACGATAAGCGCTGGGATGCCCTTGTTTAGCCATGCGCTATACAAGTGCATATTCAATTCAATTAAATTTCTTAATTTAGTTACATTTTTTTGTACTTGTGGTCTGTTCGTTTGAGGTTATGCAAGTCATACTTTCTCTACTTATTGATATTAAATACACCATTGGTGTGCTTTGTTTTAAGAACATATTTGATTGCAGCACCAAGAATGTGAACTTAGAAGAGTGTTTCTTACTTATAGAGTCCATAATGGAATAGCAATGTTAAATTTATCAAGATGAAATTTATTTTTTTCGCTTTACCTTTTTTCATGTTTTTTACGCAATTTTGATAGTGTTTGTATGACATTTTTTTGCATGCTTTGAAAATGAATAAATCTTTTAGAATGTTGACAATCATTTCTTAATTTTTCTTTTCGATTTCAGCGAAATATTACTTTTTTACAAAATTTGAGACGTCAAACAAAGCAACTCAAAGGCATCTACATTCTTGTGAACAGTAAATTATCTGTTTTCTGCATGATTCTCCTAATGTTTCATCACCACTTTTGCCGTATGGATTGTCTCTTCACTTCGCAAGCATTGCTTATTTTCGCAGCCTTGCTACAAAAAACGACTGATATAACACATACGCCGAAGCAGCTACATGCATCATTTTCAGTCTATTCCGACTAGGTCTCCAGCAAATGTTGATGGAGATTGCTGTATGAAGAGAAATGATTAATATTACCTCAGTGACGGAATTCATTCTCCTGGGGATTTCAGACCGCCCGGAGCTCCACCTTCCTCTATTTTTGCTCTTTTTGATGATCTACCTGGTTACTCTGCTTGGAAATCTACTCATTATATTTCTTAGCAAGGTGGACCTCTATCTGCAGACCCCCATGTATTTCTTCCTAGGTCACCTACCATTACTTGACCTCTGCAATTCCTCTGTCATTGTCCCCAAGATGCTTGTAGACATGTTGGCTGTGAGGAAAGCTATTTCATTCGGAGGTTGTATTGCACAGTTCTCCTTCTTCATCTTCTTTGCCTGCTCAGAGTGTCTCCTCCTTAGTGTGATGGCCTATGACCGCCATGTTGCCATATGTCACCCACTGCGATATTCAGTTATGATGCATGGAAAGTTGTGTGTTCAGCTTGCCCTTTGCTCCTGGGCCGGAGGATTCCTGTATTCAGCGCTGCACACAACCGCGACATATCGGTTGTCGTTCTGTGGCCCCACATTGATTCAACATTTTTTCTGTGATGTTCCCCCGCTTTTTGCTCTCTCTTGCACCAGCCCTTTCATAAATGTTGTACTGGTTTTTATTTCTGGTGGGATAGTGGGACTTGGCTCCTTTCTTCTCACTCTCATCTCTTACATACGCATCATCTCTGCTGTCCTAAACATTCGCTCCACCTCGGGCAAGCGGAAGGCCTTTTCCACTTGCGCCTCCCACCTCACTGTTGTCACTTTCTTCTTTGGGGCTATTATTTTTACCTATTTCAGACCAATTGAAAGTTATGCTTTGATCGAGGGCCGACTCGTTTCTATGATTTACACCATCATAACACCTTTAATAAATCCCATGGTTTACACACTGAGAAACCAGGAAATAAAAGGGGCTTTCAAAAGAGCGCTCAAATCTCTACATGGGTGAAGCAACACGTCAGTAGTTAACTCAGGTGTAATTACATCCTGGTAAAATGCACTGCAGTAATCATATTGGGATTACCTTTACATCACAATGTTTTAACAAAAAGATATCATTATATCCAGTAGCAGCCACTACTAAGCACAGGTGGTGGGGCCATGGGGTGAGAGCGTAGGGTGGTATACAACAAAATACTCTTAAACTGCTCTGTCTCATCCACACCACAACAGGATGCTCCCAGCCTTCCAGAATCCCCTGTCCAATTTCATTGCTGCCATAAGCATAGTTGTGATTGGTCTGATCACCGTGGATCGGCGCTCAGACAGGGGCTTGGAGGCTCTGCATGTTCCTCAGCAGGTTGTGTAATGCAGCCTTGTGGGAAATATGCAAGGTGCGCATGACCATGTGGGCCGACCAAACCATTATGCCCACGTTAGAGTATGTTTTACACTCCTCCCCCTGCTCCCTGCCCTGGCCAGCGCAGACCAGCCTCCCCGCCCGCACCTGAGCAGGAAGGAAAAAGAAGACGATAATAACGTTAGGTATTATGGTTTTACTTTTTACACGAAGGCGGAGGAGCCACCACTGATTATATCATAGGTTAGATTGTGGTTTTTCTAACCTTCTTTATCTCTCTATATGTTTATATGTTTTACTTACTGGCAGTAGCTAGTAGGTAGGTATAGTTAGGGCCAAAGTTTCCATAGGGAAAGCGTTTTTTTGTTTGCCAATAAGTTTGCTGCCCCTTGATGAATCTTCACAAAAGTTTTTAAAAACTGCTACTTTTTGTTTAAGCTAAAAATGTTGAACGTTTCGGGGTGACTCATCAAGCGGGAGCTGAGAAAAAGGGGGATCCCAAACTGTGTTTTTCCCATGTTATGTCAATGGGGATTTTTCATTATTTGAACACGACTACAGTGCAAAAAGCTGAATGGAATTACACCAAATAGGGCAAAAAGCTAGATGTTGGTCCAGAAATTGTGCTTTTTGTGGTTTGGTGTAGATAGTATAGTAGTTCCAGAGATATTAAAGTTTAAAAAATGTAGATATCTGAGGACCAGGACGTTTTGGCATCCATCTTGGGACTCAGCTTGACAAAAAAGTATAAGCAAGATCAAAAAATGCTCTCGCTTACTAGAAGCGGAGAAGAATTGCTTTTACACACAGGGAGCTGCATGTTAGCAACTCCCTATGTGTAAAAGCAATATCTCCACTCACATTAGGGGGAAGGCCGGCAGGGACCGTGGTGGCCTTGTGGCTTCCCCATTAGTCCTCAACCTTTACAAAGTGGGTGCCCTGGGTCAGACCAGGGCAGCCACACTACAGGCTGGTCTGGGGGAACACTTCCCCCTCTCTTTTTTAAGGTGAGGAGATGTGGCCAAAAAAGAAAAGGATTAGCACCGGTGGATGGGTCCCTTAGGCTGAAAATGCCCTGGGGAGGGGTCCACACAGCCCCCTCACCCATTGAAAAAAAACCTGACCCCACTCCCTTAAATAATTTTTAAATAGAATAGGAAAAAGACCTCTGGTAAGTGACCAGAGGCTATGCCCCCTTCACCACCACTTTGAAAATGCACCTCCTGTTGTAGTGGTGGGTCAGGTATGAAGTCCTCTTGGATGCTAAGGGTTCTTCGAGTCAAATAACCCCTCGCGTTACCTCCAGTGAGTCCTAGAATGCGGCATTGTGAAAAGTACTTCGATGCCATGCTACCTTTCTTCACCACTCTGCAATTGCACCTCCTGGCATGCTGCTGGTGGGGCAAGAATTTCCACTTTACTTCTGATGTCCTCTGGACTATAGTGGACTACTTCCTCCCAACCAGTTTTGCACCGGAAGGCATGTTTGCAGAGTGGTGGAGAAAAGGGTTGTGGCATCTGATGACCTCGAATCAATCCAGTTGTGTGGGTCTTACTGGAGGTAACAGGAGAGATAGTTGTTCCCCAAGGACCCTCAAGAGCCAAGAAAACTTAATTTTCCAACTAGTAGTGTGCCAGAAGAAGGCGTGTTTATAGAATGGTGGAGAAAGGCAGCATGTCCACCAAACACCTCTCATCAAATCCACTGTGTGGGACTTACTGGAGCTACCAGGAAGGGAAGTTGGCCCCCAAAGAAACTCAATAGCCAAGAGGACTTCATCCCCCTACTAGTAGTGCACCAGGAGCCGCATTTGCAGAGTGGTTATGAAAGGGGGCAAACAACTTTTCAGCAATCCTGCTGTGTGGAACTTAGTGGGTGTAACAGGAGGGTTAGTTGGCCTCCAAGGATGCAGTTGGGGCCAACTACCCCCATACCTCCATTAAGCCCTACGCTGTGGGATTACTAAGAGGTCTTTGGCACCCATGCCCCCTTTCTCTATCACTCTGCAAATTTACCACTCGGCACAAAACTGATAGGGGAGGATGTCCACTTTACTCGTAAGGGCCCTTGAGGGGTCAAGAAGCCATTCTGGTACCTCCTGGAAGTTCAACACAGCAGGATTCCTGAGAGCTGATCGGAAGAACGCCCCTTTTCTGTACCACTCAGCAAGCCAGACTACTACTTAAATAAAACATCGAATTTACTGGAAAAAAATTAATTTACAGGGTTTTTATTCTTAGGCTAAGATTTCACTTGCACAAAACCAGTGAACTTCAGCAGTTATAGTTAGCTAAGCTAACTATAATTTGCGGCTCCACAATGCACTGCTTATGACCACACATATTACATCACTCGTGACATGGTCAGTGATATCACTGATGATATCATGATGACATCTCGAATTACATCACAGATGACGTCATCCACAGGATCACTGATGCACCCACTCACACCCCCATAGAACTAATTACTCACTCCCACACAACCATTCACAAACCCATTCACAGATATCAGTATTTACACACCCACTCACTAATTTATAGATCTGCACACACATCCACGCACTCAGCCAAACAGCCAAACAGCCATACAGCCACTCATACACCGATTCAACTAATCAATCAATCAGGGATTTGTTAAGCCCGCTACTCACCTGTGACGGTCTCAAGGTCCTGGGGGGAAGTGTGCAGCTCCAATTCAGCCAAAGAGTCAGGTCTTGAGGTTCTTCCCAAAAGTGTGCAGCATGGGAGAACGTCTGATGTTGAGCAAGAGCTTGTTCCAGTTCTTTGCTGAGTTGTAGGAATAGGCTCTTCAGCCCTCTCTGGCTCTGCAGATGCATAGGGTTTTGGCAAGGGTGATGTCGGTGGAGCAGAGATTTCTCTTGGGTATGTGGAAGGAGACACTTTCATTAAAGTAATGGGGTCCAGTGTTGTGGAAGGATTTGCAGGCATGTGTGAGTAGCTCGAAGATTACTATCTTCTTGATCGGGAGTCAGTGTAGTATGTGGTGGCTGATGTGTTCATGTCGTGAGATACCGTGGTGTTCTGGATAGTCTGGCATTTTCGGAGCAGGGGTGTGTTGATTCCAGTATAGAGGGTGCTTCCGTAGTCCAGTCTGCTTTTTATGAGTGCATGGGTGACAGTCTTTCTGGATTGGGGTGCATCCACTTGAAGTCTTGCAGAGGATGTGTAAGCTCGTGGAGGAGACAGCATTAATCTGTACGGTCATGGTGAGGTAAGAGTCGAGTATGATGCAGACGTTCCAGGCCTGGTCTGTGGGAGTGGGGGGGTTGCAAACAGGTGGGCCAGCAGGTGTTTTTCCACGCTGAGGGGGTGGGTTCAAGGACGAGACCTTTTCTCTTCTCCGAGTTGAGCTTCAGACAGCTGCTGCTCATCCAGGTTGCAATGTCCTTCCTGGAAGCTGAGTCTGGTGATGCAGGATTGCTTCATGAGAGAGGATGAGCTGGGTGTCATTGGTGTGGGATACTATGTTTAGTCCGAGCTGTCTGAGGATGGCAGCGAGGGGGCGATGTAGTTATTGAATAGCTTTGGGCTCAGCGATGATCCTTGGGGTTCTCCACGGTTTATCTCTGTGGGTTCAGATAGGAAAGGAGGGAGTCTGATTCTTTCTCCTAATGTTTCATCACCACTTTTGCCGTATGGATTGTCTCTTCACTTCGCAAGCATTGCTTATTTTCGCAGCCTTGCTACAAAAAACGACTGATATAACACATACGCCGAAGCAGCTACATGCATCATTTTCAGTCTATTCCGACGAGGTCTCCAGCAAATGTTGATGGAGATTGCTGTATGAAGAGAAATGATTAATATTACCTCAGTGACGGAATTCATTCTCCTGGGGATTTCAGACCGCCCGGAGCTCCACCTTCCTCTATTTTTGCTCTTTTTGATGATCTACCTGGTTACTCTGCTTGGAAATCTACTCATTATATTTCTTAGCAAGGTGGACCTCTATCTGCAGACCCCCATGTATTTCTTCCTAGGTCACCTATCATTACTTGACCTCTGCAATTCCTCTGTCATTGTCCCCAAGATGCTTGTAGACATGTTGGCTGTGAGGAAAGCTATTTCATTCGGAGGTTGTATTGCACAGTTCTCCTTCTTCATCTTCTTTGCCTGCTCAGAGTGTCTCCTCCTTAGTGTGATGGCCTATGACCGCCATGTTGCCATATGTCACCCACTGCGATATTCAGTTATGATGCATGGAAAGTTGTGTGTTCAGCTTGCCCTTTGCTCCTGGGCCGGAGGATTCCTGTATTCAGCGCTACACACAACCACAACATTTCGGTTGTCGTTCTGTGGCCCCACATTGATTCAACATTTTTTCTGTGATGTTCCCCCGCTTTTTGCTCTCTCTTGCACCAGCCCTTTCATAAATGTTGTACTGGTTTTTATTTCTGGTGGGATAGTGGGACTTGGCTCCTTTCTTCTCACTCTCATCTCTTACATACGCATCATCTCTGCTGTCCTAAACATTCGCTCCACCTCGGGCAAGCGGAAGGCCTTTTCCACTTGCGCCTCCCACCTCACTGTTGTTACTTTCTTCTTTGGGGCTATTATTTTTACCTATTTCAGACCGGTTGAAAGTTATGCTTTGATCGAGGGCCGACTCGTTTCTATGATATACACCATCATAACACCTTTAATAAATCCCATGGTTTACACACTGAGAAACCAGGAAATAAAAGGGGCTTTCAAAAGAGCGCTCAAATCTCTACATGGGTGAAGCAACACGTCAGTAGTTAACTCAGGTTTAATTACATCCTGGTAGAATGCACTGCAGTAATCATATTGGGATTACCTTTACATCACAATGTTTTAACTCAAGATATCATTATATCCAGTAGCAGCCACTACTAAGCGCAGGTGGTGGGGCCATGAGTGGAGAGCGGAGGGTGGTATACAATAAAATACTCCTAAACTGACTCATCTGGGTGTTGCCAGGTGTTGCCACGCCTGCTCTGTCTCATCCATACCACAACAGGACGCTCCCAGCCTTCCAGAACCCCCTGTTCAATTTCATCGCTGCCATAAGCAGAGTTGTGATTGGTCTGATCACCGTGGATCGGCGCTCAGACAGGGGCTTGGAGGCTCTGCATGTTATGTTATGTTATGTTATGTTATGTTAATAACATTTATTAAGCGCAACAGCTGCCCCAGCGAAGGGGCGTCCTGGGCGTTCCTCAGCCGGTTGTGTAATGCAGCCGTGTGGGGAATATGCAAGGTGCGCATGACCATTTGGGCCGACCAAACCATTATGCCCACGTTAGAGTGTGTTTTACACTCCTCCCCCTGCTCCGTGCACTGGCCAGCACAGCCCACCCTCCCCTCCCGCACCTGAGCAGGAAGGAAAAAGAAGACGATAATAAAGTTAGTTATTATGGTTTTACTTTTTACACGAAGGCAGAGGAGCCACCACTGATTATATCATAGGTTAGATTGTGGTTTTTCTAACCTTCTTTATCTCTCTATGTTTATATATTGTTACTTACTGGCAGTAGCTAGTAGGTAGGTATAGTTAGGGATAACGTTTCCATAGGGAAAGCGTTTTTTGTTAGCCAATAAGTTTGCCGCCCCTTGATGAATCTTCACAAAAGTTTTTAAAAACTGCCACTTTTTGTTTAAGCTAAAAATGCTGAACGTTTCAGGGTGACTCATCAAGCGGGAGCTGAGAAAAAGGGGGATCCCAAACTGTGTTTTTCCCATGTTATGTCAATGGGGATTTTTCATTATTTGAACACGACTACAGTGCAAAAAGCTGAATGGAATTACACCAAATAGGGTAAAAAGCTAGATGTTGGTCCAGAAATGGTGCTTTTTGTGGTTTGGTGTAGATAGTATAGTAGTTCCAGAGATATTAAAGTTTAAAAAATGTAGATATCTGGGGACCAGGACGTTTTGGCATCCATCTTGGGACTCAGCTTGACAAAAAAGTATAAGCAAGAGCAGAAAATGCTCTTGCTTAGTAGAAGTGGAGCAGAATTGCTTTTACACACATGGAGCTGCATGTTAGCAGCTCCCTATGTGTAAAAGCAATATCTCCTCTCGCATTAGGGGGTAGGCCGGCAGGGACCGTGGTGGCCTTGTGGCTTCCCCATTAGTCCCCAACCTTTACAAAGTGGGTGCCCTCGGTCAGACCAGGGCAGCCAAACTACAGGCTGGTCTGGGGGGCACACTCCCCCCTCTCTTTTTTAAGGTGAGGAGATGTGGCCAAAAAAGAAAAGGCTTAACACCGGTGGATGGGTCCCTTAGGCTGAGAATGCCCTGGGGAGGGGTCCACACAGCCCCCTCACCCATTGAAAAAAAATCAGACCCCACTCCCTTAAATAATTTTTAAATAGAATAGGAAAAAGACCTCTGGTAAGTCACCAGAGGCTATGCCCCCTTCACCACCACTTTGAAAATGCACCTCCTGTTGAGGTGGTGGGTCAGGTATGAAGTCCTCTTGGGCGCTGAGGGTTCTTCGAGTCAAAGAACCCCTCCCATTACCTCCAGTGAGTCCTAGAATGCGGCATTGTGAAAAGGACTTCGATGCCATGCTACCTTTCTTCACCACTCAGCAATTGCGCCTCCTGGCGTGCTGCTGGTTGGGCAACAATTTCCACTTTACTTCTGATGTCCTCAGGACTATAGTGGACTTCTTCCTCCCAACCAGTTTTGCACCGGAAGGCATGTTTGCAGAGTGGTGGAGAAAAGGGTTGTGGCATCAGATGACCTCGAATCAATCCAGTTGTGTGGGTCTTACTGGAGGTAACAGGAGAGATAGTTGTTCCCCAAGGACCCTCAAGAGCCAAGGAAACTTAATTTTCCAACTAGTGGTGTGCCAGAAGAAGGCGTGTTTATAGAATGGTGGAGAAAGGCAGCATGGCCACCAAACACCTCTCATCAAATCCACTGTGTGTGACTTACTGGAGCTACCAGGAAGGGTAGTTGGCCCCCAAAGAAACTCAATAGCCAAGAGGACTTCATCCCCCTACTAGTAGTGCACCAGGTGCCGCATTTGCCGAGTGTTTATGAAAGGGGGCAAGCAACTTTTCAGTAATCCTGCTGTGTGGAACTTAGTGGGTGTAACAGGAGGGTTAGTTGGCCTCCAGGGATGCAGTTGGGGCAAACTCCCCCCCCCCCCCCATACCTCCATTAAGCCCTACGCAGTGGGATTACTAGGAGGTCTTTGGCACCCATGCCCCCTTTCTCTATCACTCTGCAAATTTACCACTTGGCGCAACACTGAAAGGGGAGGATGTCCACTTTACTCCTGAGGGCCCTTGAGGGGTCAAGAAGCCATTCTGGTACCTCCTGGAAGTCCAACACAGCAGGATTCCTGAGAGCTGATAGGAGGAACGCCCCTTTTCTGCACCACTCAGCAAGCCAGACTACTAATTAAATAAAACATCGAATTTACTGGAAAAAAAATTACAGGGTTTTTATTCTTAGGCTAAGATTTCACTTGCAAAAAAACTGTGAACTTCAGCAGTTATAGTTAGCTACGCTAACTATAATTTGCGGCTCCACAATGCACTGCTTATGACCGCACATGTTACATCACTCGTGACATGGTCAGTAATATCACTGATGATATCATGATGACATCTCAAATTACATCACAATTGACATCATCCACAGGATCACTGATGCACCCACTCACACCCCCATAGAACTAATTACCCACTCCCACACAACCATTCACAAGCCCCATTCACAGATATCAGTATTTACACACCCACTCACTAATTTATAGATCTGCACACACATCCACACACTCAGCCAAACAGCCAAACAGCCAAACAGCCAAACAGCCATACAGCCACTCATACACCGATTCAACCAATCAATCAATGAGGGATTTGTGAAGCCCGCTACTCACCTGTGACGGTCTCAAGGTACTGGGGGGAAGTGTGCAGCTCCAATTCAGCCAAAGAGTCAGGTCTTGAGGTTCTTCCCAAAAGTGTGCAGCATGGGAGAATGTCTGATGTTGAGCAAGAGCTTGTTCCAGTTCTTTGCTGAGTTGTAGGAATAGGCTCTTCCGCCCTCTCTGGCTCTGCAGATGCATAGGGTTTTGGCAAGGGTGATGTCGGTGGAGCGGAGATTTCTCCTGGGTATGTGGAAGGAGACACTTTCATTAAAGTAATGGGGTCCAGTGTTGTGGAGGGATTTGCAGGCATGTGTGAGTAGCTCGAAGGTTACTCTCTTCTTGATGGGGAGTCAGTGGAGTTCTCGTATGTGGTGGCTGATGTGTTCATGTCATGAGATACCGTGGACGAGACTGGCAGTGGTGTTCTGGATAGTCTGGAGTTTTCAGAGCAGGGATGTGTTGATTCCAGTATAGAGGGTGCTTCCGTAGTCCAGTCTGCTTTTTATGAGTGCATGGGTGACAGTCTTTCTGGATTGGGGTGCATCCACTTGAAGTCTTGCAGAGGATGTGTAAGCTCATGGAGGAGACAGCATTAATCTGTACGGTCATGGTGAGGGAGGAGTCAAGTATGATGCAGAGGTTCCAGGCCTGGTCTGTGGGAGTGGGGGGGGTTGCCAACAGGTGGGCCAGCAGGTGTTTTTCCATGCTGAGGGGGTGGGTCCAAGGACGAGGCCTTCTCTCTTCTCCGAGTTGAGCTTCAGACAGCTGCTGCTCATCCAGGATGCAATGTCCTTCCTGGAAGCTGAGTCTGGTGATGTTGGATTGCTTCATGAGAGAGGATGAGCTGGGTGTCATTGGTGTGGGATACTATGTTTAGTCCGAGCTGTCTGAGGATGGCAGCGAGGGGGCCATGTAGGTATTAAATAGCTTTGGGTTCAGGGATGATCCTTGGGGTTCTCCACGGTTGATCTCTGTGGGTTCAGATAGGAAAGGAGGGAGTCTGATTCTTTGAGTTCATCCGGTGAGGAAAGAGTGAATCCATTCTAGAGCAGGTCCCTTTATGCCATTGTTGTGGAGTCTGGTGGTGAGAGTGCAGTGGGAGACATAGTCGGAGGCTGCAGAGAGGTCCAGGAGGATGAGGGCCACTGTGTAGCTTTGGTTGAGGAGGGTGTGAATGTTATCTGTGGTGGCAAGGGGGACGGTTTTGGTGCTGTGGTTGCTGCGGAATCTGGATTGGGAAGAGTCCAGGATGGAGTTGGCTATGATGAAGTTTGTGAGCTGGGTGTGGACGATCTTCTCTGTGTCTTTGGCCATGAAGGGGAGAAGAGAGATGGCTCTGTAGTTTTTGAGGTCCATAGGATCTGCAGAGGGCTTCACGAGGAAGGGCTTGACTTCTGTGCTTTTCCAGTCATCAGGGAAAGTGCTGGATTCAAAGGTGGCATTTATGGTGCGCTGTAGCTCCGGTGCTATTGCGGCGGAGGCTTTGTAGAAGAAGTGCGGCTGAAGGAAGTGGCCCTTAGGGGCCACCAGGGTTTTTTACAACCAACTACTATGCCTTCCCAAGTAATGTAGAGTTGGTCAAACAGTAGAGAATACAAACAGGCTTTTATTAGCAATACTCTGCAGAGAAGTCCAATCTGACCTGCACCCTAAGATGTCTGCCAAGGGACTGACCCCCCAAAATAATAATGCCTCCCAAGAACCGCCAATCACACCCACAGTGGAAAGTTACCTGCTCATCTCGAACATGAAAAATACAGGCACAGAGGACTATCAGTGTCTCAAGGTTGCTGTACCGACGCTCAGCATCTCCTAAAGTGGGAGCAAAGTTACACACAAGGATAGGAATGCAAGGGCAGAATGGCCTATACATTAGTAAGTCAGAATCCAACCTTGAGCACGGAAGGAAATAATAGCTGAATTCAGTGTTCTACTGAGGCAAGCAATATGAATAATGAGGCCTAGTTCAGACACAGCCTAATGCAGATTATGAAATACAAAATGGAGTCATATATGCTAACTGAAGCTTACACATTGCAGGGATAACTCAGTGGATTGCATAAAAGGGATATGAATGATTCCTAATTTAGCAGCACACTCCTAACCTAATATAACATAGAACAAGAGTATATCAATAAATGATTTTTCAAACCTAAGATGGCGGGCAGGGGTCCACGGGAGCTCCTGACTGAATGCTCTTCATGGTTGTGGTGGTGTCTTCGATGGTGACAGGGATCTAGGTGGAGATGTTAGGCTGGCTGGCATTGCTGGTGGTAGATGTGGTTTTGGTGTCTGGTGTCAGTTCATTGAAGTTGTTGTAGAGGGACTTGATCTTGAGATGGAAGTGGGAGCCAAGTGTGTTGCAGAGGTCCTGGGAAGATATTACATCTGCATTTTTGCTGGGGGTTTTGGTGAAATCCTGAATGATGCTGAATAATTCCTTTGAGTTTCTGGAGATGGTGAGGATTTTGTTCTGGATGAAGGTCCTTTTATTGGATCTGATGTGTTGGTGGTATGCTGTCATGGCGTTCTTCAGGTGGTCTGAGCTTCTGGGGTTTCGGTGTGTCTCCATACCTTCTCAAGACATCTGCAGGCGCGTCTGGATTCTTGGAGGTTGGTGGTGAACCAGGTGGCTTTTGTGGGGCATTGTCTGTTGACGTTACAGAGGGGGTGACCTTGCCTACGCATTTGGTGATCCACCTGTGTTGTTCGTTGGCTGCAGTGTTGAAGTTGGTCATGGGGGAGGGGGATTGTTGTTGAGGGTGGAGTTGATGTGTCCCTCGGTGACCTTACTCCAATTCCTTTGCGGAGGGCATGGTGTAGGTTTGGGAGCAGTGGTTATTTCGAAGGAGAAGTGTTCGCATTCAGTCAGTATTACAGCCACTGACATACCCACTCATATACCCATACAGACATTCACCCACTGATTAAGACACCCATAAAGTTACTCGCATACCTAGTCACTTGCTCGTACAGTCAAACACACAGCTACCCACTAACCCATATGGATACACACGCACCCACTCACTTACTCATACAGATACTTAGAAATACTCACTCACCTATACAGTCATTGACAGAAGCACACACTGAATGAATGAATGGTACATCCTATAAAGTGCACAAATCCCTGGAGGCATCTTGGCGCTGTAGAGATTAAGAAGGAACAGTACGAGGGCCATAAACTGCCGGATCATTGGTTAAATAACCACGTTTTCAGGTTCTTTCTAAAAGCCAGGAGCATAGGTGCTTATTTCAATTCCAAAGGCAAACAATTCCAAAGAATAGCTGTGCTTCTAAAGAAGCTCATAACACCCAAGTGGCCCGTTTGAAAGGGGCAACCCTCAGCAAGTTAGCTGAGCTGGACCGAATATTTCTGTACGGTAAATAGCACACCAGCTTTGCCTTTAAGTAGGCAGGTGATTGTAGAGACCATTGCAATAGTTGAGTCATGAGAGAACCAGGTCCATGACCACCATTTTCAGTAAGTTAGTCGGCAGAAATGTTCCATTTTCTTGACAATTTTGAGCCAATAGAATGAGGAGGAAGTGATTAGGTTGATTTGTTCTTTGAATTTTAATTGATTGTCAAGCATAACGCTCAGGTCTTTTACCTTGAATGCTGGCATAGGAGCCACACCCTTGTCTGATGGCCACCACTGGGGGAACAGAGTACAGGATTATTACAGAATTGAATGATTTCTGTTTCTGAGGAGTTGAGCTTTAAACAGTTGTTGGCCATCCAGCTATTGACTGAGCTCATACATTTGTTGAATATCTTGCCAGCCCCATTTTATTTTTGGCCATAGAGAATATGTTTTGAGTATCATCGGCGTACAATGCCAATGACAACCCAAAGGATCTGATCAGAGCAGCAAGTGGTGTAACGCACAGATTAAATAAAGTTGGGGACAGAGAGCATCCTTGGTGGACCAGTTAAGGCAAGCAGAAAGTTCCTGAGTTAAAAACTATTAACGTCACCATTTGTTGGAGACCTGAGAGGAAAGATTTGAGCAGCGCTTGCGCTGAATCGCTAATTCCTAGGTCCTGCAGATGGTGAACCAGTACATTGTAGTTGACTGTATCAAAGGCCGCTGAAATATCAAGCTAGATCAGCACTGCATTGCCTCCCTTATCGAGCACTGACCTGATTTCCTCTGTGGCTGTAAGGAGAGCAGATTCAGTACTGTGGTGTTCTCTGAAGCCAAACTGCATATCATCCAGAAGATGATTGGCCTCAAGATAGAGAGACAGTTGGGTGATTCATGATGTTCTCTGCTACCTTGGCTGGGAAGGGAAGTCGAGCGACTGATCAATAGTTATGAGGATCGAGTGGATCAAGGGTAGGTTTTCTTAATAAAGAAAGCACAGATGTGGCTTTCCAGCAAGTAGGAAAGATACCAGTTTTGAACATGGTGGAAAAGATAGCTATAAGAAGACGAGCTATAACTTACAGTATCATACGCATCACCCTATGGGGGAATGGTCTGCTAGGGAATCTTGCCTTGCTCTTGGGTATGAGTTTCACAATCTGTGCTGCTGGGGGTGATGTAAATTGCCTAAATGTACTTGGCTTGGGGCTTGAGTCTGTGAGATTGGTTAATTCACCGCCATTGTTGAAGTTGTTAAAGATTTTCAGGACTTTAGTCTGAAAGGATTTGGCAAGAGAATTACAGAGCTCTTGAGAGGTGAAAGCCATTTCCGTTTCACTCGGGATAGTCAGTTTTTTCTACAGTGTGAAAGGGGATTATAGAGGCGTTCATGGCTAAGTTAATTTGAGCTGTAAAGTATTTGGATTTGGCCTGAAGAGTAGAATCTTTAAAACTATCATCCATGCAGCCACTCTCACATTCGCCCCTCCCTTTCACTTAAAAAAATATTAAAAAAGAAAAGGACACACCCCAGCAGATGGGGTCCCTAGGGGCCCAAATCAGCCCAGGGAAGGGGGGGCATGCAGTCCCTCCTGTAAAAAACACAAATTGAAAACAAAAACCAGGACCAGCTATTTGCCAAAGGCCCGTCCCCTTTCTCTACTACTCTGGAAATGCACCTCCTAGTGTAGTTCTGGTTGGGGGATGAAATCCCCTTGGATGCGGGGGGATCTTGGGGGTCAGGAACCCTTTCTGTTACATCCAGTAAGGCCCAAACAGCTGAATTGCTGAGAGGACTTGGAGGTCAGGCTCCTTTTTTTAACACTCTGAAAACATGCCTCCTGGTCCACTGCTGGTGGGAGAATTAAATCCCCTTGGATCCAGAGGGTCCTTGAGTGGCAACAATACCTTCTGTTACCTCCAGTAAGTCCCACACAGCAAGATTGTTGAGACATCTCCGGAGGCCAAACTCCCTATCTTTGCACTCTGCAAACGAGCCGCCTGGCACATTACTTGTTGGGGGGGGTGAAGTTCCCTTGCCTTTTAAGGGTCTGTGTGGCCATAAAGAGCTCCTGTTACTTCCAGTAACTTTCACACAGAGGGGTTGCTGAGAGGTGGTCAGAGGACATGCCCGTTTTCTCCACCACTCTGCAAATGTCCCTCGTGGCACATTACTAGTTGGGGGATGAAGTCCTCTTGAATGCTGTCGTTTCTTCGGGGCCAACAATCCCTTCTGTTATCTCCAGTAAGTCCCAGACAGAGGGATTGCTGAGAGCTGGTCAGAGTCCCGCCCCTTTTCTACACCACATTGCAAACACAACTAATAGTTAAAATACCATAGAAAGTCACTGACAAAAACACTGGCTACAGGGATGTTACAGTTAGGAATCAGCATTTTTAAAAACGTTTGAAATTCACTGAAAGAAATCAAAGTTTACAGGGATATTATAGTTCTGCAATGGAATAAATAAAATCTTAGAAATTCATTGAAAACCCAAAGGTTACTAGGATGTTATAGTTAGGCTCCAGTTTCACTTCTACAAAACCAGTGAAATTCAGAAGTTATAGTTAGCTGAGCTAACTATGACTTGCGTCACCTGCAATGCACTGCTTATGACCTCGCAGATTGCAGCACTCATGACATGGTCAGTGATAGATGACAGACTTAGGACAGGAATATGAAAAGGTCATGGGGAGGGTAGCTAATGGAAATGAGCCACACTGTGGGTTGGTTTAGCCAGCTCTTACTCCACTGGAGGTAGATCGCCATGCTGTATTTTGGAAGTGCAGTGCTTTATGAGAAAGAAGATGCAACACTTTGGAGAAAGTTGTCATGCTTTTGGATGCCATCCAGCATCTCATTGGACAGAGGTCATCGTTAGCTTGTCGCCCTGGAACACTGAGTAAATATGTGAGAGCTGCATAGTCTATACGATCTACTGCCTAAAACTAAAAGGTGAGGAAGGACAGCCTTGCTGGAATCTGAATGTGTACCCAAAGGCTTGCCCTCTGGCTGATAGAATTGGCTGCACAATCTGGTAATACAGCCCTGGAGACTGTACTTTGCTTCAGGGATTAAAGAGTGGAATCCCTGCAAGCTGCAGCTAAACATAGCCCACCTCTTGCATCTCTAACAAGAGTTCTCATCCTGGAGTGTGTCCAGTGGACTTTTAAGAATTTGGTCAGGAACATTGTGGGAATTGTAGTTCAGACATCCCATGGACCATCCAGAAGATTCCAGATATTTGAATGTGTGATTTTGACACTTGGAACCTACAAGGATACCTTCAGGAAACACCTCCTGAGGTTTGGCGATTTTTGGAAAACGTTTGTGAAAAAGCTCCAGGAAATGACCGACCCAACGTAGGGAGACAAGCTGACTATCTTCAACTGTAACCTGGTTAGGAATGTAGGCTCATCCAGCTGAAAGCTCTGGAGCTCCAGACTACCATGTTTTCTCTGGGACCTCACATACATTCAATGAACCCTCACCAAATCTGGCCTACTTTGAAGGATTGATCGACGTAGAAAGAACAATCTCAAAAACTTGTGAAGGTAAAATTTGAACTGAGGCTCTATTGTTGTGCACCTCAAACTTTGACTTCGTCCCAATCAAGTGCAACCAGATGATCCAAAGTTGCGCTATGGGCTTTTAAGCACTATAAAGTGTCAATTCTTTAAAGATTCAGATCACCATTTCTCTACATTTCAATTCTGTTATTTTGGTGTCTATTTGTTCACATAACTATAGCCTATTTTTATAAATTGGTGTGGTATTTTATTGCGTTTTTGTCTTACTTATTTGGTGTTTTCGTGTTGCTCCCTGTTAGCTTCCATGAGTTGAGCTAGGGACTCATTTGTTGAGACCTTTACCGAATTTTACACTGCCTTAGAGTCCTTACTGCTAATTGTAGGTGCATACTTCCCCCTACCAATAACCCACTTTCCAACAGTTAGAACCTGGTGCATCTAGTCTACTAACTTATGCAGAAATTTTCATGCTGACAAGATTCTGTCAAATAACTCAAAGCAGCTTACAAAAATTAATATCTACTATGCATAATCTTACTTGTTTTGAAAACATTTGCTGCAGTACCAAAAAACATGTGTAGAACATAATGTCATCAACTGTCACCTGCACATGGAGTTACTCTTGACCACAAAGATTTATAATGTTTTCAATACATCTACATACCTATGGTGCATTAAGAGCAGATATGTTTTGTAAACACTTACTCCTTTTAGCTAGACCAATACTGTACAAAATTAGGTAGACAATTAATATGGTAGTTAGCCGCCACTATGTAAACCAAAAAACAAACACACACACTCACTGGATGTTTTGAACAATGAGGTAATTTTAAATGTCATCAGTGATGTCATAAATGATATCATAGAATATGTTATGAGTGATGTCATATGTGAGGTCATAAGCTGTGCATGGTGGGGTGCAAGTTATAGCCAGAGCTGCTACCTATAACTGGTGAATTTCTATGATTTCTTTAGTTCAAAGCTTTCATGCTACCACTGACAAATGTACTTAACTATAGCATTACTTTACTGTTAGTTTTTTGTGAATTTCTAAGTTTTATTTTTGTAAAAATATCCCTTTATCATATCTAACTATAACGTTATGTTAACCTTTGTTTTTTGTGTCTGAGAAGCAAGAATGAACTTCAGAGTTGTTTATAAATGTACATATAGTTCTTAACTCTGATTCAATCCATGCTGTATAACTGTGCGTAAGTCCAAAATATGTCTCGCACATATATTTTGTTTTTTTTAAATTGCTACTCATACCAGTATAGGTGTCAGACACTTAACTATAGACACATTATACACATCCAATGAATCACACAGGTGTCAATCAGTCTATATGGAATGTTGTACACTTATAAGGTGTAGGGTTCTCCTGTCACTGATACTAGTAGGCAGTACATTTTAATAATTTTTGGTCTTGAGAAGAACAAACTCTTGATTTAAAACATGCCGCCATGGTTGGCTTTACTAATAAGATTTAATTTCTACCCAAATTAAGCCTTTTTAACATCATTAGGATAATGAAAGACTATGGGAAAAAAATAACATTCTAACCTATACCATACTGTTTGCATGTTGCTTTTTTATGACAGCGCATAACTCACTGTACAATAGCACGTTAGTAACTTGGAAACAGCATGTAACAAAAGGATCTCTGTGACAAAAGTAGCAACATACTAAGCCATGGACATATAATACAGTTTAGTTATTTGTGTGGTGCACGTCATTTGATGCAGGCATATTACCCCCTACTCTACCTTATCATGAGTGGAAACTGCCACTAGACAAAAGGTATTTCTCTTTTGGGAACATTAATCACCAGAGTGATTGTGACGTTTTTCTTGTTGCCTGAAAGCTGATAGACACACAAAGAACTCTCCAGCCTGTGCTTTTTAAACCTGTGTTTTTCTAAACATGGTGCCCCCTGGGGTCTGTGCCAGGTGTGGCTGCACTGCTCACACCACACTAGAGCTGGCCCTGCCAGGACCTCAGGAAAAGCAGTTGGGGGTCAGGAATCAATCCAAAAGCAGCCACAAGTAGGGCCCAGGACAGATCTTCTTGACAAAGGTAAGTTGAGATCTTCAAGGGAAGAGAGCTTGTTGTAGGTTTGTGTCTCTGTAGCGTAACAAGAATTAAAATAACTGGAGTTCATTTCCCAGTCCTGGGTACAAGCGGGAGCAGGTAAAGCTTTGCAGGCCTCCTCAGAAGTGCACTCCTTCTTATGTCATTCACAGGTCCAATAGTGTTTGGAGAGTATGTCTGGGGTGACTCGTTTATGTCTGGCACCTGCTTGTGGGTGGGTTACTCATGGCCCCTCCTCAATACGGAAAATGTTTTCGGGGGGCCCTGCCTACTTTTGCAGTGGTTTCTGTGTTCCCTACTGCAAACAATCCACACAGTGCCCTCTTCTACCTACATCCAACATGGTAGAACCTTTCTTCCAGTGTCTACCGATGAGGTGTGGTCAGGGAAGTGAGCAATCCCACTCCTGTGGTCACTCACAACTGAACCTGAGGGCAACTATTCTCCCTTGGAATTGGTGGCAGGCTGATTAGAGGGACAAAGGAGGGGACACGCCCAGATTTTAGCTACATCTATTTGTGACAAGGCTGGCACCTTTGAAGAACAATCAGTTCCTAGGCACTACCCAGATGGTCAGCCTGTCAGAGGATCAGAACACCTTGACACCAAAGGTATTTATCTTTGCTCAGGGATCAATTTTGCAGCTCATAAAGGGTGATATTCAGCTCATTGTGGCTGTTGAATGCTCATGCAAATTGTTTTCTAGAGTCTTAAGAAAGGTAAAAGGTGGCGTATTAGAAGTAAATGTTTTAAAATACTTAGTACAAATCGAATTAGACCAGTGAACGGGGCTTCTTATAAATCAACAGTACCTCAATGCCTAACATTAGGGCTGTACCAAATCTGCATGATTTGCTTTCCCCCAATTACGCATAAATTCAGGAAAAGTTCACAAAGTCATGCATCATTTCATGAAATGCAAATCTGTCATTTAGCTTAATATTTTCGTTCAAGTTCCCTATTTTTGGTGCAAGGTTACATTCTGGTTGTTCATGTTTTTAACATATTATACATTTAGCAGGAATGGTGAAATAATAACACAATGCGACATAGTGACATAATTTCAGGAATTACACGAAACAAACCTATCTGAGTGAATGGCCCCAAATAAGCAGTGAAAACTGCTCCAAGCTCTGAAGAAGTGACTAGCACAAATGTTGACATCTTGACTACGGGAAAAAGCTAAACGTGTACATGTGGCAAATTAACTCCCAGAGGTGCAAAACTTTAATTTCTCCAACTTTTAGCTTTTTTCACCAAAACCAGTGGATGGTATTCAACAACTAACTGACCATGTGGAGCCCTCTTTGGCTATAGCCTACATCATTGTCTACTCTTACTGGGTCAAACCTTGTTCCTATGTCCGACTCAGGCTCCATTTCTGTCAACCTCAAATCTCACCTAGGACCTGAATCAGTACAACTAGTTGGCTGCTGCAGTTGGCGCTTAACGTTTTTATTTAAAAAGTTCAACGTTTATACAGTGTTACTTTATTTACAAATGTTTACACTGTTTTTCTAATTTGGTTTGGGATTATTCTTGTCTTATGGTTTGAATTTATTACTGTTTTGGTACTGCATAAATATTTGACATCTATGCTGGACTATAGCTACCATGGGGTTGAGCATTTCAATGATGGTGTAATTAATAACTTGCAAAGACTGTTACTATTACTAAAGGTGGATAGTCACCACCCATGACTAATAACCCAATGTGTCACAGTAGTGAATTTAGCTACAAAGAAAAAACAGATAAATAATATGCATGGATCAAAATCACAAAAACATTCAAAAGCATCAATAAGAATACTAAAAAGCTTTTAAGCCTTTCAGAAGTTGGTGATCCACATCCAGATATCTCTTAAAGGTAACATTTAGGCAGTAATGCAACATAAATTAGGACAACATCGTTTAGGACAAATGACAGGACACAAACATAATTTGAAACACACTTCTGTTTTATACGTAATGTGTTATACTTTCTAGGTGCTGCTCATTTCTTTTTTAATAAATTTACTCATTTTTCAAGTCCCTACTTCCCTCTCCAGTCCACCACTGGCTTCGGCCGTTTGTAACTGGAGAGAGCCTATAGTCCCACCACACTTCCCTACTTCCTGCGGGCTAAAGGACCACCACCGTTTTGGGCAGGTGGCTATCTAGTCTTTTTGGTCCTAGGGACCACATTCAAGTGGCTACAGGTCGTGAACGTGCAGCTGCCAGGAGGTTGCAAGAGTCTCTGCAAAGTTAGTGAAGTCTATTTTGTGCCATTAGCAAAATCTTCTTTATTTGGGCAGAACTGCAGATTTTGCGGAAATGGATCCAGCTTTAATTATAAACTGCACCACATGATGATCTGACCATGAAAGTGGCAATGAGTTAGTGAAGGAAAGCGAGCTATTGTAAGAGAACATATCATCCAATCTATACTCAGCCGAGTGTGTTGGTGTACTGGCCAGCAACACCAACTGGAGGCTAATTATTAGGCCAAAAAGGGATTCAGATTCTTAGTGCCTGGTGGACAATAAATTAGAAGCCTGCTAAATTAAGTATTTTTGTTGAAGACAAGTTTAAAGATAATACCTGAAACGTCTTGGAAAACAGGAATGAAGAAAACAGAGAGCTTGTTGCAATGAACTATCCAAAGTCCCTCACCCTTCTTATCTGATTGATCATGCCTACAAATTGAAACACCATCAGGAATAGATAACACAAGGTTTGGACCTGAGCCAGCATCTGCCAAGGTTTCCATTATAAATGCCAAGTCCAGGCTCTGAGCTTGTAAAAAGGCACAGATTTCAAATTTATTTTGAATCAGCGATCAAGCTTCGATAAATGCCCCGTTTAGTGCTTGCTATTTCGGCAGATATTTAGCTGATGGTACCAAACTAACTTTAGTATTATAGAATGTAATATCACATCCTGTGAAATTTATCAGATTACTTAGTTTAAGAAAACCTATTTAGTGACATAGCTGATTTTTATCTGAGGGGTGAAGATTCAGAAGTTGTTCCCTGTTATAATGAAGTGCAATTTGAGGGCCCACTGCAACCGAGTAGAGGTGCTGGTGCTAGCGTGAGCCAGATGCTTGTCAATGGGCTTACCTTACGCTTGCCAGCAGCATGCCCTCCGGTGCATTCACGCCCTGCAACTGCTCGAATGTGGTGTCTAGGAGCACTTCAAAATTCTAGACTGCCAACCTGGCCATAATGGCGGCAGCCTAGTGGCCCACAAGAAGTAGGGCTATGAGGAGGAACTCCGTTCTTCTTTCCCGGAAGATATGCACAGTTCTCCATGCTTTCAGACAAGCCATGAAAACATGGCTTTTTAATAATAGTTTGTTTCTCCTTTGTTAGGATCTTCCTCTCAGTTCCTTTCCTCTGCAGCAGAAAGTATCTAGACGCATTCGGGCAGTAGTGAGCTATACAAATACTTTTTTAAGTTCACTTCCAATGTCCATTTTGACACATGTGGACAATAAAAGATTGTCCAACAAAACAATAGCCTATGACAGACATAGAGCTATTATAGCCATATATTTGTGGAGTGCGGCTATTCACCCAGGAGAGTATCCAGATGCTGGGTTCTTGCTGGGATCAGTTGAAGAATAGAAAAAAAAACAAGGAAAAAGCAATGTAAATGAATGAAATTCAAGGAGAAAGCACTCAAAGAATGGGGGGAAAAAGCAAGGAGAAAGCAGTGAAAAGGAGCATCAACTAGGTTGTTTGCATAATAGGCTTATCTGGTGTTATATGTGTTGAATGGGACTTTAAACTGTGGATTTGCCAGAATCCCAGGATATTGCGGCAACAGAGTAATTCTACACAGTTTAGTGGAGCCATAGTGGCATCCCTTCCCCTGACTATGACGTCCTGCCCTACAATTGACAGGGGAGCAGAGGGGGGGGGGGGGGTTCAGTGTTATACCGCACGGCTATGAGTGCCCTAGAAGATAATCGAGGAAAACTTGATGGGATTGAAGTCCTAGGGATCAAACTGGGCGTAACTCATCCTGTTTAATAGTGGTGGTGGTATACCGCCCACCACAGTCAACCCCACTGCTTAATGGTCTGCTCCATGAAGTGATAATTGACCTCTGCTCAATGTATCAGCAGATCCTTGTGGTAGGGGATTTTAACTACCATTGGGATTTGATGCCTAGAGACCACGTGGCCAGGGGGTTTGATGAGGCCATGACCATGTTGGGGCTGAATCAAATTGTGGACATTCCTACCCATGAGAAGG
Source organism: Lissotriton vulgaris (assembly GCF_964263255.1). Taxonomy (NCBI): domain Eukaryota; kingdom Metazoa; phylum Chordata; class Amphibia; order Caudata; family Salamandridae; genus Lissotriton; species Lissotriton vulgaris. The sequence goes on along the minus strand of NC_141686.1, from coordinate 226,939,818 downwards.
GTCACACTTTAAACCTCATCTGGACTATGTCCTCAGCTGCATCATTGAATGAAGGTGGACCTTGTGGCTGGTCAGACCACTATCAGAGCAATTTTGAAATTTTGGTACTGTGTAAACCACCTCACTTGCCTCCATCGTGGAGAACAGTACAGAACTGGCGTAAGATGGAGGACACCGGACTAAGGGCCGCACTATGTGAGACAGCCCATTCAGGCACTCAAGTCAAGTCAAAAACTTTATTCGGAAGCATGTAAATCATGTCCATAAAAGTACATACATAAAATACATCTTAAATAGAAAATACATGTTAATAGAAAATACACTTTACAATCGCAATCAGCAAAAAAATACAGTATGATACATATAATGGATCAAATAACACACTTTAAAAAAAAGTTTCCAATAAATAAATTATTTTAAAAATTGTTATTATATTAAAAATTCATACTTTTTCTAGAACTAATTGCCTTGAGTAAATAACTAGCCGTATAAAAACAGATGTCAGGGTGATGCAGATTAAAAAGTAATTTCATTGCCGCTTTGATGGTTCTTGCTCCAAATTTAATAAATAAAGGTTTTAAAAAGAATTTACGATATTCACTATACAGGTTACATATAAGTAAAAAGTGCTCTGTGCTTTGTTCTGAAATGTTGTCGCACCGACATGGACCTGTAGGGTGCATCTTAATCTCAGGGAATGCAACCAATAGGTGGGCCGTACCCATCCTCATCCTGGTAAGAACAAACCGATGTTGCCCTTTAGTTACCTGGAAGAGGTAAGGGTGTAGGCCCACAAATTCGTTCAATTGGTTGTAACGTATACAGGTGGAAAGTTTAAGATCATCCGTAGCTCGTCTTTCTGCACAGTGATTTAAAAAGATTGATTTCAGACTCTCCTTAGAAAGATCCGAAGCAGAACAATGATCTAATGTAACGTTTAACCCAAACACATTAGAAAAGGATTCAATTGTGTATTTAATCCATGGGATTTTGAGAAAATAGTCTAGACGTAAACAATCCTCAATGATAGCCCTATTAAATGAGGTTTCGTCTTTCATCCAGACCGAACGCCATAGTATCAAAGGTCTCAACAATAATAGATCATTTAGATGATGTAGTCCTAGTTCTTTGTGGACCAAACTATTAGCAGTGGATGTCGGGAGGCACAATATTTTTTTCAGAAATGTATTCTCTTCCACCTGTAGAGGTTCTACCCTGGATACCCCCCATACCCCTGCTCCATAGAGAGCAGGCGAAAGACACCTAGCTTCAAAGATCTTAAGCATTTCTTTGGGCCTTCTACTACCTAATTTACTTGCAAAAGTAAATATTCCATTGGCGCTCCTGATCATTTTGTCGCGCACCACCTTATGCTCGACATCCCAGCGACCATTTTTGGAAAAGGTGACCCCCAGGTAGCAGAAATTTTCCACACACTGCACCACTTGGCCATCAATAAGATACCTATAGGGTTTTTTAGTTTTAAAATTTCTAGCTCCACACTCCATCACATATGTCTTGCTCTTGTTAATGACCAGCTTTCTTTTTTCAATAAAGGCCACAAAGTTGTCCATCAAAAGCTGTAGACCCCGAGGAGTCCTAGAGAGCAACACAGCGTCGTCCGCATAGAGTAACACGGGGATGGTGCTTGTGTTTACTCTAGGGGCGTCCGCTGGTGCCTTCTTAAGGATCGAGTCTACTTCATTAATAAACAGAGTGAAAAGCAAGGGTGCCAAAACACACCCTTGTCTGATACCTCTCTTGACCCTGAGTGTGTCTGTACATTCGCCCGAAGTCCCGTACCGAACACTCGAGCTAAGCCTCTCGTACAAACGGGCCAGAAAGTATATAATTTCCCTAGGTGCTCCCATTTCTAGCAGAGTAGTCCATAGTATGGCGTGATCCACCAGGTCAAAAGCGCTGCTCAGATCAGCGAAACAGAGGTACAGTGAACCATTTTTTGCTCTGGTGTATTTCCCTATCAGGAGTTCCAGGTTTAAACATTGTTCAATGCAACCTCTTCCTTTCCTGAACCCATATTGGCAGTCTGTCATTATCTGATTAGACTCTGCCCACTCTTCTAGTCGGACGAGGAGTACACGGCTCATAATCTTGACGGACGAATCCAACAATGAAATTGGCCGGTAGTTTTTAACGTTTCCTCGGTCCCCTTTCTTGTGAATGGGAACGATTATTGATTCAGACCAGGTACATGGGATAGTATAGCTAACAGCAGCATTAAAAACTTTGACTAGTACTGGCCCCCAAGTCTCAGGTGCGGATTTATACACATCGACTGGAACACCGTCGGTTCCCTGGGCCTTTCCGCCCTTACTAGCCCTAATACTATTTAAAACCTCCTGTAAGGTGATATCTAGGCTAAGTACTGGCCAAGAGCAACTTATCGGCAACATTACAGTGTTGGGATTAAAAATACCGGAGAAATGCTGTACCCATGATTCCTTACCTACGTTAGAGGTTAACACGGGGAGTTTATCATCTTTTAAAAAGGGGCTGTTTACTACTGACCAAAAAAGAGTACAATTTTTCGATACAGCCGCTAAATCAAATCTCTCCCAAGCTTCCTCTCGTAGTTCAGCTTTCCTTTGCTTAAGAGCTAGGTTATAGTCAGATCTGAGCTTAGCTACAACCGTTTTGTCTCTAGGTTTGGTGGATAATGCCATTTTTAATGACTTCAGTGCCACAGTACATGCATTATTAAACCATCCCCTGGCTTTATTGTTAAAATTCCCAGCAGCAGACATAGAGCTATTATAGCCATATATTTGTGGAGTGCGGCTATTCACCCAGGAGAGTATCCAGATGCTGGGTTCTTGCTGGGATCAGTTGAAGAATAGAAAAAAAAAACAAGGAAAAAGCAATGTAAATGAATGAAATTCAAGGAGAAAGCACTCAAAGAATGGGGGGGGAAAAAGCAAGGAGAAAGCAGTGAAAAGGAGCATCAACTAGGTTGTTTGCATAATAGGCTTATCTGGTGTTATATGTGTTGAATGGGACTTTAAACTGTGGGTTTGCCAGAATCCCAGGATATTGCGGCAACAGAGTAATTCTACACAGTTTAGTGGAGCCATAGTGGCATCCCTTCCCCTGACTATGACGTCCTGCCCTACAATTGACAGGGGAGCAGAGGGGGGGGGGGGGGGGGGTTCAGTGTTATACCGCACGGCTATGAGAGCCCTAGAAGATAATCGAGGAAAACTTGATGGGATTGAAGTCCTAGGGATCAAACTGGGCGTAACTCATCCTGTTTAATAGTGGTGGTGGTATACCGCCCACCACAGTCAACCCCACTGCTTAATGGTCTGCTCCATGAAGTGATAATTGACCTCTGCTCAATGTATCAGCAGATCCTTGTGGTAGGGGATTTTAACTACCATTGGGATTTGATGCCTAGAGACCACGTGGCCAGGGGGTTTGATGAGGCCATGACCATGTTGGGGCTGAATCAAATTGTGGACATTCCTACCCATGAGAAGGGTCACACTTTAAACCTCATCTGGACTATGTCCTCAGCTGCATCATTGAATGAAGGTGGACCTTGTGGCTGGTCAGACCACTATCAGAGCAATTTTGAAATTTTGGTACTATGTAAACCACCTCACTTGCCTCCATCGTGGAGAACAGTACAGAACTGGCGTAAGATAGAGGACACCGGACTAAGGGCCGCACTATGTGAGACAGCCCATTCAGGGACTCAATTCAGCGACCCTGACCAGGAGTACCAGAAACTCACTCACTGAGTGAGGACTGGAATTGATATTGTGGCCCCTGTTCGGAGGTAAAGAACAATGAACAGAACTAAGGGTGCTTGATGGTACTTGGAAAAATTAAGACGGGAAAAACAGGGCCTTCGCCAGTGTGAAAGGCAGTGGCGGAAGCAATATGGCACAGAAAATTATGAGAAATATAAATTAAAACTAGCCTCCTATAGAGATGTAATTATTACAACTAAACCCCGATACTATGAATTAAAGATCAAGGAGGCTATAAACATTCAAAAAGAGACTTTCAGAGTATTGAAAGAGCTGAGCCATAAGAAAGAACATAAGGCGGTGCTCATCAGTCAGGATGACTGTGAGAAAATTCAAGATTTTTTCCTAGTTAAGGTCCAAGACATCATCAGGGAAATAGGTAGCACCTGCCTAATACCCTGTCTCTTCCCAGTTCTAGATCCACCAGACTTTCAGGGTGGCTCACTCTCGATCTTCCCTGCTCTTGATCCAAATGACCTGGCCTATATAACAGCTAAAGTTAAATCGGGGTCACCAGAGGACCCCTGTCCTCCAGGTGTGTTCAGAATTGGCCTTCCAGTAATTGGGCAAGAGGTCCTGTCCTTATTAAACCTGTCTTTGACTACAGGAAAAGTCCCACAGAAGTTCAAAGAAGCGATGGTGATTTCTCTATTAAAAAAACCAAATGTAAATGTAAATGTAGTAGTACTTGTATAGCGCACAAATCGACCCAGGAAGGTACCTCGGCGCATGTACACATACCGCTGTGGAATCCTTCCTAGCTTATCCCTGTGACGTTCCCACTCCTGGGCACCCCCAAGGTGAAGCCAGGCATCCTAGCATTGTTGGGGTTGTTGTGGAGATTAAGCAAACTATTGCCCGGAGTTGCATAGTGGGACCCATGATTAGAATAGGCACCAAGGGGAGAATTATCAGGTCCGAGGAAATTGAGCCGAAGACCCACTGAGATGGAAATTGAACCCTGGTCCTGGGCTAGACCTCTGCACCAGGGTCTGCCGCTCTAACCACTGAGCCACACTTCTCCACAACCAGGGGCAGCCACCAAAAATGTAAAGAACTTTATACCTATTTCGAGGCTTACTTTCTTGGCTAAGGTTCTCGAACATCATGTGCTCAGTGTGTTCTCGTCTTTCCTGGAAGATCACCAGTTGTTACATGTCCAGCAGGCCAGGTTTGGGGCTTATAATAGCACTGAGCTGGTGATGCTTTCTGTGTTAGATGAGCTAAGGCTAACTACGGACAAAAAAATACTTTCTACATTGATCTGATTGGACCTCTCAGCCGCATTCGACATGGTGAACCATGCACTACTGGTAACCTGTGTTCAAGGGCTGGGAGTGACTGGTACAATCCGCAAGTGGATTATTTCCTTCCTGGAGGATTGGTCCCAAAAAGTCTAATTGGGTGATTGTATATCCAGGTACGGCGCTCTGCCGTGTGGGGTGCCGCAGAGTTCTTCCTTGTCATCATTGCTTTTTAATATCTACCTTCAGCCATTGGTAGAAGCACTGACTAAACTGGACTTTCAGGTGTTTAATTACGTACAGTTAATTGTGTGCATTGATAACTCTGCCCAGGCGCAGCTAAATGTACAGAATATCCTCCGGTTCACCATGAACTGGATGACCCACAATTCACTCAGGTTAAATCCAGACGAGACAGAGGTGCTGGCCCTTGGCACAGGGGATAACCCATAGTCCAACCTTTTCTGGCCACTAGAGCTTGGCACTACTCCAATACCGGTGCAGCAAGATTGATTTTTAAGCTGTCAGAAGAACTAGTGCCTCACCTTTGCTACAACAACTACATTGGCTCCAGATTAAACAGAGGTCAATTTAATGGCCTGTGTATTGCACACAAAGCTCAGTAGGGAGAAGCTCCCAGCTATATAAAAGATTGACTGAAGCCATACATTCCTATTCGGTGTCTCCGCTCATTCGGGAGAAATCTGCTGATTTATCCGCGCTTTAATAGAACTATGCTGGGAGGGCTGTCTTTCTCTGTAGTAATTCCCCAGCTCTGGAATAAGTTACAGGGGAGTTTACGTGGAGAATCTACGCTACTTCCTTTTAGGAGGAAGCAGAAGACCATCCTGTTTATTGAGGCATTTGGATAAGCTTCCCCACTTTTGTCGGATCAGCTGGCAGTAGGGGGTTCTGGGTCGATGTTTCAGTGCTTAGAGACCGTTGGTGATCTGGCACTTTATAAATATATATTAACATAACATAACAATGCCTGAGAGTCCTCCAGAGGTTCAAAGTAAAAGCCTGTAAGATCTCAGAACTTTGAACCATTAAATATCAGAGCAGATTCTACATGTTAGGGGTGTAATAGGAAAGTGTAGGAAGGTGGGATACAGGGTTTAAAAGAGGGCATACGTTGAAGGCTCTATTATCAGCGTACTCCACATCTTTTCATGTGTAGAGCAGGTTGTATGAGCAAAATAAAGGTTTAGAGGAATTGTTTATATATAATATAAAAGGAGCACGACAATGAATGTTTATAAATTACATAAAACATTTGCAGCTCCCATATTTCTTTTACTCTAGCCATCGTTTTAGTATTTTTGCACTTGTAGTTACCTACCTAGGCAATTAAACTATTTACATTGGATCAATGTGAATATAGAGAAGTGCAACACATACAAAATCCAATTATGTAGCTGAGACAAGTACAAAAAGGACTGCTGTAGAGCCACTGGGCTCATTTACTGTTATATTCTGACACTGCACCTTAGAGTCATTTACTTGGTCCTCCGATGGATCGTTAATCGTTCGAAGCGGGGTCGGATATGGGGGATCCAATCCAGTTACCCAATAAAGACCATGAATTGGGTAACTGTCCTACAGCCTAGCAGTTAGGTTCAGTATTATAACCCTTAACACTACACTATACAGGTGCAGAAGTATCACAGCTAGACAAAATCTCCTGAAGAATTTTAGTTGGACTAAAATCATACGGAACAATAATTTAGTTTAAGCAATACAGTAAATTAGTATTAAAATCTGCTGGCCAGAGATATCCCTATTCAGATTCCCGTCCATCATTAATACTCTATTGAAATGTACAATCAATACTTGAAGACGAGACATAGAGACAGAAATCCGACTTAAAAATGGTTCAGTTTATCACTAAATTTAAGAAGAGTAAATACATCAATATCAGGTATTTAAAATTAAGTGTGCAGAAAACTTAATGTCTTCATTTGTGTGACAGAAATTACCAAATTCTTAGGAAGTTCAGGAAAGTGTATGAGCAATCTCAGATCAAAATGTCTCTCCCATGAGGAAAAGAAGTCCGGAAATAGCACACAGCGTGTGCGTCAGCCACGAAGGTCTGCTAGCCAGAAAGAAAAGATTTATCTCTTTCCTAATGATCTCAGCAAATCTGCTTACCAGTCCTTTGTCACACAACATATATTGATACACATATTCTGGGGTGACACCTACTGAGTCACCTCATCTGGCCAGACCACTCAGTCCATTGGTCAGTTCGTATAAAAAGATTATCATTCTGCATAAAAGAGACACATTTTGTGGCAAAAGGTGGTGATCATCACCTAAGCCATCGACCAACCCAGTGTATAATATTATTTACAAAAATAGTTAGTTTACAGAGGCACATGAGTGAGTTCAAAGGGACAGTTTCACATGTAGTCCTAGTATGTGAATTGGAACACTATCTTGATGAAACATACTTTTATTTTACATAAACACAATATGTATCCTGAGCTGACATATATTAGGAAATATAAATAAGCAAATGACAAAATCTTGTGTCTCTTCTTTTCTTCTTTTATTTTTGCTGTAAGTCTTCTTAAAAATTCTCTAGCCGTTGCCAACACGTGTTTCATCTTTGGTGGTGTTAAACCACAAACTTCTTCAGGGATGTCTCATCTGAAGTACATTTCTCAGTTCTTCTTTCTCATAACTGAGGATTTGCAGTCTTAGTAATTTCAAGTAATCGCGTTTCCCGGCTCCGTATAACCGCAAGTCAACAATGTACTCTTCATAAAAAAAAAAATATTGAGCAGAAGGAGGTTAAAATACAATTCATGAATGAAAAATTTAGAGCAATGGAAATGAAAACAAGCTTAGAAAAATAAGCTTCTTCAAATAGATTCACACAAGAGTAAAACATGATTGAGGAACAAGTTTAAAAAGGGAGAGAGATTTAAAATACATAAAACTCGAAAGCAGTCATTATTGTAATCCTTATTACATAAAATATTATTTAATTTTCAAGTTTAAGCAATGTGCAACATCCGCAAACTTTGACCATAAAGTGCAAGTGCAATACAGTACAATCCAACCTAATGCAGGCAATGTGCAACATCCGCAGGCTTTGAACGTAAAGTGCAAGTGCAAGATAGTGCAATCCAACCTGGAATGAAGTGCTTGAGCTAAGAAATTTGCTTGTTTAATTAAGTCTAGCAACATTTCATGACTGCTTTAAAACATCAAATAGATTCAGTTTTAGTATTCAATTTAATTTTTTACTTAACCCCCCTTTTATTGCCTTTAGATTCTCAAAATACTTCCATTTTCTTTCAAAACTTCTGACTGCTCCCACTCTACAGGCATATGCTTTTTTCAAAATTACTGGAACTTCTCATTTTGTTAAACCATTTTAGATGGGATGGAGGTTCCTTAGATTTCCAATTTTGGAGTATTAGGGAACGAGCAACTGTACAAGAGATAAACACAAATATTTCCTTGTTATCATTGAGAGTACCTCTATCTTTGGATATGCCAAAGAGGGCCAATTCAGCTGAGGGTATTAGTGTTTTTCCTATAGCCTCCTCAATGTCTATGAGTATGGCCTCCCAAAAAGATTTCAGTTGAGGAAAAGAAAAAACGGTATGGAGCCAACCCCCCTGAACGGCAGCTTGGCATCAAAAACATTTATTCTCGACCTATGGGAACCTTTTCTCGAGTGCTTCTGGAGTCCAGTACCAAATGGGACAAGATGGCCATCCTCTTAAATTTAGCGGCACATAGTGATTTATAGCCTAACAAACTTATAGTTCTCCATTCCTTGTGTGTTAAATCACATTGAGTTTGACTAAGTATTTTCTCAAGATGGCGATCCACCGTGTCTAATTGACCGGCACAATGTAGCCTTTTGTACCAATTTCCTATTACGGTGATTTTGGCCTCATAAAGGAGTGTTACCGGTTCACCCATCGTGAGGAGATGTCCACCAATAGTTTTTCTCAGGAAGTGAACGATTTGTAGAAATTCAAAAAACGTTGGTTGCATGGGAGTGGTTATTCTAGACAGTACTTCTTGCCATGAGATAATTCTATTCTGGACAAAGAAGTGTCTTAATTCCCGAAATCCCAAATTCTCCCAATTTAGTATTCGGCTATTACTAATTTGGAGGCCCAAACCGAAACACTCTCATAAGCTTGAAAACTGGGAAGCTGAGGAGCTCAGATTTTTCTTGAAAAAGGACTGTAATCTAAATAGATGTTCTTCTATGGTCTTATATCTCGTCCTTTTAGGGAGTATTGCGGTCTTTAAAAATACCTGGGTTTGAGAATCGGACTCTTGTAGCATTTTTACTAAGAAGAAGCTATCTCGTTTGTTTTTTAGACCTATCAGACCTGCCACCAAATCCAAAAAGGCTGCCTCATAATATGTTTTTATGTGTGGAAGAGCAAGTCCCCCCTGGTCAACTGGGAGTTGAATCACGGATAGCTTTACCCTAGGGGTCTTTCCCCCCCAAACAAAACTTCTGATCATAGATTCGATATTTTGAAAAAAATAGAATTCAATTTAATAGGGACATTGCTAAACAAAAATATTAGTAAGTGTAGAATCGACATCTTGATCAAAGATATCCTACCAATCAAGGAGAGAGGAATTAAAAGCCATTGGGAGAGAGGATTCTTAATTTTATTCTTTGTTCTCACATAATTAAGGAGATAGAGCTGATGGTAATCACAGGTAAAGTATAAGCCTAAATACCTAATAGGGTCTCGACTTACGGCCTGGACATGCAAGCACGATGGAAGATGGCTAAGACTGGTGTTTAAGGCGAGGACCTCTGTTTTTTTGTATTATTTTTGTAACCTCCTATTTGTTCATATGCTTTACATTCTTTTAATATGCTTTCAATACTCTCCTTGTTTGGCTTTGCATAAAGGATAACATTATCCACGAATAGCTTAAGCTTCACCATCCCGGAGATAGGGGGAGAATGTCGGGGTTGTTTCTAATTTTAATAACCAAGGGTTCAATAAAAAAAGTAAAAGGGCGAGGAGAAAAAGGACAGCCCTGCCTGATCCTGCGGTTAACTTGGATTGAGCCAGCTTTTTCTGAATTTATTATAATCTGTGCTGAGGCACCTTGATAGATGTTCTGAAGCATCGTAATCACTTGTTCTGGGAACCCGAATTTGGTAAAAGAATGGAACAGGGTAGCCCAGTTAACTAGGTCGAACGCTTTTTCCGCGTTGACCATTAAGATACAGGCGGGGATTGAATTAACATTAAAATAATCTAGTGCCTGAATTAAAAATTCAGTGTTAGAAGCCATAACACGGCCTGCTATGAATCCTGACTGATCGTTATGTATGACTTCTTGTGCCGCAAATAAATAATAAATAATAAATAAATACATTAAACGATGGGCCCAGATTTTCATTAGGATTTTATAGTCAGAATTCAGAACGCTTATTGGCCTATAAGAATTGATAAGATTTGATATCTTCTGGACGCGGGTACCATTCCCCCTAGTTTGATGTAATTAAATAGAATAATTAGGGGAGTTACTAGTTCTTTTATGAAGATTTTATAGAATTCAATTGGGAACCGGTCTTGCCCACAGGCTTTCGCCCCTGGTGTTGCCTTTATAGCATCAACTATTTCCCCTAAATTAATTTAGTTGTAAAGCCCGATTGGGCGTAATCTTTGGGATATCTAAGTTCATAAAATAGTCCTGAATCTGAACCTCTTCTACTTGATATTCAGTATAGTAAATGTGAATAAAATGCTCCAGAAAAGCCCTTTGGATCGAACTATTGTCTACTATCTCTTGGTCATTTAACGGATTTCTGATTTTAACTATCTCAGCAGACTCTTGTTTTTTCCTCACAGAGTTCGCCAAGAGCTTTCCTGCCAATTGGCTATCCTCATATATACTTTGTTGGAAGGTTCTAGAACTGTTGATCTCTTCCAATACAAAGAAATCCCTAATTCTGCCTTTGCTTCCTCCAGATCATTCGGGCAAAGGAGGAGCTGTAAAGCATATTCTTTATCTACGGCCTTTTGGAGCGTTGATATCTTTTGTCTTCTCTTTTTGACCTGGGCGGATGTAAAAGATAATATCTGGCCACGTGCTGCCACCTTGAATCCCTCCCAGATCAAGAATGGTTCTGCTGAATCATTGTTAATTTTAAAATATTCTGAGATCCATTCTCCGAAACCTGCCACCCAGTCGTGATTCTGGAGCAGGGTGCGATCCAGCTGCCACCTGGATTGGTCCCTGCCCCCACCACCTAAATTAACTTCCAGCTCTATTTTACCATGGTCGGAAAAGGGATTACATCCAATAGATGAATTTAAAATCTGAATCGATCTTGATATCAAAAAATAATCGATTCTTGATGCCGTCTGGAAGCGGTGTGAATAACAGGTGAAGGATGCCCCTTCTGTGTTTAGTGCACCCCTATGGATCTATAAGCTGATATTTTAGTATTAGGCTTTAGTTGTTTCTTACTCTTATTAGAGGTATCTTTTTTTAAGTCTTGTATATAATTGAAATCTCCTCCCATGATGATCTGTCCAGGGACCCCCCCTTAGAAGGTCGTTGATTTCCAAAATACTAGACACCTCGTCGGATATTTGCCCATAATAGTTTACGAAATTCATTACTTTCCCTTGGAATTTAATTGCTACCCATAACCATCTCCCTTTGGGATCCCTTCTTATTTTTAATATTTCTCCAGATACTCTCCTTGAAAAATAAATTGCATCGCCTCTCTGGGCCACCCCTGCAGAAGCGAAAAACACATGGGAGAAATATTTCGGGATAAATAAATTGGGGGTATTGGTTTTTAGATGGGTCTCTTGGAGAAATATCACATGGGGGCTTGGAGAGACTGCCCATTTTATGAGAGCTCCGTATTTTTGTTTATTTAAAACACCATTGGCATTAACTGATAGGATATTACATTTATTCATTTCCATAATAAAGTTTTCGCGTCATAAAATCCTTCATTCAAAATTTGGTACACACCCTTCCTATAACGTCTGCTCTTTTTTACTGCTTTCACCCCAACCCCCCCTCTCCCTCCCCGAGTGGACCCCCACCCTCCCAAGGGAAGTGGCCCCTTCCATTCCCCCCGTGCTGACCACATTCCCCCCCTTCAGATGGCCTGGGTGTCTTTTTGATACACCATTAGTGACCCTTTAAGCCCGGTGCCCCCCTCGACAGCCAAATTTTAATTTTGTATTTTTATCCTATTCTATTTTATTACCGAGAAAAACAAAAACATTTTTTTTTAGAACTAATTGCAATTTTTCCTACAAGCTCTACCATTATTGCTCAGCGGGCTGGTTTTGATATGGCTGAGATACCCGCCACCCCCTCTCAACACAAATCCCCAAGGATGGGAAACCGGAAACAATTCTGAAGTTTTTGGAAGACGGGAGGGAGTGACCCTCCCGGCCGTATTTATTAAAATATGAAACAAAATTAAAACAAAATTAACAGTTTCATATTATGTACAATTTCATAACCACATTGCGATGTTTGGCTAACCTTAACATATTCTCTAATACAAAGGTCCTCCTAGCCGAACTAACATCCTACAAAACATTTACTTGAAATTTTGAAATTGTACATCCTAACGTTTAAGGGCCAACGGCAAGGTCGTAACCGGTGTCAAGATCCCTAACCCAGAAATATCCCCCTCACTTGTGAGGGGCGGCACAGAGGCGTACCTCAAGTGCAACTTACCAATTTCCCTTGACTTGACGGGGGCCCCAATAAAACTCGACGCCACTTAAAGGTCGTACGAGGACTCGTGTGAGGTATCTAGAAGGTAGCGTAGACCCCCCCCCAAACCCCACACAACTTACCACATCTGCCGTCGCAGACGTCCTGGCCCCGGGAAATTCCCCAGGAGGGGGCTGTAACCCCTCCTACCCAGGAAGGGGTCTTGACCGCCTTTCCTTTCCTTTCGGCGACCCATCCTTAGAAGGGACCGCCTCCCCGTTGAGGGGCCAATGGCCACCTCCCCCGCGCGCTCCCATCCGTAATGGGTGACGCCCACTCATAGGGATCTTCCAATTAGTGCTCACCGATCATGACCTTACCACCATAGGACCGGATAGTTGACCGGCTATCCGGACCCCCCACAACACTTCTACCTAAAGGTCATGTTTTAACGTCTTTAGCCAATCTATGAAGTCTCCTATGAGTAACTCATTCCCCACCCGAGACAAATGCACACCATCCCTCAAATACAAACTGTCCCCATTAATACAACCATGCGAAATAGAATGCAGTGTACTGGAACGGAACAACCTACTCACTTTGTTATTAATTTTTCTTACAGAATGATTCAAAGCTGAAACAGAAAAAGCCCCCCGCCACACTTTTCGTGGGATCATATGGGACCACGCAATCGTGCACCCTGGAACTCTCTTTGCTAACCAACTTACAGTGGAAAGCATTGCCTCAAGGAGAAGTCATCTACCAGTGGTGACCAAATCATTGCCCCCAAGATGTACTATGACTACAGACGGCGGTGACCTCGTCCGCCCTAGCAAACCCTCGAAAAACGATTGAAACTGGTCAATACAGAGACCGCCCCTTCCGTAGAAGGACACACTGTACCCGTATTCCCCAGCCACGTGAATCATGTCACCTGTCTTGAATACGTCCGCGGCACGCCTCACGTATGAGTGGCCCACGACCCACACCTCCTTTTTCACAGCCGGTGATGTCTGACCGCTGGCCCGGTGTTGGGTCGACTGCATAGTCCGCCCCGCCTCGTAGGCTTGCGTAACTGAAAACCAAACAAACAAGAAGCGTGAGTACATCATTACAGCTTCACAACATGTGCAAAGGCACATACCTCTTATAACAATTGGAGGACCAACGCCCCACCCGTTTAACTTGTTCCACATTCAGACCCCTGGCTGTAGCCTCTGTAGCAGCCCCTATCCGAAAGGAATGGGTCCCAAACTCGCCCGGGTTCAAGCCCGCAGCTGTAATCGACATCGCAAGCACCCGCTGAAACTGAAACCTTGTCAGTGGGGTGGCGTCAGCGTGTCTCAACAAGGTCCCCCCCCATGATGCCACCCTTCGTGTTAAATAATCCTCTAAACACTTCACCGGGCACATGGAGGACCCGGGAATCCTGCGTATGATTATGCAGTCACCCATCCCACTCTGATCGGTCTTGGACCTCACAAACGAGACAGTCATTGTCTCCCCTCTGATCTGTACGTGCTCTGCGCACAGCCCTCCCGTCACATCCTGCTTGTTCCTTGCCACTAATTCGCTTACCTGCATAGCCCCATGAAATGCCAGCGTAAAAGCGGCTCGGAATAACACTGTCTCAAACTGAGATGAACAAGTTGCAGGGAGTCTGGATAATAACTGGGCCAACCTATCCAAACCTATCGGGCGCCTTTCATCTACTCTGCGACCCTCAAGGCGTTGCCACCCACGTAGCGCTTTTTGTATAACGAAAGACGCTGTCGGGTCCTGGATCCCATGAGCCCTAGCAACAAAGGAAATGGCAGCCCGATGCCTCTGGGCCGTGGCCACCGATTTCCCAGCCAGATGTAAAGACATCAGAAAGTTCACTACCCATTCCTCCTGACCCCAAAGCTCCTCTCTAGCAGTCCCCAAGAAGGCAAAATAGGACCGGAACGCCCCTTCATATGCCTTCCTTGTCCTGGGTGCTAAACTCTCTCCCACGAGGTTACGAAGTTCGGGGCACCAAGAGACCAGAGAGCTTCGGGAAAGGGTGCCGGCTCCGGGTCCGCTGTGGGAAGAAAACCCAGAAGGCCTACATACGAAAACGAGAAAGGGCATCAGCCGCCTGGTTCATTACCCCAGGGACATGTCTTGCCTTGAATAGCACATTCAATTGCATACACAGTAATACGATTTCCTTGAGCAGCCTCAAAATCCATTTGCATCGTGCTGCCTGGCTATTGATACACTCAACCACGGTCATATTGTCAGACCAGAATACCACAGAGTGATCTCTGAACCCTTCGGGCCATGTTCTCAGGGTCACCAAAATGGGGAAAAGTTCCAGGAAAGCAATGTTACTTGTCAGTCCACTGTCATGCCACCATGCCGGCCACTTTTGTGCAGACCATCGAGTGCCAAAAATGGCACCAAAACCTATGCTCCCTGCCGAATCTGTCCACAGCCCCAGCTCCTCAGAGGACACGGCCGGTTTGCTCCAGACGACTCGACCATTGAAATCCGCCAGAAATGCCAACCAAATGCGCATGTCCTGGCGGACCTCTGCCGAGAGCCTTGTGCGATGATGGCCCTCCTTCAGGCCGACCATGGCTTGAGCGATCGAGCGGGAAAAGGGGCGGGCCATTGGTATAACTCTCAGGGCAAAATTCAACTGTCCCACTAACTGCTGTAATTGATGCAGCTTAACCTTAGATTCACTTATACACATCTGCAGGGATGACCTGAACCTTAACACTTTGTCACCTGGTAAACGGAAACAACCTTCTCCTGAGTTCAACTCGATCCCCAGAAACTCGAGGCAAGTCGAAGGACCAACAGTCTTTCCTGGTGCCAATGGCACGCCAAACTGATTCATTAAGACACAAAATGCAGCCAAAGCCTGCCCACATTCCGAATCCCCGGCTGCCCCCAGGAACAAAAAATCATCGAGATAATGCATCACACGTTGGAAACCCGTCTTCTTTGTGAAGACCCATTGTAGGAAACTACTGAATTTCTCGAAATAGGCACAAGATATAGAGCATCCCATCGGCATACACCTATCCATGTAATAATGACCCTGAAACATGAAACCTAGGAGACGCTGATCGTCTGGGTGTACCGGGAGCAACCGGAACGCTGACTCGATATCAGATTTCGCCATCAGCGCACCGGGCCCCAGGCGATTCAAAATGGCTACGGCCTCATCGAAGGATGCGGACCGCACCGAACACACTTCCGGGTCTATCGCTTCGTTTACGGAAGCACCACGTGGGGCTGATAAATTATGTATCAGCCGAAACTCCCCCGGGTCCTTCTTGGGGACCACCCCTAAAGGAGAACAAACAAAGTTAGCCACCGGGGGTACACTAAACGGACCGGCGACTCGACCTCGAGTAACCTCCTTCCGGATCTTTTCCTGTACCACGGTCGTATGCTGCAAGACCGATATCTGATTTTTACATTTCTCTATTCCTTGAAAGTCCCCCACTGGGATGCGGAAACCATATGAAAACCCGTTTCGTAACACCCCAGCGGAAGTACGATCCGGGTATTCGCTGAGCCAGGGAATCATTGCCAAGGTATCAATCGGGGTAGGTAAAGGCGCCCCTCAGACTATGTTAGACCTGTTTGGCGCTTCCTCTACCCCCGTTATCACCCGTTTTGGCTCTGCACGTGGACTCAGGATGGGATGATTGCCCACACCCACTACATTCGTGTCTAAATTTGCACGACCCCTGGGGCCTAGTACATTTACCCCTGTTAAAGTTCCAACAGACCCCCCTTTTACCCGTATTGCCGGTAGGCCTCGAGTGACTGTCGGTACCCGTACCTGATCGAAAGGGCGTCCCCGCATATTGGCGGGAGGGTTCGCCAACGCTACTCCCTACCAATGGCAATTTCAACATACCAGTATCCTCCATTTTGGACCAGGACACAGAATCATAACAATCCCAAGTTAAATTCTTATCGTGTTCTTTTGCCTTTCTGAACAGATTATCATAGCAGAACCAATGATTACCCTCGTGTGATACAGAGTACCCCATGATCCGTGACTGATAAATCGGCAATTCGGGTAGCAATTCGGGCCTTCGTTCCCCCAAGATCGATGTAAATATCCCCCACGCTTTGCCCCAATTGCCAATGTTTTCATTTACCTTAAAGGCGGCCATCTTTGCGCGCCAAACACTCGGATGCATGAGGTCTTTCTGGCCCTTAACATGCTCCATCTCATAATGATCAGTAAGCAACGAGAAGATGTTTACATACTCCCCTGCCCATATCTTTTCTTTAATAGCTACAGGGACATGCTGACCCAACTTTTCCCTTCGAGAGGGTGCTGACTCATCCCTCGCAATCGGCAATGGCCGCTTACCTGAACCGGACGCTGTCTCTGCGACTGAACCAGTCCCCTGTGACTTCTCTACTGCCGCAGCCGGCGTGGATACCTTCGCTGCTTCCCGAGTTTCACGCAGTTGCTTCATCAAGACCTGCGCGTCGGCAGCCGTGGCGCCCTCGCTACCTTTACCCAACCACGCTGCTAATTGTGCTGCCAGTTCGGGCGGCATATCTTCCCCGGACACGGGGGTGACCACTACGGGAATCGGGTTCCCTTCTTCCGGCACGGGAGTGGGTGCTTCGAGCGGGGTACTGGGACCCGGGATGTCTCCCCCAGCTGCTCCCCTCCTGGGCCTCTTGCCTTTTCCTCCCGGGGCTGCTCCCGCCAAAGGACGTTTCGGCCCCCCTTCCTCGTCTTTATCCATTCGCCTCTTTAGGTCGGTCACCTCTTTCATGAGAACACGCAGCATCTGGTCGGTAGTCATTCGCTTTCCCGCCTTCTTCGGCATTCTCCGACAGAGTATCTGAAAAACAAACAAGAACGATTACAACGCTCAAAATTGGCTCTTCGTTCCGTCTCGAGCTCACGTGCAGCGAGGAGGTGCAGCTTCAGAGCACAGGAACAAGAGGATGCCTTCTGGTCTTACTTCTCCTTTTATCCGTCTTCAGGGCGGGCGTAAACCCGCCCCTGCCTGCCCAAGGGCATGGCCAGCCGCGTCCGTGTCTAGGCCAACCCACTCTAGGGCAGGAAAAGGCGCGCCCCGGCTACGCCGCTTCGGGCATACCAGCCGAGACTCGCCTCCCGCCCAAGATGGCTTCCCGGGGGGATCGTGGTACTCTGCCATACGTTCGGGGGGACCGAATGGTCGCCCCTTTCCATTACTCAAACATTTGTTTCTGGAGTTATCTCTTTTAAGAGAGATTGAGCTTCCTCAAGATTGGAAAACATATAAACTTTCCCTTTACGAGAACTTTTAACTTAGACTGCTGAGCGATTGAGGCTTGGCCGCTGTTCATTTTAAACAAGTGGAGAATTTTAACAAATTCTTTCCTACGGGGTGCAGCTGCAGCAGTCATGTCTGAAAAAATTCTGCATTTAATTGTCTCAGTAACGGAAAATTGTCTTTGTTGAAATCCTTTTGATAAAATCTCTTCCTTGTTCCTAAAGTCAGCAAACCTCCGAGCCGGAACCCGATGTGCTCTCATGATTGACAGATCACCTTCAAACTTTGGCAGTACTTTTTGATGAATAAAGGAGTTGACCCACTGGAGTATATTTGAACCTTCCAGTTCTTCAGATACCCCCACTATTCTGAGATTGGATCTTCAGGATTGGTTCTCGAACTCCTCAAGCTTGTTTTCAAGTTTGCTTTCCACGAGGCTCTTTTTAGTTGCAGTCTTTTCCGCCTCTATTCTTGCTTGATTGATGTGGTCCTCAAGAGCTGAAATTCTTTCCTCCGCCTCGTTCAATCTTGTGGGAAGTCCTTGCATTGATTCTTCAAATTTGTCTAATCTAGAATGTAGAGCGGCTATCTCAACTTGCTGATTTGACTTTATCTCCCGGATCTCATCTAGAATTAGGTTTAACATCTCGCGGATGTCCATTTGATAGCTCACTTCCTTCTTGGGGCTGCCACTTTCCCCCTTTTGAAGCAACTGGGATGCCGAAGTTGAGATTGCAGATGTTAAACCTTTTAAGTTCCCTACTTGATACACTCTGACATGTGAGTTAGAGGGGGATTGAAGAGCTGCAGCGGATGGTGAACTCTGCTCAGAAAGAGTCTCTAGATTAGGATCTTCACTAATCAGGATCGGACTTGCTTCCATTTCAGATGCTATACTGCTTGGTTGAAGCTTTTCTGCCACCACAGGGCCACTTGACCTTGACGGTGAGGGAGCTGCACATATCATTTGTGGAACAATCTCGGGCGGTTGTATGAGAGAGTCATTCCCTACCACTGTTACTGAGGATAAAGCTGAAGTTTCAGTTTCCGTTTCTGGATTTTTTTTTCAAGCGGGACAGCTGAAAATTGGGGGGATTCAAATAAGGGAAAGTGTCTTTTTTCCTTCACTATGTTCATATTTTTAACGCCAGGGGATGGCTCGACCCCTGATCCATTTTTTATTGATGCTGGAGTATCTTCCGTCACATTTTCCATGTGGCTTTCTCCCCATCTTTTTCTCCTACTTCCCCTAATTCTCCTATCCTTCCATTAGGGGGAGAAGTTAGAGTAATGTGGAGATCATCTTCAGAGCTATCAACCGCCGAATCTTTCCCCAAAATGGGCGAGACTGAGCTTCCTTCTCCCTCTCCTTTCTTAGCCTTCTCCCTCTCTTTAGCAGCTAACCGTGCAGCTTTTCTGGCAAGGGCTAAGCGTGTTTTACTTTTGAGACAGGCAGTTAACTCAATTTTCGCAGTTTTACTTGCTTCCTTACTGTCTTTGTTGTCTTTCAGTTGCCTCCCCATGCCACCCCACGGGGTTCCAGATTTTTTCAGGGCAGATACTGTAAATAGAGATAGTAAACAGCAAACAGTCTTAATGTACAGCCCTAATGTCTCTTCTTTTTTTTTTTAGCTACCCCTCGCCTCACCTTTAACTTGCAGAGGGTGTGCAGGACAAAATGCAGGACACGATGAACAAAGATGAAAAACAGCCTGCCTCGCTGCTTGTCACTCCAGGGGGAAAAAGCCTTCCTTTCTTCCTTCAGACGGTGGTGCAGGAATAAATATTTTATCCTGTACAGCAAGCAGTCAAAGTTCTGACAAAGTCTCCTCAGGGAGCAGCCAGGGGCTGGGAGGTGGGTGAAGCAAGGGGAGCGCTTGCACGGGAATCTTCTCTTGCCACAGATTCTTAAGGGCCTCCGGGGAGCTCCAACTCAAAAGGACAGTGAGCCGCGGTTCATTTTCCCGCAGCTCCTCACTTCAAAACGCTGAAACGCCAAAATGCCATTACCGCAACGATTCACTGCCGCGATTCACTGCCGCGATAAACTGCCGCGCGGCCGAGGCGGGCGGGGCTAAGGGTCGTGACGGCTATCCGGAGGCGTGGAACTCCGGAGCCATCCCCAACTGAGTCAACAATGTACTCCACGTGTAAGGAGAGACCATATGCTCTTCCTAAGATGGAGTAACGTCTTCTTCGGACTGGTATTGATTTGATCATGCCTTTTGGTTGTAGATGGATGGCCTAAACCGTATCCTTGGAGCTTTCTATACTGTACAAATTACTTTCGTTATCAACACAGCCTAGGGTAACTATCACCCAGCCATCCTTCTACTGTCTTGTTACTTTTGTTTTACATTTCAAGTTTACGTAGCCTTTCCATGAGAATAAAATGCACGCTAGAAAGAAAATGTAGCCTAAACTGAATTTGGTTCTTAACTTAAAAGTGGAAACTAATGGAAATATACATGCATTGTAGAGTCCGGTGATTTTATACATGTGAATAAATTACTGTTCATTTTAGTTTCATTGTAATTGACACGTGTAACTGTGGTATATTAATAATTTTCAAAGTGTCAACTTATAAAACTATTTCAAAACACAGAAAGGAAATGTCATTTCTAATAATTCTCATTAGTACATACCGAAGAGTATTCTGTAGATGTTTCAAAGAAATTGGGATTATTATAAACGTGAAGCACCCTTTTTTCAGTCACATTTCCACGTATGCAAAAACATGGAGTTTAAACATGAAGCTCCTAAATACACACAAAATGTCACCTAAATCACATTAGTTTCATATTTATATACATACATTTTTATTTAAAGGAGGTGGGTCAATGAAATCTCTAAAGCACGTGGGTCATCACATTGATATTATTTTTCCTATGTTAAAAAACATACACCATTACTATATAGTAAACAGGAACCTGTATTGTTCAAACAAGCATTTGTCCCTGATTATGAGTCCAGATGTGAAATGTTCTGGTAAAATGGCTGAATCTGAAATAATGACCATGCTTTTTACACATGCTATTTTACAGCCTGAAAAATCAGCAAGAAAATGTTTATGCATAGAACCATTACATTAGTCAGAAATGAAACGAAACATCATGAAATAAGTAATTTGCTTGCTGCAATTACATTGCTAGTGCAGAGGTGAAAAGATTGAGTTGGCAAATTTCAGATTTTTTTTTCAGATAGCAAGATGCATTAGGCTCACCTTCTAGCATTTGTGGATTTACAGTCCATTATAATCCATCAGAACAAACAGATTCATATTCGATTCGCCTAGTCTTAGCAACAAGGCATGAAATCATTATCAAATGTTTACATCGGCGAGCCTTAACTTTAGGTGCTTGCAGAGGAGGTTATTAAAGAAGAGGCTTGTATAATGGGATATTTGGCACATCAATGAATGAATGAATGAAAGGCATGACATGACTTTTAAAGAGTGCGGCTACCACTATAGTGTCCGGGTGATCCAAACAGGCAAAACACCCTATTTCTTCTTTTTGATACGGGGTATGGACAAGAGGCTCAGCAGTATGCAAACGTCGCGGGCTTTGAAGATAATCGTTTTTTTTTTCATGGAAGTGCACCTGAATGCAGTATTGAGAGACAGAGGCAGACTTAGGGAGATTAAATAGCAGGCGTGCAGCCATGTTTTGAATCTTTTGTAGTCTATGCAGAAGGGATTTGGGGAGACCATCGTACAGTATTAGACCGTATTAGAGCGTATACTACCTATTTCTGGGCTTCCCAAGGCAGGAATTTAACCCCTACGTTCATATCCGCATCGGTTAGGGGGGACGGCGGGCAGGCCAGGCCCCTACGCAAACCTTAAGAGGTTCTGCATCTAATAGTAGGATCCCAGTTTTTCACGGGTAACATTAAAGAAAGTTGTTTTAATCCAATCCATAAACACAGTAAGGCGTACTGTCATTTGTATCTTGGTCCCAGGATTGTTGGTATTGTAGGACTGCAGCAGCTGAGTGTCATCAACATAGAATTCTACCTGGTTGTCAAAAGATTCGATGAGGAGGCCAACGGGATCAGCTATATAATAAATATTGTAGCACTCAAGGTAGAGCCCTGATATTCACCATAATATAATTGTTTGGCCGCAGAAAGGAAAGGCTGGAGCCAAACTGCTTGTTCCCTGTGTTTCAGAAAAGAGCTGAGACAGGCCAGTGACTTCACTTTAATTCCCATGTCAACAAAACTGCCCAACAAGATCACATGTAAGAATGAGTCCAATCATGCAGAGAGATCCAATAGGATCAGAGGAGAATGTTGGCCCGCCTCCACGGTACTATATAGCGCTCCAGAGCCAGGCTGGAGAAGTTTGGATGTTGACAAAAAAGATGTTTGCTGAGTATTAACACATGTCTTTATTATTTTGGGAGATTTCAGGAAACGGAGATGTGTCTGGAATTTGAGAGTGTCTTTGGATCAGCCTTGGGTTTTGTCAGCAAGGGAATGACACTGGTCCTCTTCCATTGTTAAAACTAGACTGGAAATGTGGCATTTAAAAATACAGAAGGGTATTGCTGTGTCTGGACACCCCCGGCAGTGAAAGAATGTAAAACATAAGTTCCAGGGGCCTTATTTATGAAGGACTTGCGCCGCCGATGCGTCACTTTTTCCCATGTTAAAAGTGACGCACCGGCGGCGCAAGTCCTTCATAAATAAGGCCCCAGGACATTAAACATAATGCTGATGAAATTCTATAAAAACACTAGAACGGAACTGACTCCTCGGAGGACCATATATTGAGCATTATCCATGTGAACAGAATTGGGGATTAGAAGTAGGAGTCTAAGTTGGGGTTTTGAGGGACCAGGTGTGATACACCACAACACCATGTATGTCCAACGATCAATACAACATGTTTGCCTACATGGCATGTGCAAAATATGACCGCTCCGAAGGATGTTGACATGTGGCAAAAATGTATAAACTAGATGGCATATACGACAAATAGGTTGGGATGTGCCCATAGATGACAGTATAATAAAACATGATAAAGCAATGGCAATGCAAATATTATTGTAACATTACTCACTTGTCTGTCAAAATTGTTAGGGATGACTCTTATCATAATAGCATTTTAATTTCTTGTAGATGGAAAGGAAATCTACGGACAATAGTCTAAGGGAGTATGTGAAGAGAAGGACTGAGAGGTGCATGAGAAGGGCTGAGGACTCTGTGATGATAGAAGTACTGAGCATGGGAGATATGTGCAGAGGATGGCTGAGGTAGGTGTGGTAAGTGGACTAAGCTGACTAAGGTATAGCCAGAGGTGGTCGAAGCAAAGTATCCACCTAGGAGGAGTGAGTGAGCATGAGGCACTGGGAAGAGCAGGGCTGAGGGTGTTATGAGGAGAGAAGGGATGAGGGAGTTATGGGGTGAGGAAGTCTGGAGGTGGTATCGATGTGAAGATAAGTGATGCATGTAATGTGAGCATTGTGATTTAGCCCTACACAATAATGTATAGGTCAAGCATGTCCAGCCATATGTGGTTCATTTGTAGATGACTAACAGCTCATACCTCAGTCTTGTCAACTTCTTTGATGGAGCAATGGTTTTTCCCTTTTATAGACCAGTTACAAGAGTCAATTCATTGAAGGGCCGTTTCTATTATATACACTGCCATACTTTATTTAATACATCTCTGGCTTTAGATCTTACTGACCAACTAATTTAAGGGGCTTTCAAGACAATAGGGTTGTGAAACAGTTCCAGTTTGGTATGAGATAGTCCTATTGTTTTATTGAACAACAGTATTCATCCTGCATACGCTGTGCAGGCATGTATTCCATATTTAAAATGATGTTTTGAAATGCATTAATTGTGGATTCTCATATAGCACCTATCTTACCATTAAACCGATGTGGATTTTCCCCAGAAATGCTAATTTTTTATCATGTATTACAAACCATATTAATCCTAAGAAACATGATAGTCAATTACAGCTTCTGAAAAGGCATTGTCCAACACAATTGCTGTACATAGTTGCTGCCAATTTCAGTGTGTCAATCTGAACAAACTTTTATGGTGAATAAAAATATCTAGAAGGTCAACTCATGGTACTTGGCTCAAAGATTTACTCTGGTATAGTTTTGCCTTACATTTGAAGTCATATATCCTCATGGAAAAACCTATATGACCCAATGTGCATGTGTGTATAGAAGTACACATACTAGCCTTTGCTACCCTACCAAACATTTTTACACAAATGTCAATTAAGACACCATAGGAGGAAGCTTGTACATTACTCCTTTGTAAAATCTAAGGAGCATATTACGGATGGAATGGAGTTGCAAGATGCTAGAGTGGCAGAAGTTCCAAATGAGATTTTTGAAGCCATGAAAGGCCACTTTGCCTGGCCCAGAGTTGCTCAATACATTCTGAAGTAAAGAAACGCAAAGCAAATCAATGTGCTGTCTTACTCTGTGCAAGGAATGCATTCCATGGGCATTGTGTGGCTGTTCCCACGCATTTCCCATGGTTTCTGATTCATACCCGGATTTACAAGAATAGGTAAACTTGGGAATGCACCAAAAATATACGCCTTCCCAGGGTGGCATAATGAGGAAAAATATATTTATTTAAATATTTTGTATTCTCTATTTCTATGTGTGCTGTATTCTTAGGAAGATGAGGAAAGAGGAATATGCCTCCCAGTATTATTTTTTTGCAGAAAGGTCTCCCTTGGCAGGAAGGGAGACCTTCCTACACAAAAACAATTGTGCCAGCAACACAGGCACCCTTGCACCATGGTGCAAAGGTGACTGCTTTGATAATAGGCTGCTGAGAGGACACCAGCCTAGGGTAAAAATCAGGAATGCACTGTATTGCCTTAAATACACCACATTTCTGCCTTTTCCTTGTCAGGCAGTGAAGCACTGCAAGGACACTTGCTGATCTGCACTACGTAACAAGTCTGTAAATAGTCCCCTTGCTGTACTGCAGTGCCTGACAAGTATGGAAGTAGATCCCTCAATGTATTGCCACCCAACTAGAGGAACAGGGAAGGTACAGGAGAGGAACTCTCTTAGTTAATCGAGGATAAGATGTTCTGAGTCCTCAATATTTCAATATGTGTGCCAAGTGGTGGTTTCAACCATGTGCTAAATACCTAATAAGATTCTTGGATTCTTATTAATGATTACACCATTCATATTGCTCTCATGTGCCTCTATTCTGCTATTGTTAAGCTTTGCTTCACTGGAACAACTGCATATATGCATAGATGGAACACTGGACAATATTGACCAGGAAATCAAATATTGGAAGAAATTAATAGGTATCAAGCTTTGTCTCACTGGAAGACCGATGTTGCACCCCTCATCGTGGATTTGTTCATGTTTCTGTGTTAAGAAACCCATGCAATTTTCAATTCAAAATTTCTTTATTCGACTGTAAGTAAATTCAGTCCTAAAAGTACAGAGAAAAAATACATATGTTAACAATTCATTGGTTAAAAAATTGTGCCAGATCTTGCTGAGACTTATTGTTGCAGCCGCAAGCTGGCAACACTTGTCCCCTATGAGCTCCACTGGGCACAGCTAGCATCAGGTGAAATAAATCAAAGCGAAATCTAGTCAATAAGAAGCGCTCGTATCTGGAGATGGACCAGGATAGGTATGGTTCAATTTGTATACATGATTTAGTTAAAACATGACTCATCACACTACCCTTCTTCTTTTCGGACTCTTCCCTGGCCAGCTGCTGAGTCATCAAAAAAGTGTCCTTTACAGATGTTACGTCGCACTTAGATACTTGCTGTGGCGTTAGGAAGAGGTCCAACCTGCCCAGTTCTTGAAGGCAATTTCGAATATATTTTATCCAAGGTATCTTGAATTTACCTTCCCAGTTGAGTGCTTCAGGTAAAATGTTTTGGGTGAAAGGTATTTCATTGTTCAACCGACAATTTAGCCAGCACAGCAGGGGGTTTACAGCAATTTTGTCCTCTAAATGGGGCATACCCAGTTCCTCATGAGTGGAGAAGTTAGCCGTGCTCTTCGGTAGGCATAAAACTTGTTTTAAAAAGTTGTTTTCAGTGATTGCAAGATCGGCCACTGGTAAGAAGCCCCAAAGATCACTCCCATAGCAGGCGACTGATTTACCCATTTTGCGAGCAAAGTCAAATATTGCAGCATTGGTCCTTATTAGATCTCCTCTCTTTTTCCTTAATGCGGGTCCCCATGTGAAATTATGGTCAAACAATACACCAATATATGAGAAGGTTGTTGTAGTAGGTATTTTTTCCCCATTAACGGAGAATGGGTAGGACTTTTCAGATCCAGATCCTACCTTCATGACAAATGACTTGGCATTGTTGATACACAGACCTTGTGAGTTCATAAATTGGAAAAAAGAGTCTAATAAAATCTGGAGGCCAAGTGCAGTTCTGGAAATAAGGACGGCGTCATCAGCATAGAGCAGGACAGGGACGCCCCTTTTCCCTATGTATGGGTAGTCCGTATTTGTTTTTAAAAGGTGCTCCTATAAATCGTTTATATATAAATTAAAAAGAAATGGTGCTAAAATACAGCCCTGTCTAACCCCCCGATTTATTTTGAAGTCTCTGGTTACTTTTAAGTCTTTGGTGTACCGCACATTTGCTCGTGTATCGCTGTGGAGGTCGGCCAAAAAGTTAATCAGATTTTTTTCAACTCCCATATTCAACAAGACGACCCAGAGTTTACTTCTGTCAACGCAATCGAAGGCCGATGAAAGGTCCATAAAGGCCATACTTAATGTTCCATTTCTAGCCAGGGTGTATTTGCCACTGATTAAATATAGATTCAGGCATTGAGTTATTGTAGAGTGCCCTGGTCTAAAACCGTACTGCACTGGTCACATAACTTTGTTGTTTTTGGCCCATACGGTCAGCCTGTTTAAAATGATCCCTCCAACAACCTTGGCGACTGAGTTGATCAAGGAAATTGGCCTATAGCATGCTGCATTGCTTCTGTCTCCTTTCTTGTAAACGGGTACAATAGTTGAGGCTCCTAAAGACTTTGGTGCCCCGGTGGCAGCTCCAGCGTTGACAACCGCCGTGAGGATTGGGGCCCAGAAGGAGACATTGGATTTGAATAAGTCTGGGGGAAGGCCATCTGGACCCGGGGCCTTATTACTAGTTAAACAACGGATCCCCCTTTCCACTTCCGTATCTGTGAACAGCAAAGGAGCTTATAAGGGAGGTTTAGGAGCTTGTATCGGCCGGGGACCGTCACTCTTAAAAATTAGGCTAAAGTGGGAGATCCACTCGTTTTCAGGTATGACAGTTCCGAGACTAGCAGCATTAGGGTCATCGAACATCGGCTTGTTGATTATGCTCCAAAACTTGGAGCTATTGATCAGGATTGATGGGTCAAGTAAAGACTCCCAGATTTTCGCCTTTATGACCTTTTTGCGGAATACCAAGGCAGATTTGTATTCGGAGCGCAAGATTTTAATTAATGCGGGATCCCTTGGTTTATTCTTAAGAGCCGTGTTCAGTTGTCGACTGGCTCTTGAGCAGGTGTGGTCAAACCATCTTGGCTGTTGGTCAATTAGTCCCTTCGATGGTACTGAGAGTAATTGATCGACTCTTCGAGTTAGCACAGCAAAAGCAGATAATATGAGATCAGGAGGTGTGGTGTTGGAGGCACAGAGGGTAAGTTCTTGATCACAGCTCATACTAACGGATTCGAGCAGAACATCACTGTTTATCGAAGTCCACTTTAAGCGGCGGTTTCCATGGATTAGTTTTAAGACACCCGGGTCTTTACGATTTTTGCGGAGTTCAAAGAGTCCGTTTTCAACTTCCACTGAAATTGGGTTATGGTCGCTGTAAATGCTTTCGTGAATGTTAAAATTTATAGCTGAGTTTGCCATGTCAACAGAAAGGAGTATATGGTCTATATAGGATCCTTGCTCTGAGCCTTTGTAAGTTGGTATTTCAAAGATGAAGGAGTCCTCTTTCAGGGACATTGCAATTCTCAAATCCAGACCATCTATTAAATTGTTCATGTTGGAACCTCGTGGGCAGTGCGCAAAGTGAAGGCCTGACCTGTTGCCACAACCCAAAGAGCCCAAAGTTGACGTTGTCGGATGCCCACAGATATGCGCATTAAAGTCGCCAACGATTATTTTGTTCCGTGGTAGTTTTGCCAAATTGTCGTGTATGTAGTCATAAAGTTTGGTAATATTACATTCGCCTAATGGCGTTACGGAATTGTGAAAGTTAACCAGGATTAATGTTTTTTTGCCCTTCTTAAGTTCCAGGATCTGAATATTCCTGTTGTCCGATTGCTTGTTTTTTGTCTGTGAGACCAGGGAGAGGCTGATAAATATTGCCAGTCCCCCCTTAGCCCTTCCACTGGGTGATGGAGATGCAGGGACAAAGAAGCTTTGGAACCCCTCAATAAAAACTTTATTATCGGTGAGCCAAGTTTCCTGAAAGCACAATATGGTGTAATTTCTGACAAAAGCTACCCACATCTGGTCGTTAGCTTTTGCAGCCAAACCTGCGATATTCCACAATAGAATTTTGATGGAGTTAGGGTCATTATGGTCTTTCACTGGCTCTAAGGACATGTGTAAGGGTGGGTGCAGGTTTAAGTTAGAGTGACTTTCGATATCTATCAGGTAGTTTCTGTTACTTTCTGGAAAATTGGAACATGTAATATTGGAGGGAGGGCATGGGTCAACGGTAGGAGGGATAGGTGCACCTTGTGAAGAAAAGCTTTCAGGGCTAAGTGCTATCAGCTCTATTTTAGAGATATCTAGTGCTGCGCCAGGGAAATCATGGGTACTCACTGGTTTATCAAAATTTACTAAATTGAGAGGTACAACAGAGTTTAACTGGCCAGTTAAGGAACTAGAGGGCGGGACGGATGGCAGTCAATCCACCTCATCCAGATAATCGTAAGTGTCCAGGGCATCATATCTGTTTGAAATTGGGATCTCGTATTGGTTATGGGCCAGGTACGATTTTGTAAAATCTTGTTTGTATGGATAATGAACAGGTTCTAATTTCTCATACATTGAATGGGATGGATAGTTATAGGTTCTACCTTCCCAAGGATGGGCGTATCGTTGCGATTCTAAGTCCAGAGTCAACCCCTGATTGGAAGCTGAGGGGGGAACCCGTGTTTGGGAATGAGGTTGAGGCGCCAGGGGCCCCTCGTAGCCGTAAGGGCATTTGGAATTATGCCTTTGACCATCAGGGTTACGTGGATAGAAATAGCTTAAACCCATTGTGCGAATCAGACTGTTTGTGGAGGAACTCCTCCAGTTGGCGATAA
Source organism: Lissotriton vulgaris (assembly GCF_964263255.1). Taxonomy (NCBI): domain Eukaryota; kingdom Metazoa; phylum Chordata; class Amphibia; order Caudata; family Salamandridae; genus Lissotriton; species Lissotriton vulgaris. The sequence goes on along the minus strand of NC_141686.1, from coordinate 226,910,521 downwards.
ATTTAGCAGCTCCTCTATCTTTGAAGCTGATCACAATACAGTCTCCCTCAGTTGATTTGTATCTTGTCCCCACCCAATCTACTCTCCTCACGTGAGAGATGGTCCCTGTTATGTGGGAGGGAAGTGGTCTGTGGGTGGTTAGCCATTGCATAACCTTGTTCTTTAGTTCCACATAGGTTTCCTTCCTATTTTCAGTTAACTTGGGTACCCCAATCATAACTATTGTGTGGGCGTTTGACTCGGGTGGAAGATTTATATGGATGGCTGGTCTTGTCATCCTAGGTCTAGGCTGATTTGTCCCTGGTGCATTATTGCAAATGTTCGTGGTTGGAATAATGGGATGCCTTGATATTTCATTATTGGCTATAGCTGTGTCCGAGGGGAAGTCCTCCGCGGCCCATTCACTGTCGTCAGCATCCTCAGAAATGGGTGCGATCTGCGTATTATTTGTAGGTTTGACTACTGTCTGGACTGGGGTAGATACTACTTGTAGAGTTGAAGGAGGGTTAGTTGTAATTGGTGGGCCCTGTTTCTGTGTTGTATCCTGTTTATCAGTACTAGTCGCTGAGTTACTAATATTGTTGTTTGCAGATTTCAAGTTGTTTTCATTAAGAGTTGTGCTTGCTGGCACAAAGGTAGAGGTTGTGTTAGACACTTTAAGCATTTTGAGGATGTCAGAAGAGACTTCGTTTTGTGCTCTTTCGAATTTTCCTAGGGCCTTCTCTATGTTGACTATCCGATTATTAATAGGTTGTAAAAGGGATTTGATCAATGTTTCAATTTTGGACAGGGAAGGCATTTTCATAGAGGATATCTGGACTATATGCCCTGTCTGCTCATTGACCTGGATGCTCTCCGTGTTGATGTTATGATTACAAGACAAAGCCGGGTCTTGAGGAGGAGTGAGGAGGGGCCTTATTAAAGTGTTGTTGGTGGGGTTCCCCTGTGTAAGTTTCTGCCACATATCTTTAATTGAACATTTCGGTTTGCCTGCAAGGTGGTGGTTTTTTTTCATAAGATGTTTGGTCTTACGTTTTTTCTTAGCACACTTCTTATTACTTATTTGATCAAGCGTTGGCATTGGTGCAATTTGATTGGCAGATGTATGACTCTCAATTAGCTGGACCTCAGAGTCTGGAGAAGATATATGCAAACGATTTGTGTTATTACCACAGTTAGTTAGAATCGAGGGACTACTCTCATTTGCAATCGTTGAAGGACATGTAATCAGGGATTTTGATGTTGTATCCTTGATGTGCAAGTTTGGTAAGTCTGTAAAAGATTGCATTAAGAGAGATTCTTGAGAGTTAGAGCTATCGTCCATGATGTGTGTATTATTAGTGGTATGTAGAGACAAGTTTGGAAAGCACATGTCTGGTGTCAGGGAGAGACGTCTCTCTGTGTCCTGGATAGCGTCCGCCACTATGCTGATTGTTTTTTGCAGCATTATATCAATGGCAATTATAGTTGATAATGGTGTACTCACGGATTTTAGTCTTGTTGTGGATCTCGTTGCCATTGGGGTTTTCTGCGCTTTCGTCATCTTCTGGCAATGGTTGTATATCCTCACAGCGTGTGTTGAGTGCGTTTGATGCCTTATGGCAGGGTGTCTTCACTGCAGAAATTAAGGGGGTGGCCCGTCCTGGCCTCCTCGGGCCTCAGAGTGCCCGCCCTTTGCCCGGGCTTCAGCCGGCGCACTCCTGCGCGCTCCCGCGACGCGGGGGTGACGCTGCCTTTATGCGCCGCCTGGCACGATGGAATCGGCGTGTGGCGCCGCAAAGGCTGTTGGGGGTTGTAGTTTGGGTGCCCCCCTCCGCTCGGCGGCCGCTTCTCGTGGTCAGATGCGGCGGCGGGAGGGGGACACTGCAGGCAGGCTCCTGGGGTTGTTGATGGAATCCCCTTTCACAAATATCCCCTCGCTCGTTCAGGCTCCTGTATTATTTCCTTTGTGCTGCAGTCGTTCGTGTCACCCGCTCGGCCGGGGTGACGCTGCCTTTATGTGCCGCCTGGCGCGATGGAATCGGCGTGTGGCGCCACAAAGTCTGTTGGGGGTTGTAGTTTGGGTGCCCCCCTCCGCTCTGCGGCCGCTTCTCGTGGTCAGATGCGGTGGCGGGAGGGGGACACTGCAGGCAGGCTCCTGGGGTTGTTGATGGAATCCCCTTTCACAAATATCCCCTCGCTCGGTCAGGCTCCTGTATTATTTCCTTTGTGCTGCAGTCGTTCGCGTCACCCGCTCGGCCGGGGTGACGCTGCCTTTATGCGCCGCCTTGCGCGATGGAATCGGCGTGTGGCGCCGCAAAGGCTGTTGGGGGTTGTAGTTTGGGTGCCCCCCCTCCGCTCTGCGGCCGCTTCTCGTGGTCAGATGCTGCGGCGGGAGGGGGACACTGCAGGCAGGCTCCTGGGGTTGTTGATGGAATCCCCTTTCACAAATATCCCCTCCCTCGGTCAGGCTCGTGTATTATTTCCTTTGTGCTGCAGTCATTCGCGTCATGCATACTTTTGGTCCATTATTGGAACCTCAATAGGATATAGGGATGTAATATTGAAATGGCAGACCTTGCAAAAGGTCTAAACAAGGGACCAAGATTCAATGGAAGTTCATGAATGCAAACTGGAACCTCCTCTCGAAAAGGGTGGCCAGCGCCCACACTAGTCACGTCTGAAGACAGACTAAACATAAACTAGAATGTATACTAAATGTGTGCAGAAGGGGCTTTAGATCAGATCTCTTAAGCCACTGAATGGCTTAGGGTACCAGAATGGGTATTATTTTTGAACAAACATTTCTCCTATGTTTGTTGTTTGATTTATTGCCATTCATAATTATGTGCTATCACTATCCCGTCGTATGTCGACTTCCAACGCCTGCCTCACCCCACTTACCTGCACAGGCTGCCACTTATTATTAGCATGCTTTACCCTAACATTTTGCCTTTGACCTCCTGTTTTTGACTCTTTTTGCTGGTATTATGAATCTGCTAGCCAGTGCTAAAGTTCATGTACTCTTTACCAATAATATGATAACAATTGGTTTATCCACAATTTGCATATTTGATTAGTCAAGAGCACTACATATGCCCAGGGCCTAGAAATCAAATGCTACTAGTGGGCCTGCAGTACTGATTGTGCTTCCCAGTTCAGTTGCACTTTAAACATGGCTCAGCACTGCCACTGCAGTGTGATTTTAAACTGCCATTTTTACCTGGAAATTTAACCTACTTGCCAGGGACAAACCTTCCTTATTATCACATGTAGGTCACCCCTAAGGTAGGCCCTGGACAGTCCTAGGGCAGGGTGCAATGCATTTGAAAAGTAGGACATGTCTCGCTCATAAGTTAACATTGTGACTGCTTTATTGCGTTTTATAAGTGCACTTTCCTATTGGGAAGAGATTAGAAAACTAAATTTGTTGTCTCTGGACTCACAATTTAAAAACAAAACTTATGCTGAAGTTGTTTTCTAACTCGTTGGGTGCATCGGACGGCCTCTGGCTGCCCGACGGCACAGTGGGCATGTGCAGAGGATGGCTGGGGGCCATCCCAAACACGCCCACTCATTAATTCTCCCACACAGTGGCGGAATTCGCGCAGCAGTAAACAAGTTAAAGTGCAGTTCTGAAAATACCACTTTTAGAATTTTTTTTACTGAGAATATTTGGTGCCTTTTGCCCGTCTCTGGAATACACAGCTGGGGTGGGTGGCAGCTGGCTGCCTGCATTCTAGCTAGACAGTCACATACAAATGAAGGGTAGGTGTGACTGTGCAGCCATCTGCTTGTTGATGGGTCATCCTCAGAAAGGATGGGAGGGACAAGCTGACTCTCTACACCTAAAAGGGCTGGATCCTGTTCCCACACAAAGGGTTGCATACACCCCTAGAGGGAGTCTGAAGCCAGAGCAGGAAAGGCAAGGTCTTGTGCACTTCAAAGCATCTCTTTGAAATCTCTTTACTTCGAAAGCCAAACTGAGTATAAGTACTGGACCTCTAACACCATGAACCTAGAACACTGCTGTAGCAGAGGCCATTCTACCTGGAAGAAGGATTGCTGTGCTTCCAGGAGAGACTGACACTTTTCTGAACTTTTCACTGTTGGTCTGCTGCCTGCTGCTTCTTGCCTGGGAGTTAGAAGGAGCGGAGCGGCTCTCTATATCTGGGAACCTAATCTTTTCTAAGGGGTTGCAGGCTTGCCTCCTCAGGGATATCAAAGACTTCAATCTTCAAATTAGCACCTGAATTTTATTTGTAGTAAGACTTGCTCTGCTAAGTGGTGTCAATCCAGTCCAGGGCTCTTGGGCCTGAGGTTAAATTGCTGCATTTGCCAAGAGCCTGCACAATGGCATCGCTGTGCTGATTAGAACTTATGCCTCATCTGCTGCGAGATAAGGATCGGCCCATCACCGCTACTACTGGGTCTCGAACCAGCGCATTGCACTTGGAACCACCACTTTGGAACCAATACATTGCTGCCACTGCATGGAAAAGATTTATGCATCCCCCACTTCGTCATAAATTAACCCTGAGCATCGCATTCGGAACTGCCACACTCTAGAATCAATGTTTCGTCCACAGTACAGACTCATTGCCACTACTGCATTGAGAAATCAGGTACAACCGCAGCTGCATGGGCTGCATTGACGCATCACAGCCTGCATTTCATGCTGCAAAAAGGATTTAGGTACTTTACTCAGTGGCCCGTACGTGGGTCCTGTAGCTGGCCGGTGACTTCGGACTGGTCCAGTGCGACCATTTTACCCCTGTAAGCGCTAGCTTGACACTTATTCATTCCAAATTATAATCTTGACTTCTACTTATCGGATTTTTGTAATTTTGGTCTTGTTTTGTGAAAAATGTAATCATCTAATTTTCTAAAATGGTGTGGAGTCTTTTTCGGTATTTACTCTGTGTTACTGTGTATGTTGTGCACACATACTTTAATCATTGCCTGCAGTTAATCCTGACTGCTCTGTCGAAGCTACCAGGGGGCGAGCATAGGTTAATTTTGAGTGTGTTACTGATTTGCCATGACTAGGATTGTGGTCTCTACTTGGACAGTGTGCATACCTCTACCATATAGAGACCCAGTTTCTAACATTCTCCATAATGTTTTTAAAGATGAGTGCCAGATGTGCACTTGAGGTGCACAAAGCAAATTTATACTATGATGTGTAAGCATTTGAATAAATTGAGAAATAGAAGACCCAGTAAATATACGTATCGACTTCGTAATGGCCAGCCGTGGAAAACCATGACCCACAAATGAAGAAAGCAGTAACAGCTAGAATGGAATCCCAGGCCAATACTAAAGCTAGAATTCAGAAGAACAAGAGGGTAAGCAAACACACAATCAATATCAATATGTAATCCAGAGTCAGGACAGAGTTCAGGAATCTGATGGGGCGTATTTTCTCATTTTATAAAGTAAACACATTTAAATAAAAAGTGCAAATTTTAATTTCTATGCTGAAAGAAATAAGTTCTATGCTTAACATATAATAATTGCAAATTTGTGGTAGGTAATATTATTGAGGTCTTGTTAACACAATTTATGTAACATAATGTACTGGTTTATGTTAGCCTGATTACTGATACGATAATAAATGTTGCTATTACATCATGGATTTAAGAGACTTGTTCTCACATCAAACAGTTGTCTTGAACAAGATGTTTTTCCTTCTACTGTAAATGCTCAAATGCTGTAATTTTCCAGAAAGCTTCTATTAGCTAGTGATAGGCATTTGGTACGCATTATAAAACTGATGGAGAGGTTCTCACTGGGAGTATAGGAGATGGCAGGAAATGCAGCTCCTGGACAGAACTGTCTGAACCCCAAACTTCTGTGCTTTATTGTGAAGATGTGAGGAACTAGGGAGGTTACCTGCCCCCAGAGTTTGCTAGGAGTTCATTGGTTGTTGGGTATAGGGAATAAATTAATTGCTGCCACTGATGTTTTTCAAGTTTTAGAGCTAAGCTGGACTGGATAGAAGAGACTCCTCTTAGTTCTTTCTTTTCTCCCTTAGAGACTATGGGCCATATGGCTCATATGGCTGCCTAGCAGGAGCGCAGGCACCCTTGCACCATGGTGCAAAGGCACCTGTGTTGTAATGAGGATTATTTTTGTGCATGAAGGGATACTTCCCTGCACAAAACAATTCTAATTTTAGAAAGAGGAAAAGGCAAGGGGAAATCAAAATATTTTTCCTCGTTGCACTTCTCCAGGGAAGGTGTAGCATTTTGGTGCATTCATAGGTCTTCACTTTTGGTAAAAGTTGAGATTGTGTCAAAATCCATGAATGTTGCATGGGAACACCCACACAACATCTGTGCAACGCATCCCTGGGGCAGAGTACTGCAGCACAGAAATTTGAACTGTGTTGAACTGTGTAGCATTAATCTGGATTTATTCAAACCACTCAGGGCCATGCATGGAGGCCTTGCATCGCTTCATTAACCACATTTTGGGCTTGCATTGAGAAAGCACCACACTGCATGGTGCAAGCGAGACGCAACCCATCTCATAAGTGTGCCATGTGGTGTGCCGGCTGATTTATAGCTGAGAATACTTGCCAGAAATGCAAAGGCTTCATGCCTATGCATTTCCATTCACTCATCAAAATTCTTTTGAGTTTCTGAAACTGACACCTTACCTTGCTATTGAATACATTGACCTTATATGCCTAGACTTGTACTCATCTAGATTAGGAATTTCCTTTATGGAACACACTGTAATTCTTACTAATGTGTTGTATCTTGTTTCAAAATACCAACTAATGGATTATTTGAACTTGTAATGATGAATTAAATGTTAATAAAACTGTTCACCTCAAACTAACTCTCTCTATTGATATCTGTGAATCACCTAATGGACTGGAATGTTCATGATGTCTGATGTAAATACATTTTCTTTCCTAATTCTTCTTGTTAATGAACAAAGGCCAATATGACCAGTGGCTGTAGTTATTTAATGATTATACTCGAAGACTGAGATACAAGAATCTCCACTCCGGCACAACTGTTCAGCAAACAAAACCAAATCATAATCCAAGAGGCTGGTCAGGATTCAGGCATCCAGTAAGCAAATTATACCAAATTGGAATCCAGAGAGCAGGTTAGTGTATGGGCTAATAGGTCAAGGAAGCAATTAAACCAAGAGTTTGGGACAATCACAACTGGTAAGGGACAAAACTATTGTGAACTAACTAAGTGAAAGCAAAGCAGCTAACACAACATGGAGAAATTGCCAGGCACCATCCCAAGGGAAGTGGATGGCATTTATTGCCTTATGACCACAAATAACCTGAAAGTTTGTCCCCTTGGCCTCCAGCTGTGATGCTTCTTTCCGATGAAGTGGCCAGGTAGGATCCAAGGGCATAAAGCGAGTGAGCAATGGATATATCGGTGTGAGTGGGATGCGTGTTTATCAGGGGTTGGGATGAGGGGTTCGGAGGTAGAATAGGAAGGGTCTTTTTGGGAAGGGTAGACGAGATGGGGAGGAGATGAGGGAGTACAGGATAGGTAGGAGAAGAGGGTTAGGGAGTTATGTTAGATGATTGAGGGGAAAGGTGGGTGGAGTACATGAGTGGTTGGGTCTGGAGAGGGGAGTATGGGGGGTCAGAAGGAGGTGTGGTCATGGGAGGGGAATGGTAAGTGGGTGATTGGGAGTGGGGCCTATAATTATTCAAGGGGGAGTCAGAAGAGTGGGAGTTCAGGGGGTAGGGGAGAGAGGGCGATAAGAGGGGGAAGGGCAGTATGTGATTGGGGATCGGGATGTCATTAGCAGTAGAGTGGTCCAAGGAGGAAGATGGTGAAGTCCATTGTTGAATGGCGGTGTTAGTTGGTTGGTTGAGAGTGGAGGTAGAACCTCTTGCTAGGTGATAAGCGTACTGCCTAAGAGCTATGCGTTTCTTCTGCCAGGGAACATCGTACACAAACACACAGCTATATGCATGGGCGCTGTGCTTTATGTTTCAGCACGGCGACCGATTTGCTCCTTTATATACTTGTTTTTAATCTCAACTAGTGTTTTCCTGGCTCAGCACCTTTAAATTTCACAGATGCTCGCTATCCTCCCCCTGGTCTCTCAGGCTGCTATAGTGGTGGTGAGCCCTCAGCAAGGCCTACCAGTACAAGGGGTTCTCCCTTCTCTGCACAGAGTCCTCAGACCAATAGGAAGAAGTTGACACAGAAACTGGAATAGAAAATAGAAGATTTATTAAACCTCATGAGGTGGAACTACATTCACACAACACCCTTCGGTAATGTATGAAGTAGCACCTTGAATGGAAGGAGCTTGGTCCTTTTATACCCACACAGGGGCTCAAAAGAAGGCGGTACAAGTACAAAATGCTGGTTTTAGATACATATATGGTCATACAGAAAATGCACAGTCAATAAGTGGGAGGAGCTAACAGTTGCTAAATCTGGTGAACACATCCTGGCAGTTACAGACTAACAGCAGCTGCATGGACAGCTGCAAGCTCAACTGAGCATGTGCGAAGCAGAAGAGGCTAAATATACCTTGTCACTAGGCATATTTCAAGAGCAGTGAACAGAAAGTTAGGACAGAGCACATGGCGAGCACATGGTAGCACATGGCAAACAAAATGGCTGACAAATACACAATGGATTCCACAAAACGGACAAGATAGTCTCTAAATACAGGATGGCTTCTGCTAATGCTAACCTAATCGCTGCCAAATTACAAGACTACCCCCTCCCCCGATACTGCCATTTGTTCCCTCTCCTCGGGCAGTGGCTGTCTCCTCTTCTTTGCATGGTTAACATGCTGGCAAATTCAGAAAGAGGATTGTGAAGTCTGTCCTTTAATACTTCTGGTATGAGGGGCGCTATTCGTTTGGGAAGGTGGAGTGTTATGCGCAGAATGGCCGAGGAGGAGGGACATAGTGCTAAAGTGGAGTTTGAAGATGGAAAGATGTGATGCTGTGGCTTGAATGAGGATGTTACCTGTTTTTGAGATGGAGATATTAATATCACCATGAAAGGCTAGGGAGGGAGCAGTGGATATTTTGAATCCATAAGGTATTTTTGTTGATTTAGAGATAGGGAGGGTTTGAAGGAAAATGCTCTTCCATTTGGAAGGGTGTTTGGAGTAAACGATGTAGTTGGTTATAATGGGGGATGTGAGGCTGATGTAGTTATCAACAATTAGTGTTTCCGGGTTACGGATAAGGAGTTTATGTTTGCAGTTTTTCTTGGCATTTTTGGAGAGATTGAGGGGGTAAAGAATGATCAAGGAGTTAGGGCCATGTTTGGCGAGAGTAGGGTCCTAGGGTTGATGGTTCCTTGCTGTGAGGATACATGTTGGGAGGATGTGGGAGGAGGACAGAGGGACGACAGGGAAGTTAAGGAGATGGGAGTAGAGTAGGAGAGGAGAACTGGTAACTAAAAAGTGGGGGGGCGTTGGGAGAGAAAAAATAGAGGTAGGATCAGGAAGTTGGGTAAGCAAGCGAGGAGTTAAAATCAGGCGCTGATTAGAGAGCAAAACAGATTACATCGCTAAAATGGAGCAAGTAAAATAGGTAACATAAACATAATAAATATGATGATTATAATAGTTGTGATATAAGGAGGTAGGGTAAACAAATGAGGAAATTGAAGTCAGAGGCAGATTAGTTAGCAAAAACAGGTTAACATCGGTAATATGGAGTAAATGAAATAGGTAAACAAACACAATAAATATGATGATTAAAGTAGTGGCAAGATAGAGAGGTGGGGTAAACAAAGGAGGAATAAAAGTCTGGAGCAGATTAGATAGTAAAACAGGTGTACATTTCTAGTGTGGAGCAAATTGAATAGGTAAATAAACACAAAGACTATGATGATTACTCGGAGATGATGACCCAGGGCAGAGCTTGATCGTCTAAATTTTTCTCTATTATTATACACTTTGGAAGGTAAATCTAAGTCCCTTTCCATAGGTAAAGAAAACAGGCTCCTAAATGGGAACGCCAAGAACAGTTCCTGCAGGGCATGGACTGAGAAAGTCCATGCCATGCAGGAACTGGTGTACATGCACACGGGGGGGCTCCGGTTGTGCCCCTCTCTGGCATACACAGGGTGTGAGGTACCTAGGGGCCCTGCAGGGCCCCCTTTTTTCCTCTTCGCCATGTTTTACATGGAGTGAGAACCTCCATGTAAACCCTGGCAGAGAGGAGACTAGTAATATGCTTCACAGGACCCGGCGGTCCCACTAAGCATATTGTGGCCTCTAGACCACCATGTCACTTCCAGTGAATCGCAGTACGATGGCGGTCCAACTGCCGGACTCATAGTCCATCACCGCGTCCCAATGAATCTGGCGGTCTGTGGACCACCATACTCATAATTGACCCCTAAATGTTCCATAACTGTTTTGTGCAATTGTTCACTTCTCTCAATTTCTCTTCTTTTACAGGTCAAAGGCATGTGTGTCAATACAGGAAGGTCAAAAGAAGAAAACGGAATACATCTACTCCATCTTCAATATATATGTTTGATTGCCTGCATAATTATTGTTAATGTTTTTAGCCTGGACTCCTTTAAATCCATATGAATGTGACCTTCTGTCAGGCCTGAAACACTATTCAGTACTGAAGTGTTGCTTCTCTAGCAAATGAGCAGGAGAACACTCTTCACCAAAGCTGTTATGTGCACTTTCAGTGGTTTCAATGTTTTATAAGGAACCCTCTATTGAGAGTAAATTTGATCGACCAAATCAGATGATGTTTAACAGTACCTTGGTGACTGAATTCATCCTCATGGGGATTTCAGACCTTGCAGAGCTCCAGGATCCTCTATTTCTGTTGTTTCTAATAATCTACCTTTTCACTATGCTTGGAAATCTACTTATTATTCTTCTTACCAAGGTGGACATCTGCCAGCAAACACCCATGTATGTCTTTCTAGGCCATCTATCATTTCCGGACCACTGCAATTCATCTGTTCCTGTACCTAAAATACTGATAGACATGTTGTCCGTCAGGAACACAATTTCAGTCAGTGGCTCTATTACACAGTTATTGTTCTGTATCTTCTTTGCCTGCTGAGAGTGTTTCCTCCTTAGTGTGATGGCCTATGTCCACTATGTTGCCTCCTACCACCCACTACGATATTCAGTCATAATGAATGAGAGATTGTGAGCTCAGTTTGCCATTTGTTCTTGGGTTGGAGGATGCCTCTATTCATTGCTACATTCAGTCATTACTCTTCGGTTATCATTTTGTGTCCCAATATTGATTCGTCATTTTTTCTGTGATGATCCCCATTATATGCCCCCTCTTGCACTAACCATTTCATAAATGTTGTAGTCATTAGGTTTTGCCTAGCGTTGCAGTGCCAATGCGCTGCCATTGCTTTGCGAGGCGTGCAGTATACACTAGAGAGTGGATGCTTTGTTGAAGCTCCGCCCACTTCCCGGCCCAACTTCTTCATTGGCTTAAGTTAGAATTGCTTCTTTGCGATTGGTTTTAAGCTTGTCAGTCCCTCCCCATGACAGCCATGTCAGTAATTTGTATCCTTTCATAGCTAGTGGCCCCTTCACAGCACAGAATACGTTCTTCCCGTGCCTCCCCCTCCCACAGTCCTATGCCGTCTTACTGCCCCCTGTGCCTTGTTGCTGCACGCATTGCCATTTGCAATTCAATAGGTCTAGCATAAATGGGAGTCCTATTGCACTGCCAACGCTTGTTTAACTTTGAATAGCCCACACAGGCACGTCACCGAATTGACTCCATGAATTTCAGTCTTATTAGGAGCCTGCCCCGTCCACTTAAGCTTCACTGCCTCCTGTTACCGTTCACTGCTCGTGTGCGAGGCAGCGCTGGGATTCTCGCGGAATTGTAATAGGGTACTGAGCTCAGGGAGTTGGAGATGTTCTTTGTGGCAATTTCGCCCACATGAGGGGGGCCGGTGGCAAGCTGGGCTCAGCAGCCACCAACGCTCATTTCGTGATCTGGTAGACAGATCCAGCTATCAGGAATCAACTTTGTAAAGTAAGCGAGACGCCAACCCCGAAGGGAGGACAGAACCCCTTCTTCTTTTTTTCTGTTTCACTTCTGGCTAGGTGATAAGCGCACTGCCTAAGAGCCATGCATTTCTTCTGCCAGGGAGCATCCTACACGAACACACAGCTATATGCATGGGCGCTGTGCTTTATGTTTCAGCATTCGTAAGTGAAGGAACAAGGGAACCCTACTCACAACGGAGCCTGGGTAATAAAGAATTATAAAGAAAACAATGGCTCCTGTGGGGAAGATACCTGATAATAGAATGGAGAAGAAGCGAGAATTTGCATGTATAAGCAGGGATTAGATGAGATGTCAAATAGAAAACAAGCCAGAAACACTGATTGCGTTTTTCAATAACTGTATTTAAATATGATTATACACTGAAAGCAATTATTACACAAGATGTCAAAGACTATTTACAGTTGTGTGATGTGTCCCAAGTGAAATTATGAACCAAAAACATAGAAATAGCATTTGTGAAGCAATATGTGAAAGGTTTCGAATAAACTTTTTTGTATCCAAAAAGCGACCACTCTCATTTTTCACAATACATAACATCTATATAGTTATAGAATGCCAGTTTCAGTAGTTCGCTTTTCTTAATTGTCGACTGCGTTTCGACCCTAATATGGATGTAGGGTCTCTTCAGGACCTACAATGTTGGGGAAATCTAGGGAAATAAAAAATGTGTGTTTAGTATTGCCGGTCCTGTTACTGTGTAGGCAATGAAATGAAAAAAGTTTTTAATTAAGCTGGAAGAAATACCTGATTTGCGAATTGCTAGAGTAATAGTGCTGTGTGTGAAGAAACGTGTACAGGTGAATTAAAAATTTTACTCACTAGGAAACCCGGCCGGGTTCTTTTTGAGAAAGACAAAATCATATGGATTGTATCGGGGGCGAGACAAGATGGTAGAGACAAGGATAATCAGTAATTATATAGTAGGACATATTTCTTTTTCACTTACCCCTATAGAGCTTGTGAGTTTCAGCAATTCTGGGAAGCTCAGTGGCTGTCCTCTATGTTGCAGTGCTGGGTTTGTAGTCAGCGCAGGCAATGGATTCGCATTTGTCGCTGACTGTGCAGAATTTCTGTGGTGGGGGAAAGCAATTCTCCTTAAAATACTGCCCGGTTGTCTAGTATTGATAGTGTCAGGGGGGAATAGAACTTAATATATGCGGGGTGGTAAACGTGTCTAGTCCAGGTACACAGGTGGTCTAAGAAATGAATGATTCGATCTTGCACATAACGGGCACTTATCTTGCCAAACAGGGCCCCTTTTTGGTGTCTTAGAATGAGATGTGCTGTAATTGCAGCTAAGGGGAATTCTAATTTGTGCAATAGTATAGTTTGCTTGAAGAAATAAAATAATGCCAATGTCAGGATATACTATGGCCGACGGGTCCGTTTAGTATTGTATATTTAGGGGCAGATTTATGAGGCCCTTGCGCCACGTTTACGCCGCTGTTACGTCACGCAAGGCTGCGTAAACGTGGCGCATCTCTATGAACGATTTACAACGTGACGCATCTAGGCAGATGCGTCACGTTGTAAAGCCCTGCGCCGCTTGTGGGCGCTCCGGCGCAGGGTGAGCGTTCCGGGGCAGGTGCGCCTCGCAAAAGTGGCTGAGTGAAATCTATGAGATTTCACTCAGTCACTTTTAAGCCAAAGTTGCGTCAAAAGCCTGCGCCTGCTTGAAGTAGGCGTAGGTCTTGACCCAGCATTGTTAAAATGGGGCACCCCCGAGCCTTGCTGGAGCTGCGTCGCGCTTGCGACGCAACTCCAGCAATGCGCCACATTTCCGGCACAGATGCGTCACGCATCTGTGCCGTTTTTGCACCATGGTGCGCCGCATTATAAATGCGGCGCACCATGGCTGGCGGAGCTGTGGCGCACTGTGGCGCATGTTAACTGGCGCATCCCTGGGGATGCGCCAGTTAACATGAATCTGCCCCCTAATTTTTATTTAATTTCCGCATTACGTGAGCACTAAAAGAATCTTTATTGCAACGGGGCAGGGGTTTTGGGGTGGGGGCTGCAGGGCCAAGCATCTTTACGTACCTTTTAAAATTATTTAGAAGCGCCAGCTACCGAGCCGCTTCCGTCGGTTCTTGCAGGTTCAATGACACCGCGGCAACGTTTTCCGTGCTAGTTATAGCCTCGTTGTTCCAGTTAGTTCTGGCTTGCAGAGCAGTGTGCACGGCGGCCGTCGCGTACAGCTGCTGATGACAGGCATGCATGACTTGACCTACCATATGTTTTCCCGGGAAGAATTACCGATATATTTAGTTTAACTATTAAGCGTAGGTTTTTGTGAAACTCGGATGTACCTTCTATCGCCATGAATTTAATATAAATAATGGTGGAGATAGTGTTGTACAACCTTGTATTTTGCGCTGGATTAAAAAACAAACTCAGGGGTTCCCAAACGTGAGCAATAATTGCCTGTCACGATCCTGCTAGCTGATCATATTTCGGACAGAGGGCAAAATTCACTAGGTCAGTGGGGGTCCCTTATTTTGTAATTATTTGATATCCCCTGTGTGTACATACATAGGCATTGGCCCATTAGGATTATAGTTGGAGGAATCCATTCCTTTTATGCTTTAGTACAGTTGTTGTGATTTAACTGGTGTAGGGTGGGTATCTAGTAAGTTGTTGGGAATATGGTGGCCATGATATGCACATTTTATGCTTTGGCCAGGTAATGGGCATCTATTGGGTCTTGTCATAGTTCAATGCGTGGGGAATGCTATTTTATTGCCTGTTGTAGGGTTTTGGTGAGATGGGTGGATACAAAACAATAATTATTTAATTAATCATAGTTGCTCAAAGGGACTATTTATTAATGTGGGTCATAATCAATCAATCAATCACGGCATTTGTATAGCGGTGGCTCTGCGGATGCGTGGCACGGTGGCGAGGGCGTGGCTTGTCGATCGTAGCTGGCGGGTGGGCGTGTAGAAGGTCATGCGGTCGTTGAGGTACTTGGGGCCCAGGTCGTGGAGGGCCTTGTGTACATGGGTGAGGAGTCGGAACGTGATTCTCTTGCTGACGGGGAGCCAGTGCAGGTCTCTCAGGTGTCCGGTGATGTGGCTGTGTCGGGGGATGTTCAGGATGAGTCGCGCGGAGGCGTTGTGGATGCGTTGGAGTCTTTTTTTGAAGTTTGGCTGTGGTTCCGGCGTAGAGTGTGTTCCCGTAGTCCAACCGGCTGGTGACGAGTGCCTGGGTGACGGTCTTCCTGGTTTCAGTGGGGATCCATCTGAAGATCTTGCGGGGCATGCGCAGGGTGTTGAAGCACGATGACGAGACGGCGTTGACTTGTCTGGTCATATTATTAAGGTAGTGTAACAGATTGTGGAGCAGGGCATATTTTATATCATAGGTAGTACTGCCAGAAACGGTTCCTTTCTGTTATATTTTGTTCATAATCAATGACATAAATGCATTGAACAAGTATTGGAAGATGGTAGTTACAGTGGAAAACAGTAAACTGTATATATATCCAATTGATTACAGGTCATTCTTATTACAATCATCAACCCAATATGTTTACATATGAATAAGAAATGGTTACAAAGATGCACATTTTGGAAATATATATACAGTAGAGTAACTTGATTCCACGTAGAGTTGTATATCTGATCTACAACGTTCCACATTTAGAAAAGCCACATTATCATATTTTCAAACTAGAGTTGCCACAAACCTGTGCCATTCCTCTGCAGTGTTCGGGCCCCTCTTTCCAGGATATATCCAATGTCAATCACTTGCCATCAGATATCTTCTGCTGAATGATTTTTCTCTTTGTAGTGAGAGACTAAAGGGGTATTCTCCACCGAATGTCGTATGCGACTTTGGCGTTTATCCAATGCGTGCTTTAATTGGTTGTTGAGTCTGTTCAATATATGGTAAATCACACAGACACCTTATACAGTATATCACGTTTCGGGTATTACAATTGGAGAAAAAGTTTAGTGTGTGTTTCCATGAACCATGTTCAAAGGTCTGTGTGTTGGACGTGAAGGGGCACACCACACAATTGCCACATATATAATGGCCTTTAATCTCAGGTAAACCCCAAGTGGATTGAAGGGTGTTAGTCTTAGGTCTGGTAAGTTCAGTCGAGGATCTGACCAGATGGTCTTTTATATTTTTACCTCGTTTGTATGCAAAAAGTGGAGTAGCCATTTCGGGGTTGTAATTCTCAATTATGCCCCAATTTTTTGTAATCAGTTTCCTTACTTCGTTTGTATGTACACTAAAGGTGGTCACACATACGATTTTATCTAGTGAATTCTTTTATTTGGGTCTTAGAAGCTCCTCTCGAGAGCAGTACCAAGCCCTCTTCAATTATTTTTTAACTACTCTCTTTCGGTAGCCTCTCGATTCTAGTTTGCTTTTCAGAATTTCTGCTTCTCTGAGTGCTCTCGGGTGTTGGCTCCTGTAGGACAACAGTGTGTTACGTTACGTCGGTTTCCTGTGTAGTGTAGTTTAAATTTTACCTTCAGCATTTCTAATATTGAAATCTAGAAAGGCTATGTTGGATTTATGTAGGGTGGAGGTAAAAGTCAAATGTCATTGCACCGTGTTTAGGCATCCTCCAAAGTCATGGAATTCTCCTTCTGTACCTGTCCAGATCAGGAAAATGGCATCCAAGTATCTATGCCAGCATTTAATTTTGGTTTGTAAAGGTTTTGTCATACTTAGGACATAGGTTTGGTCTATGTGGTCCATATATATGTTTGCCAGATTTGGAGCAAAAATGGCTCCCATACTTCTGCCAGAGCATTGTTGGTAATAGGCTCCTTCAGATAAAAAATTATTGGACTTTAGGGTGATGCGGAGTAGTGAGATTATGAAGGAAGTGGGTACTTGCTGAGGTCGTGGTCTTCAGTTCAAAAGTCTCTCTATTGTCTCAATACTGTCACTTTGGGGGATATTTGTGTAGAGCAGCGGTCTTCAATCTGTGGGGCGCGACCCCCAGGGGGGTCGTGGAGTCCTGGGAAGGGGGTCGCAGATTCTGCAGAGTGCAGTTCCTGGCATTGGGCTGATGGAGGGTGCTCACGGCGGAGGCCTAATTCACACCGAGGTGTGAAAAACATCAAGCCTCATTAACAAGTAAAAGGTCTTTTAAACACCTGTCAAGTACTTGGGTGTGACTGTGTGTGTGTCCCTGAAGCTGTTTCAGCCGGGCTCACATACACGAGCTGGGGGGAGCTTGGTGGGGGGGGGGGGGCTGGTCAAGTGGCTGTAGTTTAGCCCTTTGAGTTCAATGGATTTTGCGCACCTGGAGCTGTGGGTCCCATGACACATCCCCCGCCCCCAGCAGGGAGGCACAGAGATGCCCTCCCATGAGAAGGAAAGAAGAAGGACAACGACGCAGAGAGATACTGATCCCCCCCGCCCCATGATAGAGGCACAGAAAAGGTGGGTGGATGAATGATGGGTGGATGGATGGATGACAGGCTGAAGGATGGATGGATGTGTAAAAAGATGGGTGGATGAATGAAGGGTGAATGGATGGATGAAAGGGTGGATGGATGAATGATGGATGTATGGATGGAAGGATGAAAGGGTGGATGGATAAAGGATAGATTGGTGAAGGATAGATGTATGGATGGAAGAATGAAAGGGTGGACGGATGAAGGATGGATGGATGAAAGGGTGGATGGATGGATGTGTAAAACGATGGGTGGATGAATGATGGGTGAATGGATGGATGAAAGGGTGGATGGATGAATGATGGATGTATGGATGGAAGGATGAAAGGGTGGATGGATGGATGTATGGATGTGAGGATGAATGGGTGGGGGGATGAATGATGGGTGGATGGATGAAAGGATGGGTGGGTGGATGTATGGATGAAAGGGTGGATGGATGAAGGACGGATGTATGGATGGGAGTATGAAAGGGTGGATGGATGAAGGATAAATGTATATATGGGAGGATGAAAGGGTGGATCGATGAAGGATGGATCTATGGATCGGAGGATGGAAGGGTGGATGGATGTATGAATGGATAAAAGGTTGCATGGATGAATGATGGATGGATGTCTGAAAAGGTGGGTGGATGAATGATGGATGGATGGAAGGAAGGGTGGATGGGTAAAGTATGGGTGAATGGATGGATGAAAGGGTGGATGGATGAATGGTGGATGTGTGGATGGATAGATGTGTGAAAAGGTGGGTGGATGAATGATGAGTGAATGGATGAATGAAAGGGTGGATGGATGAATGATGGATGTATGGATGAAAGGATGAAAGGGTGGATGGATGAAGGATAGATTGGTGAAGGATAGATGTATGATGTATGATGGAAGAATGAAAGGGTGGACGGATGAAGGATGGATGGATGAAAGGGTGGATGGATGAATGATGGATGGATGGATGTGTAAAAAGATGGGTGGATGAATGATGGGTGAATGGATGGATGAAAGGGTGGATGGGTGAATGATGGATGTATGGATGGAAGGATGAAAGGGTGGATGGATGAAGGATAGATTGGTGAAGGATAGATGTATGGATGGAAGGATGAAAGGGTGGACGGATGAAGGATGTATGGATGGATGTGTGAAAAGGTGGGGGGATGAATGATGGGTAGATGGATGGATGAAAGGGTGGTTGGAAGGATGTATGGATGAAAAGGTGGATGGATGATGGATGGGAGGATGAAAGAGTGGATGGGTGAAGAATGGATGTATGGATGGGACAATGAAAGGGTGGATGGATGTATGAATGGATAAAAGGTTGCATGGATGAATGATGGACGGATGTGTGAAACGGTGGGTGGATGAATGATGGGTGGATGGAAGGAAGGGTGGATGGGTAAAGGATGGATGTATGGATGGAAGGATGAAAGGGTGGATGGATGCAGGATGGATGTATGGATGGAAGGATGAAAGGGTGGATGGATGGATGTCTGAAAGTGTGGGTGGATGAATGATGGAGGGATGTGATGAGGTCTAACAGGCGCATTTATGGTTGTCAAAAGTTGATGAAGAGGAGTACCAGTTTCTAGAAACTTTTGTCGTAAGGGGGTCCTTACGCCTAAAAAGGTTTTACAAGGGGGTCTCGGCATCAAAAAGTTTGAAGACCTCTGGTGTAGAGTGACGTGATGTTGAGTGTTGCCAGCCAGTATGTTGAGATATTAAATTGTTTCCCTTCCACTAGGTTTATCATATGCATGGTATCTTTTACATGACTTTCCTGAGTGGGTACGAAATCTTTAATTAAGAAGTCAATGTATTCTCCAATAGGTTCCAAGATGGAACCACATCCTGACAGGATGGGTCTGCCCGGAGGGTTGGTGGAGTCCTTGTGGATTTGCGGTAGTGTATACAATACCGGTGTCCTAGGGTTGTCTGTATTCAGGAGTTCAAATTCATTTTTATCAATAAAGCTCTCTTTCTGTCCTTCCAAAGTTATTTCTAATATCTCCTTTTTGATTTCAGGTAAAGGATTTCCGTGTAATTTCTTGTAGTGTATTACATCTCTGATTTGTGAGCTTATCTCCTTGTCCTAGTCTTTTATGGTCCTGAATGACAATCCCCCCTCCCTTATCTGCAGGTTCCAGTATCATGTTCTTGTCATTTTTATGGGAGTTAAGAGCATGTCTTTCTTGTAGTGTGATGTTATATGGTATATACTTACGTCTGTCTAAACCTGTCATGATGAGTTTTTCAAAGGGTTTTATTTGGGAAGAAATCAAACCATTGGTAGGGTAAAAGATAGAGGTGGTCTGAGACCTGTTTCAGAGCCCTGTACCAGGTTCTTTTTGTCTTTGAAAAATACTCTTAGGCGTATTTTCCTAAAAAATGGCGACCGATTTGCTCCTTTATATACTTGTTTTTATTCTCAACAAGTGTTTCCCTGGCTCAGCGCCTTTAAATTTCACAGATGCTCACTATCCTCCCCCAGCTCTCTCAGGTTGCTACCCCCTCCCCCGATACTGCCATTCATTCCCTCTACTCGGGCAGTGGGTGTCTCCTCTTCTTTGCATGGGTAACATTGCTGACAAATTCAGAAACTTTGCAACTTTTGCATTTTTTTGCAAGTAATACGGGAAACTTGTGAGAAAAAAAACTGTTCATATACTGAGCTAAGTTAGAAGGAAAAAATACATAAATAAATGTCTCCCACAACATTGTTAATCTAGGGAGCCTGTAGTGTAGTTCTTATATTCCCAATAGGCTCTGCACATTGGAATAACATAAACACCAGTGTAGACGTAGGACTGAGGTCATCTAGGTCTCCACTGACTATGTTAGACTTAATTAGTTTTGCCAGCCTGCTCAGAGGTCACTAGAAACTTTCTCGAATGTTCAGGACAGGGTTACCTGTCCTGATTTAGACAAGAAGGGATTAGCTTCTGACAACCATATAACATGACAACTTTGCTTCCCCCAGAATAAAGAGTGTATCTCCAGAGTTGTGTGAAAACAATAGACAACTATTTCACTCAGTCAGTAGTGCATGCTCAGATTGCAGAGAAATAGAGAGACAGGCGTTTTCAATAAAAAGGTGTTATTTTATTGAGCAGTCTTCTTTCTCATGCAAGAGAAATGAATTGACACAATTGCAATACTTATTGTAAAGTAAAGTGCGTACAGTAAAAGTAGTATTATGAAATAATACTGTAAAAGCATTGATATGGTTTCTTAACCATATGATACTTAAAATGGATAAAATATATACATACATAAAAACATTGACTAACAAACTCAGCTGGTGCTTCTAAGATACGCCTACCCCGGTGTACCTGAACTAAGCCTAATACGTGGGAAGGAGTAAGTAAGTAGCAGTTTTAAGTTAAAGTTAAGTATTTTGCCAAGTATCGGAATCAAGAATTCTCTCCAAGGTTTTAATCAGCTCTGTACCTTGATCATAGAATGAAGGAGGTCTTGTATCTCGCTTCTCAGGACTCAATCTCCCAGTAACCTGCAAGGGTAACTTGGGAACACCAGAGTTGGATTTTCTCGGCGTGAGAAAAGGCAGCTTATCCAGCGCGTCAAAAAGGGAGGGCAGGTTCCTCTCGCTCTCGCATCAGCTGGGCTGTGGAGAAGTAGATAGCCGCTCTGCTCCACACCACCGTGTGTTTGCTTAAGGCAACGTTGGTATATTTATACCTGAAATGTGCCGGGTTTGACGTAAGGTTGGACATAAGACGTCACTAAGAAATAACAGTTCTTTCTGGACTCCAGGAGTTCTTGTGCAAATCAAAACAAAGGCAGCGGGTTTTCCCGAGCTGCTGGAGGCTTGGTTTGTTCAAAGAACGCGTTGTGCTTTCTAGGAGTCTATGGGAGTAGCCTTGACGTGTTTTGGACTGCATGGGCGATTACTAAATATGGATATGATTCTAATGCCTTTATAAGGATATTATTGATTATAACCACATAAGGCCATGAATCGGGAATATCCAATTAGGTCCTAGATAGAAATACAACAAGCCAACTGTTAGACTATAACCACCCTCAACTCATCAAAGCACCATTGAATGCAAACAACTTTCTCTATGCTTTACATGTGACTTTCTCCCCTGAATCATACATGCCATATTATGCCTTACATCAGTGGAGAAGTGTGGCTCACTGGTTAGAGCGGCAGACCCTGATGCAGAGGTCAGGCCCAGGACCAGGGTTCAATTCCCGACGCGGCAGGGTCCTAAACCCAAAAATGTCCACGGACTCGATAATTCTCGCCTCGGTGCCTATTCTAATCATGGGGTCCCACGCTGCAACTCTGGGCAATAGCTGCTTAATCTCCACTACGGCGGCCCACCTGCTGTGGGATGCCTGGCTTTCACCTTAGGGATGCCCAGTAGGGGTTATCTCACAGGGAAAAGCCAGGATGGGTTCCCAAGGCAAGCGCCTTGATGCCTTCGGGCGATATGTGTGCTATATAAGTCGCAATACATACATACATTTACATCAATAAACTTAGAAACTACTTAACTCAATTTAATGTTGCTCAGTTTTGCAGATTTTTAAAAGCTCTTTAAATGCACATATAGCCGGATGTTCTGCAGTGAACACCCAACATAGAGAGCTCCAGACACGGTCCGGCACTTGTGTAGATGTCTTTCCGATTTACAAACTAAATTCACTCCATATTCTGGGCAAAGCGCTCAAACGTCAGCCGAAAGACTCCAGGCACTAAAGCTGCTGGCAAGCCGTGAATTATCCACACCTCTGAAGACAGACTTCACACACAAGGCATGAGGCATCAGGCACCCCACCTGGTTCATGCTATTTCATGAACCACAGTGCAAAATACAGCTTTTTGGTTTTTCATGTCATGTCATACATTTCCTGAAATAAATCGCTTGATTTCCACCCAAAGTAACATTGATGTGCTGTGAAAAAGAGTGCAGTTTAATGTTGCACCTTCCAGCAGACGGGGTCTCCGTAGTCTGTGTGTTGGTGGTATTACAAAGGCCCTGTCTGAGTGTCTTAAATTGTAATTGGAAAGGCGGGGCACAGACCATTAGTGGAGGATTTTTTCACACCCATGAATTTTCACTTTATCAGAAAGTTGATCTGAACACATTGAAGAAAATATAAACCTTCTCAGGGGTAACATTGATAAACATGGTCTTTAAAGCAACAAAGAAAAAACAGATGAGGGAGACTAATTCACACAGTACCCTCAGAAACTGTATAAAGGCAGTCTAAGGAGTACAGACAACAGGGGCCTTATATATCCTTAGGGTTACATAGTCCTGGCACATGTAAGCTTGCAAAATAACTTATATGATCTGCTTACTCAACAAAGTGGGAGGAAAGTTACTTCTCCATACATCAGCAAGAAAAGCCTGACTGTTCTATAAGAGGAGCAGGTGCATTCTACTAGCTAGGCCTCTCTGAGCATGTGCAAGGCTCTTAAGAGGGAAACAGCACATGACGAGCACATGGCTACCTAAAATGGCTGCCAAATACAAAATGGCTTTCAGCTCATGCTAACAAATCCCTGCAATCTTTAACAGATTGTCCTTTTAGCATGAGCTAAAGACATTCCTATGATCCAGTAGCAACGCAGAAAATATTTGCACTTTAATATTTCATACATTTATCAATATCCTAATTCATTGCTAGGTGGGCATTTTTCCATTCTAAACATTTCATTAAGCGGGTATGTATGAGGTGTAAGCCGGAATACAAAGGGAAATGAGCATCGGGTCGTAATTAACATACAGATAGCAGGAGAGAGTAATGACCACTATCATGAACAGAATGTTAAATTCTTCTAGTCCTAAGGAAATCCTAGAACCATCTAGTAAAAACATTTTCAGGGCTCCTGCGCATTTCAGTGACCATCGATTTCAATTTCAGAATATCCAACAGCACATATCTAATAAAAACATTTTCAAATGACTTTTCCATTTTCCATTTATGAGGGCTGGACATTAATCATATTTGAGACCAGGAGGACCACACAGGGCCATAGGAATTAGGACAAAGAGCTGCAAAGGGCTGCTCCTCCTCAAAAATGTGATGGCCAAAGGGGTACATTATTGACAAAAAAGAAGTCCCTGGGGAAATTGAAGCCGCTGTACAACCAATCCAGAGGGGAGTCTTCTCCCTGTGTCCGTTTGACCCTCACAGGCAGGCTCTTGTTGTTTCCACGGTGGAGCAGCACAACACGCAACTCAAGAATCACTGCCCAGTTTCAAGGAAAAAGTTTCTTCTTTCAGGATAGGGCAGTCACCTACCAGGGCAAATGCTCTCAGCGATCCTGTCTAGTGTCTCAGGCAGTGCACCAGTTTCCTTCACTTCAATCAAACAGGCACCAGACACACAGAACCTGTACCCTGAACTCAAGTCCTTCCCTAACCCCTGTATTGCTCTGCTGGCGCACTGCTCATTTGTTGGGGCTACACATTGCATCCAGTGTACCCAGGTATCTCTTGACCGACAAACAAAGGTGCAAACTTGCATTCACTTTGGGACCAGAATTCAGAGGCCTGATGCTGGGATCTCTGAAGGAACCCTTGTTTCAAAAGGGGTCACCTCAATCAAAGCCTCCTTGCCGTTCTGGTCGGTCTGTGACTCCCAGCTGGGCATCAAAAACTTGTTCCACGATTTCTCCTTTCTTGTTTGTGACCCTGTCTTTCACCAAAGACAGTGGCAGGGGCACACAATTAACATCTCAGAGCTTCCGCCTTCACTGAGGTCCTAGTTGCCAGCAGCTGGACTGGTGTTGACGATGTCTCCCCAGGCTGAATCTAATGTCCGGGCCCCTATGGAAATGGTTGTAAGGCAGCAAATATCTATTGGTGGATAGAACGAAAGGTCTTTCGACAAGGCACATAAACAGTCTATCAACACAGAGGATAGTCTCAGAATACTTCCTAGTCTTGGGACACCCCATATATTAGCAAGGCACCCAAGAACCACTTAATTTATCTATGTGAGAGTAAAAAAAACAACAACAGCCTGGATCTATTGGGAAGTATAAAAGGAACTCTGGTGAACTGGCAAGAGTAATCCATCACCCAATTCCATTTTTAGAAGAACAAGGGGGACCCAGCGGGTAGCTATGAACCATGGGTAACAACTGAATTCTCGAAAACAAAGGTTCTTAGCTTTCTTGGGGATAAAGCAAATATTATATAGAGCACAATAGCCTACTATATGTTTGAACTTCCTTGTCCAGCCGGGCAAGGAATTTATTTATCAACAGATATCAAATATGGTTACAAATACATTTCTACAACAGTAGCAAGACACAATCCTGTGCCGTACTAGGAGAAAAGAAGGAAATAGAAAAGAGTGAAAGGGGTGTTTTCAGGCAAAAGAAAGGAGCAGGCAGGGCACTGTTATAGGTAAGGAATACTGACAGTGTCGCCTGGAGTAGTACATACAAAACCATATATAAATTATTTTCATGTATGCCAACTCATAGGTGTCGATGTCTCGATCCCTTTGCTCAGTTAAATAAAGGGGATCATCTTCAGGACTTATATAATAGGGTTTGCCTGAGTTTTAGGAGCGCCTGTTGGGGAAACAATGAAAAACAAACAAGAAAGGAAATTATCAGGCGAGAATCCCGGAGGGCGGTCAGTCCATACCATTCTTAACAATTACAATATTCAAAATCGCAGTGTGTGCAGTGTGATGGTGACAGTGGTAGCCTTTCAGTTAAGTTCCAACATTCATATACAATTGTCCTCGGAATCGCAGTGACATAGGTACTGTGGGTGAATAGTTTAGGGTTGTGCGGAACATGTGATTAAAAAATTGCTCTTGGCTCAGTGATCTGGGGATTGAGCAGAGTATTGTGCGTTTATGGTTATCATGGGGCAGGCTTCTGTGCAGGTCCGGTGGAATAACGGTGACTAGAGCAATGCCTAGGACGTACCTCTTGGGAGAGGTGAAGGATGGTACACCTGGTAAGTAACTAATGGGTGATGGCATCAGGGCTGGTTGGCAGAAAAACAGTCAGGAAGTACGTTCCTGTAATGAACAAGTTTGTACATGGGAGAGCATGTGAATCACTCTATATTCGCGGGTGCACCATACATACATATGCGATGGTGGCGTACCTTAGATTACAGAACTAATGTCCTGCAAGAGTGATGGGGGCTGAAGGGTCGTCAGCTTTCTTGTGGAACCCTTCGCTGTGAAATGCCGATCTATAGGGTCAAAAAAAGGGAACCAATAGTGGGGATAATGGCCAGATTGTGCAAGGCGAGAACTGGTGAAAGATTTACAAGATAGAAAGCATACCATTTTATGTTGTACTTTCCGATTACGATGGGGTGTGGGTTGGGGTGGAGGGTAGTCGGTTTCGGCGAGCTGTGGATTCAAAGGCAAGCCGTTATTGGGGAGAGTGGCCTTATTAGGTAGGGCGAGTGAGATGCAGGGAAAAAACATACAGTTTTTGAGGATTTCCGATTGGGGTAGACAGTTGGAGGGAGGCTCAATGGCCGTCGCCGCCGTACGAGCAATGTCGAAAAATGGACCGCTGTAAATAAAGTACACATTTAATTAGCACCAGAGGTCTCTTGCAGAAACCTGGGCCTGAGGAATTGGCTTGCCTACCGGCTAGAGAGTGCTTACCGGGTCGAGATCGAACTCGCGGGGCACCATCTGAGTGCTTGGTCCTACTGCCGGATCCTGGTTTGGACATGTGGGCGGGGCCATATGTAAGGGCTCGAGTCCGGTCACATGAGGGTGGAAATAGGCGCCATCTTGTAGTGGTGGTCTAGCGGGTAACATTTTATACAATGAAAGTTAAAATACTATTTAGGCGTGACAAAAAGTGTTACGAAGAGAATACACTAATCCGAAGTGTGTTGGGAAAATGTGAACCTGGTGAGGGACTATAGTGGTGATAGTAGACTCAGTGATTCAGCCGGTATTGCCATTGTGAAAGGAAACATGCTGGATGTGAGATTATGTGGAAAATTTAAAATAACAGTTATAAAAACATTAAACATCTGAAAAAACGTATCAACAGGTTACTGAGCCCAGCAACTCTATTTGTCCAGTGTTCAGTTTAGCTCAAGTCATGTATAGGAAAATGTTCTTTCACAGGAGTGTTGTCCAGTCTTCACTCCGGTTGAGTCCTGATTGAATGGTGTTGAATTGTATTATTGACTTAAGCTCTTCACGATTCAGAAGTTGTAGATTGCCTCCTCTCGGTGGTAGTTTCACAGACTTCAAAATTGTCCACCTCACATCGTCTGCTGTATGTTTCATGGATGCAAAATGTTCAACTAAAGGGGCATTGGGGGTGCCACATCTTATGCGGCTCCTGTGCTGGCTTATGCGTGTCTTGACCTTTTGGGTAGTTTGCCTCACATACATTTTTGGACAGGGGCATAAAACTGCATAAATTACATTAGTGCTATTGCAATTTGTGAGATCTCTCATATCAACAGTTACAATATTGTGACTGAAAGTACGTCCCTCCAATGTTAAATCACAGACAATACACTGCCCACATTATACATGTCCTTTGATGGGTGGAAGTCCCCAATTGGATTTAATTGTGTTATTCGGGGTTGGAGTGGGCAAAGCAGCTCGGACTAGATGGTCCCTCAAGTTTTTGCTCTTTCTGAACGCAAAAAGCGGTTTGTCTAGGTTTAATTGACCCGCATTTATTGTTGGCCAGTGTTGCAGAATGGTTTTTTGAATTTTATTAGAGACCGGAGAGAAAGTGGTGACACACGCAATTCTCCCTATTCTCTCATGAGTCTTTGGTTCTAATAGGACTTCACGAGGACAGTACCAGGCTCTCTTTGAGGCATTCTTAACTAATCTCCTGGGGTAGCCGCGGGCTTTTAGTTTATTTGCCAGGATATTGGCCTCCATAAAGTAATCAGGTTTTGATGAGCAATTACGCCTGATCCGCAGGAATTAGGAATATGGGAGCTAATCTTTGAGGGCTCTCGGATGGTTGCTGTCATATCTCAGCAAAGTATTGCGTTCAGTGGGCTTCCTATACAGTCGTGTCAATAGTTCACCTTCCTCATGGTAGATTGTTAAATCCAGGAAGGGTATCTCTGTTTTATGATGGGACAAGGTAAACCTTAGGTCAGCACAGTTATTATTCAGCCAGTGAAGAAAAGATTCCAACGTATTTATGCCAGAATTCCAAATCATAAAGATGTCTTCTATGTAACGCCTCCATACGGCAATACCAGATCAGAAGGGATTCTCGTCCGATAAGATCATGCCAGTCTCGAGCGCGTCCATAAACAAAATTGCCAGGTGGGAGCAAAAATAGCCCCCATTGAAGTGCCCTTTATCTGCTGATAGAATACCCCATCAAAGACAAAGAAGTTCCTTGTCAGGCAAAGTTCAAGCAATTGTAAAATAAAGAGTGTTGGTACTCTATGGGGTCTAGGTAGAGAATCTAAGACTTTTTGGATGACGAGTAGAGCCGCTCCTTGAGGGATATTAGTATAGAGCGACTCTACATCCATGGTGCAGAGTGTTTGGGTCGCCGGGTCGTAGGGGGAATGCTCTACCAGGTTTATCATTTCCATGCTGTCACGTACATAACAGCAAGTGGAGGGCACAAAGTCCTTAATGAAAAAATCCACGTTAAAACCTAAGGGGGTAAGCCAATTCCTCAGGCCCAGGTTTCTGCAAGAGACCTCTGGTGCTAATTAAATTTGTACTTTATTTACAGCGGTCCATTTTTCGACATTGCTCGTACGGCAGCGATGGCCTTGAGCCTCCCTCCAACTATCTACCCCAATCGGAAATCCTCAAAAACGGTATGTTTTTTCCCTGCATCTCACTCGCCCTACCTAATAAGGCCACTCTCCCCTATAACGGCTTGCCTTTGAATCCACAGCTCGCCGAAACCGACTACCCTCCACCCCAACCCACAACCCATTGTAAACGGAAAGTACAACATAAAATGGTATGCTTTCTATCTTGTAAATCTTTCACCAGCTCTCACCTTGCACAATCTGGCCATTATCCCTGTTAGACCTGACATCATTGGCTTGAGTCTCTCCTCCATTTTTCTGTTTGCCTCTACTGTTTTACGATGTTTTGCTGGTATATGCTTTGGGCGCCGTGTCACTGCTGATCAGTGCCATAGCGCAAGTGCTCCCTCTGTTAAAATGATGTATCTATTGTATCCATGTTTGGCTTATTTGGTTTACTGTCAGTCCCTAGTCTAGTGCACCAGGAGTGCCGGGGCTTGTAAATGCAAATGCCGCTCGTGGGCTTGCAGCACGTGTTGTGCCACCCACAGGAGCGGCCTTGTAAAAGAATGTCTACGGGTCGGTCATTGCGAGACCCACGTGCAGTCTTGCACTGTCACGTCGGCTGCGCAGGTACACCTACTTGCCAGCCCCTCCAACCTTCCCTTAACTTCATGTTAGTCACCCCTATGGTAGGCCCATGGGCAGGGTGCATTGTAAGTGTAAGGTAGGACAAGCCTGACCAAGTTGGCATGTCCTGATAGTGAAGTGCCGCCATCTTAGTGCTTCACTATTGCGAGGTAGCCTGCTCTCCATTGGATAGAATGGGCCGCCGGGATTATTAATGCTATGATCCTAGCTGGCTCGGAGAGTACGGTGCAATGTCGAGTTTGGTATCCCTGAGCTCGGGGTTTAATTACGCATCCGTTGGTGTGGATGGTTTTTGGACTCTGGGTTCGAAAGTAGTACTTTTAGAAAGTGTCTATTTTCTTGTCTAACCATATCTGGTCTCTGCTGGTCTTACGTGTGTGTGACAGGAGCTGGGCGGCTCCAAGAGGTCTGGATGAGTCAGTGTGGGATGAGTGGGACATTTACGTTGAGAGTAGGGGGAGAGTAGTTGTTGATAGCCTGCCTTGCCTGATACAATGCTGGCTCCACCTCCTGCCAAGCGACTGATGGCTCTGTGCCTGCCATGGACGATCCTAGCCCCACCTCCTGCCAGGAGGGCGATAGCTCTGCTCCTGCCAGTATCAATGCTGGCTCCACCTCCTGCGGGGCGTCTGAGGACCCGGCCCGGCTCAATGAATAGGCCAGGTGCTACTGCCTAGCTCCACCCACCGCAGACCCAGGATGTTGGGAAACCCCCGGCATAGACAAAGGGATCAAAGACGAAAAGGGGTATTAGAGAAGGACCCCTGAACTAGGAAATCAGATCACTTCTGACAAGGAACCCTGTAACCAAGGACAAGAAGCCTGCTGATCTAAAGGACTGCCTACCCCTTCTGCCAGTGTGCTGTTGTTGGGGGAATCCTGCAGTGCTGCTTTATTTTTGCCAAGGAACCAGGAGAGAGGAACTGTGTGTGTACTCTCACGCTTGCTAAGAAAATCTCCAAGGACTGGAAGAGTGCCAGTCTCCTGCCGAAGTCACAGGGCTAAAGGACTTCACCTGCTAAAAAGTGCTATTTGCTGGAAGTGTGAATCCAGCACCTCTGAAAGGACCAGCAATCACGACGATCGGACGCTGGGCCCGACCGACGCCAGCAGCAACGCCAGTGAGTAGGAGTACGGCTCTAACTCCAGAGGACCTCGTGTCTGCCCCGCTGCTGATCGCATCAACCGTGTGCCCTTCGACGCCGTGAGCGCTGCTCACTCTGTGCAACTGCATCATCGACAACGCCTGCTGTGGCCTGATCGACACCGAAGACGCGACGCCGGATTGCTCGACGCCGCTGATCATCGTGTGCTTCAATTTCCTAAGGTACTGTGTTGTTGGGGGTCCGTGTGACTCCAGGCCCGGCGCAGCGCTCCTCGCGGTCGACGCCGAACCTGTGGATTATCTTTGCCCCAGCGTTGTGTAGCTCCCGTGTGAGTTACCCTGTTGCTAAGAACTGTGTTTACAAGAAGAAGATTTGCTTGATACTAAAAGACTCTTGTGCTAAAGAAGAAACTACCTTTGAACTATCCTTTTTCCTTCCCGAACGTATTTATTCCGATTGTGTACAGTTTTGCCGTTATTTGGTCTTGTGCTAAGTCTTATATAAAGATACCTATTTTTATAATACTACTGTGTCGTGTCCATTTGTAGTGTATTCACTTTATTACTGTATGTGGTCATAATTGCTTAACGCACAGCCTCTGAGATAAGCCTGTTCTGCTCTGCCAAGCTACCAAGGGGGTGAGCAGGGGTTATCGAAGGGTGTGATCCCCTTGCCCTGACTAGAAAAGGAGTGTCCCTATTTGTCAGAAGTGTATACCTCTGCCAACTAGAGACAGCCGGTTCTAACATTGGATGCAGCGGTGAGGATTTGGACCTTGCATTTATGACCCATGTACAGTGATTAGTGTGCGCTACGTAGTGAAAGCAGACCATAACGCAGTCACAATCTGATTCGGAAGGATCCTATTTTTGTTCTCCGATTTCCTGAAACTTGATTTTCTGAACACTGCCAGTTTTAACCATGAGTGACAACGGAGTCACTGCCCCTGCTATCGTTGTTGTTGAAGAGTTCGAGAGGAGTAAGCTAAAGAGATACAAGAAAGATGAGCTGAAACACTTTTGCAACCAGTTTGAAGTTCCTACCACCGGCCTCTCGAGAAAAGATGATTTTTATAAAGCATTACAGGCCTGGTGGGAATTCAGAAATCCCTCTGATGTGGTGGTGGTACCCACAGAGGAAGGGGATGAGGAGGTGCCAGTGAATGGACCTGTGCCCTCTCCCGGAAGCAGTGTTTCCTCCAAAGGTCTTTCCCCTGAAGAAAGAGAAGAAAGGGCGAAAGAGCGAGCTTACAACATGGAGATGGCAAGGCTGAAGATAAATGGGCAGTTGGAGTTAGAAAATGCAAGAGGTAGAAGGGAAACTGATTTAGAGATCAAAAAGTTGGAGTTTGAACGAGAAAAGTTAGCTTTGGAGCGTGAAGCCAGGTTGAGGGAACTGGATATCCAAGCTAAAAAGTTAGAGTTGAATCCCTCTGGTGGCAGCATTCCATCCGAGCCTGCAGAAAGTAAGTTTTACTTCCCGAAAGATGTGATCAAAGATTACAATAAGAATGAAGATATTGGTCAATGGTTTAAAGCATATGAGTTAGCATTGTTGGCCCACCAGGTCCCTGAGAAGAATTGGGGAGCGGGGTTGTGGGGTCGCTTTGTGAATGAGGGAAGAGATACCCTGTTAGACATGCCTGTTGCGGATAGGATGTCATATGCTCATATGAAAGATGCTTTAATGTTGCGATATGGTTTAACCCCCGAGCAGTACAGACAAGCTTTTAGAGAATGTAAGAAGTTGCCTGGTACGACGTGGGTTGAATATGTGTCTTGTTTTTGCAGAGCCATGGATGGTTGGGTAAAGGGCAGCAAAGTGGAAAGTTATGAAGCTCTCTATGATTTGTTTGCGTGGGAGCACTTGTCTAATAACTGTTTTCCAGAGCTGCGCCAGCACCTGATTGATAGCAAGATATCTAACCCTAGAAAACTTGCTGAGGAGGCGGACCGCTGGGTCAGTACCAGGGTCCACAAGGGTCCAGTGGGAGACTCAGCCAAAGGTGGGCAGGGTCCCCAGCAGAAGAGTGGGGGGGACAAGGGTAAACAGAAGGAGTCTCAGAAAGGGCCCCAAAGTAATCCCCAAGGGAACCAAGGGAAAGGTTCCCAGCCTCCCCCTGAGAAGAAGCCAGGGGCCCCGACGGGTAAACCTGTTCATAGGGGCCCCCTAACCTGCTACGGTTGTGGGCAGGTGGGACACCGGTTTTATGACCCCCAGTGTCCCAAAAAGGATTCGAATGCACCGCCGCGTGCACCCCCTCGTCAGTTGGCAAGTGTAGCCTTGGGAGGGGAGGAGATGGTTGTCCATGGTGGGAGGGGTCCCGCAGAAATGTCCCTGGTCTCGCTAGGAGACATGCAAATGGTCCCTCCACCCCCTCTGCCTAGTAACACTAGTAAATATAGGCAGTGGGTGACCATTAATGGCCATAGGGTGGAAGCTCTCAGAGACACCGGAGCGAGTGTGACAGCTGTCAAGTGTCACTTGGTGTCCAGAGAGCAGGTGGTTCCCCACGCATTCTACCCCGTGATAGCTGCCGATAACTCCCAGAAAGAGTGTGAGGTGGCTCAGGTTTCCTTTGAATGGGGGGGAGTTTCAGGTACTCTTCAGGTTGCTGTGAGGCCCGCCATGCCTGTCGACTGTCTCCTGGGCAATGATTTGGAAGACTCCCCTTGGGCTAAGGTGGAGCGAGCGGCGCACTTGAAAATGTTGGGTGTACCGGAGTGGGTGTGTGCAACCACTCGATCCATGACAGCGAGTAAGGGTGTTGATGGGGTCCCGGAGCCTGAAAGTACGGCCCAGGACCCAGCTGTGAAGAGAAGAGGCAGGAGGCGCGGGAAACCGGCCCCCGTTGTTCCCGTGGTCCAAAAGGAGGTAGACCCTGAGGGGGATGCCCTGGAGCCCACAGGGGAACAAATTGCCGAACTGGGAGATCTGCCCGAGCCGACCCACTGGCAGCAGGATGGTGGTCCCTCCAGGGAGGAATTCTGTGCGGAACAGAAGGTGTGCCCTTCTCTTGTGGGCATGAGGCAGCAGGCCTCAGCCCAATCCTCAGGTGATCAGTCAGGGTCACATTTTGTGTACTGGGAGAACAACCTCCTGTATAGCGAGCCTAAGGCTGCTGAGCCTGGGTCAGCCCGTGTGCTGGTGGTACCCCAGCGCTTCAGAGCCTTCCTACTGGGTTTGGCTCATGACGTACCGTTAGCTGGACATCTGGGGCAGGACAAGACCTATGACAGGCTTGTCACCCATTTTTATTGGCCTCAGATGCGTAGGGATGTAGACATCCATTGCAAGACTTGTCGCACTTGCCAGGCAAGTGGGAAAAGCGGAAGGAAGCAGAAGGCTCCCCTCCAACCTTTTCCGGTGGTCAGCACCCCCTTTGACCTGGTGGGTATTGACATTGTTGGGCCCCTGGACCCCAAGACAGCCCTGGGCAACAGGTTCATCCTGGTCTTGGTGGACCATGCCACAAGGTACCCGGAAGCCATCCCTCTCAGGACAGTGACGGCCCCCGTGGTGGGACGGGCACTGATGGGTGTTTTCTCCCGGATGGGGTTCCCCAGAGAGGTGGTGTCCGACCGAGGCACCAACTTCATTTCGAACTATATGAAGTCTCTGTGGAAGGAGTGTGGGGTAACCTACAAGTTCACCACTCCTTACCACCCTCAAGGAAATGGGCTGGTTGAGAGATTCAACCGGACCCTGAAAGGCATGATTATGGGTCTTGAAGAACCAATGAGGCGGAAATGGGACGTCCTCTTGCCATGCCTGTTGTTTGCTTACCGTGAGGTACCGCAGAAGGCTCTAGGGTTCAGCCCCTTTGAGCTCTTATACGGTCACCCGGTAAGAGGGCCTTTGAGTCTGGTCAAGGAAGGCTGGGAGCAATCTCCCAGGAAACCTCCCCAGGATGTATACAGCTACATGCTGGCCTTTCGGAACCAGACTCGGCGCTTCAGAGAACTTGCTCAGGCAAATCTGGAGGCCAGCCAGGAGGAGATGAAGCGATGGTACGACCGGAATGCCACTCTGGTAGAGCTTCAGCCTGGTCAGGAAGTGTGGGTCATGTCCCCTGTGGAACCTTGTGCGCTCAAGGACAGGTGGACTGGACCATTTAAGGTTGTGTAGAAGAAGAGCGATGTCACCTACTTGGTGGACTTGAAATCTCCCAGGAACCCCTTGCGGGTCCTGCATGTCAACCGTTTGAAGCCCCACTTAGAAAGGTCCGAAGTGGGCATGCTCTTAGCTACCGATGATGGAACGGAGGAGGAGAGTGAGCCTCTTCCTGACCTCCTGTATGCTAAAGAGCAAGACGGGTCAGTGGATGGTGTGGTCCTCTCTGACACACTGACCCTTGAGCAGAAACAGGATTGTCGCCACCTGTTGGGACAATTCCCGGGTCTGTTTTCCTTGGTTCCGGGTGTCACGCATTGGTGTGTCCATGACGTTGACACCGGAGACAGCCCTCCTGTGAAGCACAAGGCTTACAGGGTGACTGACAAGGTCAGAGCGTACATTAAGGAGGAGGTCTCCAAAATGTTCGCGTTAGGGGTGATTGAGTCCTCTAGCAGTCCTTGGGCCAGCCCAGTGGTCTTGGTCCCGAAGGCTGCAGCGCCTGGTGCTTCACCGGAACTCCGGTTCTGCGTGGATTACCGAGGACTCAATTCGGTCACGAACACTGACGCGCACCCCATCCCCAGAGCTGATGAGCTCATCGATCGGTTGGGGGCTGCCCGGTACCTTAGTACGTTTGACTTAACGTCTGGGTACTGGCAGATCGCCTTGACTGATGGGGCAAAAGAGAGGTCAGCGTTCTCCACACCAGATGGGCTATACCAGTTCCGGGTGATGCCCTTTGGGATGAAGAATGCCCCTGCCACCTTCCAGAGGTTGGTCAACCAGGTCTTGGCTGGACTGGAGGAATTCAGCGCCGCCTACCTGGACGACATCGCAGTGTTCAGCGCCAGCTGGGAGGAACACTTGCGCCACCTCCAGGAAGTGTTGTTGGCCCTGCGCGGAGCAGGCCTCACAATCAAAGCCAGTAAGTGCCAGATTGGGCAGGGTTCTGTGGTGTACTTGGGGCACCAAGTAGGGAGTGGTAAGGTGGCCCCCCTGCAACCCAAGATTGATACCATCCTGGCTTGGGCACCGCCCAAAACCCAAACACAGGTGAGAGCCTTCTTAGGACTCACGGGTTATTACAGGAGGTTTGTCAAGGATTACGGTAACATTGTGCACCCCTTGACTTCGCTGACTTCCAGGAAGCAGCCACGAAACGTGATCTGGACTGATGCCTGTCAA
The DNA here is from genome assembly GCF_964263255.1 of Lissotriton vulgaris. Taxonomy (NCBI): domain Eukaryota; kingdom Metazoa; phylum Chordata; class Amphibia; order Caudata; family Salamandridae; genus Lissotriton; species Lissotriton vulgaris. Next base: position 226,875,298 of record NC_141686.1, on the reverse strand, counting down.
ACGGCCTTTGACACCCTGAAAACTGCAATGTGCACAGCACCTATACTCCAGGCACCCGACTTTTCGAAAGAATTCATTGTTCAGACGGACGCTTCAGAGCATGGCGTGGGGGCTGTTCTAGCTCAGGTGAATGAAGAGGGCCGAGACTTGCCTGTAGCCTTCATCAGTAGGAGGTTACTTCCCAGGGAAACGAGGTGGAGTGCGATAGAGAGAGAAGCATTTGCTGTGGTCTGGGCGCTGAAGAAGCTAAGACCCTACCTGTTTGGGACTCACTTCCGGGTTCAGACAGACCACAGGCCCCTCAGATGGTTGATGCAAATGAGGGGTGAGAATCCAAAACTGTTGAGGTGGTCCATTGCTCTACAGGGGATGGACTTTACGGTGGAACACCGCCCTGGTACAGATCACGCCAATGCTGATGGTCTGTCCAGATTTTTCCGCCTTAGTGATGAGGACTCCCTAGGTTAAGGGTAGTTCTCCCCACATTTCAGCTGGAGGGGACACGTGTTAGACCTGACATCATTGGCTTGAGTCTCTCCTCCATTTTTCTGTTTGCCTCTACTGTTTTAAGATGTTTTGCTGGTATATGCTTTGGGCGCCGTGTCACTGCTGATCAGTGCCATAGCGCAAGTGCTCCCTCTGTTAAAATGATGTATCTATTGTATCCATGTTTGGCTTATTTGGTTTACTGTCAGTCCCTAGTCTAGTGCACCAGGAGTGCCGGGGCTTGTAAATGCAAATGCCGCTCATGGGCTTGCAGCACGTGTTGTGCCACCCACAGGAGCGGCCTTGTAAAAGAATGTCTACGGGTCGGTCATTGCGAGACCCACGTGCAGTCTTGCACTGTCACGTCGGCTGCGCAGGTACACCTACTTGCCAGCCCCTCCAACCTTCCCTTAACTTCATGTTAGTCACCCCTATGGTAGGCCCATGGGCAGGGTGCATTGTAAGTGTAAGGTAGGACAAGCCTGACCAAGTTGGCATGTCCTGATAGTGAAGTGCCGCCATCTTAGTGCTTCACTATTGCGAGGTAGCCTGCTCTCCGTTGGATAGAATGGGCCGCCGGGATTATTAATGCTATGATCCTAGCTGGCTCGGAGAGTACTGTGCAATGTCGAGTTTGGTATCCCTGAGCTCGGGGTTTAATTACGCATCCGTTGGTGTGGATGGTTTTTGGACTCTGGGTTCGAAAGTAGTACTTTTAGAAAGTGTCTATTTTCTTGTCTAACCATATCTGGTCTCTGCTGGTCTTACGTGTGTGTGACAGGAGCTGGGCGGCTCCAAGAGGTCTGGATGAGTCAGTGTGGGATGAGTGGGACATTTACGTTGAGAGTAGGGGGAGAGTAGTTGTTGATAGCCTGCCTTGCCTGATACAATGCTGGCTCCACCTCCTGCCAAGCGACTTATGGCTCTGTGCCTGCCATGGATGATCCTAGCCCCACCTCCTGCCAGGAGGGCGATAGCTCTGCTCCTGCCAGTATCAATGCTGGCTCCACCTCCTGCGGGGCGTCTGAGGACCCGGCCCGGCTCAATGAATAGGCCAGGTGCTACTGCCTAGCTCCACCCACCGCAGACCCAGGATGTTGGGAAACCCCCGGCATAGACAAAGGGATCAAAGACGAAAAGGGGTATAAGAGAAGGACCCCTGAACTAGGAAATCAGATCACTTCTGACAAGGAACCCTGTAACCAAGGACAAGAAGCCTGCTGATCTAAAGGACTGCCTACCCCTTCTGCCAGTGTGCTGTTGTTGGGGGAATCCTGCAGTGCTGCTTTATTTTTGCCAAGGAACCAGGAGAGAGGAACTGTGTGTGTACTCTCACGCTTGCTAAGAAAATCTCCAAGGACTGGAAGAGTGCCAGTCTCCTGCCGAAGTCACAGGGCTAAAGGACTTCACCTGCTAAAAAGTGCTATTTGCTGGAAGTGTGAATCCAGCACCTCTGAAAGGACCAGCAATCACGACGATCGGACGCTGGGCCCGACCGACGCCAGCAGCAACGCCAGTGAGTAGGAGTACGGCTCTAACTCCAGAGGACCTCGTGTCTGCCCCGCTGCTGATCGCATCAACCGTGTGCCCTTCGACGCCGTGAGCGCTGCTCACTCTGTGCAACTGCATCATCGACAACGCCTGCTGTGGCCTGATCGACACCGAAGACGCGACGCCGGATTGCTCGACGCCGCTGATCATCGTGTGCTTCAATTTCCTAAGGTACTGTGTTGTTGGGGGTCCGTGTGACTCCAGGCCCGGCGCAGCGCTCCTCGCGGTCGACGCCGAACCTGTGGATTATCTTTGCCCCAGCGTTGTGTAGCTCCCGTGTGAGTTACCCTGTTGCTAAGAACTGTGTTTACAAGAAGAAGATTTGCTTGATACTAAAAGACTCTTGTGCTAAAGAAGAAACTACCTTTGAACTATCCTTTTTCCTTCTCGAACGTATTTATTCCGATTGTGTACAGTTTTGCCGTTATTTGGTCTTGTGCTAAGTCTTATATAAAGATAGTTATTTTTATAATACTACTGTGTCGTGTCCATTTGTAGTGTATTCACTTTATTACTGTGTGTGGTCATAATTGCTTAACGCACAGCCTCTGAGATAAGCCTGTTCTGCTCTGCCAAGCTACCAAGGGGGTGAGCAGGGGTTATCGAAGGGTGTGATCCCCTTGCCCTGACTAGAAAAGGAGTGTCCCTATTTGTCAGAAGTGTATACCTCTGCCAACTAGAGACAGCCGGTTCTAACAATCCCCAATATTGGTTCCCTTTTTTTGACCCTATAGATCGGCATTTCGCCGCGACGGGTTCCACAAGAAAGCTGACGACCCTTCAGCCCCCATCACTCTTGCAGGACATTAGTTTTGTAATCTAAGGTACGCCACCATCGCATATGTATGTATGGTGCACCCGCGAATATAGAGTGATTCACATGCTCTCCCATGTACAAACTTGTTCATTACAGGAACGTACTTCCTGACTGTTTTGCTGCAAACCAGCCCTGATGCCATCACCCATTAGTTACTTACCAGGTGTACCATCCTTCACCTCTTCCAAGAGGTACGTCCTAGGCATTGCTCTAGTTACCGTTATTCCACCGGACCTGCACGGAAGCCTGCCCCATGATAACCATAAACGCACAATGCTCTGCTCAGTCACCAGATCACTGAGCCCCAAGCAATTTTTTAATCACATGTTCCGCACAACCCTAAACCATTCACCCACAGTACCTATGTCACTGCGATTCCGAGGACAATTGTATATGAATGTTGGAACTTAACTGAAAGGCTACCACTGTCACCATCACCCTGCACACACTGCGATTTTGAATGTTGTAATCGTTAAGAATGGTATGGACTGACCGCCCTCCGGGATTCTCGCCTGATAATTTCCTTTCTTGTTTGTTTTTCATTGTTTCCCCAACAGGCGCTCCTAAAACTCAGGCAAACCCTATTATAAAAGTCCTGATGATGATCCCCTTTTTTAATCGAGCAAAGGGATCGAAACGTCGACACCTATGAGTTGGCATACATGAAAATAATTTTATATGGTTTTGTATGTACTACTCCAGGCGACACTGTCAGTATTCCTTACCTATAACAGTGCCCTGCTTGCTCCTTTCTTTTGCCTGAAAACGCCCCTTTCACACTTTTCTATTTCCTTCTTTTCTCCTAGTACGGCACAGGATTGTGTCTTGCTACTGTTGTAGAAATGTATTTGTAACCATATTTGATATCTGTTGATGAATAAATTCCTTGCCCGGCTGGACAAGGAAGTTCAAACATATAGTAGGCTATTGTGCTCTATATAATATTTGCTTTATCCCCAAGAAAGCTAAGAACCTTTGTTTTCGAGAAATCAGCCAATTCCAAGCAGCCAAGGAATACTGTGTTCATTTACTAAATTCTGGGGAAAAGAGAAAAATAACATAGACATACCCTAAATCCTTACATTGGTGTATTCCTGTGTACTAATCTGAAAATCTTTAAGAGAAAAGAAAATGTTCTACACTTTTACTCATAGATTTTAAAATACTTGTACAGGACTGCAGACACTTGATTCATCTTAATAAAATCACCTACATTGTACGCTTAGGACCATGCTCTCATGTTATAGGAGCAACAGGAAAGTCTAATACTTCTAATTCAACAGGGGTTTTTACCTATAAACAATATTTCCTTCAAAAATGTTTGCTAAGGATCACATGGGCATCTTCCCTGTGTTCTATTTTTTATGATCCAAACGATGCAACATCAGCGCTAATAAGGACTGTCAGTTTATTTACACAGACTAGCTAATAAAAATAAGCAATGTCCTTGCAAAACTATGTAGCATAAGAATAACATACAATAATGGTGTTATCACCTAAACATTTTAGAACAAAAACTACCCACATCTAGATCCCCTTAAAGATCAAAATAAGGGAACAGCAATCTAGACTACTCATCCTGTCATAATTTCATCAAACAAGATGGGCAGTAACAAAACATATATATTTATTCATGTTATTAATGCTAACAATGTTTAAAACAGTATTACTGAATAGCCAATTAAATGTCTCATTCTATTTCACAGACAGCTTAGACAGGCTAAAACAAAAGAGAGAGAAACATACATTTTGCCTACCCTTAATTTGTAGAGGAGCCAGCCTTCCTCCCCCATTTTGACAGTAGGAAACCTGAAACAGGTTTCAGTTCTGTCAACACTATAAACCCCTATTTGTAGTAACTGGGCATAAACAAAGTTATAGGAGGTATATAACACATTCAAAGCTATCTGTCAATCAAAGTGCACATATTCCATTATATTGCCGTTTTATTCATATCAGTGCATCCCTGTCATCTTTCAAAAAGTTTCAGAGGTCAAAATTTCAAAGCAAACTTTCCTCTGGGAGCCCTGATAGGTTTCTAAATATAGAATTGACTTTTAACCCTTCCCAGCTGTCCTATTCTGTGTACAAGGGTTTCCATGCGGCTTTCCCTAACTCAAAGTCACCCTAGAGACAGAGCTGGAAAGCAGACCCATTCCACTGTTTGCCAGTTTAGAGGTAAGAGAATACCTTCTGCCATTTTTGATACATATTTTCAATTGTAAGCAGTGTGCAGTATACTTTTCTAGTAATATAGAAGTCAGCTGTTTGTGTTATACCTAAATGATTGTTTTTACCGAAGCCTAAGGCAGTTTAAAAGCTGCTCTGAATGGCAGAACTGCATTTAAATAAAGAATGTTGCCCATTTTCGACGTTGGTGTCGGGGGCAGTTAAAGATGAATATCCTACAATTGTTTTGCATAATAGACATCCCTGAATGTTCTCTAGATAGCCCAGGAATGGGAAATATGAAATATTTCATATATACCCTTATAAAAATGAGTTTTTTACGCCTGCGCAGAGTGACATTTCACATGCAAGTTTCCTCATTATGCGGTACAACACTACTTACATTTAATTTCATGCTAGGAGGTCACAGTATGATTTTTAAGCTTTATAAAGATAAGAAAACAAATTTAATGCACATCTTTTTTTAATGATTTTTTCCATATAAATTATTATTAATATTTTTTTTTGTCCTTATTTGCCATAACCTCCATCCACAAAGACGTGCAAACCACCATACGTGTCTGCCTTAAGGTACTTTAGCGCTCTATCCTCCTTTATGACCTTTTCCAGGCACGATTCTTTAGTAGGCAGGAGACCATCCTCTTAAGTGGTAAACGGAGAGACTCCAACCAACGGTGTTCAACAAGCCAGACCCAGGATTTGCGTACAAGAGATGCCATTTCCCAAGGTCTCTGTAGACTAGTCGGCATAATCATAGGACCCGGGGAAAAAAGAAAAAAAAAAACGGTAGTCCTATCTTCAGTTCATTAGCAAATCCCAAAAGGGCAGATTTCTTTTGCTACATGATCTAGCCAAGTCAGTCTTTGAGGTTTCGTACAAAGACATTAACCAAGCTGCATGTGATGGAGCTTTATCTTCTACCCAAAATTTACATATTTGTCACCTTGCCAGAAGAGCTATCCACTTCTCCCACTCCCCAAATATAAAAGGAGGGATATCTATTTCTTCTCTCAAAACTTGAGCAAACATCTCTATATAGAGATTAAATAGGAAAGGGGAGAGCGGACAGCCCTGTCTGGTACCTCTGGTGATTTTTATCGGGTCTGTTAAAGTACCATTAACTAGCGGTCTACCTGTAGGAGCCATAAACAGTTTCTCAACAGCCCAAAAAAATCTACCCCAACCCAAACCTTCTCATTACCTCCACCAGATAGGGCCAGTTGACCCTATCGAAGGCTTTGGTGGCGGCAAAGGTAAAGGTAGCCAGTGAAAGAGAAAATGTGGTTGTAATATCGATTGCCCCTACCAAATCTCGAGTGTGACCAGCCAGCTGATGCCCCCTTATAAAGCCCCTTTGATCTGGGTGGATTATTGAACCAATTACCTCCACCCAATCTAGATGCCAAAATGGATGTAAACACTTTGTAATCATGATTTAAAAGGGAAATCGGCGTATAGGATCCACACTCCAAAGGGTTTTTACCTGGTTTTTGAATAAGAACAATAGCAGCTTCGTTCCAAGAGTCAGAGGGGTTCTCCCCTCTCAAAAGGATACCATTAAGAAGGGTCGTCAGTGCTGGAGCTACGGCGGGACATAGCCCTCTATATAGCTCTTCTGGTAGCCCGTCTCGACCCTCCGTTTTCCCCTTCTTCAGATGGCCGATCACTTTTCCCACCTTCTCCATTGAAATCTCCCTCTCTGAATAGACCCTTTGTGATGTTTGCAGAGACGGTAAGGCAATGTTGTTTAGCCACCTATCCCTGACCTCTTCCTTGTATATTTCTTTAGAAAATTCTTGAAAGGCGGTCCCTTATTCCCGATCTGAGGTCCGAATAGTGGTCTCTCCTTCTTTTTTGATCTCTTTGATATACTTTCTTGCCTGTTTTGCTTTAACTTTCCATGCAAGAACTTTTCCTGCAGCTTCCCCAAATTCGAAATGCAAAATTTTGCTCACCTCCCATCTTTTGGAAAGTCGTTCTTGTAATATGGTTTCAAGCTGACCTTTTAGGTTGGTCTGTTTTTCTACCACACCCGGAGGTGCCATAAGTGAACCCAACTGCAGATCTATTTTTGCCAACTCCTGCTCAATATTTTAAATTCTCTCCTGATATACCTTCTTTCTGTAAGTAGCTCTGTTGGTTATACAGCCCCTCATATAGGCCCCCCATCCCAGACTATGTTAATGTCTGCTGAATCCAAGTTTGATTCTAAAAAAAACTTCACCTCCGATAGTAGAAAATGTATCTCCTCTTCCTCTAATAAAATCGTGCGGTCAAAAGACCAGGAGGATTCTTTCTTATAAGTATCCTTTTGGAGATCAAATTTAATAGCCATATTGTCTGACATATGTGAGGGAAGGTAATCCAACCCCTTGAGGGAATCTTTTAAGGAATAACTAAAAAGGGCTTTATCAATTCTTGATTGGTGTTTATACTTAAGATTTTGGAAAGATGCCCCCAGTTTGTTTCCTGCCCTTTCCCTCCATACGTCCGCTAAACCGAGATTTTCCATTATGTCCAGCAAAACAAACCATGATTTAGATGGGATAGCTGCTCTTGAATTAGAAGATTTATCTAACAAAGGGTTAAGGACGATGTTAAAGTCACCAACGCAGATAACTGGATCCTGAGAAAGTATGAGGTGATTCTGAATTGCTTTCAGATGGGAGGGGTCATCTTGGCAATCCATCCACTTTTCCTTCTAGTATTTCGCAAGCTGCTCTTATTTCATTTTGATTAGCCTTTGATATTGCAAAATCCCTCCTTATCTCCTCCCTCATGGCTGACATAGAAATCAAGATAGTTTCAATGGAGTTTTTTGACTCCCTCTCCCCTCCCCCCCGCCCTCTATGCAGTTGTCTGGCAAAAAATGTGTGGCCCCCTTGTCCTGAGCGTGAGCATGATTTGCATTGATAATACCGTCAATGACACAGGGAGGGACATAGGGAGAGACAGAGGAAAAAGAAGAGGTAGAATTAGACGTAGGGATTGAGGTAGGGTGAGCAAGGAGAGAGGGGAGACCGGGGATGGGTGCTGAACCCTCCAAAGCGAGAGCCTGTAGAGGCGAGGGCAGTGCTGGAGTAGGGGGCTTACTTATAAGACCCTCTTTCTTAACTCCATGGCTGCTATGCGTTTTCCCCCTCTGTGCTGAAAATTCTTTTATTACATTGTTTTATGACGAGCTGGGCTCGTCATCAGTGTTTGAGGAGGCTACACCATGACGAGCCCAGCTCGTCATGAGTGTGGAAGGGGTTAAAACCAATAATTAGCTCGGGCTGCTTAGCTTCAACCATACTTGATTGTTTTATTGGATTACAGTTTTTTTTCTGGGTTAATAGCCAAGACCTAGGGGAGCACTTTAAAGAAAGAACGAAGTGAAGGGGTAACCCGCACCGCGCTGTTCAATATGGTCTTGTCCTTGCCTTTTCTTTTCTTTCCAGTCTCCTTGCTCACATGTCCCCCCATGTCCCTCTCGCTGGAATTATCTGAACCCCACCCCCCTTCAGCCTTATCTTTAACTAAGCTAGATGTCTTGGGAGGTTTCTCCACCTCTGGTTTTTTTTTAACAGTTTTTGCGCCGGTTTTAGTACCTCTCATGCCCTTTCCTCTCCCCGGTCTTTTTCCTTTATTTTTACAGGAGTCCCCCCGGGTACCCTTGGTTTTTTATTATACTTAGTGCCTGCCCCCCCTCCTCCAACTCTCTCCCAACCTCAGTATCTGCTTTTGAATCACACAGCTCTTTTTTTAAACAAACCTGCAGGGCCCCCTGCATTGTCCACCGTGCCAGTATCCCCCCCTTCCCGCGCCCACCACCAAACCTCTCTGCAGGAGCCCGCGAGCCACCGCCCTACGGCCTCTCCTCAGCTCCACAGCTGCTTGTCTCCACTTCTGAAGGCAGGCGGGTGGCTGGAGTCTCTCTACAGGAGCCAAACACATCAGCTCCCTCCTCGAAGTTCGCTGGGGAACAGACCGCCACGAGATTTGGGTAGAGCGAGAACAAAATCAACCAGGCTCCAAGTCCTGATGCCGGGCCACCAAACGCTGAATCCTCCCTTCCTTACGGTACCGCTATCGCATTGCCAAGCTCAGAAAAGCCGATCGTCTGGATCGCGGTTTTTTTTCCTCTCCCCTTTTTAAGTTTGTAGCATTTCGGGGTTCCGGGGGTCCAAGCTCAGAACTCGGCCATATTCCTGTGAAGTTACACCACTCAGCCCGCTCGCTTGTCCGAAAAGGCAGTGGAGCAGAGCAGGAGCGGCCACCATATTTTCCCTACCAACACAAACAACTAGTCTTAACTTCAATGGCTACCAGTGTTTTTTATATAAATTAATATTATTATTTTTTATAAAACCAATCATTTTGATAATTCTACATATGAAAAGCAAGCTTCATTTCTTGCCTATCATATTTATTCATATTTAGTCACTCATAAGCCTAAGCACAGAAGCATACCTTGAAACATGAAACATTTTGTGCCACTTTAAAGGACAGTTATTATTTAACATCAGAACCACAAATGTGCGTATGTAAAAAGGCATTAAGAAAGGAAATCCTTACTTTAAATGTTTTCCTGTTATCAAAAATAATGAACCTGATTTTTGTAACTCTTTAAAACAGCAGTCTGAAATGCAGGGTTTTACACAGTGTTTGCACTGACTCAAATCCTAGCTGAGTCAGCATACCTTTCTCTCCGTGGCCTACAATCTAAATGACAGCTGCAGCTTAGTGACAGTTGACACAGCTGTTGGGAAGCTTCTTTTTTAGTGTGGAAATGTAAGCACAGTGACAGTCTATTAAAAACTGAGGCATTTTCAATGTGTGTTTAGTTCTGCAACATCCAATTTACACAGATGATGTGTTTGCCTGTTAATATCTAATACAATGTATGTAAGGAAAATGCTGTTATAGTTTAGTTTATTTATTGCAAAACACAACATTTCGTTTTTGACGCCTATTTTATTCCTATTGAATTTGAATTCTAATTTCATCTTTTTAGCATTGTGGCCGTTTGTACATGTGCATAGTTGCTTACTCTATCAATTTAATAGTAACATGTAGTTATTTAGCATATCATATGGTTAATTCCTAGATTTTTATTTCATTTTTATGTAGTATTAATTAAATGACATTTTGCATAACAGATGATGACAGCAAAAAAACACAAACACACACATTAAGCTCATACATATACAGAAGGGGGTCATGCACTCAGAACACACAATACAGAGCATTTAAGGCAAGCCATTCTTTCACAAAGCGCGCAATCACTATTTACTCACAGAAGTACCACTAATGTGAAACCAAAAACCACATAGACATTTAAACTCACAATTAACCCACAGATCAACACTTAGGGCCCGATTCACAGAATGAACTTAAGACTCAATCCTAAACTTACTACTATTTTGGTATTCACAGAATGCACTTACTACTTTTGGCATTCACAGAATGAACTTACTACTTTTGGTATTCACAGAAGTTAGGATTTTGTCTTAAGTTTGTCTTAAGACTAACTTAAGACAGACTTAAGACAGACTTAAGACAAAATCCTAACTTCTGTGAATACTAAAAGTTATAAGTTCATTCTGTGAATGCCAAAAGTAGTAAGTGCATTCTCTGAATACCAAAATAGTAGTAAGTTTAGGATTGAGTCTTAAGTTCATTCTGTGAATCGGGCCCTTAGGACAGAAACAAACGACAGCCCACAGACTGTTTTATCTTCAAGAAGCCAAAATATACTCAAATCACTAGGGGGCATATTACCAAGCAATAGCGATAATTATCGCTACTGCTTGGTTAGAGACAAAAATTTACAGCTGAGCTGCGGCAATTTTTATCGCAGATAAACCTTGGTATTACCAAGGTTTATCGCAAATGCGATAAAAATCGGCCGCAATGCATGAATATCGCTGAAAAGTCAGCGATATTCATGCATTACCGAGCGAATGCTCTTAGCCATGTTATCAACCTCCCATTGGATAACATGGCTAAGAACTGCTCAGGGCAGGTGTTAGCTTTTGGAGATATTCGCGCTTAGCGCGAATATCTCCTTAAGTTGGTAATAGGAGATAGCGATGTTAGCGACTGTTTCCAGTCGCTAACATCTTGGCACACCCACTTTGCATGTCATTAGTGATAAATATCACTGACATGCCAAGTGGGGCCCAAAATGGTCGCTATCTCCTACTAGCTGTCGCTAACTGGTGTTAGCGACAGCTAGGTAATAGGGAGATCATTTTATCTCCGCTTTCTTGGCTTTTAAAGCCAAAAAAGCGGAGATAAACCCCCTTGATAATATGCCCCTAGGTTTGGCTGGCAGAACACCTAGAAATCGCTGTGCATATCTTCATTTATAAAAGTGCACAGAACAGGATCCTTGGTTGTTTTATTTTCATTTTTTAATTCCATGCGGTACAGAGTCACCAAGGAAGAAATATATTTTCATACCTAAACCTATTTAGGTATTCCCTCTAGGGGAGCCGGCTAATTTACTTTACATCTCACTATGGTACCTCCAAAAAGCAACACATTCTTTGATGTGTGCTTGAAACAGCAATGCCAAAAATATTGCAACATATGCAAATATTATACGCAAAGTAGCACTTAAAGTACGCCTGTACGTTGTGCCGTTCAAATCTAATACAAAGTACAGAAAAGTCTACTTATTACCTGCCTACACGAATTGCAATTCATATATTCTCAATCACAGATTCCAAAACTGTCCAATTCAAATTCCAAACCAAAAGTTAGCAGCATCAAACGATCTTACCACTCCCTTTTATCAGCCAACAGCAAGTGTTGCTTCAAAACGACCCTTACCAATCCCTGGTGTCCAGATTCTAACTGCCAAGTTCTGAATAACCTAACGGTCATTTTTAGAATACTCACCCCACAAAGGTTCTCAGTCAGGAGTGGTAAACATGTGGAGGATCAAAATCAGGGAGACCAGAAATATACTGGGTTGCAGAGACAGATAATCCCCAGAATCTCCGTGCACAGAGTACCTCCTTAGTAGAGTCCTGTCCTCCTTAGTAGATTCCTGTCAACTGTCAAGATCACTCCCTTGGATAGCCACTACTCTGATGAGGTCCACGTTGGAACGCCATTTGAAGAAAATAGAAACATTCTTAGGCGTCTCACTGATAAACCTGGTTCTTTAAACCAACAAAGAGATTGGCACAGAAGCTGAAATAAAAAAATAATGCATTTATTAACCTCAGATGAGGGAGACTACGTCACACAGTACCCTCAGAAACTGTAGGATGCAGTCTAAGGAGTACAAAAAACAAGGGCCTTATATATGCCTAGGGTTACATAGTCAGCATAAGACCAAGGAGAGGTCCTGGCACATGTAAGCATGCAAAATGACTAATATGGGTATACAAGATCTGCTTGATCAACAAAGTGGGAGAAGAGTTACTTCTCTATACATCAGCAAGAATAGCCTGAAAGTTCTATAAGAGGAGCTGGTGCATTCTACTAGCTAGGCCTCTCTGAGCATGTGCCAGGCTCTGAAGTGGGAAACAGCACATGGCGAGAACATGGCTAACCAAAATGGCTGCCAAATACAAAATGGCTGTCAGCTCATGCTAACTAATCCCTGCAATCTTTAACAACATGCCCAACAGGTGATGCAGGGATTAGTAGAGCGGAAACGACTTGTGTGTCTTGATGCACAAGGAACATGTGATCTATGTAGATTAGTGTTAGATACATAGCATATGTGATGCAAATGGGCACGATGAAACATATAGCACACTTATTGAATTTTGGGAGCAGTGATGAATATAGGGCTAATGAATGTACAGAACTTGTGAGGCAAAGTGATGCACGCACGTGAGAACACAATGCATATGGTAGCATGGAATGTTACGCACAGGTAGACATTTGATACTGTTCCTATGGTTCACATGATGCCCTTCATGTGCTAAAGTTCCTATGGTTCACATGATGCTGTACTTATGATACTGCTCTCGTGGTTCACATGATGCTGTACTTGTGATACTGTTCCTAAGGTTCCCGTGATGCTGTACTTGTTATGTTGTTCCTATGGTTCATGTGATGCTTTACTGGTGATACTGTTCCTAATGTTTACATGATGCTTTACATGTGATTCTGGTCCTAAGGTTCAGGTGAGGTAGTACTTGTGATACTGTTCCTAAGGTTCACGTAATGCTGTACATGTGATACTGTTCCCAAAGTTCACATGATGCGGCACATGTGATACTTTTGCTATGGTTTACGTGATGATGTACATGTGATACTGTTCCTATGGTTCATGTGATGCTGTTAATATGATACTGCTCCTATGGTTCATGTGAGGCTGTGCCTATGATATTCTTTCTATGTACTTGTGTTATTTCGTGCAATTGGGCACATAATTAAAATGCTGAGTCAGCAGTTTTCGGACAGACTGGAGGCTGCTAGCCGAGCCTGGTCCAGTGGACATTTTCTCCCACCATAGACCTTTCTAAGGACTGGCCATTGAGTGCAGCTCGTGTCATTGCTAGTGGGCTCTTGTTTCTCCTCGTGCCCTGTGAACCCCTAAGGGATAAGCCTGATGAGCACAGCTGAACCTACCTAAGTGACTGGGTCCCTCTCCTCTTCCTCGTGATATACAGATGTGCGATTTGCTTTTCTTGCAATTGACCAACCGCTTTCAAGCGTGTATTTTTGTTTAAAGCATCCTTTGAATATTTTTGTGTAGAAGAAAAGCAATCATCCAGAAGTAAATTCTCATCAACATTCAACGGTATGTCACTGACATACCACATATTTCCACTACACAAAATCATACTGCACTACACACTTCCACACCACTCACCTCCACAACAAATCATTCCAACCCAACATATCTCTCCATTGCTCTTCCACCAACCCTGTCAACTCTCCTCCACACACCCACTGCCCCTCTCATCTCTCCTCACACTACCACTAACTCCTCTCATCACACAATCCCACAGTCCCCTCTCATCCCTCACACCAGCTGTCTCCCCTCTATACTGCCTTCTCACACATACTCAGCACAGTTTCTTTCCCATGCCTTTTTAAGGTTTGCATCCCTCAAACCCACCCTCTCCTCCTCTTCCTAGGGGGTCTTCTGCGTACATACCAAAAGTAGTACGTGCATTCTTTGAATGCCAAAAGTAGTAAGTGCATTCAGTGAATTCCAAAATAGTAGTACGTTTAGGATTGAGTCTTAAGCTCATTCTGTGAATCGGGCCCTATGTTTTTGTTCCAAATTCTTTAAGGTTACATTCTGTCATATCTTTTGTTATACATTCAATTTCCAAGTATTGAGTTCAAATAGCTGATTTCTCATTAAATCAATGCTGATTTGTAGGACAAGTCTGTGCAGTTGTGATCATATAGTGGCTTCCACTAAATTCACTAGGAACCGGAATTAATAATGGCATCAACCATAGTCCTCATTTAGTGCTACTGAGATAATTTCCCTAAACAATAATCTTCAATTGTTCTTCTACTTCGAATTTCAAGGCACTACTATGTAGTAAATATGGCAACTACCAATGAGACATCATGAACTTGGTTATTTGGGAGCATTTGCATACTACAAAAAGCCCAATCAATCAACATGGAGTGTGCATGTATATATAGAGACAAGAAGTTCAATCACACAGAAAACTGACTAGACAGTGAAATAATATTTACACAAATAAACACTTTACATAAACAGAATAGTTATCATCCATTTGATTAAAAATAATACTGTTCATCTGCACTCAGTTCAGTTCAGTTCAAAATCTTTATTCAATTGCAGAAATTCATAAAAGCACATATCTTAATACACAATTCATAAAAACCTATGTTCCATTAAAAATACAGATTTAGGGATAAAACGGGCAAAGGCATTACTTTAGGTATTTTCCATCATCTTGCGAGCTTGAACAGCAAATACAACAGATTATTTCCTCATTGTCAAGAGTTAGCAGCGCCTGATAAGATTGGTCCAAAGTAATAGGCCTATGTTTAAAAAAAACTGAATTAAAAGCCATTTTGCATATTTCAGATAGTGTTTACAGGAAAAAAGAAAGCGCAAATCATTTTGGTTACTTTGCCCGTTACAAGGGCAACTGATTTTAACTGTACTTGGCTGGTGAACCAAGGGAAAATTTAGCAAGTACCTGAGGGAGCCAGCCCTTAATCGAAACAAAAGACTTCTTTCCCAATTTGTCAGTGGTAATGTTAGATTGAGGTTCCGTGACGGTTCCGTGACGACTTGAACCCGTGTTTTTAAGTTTGTCGGAAATACATAAAAATGGTATCAGTGAACCGCAAATGATCCATTTAGTATATCCTAGTGTTTTCGCTACGCTACGAGCAAGAGCACTCCTTCCACTGACACATTTCTGATATACACACGGCATCCATCTTAGATCGTGGCCGCCATTTTGTGTTTCCTTGCCCTCACATATGCAATAGCCTCTGATCATTTCATTCACTTCACTTTGATTAAAGACACGTAGCCTTAGCCGGAGATTCACCTCTTACATGACACGTGCACCTTAAACCAGATCACGCTGAAGCTGCATGACTCGACAAAGGCTGCCTCCTCTGCCCGAGGCCAGCCCACCTGAACTGGTTTTCCTGTCCATTGTACCTGATCATGATTAGGCGGCCGAAGCCGGTAGCCTTGCCCATTTACAACCCACAAACATCTCTTATCCCGTTTTCTATCTTCTGCACCTGGCTCTGCTCCTTTTCCTTCTGGGCCTTTATTAGGGGGAGGTAACGAACTTTACGATGAGGCGGTCCGGGTCTTGAATGCAATATTGACAAGGGATTGTGATGGACTGGTGGGAACCCCTCTTCGTGATGTTTGGTATCAGATATTATCGACAGTTCCTGTGTAACGCCAAATATTTATTGTTTAGAGACACAAAAGGTTTGGGAATGTACCGACATGTGAAATATTTGCCTAGAGCACAATTTTTAGTATATAAGGAGCAACCCACTTTGTACAAATTGAACAGTCTCCTAGATTCTGCCCGTGTGTAGATTCTGTGACTTCTGTGTCCCTGCAGTAATAAACCTTTGGTCTTTGACGCCACCATCGAGAAGCCCGTGTTTCTGTTCATTTGTGCACCAAGGCAGGTGGAACTCCGGGGTCTTCGGGTGTTGTACCCTGACACCTCTGGACGGAACCAAAAAGTCCAGAACTCCAATTGGCGCCCAACGTGGGGCGACGTCATTCGGTACCGGTCCAAAAGCCTGAAGAGTTCGAGAAGCTTCGTGTGAAGATTCCTGAGGGAGGCGCCCCACTTCATCGATCCCGGCATATCGCAAAAGTGGCCCTGAAGTTCTCTTCCACGAGGGTTCCCGTTCAGGACGGCTGCAGTGGGCCGTTGCCTTGACCGTCGCCCTGTCTTGGACCCGAAGTGGTGCAGTCCTTAGTACGGCGAAACGTGACGGGTTTCTCCTTGGTGACGTCTTCAGTGACTCAGTTAAGTATTTAGTGATAACTAGCTGGTTATTTTTGTGAGGATTGTTAAAAATCCTTGATCGGTTCTTGGTTTGGTTTGGTTTTGTAAGATTATCTTTGGTTGTTCTAGTTACGATAATCTATTTGGTTCAGTTTTGGGTATCGATACATCAGTTCGTTTTTGGTAGGCCTAAGTTCTTGGTTCAAGTGCACAATTTGTTCCGTGTTTGTTTGTTTTGTGTTCCGGACTGAAAATGGTAAGTCGGAAAATGTTGTCTTGTTTTGGTTGCAACCGTGACTCACGATTGGAGGACTCTTGTCTGGTTCCTCCGATTGGGACTCCCCTTTATGATTTATATTGTAAGTATGGTGTGGGTCCTATAACTTATAATGAGATATGGGTCCGTTATTGTAAGAAGGATGGTGTCCTTAGTTGGCCACTGCATGGTAGTTTTGAACAAGAGATTCTCGACAATTTAGAAGCGAAATTGTTTAGGAAGAAAGCCCGGCCGGCAATGTTTGACTCTTTTCGTTATTGGCGGAAAGAATCCAAACAGAGAGAAATGAAAAGGTTGAAAAAAGAGCAAAAAGAACTAGAAGAGTTAACTCTAGAGCAAGCGACTAAACAGTTGCAGGCTAACGAGTGTGAGAAAGCCATAGATGTAGCCATTAGAGAGCGTAACTTAGCGATTGACAAGTGCTATCCTGCCTTGCCATCGAAAATGGCTAAGATACTGGAGGATTCCGAAAACGATCCTCTGCTATCTTATCTGTTACGGTCGCCTCCACCGTATGCACAAGGTGCTACGGCTCCACTGATCCCGAATGTTCAATTGCCGGTTGCTGGACAACCTGGTGTCCTTGTTCCTCAGAATCAAGTTCCTATACTTCCTGTGGTGAATGTAAATGTTCCTACAGCTCCTCCTCTTCCTGCACTGCCCGCTCCTATACCTACCACTGTACCTATTGGTCCTCAAACTATTTTCCTCGATACTCCTACTGTTTCGTCATCTATTCCTACTTCTACTGCATTCTCTATGTCTGCGAGTGTACTAACTCCACTTTCTGTTCGTCGAAGAATCACTGATTCTGTTACTAATATGCTGTCTCCTATATATAAAACCTTGATTAAGACTCCTACTCCTGACTCTGTTCAGAGACGGAGTCAGCTTCCAAGTACTGAAGAACGGGGAGTTTTAGACTCCACAGCTCTCAGATGGATTACAAAAGTTAGAAGATATAGTACGAAAGATGTGTTAGAGACATTTATGCAATGGGGAGAACCAACGCAACGATACGTCTTTGATGAGATGTGCTCGTTGTTGCGTGAGGAAATGGAAGAAGACGATGTCGAATCAGATTTGGAAGATTTAATTAAAATTCAGAAAGAGTTTGCTGCTGGAATGATAGTGGGCGATAATATAAAGGAAGCGATGGAACTCATTTTGAGTTTTAGGAATGATCCATCTCTTCGTTCACCGAGAGATTTAGAGAAAGGTAGAATGAAGCCAAGTCGCCAATATCCTATGAGGGAAGTTCCTCCAATTTGGCGCGAGGCAGTACAACGTGATGATAATGCGGGTATTGCAGCTGCTCCAGCACAGTTCCAAAGAGTATGGATACATATTCCATGGAAGCGAGCAGAAGTGTTAGCAGTGAAACAGGCCTTGCCAGATCCACGTAAGAATCCAGCCGGATATTACAAGGAATTGACACAGACAGTTGAGGCTTGTATAATGAACTTAGCCGACATTGATATGTTGTTTGGTAATGTAGTTCCACAACCAGTGTGGGCTAAAATTCGTAGAGAAGATCATCAGGCTGCTTTAGGTGGTGATTGGGCAGCTATCACTGCAGCAGATAATCAACAAATAGGTGGTGCGAAACCTGAACCTTTGATCGCTAATCTGCCAGGTAGAATAATTGATCTAATGAAGACTCTGATGCCAGCATTGCGTGTTAATTGGGATAAATTATCCGCATGCAAGCAAAAGAAAGACGAAAGTGTCTCGGACTTCTTCACGAGGTTTGAAGAGACTTTTGTAGACCATAGTGGTCAGGATATGAGCACTGAAGGAGGACAGAGATTGTTTGTCGATAAATTTGTGCATAATTTGTTACCTGAATTATGCAATAAATTGAAAGACTCAGAAAGTGCGTGGGCTGTATCTACAACTGCGCAAATACTTGCGACTGCACAGTACTACGAAAATAGGGATAAAGAGGAAAAGGAGAAATCAGAGAAGAAAACGAAAGATTTAAAAACTAAAGTTCTTTTACAGCAGGCGTATCCGCCTCGCACGAATCAGACTAATATGCAACAGAATTCGTATCAAAAGACAGATTATAATTCGACCAGGCCTCAATACCAGTGGAACCAGTGTGCGTACTGCAAGAAAGAGGGTCACTATAAAAATGATTGTCAGATTTTAGCGCAAAATAATGCGGCAGCAGCTCAGAGAGGTCGTGGTGGTTTTGCACAGAATTCTAGAGGTCGGGGACGAGGTGCTATGCCTCCACAAACGAATGATCGTCCTTCTAATCACTTTGATCAAAGAAATGTACAGTCAGCTCAACAGAATAGATCTCAGCAATATCTTGTTGAGGATTATTGTGAAGTTGAAGAGGGATTTCAACAAAATGGGTACTAGGACAGCCATGGACAGAGAGAGGGAGTAGTATCAGTTCCAGTGGATCAGAGTGGGCCTTATGTCGCAGTAGCAACATCAGGTGTAGTCGAACCGTTTCTGTTGGATACTGGTGCCGCAAAAAGTTCTATCATGCATGCGAAACTCCCTGGCGCACCTTTGTCTGGCTCAACAAATGTTTCCGTAGGTTTTTCAGGCGCCCCTGTGTACAACCCGATATCTGGTCCTTTGTCTATTTCTGTTGGACCGTGTCAATTAAAAGCACCCTTAATTTTGACGACAGGTTGTAATGAAAATCTGCTTGGTCTAGATTTGTTAAAACGACTATATGCGACATTGTACTGTTCTCCGGAAGGAGTACAGCTTACTTTGGGTAAAAGACTCACCTCTCCGATGTACTTGTCAATGGACGCACTCCCGCCGGAGCTACGTTCACTCCCTGATTCTCTTTGGGCGACTGGTCCCAATGATGTAGGTCTACTAGAAATTCCACCATATGTAGTAACTTTGAAAGCGAATGTAAAATTTCCAAGAATTCCTCAATATAAAATATCGAGTGAAGGTGAACGTGCACTCTTATTGATTGTGCAAGATTTGATTAAGAAAGGTGTGGTTGAAGAAACGCGAGGAAATGTTTGTAATAGTCCTGTATTACCGATTCTGAAGCGAACTGACCCTACAAAACCTCCAGTTTATAGGTTTGTCATAGACCTTAGAGAAGTTAATAAGATTGTAATTCCGCAGTTTCCTGTAGTGCCAGACATTACTGCCTTGCTAACATTGATTCCCGCTACAGCCAATTGGTTCTCAGTCATCGACTTGAAGAATGCCTTTTTCAGCATTCCGATAGCCGAGGAAAGCAGAGATATTTTTGGCTTCTGTCTAGGAGGTCGAAGCTTCAGATTTAAACGCGCTCCACAAGGCTATTGTGAAAGTCCATCTATTTACAGTCAAGCTTTAAAAAGTCAGCTAGATTCTTTTGTCCTTCCTCCAGGCTCTGCCCTAGTACAGTACGTAGACGATCTTTTGGTGGCTGCCGATGACAAGGAAACTTGCAAGGCAGCTACAATTTCACTATTGCATCATTTGTCTAATTTGAATCATAAGGTGTCACCTTCCAAAATGCAATATTGCTGCCAAGAAGTAACCTACTTAGGTCATCTCTTGTCAAAGGAGGGAAGGAAGTTGACCCCAGAAAGAATAAAAGCAATTACGCAGATGAGTGTTCCACGCACACAGAGGGAAGTACGTGCCTTTCTAGGTATTACCTCTTACTGTAGGCAATGGATCCCAAATTTTTCACTTTTAGCAAAGCCATTGGTAGCTTTGACTGGGAAAAATGTTCCGAGTCCGGTGCCATGGTCTGATGAATGTCAAGAGAGTTTTGCTGAATTACGAAAAGCTTTGTGTTCAGCTCCTGTATTGGGTACACCTGATTATAGTAAGCCATTCACGCTCTACGTTCACGAAAGAGAAGGTTGCGCGTTGAGTGTTCTGACACAGAAGTTTGGTGACAAACAACGCCCTTGTGCGTATTTCTCATCAACATTAGATCCGGTAGCTAGAGCATTGCCTAGTTGTTTGAGGGCTACAGCGGCAGCTGCAGCTTCCATTCGACAATCTGCTGGTTTGGTGATGAACAATATGCTAGTGGTCATGGTTCCTCATGCAGTGGACACACTCATGAACCGAACGAAGACACAACACCTTACTAGTGCGAGATTATCTGGTTACGAGCTGACGTTATTAGCGAGTCATATTCAGATCAAAAGATGCAATGTATTGAACCCAGCAACATTGTTGCCGACTGATCAAGAGTCGAGTGATTCTGAGCCACATGACTGTTATTTCAAAACGGAGGAAGAGACAAAAGGTCGCATCGACTTGAGGGATACTCCTCTATCCGACCCAGATGGTACGCTGTATGTGGACGGGTCATGTTTTAAATTGGAGAATGGTGATGTGACTACTGCCTACGCGGTAACGACTTTGAAGACAATTGTGGAGACTGCAAGAGTGAGTCAGAATTCTGCCCAAGCAGCAGAATTAATAGCTCTTACGAGAGCGTGTGTTTTAGCTGAGGGAAAGAGAGTGAATGTGTTTACAGATAGTCAGTACGCATTTGGCGTGGCCCATAGTTTTGGCCGGTTGTGGAGAGAAAGGGGTTTCATTACGTCCCATGGGACTAAGATCCAACATGGTCAGCTAGTTAACGACTTGTTGGAATCTCTAACCTTACCGACTGAAGTTGCGATTGTGAAGTGCAGTGCTCATAAAGCAATCACGGATGATGTTGGTCGGGGAAATGCCTTTGCTGATGAAACCGCTAAACAGACAGCTAGAGACATGATGAGTAGAATGTATGTTGCTACGTCTGCAAGATGGATTGCTGAGTCTGGAATGTGTGAGGACACTATGGAAAGTGTGAAAGAGATTCAGAAAGAAGCGACTGAGAAAGAGAAACGCGTATGGAGAGAAAGTATGGGCAAATTGGACTCGAATGGATGTTGGATCGATTTGACAGAACAGCAGCGTTGGATGTTGCCTGATGCGTATGTGCTTGCAGTAGTAACGATGGCGCATGGAGTGGCGCACATAAGTTCTAAAGGGATATGTAAGATGTTAGCTCCGGTTTGGAAGAATGAGGGAATCAGTAAGTGTGCAGAGAGAGTGGTGAAAAATTGTATGGTGTGCTTGATGCATAATCCTGGCAAGGGAACTCCAACTCCAGCTGGTCATTTTGCTCCTCCTTCCTGTCCCTTTGAAGTAATACAGTTAGACTTCATTCACATGGAACGCTGCAACAATTTAAAATACGTCCTGGTGGTAGTTTGTGCTTTTTCCAGGTGGATAGAAGCATACCCACTAAAGGACAACACTGCTCTATCTACTGCCAAAATTCTTCTCAAAGAATTTTTCCCTAGGTACGGAATGCCACGGATTGTATGGTCAGATAACGGAAGTGAGTTTATAGGGAAAGTTATGCAGAGTGTGTGTGCTGGTCTAGGATTGAAACAAAAATTTCATAGTGCGAACCATCCCCAGTCTGCTGGTTTAGTCGAGGGTTACAATGGCACCCTCAAGCTTAAAATAGCCAAAATTCAAGCATCCACAGGTTTGGCTTGGCCAGACGCACTTCCTTTGGCCTTGTTATCAACGAGAGCAACAGTGCATTCTAGAATAGGGCTTTCTCCATATGAGATTGTATTTGGCCGCCCGGCAAATGTCTGGGGTGTGCCAAGGCCTAAACAATTCTGCTCCATTGAATATCCTATGTTGATAGACTATCTTTACGACTTGACTGCTAAATTAAGTCTTATTCATCAACAGGTTTTTGATGCACTACCAAAGCCTCCGGAGAGTCCAGGGCATCAACTGAAACCGGGTGACTTCATTGTGGTCCGGAACTTCGCGAGGACAAAGAATCTTCAGCCTCGCTACATCGGCCCCTTCCAAATCCTACTGGCAACGAGGACAGCTGTACGTGTTGCTGGTCGCAAGCACTGGATCCACGCTTCTCACGTAAAGCGTGTTCCACTGCCTCTGCCCTACGACGACTGGGTGAAGAAGGGAATTGGTGCCTCCGAATCTGAAATAACTCCAAAATTTGTCCCTTTCAGCGATGCCGATTTGATTTCTGACACTTTGAAACGTGACTCTCCTCTTGAAAAGACTACTTTGAACATTGAACATTTGTCTC
Organism: Lissotriton vulgaris; assembly: GCF_964263255.1. Lineage (NCBI taxonomy): Eukaryota > Metazoa > Chordata > Amphibia > Caudata > Salamandridae > Lissotriton > Lissotriton vulgaris. Next base: position 226,852,463 of record NC_141686.1, on the reverse strand, counting down.
CAGCATCAAAAGAAACTTTGCCATCTGCGAACTTAAACTCTACAACAACTGCTAGTGATACACTATTTTCCGATCAAACAGTACCAGCAAGGAAAAGATACCACCTTAGAAGCCATAAAAAGAACTAATAAAGCAGGCAACTGCATATTGTGATTTTGATATTTATATACATTGGACCTTTTTTGCTTTTCAGCCAGGAAGTTTGCTATTGTTTATTGTTTTTAATAAATTGCCTTGCCGTCTGGGTAGCCGTAGGGTCGTGGCTGTGTGCCTAGTTTGAATTTGCAGGGGTCTGACACAAGGTCGATCTTTCTGTTAGTACTGGGAACTCCCAGGGCTGACAGAGGCATTTTCATCTACGTACACATCATCAGTGGTCGCGAGCGGATTGTAGAAGATGGAACTTCCTGCGCTGCAACGAGAAAATGTGATTTACGTTCGCAGAAACAAACTTAATAGAATTCTTCATAGCAAATGTTTCTTGATGCAATGTGCCATTACATTTTTGATTGTTTTAGCAACATTGGTGGGTGGAATTGTCTTTAGCATAAAATTGATTTTTGTGCCAGTATCTACAGTACCTCCCCTTGATCCTGCTATTTCTACTGTTTCTTCTATACACTCTTTTCACTCGTTTCCGGAACATGAGCAAGCTCGACGCTCAGAATTCATTAATAATACTTTTGTACAGCTCTTGCACCAACACCAACTGGTAGTTAACACGACAGACTGTTGGGTGTGTGGCTTGATACCCCACACTATGGATAAAGGTATTCCCTATTTGGTTTTGCCTTACAGCTATAATGGATCATTTCAGGCCCTTCAAACCATCTTTGCTTATGCTCTTGAGACCTATCCTCCACGTCCACCACGTTCCACTAAATATAACTCTGCCAACAAAGCCTTAGTCCAGGGAATTATTGACATGGTCAAAGACGTCAATAATACTCCATCATACCCTAGAGACGAATTGCGAGTATATTTAAGTTGGAATACTTCAGAGTATCGCCTTAGTTTAGGAGAAAGCAAGCGTAAAAGCTCAACTCCAATCTGGGTCGTACCTCACCGAGGTCAGGTCTGTTTGCAAGGTAATGGGAGAAATCCGAGAGCTCAGCTAGGGAGGAGTGAGTGCGTAGAGACTTATGTGTTTCCGGCTAACTCTTCCCCTGCCTTCCTTACTGCCAGGGGTACCTACTTCATCTGTCGAGACAGAGCTTATACATGGTTGCCTGCTGACTTTTCAGGTTCATGTTATATTGCTCGATTATTGCCTCCGACATACACTGCTTCACCGGATTACCACAGAATAAGAGTAGCTAGAGGTGTTTTCAGTAAGGAAGATACCGCTGGTCAGGAAGCTGGAGACTTCTTCAAAGGCTTCCTTCCGTTCTGGGGGCCTATGGCCAATAGTAGAAACATACGTCAGCTAACACGGGTAGTTGAATCTACTATTACCGAAACTGCTGGTGCCCTTAGCAATCTGACAGCTGAGCTTCAGGCGGATAGGCTCATGACATTGCAGAACCGTATGGTTCTAGATGTTATACTTGCAGATCGAGGTGGGGTATGCAGAATGATCCAATCGAGCTGCTGTGTCTTTATTCCTAATAATGCTCCAACAGTTTACGAGGCGATCTCTAAGTTGCACAAGATTTCGGACTCCATACATGTAGATGAGGGAAACTGGTCCTTTATGGAGTGGGTTTGGACTCTGATCTCAGCGTGGGGATGGAAGGTTCTAATGGTCATTGGTGTCATCTTAATATTACTATTCTCATGTTGTCTGATTATCCAGTGTGGTCCTGCTCTGTGTAGTCTTTGTGCTACAACCTGTTTTAGGAAACCACCTGCATTTGGAGAAAAGACACGAGAAAGGATGATGATACAACAACATGTCACTGACCTGATGAACATAGAACTAGATTCAGACATAGATTGAGTAATTGCCTATGTAAGGGCAAAAGGAGGGTCTGAGGTTCCGTGACGGTTCCGTGACGACTTGAACCCGTGTTTTTAAGTTTGTCGGAAATACATAAAAATGGTATCAGTGAACCGCAAATGATCCATTTAGTATATCCTAGTGTTTTCGCTACGCTACGAGCAAGAGCACTCCTTCCACTGACACATTTCTGATATACACACGGCATCCATCTTAGATCGTGGCCGCCATTTTGTGTTTCCTTGCCCTCACATATGCAATAGCCTCTGATCATTTCATTCACTTCACTTTGATTAAAGACACGTAGCCTTAGCCGGAGATTCACCTCTTACATGACACGTGCACCTTAAACCAGATCACGCTGAAGCTGCATGACTCGACAAAGGCTGCCTCCTCTGCCCAAGGCCAGCCCACCTGAACTGGTTTTCCTGTCCATTGTACCTGATCATGATTAGGCGGCCGAAGCCGGTAGCCTTGCCCATTTACAACCCACAAACATCTCTTATCCCGTTTTCTATCTTCTGCACCTGGCTCTGCTCCTTTTCCTTCTGGGCCTTTATTAGGGGGAGGTAACGAACTTTACGATGAGGCGGTCCGGGTCTTGAATGCAATATTGACAAGGGATTGTGATGGACTGGTGGGAACCCCTCTTCGTGATGTTTGGTATCAGATATTATCGACAGTTCCTGTGTAACGCCAAATATTTATTGTTTAGAGACACAAAAGGTTTGGGAATGTACCGACATGTGAAATATTTGCCTAGAGCACAATTTTTAGTATATAAGGAGCAACCCACTTTGTACAAATTGAACAGTCTCCTAGATTCTGCCCGTGTGTAGATTCTGTGACTTCTGTGTCCCTGCAGTAATAAACCTTTGGTCTTTGACGCCACCATCGAGAAGCCCGTGTTTCTGTTCATTTGTGCACCAAGGCAGGTGGAACTCCGGGGTCTTCGGGTGTTGTACCCTGACACCTCTGGACGGAACCAAAAAGTCCAGAACTCCAAGATACAGTGCAAAAGGATGTCTGGGTGTCTCTATGTTCAGGTACCTAACAACTGTAGTTTTCCTCAATTCAATCTTAAATCTTCTCGATGAATAAAGTGCATATAGTGCTTCCTTTAGTTCAGATTTCTTGACTGTTCTAGCGTTACTTGAATTAACAAAGATATTATCCATGCCTATTTTGCGCAAGTTGGTATACACATATGAAAGCCACGGGATCTTCATACCCCTATCACAGCTTAAGCAGTCAGTTATTATCTCTTGTGTGAGTGTCGCTGAGTGATTCACCCAAACTGAATGCCAGCATGGCACTGGTCGGGCACTAACAAAATACGAGACAAATTGTAAGTTTAGTTCATTGTGTGCAATAAAATTAGATGTAAAGATTGGCTCACTTAACAATTTCCTGCAAAACCTATTTTCTTCTTGCTGGATAATTGTACTATTCCCAATGCCCCATACTTCTGCCCCATAGGTTGCTACTGGGACACATAGTAATTTAAAAATGTTAACAATCGCTTTAGTAATGTTTGATCTCTTTGGTCTAGGGATACTTAAAATTGAGTTAGTGGCCTTTGAGAATTTAGCTCGTGGCCTGGGCCAAATGCCCAGTCCACGAGCCATTCGCAGCAAAAGTCACTCCCAAATATGGAAAATTATAGGTTGCAGTGAGTTTTTCTTCGCCAACCTGCATGGAATTCATCTATCGTTTTCCTGGCCCACATGAAATTATAAAAGATTTTTTTTAAATTAACCCGCAGGTCTAAATTGTCCATACATTTGAGTGTGTCACATTAATACTGCGTTGTCTGCATACAGTAGAGCCGGTATGGGCTTACCATTTATTAGGGGCACATGTATGGTTGGCTTTCCAAGATGGTTAGTGAGGCCGTTAATATAAATATTAAAGAGCAGGGGTTCTAAAACGCACCCCTGCCTAACTCCTCTTCCAATTATAATCGGTCCTGATAGTTCCCCACCCATTTCTATCCTCACTCTGGACTTTAGATCTGTGTATAAAAAATCTAAAAAGTGGACCAGGGAAATGTCCAGGCCATACTCCAATAAAATAGACCAAAGTTTGGACCTGTTCACCAAATCAAAAGCGGATGACAAGTAGTAAGTGCATTCTGTGAATGCCAAAAGTAGTAAGTGCATTCTGTGAATACCAAAATAGTAGTACTTTTAGGATTGAGGCTTAAGTTCATTTTGTGAATCGGGCCCTATGTTTTTGTTCCAATTTCTTTAACGTTACATTTTGTCATATCTTTTGTTATGAATTCACCTTCCAAGTATTGAGTTCAAATAGCTGATTTCTGATTACATCAATGCTGATTTGTAGGACAAGTGTGTGCAGTTGTGATCATGTAGTGGCTTCCACTAAAGTCACTAGGAACCGGAATTAATAATGGCATCAACCATAGTCCTCATTTAGTGCTACTGAGATAATTTCCCTAAACAATAATCTTCAATTGTTCTTCTACTTCGAAGTTCAAGGCACTTCTATGTAGTAAATGTTGCAACTACCAATGAGACATCATGAACTTTATTATTTGGGAACATATGCATACTACAAAAAGCCCTATCAATCAACATGGAGTGCGCATGTATATAGTGACAAGAAGTTCAATCCCACAGAAAACTGACTAGACAGTGAAATACTATTTAAACAATTCAACACTTTACATAAACAGAATATTTATCATCCATTTGATTAAAAATAATACTGTTCATCTGCACTCATTTTTCCCAAAGAAAAGAAAGGACTCATTTAGACTTTCTTGGAGTTGAAGCCCATCATTAATCAGTAGGGATCACATCATGTCAAAATTGCAATTTGCGGGGGCGTGGCCAAGCAGCATGGCTGACAGGACGTGAGCTCCACCAGCTCCGTCCCGAAGACCGTCTAAATCCTGCTATTTCTCCTGCCCGGACCCTCTCGTCTCCGGGAATGCACGTCGGAGAGGCAGTGGAAGTCCCGCCGAACTCCTGTGCCTGAGGGACCGGACCCGTGGTCGACAATCCGCCGCGATCTGCAGCCTGGCTGATCCTGAGGGCGGCGCCGGCGTGCTCCTTCACGCGACACCGAGGCTTTGGCCTACTTGCTGGGCCGGACAGCGGGTGATGTGAGCAGCTTGGGTCCGTAAATTGATGCCCGCCGGCTGCCCGCTGTGAGATCCTGGCCCGGACCGGGCGACGGCGGTGCCGGAGAACTGCGGCCCTACTGTGTTGCGGTAAGGAGGGGAGAGGGACGGAGGTGCCGGCCATCTTACGAGGCCCTGCCAGGCTGAAGTGCGGAGGGCCCGCCCCTCCCTGATTGCTGGAGCTGCACGACCGGAGGACAGGGCGCCTTCATCTGGGAGCGGGGGCTGTGAAGCCAATCTGCCCTGGCCCCCCCTGTGGCGCGGAGGTGCGTGTGGGGGCCTTGGTCCCCTGTGATCCTCTCAGCGCCCGACCACTCTGGATCTGCCACTCCTGTGTCCCCTCCCGCTGCCTAGTATCCTGTGCCCTGGGGCAGATCGGGATCCCTGACACTCGTGGGACGCCGGGGGGGCTCGCGGGGAGGCTGTTGGACCCGTGGACGTACGGCGCCCCTCCCCCGGCTGTCTGCCATTTGGACTTGGTTTTGGGCGGCCTCCTTGGGATCGGTGGCGACCGGTAGAAGAGTCTGTCTGTGCCCCGCTCTGCCCTGCAAGCTGGTGGAGGTGAACCCGCGATACTGCGCTCTGGTGGCATTTGTACTGTGACCTGCGCTGCCTACTGCGATCTTGGTCTTGTGGACCCGGGCACTGCTTGCCCATTTTCTTTCCGACGCTGTGGTGGTGCGCACTCTGCCCTGCTTGGGTGCCTTCCCGGAGGGCCCCGCTGAGGAAATTGGTCCCTGGGGCTGCAGATATGACAGGCCGGACTGGCCGTGGCCCTAAGGCTACCCAACCCAACACGATCACACAGTATACCACCCCTCGCCTGCCACCGCAGAGGATCACGCGCCAAACGGGCGTTGGAGATGGGGATGGGGAGTCACCGGAGCCGTCCAGGGCGGAACTTCTTAAGGCTATACAGGGTTCGCACACTGCCCTAGAGCGCCAGATTGAGACAGTGTCCGTGGACGTGAACCTTTTGAGGACTGACCTTCGCAAGGTGGCGGATAAAGTCTCGGACGCAGAGGGCAACATTACTCAGCTGCAGGGGGAGGTAGCGTCCCTACAGAAGTCACTCTCTCAGCTTGCCTCTACTACCCGAGCTCTGGAGAGACGCGCCGAGGATGCAGAAGGTAGGGCGCGCCGAAGTAACATACGGGTCCTGGGGGTCCCGGAGCGGCTGGAGGCAGGGAACCCTGAACGATTCCTGGAGACCTGGATCCGTGAGCATCTCTGTCCGGACGGTTTGTCCAGTGTCTTTATTGTGGAGCGGGCCCACAGAGCCCTGGTGCCCCCTCCGCGTCCTGGCGAGGCCCCTAGAGCCCTCATTGCAAAAATCCTAAACTATAAAGACCGGGACTGCATCCTCAAGGCGGCGAGGGAGTCGGGGCCCCACACGATCGAGAACAGTCGCATCTCCATTTACCCCGACTATACCCAGCAGGTGCAGGAGCAAAGAAAATCTTACTTGGGGGTCAAGCAGAAGCTACGCGCCATGCAGCTGCAGTATATGCTCTTATACCCTGCTAAGCTCAAGGTGCTCTCCCAGGGCCGGGCACACTTCTTTGAGACGCCGGCAGAGGTATGGGAGTGGCTCGAGATCAGAGGGGATGATCTGCCCCCGGGTGAGAGAGGAGGATCGCGTGAAGTGTGGGGGACCAGGCCGCAGAAACGACGACGTGGCAGGAGGAATCGCCGTTCTGGATCTCGTGATCCTCCTGAGACTCGGCCCACGGTGGGTCCGGACGGAGCCATATTGATGGAAGCCTCGCCTGACAAGACTGAGTCACGGTTGCATGGTGCGGCTGCACCTGATGACATTTTGGTCCCGGATACCCTGCTGGTGACGCCGGTGAACGCGGAGTCTGCGGGCCTAGTGGTCCCGGAAACTGCCTTACAGACTCTAGACTTGGAATGATCCTGGCCCTGCCTGCACTGACTCTGCTGTGCGATTGCTGTTGTTATGAGGTTCCTTATTGCCCAGTAGTGGGTTTAAAATCTCTGCTCGTTCACAGTGGATGTAGTGGGTGATTGTCCACTGATCGATGCCTGCATTTGACGACTGGGTTGCATGTGCACCGAGTGGGGGGGTTGTGAGTGTGAGCTGCTCCTCCCGCGCTGCTGACTTAGGGGGGGAGAGGTGTCCGGGGTCGTATACCGGATTCTTTGGGTCTTTCGGGGAGCTGGGAGGGGGGGTGGGTTGGGTTGTTTTGTTGTGTGTGTGTGCGAGTGGAAAGTGTTGAATGGGGTGGCTGTGCACGTCCTGGCACGGGCGGGGGAAGGGCGGGGTGGCGTTTCTCGTTGTTGCTATCCTATTGCTCGTGGGTGGTGGGGTTTCTGGGGTTCCAGTTAATATTTCGTATGTTGGGGTTGTTGGGGGGCGGGATTTGGGGTGTGACACTGATGACACTGGCATTTGGCGCATGTTGCTTCTGCTTAGCGGGACGCTTGCTTTGTGCGATGCATTCTTGAACTTCTTTGTGGCGAGGGCCTACTGGCGACAGCCTAGGCTGTGTGTAAACTGTTGCCCGACTGGGCATGTATCGTGGTCATGGGGTTTAAATTCTTGACGTGGAATGTGCGTGGCCTGGGTACGTGCACTAAGAGACACAGGGTCCTCACCTTCCTAAAACGCCATGGGATTTCAGTTGCTTGTTTACAGGAGACCCACCTGGATGAGGATGGTGCGCAGCGCCTAGCCAAGAAATAGAGAGGCCAGCTATTTCACTCCTCATACTCTACATACGCTAGGGGGGTCCTAATCTGGGTGGCCCCTGGGGTTCCATGCGCTGTCCAATATGTTGATGCGGATGTGGAAGGCAGGTACATATTGGCGAAACTCAGATTGGACGATAAGGTCCTTCTGGTCTTTAACACGTACGCGCCGAACATTGATGATCCAGCTTTTTTCTCCCGCATGCAGGACCTGGTGGCTCCTAGCCTGGACGTGCCCCTCCTTTGGTGCGGGGACTTTAACTGTGTCCTACATCATGAACTGGACCGTAATCCACCCCGGGCGGGTACTAAGCCCCGTATGACGGCGTGTTTGCGGGATGTGATGCATAATGTAGGGGCGATCGATGTCTGGCGCGCGTGTCACCCCACACAGAAGCTTTATATTTGTTACTCCCCGACCCATGGCACTCACAGCAGACTAGATAGAGTATTGGCGGCCAATCTCCCCTCCTCTCTCACGTTGACGGTCACGCACCAGGCTCGATACCTGTCGGATCATGCTCCGGTCACGTGCCTGGCGCAATGGCCTGACCGGACGGAACGTCCCCGCTCGTGGAGACTGCCGACTGATCTGCTTCAGGATCAGGTGGCCCGGGACCATGTGGCGACGTCCCTCTCCGATTATCTGGAACTCAACTGGGCGGGGAGTGACTTGTCCTATTCCACTAAGTGGGAGGCACTAAAGGCGGTCGTCCGCGGTGCATGTAAGGGCCTGACGTACGGAGTCAGGAAACAACTACTATCGGACTTACAGACTGCGGAGGCGGAGCTCTTGCGTGTCCAGGCCCGCCCTGACCCGGACATCTCGGATCAGCGCGCGGAGGGCCTGGCCCTTGGATCGATCCAGGATATTCTCACGAGGCTCGATCGCTTTACGCTGGGGCAATATAGACAGAGGCTGCATCGAGAGGGGGATAAATCTGGCTGCTTGTTGGCCTGGATACTTCGTCGGGAGTTCACGGCTGAGCGTATAGTAGCCCTGTGGGCGGCCAATGGCGATATGGTCCACTCGGAAGCTGCTGTACTCACGGTTCTGCGGGACCACCTGCGGGCTGTGTATGAGTCTGACCAGTCTATCTCTGAGGAGGTCTACCACTCATACCTCAAAAACATTGGCTTGCCGACCCTCCCAGAGGCAGCGGCAAAAGACCTTGATCTCAAACTGACGCTCGGTGAAATCTCCGCGGCGATTGCCGCCCTCCCACGAGCTAAAACCCCTGACGGGGATGGATTCCCTGCAGAGTTTTATCATACGTTCGGGCACACCCTGGCCCCCCTCCTTTTGCAGGTTTACCATGAAGCCTTACGCACAGGTGACCTCCCACCCACCTTGAATCAGGGTGAGGTTTGTATGATCCTGAAACCGGGCGGTGACAGTACAGACCCCGCCTCGTATCGTCCTATCACCTTGATTAATTCAGACACGAAAATCCTGACCAAACTGTTGGCCAATCGCCTTGCCCCGCACGTCGCTCAGCTCGTCCATCCGGACCAATGTGGCTTTGTTCCTGATCGCAATACGGCGATGAACCTACGCCGCCTGAACCACGTATTGCACGAGGTCCGGGGGCGAGACACTCCCCATGTGCTGGTCTCCGTTGATCTGGCCAAAGCCTTTGATACAGTGCATTGGGGATACCTGATGCATGTACTTCTTAAGATGGGATTTGGTCCTGGCTTTCGAGAGTGGATACGTATATTATATAGGACGCCCCGGGCCAGGGTGCGTCTGGGTTCGGCCCGCTCTGATGAGTGGACGCTGGGGAGGGGCACCAGACAGGGCTGCCCATTGTCCCCCCTCTTATTTGCCCTCGCAATTGAGCCCCTGGCCATATCGGCCCGTAAGGGGTTGCAGGAATGGGGTATCGTGGTGGGGGACACTACAAATATCATCTGCCTCCACGCCGATGATGCGCTTTTCTACCTGACCTCTCCGCTGGAGTCCCTCCCCGCTCTGTTGCACCTCTTGGACCGCTTTGGTGCGGCCTCGGGACTGCGCATAAATGTTAACAAGTCTCTGGTGTTCCCGCTGACGCCTGATGGTCTTGTCCCGCCGCCGGATTCTCACTGTGCGGGCCTCCGATGTGAACGTCTGGCGTTCCGGTACCTGGGTATTCAGGTGGCCGCCTCGGATGAGGCTCTTTTAACCCATAACATGGACAGGATCCTTGTGGCACTCCGCAAGTCCGTTGTATTCTGGAATACGCTCCCTCTCTCCCTTATGGGCCGTCTAGCAGTTGCCAAAATGGTGATGCTCCCTAGAGTTCTATATGTGCTGCAGAATACCCTATGCCCGTTGCCCCCCCGGGTGTTCCGCGCACTGAATTCGCTCCTTACATCTCTCCTCTGGGCGGGTGGTCGCAGCAGAGTTGCGTTGCGTACGGTGACGCAATGTTGGGATGCGGGAGGCCTTGAGGCCCCTAGATTTGATTTATATTACTATGCTGCACAACTTCTCCCGGCGGCCAGATGGTTTGCTGACACTGAGAACTGGGAGTTGGCAATGTTGGCGGGAGTGGCTTCGGACAGGGTGCTACAGGAAGCACTAACGCAGGGTAGGGGCGCCGACGACGCTCTGCCCTATGTCGTCAGGCATACGGCCCGCATTTGGCAGCAATTCGTTGAACGAGTTTTGCGACGTGCGCCATTCCATAGGGAGCTCTCCCCTTGGATCCTGGCCCCAATTCTCAAGATGGAGGCGAATATGTCCTTCCGAGAGTGGCGCATGGGCGGTTGCGAGACACTTGCGGATCTCTATCCGGATGACTCGTTTGTGTCATTTGAGAGAGCAGCGGACTCGTTTGGACTGCGTGAGGGCCAGTACCTGCATTATGGATGTCTCCGGGATGTAGCCAGGACGACGTGGCCCCAATTCCCAGAGGCGCCCGAGCTCACTAATACTCTGGACATCATCTTATCCTGTGGCAGAGGTAGGAGACTGATTTCCCTTCTCTACTCGGCAATGCGCAGGGACTCGACTCCCCCATTGATGCCGGCTTGGAGGGCTTGGGAGACGGACCTGGGGACTGAACTGGATCCAGCTCAGAGGAAGCGATTAGGAATGTTAACTCGAAAAGTCTCCTGTAATGCGCGTTTCAAATTGATACATTTTAATTTCCTCCATCGCACATATGTGACACCTGCCTCCCTCCACCGTATCTCCTCAGACAGGAGCCATAATTGCCCGAGGTGTAGGGCTGAACGGGCGGGATTCCTTCACCTGGCCTGGGAATGCCCCCTAGTACATGACTTTTGGGTGGAGGTGGTGGCACATATTACCCGGATCACACACCTTGCGATCCGACTGGAACCGCTTCACTGTCTGCTAGCGCTGGTGCCCAAACCCAGGAAGAAGGGTCTGTCCTACAAATTACTGCAACTCCTGTTGGTTCTGGCGCGCAGGCGGGTGGCCATTACTTGGATGGGACAGAGGGCGCCTGAAATCTCTAGTTGGTTGCGGGACGCTAGGGAATGGGCCCTAGCGGAGGAGACACATATGCTGAGCACACGCAGGGATGGGAAACTCCAGGAGGACTTACTCGCTTGGAGGGCCATGTGTACCGAGGGGATGGAGGAGGATGACTCAGACGCTACTAGCGCGGAGCTGTTTTCCTCCGCTTCCTCGGAGTCTGATGATGGTGGGGAGGGATCCGAGGTGCAGTGCCCTGAGGTGGTGTAGCAGTCCCCTGGGCCATGCCGATATTCCTTGTTGCGTACGCTTGTTGATCATTGGGATTACCATTGACCACGTTCTACTATGAGGACCGCTCTGTAGTAGGCCCTTGCCTACCTCTCCTTATGTGATTGCATCAATGCCACAAATGCCATTCATGGGGTTCTTGTTTCGGTTATGTTTTTGTTTGGATTGGTATAGCACCATGTAAGAAAATTGGCGAAGGTATTGATATTGACCAGGGGATTCTGGGAGCACAAGAGCAATTCCCTTCATTGTTTTGCAGGTTTAACGGGGTGCCGCCCTGCCCCCGGGATGTGGGCCGCACCTGGCTGTGTTCCTCCTGTTTGGATCTGACCTTATTGGTCCGAAAGTGTTAACTGCTTTTTCACTTGTATAATTTGTGCCTCTTTATTTGCTTCGCCGCCAAAAATAAAGTTTTTAAAAAAAAAAATTGCAATTTGCACGCCTCATTTAGAAGTGGGGCAAACACTAGGGGTAGATTTAGAAAGATTCTGTGTCGTGGATGCACCACTTTGTTGGAACAGCCAAAACGAAAATTTTATTTCTGATTTAGAAAGCCACGCAAATCAGATGCTTTGTGGCTTTGTGTGGGATTTTTCTCAAAAAGTATTGCAAGATAACGTGTGGCGTTGCCTATGTAACTTTGCATTAGGGAGGCATTCCATGGGTGGAGTATAGGTGTTCTTAATCATCCACCCAATGATTTTGATGGCTTATGATTTAAAAAAGCTAATAGACCTGGCAAAAAGCCAACATGCTACTCCTCTGTGAACCTGGAGTAACAAGGAGAATATTTTTATTTCTCCTCTTTATATCATCTCTCCATGCGTGCTGCATTCTGCAGCACACAAAGAAAGAGGAAAATGCCTTTAAGGATTGTTTTTGTGCAGGAAAATATTCCTTTTTGCACATAAATATTCCTGCCTGTAAAGCAGGCCGCCTTGCACTATGGTGCCAGGCACCAACATTGACACTAGGCAGCACGCAGTGCACAAGCATTAGGAGACCGCATAAAAGTGCCATATCTAAGTATATATGGCACATTTCTGCTACCTCTCTTTAGAGCAAAGCTGCTCATCAACTTTACCTGCTGCCCTGCTTTGAGTGAAATTTTAGTAAATATGCCCTTTGATTTTTAATTTTGAGAAAGATCCTCACAGATTGGCAGCTTGGTAGTGTGCTTGTGAAAGACAAAGGGCCCAGATTATCAAAACTCAAACAACACAGCGCAGTAACCAAAGTTGCTGTGCTGCGCTGTGTGAGAGAGATGGAGCAGGATAGCGCCATTTCTGCAAAGTTATGCCACTATCTCTCCTTAGCTCATGCACACAGCTTTCCGCCATTGTACAATTGTGTCTGCATGTGTCTAGCATAGGTGGCCTCCCAGAACAAAATACTTTGTTGGAACTAACTTAAAAACTTTTCCTAGTTGGAATGTGTGCAGTATGGTGAACAACCTTTACAACGCAACTTTTACAACGAAGTGCCTTTACGACGCAACTTTTACAACGCAAACCATTACAACGCATTTTGCCGGGGGTGCTCTAGGCTAGGGAATAGGTTTAATTTACTATCCAACACCTTCCCTACTATCCACGGGGACTGGAGTTGGAATAGTAAATTAAACTATTCACTATCCAGTGCCCCAAAGCACTATGCATTGTAAAGGCATGCGTTGTAAAAACCGCGTTGTAAAGGCATGCGTGGTAAAAGTATGCGTTGTAACGTCATACATCCGTGCAGTATAGAACAATACAATGGTTGCATGGGAAATCATATCTACTACCCATGAAACACCCCCTTGAAGCACAGTGACACAAAGCACCACTCTGTAAAACTTCCAGGCCACTTTCCAGCACAAAACACGTTTTGAGCTGAACAGTTATTTTAAAAAATATATATTTTGCGCTGTTTTTTATCACTTTTGTGTCACAAACTCAGGGCAAGATATTTGATAACATGGGCCAGTCAACATGACAGTTCTCTGCGAGCGTGACTTCTACACTACTATCTCCCCAGCAGACAAGACAGTAAGATCTGCCTTGACTTCCTGTGACCTATTTCGTCCCTCATCAATGTCTAAATGACCTCCTCGTAGAGTAGAGAAAGATACATAACAACCTCGGGCCTATCAACAGCCAAACCAACTATGGCCTGACTGTGACACATACTGACCAACCAACCAACCAACAAACCAATCATCCCCATCACTAGGATGCAGGGCTGGCTGTGGAGAGCTGTCTTGGTGTGTTGGGAACTTGAGCCTCTCCAGATCAGATTGTTTGTTCGAGACAACTACACAGTTGCAAACATGGTGAACCAAAAACCCAAGTAATAAGTCACATAGCATACAAAAGTTAATAACTACAGTATCTCTCAAAAATGCATATCACTACCAATACAGTCCTGAAATGGCTTTCACTATGGAAAATGGTTTTAGCAGTTGAAGGACTGTTCTCTAATAATAAATACCTAAATTAATAAATTAATTAATACAAAAATAAATGCATAAATACATAGATAGATTATATATCCTCATAGGCTTGGCTGCCTCGAGGAACACCGGGAATGCATACCATGAGCGGCTAAGCGTGAGGCTGATTCTAGGCTGTTGGAAAAGCTTACATGGAAGCCATTCTACTTTCATAGGACAAGGTCAGGAAGTGTCATGGATAAATTGTGTATTCCACCCCTCTCCTGTCCTATATGCTCTCACAATATTGCACCAGAGCCATCCTGAAATACTACACTTGTCTTCAGACTCCTTTGAGTCTTTGGCATCGGGTTGCAGGGCTCAATTCGGCCTATGCAGCCTTCTCCACAATGCTGCATCATTATGTCAAGTGAGATCCATTCATTCTGTGCTACTGCATGGCTATCCACATCTCAGAGTGACTTCCTTATCCATGCTCAGCCACAAACTACACATAGGCCTTAAATATGATTTATATGGTATAGGTAGGATTAAAAGTCAACACCAGTAATTACTGGTTCAGGGCGGTAACACCCACCAGTACCAAGAAATGACAAGTCAGCCCCCTTGTAATGGGGAATACCTGTGCATTGGATTCCTGATTTGTGGGGTTTGGCACTCTGAGCAAGTGGCAAACAGAAGAGGAGGCTTCTCTGTGGGAAGCAGGTAGAGAGAAGGAGTTGGGAGGGTAGAGTAAGAAAGGTAAAACAAAAGTGCACTGGGAGGAGGAAGCAGAACAGTGCTAAATTTGAGCCAGTGGTTTCCAGAGCTCAACAGCGCCACTTAAATGTTAGCACCTTATGACAGTGTGTCACATGGTGGCAGGTTCTGTCCAACAACAGCTGTTTATTAATTAAATATGAATTAACAGTGACTCATAACTGCCCCCCAAGCCATTCTCATAGCTCTGAGGGCCTGAAGAAGTCTGAATTATCACACTTGTTTGGTGTGATAGTTAGGAGTAGAGTTGCTATCGTCATTGGCAGCACTGCCAATCACGGTGCAAGCTGCAGTGGCCTCCTGATGAAGGCCCTGGCACTTATGTTTTAGTGTTTAATTAAGCACTGAAGCAGAGTATGCTCCTCTAATGCTATAGATAGAGGCCACGCGGTGTTGTGGCAGAGACCTGTCAGATGTTGCAACTGAAGCCCCAAGGGACTCTGTCCAGTAAAATCGTGACCAATATTCCGGGGGCAGGAACACTGGCCAGTCTCGGTCAAACAAAGCAGACTGCCACATGGAAATTTTGATCCGCCCAACTCGTAATCATTACTGTTGTAATCTACAAGTGATTTTACTATGTATGTACCTCGTCATTTCCCCTTTTTCCTATTGTTCCTATCCTCTTTTCCTCACCGGTTCCACCCCTCCTCTAACTTCCCTGTTGGTATAACCTCTCCTTAGAATGTTGGCGAGAAGCTCACCTTAGAATGTTGTAGTGCCTCAGTTGCCAGCGGATGCCTGAGGATCTTGGTTGAATAAACAGCTTCTCCAGTCTCACTTGTCTGTTGTTTACTTAGAACAAATTGGTGATGATTCTTGTTGCCCCGGGGGCAGCTTCTGATCCTCCCCCAGTTTCTTGATTACCAGCTTAGGGTTCTGCACTCCTCCTGAACTTCTGAGAGTATGCTATCCGGAAAATATATTTTCTTCTTAATTGGCGAGTGCCTCTTTTTGTCACTCTATGTGAGTCTTACTTTTTTTTAATATTTATTGTGAAATCTTCCTTGAGCCAGTGTATTCCTACCCTTTTTCTGCCGCGCGGGTGGGTTTTTGATTGTGCCACCTGCCAGCTGCCTTCTGCGCTGACAGGCACAACACTTTGCAGTTTAACCAAGATATTCTCTGCACCTTCTCTCCTGTAAGTACTCCTGGGAAACTGACCTTACCTTACTTCTTTGGGCAGTTGTCATTCTCTCACCTTAATGCGAGTTTGAGCGTTGTTACTGTCCTTCAAGAAATTATTGGAAAGAAAATATTCCTGTCTATTTTTCTAGCAGCAAGAAGTGTTTTGATAATTGTTTGTCTGCCAGCTTTACCCACCGCTGACAGGCACATCTCATATCTGTGCACATGCTTGTTAACTTTTTTTCCAGTGCTGGGGGCTCACCAATCTGGATTTTTCCTGCTTGTTTCGTCTACGGCTGACTTGCACAGCTTATAGCCAGTTACTTATGCATGTGTAGCATCACTTCTAGAGGGATTTTCATCTTTAACCATCCTGCCTGCTCAAACACCGCTGAAATGCAAAACAACAGTTGATGGACAGAATGCAGAACAATGTCATACATTCACCCCAGTACAGAGATCTGGGCCTAAATCCATCATTTTTCTGCACTCCACACCACCCAGTTCAGACATGGCCTTATGCAAATCAGCCTTGACCCTGTGCCTCATGAGAACAGTCCAGCCCCAACTGCCAAGCCATGTCTTTCCTGGACCGGAATCAAGCATCCTAGGACCAGTTTCTGGCTATCAGCCGTCTTCAGACAGGATAGCTTGACTCCAGTGTTGTGGAGAGCATGGGACTCACGTCTGAGCATACCCATCCCACTCGGGTGACAAAATGCAAAAAAACTGTTGATGGACAGAATGCAGAACAATGTCATACATTCACCTCAGTACAGAGATCTGGGCCTCAATCCATTGTTTTTTTGCACTCCACCGCTGAAAGGCACAGCTTATAACTTAGCATGACAGTGTTATTTAACCATTCATCCTTCTTTTCCCAGGTTTTCGTGGAACATGTACCTCATCACCACAGGCTCTCGTCGTACAATTGGAACTTTCTCATAGAAATCTTCAAGGCCTTGCTTGAACCCAACGTGAAGAGCACATACGGACTCAATTGTTTTGTTTTAAGGCTAGTTTTTTTTACAATTAATTGTGGAACTGAAGTCTTTCCTTCAAACTTAACACAGTGGGCATTCCAGACCACCATTTTCAGCATTCTGTAGTCCATTCTTAGTGTTTTCTCCTCTCTTTTCTCCATCCATTCTTTTTCTCACCCTTTATTTAACTTTTCTCTCCTTTTTCTTCTTCCTATCTTCCATCATGGCGTTGTTTGCAATGTCTCAGCCTCCTTCATTCTTGAATGAAGCAGGAAAGCTTCTTATATCTTGGAAGAGATGGGTGAATCTTTTTGAATCTTATTTGATTGCAATTGGGGAGACAGATTTTCATCTATACGTAAACAGTATATTTTGTTACATAATCTGGGCAAACTTGCAAGAGAAATGTTTGATGATCTCCCTAATCCCGTAATTGAAGGTGAAGACACATGGGGGTCCACAACATGATGTATATTAAAATACCCTTACGAAATTATGAAAAACTGTGTAATGATATTGCTGTGTTAAGAGGGTTAGCATAAACATGCGAGTTCAGTACTTTAACAAAATCTCATATCAGAGACTAATTAGTAAGGTGTACCTGTGATAGGAAAATCCAAGAGAGACTATTAGCTGATGCCCCAGACTTAAAACAAGCGGTAGATATTGCAAAAAGCATAGAACACACTGCATGTTGTATGAATGAAATGAAAGATGCTGTTGAGATCAAGCAATTCATAGACAAAAGTGTATATAAGGTGCCTTCAAAAAGATGATAAAAACCAATTATTCCCTGCTGAACCTACAAAACAAAGAATTGAAGGTACTAAACTAAAATGTTTCCGCTGAGGTAATCCCAAACACTTAGCCACCAATGTAAGATGTCCAGCTAGGACTATCAAGTGTAGGTAATGCAACGATCGGGACATTTCGCTAAAGTATGTAAAGAAATAAGAATTAATATCACCTGCATGGTCCACAATGAACAAGTTTCAAATGAAGACATTATTTTCCAAGTAGCTGATCCTAAGAAATTCCTAATAACAACTACCCTAAATGTAAGATTCTCCTTGATGATGTTCCTTATACAGTGTTTGCTGACTCATTTTCCCCTTATACCCTTCTCAATGAATCTACATTCAAGGAAAACTCAGGGCGAAAAAATTATGAGTTGTTACCCTCTGACGTCAATCCAGGCAGCTACAACCATGATCCCATTCCTCTTGTGGGCATGCTTGTAATGCAGATCAATTTCAAAG
Organism: Lissotriton vulgaris; assembly: GCF_964263255.1. Lineage (NCBI taxonomy): Eukaryota > Metazoa > Chordata > Amphibia > Caudata > Salamandridae > Lissotriton > Lissotriton vulgaris. Next base: position 226,834,383 of record NC_141686.1, on the reverse strand, counting down.
ACAGATCTACTGTGGAGAAAGTCTACATTACAAAGAATGGGTCGAGTTTGTTAGGGTGGAAACACCAAAAAGACTTAAGGATCAAGTTGTATCCCAATGCTCCAGAACCAGTGTATGTAATTGAGAGATCTGGCATAGCAAAAGGAGTTTGTGAGGAGGACAATATTCCTTCCCTTGTCCGAAGGTTTAATGACCATGTTACTGTCTTTTTGGAGGTTATTTAGGGCTTCCCACTGTGTTTTGTTAAGGTTATTTCTTGTGTTGGGGTGTCCTATGAGGGAGAGCAAGTCATTGGCCACTAAGTCATTAAATGTGTCTATGTTATCCTTAGGTAGTACTGGAATGAATTTCGATTGGCATCTAAAGTCATATACATATATGTCCACAACCAGTGCTCACCTTGAATAAAAGCAAGCGGGACACAGCTCCGTATACAGACAAAGGATTTTATTGAGCATATTTCCAGCGCTAGCATTGCAGTCCGTGAAACTCTTTGGCAGACGCGTTTCTAGCCCAAATGGCCATCATCAGTGCCGATCTTCACCTTTGACTCAGTGACCCCCCTTTTAAAAGCAGTCTCTTGGCTCCTCCTACTTAGTACAGGTAGATATTGTTACGCTGTTAGACTTTAGGTGAACTGCATGATGGTACTTTCAGTCCAACGTGGTACCTCATACAGTGATGGGGACGTCCAAACATCCAGTGATTCCCCAATTTTCTTGCCGTTGGACTGTATACTGCCACAGTTCTCTTGGCTCTGTCGATCCAGCTCACACCCCTCTCTGTATTCTTATCAGGCAGCTACTCACTACCTCCTCTCTCCCCTCGCAAACATAACAGCCTAATGGCAGTGACTTTAGCTCAAGAGCGCACCGCGTTGTACTCCTCGTACTCCACCACAAGATTTGCTGAAAGACGCGGTGCTCCTGACCGAGATGGCCTGTATCAGCAAAACCGGCTACATATCCACAACCATTGCTATATTTATATATATATATATATATATATATATATATATATATATATATATATATATATATATATATATATATATATATATATATATATATATATATATCCTGTGCACCGTCTGTCTCCCAGCGCGCACGCTCGCGCAAACACAGCAAGCAGACTCCGGACACGGACCTTGAGGTATATACAGCTTTATTCACGCAGAAAGAGTCACCTTTTTTGAGGTATATACAGCTTTATTCACGCAGAAAGAGTCACCAACGTTTCGGCTCTAACGGAGCCTTGATCACATGACAGCGTACATTTGACTGGGTGCACCTTTTAAAGTGAAAGCGAGTGATTAACGTAAAACACCTGTGCAAACTTGCTAATAAACATGGAAAACATACTACATATTACACTCGGCAACATGTTTTCTTAAAGGTTTCTTAATAGATGTAAAATACAGTAAGATTTCTTTGGGATTTCTTAATAAATGTAAAATACCGTTAGTTTCAAATCTCATAAGAGTGAAATTCAACAGATTAAATAACAGAAGTGACTGATAAAGTATTGAGGTAAAATACATAGATTTGTTACAATGACCCGTTTTAAAACCATGGTTACAGGATAAAAGATAATAGAAACCCCGATCATTATATTTGCAAACTTGTAACAAAGATCAAACAGTTTTGTTTTCCAATTCAGGAATCCCAGTATAAAATACATATAAAGTGCTGCGTGCTAACTTTTTAAAGTGCATAAAGTGCTTAAAAAGTGCATCAATATGTGCAAAATTGGCAATGTGCAAATACTTATAATACAATATGCTGGGGTCCTGATTCATTCCACTCAAATACAGTGAACATTTGCCTATATATCGAATGTTGGTGAGGAGACAAGTTATTGTATCTCTACTCATACAGGGCTCTATATAGTGTGTTTTGCTGAAGCTTCTAATCCTAAACGGGTACGTCTTGCTTTACAATCGTCATACATTAGTCATACAAGTTCATGTTGAAAATCACTGCTGGAGTGCCAAGGTTTCCATGTTTTAAAGGTATATGTGCTAGAACGAGTTAAGACAAATACACCAGGTCCACAAGGGGCCTGTAACCCAATACCAAACTAATCAAAAAAGTATAAATAAATAAACAACCAAATGTTAAAAAACCTATACAATTCATCGTATATCAATGGTAATTAACCTGGTTTGGAAAAAAACGTGCACAGTGAAAAACAATAATAGCTAAACATAAATAGTTATCTTATAGCAGCATTATTATTTACCTTAAAGATTCTTATGGATTGTGTTTGCTCGCAGCCCCCACGGGATCTGTCCCAGCACTCTCCCAGCCGGGTGTGTTTCGTGGACATTATCCACGTGGGGGAGAGTACACATTCCTAATACTTAAAGTCTTTCAGAGCAGGCAAGTGTGAAGATCCTCAGTCACATTCAACCCATGGGGCACCTTGGTATTGAGCAGGAGGATGTATTTTGTTTCCAGCTTTCTAAGCTTGGTCTCCCTATCCCCGCCTCTTTTGGTATTGATGACAGAATCAATAACCCAGTATTTGAGACCACTATTGTTGCTTTGATGGTGGTCCTTGAAATGGCGTGCAACAGGATATGTGCTGTCCATGTTTGTAATTGCTCGCAAATGTTGCAAAATGCGTTTATGGACAGCATTCCTGGTGCTGCCCACATACTGTAGGCCACAGGGACAGCGCAAAACATATATGGCGTATTCTGTCTTGCATGTGAGTACTTGGGTTATAGGATGTTCCTTGCCTGTGAACCCATTCCTATAGGTTTTGGTGTTTTCACCATGGGTACACGCTTTACAGATTTTACAGTTATAGAAACCCTTATTACTTTGCCACCACTCTGTTCTAGTAAAAGGGTCCGGGTTGGTTTTGACAATGTGGTCCCTTAGAGAGGGGGCTTTGCTGTAGGCCTGTATCAGCCTGTATCAGCAAAACCGGCTACATATCCACAACCATTGCTATATTATATATATATATATATATATATATATATATATATATATATATATATATATATATATATATATTCACTGAAAAAACCATTGGTTATAGACCATATATAGTTAGGGATTAGCCTTTTCAAAACCTTATTTTACTCACACAAAACCATTGAAATTTCATATATAGTTAGTTCCACTAACTATATATCGCGCACCCGCAATCCACTGCTGATGATGTCACATATTACATCATTCATGACATGGTTAGTGACATCACTGATGACATCACTGATGACATCTCAAATGACATCACTGATGACATCACTGATGACAACATCCAATGACTGTATGTTTCTGTAAAGTTAAAATATGTCTTACATATTGAAGAATGAGTGGATGTATAAGTGTCTGGATGAAGGATTTAGTAGGTGCATGACTGACTGTATGAGTGAGTGATTAAATGTGTCTCACTGAGTGCATGGGTTAGTGACTAAACTGTTTTAATTTGTGCATCATTATATCTGTTGTTCTACAAACTGCTGCATATGTTGATCAGTAGCTATATGAGTAACTGTATGGGTTATTCATTGGTTGTCCAAGTATTTGTATGGGAAACTGAGTGTGTGTGTATGGTGGCTGGGAGGTGTGTGACTCTGTACATAGATGTGTGAGTAGTTGACTCACTATATGTATGGGTTCAAAAGTGCATGTGGAAACAGCTGTATGGGCGGTTGACTGTGCATGAGTGTATTAGTGAGTGAATGGATATCTCAGTGCTACATGTCAAAGTAAGTACATATGTAAAACACAGTACATGTGAGAGTTGACATATATACATAACTGTGCATAAGAGCCAGTGAATGTGTGAGTGGCTGTATGGATCATTGTGAACATGTATCAGGGATTGTATAAGAGAGTAAAGTAAATATGTGTTAGTATATGTTTGAATAAGTAAGGTGTGTATAACTGTATAGTTAAGAAAATGGAGGTGTGATTGATTTTTTGCATAACTGACTAGGTGTGTGAGTAACTCCATGGATGAGTGACAGTCTGTGACTGTCTGTTTACACTGATTGTATCTAAGGTTATATTAGAGTCTGAAGAGGTTCATGGTATTATCACATGAATGATATTATCAGTAATGTGATCAGTCATGTCAAATGAGATGTTATCAGTGATTTTATCAGTGATGTCATTTGAGATGTCATCAGTGATGTCATTTGAGATGTCATCAGTGATGTCATTTGAGATGTCATCAGTGATGTCATCAGTGATGTCACTAACCATGTCATGAATGATGTAATATGTGACATCATCAGCAGTGGATTGCGGGTGCGCGATATATAGTTAGTGGAACTAACTATATATGAAATTTCAATGGTTTTGTGTGAGTAAAATAAGGTTTTGAAAAGGCTAATCCCTAACTATATATGGTCTATAACCAATGGTTTTTTCAGTGAATTTTCAAGGTTTTGTAAATGCAAATTCCTAACTATATATGGCCTATAACCTATGGTTTTTTCAGTGATTTTCATTGGTTTTTTAATAGCAAATATCAAAAACTGTAAAATGTCAAGTACGTGATAGGTAAAAACTTTTTCGTGTTTATGCACGCTGATGTGCTTTGAACGCTGCCCCCCTCCCCTCTTTTCTCTTAGTAGTACTCTCTCTTTGCAGATAGTGAAGAGTAGTTAACGCAGGCCTTTACCCCCGTTGTAATCCATCGTGCCTGCTTGTCTCTCCATTTGATTGATTGTTATCCAAGCATTTACTGTTTTACAATTGATTCTCTTTGGTTCATTCTCTATTTACAAACAAGCACAAAGTCGCAATACTCTGTTTAGTCTTTGCAGATAGTGAAAAATCGTGAAAAATCGTGTAAAAAAATAAAAGTAATCGAGCAAAATCAGTAGGCCACTAATTGGATCTCTTTTTGACCTCGCTAAAATAGAAACATTAGGAACAACCCTTCATGAGAAATACGAAAATAGTGAGATGAACTGAGCTCCACACCATGAGGGCTGCAAGACAGCTCGGCTCCGTCACCCACCCCGCCCAAAATAACGACAAACCCTATGCAAATATTAAAAATATAGACAACACTATTTACATTACGTTGGTTTATGAGATGATGTCAGTAGTGGACCGATGTGTGAATAGGTCGGAAGCAGCACAAGGCGCCAAGATCCGGATGGCAAGTCCTGGATGTTGGGTGCCATAGTTCAGAGTTCTGAGTTTGAGCCTTTTTCAATGCCTGTGCTTTGTTGTTTCCCCTCCATCAAAAACAAAAAAAAAATATAAAACTGTGCAAAAATACAAAAAAATCAAAAAATGTTTAGAAAAGCAGTGCTTGTAAGACTGTCTGAAGCTTATTTACACCTACTGCAGCTTCACTATTCTCAAAGTAAGTGAGGGTCGTTTGTGGACCTGACTGCATTTGAAAACAATGTTATATGGTACCTCCCTAAACCGCTTGACGGAGGCCCCCGAGGGGCGGTGTGATGGCACGGACTCGGAGAAGACGCTTGGCTCCAACCCCCTCCCCAAGTCTTATAGCACTGGTGTAGCCTGAGATCGCCCCCGACATAGGCGGCCGGCTCCCGGGGTCCGGCGGAACTTTTTGCCTTTTGATGACTCTTCTATTCTGGACTTTGTCCCACAATCCGTTTGACCTGAAGACACGCTGTAGTGGGGCGCCCCTTTACCGTTTTAGTTGCCATTCCGCCCCCCGCTTTTGCTACACTGTGCCTCTTCCGCCATTCAGCTGTTTACCGCCCGCTCTTGCGACTACAGCGTCTCGCTCACCATGTAGTTGAGTTGCTCCCGCTCTTGCAGTGCAGCGATAGGCGACTGCCACAGGACTCTCAAAATGGCGGACGGCTCTTCGGTTTTCGGCCTGGTCCACTAAAATGGCCCTGGGACACCTTGGAACTCGGACGCTTCCCTGATAGGGCTTGGGTCCCATTCTCGAAAGCGTCCCCTCAGCCGTGAAGATTCTACAAAAGTCTTGGGGGCCCCCGACTCCCGCAGGCTTCTGGTGGGGAGCGGCTGCCATGTCTGCTCGTGGAATGGCCACGACGGAGCTACGAGATGGTAGTGCTCTCATGCTGACGCCAGCTTTAGTCTGAAACATCCAGAAACACTGTAGACTACCAATTCGATCAGCTCCGGTAGCGCCCCAACATGACCCGGTAGAGAAGAACTTGCCCTCCCCTCTTTGACTGATGGTTCTTGTTGCCTGTCCCCTCTGTTGTCATTTAACAGAACTTTTTGGACTGCTGAAAGGGGTTGTGTTCCGAACGCTGGTTGGTGGAGACATTTTGACTATATTCTTGACCTACGTTGTCGCGTAATGCGTTATATGACACGCCGCGTTAGCGCACCCGGAAGTGATCCGGGGCGCGGCGCGCAGCGCGTAACGTAAGCATAACAGGTCATGTGACTTGTTAATAAAACTTTTCATTGGTTCATTTTACTTTTGTTATTTTAATGATGAAAAGCTTGGTCATATGACCTAAAAATTACGCTTTTTATTGATTTCGAACTTTTTTTTTATAACATATATGTTATAATATTCCAGGCTAATGTACTTTCCCGGAAAATTTACAACTGTCCTGCAAGTAAAATATATTCCTTTTTCGAGAAAAAGGGCGTTTCTTCGTTCCATGACGGAGCCGTTGAGTAAAAGAGACTCGGCCTGCTGTCTTAGTCGCCGATACGCCTGATTATCAGATTCTTATCGATCACTTTATGTTGCAGGAGTGGAAAACACAACTGCCCTTGACCATTTATCTTTACTGCGTTCCTACATATTATACCTTTTATCCGTCATGTAATTGGACTGCTTTATTTCACTTGCCTTTTACTGATTCGAAAACAGTGACTAAAAGTAAAAACTTTACCAATGTAAATACTACTACCATGTTTTGTTTTAAAAACCTTTATTGTGAAAATGTCAGTATACAAATACGGGCCTATAACCACGTGGGCCGGCCACGGAGCAAACTGAAATCGTATATGATGAGGAGACATTTACATTATAGAGGAACGTAACGAGCGAGCCATTAGGTTGCAAGAACTAAGATGTCTAACAGTTGCGGAATCGGTGGACGTACATTTTGTAATTAAAATACGACAGGGCCACTTACAAAAAAGTTATCTAGATATACATTTGCGTGCAAGTACCATGGGTGACGTTAATTCAAACTTTCAATAGTACAGTAATAAATAACACATCAGAACTTAATATCAATAGGGATGTAGAAATATTCAATCAATTCTCGTCCCCGCCCGCCATGAGCATCAAAACTGCATTCATATCTCGTGATATCAAGGTTGTTCAACCAGTACACAACAAGGAGTTACGAGTCCCATTTATACCGGCGCCATTTTGGGCGAGGCCGGGCAGGTCCAAGATATAGTCAAAATGTCTCCACCAACCATCGGCCAGACCAGAACCCCTTTCGGCCCTTTATGCTACAAGATGGTGTCTTCCATTCAGAAAATATTGTTGGCAGCATTTTGAAAGGAAAGATAAACAGCCGTTCTCCTAGTGAGTCTCACATTGTTACATTTAGGAAGAATGTTGAAGAGTAATATGTGGAAAATCTGAAGCCATTTTTCTACAAACTCTCAATCAGCCTTGGATGGAAAAAAAAATCCTGAAGAATGTACAAACTGAAAACCAATTTTTGTCTGTATAGCATCAACAGCAACGCTTGAGTCAGCTTTGTGTCAAGCCGCCAATTTCATTCAATCAATAGCGTCCCCCTGCACACATTCAGGGACCTGGTCGTGTCTTCAGGTGAAACGGATTGTGGGACAAGAAGCAGAAAGGAAAAGGAAAAAAGTTCCGCCGGACCTCGGGAGCCGGCCGCCTATGTCATGGGCGATCTTTGGCCACACCAGGGCAATAGTGAAGCTGCAGCAGGTGCAAATAAGCTTCAGACAGTCTTACAAGCACTGCTCAGAACTCTCAACGATGGCACTCAACATCCAGGACTTGCCATCCGGATCTTGGCGCCTTGTGCTGGTTCCGACCTATTCACACATCGGTCCACTACTGACATCACCTCATAAGCCAACGGGGCACCCCACACCGACTTTCGGCGCAGCATTGTAGGATGGCCACACCAGTGCTGCAACTTGCTGGACACAACCTCGGTGCCATCCGGATCTCGGCGCGTTCGAGTCACTGTACCGCAAAAGTGACCGGAACTCAGCTGAACACGCCGTCTTTCGGCGCAGCATTGTAGGATGGCCACACCAGTGCGGCAACTTGCTGGACACAACCTCGGTACCATCCGGATCTCGGCGCATTCGAGTCACTGTACCGCAAGAGTGACCGAAACTCAGCTGGACACGCCGTCTTTCGGCGCAGCATTGTAGGATGGCCACACCAGTACGGCAATTTGCTGGACACCACCTCGGTGCCATCCGGATCTTGGCGCGTTGTGCTGCCTTCGGCCTATTCGCACACCGGTCCGCTACTGACGCCGCCTCACGTGCCAATGGATTTTCTACGCTTTTTGTAGCCCTATACCGCATAACAGGTCATGTGACTTGTTTATAAAACTTTTCATTGGTTCATTTTACTTTTGGTTTCCTAAAGATGGAAGGCTTGGTCATATGACCTAAAAATAACACTTTTCATTGGTTTAGAACATTTTTTTTTCCCAAACGATGAAAGCCCCACCTTGTTTCTGGATGATTCAGACTGAAGCTGGCGTCACCATGAGAGCACCACCATCTCGTGGCTCCGTCGTGGTCATTCCGCGAGCAATCATGGCAGCCGCTCCCCACCGGAAGCCTGCAGGAGTCGAGGGCCCCCAAGACTTTTGTAGAATCTTCACGGCTGAGGGGACGCTTTCGAGAATGGAGCCCAAGCCCTAGCAGGCAAGCGTCCGAGTTCCAAGGTGTCCCAGGGCCATTTTAGTGGACCAGGCCCAAAACCGAAGAGCCGTCCGCCATTTTAAGAGTCCTGTGGCACCCGCCCATCGCTGCACTGCAAGAGTGGGAGCAACTCAACTACATGGTGAGCGAGACGCTGTAGCCGCAAGATCGGGCGCAACTCAGCTGGATGGCCGCCACCTGGGGAGGCCCGTTCACGCCGCCTCCCCCACGCCCCCCCCCCCCCCGGGCCGCCCCACGCCAATTTTCGGAGCAGCATTGTAGGATACCAAAACCAGTGCAGCAGTTTACTGGACATCACCTGGGTGCCATCCACATCTCAGCGCGTTCTGCTGCCTTGGGACTATTCGCACAACAGACCGCTACTGACGAGGCCTCCCCCGCACCACCCGGGACGCCCCACGCTGTTTTTCTGAGCTGCATTGTAGGATCCCAAAAACCAGTGCGGCACCCAGGTGACATCACCTGGGTGCCGTCCAGAACTCAGCACGTTGTGCTGCCTTGGGACTATTCGCACAAAAGACAGCTTCTGACCATTGTTGCTTTTTTTGTCAAAAATGTTTAAATGTTTGTTACAGTTTTTGTTCCGTTCGTTATATTTAAAAGTTAATAAAGTTTTATAATCCCACTTTGTTGGAGTGCTATATATTTTTAAAAAATCGGGTGAATGGGGCCTTGAATCGGGTTATTGTCATGTGTGGGCTTTGCAAGTGTACTGCTACAGGATCGGACATTTCAAACTAAAATGCACGTTCTTTTTCTTACCTTTCCGAAGCATGGAGCGCAATAGCAGGCAGAGAAAGGGTGATGCAAGTGTTGAACACTGCCTGGCCTGGCAAGTTGCTGGCAGTGCCCCCCCTCCCCCCGCTCGCTCCTGAAAGAGGACACACACACACCGCCGCCCCGAGTACTTCACAGATCTTTAAAAGACCATGCGCTTGTTCATGAGGCTTAAATGGTTTATCACCCCTTCTAGAACCCCTGCATCGACCCTCTGACGTTTCCTGGAAAAATTACCACGTAACACAATACCAAGCCTTGTCAGCTAAAACCCCCGAGGAATCGTGGGGCATATTATCAAGGGGGGTTATCTCCGCTTTTTTGGCTTTAAAAGCCAAGAAAGCGGAGATAAAATTATCTCCCTATTACCAAGCTGTCGCTAACACCAGTTAGTGACAGCTAAAAGGAGATAGCGACCATCTTGGGCCCCGCTTTGCATGTCAGTGATATTTATCACTAATGACATGCAAAGTGGGCGTGCCAAGATGTTAGCGACTGGAAACAGTCCCTAACATCGCTATCTCCTATTACCAACTTTTGGAGATATTCGCGCTAAGCGCGAATATCTCCAAAAGCTAACACCTGACCTGAGCAGTTCTTAGCCATGTTATCCAATGGGAGGTGGATAACATGGCTAAGAGCATTTGCTCGATAATGCATGAATATCGCTGACTTTTCAGCGATATTCATGCATTGCGGCCGTTTTTTATCGCATTTGCGATAAACCTTGCTAATAGCAAGGTTTATCTGCGATAAAAATCGCCGATGTGCGGCGATAATTTTTGTCTCTTAACAAGTTAGAGACAAAAATTATCGCTAGTTGTTGGTAATATGCCCCCGGGTTTTTGCTTGCAGAAATCGGGAGGCGGGAGACTAGCACTGAAATCAGTAGTCTCACGCCTGAATCGGGAGGGTTGGCATGTCTGGATTCTCTACAGCTGGGGCCATAAACTACATCCGCAGGGCTAGGTGATAGCCTGGGACCGGCCTGGCATCTAAAATGGCTGCCGTGCACAACAAAATTGTGGCATTGGAAAAAAGGCAAGATGGCGCAGACAATGTTTATCAATAAGGATTCATTTATAACAAAATATTTTATCGCACTGACAAATTGGCGGTCAACACTTCCTGATTTCCATCGAATCGAACGTTAACAGACATCACGCAGCAAAAAAAAAAAAAGCTCACGCACAGCCGCTGGAAGACATGTATCAACATATATGAGCCTCCTCAGCCACCCTCAGAAAACATAAGGGATTAGGATACGTCTCCCGCACCCCCTTATACCTAGTAATTTAATTAAAACGAAACACAAAATGGCGAATTCCCGTTTCGCTACCAGTTTGCGACCCGGTTCGCGGCCCGTGAAGCGCTTCTACCGTGAAAAATAATTTTTTTTTTATTTTCACCACGGGACCCTTTAATAACCCCAACAACATTCCTAGGGGGTCAAGAGGGGTATACCTTGCCCCCTTTCATTAAATTCCCCCTTCGTTTTTCACATCTTCTTCTCTCTCGATCCTACCGAGAGATAAGATGGCGGCCGCTCCGGACTGTTTAGAATGTTGACAGACACCGGGGAGCCAATCAGCTTCGCATCGCAAAGTTCCGTTTCGTGAAAAGTAAGCGGACCGGAGCGCAGCCCGGAGCGCTGTTACAGATATATATCTTGTTTTGAACGTTAATTTCTCAAAATCCACTGGAGCACATATATTGAGACCTAGCAAAGGCACATCGGGCTAACAGTCCCTACAATTTTGCCAAGTTTCGTGCAAATCCATTCAGCCGTTCGAGCTAAAAGTGAGGCCAAAGGCCCTATGGAAATTAACATGGGAAAAACGCGTTTTGGGACCCCCCTTTTTTCTCGGCCCCCCCTTGACGAAACCCCCCCAGATTTTCAGGGGCTGCTCAGAAACGAAATGTGCCATTTTCCTGAAAATTTCAGCCGATTCCGTCCACAAACGCCAAAGTTATTAGACATAGAATTTTCAAAAGTTCCATAGACAAATAATCCTAACTATATATACCTACTGGCGAACGCCAGTAGGTAATATATGTATATATATATATATATATATATATATATATATATATATATATATATATATATATATATATATATATATATATTCCATATATAGTTAGTTGCACTAACTATATATCGCGCACCCGCAATCCACTGCTGATGATGTCACATATTACATCATTCATGACATGGTCAGTGACATCACTGATGACATCACTGATGACATCTCAAATGACATCACTGATGACATCACTGATGACATCTCAAACGACATCACTGATGACATCATCTAGTGTCTGTGTGTTTTTGTAAAGTTTAAATATGTTTTACATATTGAAGAATGAGTGGATGTATGGAAGACTGAGTGTGTGTGTGGCTGGCTGGGAGGTGTGTGACTCTGTGCATATCAATGTGTACTTGTATCAGTGATTGTATAAGAGAGTAAGTATGTGTTAGTATATGTGTGAAAAGTATGGTGTTCTGTGTTTAACTGTATAGATGAGGAAATCGAAGTGTGATTGATTCTTCACAGGACTGACTAGGTGTATGAGTGCATATGGTAGTGTTGTAATAATGAGTGACTGTATGTATGAGTGATTGTATGGGTGAATGAGTGAATGTGTGTGTAGACGTAGGAATCAGTGAGGGCGTATGTAGTAACTGGTATTGGTGTGTCATGATGTCATCAGTGATGTCATTTGAGATGTCATCAGTGATGTCATTTGAGATGTCATCAGTGATGTCATCAGTGATGTCACTGAAGTATGGTGTTCTGTGTTTAACTGTATAGATGAGGAAATGGAAGTGTGATTGATTCTTTACAGGACTGACTAGGTGTGTGAGTAACTCCATGGATGAGTGGCAGTGTGTGAGTGTCTGCATAGGTGTATGAGTGCATATGATAGTGTTGTAATAATGAGTGACTGTATGTATGAGTGATTGTATGGGTGAATGAGTGAATGTTGGTGTAGACGTAGGAATCAGTGAGTGCGTATGTAGTAACTGGTATTGGTGTGTCATGATGTCATCACTGATGTCATTTGAGATGTCATCAGTGATGTCATCAATGATGTCATCAGTGATGTCACTGACCATGTCATGAATTATGTAATATGTGACATCATCAGCAGTGGATTGCGGGTGCGCGATATATAGTTAGTGCAACTAACTATATATGGAATTTCATTGGTTTTATGTCAATAAAATGTCCAGCTAACTATATATGGTCTCTAACCTATGGTTTTTTCAGTGAATTTTCAAGGTTTTGTAAATGCAAATTCCTAACTATATATGGTCTATAACCTATGGTTTTTTCAGTGAATTTCATTGGTTTTTTAAAAGCTAATATCTATAGCTGTAAAATATATTCTTTATTACGTGACGTATCACGTAGCCACGTGAGACGCCTCATGACGCGTCGCATAACCGTGACGTATCGGTTCTGCAGCGCAAACAAAACCCGTAACGTAAGCGTGCCGGAGCACGCTTACAGATATATATATTTTTTTAACCTTAATTAGACAAAATCCACACGTGCACATATCTTGAGGCCTTGCAAAGGCACATCAAACAAACAGTCCCTTCAATTTTGCCAAGTTTGCTGGAAATCTATTCCCTTCATTTTTTTTTTACTGTTTCTCTTGGTTTTCCCCTTGTTACGCTTACCGGGACGCTACCCGGTACGCGAACCGGACGCTCCAAAAACACAAGATGGCGGACTCCCGTTATGCTGCCGGTTAGCTGCCCGGTTCGCGTACCGGGAAGCGCCTCTACCGCGAAAAATCGCGGGGGACTTTAATATCCCCCTCATCAATCCTAGGGGGTCAGGAGGGGTTTACCTTGCCCCCTTTCCTTCATTTCCCCCTTCTTTTTTCACCACATCTTGTCTCTCGAACCTACCGAGAGACAAGATGGCGGCCGCTCCGGACTGTTTACAATGTTGACAGCTACGCTGCCGGTTAGCTGTCCGGTTAGCTGCCCGGTGAGCTGCCCGGTTCGCGTACCGGGACGCGCCTCTACGGCGTAAAATCGCTAAATTTTTTGCCCCGCGGGGCACTTTAATATCCCCCTCATCAATCCTAGGGGGTCAGGAGTGGTCTACCTTGCCCCCTTTCCTTCATTTCCCCCTTCGTTTTTCACCACATCTTGTCTCTCGATCGTACCGAGAGACAAGATGGCGGCCGCTCCGGTTTGTTTAGATTGTTGACAGACACCAGAGACCCAATCAGATTCGCTTCGCGAAGTTCCGTTACGCGTCAGGTACGCGAACCGGGGCGCTAACCGGAGCGCTGTCACAGATATATATATTTTTTTAAACGTTAATTTCTCAAAATCCACTGGCGCACATATATTGAGACATAGCAAAGGCACGTCGGGCAAACCATATCTACAATTTTGCCAAGTTTCATGTAAATCTATTCAGCCGTTCGAGCTAAAAGTGAGTCCAACCGCCCTATGGAAAAATGAATGGGAAAAACACGTTTTGGGACCCCCCTTTGTTCTCAGCCCCCCCTTGACGAAACCCCACCAAATTTTCAGGGGCTGCTCAGAAAAAAATGTGCCATTTTCCTGAAAATTTCAGCCAATTCCGTCCACAAACGCCAAGGTTATTAGACATAGAATTTTCAGAAATCCCATAGAGAAAAAATCCTAACTATATATACCCACTGGCTATCGCCAGTAGGTAATATACATATATAAACATATGTAATTTGCATATCTATATAAATATAAATGCATGCATACATATACATATATGCATACATATGCATGTTATTTACATGAAAGTTTTAAAAACACTAATAAAAGCAAAGCTAAAAAGCCACCTCATTACAAACAGAATGGCTTTAACTTAAACGAGGGCGAGATCTATTGCATTTTCAATGCTTGTTTACTTTGGTTCTATCAAGAAGGCATTCAGATGTGTCACACATTTGCCATAAATTCTGAATGTTAGCACTCTAGTTGCTCATTAGATCGCTGTAGTAAAGCTAGTGCTCACCAGGGAAGTCTGCTGCTAATCATGGTTTGCAGCCATTTTCCCGCATTTTTTATCCCGCAGACTTTCAGTCCGCATACCATTATCCCGCAAGGTCATTGAGCTCGCATACCATTATCCCGCATTTTTTCAAAACACATGTGCATTTATCGCGCATGCCTTTACAAAGAATTACGTTTTAAAGGCATGTATGGTAAATGCATTTGCGTTGTGAAAACCACGATGATGAGAGAGGTAAGTGGGTTTGTGTTAATTTTTTCGTGGGTTAGTGATTGTGTAGTGTAGTGTAGTGTTGTGTATGGAGTGTTGTGTTAGTGTAGTGTAGAGTTGTGGTGGTTGTTTAGTGTAGGGTCATGCTGGGGGTAGTGTTTTAGGGTTTAGGGTTGTGTTGTAGTGTTTGCGTAGTGTAGGGTCATGCTGGGGCTAGTGTTTTAGGATTTAGGGTAGTGTTGTAGTGTTTGCGTAGTGTAGGGTCATGCTGGGCGTAGTGTTTTAGGGTTTAGGATAGTGTTGTAGTGTTTGCGTAGTGTAGGGTCATGCTGGGGGTAGTGTTTTAGGGTTTTGGGTAGTGTTGTAGTGTTTGCGTAGTGTAGGGTCATGCTGGGGTGTAGTATTTTAGGGTTTAGGGTAGTGTTGTAGTGTTTGCATAGTGTAGGGTCATGCTGGGGGTAGTGTTTTAGGGTTTTGGGTAGTGTTGTAGTGTTTGCGTAGTGTAGGGTCATGCTGGGGGTAGTGTTTTAGGGTTTTGGGTAGTGTTGTAGTGTTTGCGTAGTGTAGGGTCATGCTGGGGTGTAGTGTTTTAGGGTTTTGGGTAGTGTTGTAGTGTTTGCGTAGTGTAGGGTCATGCTGGGGTGTAGTGTTTTAGGGTTTTGGGTAGTGTTGTAGTGTTTGCGTAGTGTAGGGTCATGCTGGGGGGTAGTGTTTTAGGGTTTTGGGTAGTGTTGTAGTGTTTGCGTAGTGTAGGGTCATGCTGAGGGTAGTGTTTTAGGGTTTAGGGTAGTGTTGTAGTGTTTGCGTAGTGTAGGGTCATGCTGGGGGTAGTGTTTTAGGGTTTAGGGTAGTGTTGTAGTGTTTGCGTAGTGTAGGGTCATGCTGGGGGTAGTGTTTTAGGGTTTAGGGTAGTGTTGTAGTGTTTGCGTAGTGTAGGGTCATGCTGGGGGTAGTGTTTTAGGGTTTAGGGTAGTGTTGTAGTGTTTGCGTAGTGTAGGGTCATGCTGGGGGTAGTGTTTTAGGGTTTTGGGTAGTGTTGTAGTGTTTGCGTAGTGTAGGGTCATGCTGGGGGTAGTGTTTTAGGGTTTAGGGTAGTGTTGTAGTGTTTGCGTAGTGTAGGGCCATGCTGGGGTGTAGTGTTTTAGGGTTTTGGGTAGTGTTGTAGTGTTTGCGTAGTGTAGGGTCATGCTGGGGGTAGTGTTTTAGGGTTTAGGGTAGTGTTGTAGTGTTTGCGTAGTGTAGGGTCATGCTGGGGGTAGCGTTTTAGGGTTTTGGGTAGTGTTGTAGTGTTTGCGTAGTGTAGGGTCATGCTGGGGGGTAGTGTTTTAGGGTTTTGGGTAGTGTTGTAGTGTTTGCGTAGTGTAGGGTCATGCTGAGGGTAGTGTTTTAGGGTTTAGGGTAGTGTTGTAGTGTTTGCGTAGTGTAGGGTCATGCTGGGGGTAGTGTTTTAGGGTTTAGGGTAGTGTTGTAGTGTTTGCGTAGTGTAGGGTCATGCTGTGGGTAGTGTTTTAGGGTTTAGGGTAGTGTTGTAGTGTTTGCGTAGTGTAGGGTCATGCTGGGGTGTAGTGTTTTAGGGTTTTGGGTAGTGTTGTAGTGTTTGCGTAGTGTAGGGTCATGCTGGGGGTAGTGTTTTAGGGTTTAGGGTAGTGTTGTAGTGTTTGCGTAGTGTAGGGTCATGCTGGGGGTAGCGTTTTAGGGTTTTGGGTAGTGTTGTAGTGTTTGCATAGTGTAGGGTCATGCTGGGGGGTAGTGTTTTAGGGTTTTGGGTAGTGTTGTAGTGTTTGCGTAGTGTAGGGTCATGCTGGGGGTAGTGTTTTAGGGTTTTGGGTAGTGTTGTAGTGTTTGCGTAGTGTAGGGTCATGCTGAGGGTAGTGTTTTAGGGTTTAGGGTAGTGTTGTAGTGTTTGCGTAGTGTAGGGTCATGCTGGGGGTAGTGTTTTAGGGTTTAGGGTAGTGTTGTAGTGTTTGCGTAGTGTAGGGTCATGCTGGGGGTAGCGTTTTAGGGTTTTGGGTAGTGTTGTAGTGTTTGCATAGTGTAGGGTCATGCTGGGGGGTAGTGTTTTAGGGTTTAGGGTAGTGTTGTAGTGTTTGCGTAGTGTAGGGTCATGCTGGGCGTAGTGTTTTAGGGTTTAGGGTAGTGTTGTAGTGTTTGCGTAGTGTAGGGTCATGCTGTGGGTAGTGTTTTAGGGTTTAGGGTAGTGTTGTAGTGTTTGCGTAGTGTAGGGTCATGCTGGGGTGTAGTGTTTTAGGGTTTTGGGTAGTGTTGTAGTGTTTGCGTAGTGTAGGGTCATGCTGGGGGTAGTGTTTTAGGGTTTAGGGTAGTGTTGTAGTGTTTGCGTAGTGTAGGGTCATGCTGGGGTGTAGTGTTTTAGGGTTTTGGGTAGTGTTGTAGTGTTTGCGTAGTGTAGGGTCATGCTGGGGGTAGTGTTTTAGGATTTAGGTTAGTGTTGTAGTGTTTGCGTAGTGTAGGGTCATGCTGGGGGTAGTGTTTTAGGGTTTAGGGTTGTGTTGTAGTGTTTGCGTATTGTAGGGTCATGCTGGGGGTAGTGTTTTAGGGTTTAGGGTTGTGTTGTAGTGTTTGTGTAGTGTAGGGTCATGCTGGGGGTAGTGTTTTAGGGTTTAGGGTAGTGTTGTAGTGTTTGCGTAGTGTAGGGTCATGCTGGGGTGTAGTGTTTTAGGGTTTTGGGTAGTGTTGTAGTGTTTGCGTAGTGTAGGGTCATGCTGGGGGTAGTGTTTTAGGGTTTAGGGTAGTGTTGTAGTGTTTGTGTAGTGTAGGGTCATGCTGGGGGTAGTGTTTTAGGGTTTAGGGTAGTGTTGTAGTGTTTGTGTAGTGTAGGGTCATGCTGGGGGTAGTGTTTTAGGGTTTAGGGTAGTGTTGTAGTGTTTGTGTAGTGTATGGTCATGCTGGGGGTAGTGTTTTAGGGTTTAGGGTAGTGTTGTACTGTTTGTGTAGTGTAGGGTCATGCTGGGGGTAGTGTTTTAGGGTTTAGGGTAGTTTAGTTGTTTAGTGTATGCTAAAGGCATATTCGTTCTAAAAGTTTTCGTTATTTTAATTTGCGGCCTAATAGTACATGCAGGATTTTTTTTGCGGACTGATGGTATGCGGGATTTCGTCATATATTCGCTAATCATACTTTCTATGTTCCTTTTTAAATTAAATGTTTTAAGAGTTACCACTTTATTCCAATCAAGATGGCTTCAGGTGTGCCATACCTTTGTAATAAGTAGGACTGTTAGCACTCTAGTTGTTCTTTAGAACACTCTGGGCCAATCTGTCATTGGGCTATAGTTGGGCTACATCTGGTGATATTTGGGCTACATTTGGTTTTTTTTGTCTCTGGCGGCCATCTTTGGGCTACATTGGGCTACATTGGGCTACATTGGGCTACATTTGGGCTCCAACATATATATAGCCCAATGTAGCCCAATATATATTTTTCAAAGTTAATTTTCGTAAAAACCACTGGAGCCTATATCTTGAGACATAGCAAAGGCACATCAGGCTACCAGTCCCTACAATTTTGCCAAGTTTGGTGTAAATCCATTCAGCCGTTCAGGCTAAAAGTGAGGCCAACCGCCCTATGGAAAATTGCATGGGAAAAACACGTTTTGGGACCCCCCTTTTTTCTCGGCCCCCCCTTGACGAAACCCCCCCAAATTTTCAGGGGCTGCTCAGAAACAAAATGTTCCATTTTCCTGAAAATTTCAGCCAATTCTGTCCTCATAAGCCAAAGTTATTCGACATAGAATTTTCAAAAATCCCATAGGAAAAAAATCCTAACTATATATACCTACTGGCTATCGCCAGTAGGTAATATATATATATATATATATATATATATATATATATATATATATATATATATATATATATATATATATATATATATATATGAGAGCACAGGTTCCCTCTCTCTAGATCTGCGCACGCGGTCAGAAACCTCCACACCATCCACAGAAGGAAAATACGGACCACCAATTCAGCAAGCAGTTCTTGTTTATTTAATTTCACAAAGCCAGATCAGCGACGCGTTTCGAGCACAAGTGCCCTTGTTCACGCTGCAGTGAAAAAATAAAGCAATCACAAGCCTTTTTTAAATGCAGTACACAATGTATGTTACCGCCCCCTGGTGGTAACCTCCCGTGTCACGTGGGTGATAACAGTGAAAACAGACTATTGCTGCAGCGGAGATGTATAAACAGCACATTGTAATGTAACAGTCACAGGTTAAATCCAAAAATTTTACAATTTTAAAATTATTAAAACTTCAAAATTTGTAGAAGGAGGTATGAAGGTTTAAAAATATATATATAAATATAAATATATATATACTTATTTTTTGTCCACAGAAAAATCAAAGGTTACAGTAACATTATAGTTAATCTCAGATTTCTCTCGTACAAAACCGGTGCATAGTATATGTTGCAGAAGGATCAGAGGCCTGAAAAGACTGCAGCACATATTGTTTCATCCACTTAGTAAACCTGTTAATCCTGATTTCAAGCCTACCAAGTGTATGGTGAATGTTGTTAACTAAAAACCTACTATCAAATGTGCCACAATAACGTTTTCTGACATGTAGGAAACCCTGCTTTTAAATATTAATTAATCTCCCCTAAATCTCCCTTGCTGCCTACAAGGTAAGGTGCCTGATATTTCAAAGTGGAAAATGTACAGAATGAAAATCAGCATGTTCCTTCAGTGACTAGTCCTTAAAAACTGTTTTCAATGCCAGGGCTGTAGCTGGATCATGGAAAATGTCAAAATTCTGATTCTGAACTTTACTTTGTAACGTCTGACAGGAAATAGCTAGAATGTTCATTCAAAGGCTTTTTTGTGTATTAAAGATCCAATCCATTGGTAAAGTCAGATTATTATCAAATATTTTGGAAAAGTAACTTTTACATAGCATTATTTTTCTACTTGCTTTTATTTAGTCTAATTAATATAATTAGCACTAGCCTGGGACCGCCAGCCATTGCCTTCCTGAAAATGAGGTGTGAACACAGCTCCTACAGCAGAGGCAATGGCTCTCAATAGTCTTTTTGTAGGTGGTCTTTTGGTACCCCTTGCGGGAAAGACAGTCAATTGAGTCCAGTACTTTCGTTAAGGCACCAAAATTAGGCCTTCTTTAAGAAATTGGGTTATTGGTTGAAGGGAGTCGAAGCCCAACTTGGGCAACAACTGCAATCTTTTTCAGGGTGAACCACAAAAGTCCCTAAATGAAACTGTGCCTGAAATAAAACAGTCAGGCAATGATAAAAATTCAACACTAGAACTTGAGGTATTCCATTTGTAAGTAGGTATAGTGCCTAAAAACACAACGCACCACTCGTGAACATCTGGTTTTGCTGGACCTGAAGCAAGTCTTGTGTTCAGGCCGATCACGATGGAGCATGGGACAGGTACAGGTTATTCCGGCTGAAAAAGTTACCTTCTTAAAAACCAGCTGTAGGAGTTCTATTTGCGGTAGAGGAGGCCTCGAGGAGGAGAGAAAGCAGTTTGGCTGGTCTTGCATGTAGTGCAAAGAGCAGACTACGTAGCAATGAATATCCACGCTGTAACACACAGAGCGGATAGGTACTGTAGAAGGTCGTTGCTGGAGCTTTGCGTTGGTGGTCACTCCGTACAGTTATTGCTTATTGTGGGATTCTCCGTGCACGGAAGAGAATGAGCGGAGATGCCGGTTTGCACGAACTCTGATGAGGAATTACTACGAAATCCCTTTGTGTTCACAAGTAACGCGATTCTCATTGAGCCCCAGGTTGAGGTTGATACAAGTTCAAATCGGGAACCTTCACTACAGCCATAACGGCAAACAGACCTTTTTCCACACTTCCCTTTTGAGACACTAACACTGCAGGATTAATAAGAAACTTTTGGTCCTGAGGAGAATCCCACAATAAGGGATTCGAAACGCGTCGACCACTTCAGGCTCTTTGTCATTGAGTAATGGTTTAAAAACGCTGTCTAGATAAGATAGGAATGAAACCTCTTTCCTTCATAATATTCAATTTATATGACTAGACAAACATCACTCATAACTGTATATGATCAAATAAGGCAGTGACAAAGGGCCTTTTCCAAAGGTTTGGAGTGTTTTGTTTGGGTTTGAAAGCTGTATGTCTGAAAAGCGAAAGAAATATGTGTATGTGTTGTTTTATTGTAAATTTGTAAAAATTCAATGCAATTGTATAAATATTGTGTGTTTTTGTATATAATGTGTATATGCACAAAAAAACTGCCTTGTGAAAAAGAATGAAAATAATTCAACTAGTGACTAAAATTGACTAAAATAAATTACTGACGTAAGTAAAAAGTGGTTTGGTATGTTTTATTAGTACCATTAACTGATATAAAAAGTATTGATTGTAGTCCAGCATTGGCATTTGTGTTGTTGTTTATAGTCAAGGTTCCAGGACATAGGGAGGCACCTCTTGAGGATCAGGAACTCACTCCAGCAGAGGCAAGCAGGGCTCAGGCAGATCCAGATGCAGGTCCAGCGCAAAAGAGCCACTGGGCAGTTTCGAGGAGGCTTCTGGAGATTGATGTGGATAACTCGAAATAAGAGGCCAGCCAACTGACCCTTGTAGTCACTCAGGTTAGCCAGGGATGAAGGGAGCAAGTCCCTCGCAGACAGCAAGGCAGTCCCCTGGTAGTAGGAAAGCCCTTCTTTAGTAATGTCCACAGGTCCAGGAGTGTTCAGATGAGTGGCTCAGGATATCCAATATTCATTCCTGGTACCAGCCTTTGTTGTGGAGTAGTCCCTATACTATCCTCACAGTAGGTTCTGGAAAGTTCTACCCCTTCTCCTGTCAAGGCTCCACACTGTTTGGGCTAAGGAAGAACAGGGGAGGTCTGGTATAGGTTAGCCTTCCTGCAGGATGGCCCATCCTGTCCAAACCTTATCCTTTTTTGTGTTACTGTTCAGGAGGAATACACAACCACATTAGCAGAGCCATTTCGGTCATGTGACACAAGGCACTGGTAGAAGTCACGAATGGTTAGGGCATTTCATTGTCAATCTTCTAAATGTGCTATTTTCAGAATTGTGACTTAAAATACAACTTTACCATTAAAGAGGATTTTACATTAAAAATTATTTGAAAACAACCATGACATCTCTAACTGCTCCCAGTCCAGAGTTATCACCTATTAAATGTAATAAAGTAACTAGTGTTAGTCAATGGAAGAGATAATCCTTAAAAAATAAAAAACTACTTTGGGAGTTTTCACTGCTAGAACATGTAAAACATAAACATACATGTTCTACATTTTAAACACAATGAGTCTTGCCCACTGAGCCTTTAAGGCATAACTTAGCAAAGACATGCGTATTAAAAAGGGAAGTTTAAGCCAGAGAAAAGGTTTATTTTGGCAGGACTCAGACATGTTTTAAAAGCTGCTTCAGAGGGTGGCACAATGAGTGCTATGGGCCCATTGGTAGCATTTAATTTACAAGCCCTTGGTACATGTAATACTATTTGCTAGGGACTTAGAAGCAAATGAAATGTTTCAATTAGGTTTAGGCCTATTTTACCATATTTTTAGGGAGGGAGCACAAGCACTTTTGCAATAGTGTGTAAAGTGAACAGAGTGCTAAAGTCAACAAAAATGAATTCAGTGAAACAGGAGGGGTGAAGGCAAACCTTTGCGGGAATACCAGTCCAAGGATTCCAGTCTGAACACCTGCCCTTTTACAATCATATGTAAAGTGAGGCTTGAAAAGGGTAAGACTTTTTGTTTTCCTGTTCGCACTAGCCATGTTAGCTCCAAGCCCAGTGGGAGGAAACCTGCCGTGAAACCTATTTGGAGTAGACGCCAGAGAGGGGACAGCTAATTTCCATTGCCACGTCTCTGGGTGGACACAAACGATATGCACAGTGAAGCAAGGGTTCCCTCATCTTTAATTTTAGGAATAGATGCACTGTTTGCAATTAAGGCAAAGAAGAAATGCTATAAAATTGTATAGAGTTACACAAGGAAACTTTTGCCCGATTGATTAGGGAGGAGGCAAGAGTCCCCCCACCCACAGACCAATGCAACCCATAAATGTGGCACCCCAAGAAACCA
The DNA here is from genome assembly GCF_964263255.1 of Lissotriton vulgaris. Taxonomy (NCBI): domain Eukaryota; kingdom Metazoa; phylum Chordata; class Amphibia; order Caudata; family Salamandridae; genus Lissotriton; species Lissotriton vulgaris. The sequence goes on along the minus strand of NC_141686.1, from coordinate 226,811,447 downwards.
TCAACCTAACACTTACTGGATTTGCAGAAGATCACAAGAGGGCTAGACGCTGCTTTCTATAACTCAGGAAACACTGCTCACTCTTGTAACAAGGATAAAGAAGAGGACTCAAATGGTCAGTGGCTGTGTGGCTACAGAGATACAACAAGCTGAAGAACCACTTTTTGCTAGATTCTCAGTTGTCCAGTTTGAACTGAACCTGCACTGGTGGGGGCAGCACCTGAACCATAATAGGGCACCCTCACCTGGTCTGAACCTGGCATACCCAATTAATGTTGTGATGAGGCAAGTACCAGGGCAGTGTGCCCTTTACACAATACAGGTAACTTGTTTATTTACTGTTTCAAGTCTACAATGCCACCAGGCTAAATTAAATCCCAGAAGAAGAAACCAATGTGTTGTTTCTGTGAATTGAAGGCGTATTACAAATGCATCTTGGGACACAGAAGGCTCTGCTCTATTGTCCCCAGTGTGCTCTTAACATGTTTAAATTTGACAGCTTCGTGCAGTGTTTTCCCGAGATTCAAGTAACATCGACCCCTTGACTACAGGTAGGAGGCTTCTGTCGTACATGATCTTGTGCCTGCATTCAGTCCTGGGATGGGAAGAGCATTGATTTAACATATGCAGAAAGCATGATATAGTTTTCCTTTGTATGTCATGGGCGATTCCCCTTATTAAAAACATGTGTGCAGAAGTCCTATCACAGTTAAATATGAGGAAGGTAATGAAGTCTGCTGCACATGTATTCTTTGAGAATACTTAAAATTTGTTTTTTCAATAATAGACACTTGTTGATGGGGTAGATGGGTATCTTGTAACAGGTTTTTACATGACAAATGGTCCAGGCAAGAGATTAGTCTCTTATCAGGTGAAGCTGATTTGGATGTCTCCTGGCAAAGATTTTCTCTGCAGGAAGATACCTACAAGACAACAGGAAAACCTTGGATAGAAGTATAGCTCCTGGGCGTGCTGAGTCTCGATGGCACTGCTGCAAAAGAGCAGAAAGAGGCCATTTGTTTGAGGAAACGTACCTATACTTATATTTCGGTTTCATACATTAATTAAGAGACACTTGAAGAAAGAACTGAGGGATCTACTCTGTCGTCTTTTTGTTTCATTTTTATTTATGACCCTTGCAGCACTTTTCCAAAAGCTGGGTGGCAGGTTTGATTTGTATACATGTTGATTTTTGCTTTTCCTGTGTTGAAGAGCTTCTTCTGGAGAGGATCTCTGTTTTCGAAAATAATTGGAATTAAGAGCACTGGAGTATTTACATATTCCTATTATCCGTGAATCATCTTGAGTTTTGTAATAACTTTGCCTGAGGAGGCTGGCTTGCTTTTCTTTTCAGAATTGTAGGTTGGAGCCACGTGCTTGGTGGAGAAAGTTGTTATTTACTGCCTTGCAAAGACTGTTGACATTCACACACAGAGTGGACTATTTTGTAGATTAATAATGGTGTACAGGTGGTCTTATAGACTTACTCACCCACCCCAGCAACTCTATGGAATGATAATAATTATGAATCATAACCCACTAACACACAGTATAGCAATACGAAAAATGTAACACATGACACACTTTTAAACAGTAAAATGCAACTTCTAAGATCATCCAAATACGTCCTTGCTTCTCCTGAAACAGAGATGGGTGGGTAGGATTTGTTTCAGGGATTCCTAGCGGCTTGCTTGTACAAAATGGTCCTGAGTATCCTCTTGATCTCCCTCAGACTCGTGATGTCACATATTAAGTCCAAAATCAATAGAACTGAGGTCTGCCACCACATTGTTACTCTCCTGTCTGAAATGTATTGCTCTAACAACTGCATTGCAGAGTCAGGGACATCTTAAGAATTTTGAAACAGCTTTGAATTGATGATCTAATTGCAGCTCTTTCATGCCCTCTTTGGTCATGTCGCTGACAGGGCACAGGCACACTGGTCCACATTTTAGATCTGTTTCCATTGAATATTTAGGGATGGATAGATGTGTGTTTAATGTTTCAATACAGCAGCAGCAGCAGCTCTCTAATGACCTCCTCCCGTTTAATATGTCAGGTCGTTTCGAGCTCTAAGTAACCTATTTTATGGCTATTACATGATGTTGAAAACATAAACACATTTCTCTGAAAAATGTATGCAATTGACTCTCACACATGCCCCGTATTAAAAATAATGAAAGAAGAACGGTATTTAAAACCATCAATCGTTTGGAATATGACCAAGATTCTCAGGGAAGGATTGTCTGCAGAAAGGGCCCGCATGCCAGGCCCCCCCCCCCCTACACGCTCCGCATCGAATAGTTATGTAGGTGGTTTGAAAGTGCCTCTGTATGACATATTTGTAGTGCACTTCCTACATTTTGTAATCGAAGTGTAAACTTTATGCAGCACAAACCACCCAAAAATTACTGCCACGGCATTCTCTTCCTTCGTCTCTTTTTTTAGGTTTCGCCTACGCAGCACGTATGAGCTGTTAGGCAAAAAAAAACTTTTGCAGTCACGTGTGGTGATTCACTTGCGGGAGTGCGCAGCGCCATATGGTAGCAATTATTGCGCCTGTCGCCGCTCGCTCCCGCAAGTGAAAGCTTTCACTTTTGCCAGCACTCCCCCCACTTGTTAGTATGAAACTGGCATCCCCATTAACTCCCATTGCCTTCGCGCATTGAAGTTGGTGACAGTCGGGAGCGAAGCAGAGGCCGTCGCCTTTGGAAGATCTTCAGCCGGGAGGAGGGAGGTAGGGGTAGCGTTCGGGAACCTCTTGCAAGGATTGGGATATGTCTATGCGCCCACTTTGGTCTCTCCCGTCCACCCCTTCTCCTCCCGTGGCATCCTGTCTCTCCTGCCCCAATCGTAGTTTGTGTCGGTCGCCTGTTATTCTGTCCCGTTTTGCCTCCTCGGGATACCCACCCCAGTCTCTCTTTCTCCGGCTCCCTTTTACCTCTCGCCTAATGCCCATCTGTCCTGCCCTTACTTCACTCCCCCTTGTAACGTTACGTTGTCAACCATTCGCAACCCCCATATGTTGCTCTTTGGGCCCACTGTGATCAGTTGTTATACTGCCTTTTTCCGCGCACCCCCTTTTGTGTGTGCGTTTTTTGTGCATCCTGTTCTTATAGCCATTACTGACAAGGGAATATTTAATATATCACAAAAGCATTGTTGTCTGACACCCTCACTTTCACTTCTCTCACAATGTATTGTTTCTTTTTGAACCTCGAATGAATGCTTTTTATAGCAGTGCCCATGAAGTCTCACAAGCTACACTGACTAAGTAGCAAATGCGGCCCACATTTAATGAGACTTTTTTTGCTATTTAAATTTTTTTTGTTGCTAGAGGCCACTTGAAATGGGTACATAACTTTTTTTTAATGCTACCCCTAAATGCCACCCACAATCGTGGTTCTTCATTGCGGTGAACGTAACATGTTTTTCTATACCCGATCTTATTTGCTCATCTGTGCATGCTGAATGATTAAAAGTCTGAGCCTGGGATTGCCTGTATTTCACAATGAGTTTATTTACAGATGGCGAAGTGGAGTTAACACTAGACAATCCACTGAACACCTGGTAGGATATTGTCCAGCTCTAAAGAGTATTAGGGCCTTTGTTTTAAATGGGAAACAGTTTGTATGATTAAGTGTATGACAGTGTGACAACTCTACAATTAGATTTAAATCATTATTATTATTTTTTACCTGGGGGTTTACCCGGTTAAGGCTGCCTACATAATCGAGCAGTGGAAACGAGCCTGTAGGCCTGTGTGCTACTAGACCACTTTGACTAGTGCTAAAGGCCTAGGTAAGGAGTTGGCTTGCCCATCCACAAAAGTGGTAATCCTATAAGAGACCCCAATAGATTCCTCAAATGTGGGTTATGCAGGGGACATGCTGAGGTTTAAAAACATTTCTTGTACAGCTGTTCCTCTAGTCAAGCAAATCCTCGAGGTCTATTCTGCGTTATGGGAGTGGGTTCAGTGGTATTAGGGCCACAGTGTGTTGCTTGCATGCTATTGATTGAGGAAGTGAGAGTACCAACTTTATTTAGCTTTGGCGTTAACCGAGGCCTTTTGATTTAACTAAAATCAATAATATGTAATAGCTAGGGTGTTTCATCCACCCCATTCATCCATTTACCTGTTATTGTGTCATTCACATTTTATTCTTCACCCTACAGCAGGGTGCAGTATATCAGCCCACATTAGCTGCATTCTGTCATTTTTCATGGAGCACATACTAAGATGACAATGTGTGCTGTTTGAGACGGCAAACATATTCTTTTTTGTCATGTTTGATTTACATTGACAAGGGCCTGGCAGCTTTCCCAACAATAAAGTTGGAAAAACGTCTGTCAAATCAAAACAATCTTGCACAGCCATCTCCGTGTATTTTGTGTGTGCCTTTTGTTTGGCAGGGGAGCTGTACTGATATGTATGTATGTATGTATGTATAAACTATTTTGTAGCGCGCTCCGTTACTTGGGAGTATCCTGGCGCGATATACTGGTGGGCAATGAATGGGGGGATTACAAGTTCATGCTTGTGTAATGGAAGTGTGTTTGCTTCTATTTTTAGGAATATGTTCACTGTGTGCCGTTGTTGCAGAAGAATGGACTTTCGAAGGGGGAAGAATGAATGCCTGTTGATGGGCTAGGTTAGTGAATTCACTGCGAATGTATTTGGAAACTTGTCCATATTTGTACTCTTAGGGCCCGATTCACAGAACTAACTTAAGACAAAATCCAAATCTAACTACTTTTGGTATTCACAGAAGTTAGGATTTTGTCTTAAGTTTGTCTTAAGACACACTTAAGACAGACTTAAGACAACATTCTAACTTACGTCTGTCTTAAGACAAACTTAAGGCAAAAGGAGAGCAAGAGGAAGAAGGGTATGTGTAAGTATAGTGGACTGGCAAAAACATAATGGGGCTAGTTGAAGGTTACTCCATGTAGAGCCTAAAATGTAAGTGATGATTCTTTGTAGTCCAAACCGATTGTGGGCAGACTGCAACATTCTGCTCCTGCCCTAGAGTTTAATTTGCTGCCTTTTTGGTGTATATAATTTCACATGTGAAACACTTTTCAGATTTCTGTGGATGCGGTATTTGCTACCCATTGTTTCTGATGTATCTTTTACATTTTCAATAATGCTGACCATAACTGGAAACAAGCAGTGGAATAACCAATAGGTCTCACTTTTGGGACCTTATAAGTATTTAGTTATGCAGCACAATATCCTTGGTGCAACAACATCCACTGTTGTATGGCTTAACACTTATAAGCAAAAACAACAAGTGATGGACTGAATGTGGATCAATGTCACACACTCCCCCAGTCAAAAGATCTGGGCCTAAATCCATCGTTTTTTTGCACTCCACACCACCCTGGGTTAGACAATGGCGATATGCAAATCAGCTCTGACCCTGTTGCCCCATGGGAACAGTCCAGTCCGAACTACAAAAGCCATGTCCTTCTCAGAACGGAATCAAGCATCCGAGGACCGGACCGGTTTCGAGGTAACACCTCTCATCAGCCCGGCTAGCTTGACTCCAGTGGTGTGGAGTGCCTGGGACCCACGTCTGGGCATCCCCAGCGCACCTAGGGCGGCAATTGCAAAAACAACAAGTGATGGACTGAATGTGGATCAATGTCACACACTCCCCCAGTCAAAAGATCTGGGCCTAAATCCATCGTTTTTTTTTGCACTCCACACCACCCTGGGTTAGATAATGGCGATATGCAAATCAGCTCTGACCCTGTTGCCCCATGGGAACAGTCCAGTCCGAACTACAAAAGCCATGTCCTTCCCAGAACGGAATCAAGCATCCGAGGACCGGACCGGTTTCGAGGTAACACCTCTCATCAGCCCGGCTAGCTTGACTCCAGTGGTGTGGAGTGCCTGGGACCCACGTCTGGGCATCCCCAGCGCACCTAGGGCGGCAATTGCAAAAACAACAAGTGATGGACTGAATGTGGATCAATGTCACACACTCCCCCAGTCAAAAGATCTGGGCCTAAATCCATCGTTTTTTTGCACTCCACACCACCCTGGGTTAGACAATGGCGATATGCAAATCAGCTCTGACCCTGTTGCCCCATGGGAACAGTCCAGTCCGAACTGCAAAAGCCATGTCCTTCCCAGAACGGAATCAAGCATCCGAGGACTGGACCGGTTTCGAGGTAACACCTCTCATCAGCCCGGCTAGCTTGACTCCAGGGGTGTGGAGTGCCTGGGACCCACGTCTGGGCATCCCCAGCGCACCTAGGGCGGCAATTGCAAAAACAACAAGTGATGGACTGAATGTGGATCAATGTCACACACTCCCCCAGTCAAAAGATCTGGGCCTAAATCCATCGTTTTTTTGCACTCCACACCACCCTGGGTTAGACAATGGCGATATGCAAATCAGCTCTGACCCTGTTGCCCCATGGGAACAGTCCAGTCCGAACTACAAAAGCCATGTCCTTCCCAGAATGGAATCAAGCATCCGAGGACCGGACCGGTTTCGAGGTAACACCTCTCATCAGCCCGGCTAGCTTGACTCCAGTGGTGTGGAGTGCCTGGGACCCACGTCTGGGCATCCCCAGCGCACCTAGGCCGGCAATTGCAAAAACAACAAGTGATGGACTGAATGTGGATCAATGTCACACACTCCCCCAGTCAAAAGATCTGGGCCTAAATCCATCGTTTTTTTGCACTCCACACCACCCTGGGTTAGACAATGGCGATATGCAAATCAGCTCTGACCCTGTTGCCCCATGGGAACAGTCCAGTCCGAACTACAAAAGCCATGTCCTTCCCAGAACGGAATCAAGCATCCGAGGACCGGACCGGTTTCGAGGTAACACCTCTCATCAGCCCGGCTAGCTTGACTCCAGTGGTGTGGAGTGCCTGGGACCCACGTCTGGGCATCCCCAGCGCACCTAGGGCGGCAATTGCAAAAACAACAAGTGATGGACTGAATGTGGATCAATGTCACACACTCCCCCAGTCAAAAGATCTGGGCCTAAATCCATCGTTTTTTTGCACTCCACACCACCCTGGGTTAGACAATGGCGATATGCAAATCAGCTCTGACCCTGTTGCCCCATGGGAACAGTCCAGTCCGAACTACAAAAGCCATGTCCTTCCCAGAACGGAATCAAGCATCCGAGGACCGGACCGGTTTCGAGGTAACACCTCTCATCAGCCCGGCTAGCTTGACTCCAGTGGTGTGGAGTGCCTGGGACCCACGTCTGGGCATCCCCAGCGCACCTAGGGCGGCAATTGCAAAAACAACAAGTGATGGACTGAATGTGGATCAATGTCACACACTCCCCCAGTCAAAAGATCTGGGCCTAAATCCATCGTTTTTTTGCACTCCACACCACCCTGGGTTAGACAATGGCGATATGCAAATCAGCTCTGACCCTGTTGCCCCATGGGAACAGTCCAGTCCGAACTACAAAAGCCATGTCCTTCCCAGAACGGAATCAAGCATCCGAGGACCGGACCGGTTTCGAGGTAACACCTCTCATCAGCCCGGCTAGCTTGACTCCAGTGGTGTGGAGTGCCTGGGACCCACGTCTGGGCATCCCCAGCGCACCTAGGGCGGCAATTGCAAAAACAACAAGTGATGGACTGAATGTGGATCAATGTCACACACTCCCCCAGTCAAAAGATCTGGGCCTAAATCCATCGTTTTTTTGCACTCCACACCACCCTGGGTTAGACAATGGCGATATGCAAATCAGCTCTGACCCTGTTGCCCCATGGGAACAGTCCAGTCCGAACTACAAAAGCCATGTCCTTCCCAGAACGGAATCAAGCATCCGAGGACCGGACCGGTTTCGAGGTAACACCTCTCATCAGCCCGGCTAGCTTGACTCCAGTGGTGTGGAGTGCCTGGGACCCACGTCTGGGCATCCCCAGCGCACCTAGGGCGGCAATTGCAAAAACAACAAGTGATGGACTGAATGTGGATCAATGTCACACACTCCCCCAGTCAAAAGATCTGGGCCTAAATCCATCGTTTTTTTGCACTCCACACCACCCTGGGTTAGACAATGGCGATATGCAAATCAGCTCTGACCCTGTTGCCCCATGGGAACAGTCCAGTCCGAACTACAAAAGCCATGTCCTTCCCAGAACGGAATCAAGCATCCGAGGACCGGACCGGTTTCGAGGTAACACCTCTCATCAGCCTGGCTAGCTTGACTCCAGTGGTGTGGAGTGCCTGGGACCCACGTCTGGGCATCCCCAGCGCACCTAGGGCGGCAATTGCAAAAACAACAAGTGATGGACTGAATGTGGATCAATGTCACACACTCCCCCAGTCAAAAGATCTGGGCCTAAATCCATTGTTTTTTTGCACTCCACACCACCCTGGGTTAGACAATGGCGATATGCAAATCAGCTCTGACCCTGTTGCCCCATGGGAACAGTCCAGTCCGAACTACAAAAGCCATGTCCTTCCCAGAACGGAATCAAGCATCCGAGGACCGGACCGGTTTCGAGGTAACACCTCTCATCAGCCCGGCTAGCTTGACTCCAGTGGTGTGGAGTGCCTGGGACCCACGTCTGGGCATCCCCAGCGCACCTAGGGCGGCAATTGCAAAAACAACAAGTGATGGACTGAATGTGGATCAATGTCACACACTCCCCCAGTCAAAAGATCTGGGCCTAAATCCATCGTTTTTTTGCACTCCACACCACCCTGGGTTAGACAATGGCGATATGCAAATCAGCTCTGACCCTGTTGCCCCATGGGAACAGTCCAGTCCGAACTACAAAAGCCATGTCCTTCCCAGAACGGAATCAAGCATCCGAGGACTGGACCGGTTTCGAGGTAACACCTCTCATCAGCCCGGCTAGCTTGACTCCAGTGGTGTGGAGTGCCTGGGACCCACGTCTGGGCATCCCCAGCGCACCTAGGGCGGCAATTGCAAAAACAACAAGTGATGGACTGAATGTGGATCAATGTCACACACTCCCCCAGTCAAAAGATCTGGGCCTAAATCCATCGTTTTTTTGCACTCCACACCACCCTGGGTTAGACAATGGCGATATGCAAATCAGCTCTGACCCTGTTGCCCCATGGGAACAGTCCAGTCCGAACTACAAAAGCCATGTCCTTCCCAGAACGGAATCAAGCATCCGAGGACCGGACCGGTTTCGAGGTAACACCTCTCATCAGCCCGGCTAGCTTGACTCCAGTGGTGTGGAGTGCCTGGGACCCACGTCTGGGCATCCCCAGCGCACCTAGGGCGGCAATTGCAAAAACAACAAGTGATGGACTGAATGTGGATCAATGTCACACACTCCCCCAGTCAAAAGATCTGGGCCTAAATCCATCGTTTTTTTGCACTCCACACCACCCTGGGTTAGACAATGGCGATATGCAAATCAGCTCTGACCCTGTTGCCCCATGGGAACAGTCCAGTCCGAACTACAAAAGCCATGTCCTTCCCAGAATGGAATCAAGCATCCGAGGACCGGACCGGTTTCGAGGTAACACCTCTCATCAGCCCGGCTAGCTTGACTCCAGTGGTGTGGAGTGCCTGGGCCCCACGTCTGGGCATCCCCAGCGCACCTAGGGCGGCAATTGCAAAAACAACAAGTGATGGACTGAATGTGGATCAATGTCACACACTCCCCCAGTCAAAAGATCTGGGCCTAAATCCATCGTTTTTTTGCACTCCACACCACCCTGGGTTAGACAATGGCGATATGCAAATCAGCTCTGACCCTGTTGCCCCATGGGAACAGTCCAGTCCGAACTACAAAAGCCATGTCCTTCCCAGAACGGAATCAAGCATCCGAGGACCGGACCGGTTTCGAGGTAACACCTCTCATCAGCCCGGCTAGCTTGACTCCAGTGGTGTGGAGTGCCTGGGACCCACGTCTGGGCATCCCCAGCGCACCTAGGGCGGCAATTGCAAAAACAACAAGTGATGGACTGAATGTGGATCAATGTCACACACTCCCCCAGTCAAAAGATCTGGGCCTAAATCCATCGTTTTTTTGCACTCCACACCACCCTGGGTTAGACAATGGCGATATGCAAATCAGCTCTGACCCTGTTGCCCCATGGGAACAGTCCAGTCCGAACTACAAAAGCCATGTCCTTCCCAGAACGGAATCAAGCATCCGAGGACCGGACCGGTTTCGAGGTAACACCTCTCATCAGTCCGGCTAGCTTGACTCCAGTGGTGTGGAGTGCCTGGGACCCACGTCTGGGCATCCCCAGCGCACCTAGGGCGGCAATTGCAAAAACAACAAGTGATGGACTGAATGTGGATCAATGTCACACACTCCCCCAGTCAAAAGATCTGGGCCTAAATCCATCGTTTTTTTGCACTCCACACCACCTTGGGTTAGACAATGGCGATATGCAAATCAGCTACATTCTACAATTTGATCTACATTCTGTCCATCAAATTGTTTTTTGTAATTTTCTCCCTGAGTGTACTGGGGTAGCTCAGACGTGGGTCCCAGAGCCTCCACACCACTGGAGTCAAGCTAGCCGGGCTGATGAGAGGTGTTACCTCGAAACCGGTCCGGTCCTCGGATGCTTGATTCCGGTCTGGGAAAGATATGGCTGTTGTAGTTCGGACTGGACTGTTCCCATGGGGCACAGGGTCAGAGCTGATTTGCATAAAGCCATTATCTGACCCAGGGTGGTGTGGAGTGCAAAAAACGATGGATTTAGGCCCAGATCCTTGTACTGGGGTGAATGTAAGACATTCTTCTACATTCTGTCCATCAAATTGTTTTTTGTAATTTTCTCCCTGAGTGTACTGGGGTAGCTCAGACGTGGGTCCCAGAGCCTCCACACCACTGGAGTCAAGCTAGCCGGGCTGATGAGAGGTGTTACCTCGAAACCGGTCCGGTCCTCGGATGCTTGATTCCGATCTGGGAAAGATATGGCTGTTGTAGTTCGGACTGGACTGTTCCCATGGGGCACAGGGTCAGAGCTGATTTGCATAAAGCCATTATCTGACCCAGGGTGGTGTGGAGTGCAAAAAACGATGGATTTAGGCCCAGATCCTTGTACTGGGGTGAATGTAAGACATTGATCTACATTCTGTCCATCAAATTGTTTTTTGTAATTTTCTCCCTGAGTGTACTGGGGTAGCTCAGACGTGGGTCCCAGAGCCTCCACACCACTGGAGTCAAGCTAGCCGGGCTGATGAGAGGTGTTACCTCGAAACCGGTCCGGTCCTCGGATGCTTGATTCCGGTCTGGGAAAGATATGGCTGTTGTAGTTCGGACTGGACTGTTCCCATGGGGCACAGGGTCAGAGCTGATTTGCATAAAGCCATTATCTGACCCAGGGTGGTGTGGAGTGCAAAAAACGATGGATTTAGGCCCAGATCCTTGTACTGGGGTGAATGTAAGACATTGATCTACATTCTGTCTATCAAATTGTTTTTTGTAATTTTCTCCCTGAGTGTACTGGGGTAGCTCAGACCAGGGTCCCAGAGCCTCCACACCACTGGAGTCAAGCTAGCCGGGCTGATGAGAGGTGTTACCTCGAAACCGGTCCGGTCCTCGGATGCTTGATTCCGGTCTGGGAAAGATATGGCTGTTGTAGTTCGGACTGGACTGTTCCCATGGGGCACAGGGTCAGAGCTGATTTGCATAAAGCCATTATCTGACCCAGGGTGGTGTGGAGTGCAAAAAACGATGGATTTAGGCCCAGATCCTTGTACTGGGGTGAATGTAAGACATTGATCTACATTCTGTCCATCAAATTGTTTTTTGTAATTTTCTCCCTGAGTGTACTGGGGTAGCTCAGACTTGGGTCCCAGAGCCTCCACACCACTGGAGTCAAGCTAGCCGGGCTGATGAGAGGTGTTACCTCGAAACCGGTCCGGTCCTCGGATGCTTGATTCCGGTCTGGGAAAGATATGGCTGTTGTAGTTCGGACTGGACTGTTCCCATGGGGCACAGGGTCAGAGCTGATTTGCATAAAGCCATTATCTGACCCAGGGTGGTGTTGAGTGCAAAAAACGATGGATTTAGGCCCAGATCCTTGTACTGGGGTGAATGTAAGACATTGATCTACATTCTGTCCATCAAATTGTTTTTTGTAATTTTCTCCCTGAGTGTACTGGGGTAGCTCAGACGTGGGTCCCAGAGCCTCCACACCACTGGAGTCAAGCTACCTGGGCTGATGAGAGGTGTTACCTCGAAACCGGTCCGGTCCTCGGATGCTTGATTCCGGTCTGGGAAAGATATGGCTGTTGTAGTTCGGACTGGACTGTTCCCATGGGGCACAGGGTCAGAGCTGATTTGCATAAAGCCATTATCTGACCCAGGGTGGTGTGGAGTGCAAAAAACGATGGATTTAGGCCCAGATCCTTGTACTGGGGTGAATGTAAGACATTGATCTACATTCTGTCCATCAAATTGTTTTTTGTAATTTTCTCCCTGAGTGTACTGGGGTAGCTCAGACGTGGGTCCCAGAGCCTCCACACCACTGGAGTCAAGCTAGCCGGGCTGATGAGAGGTGTTACCTCGAAACCGGTCCGGTCCTCGGATGCTTGATTCCGGTCTGGGAAAGATATGGCTGTTGTAGTTCGGACTGGACTGTTCCCATGGGGCACAGGGTCAGAGCTGATTTGCATAAAGCCATTATCTGACCCAGGGTGGTGTGGAGTGCAAAAAACGATGGATTTAGGCCCAGATCCTTGTACTGGGGTGAATGTAAGACATTGATCTACATTCTGTCCATCAAATTGTTTTTTGTAATTTTCTCCCTGAGTGTACTGGGGTAGCTCAGACGTGGGTCCCAGAGCCTCCACACCACTGGAGTCAAGCTAGCCGGGCTGATGAGAGGTGTTACCTCGAAACCGGTCCGGTCCTCGGATGCTTGATTCCGGTCTGGGAAAGATATGGCTGTTGTAGTTCGGACTGGGCTGTTCCCATGGGGCACAGGGTCAGAGCTGATTTGCATAAAGCCATTATCTGACCCAGGGTGGTGTGGAGTGCAAAAAACGATGGATTTAGGCCCAGATCCTTGTACTGGGGTGAATGTAAGACATTGATCTACTTTCTGTCCATCAAATTGTTTTTTGTAATTTTCTCCCTGAGTGTACTGGGGTAGCTCAGACGTGGGTCCCAGAGCCTCCACACCACTGGAGTCAAGCTAGCCGGGCTGATGAGAGGTGTTACCTCGAAACCGGTCCGGTCCTCGGATGCTTGATTCCTGTCTGGGAAAGATATGGCTGTTGTAGTTCGGACTGGACTGTTCCCATGTGGCACAGGGTCAGAGCTGATTTGCATAAAGCCATTATCTGACCCAGGGTGGTGTGGAGTGCAAAAAACGATGGATTTAGGCCCAGATCCTTGTACTGGGGTGAATGTAAGACATTGATCTACATTCTGTCCATCAAATTGTTTTTTGTAATTTTCTCCCTGAGTGTACTGGGGTAGCTCAGACGTGGGTCCCAGAGCCTCCACACCACTGGAGTCAAGCTAGCCGGGCTGATGAGAGGTGTTACCTCGAAACCGGTCCGGTCCTCGGATGCTTGATTCCGGTCTGGGAAAGATATGGCTGTTGTAGTTCGGACTGGACTGTTCCCATGGGGCACAGGGTCAGAGCTGATTTGCATAAAGCCATTATCTGACCCAGGGTGGTGTGGAGTGCAAAAAACGATGGATTTAGGCCCAGATCCTTGTACTGGGGTGAATGTAAGACATTGATCTACATTCTGTCCATCAAATTGTTTTTTGTAATTTTCTCCCTGAGTGTACTGGGGTAGCTCAGACGTGGGTCCCAGAGCCTCCACACCACTGGAGTCAAGCTAGCCGGGCTGATGAGAGGTGTTACCTCGAAACCGGTCCGGTCCTCGGATGCTTGATTCCGGTCTGGGAAAGATATGGCTGTTGTAGTTCGGACTGGACTGTTCCCATGGGGCACAGGGTCAGAGCTGATTTGCATAAAGCCATTATCTGACCCAGGGTGGTGTGGAGTGCAAAAAACGATGGATTTAGGCCCAGATCCTTGTACTGGGGTGAATGTAAGACATTGATCTACATTCTGTCCATCAAATTGTTTTTTGTAATTTTCTCCCTGAGTGTACTGGGGTAGCTCAGACGTGGGTCCCAGAGCCTCCACACCACTGGAGTCAAGCTAGCCGGGCTGATGAGAGGTGTTACCTCGAAACCGGTCCGGTCCTCGGATGCTTGATTCCGGTCTGGGAAAGATATGGCTGTTGTAGTTCGGACTGGACTGTTCCCATGGGGCACAGGGTCAGAGCTGATTTGCATAAAGCCATTATCTGACCCAGGGTGGTGTGGAGTGCAAAAAACGATGGATTTAGGCCCAGATCCTTGTACTGGGGTGAATGTAAGACATTGATCTACATTCTGTCCATCAAATTGTTTTTTGTAATTTTCTCCCTGAGTGTACTGGGGTAGCTCAGACGTGGGTCCCAGAGCCTCCACACCACTGGAGTCAAGCTAGCCGGGCTGATGAGAGGTGTTACCTCGAAACCGGTCCGGTCCTCGGATGCTTGATTCCGGTCTGGGAAAGATATGGCTGTTGTAGTTCGGACTGGACTGTTCCCATGGGGCACAGGGTCAGAGCTGATTTGCATAAAGCCATTATCTGACCCAGGGTGGTGTGGAGTGCAAAAAACGATGGATTTAGGCCCAGATCCTTGTACTGGGGTGAATGTAAGACATTGATCTACATTCTGTCCATCAAATTGTTTTTTGTAATTTTCTCCCTGAGTGTACTGGGGTAGCTCAGACGTGGGTCCCAGAGCCTCCACACCACTGGAGTCAAGCTAGCCGGGCTGATGAGAGGTGTTACCTCGAAACCGGTCCGGTCCTCGGATGCTTGATTCCGGTCTGGGAAAGATATGGCTGTTGTAGTTCGGACTGGACTGTTCCCATGGGGCACAGGGTCAGAGCTGATTTGCATAAAGCCATTATCTGACCCAGGGTGGTGTGGAGTGCAAAAAACGATGGATTTAGGCCCAGATCCTTGTACTGGGGTGAATGTAAGACATTGATCTACATTCTGTCCATCAAATTGTTTTTTGTAATTTTCTCCCTGAGTGTACTGGGGTAGCTCAGACGTGGGTCCCAGAGCCTCCACACCACTGGAGTCAAGCTAGCCGGGCTGATGAGAGGTGTTACCTCGAAACCGGTCCGGTCCTCGGATGCTTGATTCCGGTCTGGGAAAGATATGGCTGTTGTAGTTCGGACTGGACTGTTCCCATGGGGCACAGGGTCAGAGCTGATTTGCATAAAGCCATTATCTGACCCAGGGTGGTGTGGAGTGCAAAAAACGATGGATTTAGGCCCAGATCCTTGTACTGGGGTGAATGTAAGACATTGATCTACATTCTGTCCATCAAATTGTTTTTTGTAATTTTCTCCCTGAGTGTACTGGGGTAGCTCAGACGTGGGTCCCAGAGCCTCCACACCACTGGAGTCAAGCTAGCCGGGCTGATGAGAGGTGTTACCTCGAAACCGGTCCGGTCCTCGGATGCTTGATTCCGGTCTGGGAAAGATATGGCTGTTGTAGTTCGGACTGGACTGTTCCCATGGGGCACAGGGTCAGAGCTGATTTGCATAAAGCCATTATCTGACCCAGGGTGGTGTGGAGTGCAAAAAACGATGGATTTAGGCCCAGATCCTTGTACTGGGGTGAATGTAAGACATTGATCTACATTCTGTCCATCAAATTGTTTTTTGTAATTTTCTCCCTGAGTGTACTGGGGTAGCTCAGACGTGGGTCCCAGAGCCTCCACACCACTGGAGTCAAGCTAGCCGGGCTGATGAGAGGTGTTACCTCGAAACCGGTCCGGTCCTCGGATGCTTGATTCCGGTCTGGGAAAGATATGGCTGTTGTAGTTCGGACTGGACTGTTCCCATGGGGCACAGGGTCAGAGCTGATTTGCATAAAGCCATTATCTGACCCAGGGTGGTGTGGAGTGCAAAAAACGATGGATTTAGGCCCAGATCCTTGTACTGGGGTGAATGTAAGACATTGATCTACATTCTGTCCATCAAATAGTTTTTTGTAATTTTCTCCCTGAGTGTACTGGGGTAGCTCAGACGTGGGTCCCAGAGCCTCCACACCACTGGAGTTAAGCTAGCCGGGCTGATGAGAGGTGTTACCTCGAAACCGGTCCGGTCCTCGGATGCTTGATTCCGGTCTGGGAAAGATATGGCTGTTGTAGTTCGGACTGGACTGTTCCCATGGGGCACAGGGTCAGAGCTGATTTGCATAAAGCCATTATCTGACCCAGGGTGGTGTGGAGTGCAAAAAACGATGGATTTAGGCCCAGATCCTTGTACTGGGGTGAATGTAAGACATTGATCTACATTCTGTCCATCAAATTGATTTTTGTAATTTTCTCCCTGAGTGTACTGGGGTAGCTCAGACGTGGGTCCCAGAGCCTCCACACCACTGGAGTCAAGCTAGCCGGGCTGATGAGAGGTGTTACCTCGAAACCGGTCCGGTCCTCGGATGCTTGATTCCGGTCTGGGAAAGATATGGCTGTTGTAGTTCGGACTGGACTGTTCCCATGGGGCACAGGGTCAGAGCTGATTTGCATAAAGCCATTATCTGACCCAGGGTGGTGTGGAGTGCAAAAAACGATGGATTTAGGCCCAGATCCTTGTACTGGGGTGAATGTAAGACATTGATCTACATTCTGTCCATCAAATTGTTTTTTGTAATTAACACTTATAAGGTCCCAAAACCGAGACCTATTGGCTATGCCCATGCTTGACATTATTTAAACATGTCGCCTCACAGACAGACCTAAGCCTCGGCAAGAGGAGTAATTTTTTCTCTGTCTTCTTGCTGTATTCCCTTTTTATTATTTCAGTTCAGCACTCAACTTTAAAGACTCCGGGGTATTTGTCCAAGGAAGTGGCGGAGTGAGGCGTTAGCTGTCATGGCTTAAAGCCTCACTCATCCACTTCAGAAATGCGAGGATGCACCACTTTACAAGGATATGGTGCAGCCTTCCGTTTTCCCCTGTGCTGGCGCTATACTTAGCAATATAGCACCAATGCAGGCACCCTTGCAACATAGTGCAAGGGTATCTTCGTGCAGGGGAGGATTGTTTATGTGCAGGAAGGTGTCCCTTCCTGCACATAAACAATCCTTAAATGCCATGTTGTCACTTTTATGTGTGATGCTTAATGCAGCACACATGATGAAAGTCACAAAATGAAATTTTTAAGGATTGTTTTTGTACAGGAAGGGGTACCTTCCAGTACATAAACAATCCATGAGTTTTCTATTTCCATAGCACACATGGAAAAAGCAAAAACAAGGAAAAATGATGCATTTCTCCTCATTTCGCTAATTTAAGATCAGGTTTTTCCTGGTCTTAATTTTGGCACAGCCTCCTATGTAACCGACCCTTGTACAAAGTGGGCAGTGTCTAAATCAATGGGTGTTGTGCATAATCCACTGCCCAAACATTGCACAATAACCGTAGCGTGAAGGGGGGGTCTTATGGGCCTTATTTACAAGGCAGTATTAAGCCACGTTAAGTAGCTTAACGCTGCCTTGTAAATAAGGCTAAGCCCCTATCACCTCCACAATGTCTGAAAAAGTGACTTTGAGGTGGTGATAGGGGCTTGTACATATGCCCCCAGAACCTAAACTGGAAAGTTCCATGTAGGGGCAAAGTATGTGTTGGTGAAGTGACCAATGACTGTTCAACGACACACACATCGAACAAAACACAGGCTTTAACGGTACTCACTTTAATCAGATGCACACAATCAGCTAACTGCGAGCATGAGATATAGCGCCATTGATGATAAAGGCAGGAACAGGCAACATCACACAACAATTAGGTTTTGCATAGTACATGATGAGGTTTCCCACCCTTAGGTAACATGAAACAGCATTGCATATTTCAAAAACAAAAAACACAGGCATGAATCACAGAAGTAGTTGATTCTATCCTCCTGTAGAGAAGGATCTTGGGGTCAGCATACTGGAGTGCAGTTGGATTTTTACAAAGATCCAGTGAGCCTCATTGATCCATAAACATGCAAAACGTTCATTCTATGTAATGTTTCCAAGGCACACTTAGTTGATCCATGATACTACATACTATCTATTATTTTGATATTTATCGTTCAACACTTAAATGGATATGCAGTAGCCACCAAACCAATGAGAAAGGTGGTTAGAATTCACAAAAAGATATAAATATTATTGTGCAGCAGTAGCAGTAGTAAGAAAATCAATTTTCACATTGATGTGGAGAAGTTGAAGAGGTACTTGAAAATAGCTATCTTCTCAACATCACAGATTGCAAACTGCCAAGTAGTACCAGTGGTACCTATGAGAATTCCAAAGCTTTTTCCTGCATTAGTCTTAAAAATGGAGTGTTAGACTTAGCACCATTGGTGTGGGTATCCCTTTATTTACTGCTGTTGCCTCCTGTGCTTTTGCTGGTCTAGATTCTTTTGGCACTTTACCACTGCTGTTCAGTGCCAAAGTGCAAGTGCTCTCTTTTGTAACTTGTTGTATGGATTAGTGATTCCATGATTTGTTATTTGATTTACTTGTCAGACCCTAGTACAGAGCACCATGTGTGCCCTAGGCCTGTAAATCGAATGCTGCTGTTGGGCTTGCAGCACTGATTGTGCCACCCACAGAAGCAGCTTGTAAAATGTGGTCTAGTCTGCCATTGCAGAGTTTGTGTGCAGTCTGAGACTGCTGTGTCAACTTGGCAAGTGCACACACTTGCCAGTCCCCAAACCTTCCATTTTCTGCATGTTAATCAACCCTAAGGTAGGCCCAAGGTACCCCTGTGGGCAGGGTGGATTGTATCTGAAAGGTACGACATGCCCTGATGTGTGGCATGTCCTGATGGTGAAATACTGCCAATTTCGTTTTTCACTATTGCAAGGCTATCTGTTCCCATAGTCCAGAATGGGCAGTTTGCTTATAACATCTTATAAACATAACTGACCCTGAGAACAAGATAGGAAAATAAAGTTTAGTATGCCAGAACTCAGATGTTAAAGTTCATCTTTTATTGAGGGTGATTTTTACATTCTGTGTTTGAAAATACCTCTTTTGGAAAGTAGGTATTTTCTTGCCTAACCATCCAGTGTGCCTCTGCTAGGTTTGTGTATTGCATGTCTGGCTAGAGAGTGACAGGGGCTGGAGGATGGCAACGGCTCCAGCAGTCTGATGAGTCAGGCTGGGCTGAATGGACCTGGGTTGAATTTAGAGTAGGGGGAGAACATTTCCTTTCACCTACCTGAGGCAGGTCTGCTTTCAACAATGATGTCTCCACCTCCTGCCAAGAAGCAGTACCGGTGAGGACAGAACTGGTTTTGGCTGGGTACAGACACTCTCTGCCTTCAGAGAACAATGGATTTGTGTGTATAAAAAGTGGGACCCAGACCCCAGGATTTTAGATCTCTTCTGGGAAGTCAAGAGGAAACCTTTGCCAAGTAGAAGAGCCAGATAATCTGAGGGGGAATACTGCCCCTGTGCCTGTTTGCCATCTGGGGTTGGCCTGCAGTGGCTGCTTGCTGCCAAGGAAAAGAGAAAAAAGACTTTGCTGTCTTGCTTTGTCACCTGCTTGAAGAAAAGATCATCAAGGGCTTGAAATTGAGCTTGCCTCCTGTTCTAAAGTCTCAGGAACACAAAGACTTCTCCTATTCTGTCTGCCTGCATCTAAAACTTCTGTTTTAACTGCTACAGAAGGAAATTCCAACACTTACGCTGACGAGCGACACCGTAACCTGCACCGAAGCTGTGAGCGCTGCTTCGACTTGAAACGTAGGCCCAATGCCAGCAGCCATGGCACATCGATGCCAGCGAGCGATGCCATGCCATAATCTGCCCAAAGATGTGAGTGCTGCTTCGACTTGCGACGTGTGCCCGATGTCTGCTGCTAAGCCTCATCGGCTCCGAAGCTGACTTCATCATCGCGGAGCCGATCTTCGACGTGGGTGTAACCGAATCCCTCCACACTGTGACATCGTAAGGAACAGTGGGTTCGGCGCCATTGTGATTTCACCTCCCCGATGCAGTAAGGAACCGTCATCTCCCCTCCCCTGGGGTTGTAAGAAACTAACGGCACGCAGCGCCAACAAAGCCGAACCCCCCTGACGCTGTGAACTGTCTTTGCATTCATCGCTTTTCCAAGGTACTGTTCTTTGTGGGTTTGTTTGACTCCGGGCCCAATGCCACGCACCTTGCAGTCAGCGCCGTACTTTGGGATTTCTATCTGTCACAACATTTTATAACTGAAAGTGGAGTTAATTGTTGCTACAAGCTTAATTCAAGTGAATAACCTATTTGTAGTGTTTTCACTGTATTACTGTATGTGCTCACAAATGTTTTACACACTGCCTCTGAAGTAAGCCTGTCTGCACGTGCCAAGATACCAAGGGGGTGAGGAAGGGTTATTTTAGGAGTGTATCTCCCTTACCATGACTAGAAGCCAGGGTCCCTATTTTGACAAAGGTACCTACCTACTAGATACCCCATTTCTAACATGGAGACTATTCTCTTTATCCAATATCCCAAGCCATCGTGATAAAGGTAGTACCTGTTTTTACATGTG
This sequence comes from Lissotriton vulgaris, assembly GCF_964263255.1. Taxonomy (NCBI): domain Eukaryota; kingdom Metazoa; phylum Chordata; class Amphibia; order Caudata; family Salamandridae; genus Lissotriton; species Lissotriton vulgaris. The sequence goes on along the minus strand of NC_141686.1, from coordinate 226,790,885 downwards.
GTAGGCTAGTCTGAATCCCCTAATGTTGCAATGATAGTTTTGATTGTCAAGGGCTGACACAATATTTTGAGATTTTGACTCCTTATTAGATTGCCTGGGTAGGATCGCCTTAAGTTACAATGCCTATTATATGACCTAAAGCCAAAGGGCAGTAATGTCTGGATTAGGTTTAGCTTCTACAAAGCAAGCTATACTACACTTAATGCTGAGCTGCAACGTATTGTCTGTAAAGAGTTTTGTGGCAGCAAATTTCCAATATCCCTGTATGTGGACTGATTTTGTGGTGTGGTGAGTCAGTTTTGTGGGTGTGTGTTAACCAATGTTGTGAGCATACATTTTAATGAAGAAGAAAACGGCAATGGTAGGGTGTGCTTGGCGCACAAAGTAGCATGGTTGAGCGACACATATGTCATATCCGGTATGTGGCATATGCATAACAGCTGTATTTGAAGTTAAATCAGCTCCCCTCTAACCCTCTGTGTCTACATCAAGAGCATCTACCTTATGCTTCCCAGTCTGTATCTCTACAATGTCATTCATAGTGCGAGGCACATAATGCACTGGTGCATTGCAATTGCTCAAACGTGACAAACGCATCAGTAGCAGAATATTGGCAGGATGTGGATGGATGGGTGTGGTGGCAAATAAAATAATTCCAAATACCTGGAAGTTTTGTTAGGCAGTGCTACATGGGACAGCAAGAATAATCTTATTGAGATGTTGTTGTGGATACTGATGCCTAGATTTACTAAGGGCTTACTTTACTGTTGCTTCACGCAAGGCAATGATTAGGCAACCTGGCATAGTTAATCTGGAGTAATGCAAGGCAGCAAAAAACGCTGCCTTTTCTGTTGCTCCAAGATGGAAAGGCATTTCATGAGTGAAGCATTGTTGTATCCAGACATCCACCCCAGAGCATTCCCAGATTCATGAACACTAATTAACCTGTGTAAAAATGCTATGCCTTGCCAGGTAAGGTGTAACAAGGAGAAATTGCCTTATTTCTCCTTGTTTTATTTTTACATAGAAAGATGAAAATGCCTCAGAGAATTGTAGTTGTGCAAGAAGGTGCTCTTTCCTGCACAACACAGTCCTGCCTGTAAAGCAGGGACTTTTGCACCATAGTGCAGGGGTTCCTGATGTGGCGTTTGGCAATCAAAAGTGTGGCAGCAGAGAGAGAGAGAGCATGAATACACCATAAGTAAGTACATAAGACACATGGTTGCCCTCTTCATTTGATGCAGAGCATGAATTCATCTTTCTGTATTGCACCAAATGTCAGTAAATCTGCCTTTATTTGTTTCTCCGCTAGTCAGCTGTACTTGTTTGCGTGAATGTTGGCACTCACTGGTTCTACTTTGCCCAGAGATGCTCCTAATAGGCCAATGGAAATGTATGTGTGTGTGTGTGTGTGTGTGTGTGTGTGGGTGGGTGCGTGTGCCTGCGTGAGTGTGTGTGGGTGACTGTGGGAGTCTTTATTGATAATGTTAGGTTAACATGCTATTTTTCTTTCAGACAACTGTGAGTGAGGGCAAAAAATGTATTTTCTGTATGCATGAGTTATGTTTCTCTGTAAGACATGAAGCTTAAATGTGGCTTTTGCATGTCTCGTGTGACTTTTGGTGTGCTACAATATAGTTTGAGAACATGTAGTACAATGCTGTGATTGCCAGTGCAATTTCTTGTTTGTATTTAGGCACATGTCAATCAATCAATGAAGAATTTATAAAGCACACCAAATCACATGTCAGGGTTTTGAGGCGCTGGAGTTGCTAACTGCTGTGTGGTGAACTTTTCATTAGAAGAGCCAGGCTGTCAGTAGTGAAAGAATCAGGCAGGTATTAAAGCAGGACAGCCGAATACTCAGACCTTTGCACACATATGCCATCTATGGTAGACTGCGTTGAGTCATTTCCGTGACTCTGGTCTCCCTTTATTTGAGATTTTTATTGGAGATTCGGCCGTGGAATTTTAAGATGGCGGCTCTCCGATCTATGCGGGGGTTAGCAGTCTATTCTTTTACCCGCGAGCAATCGCAGCTGTAAAGGCTCTCGCTCGCAAGCCCCGCTACGCACTTCAACGGATTTCTTGAGAGAAGGGGAGCGTTTTGACTAACGCTCCCCTTTTGTGAGAAGATTCGACAATTTGGGGCTTTAGTTGGCGTGTTGGGACAGCTAGATCACAAGCATCATTTGTCTTCACTGTGCTATTTATCTTTTGAGCTGTCATTACAGAGATTGTTTAAAATACATTTGGGCAGCATAGGGATTTTGTATTAGAGACTTCAGAAAAGTATTAGGTTATTAAGGACAGAATATTCATAGAGAATAGTATTAGAGTCAACTGTGAATTCAAGAATAGAAAAGTAAAGAACTTGCAGCCTGATTCATCAAGCCGAAATCGTCTCGCAAAGGGCCAGATTCTGAGAATCTGGCCCTTTGCGAGTGCAATTTTTGCATTTGGGATTCATCATCTCAAATGCAAAAATCGCTATTAACGAAATCGCATATTTGCAAGGAATTGGATTTAAGGAATCTCTAATAGAGATTCCTTAAATGCAATTCATCAACCAATTAGAAATTGCAAAATCGCAATATTTGGTCGCAATTTACCACCAAGTCTGACTTGGTGGTAAATTGCGAAAAAAGAGTAAAAAACACTTTAGTGCATTTTTTTCTTTTGCATGTTACACACACACATGTCCTTTGGAAATGTGTGTGTGCAACACCTGTTCAAATGTGCATTTAAGGGGTGCTACAGGGTGTCCTTTGGACACCCCTGGCACCCTTCAAATCGCTATCTTATTTGCGATTAGCAAATTGCTAATCGCAAATAAGGAATACTCCCCATTCATTCCTATGGGCCTTTTGGCCCATAGGAATGAATAGGGAGTTTTTCCTTATTTGCGATTAGCAATTTGCTAATCGCAAATAAAGATTGTGTAGGAATCGCAATTCTTTTTGCAATTCCTACATGAATCCCGTTTTGCGAGTCTGTAATAGCGATTCCTTATGAATCGCTATTATAGACTCGCAAAACGGGTCTATGATGAATCAGGCTGCTAGTGTCGTATTCAGACAACCTACCATGGAGACAGGAAAAATCTGGAGCAAGACAATACAAGACAAACAAGAAAGGAGACATAAGTAGGATTATATAAATATGATTGTACTTGCCACCATATGGTCTTCTCAGCATTGCTGTAACTCAAGAAGAGAGAAGGATTATTAGAACTATTTTCACTTATCTACAGTCAGTCAGAACATAGATTGATTAATGGGGAAAAAGCCCAACACATAGTTCAGGTGTTAGCGAGGTAACAAGAGTACTTAGGGGAGGTAGGGAATATCTAGTAACAGAGATCACATATTGTTTGTATTTTCAGAGTTCAACAAAACTGCATAGACACCTGTAACGACCGGGTTCTAGACCAGATGGGATCAGCTCCTGAGAGCCCCTCCAACCAAGCCGGAACGTAACCACCTCCCTCCTCAGGACCCATCTATCCAGGCACCTGGGTACCTACCTGAGGATGGGGAACTCGCAATATACAAGCTCATATCATCAGAAACACCACTAAATCTATAGGGATACTAAGAATACTCACTGATTACTAAGGACATCCATGCCCTACACCACACTCATACCTCATAGTCTCGCGACCACATGGGTCCAGACTAATCTACCCTGGGGCAGTTCTGATTATCTACCATTACACACTGATTACCCTCAGTGCTCACTCGACACGCAATCTGGCGTGCCTACACACTGGGCTGCAGCCCAGTGCTCACTCTTTATCCGGTCCACAATCCGGCGGACCTAAGCACCAGTCTCCTACCTGGTATTCTCATTAACGCCACTTTCCCTAGAGGCGATCTCATTACACACCGTGTCCCCCCGGTGCTCACTCAAGCCGCAATCTTGCGGGTATACACATTGACCACAATCAGTGCTCTCACTAATGCCACTTACCAATGACGACCACTTTCCTATGAATACCTTCAGCTCTCTGTCTCTATGTTGGGAAGTCTCCCTCACTATTTACTAAGGGTTCGCTACTACAATATTAGGAGTTAGAACGGCTTTCCAAATTGAAATATGTACCTTCTGCTCTTGATATCAAATGTTCCCTCTCTCCCTTATTATTCAGTCACCTCTTACCTGACCTGGATTCACATCCGTTCATGCAAACAATGTCTGACTAGAAGACCAGGTTACCCTGATTGAACAAGAATACAAGGCACATGTCGGTTCACTAAGAACTGGGGTATCTTTACTACAGCAACAATACACAAATCTGCAGGGTCTCTACAACTAACAGGAACTTTAACACACCGCTGAAAGAAAAGGATTAGACATACAGGAACAATGTTATCTGTGGGGTCTCTGTGACTAACAGGAACTTTTAACACACCGCTGAAAGAAAAGGATTAGACATACAATAGCCTAGGGAATAAGGACAAGATTACAGTGTAAGTGTAAAGGGGACTAGTTTAGACTACCTCACCTATTAGAAGGACAGAGTTCAAAGAGTTTTAGAAACCTTTCAACGCTTCTTCCATTTAAAGCAAATGGCCTCTTCAATGACTTTGAATCCAGTTTCTTCTCTTATCAGATGATGAAAATGACACCAAAGAGCATCTGCTCACCTCTAAGACCCAAGTCAAAAAAGGAATCTCCCTATTCATCTCTACAGTTTATTTCTTAGTTAAGGACATAAATGAAACTATACCGATTAATGAGCTGTAAGATGTATTTTTGCAGTTTTATGCAGCACATGAGAACCAAAAGGTATTTGTTAGTGAACATGAAGAGAAAACAAAAAGTAGGAATGAGAAAGGGAATACAAGGATAGACAAAAGGATGGCTGGGAGGAACAAATATTTGTTAGAAGAGGAGTTGAGAATAGATATAGTGTTCAAATAACAAAGGGGGAGAAAGGGTCTGAGATTGGGAGAGCATGTGAAATCTCAGTAGCCAAAATATAGCAACATTTTTTTTTCTGAAACATTGGAAAAAATGTTGTGCAAAGAAGTATGTTCTTTACTTAAATGAAAAACTTATCAACCAAAGGTTTGCATTGCTAAGATCATCAATCTACCAGGTTTCAGGAACTGACAGAGTTGTAAAAAACATTTTCACTGCAATTTTTCCATTTTTCTTACAGGTAGTTAACTTTTCCTACTTTTGTGGATTCTACCACTTTTTAGTCAAAGGCGTAACCAGTTGTAAAAATACATGGTACCCAGAACCAACAAAGGAGCTGCAACACACAATGCACCATGACTATGCATCAATTCATACTGTATATTCTAATAGTTGAAAAATGGTTGTGAAGGAAGCCTATACACTTTTAAATTGAGCACAGGAACTCAAGCTAGGGCTTCAATTGAATAATGAGGGGGGCCTCGCAGCTGAGCTTGAAAGCCTGCCCCTTGAGGAACGTTTCAATATTGCATACTATAATATTCCCTGCGCTCTAGAATATCGTCCTATAATGCTTTGCAGGGCCTTTGGTTGAGATTGTATTTTTGCCCATACCTGAGATTGGGGTGGTCCTAGGAAAATGAGACCCTCACCAATTCATTTCAGCATGATGTGCTCTTTGTGTTCAAGGTATCAGCATGGTCCTCTCCCTAGGTTAGGAAGGACCCGCCAATCATCCCGTCTCTCACTGTTTGCTATTTTTCATTTTCGTGAGATGGCTATATGTATTATAGCATGCAAAGATGACTTTTTTATACTAAAGGTATGTGAGATTTCTGTTTAAAAATGTTATTAATACAATACAACGGAGTTCATAGAAAAAAAACTCTGGAATAGGCTACTCCACCCACATTCCATTGATAAAACAAGTTTACCTTTAGATGTTACAAAGCATGTAACCAATTCACAAAAGTGAGATTTGAAAAATATCAGTCAATGAGAGAGGTGATGATTTTGGGGTCCTCTCTAACCTTGGGGGAGGACCAAGATGGTCTGTGGCATATTTTAGAGTATACAAAGACGGTTTGAGGAAAAAGCAACATTAATTATGCAAAGGTGTCCTTCATTAGCATTTCCAGACCTACCCCAGGCAATGTGCCTAGGTCATTGCCACCACAGTGCACAATCATTAGGTCAGGGGGTTGGAGATATAGACAGTTTTTAACCTAAGGCATCAATTGGTGCCATTTTAATCCTCTCTGTGCAATCAATTTATTGTCCACATTTTGCAAAGCTAAGTCTTTGTCAATACCTCTGTGTTTAGCATACCTTTTGCACCAGACAACATAGCTGTGCCTAACAAACCATACTGTAAGTATCTTGAAGGGATGTCTGGATGTAATGAAAAGATATCTGTAGCTGAGGTAGTCAGTTTGTAGAATGAGAGGTATGTAAAATGGTGGACAAGGTGCTGATTTTTAAAAAGTAGACAATTGATTGGCTGTTGAAGAACTTTGTACATTCAAAAATAGGGTGATTTAAAAAAAAATGTAAAGCATATTTCTTATTTGTTAGTAAAAAATGCTTGAAAGGTACAATATAATGGATAAGATGATATTTTGAAAAGTCAACCACACCTGGTGTTTGCATTTTCAACATTGTATGGCGAACTTGTTAATATGGTTAACTTGTGACCGGTCAGTTAACTTAAATGTTCCTTTAACTGTTACTATGGAAACTGGCATTAGGCAGATTGGTGGAAGGGTTGAAAATTGACTGTGTACTTAAAATGTGAGATTGTAATTTATATATAAGTGAAATCCTATTAAAGTAAGATTTCCCAAGTCAGTAGTATGTTTAGAAGTGGTGTGTTGTTAAAAAGTAGTCATGTTTTTATTTGTATTATATTTCTGAACTCCCGAATTGATTCGCGTCTCCATCGCTTTAATGCACGGTGGAGTTGTGACTCCAAAAAATTGCGGAACCAGTTTGGGCACTTATAGAAGTCAGTAGGTGAGGTTTATTATGTGTAACTAATAGAAATGTGTTTTTAAATTAAAAAAAAAGTGGGAAGCAATGTTATTTGTTACTTACATTAATTTGTGTTGAGAAAGAAAGGGAAACTTTGCCATTACTGGTTTTGCTTTGCTGAGAGAAGTGCATTACATTGCTTGTATGTATAAGAATTTTTCTTTATGAGTTTCTGATATTTCTTAATTCTACAAATCAATTTGGAAGACGAGTTACAATATTTCTCCTATTTCTCCTATATGCTACTCAGTGGTCAATGAATCTGAAGATCAAGATCTCGAGACAATAGCCTATAACTCTGATCAGCTAAGTAAAGATACGGAATCAATAATATCAAGTTTGAGGACAACTCAATCAATCCCAGTTGGTGATTCTGTTGATAACCCAGGAGAAAATCTGGAACTAGAATATGTAGAGAAAAGGATGGACGACTTAAATATTAAACCTCAAGAAACACCAGCAGGCTTCATATCCTTATCCGCACAAAACCTCCATCAAATGGTCTCACATGATCCCTCTAACCCCCCAGACTCAACAAATATATCAATGGAAGCTATTATGCAGACTCTCTTAGAGCAAAGAGCAGATATTCAACAGCAATATCTGCAGTTAAGAGATGATAATACTACGCTGCAAGATACAATGAGAGATATCTGCCAAGGCTTGGGAGGAGTGACAAAAGATATTGAGGACATAAAACAACGAATTGTGGAAGTGGAAGAGGATGTGAACAAGACTACGTCAACTGTTAAACAGAATACATCAAGAGTTTCCAAACTAGAAGCTAAAGTGGAAGATTTGGAAAATCGGGCACGAAGACAAAACCTTAGATTATTTGGCATACCAGAAGGAATGGAGGGGTCCGACCCAAGGGCTTTCATGGTGAAACTTTTTCAAAGAGCCTTTATGGATCTCGCCGACTGGGACTGGGACTCCCAGTTACAGAGAGTACACAGACTGCCCTTGATTCAAAGAAATACAAATAGTAAATTCCCTAGACCATTCCTGATATATTTTGGCAATTTTCTTTTGCGTCAAGCTGTTTCATTTAAGGCTAGGCCCAATAACCCTTTTACCGTAGATAATCTCACTTTTTTTGTGAAGTCTGACTTAAGTAAGGGCACAATGGACAAAAGATGGGAGCTTCGGAAGATGATAGACGCTTTCAAAAACTTAGGCTGTATGGCCTATCTCCAAGAGCCTGCTCGCCTCAAGGTCATTCGCAATGGTCAAGCGGTTTTTTTCACTGATCTTTCTGCCGCTGAACAAATGTTGGAAAAATTCTCTTGGGAGAATGAAAAAGAAAAACAAAAAGAAAAAGAAAACTAATGGGATGGGGGGGAAAAAAAAAAAAAAAAAACACTGGACCTCTTATACCAATGACATTTCTAGAACCCACTATTTTGAACTTATATTTAATGAGCAGATAGCTAATCTTTTTCTGTCTTTATGCACAACTATACTCTGGTTCTCTACCACTAACTTTTTTGAATACGGGCGTAATTTTTTTTTTCCTTTAATCTAATTTCACTTTTTAGGTGTGAGGAAATACTGTGGAAATTAGGATGGGGCATGAGCAGTCTCTCATGTATGCACCTTCACTACGCTGCCCCTTCAGCGGCAGCTCAAGATAGAGGGGTGTTCCCCCCCAGGGGACGGGAGGTTGCGAGGGTGGGGTTGTTGCAGGGTTGGGTGCAACAACATGTGTCAAGGGTGGGGGGTGGGGATAAAATGTGGGGAAAACTTGATTGCAGGATTCGACTATTTCTTAAGTATCAATAGTGAAAAATGTAATTTCATGAAAAGAGTAAAGATAGAAGGGAAACACTTGTACAAGAGAAACACTACAAGAGAAACACTACAACAGTTAAATGGTTAAACTAAGAATATTATGTTGGAATGTAGATGGCCTAAATAGTAAAAACAAAAGGAATTTAGTACAAGAAGAGATTAAAATGTACAGCCCTAATATAGTTTTGCTTTCAGAGACCCATATCAAATATCAAGATCGAAAGCTACTATCACAATCAAGATATGAATTGGTTGTATGCTCTACTTTAAACGAGATCATAAGGGGGGTGGCTATTTTAAAGCAAAGAGGAGCTCCAATCGAAACAATCAAAAGTGCCTCTGATGCTCGGGAAGGTGGGCAATTGCACAGATGCAAGCTGATAATGTGAAAATGGTAATATGTGTAGTATATGGACCAAATATTGACAATCCTAAAGTCTTCGAAGAGTTAACTCTAGAATTACTCGAATGGGAGGGAGAAATTATCATTGCCGGGGATTTTAATTGTGTTATTTATTACAAAGTAGACTCTACTGGGCAAAGTAACTATAAAAGAATGCACAAAGTTAGAGCAGCAATCTTAGAACTAGCAAGATTGAACAATATCAGAGATGTATGGCGGACTAAACACCCTATGTTGGCAGGCTATACTCACTATTCTGCACCACATAGATCCTGCTCTAGAATCGATATGATATGGGCTACTGATCAAATTTTAGACAATTGCGAGATTGAAATTTGCCCTAAAGTTACTTCCGACCACAATCCTTTGTTAATCGAAGTTACAATTAAAGATCAAAATAAAAAAGAATCAAGAAAATTCACCTTCCCAAGACACTTACTCGTTGATACGAGATTCAATGTATTAATCAAAAAGCACATACAAGAGTTTATCTCATTAAATATCAATTCGGCTAATCTAAACATTGTATGGGACACATGTAAATGCAGCATTAGGGGGCTCGCCCAACAATATATATTTAGACTTAATGCTGAGAGCCGCAAAAAAAAAACTGACCTCTAATATACTAGACATGGAAGAACAACTTGCTGAGGCAACACGGCACTCAAAAAACAATATAGAGCGGATTAGACAAAAGTTGGCGGAATTACAAGCAGGACTAAAAAAAACTTTGAGAGAAAGATATATCTCAAACTTGATCAGTACGAAGGCGGCGACCGTATTGGGAAAATATTAGCTTTTAAAACTGCAGATAGAAAAGCTAAAACTAAAATCAAAGAGATAATAGGCCCAGACTCAATCACTTATGAACGAGCCGATCAAATACTTAATCAATTTGTTAAACTTTATCAACAACTTTATACACCAGAGGCTATACCATCTAAAGCAGCTATCTTACAGTATCTTGATAAATATTTAACTCCACCTCGGGCGGTAAATACCGAAGTACTCCAACAATTAAATACAGAAATAACACTTGATGAAATAAAACGCGCAATCGATAATTTACCCTTAGGGAAGGCGGTTGGAGAAGATAGTTTACCCGTGGAAATTTACAAACTTTGTGCACCAGAACTTCTGCCGTTATTAGAAAAGGTGATAAACTCAATTATTGTTTCCAAGCAAGCACCACCGTCATGGAAAATTGCAAAAATAATTTTCTTTTTGAAAAAGGGAAAACCTGAAAAAGAATGTGGATCATATCGACCGATCTCTTTACTTAACTCTGACGTAAAAATCTTTGCTAAAATTTTAGCCAGTCGTCTAGCTCCTATTATGCCAGATATTGTCAACCTGCAACAACATGGTTTTGTAACGGGCCGAGACACCACAACGCATGTAAATACATCAATTACAGCTTTTGACGTAGCAGAAGCTACCCACACCCCACTCGGTATGATTATTTTAGATGCAGAAAAAGCATTTGACCGAGTGGGGTGGGAATATCTGTGGGCAGTATTAAATAAAATGGGAATATCTGGGTCCTACCTAGATTGGGTAAGGTCACTCTACGATGAACCGCTGGCTATGATAAGTTATGGAGGTAAAGACTCAGATAACTTCAAGATAGCAAGAGGCACAAGACAGGGTTGCCCCCTTTCTCCATTGCTTTTTGCTCTTTCTTTAGAACCCTTTTTAAATGCACTTAATGATCAAATTAATATTATTCCAGTTAATCACGGGGGCATAGCTCTCAAACTAACTGCTTTTGCTGACGATATAGCAATTTACACAACAGACATTAATAAAGCTATGCCAGAAATTATTAATGAAGCGCAAAATTATGGCAGAATTTCCGGGTACAAACTGAATGTGAGTAAAACTCAAATCATAGTTAATTATACCCCAGATACACATATCTTTGATACTTGTAAAGAAGCTGTTTATTTAGGTATTAAATTAGCTGCCAAAGTGGGAAAAATTTTGGAAATGAACTATGAGACATTTTTAAAAGAAACTACCATGAGCCTCAAAAAATGGCACAAAATTCCTCACAGTTTATTAGGTCGGCTTAATTTGATAAAGATGAAAATACTACCTAAACTACTTTATTTGTTTAGAGCTATACCGCTGCAACCGAATAAACTTTTTTTCAAAAGGTTAGATGGTATATGTAGTAGCTTTATATGGGGGTACAAAAAGGCACGAAGGGCTATAAAATTCTTGGCACTGCCAATTTCTAAAGTGGGACTTGTTTTTCCAGACTTTAATTTGTATTATTTAGCTACTTTTTTTTTACGAATAAGGAGCTTATTAAAAAATGAGCCATCGCTATTTTATCACCAATATATGCTGGGCGCCGATTCCAATCAATTCCTGCTGCGCGTTCATGATCCAAATTATTTCAAGCGGGTCAAATTTAAGACCGCAAAACATGCCATAAAAATCTGGGACAAAATCTTGCATATTAGTAAAAGTTCATTTTATAATACGGAACTTAGATTATGGAACAACCCAGGTCTCCCGGGTATCTTCTCGGACGGGACAGGAGATCGCTGGATTAGACACAAAATAAACACACAAGGAGATATATATGGAACTAATGGTTTGATAGATTTTGATAACTTGAAAATAACAAACGGTATTACGAATGACATGCACTTTAAATATCGACAATTGAGAGACTTTTTTCATAATAAAATAAGAATAACAGAAGTTATGCAGTCAGATATTTGCGAGTGTATCTACTCTGATAAAACCAAATCACTTATAAAAGTGGGATACCAATTGTTAAATAAAGACAAATGTGAAAATACTACCAACATTGCAGCTAAATGGTCTCGCAGATTAAATCTAGATATAAACGCGACACAGATTGGAAATGCTTTAACACACTTAAGCGACATAGTACATTCCTCCAACCTCAGAATGCAGTTATATAGAACAATTACTGAGTTGTACTATACACCACAAAGAATATCTATATGGTCGCAAGGGAACCTGCTATCGGACAAATCTAAATGTGCAAAATGTAATACATATGCTGCTGGAATTGAACACATGCTATTTTCCTGCCCTGCACTTTCTACTTATTGGAATGGAATAACTGATAATTTAAAAACCAATCAGATAGCGATACCGGAACTTACTGTACAATTGGTTTTACTAGATATTCAAGAGATCAGCTGTCTTAATAGGGACCTTATAACGATATTGTTTGCATGTGCAATATTAATTATAGCTAGGGCATGGATCTCTAAGGAACCTCCGAATGTAGCTGAGTGGCTTGCTTTGGTTAGTGAAATCAGAATCATGGAACTCACACTAGCTAAATATAGAGGTCCAAAGGCCCTTGCTAGAAAAGAAAAGATTTGGAAGCATTTTTTTGAAATATAAGAAGTGGGGACTACCAGCTAAATTATCTTGTATGATTTAAATAACTCTTGGCTTAAATTTAATTCTTTGTTTATATACTAAATGGCGTCTTCTACTCTCCCTTACTTCTTTACAACTCTAATCTATTTTCTACTTTCTATACTCAAAAATATAGTATTATGATCTTTTTGTTAAACCTGACTTTTAGAAACTGTAAAATTGTATTATTATGATATATGCCGAATCTTGCAATAAAAAATTATTAAAAAAAATAATAATAATAATAATTTATGATGTGTATTATGTGTTATTTTGATTTTTTAGGTAAATAATTAATCAAGAACTTCGATGTTTGACATGTATTAGTAAATGTAGAGATGTTTATTGTAGTTTGTTTTATTGTAGTTAAATGTTGTTAGAAATCGATTCTCTACAGTATTATGTGTATATCGGAATATGGATTAGGTATTATGATAGTTTGTTTTAGTGTGTGGATATGTACGTTTGTAGTATACGCATCATTTTAGCTGTTGGTTTAAATTAGGAGGTGAAGTCCGCGAAGTTTTAAGGTTTGCATGGATTTCTGTCCTATGTATGTCTCTACTCGTATATATATTTTTATATGTTTTAAACATTTTAAGGTGCATAATTGTTGTACATTGTTTCTTCATGTAATGTGGTTGTCTATAGTCTTAGTCCTTTCTTAGTGTTCTCTCATTCTCTGTCTGTCTTATCTTGTAACTTAATAAATACATCTAACTACAAGAAGACGTGTCCTGCTGCCTTCTTAATCTTATTTACAACAATAATGTATACCAAAGAGCTGTTGTTGCTTTTTATGTGGTAGGGTCAAGTGTGTGAGTACCAGTAGAATGGTGAGGATGCAGGACAAAGGTGTGGTTTGAAAGATGTTCACATAAGGTGTTATTAATTAGGCATCTTTTTACTAGTATTTAGTAAAGTCTTACAACGATGCAGTCTTACAAAGATGCATGCACTAGATATGTAGTGCTGTAATCATTCAGACATTACTGCTGCATTTTTTTCTGCACCCCTCTTCATTTATTGTGCAGCTCAGGTGTAATTGTTACCATATTTTGAAAACCATATATTGATTTTCTTTGTAGCTTTTAAATAGAAAGTGTTTCTTTAGTAATAGATAAGAATATTTGTATACAATTATTTTAATAATACTACATTATTTTGAAAAAAAAGCAGATATTCTGCATTATCATTAAGAAAGATCTACCATGCCAAGAAAAGCGTGAAAGAAAAAGCAAGAAAAAAACAGCACTTTTTAAAGAAGAAAGAAAAGCAGGAATTGCATGAACTACAACATGTGGCAAAATAGAAAAAGTCTTGTGGTAAGAGATCAAAAGAATTTATTAAAATAATTTCAAGGACTGTAAAGGATTTTAAAAATGCTGAAAATAGAAAGAATACTTGGAGAATGAAGAAGAATGAAAAGAAAAAAGGACAAATTAATGAAAGTGTACAACGAACAGATGTTGACAGGGAACCCTGCAGGTGGCCAGATCCTTTTATACAATCTTCTCAGAATCCATCTCGCACTAGCCATTCCAAAATGGCAGCCAGGTACATATAGTGACCTTTCCTGACATTTTCTGGCAATCACCATAAGCCATATATTACTGGTCCGCCTTTTAGAAATCATTCCGGTCTAGAGCAATTTCTTAAAAGAAATGTACGATTCTGTATAGTTATATAGTTACAAACTCTGATGCAGCAAGAGATCATTTAAAAATTCTGATTGCGATCATTATTTTTAACTATTGTACGATGGCGGATATTTTTACACCACTCTTGACGTCACTTCCGGTAATTAGGGAACGATAATAACAGCTGTGCTGCCTGTAGATCATCTTGCGGGCTATTTAAATGGGTTCAGCTTGGCTGTTTCCCGCACCGCTGTTATATTTTCTGGAGCTTCGCCATGCCCCTGCTTGACCCTATTGAAGGTAAGGAGGTACCATGCTTTCTCTTTAACTAGTACCCTTGGCCAAGGTGGATTGCCAGGATTCCTTGGAGTGGGCTTATTTTTGGTCCTGGGGGTTTGACTGGACTTCGTGCAACTTACTGATTCTTAGCGTTATCAAGAAGGGGAGAAGTCGAATCTGCCCCCTCGTGTTTTTCCCTGGGTCTTCAGGCATCTGTGGTTGCATGATGTTTTTTGCTCTCTGCCTTCTCCCACCCATGCTTGCGATGGGAGTTAAGCGCCATCCACTTGCGCCATTTGGTCCCTTCCTTTTTGGTGCTTGAGACCTTAAAAATTGATAGGGCATACATATGCCTCAATGCCCAGACGATGTAGGGTACTGTTGTGTGTACTGAGTAGCTATCTATTCAAACTGAAGTACTGTAATCCTGATTGTATTTCATGACACGCTCAACCCCATAGAGACTCACAGTCAAAAAGGCCCAAACTTGATTTACAATATTCAAAATACAGAAGGAGCGTGAAAAGTAAAACAGGAAATATTGTGATTACAATTCCACATTTAGTATTTGGAAATTTAACTCCAATAAACAATCCTCCATGCCGATATTGTTCTGTTCATTTTCTTTATTCAGAACAAAATGTTGGTGTCAGTCAGCTTCAAACTAAAATTATCATTGATACAACAAAGTTAACAGCCAACGCGTTTCGTCCCCATTTGGGACATCATCAGGGCTCAGAAAAAAGTGTTTCTCTCCTCACTGTAATTATCCAATAGTACGTAGTTTCTTTCTAAAAACTCCTAATCCTCTACAGGGATTTTGAAATGATCATGGTATTCAATTTCAACGCCTTCCTCAAATACTGTGTCCTTCTCTTTAGTAATTATCTAGTCCTTTCAAGTGCTTCTATTCAGTCCATAAATCAGTACTATCACAGAGTACAATCCCAGCATATCTCAGCCGTATTTGTAGTCGAGCTGACTGTTTTGCCCAACTGAAATACCTCTGCAGCTAATTTGTCCATATTATCATCCATTGTATTGCCCCCGTGCTACACTTGCCCTTGCAAACAATATTTCTCAATGCCCAGACGACACAGTCAAAAAGCCCCTAACTTGATTTACAATATTCAAAATACAGAAGGAGCGTGAAAAGTAAAACGGAAAATATTGTGATTACAATTCCACATTTAGTATTTGGAAATTTAACTCCAATACGCAATCCTCCAGGCCGATTTTGTCATTGATACAACAAAGTTAAAAGCTGGCAAGAAGGGAGGAAAACATGGCGGCCGCGAGTTAGAGCGGCTCGCACCGAGGTGATGATCTCTTCCCCATCGGGCTTGAAGTAGGCGAGAATACCTGTAAAAACTTGCCTTAAATCCCCTGGAAGCGTGTTGAATCTCGATATTTTCCGCTTTTCGAAGTAAAGGGGCCAGGCGCGGATGTGTTTGGCCGCGGTTTCTGCTCCAGCGTTGCCCGCCCCTCCCATCTCATTGCAGCAGTGGTTCCGTGCAGTCGTGGAGCTGTGACGTGGACGCCGGGTGGCGGCTCGTGGATGCCTCAAGATCAGGTGGCAGGAAGAAGGGCGTGAAAAGATCCACCCAATATTTGCTCCCTCCCGTATACAGTCGGGCAAGGACGGAGATCTTGAGGCAGTTAAGGACACTGCGCCGAGGCTGAAATCGAAGGCAGAAGCAGTGGGAGAAGGGAGAAGGCAGAGACCCACTGTAGTCGAACCCCCTGGTGGCGATCTTGATACTGGCGGAAGCAACAGTTCCAGCAACAGTGTCAGTAAGGAGAGGGGCTGGACGGAGGATCCGCAGGGAGGTGGAGGTTCAAAGGCACTTCCTGATTTAAAATCCCCCAAAAACCCGTGGCAGTTCTACACTAATACCACTAATACCAGCAGCAATAAAAAAGAAAGCGCCCCTGAAGAAAAGAGGAGGTAAAGGAAGGAGGAGGGGAGAAGGCTCAGGGGTTAAGGAGTACTGTGAGGGCACTACCCCTGATCTGACGGACAGACGCAGCGAAATTGGGAGGGGAACAGTCAAAGGGGTTGCCGATTGCGCAGGTGGAATCTGGGAAGCAGGGCAGGGGGGCAAAGTGGTTCCCGATCCCTATATTCAGACGAGGGGTAAATGCAAGGGGGCCCCGGTGTCACGAATAACACCCTTGTTGCGTGCTTTTTTCAAGGTACTACCAAAGGTGTTGGAGGTGACCCATAGCCCAGATATACAAGGACTAGAGACCGCGGGTTTTTTCACACAGAAGATGGCAGATTTGGGGTCCAGGTGGGGCTCCGTTAGAAGTACCTGCGCCTGCACCTGCACCTGTAGCGAATACATTGCCAACAGAGGCTCCCGGGGGGGGTGGCTGAAGAGTGTGCAGGAGGTGGAGCAGAGGGGGGTATAATGTATACTGAGAAAGAGCAGGGAGGGACCCCCCGGGAGGAACTGCTAATCGCCATGAGAGAGGAAATAAAGATGGGCTTCGCGGAATCTAAACAAAACCAGAGTGAGATCAAGATAGCATGTGACACTTTTGAGCGGAAAGTGGACGGGCTCTCGGAGAGAACTGAGAGTCTGGAAGGATCTGTTGGGGAGCTAAAAGCCAACCTGGAGGCAGCACAATCCCGGATTCAATCCCTAAGGAAGGAGGGGGATGAGATGAGGGACAGGGTCGAGTCTCTTGAGAAGTTTTCTAGAATAAATAATCTACGTCTCTTAAAGATCCCAGAGGCGAAAGAAGGGGGAGAACTTAAGACTTTTGGGGTGTCTTTATTAAAAAGTGCCCTTAATCTGGAAGAAACAGAGGAAGAGTTAGCCAAAGATATTCAGAGAATCCACAGGGATCCGTTCCGCCTCAATGCAGGGAGAGTAAAGCCAAGGAAAATACTCTTGAACTTTTTGACATACCCCCTGAAAAAGAAGATTCTTAATCTCGCCCTAAAGGTGAAATCATTAAAAGCCCCGGAATTTTCCTTTGAGGTTCGGTCGGACCTTTCAAAGGTCATCCTCGATAGACAGTGGGAGTTGGGGCAAAGAATGGATAAATTCAGGGCAGCTGGGGCTACAGTACAAATGAGGTTTCCCACCTTCCTGAAAGTAATGTACAACAACAAGATGTACAACATACGTTCCCCTAGGGAAGCGGATAAGCTAATTAGCTCCATTTGTTACGTGTCTATCTTCTGTTGTGTTAGTAGTGCACCTTTGCGTTTGTTTTACAATTGTAGTGTGCCTCCTTTACATTCAAAGGAAGTGATTGGAAATACTATTGAATTATTTCAAATGAAGAAAGCAAAGGGAACTCCCATGAGTGTTTGGGAAAGAAGGCTAGAAGCCTTTTGTTTTTACAAAGCTCTTCCTCACTGGAATAGGTGGACGCTATGATGAATGACCCATGCAGATTCCTGCTTCAGAATATCGTACAACAAGATTGTACTAAGAAGATCCAAGATTTTGATGATCTATTCCATGTGTATATCATCTTTTGTTTGAAAGTGACTTGTTTGGACTTTCACATGCAGTGAGCCACATATTGAAAACAGGAGTTCATCTTCAACATGTTTTCTGCAAAGGAATTAATGGACAAAGCGCAAAAGAGAGACGAACATTTAGAATTTCAACTGATTAATTTGATGGCCTGTCAACATGGTACTAATGAGTATTGGTATAGTCGTCACGGAGAGCTTAAATGTATGTTAAGGAACTTAGGAACCCCTACATGGTTGGTTACTCTAAGCTGTGCTAAAAACGCATGGGACAATTTACTTGAATTTCTTCAAGAAGCATATTGAAATATTACAAAAAATTGAATTCAAGACAGCTGGAGAAAAGGGTTCCTTGCATCCATAAATGTGTAAAGATATTTTGATCATAGGTTTCAAACCATAATGTCTTTTATGTGCAATAAAAACAAGTACCCTCTTGGAGAAGTTATTGATTTCTTTTTGAGAAAGGAGTACCATGCTAGAGGTGCTCCTCATATACACATGCTTTTATGGATCAAGAATGTACCTAAATTTGGAATTGATTCTGATGAGACTGTTTTATCTTTCATTGAAGTCAACAAATTTTATGGTGTCAAACTCATCAATGTGGGAAATATTGTCGACGGAAATACAAGTCAAAGGAAAAATGTTATACAAAATCTTGTTTTGGGTTCCTACATCCAGTAATTTCCAAAGGAAGAGTCAACAGTTTCATGTCAGCAGTGAAGCATACTATAACTCAAAGAATACTTAGAATATAAATAGAAGTGAAGATTCAAAGTATATTACAATCCAGTGATTTTGACAATGTAGAATGTAAATATGGATATCCAGTATGTTGCAGATAATGTGATTGCTGGTGCTCGCTATATGACCCACAAAAGTCAAACACGTCCCTGAAATTCCCCAGAGAGAAGAGAGGCATAAATGTCCACTAACCACTCAAAAGACCCCTTTTGCCACTGCACAACATTACATACTATATAATCAAAACAGAATACAGAAAGATATTATAGTATTTAAAAATGTTTTTTACAATTTATTCAATATAATGCAATACAATATTTTGCACATCAGTGCCATACAAAAGATTAAAAAATGTTTCAATACACATAAGCATAATAAAACATAAGTAAGAACACAGGTTGTCGACGTAGTGTTTCGGTTTTACACCTTCATCAGGACAGTTCTCTAATCAGTGAAAGAAACATAAAATTAGTATACTTTATATTAGACTCCTTTTTTACATTAGATTATATTTAACAATTCTATCGTTCACAAAGTGTTTTACAAATTGTTTTCAAACAGTATGGCACTAAGCAGGGCAAACAGGTAGGTTTAGATTGCAAGATGTGGTATGGAATTACATTGTAGTATTCCTTGGACAAAGATGATTACTAGGAGATTGCTACATCAACACTCAACATATGAGTGGGCAATAACTTACTATCATACCGTATATATACGGTTTATTATTCCAGGGCCGTTTCTTTACTTTTAGGCTGTCTCCTTGTTGTTATCGGGGCTTTTTGCTTGATACAATCCGTGTCCTTAGAGTCATCAATTTAAGGATCACTATTTTTCCTCTTTGTCTTTTAGGTTTCTACAAATAAAATTAAGCAGGCATTTTTGTCTATACTGCCTCGTATATTATACTGGGGAATACATTGAGCAGTTGAATTTACCTTAAAATTGGGTGTACTTCATATAATTTCTCTCCTTTGTATCCTCAATTATACATTCTCATTCTTTACTTTGTCTCCTGGACTGTTACCAAAAAAAATTGAGAAAACTATTGATGTCTATACTTTTTTATGGTTTCTCAATCAAAGCGCTCATGATTTTTCAGGGGTTTTTTTACCTCAAAATAGGAGGTATTCGTAGTCTATGCGTACAAGGGAACTACCGAGGTTTGTGTTAGGTTCACCTGTAGCTCAATGAAACATCTTTTCAATTTTGGTGACTTCATTTTACCCAAGGTTTACAAGAGTCCACTTACCACTAGGGATTTCTAAGCCAGATATGCGCATGACTGGTAGTCTGGAGTTTCACGCTGTTAATGTTTTAGGGCCTTTCTTCATTGGTTTTTTTCAAATGACCATCTGAAGGTAATGAGAAAAGTTTCATTCATCTCTTGAATGGATGAATGAAAGGCATTTTATAACGCGCAAACTTAGCCCCAAGGGGCATCAAGGCGTAAAGACAAACACACAGAAGTCCAAAACTACCAATTGCAAAACCAAAATACCGTTAGAGGCAGAGCCGCTAATATGCCTGAGAGAAAAGCCAGGTCTTCAGGCGCTTCCTAAAAACCACCAAAGAAGACTGGTTGGAGATCTCCAGATGGAGGGAGTTCCAAAGTTTGTAGCCAAGATGGAAAATGCTCTACCTCCCCATTTAGCCTTCAAAAATCTAGGAACCGAGAGCATGTTCTTAAATGCAGAGCGGAGAGTTCTTTGAGGGGTGTAGACGCGTAAAAGGGACCTAATACCCTCTGAGCCTGAGCCATGAATTTCACCATGAGCTAGACAAAGAAGTTTGAAGGAAATCCGAGAGGAAATCGGAAGCCAATGGAGGTCCCTTCTGGCCATGGTTACAGAAGCAAGCCTAGGAAGATTCAAGACCATCCTGGCTGCGGCATTCTGCACCATTTGGAGGTGGTGAATGGAGCTTTTCTTAATGCCACTATATAGGGCATTACAATAGTCTAGCCTTGATGAAACTAAGGCAACAGTGTATTGTTTCCGGGCTGCCTGAGATAAATACGGAGCAATCTTCCTCAGTGTTCTAATGATGGCACAGCAAGTAGACACCGTTCTGTTTACCTGAGAATCGAATGAGAGAACGGGGTCGATTAGGACATCAAGGTTCCTGGCGGAAAGAGTTGAAAGAGGGCAGTCCCCCAGTGAAGAAGGCCACCAGTCTTTTGACCACAGATCTTGACTGCCTCCAAAGACCATTATTTCGGTCTTTTCACCGTTCAGTTGTAAAAAGTTACGCACCATCCACTGGGAGACTGCCTCCATACATGTTCTAGAATTGGACGCAGAGTCACTGGCCAACTGGGTAATAGATACCAGGATCTGGGTATCATCGGCATACAATAATACCTCATGACCAAAGGATCTCACCACCTTGGCAAGTGTGGTAACATAGATGTTGAATAATAATGGGCTCAACGAGGAGCCCTGTGGTACCCCACATTGCACTTATTGAGAGGCCAAGAGAAAATTGCCCATTTTTACTCTCTGCTCCCTGTGATGTAGGAAGGAGGAGAGTAAGCTGAGGGCAGTACCCTCTACTCCAATGTCCATGAGCCTGGAGATCAGGATTGACGGGGACAGAGTGTCAAATGCTGCTGTGAGATCTAATAACACTAGCAGAGTAGGATGTCCCCTATCAACCTCCATGGGGATGTTGTTAATCACAACCGTTAGGGCAGATTTGGTGCTATGAGCTGCCCGGAACCCATGTTGGGAGGCATCTAAGAGTTCAGAACTTTCAATAAAAGTAGAGAGTTTTCAGTTTATATGAGACTCCAGTATCTTAGCTGGGGCTGGGAGCAGGGAAATGGGACGATCATTTTTAAGAACTCCAGGGTCCAAAGAGGGCTTTTTGAGCAGTGGTTTAACAATGGCGGTCTTCCAGGATGAGGGGAAGACTCCCTTACTGATGGCCATGTTCATAAGCTCCAAAAGAGGAGGGAGGACCGACCCTCTCCAAGTCTTCAAGGTTCTTAAGGGGCAGGAGTCGAGAGGTGAACAAGACTTGGTGGCATCAAGGAGGATCAAGGAGGCATCAAGGAGGATCAGTGGCAGTGATCCTCCTTGATCTAAGCGCCGCCTTCGATACGGTCAGCCATGCCACCTTGCTGAACCGTCTCCAGGACATCGGAGTCTCCGGCGACGCTCTAAGGTGGTTCGGCTCCTTCCTGTCCGATAGATCCTTTCAGATCTTCGATGGTGATACAATATCAACTAGTAAGCCCCTCAGCTGCGGAGTACCACAGGGCTCCTCTTTGAGCCCTGTGTTATTCAATGTCTACATGAAACCACTGGCGGGTATCGTCGAACCGTACGGCATCAAAATTGTGTCGTACGCCGATGACACGCAGTTAGTGGTATCATTAGGTCAAAATAACATCAGTCACCCTCAAGGTGGCCTGCGGAGTTGCCTAGAGGATATCAAGGAGTGGATGACCAGCTCCTCCCTCAAATTAAATGGAGATAAAACAGAGCTACTGCTTCTAGGCCCAGCCTCGCCAACATCTTTTATCTCCTTGTGGCCCCAATCCCTGGGCACTCCTCCCACCCCCAAGGAAAGTGTCAAGAGCCTAGGAGTGTGGCTGGACAGCAAGCTGTCCTTTTCCACCCAGGCTACCAAGCTGTCCGCCACCTGCTTCGGTATCCTCAAAACCCTAAGGAAGGTCCTTCCACTTCTGCCTCCAGAAGCCAAGAAAGTAGCAGTCCAAGGCCTTATACAGTCCCGCCTTGACTCAAATAATGCTCTATACGTGGGGGCTCCCGAGATGACTCTCCGGAAGCTACAGATAGTGCAAAACTGCGCAGCACGCAACCTGTTAAAGATTCCACGAGCCCAGTCAGCCAGACCTGCACTGAAAAGTCTTCACTGGCTGCCAGTTAAACACAGAGTGTCGTTCAAGGCGTTGTGCATCGCACACCGGGCATTCTGGAACACAGGACCCGCTATTAACAGCAAGCTTATCATTCCCTACCACCCAAACAGGAATCTCCGCTCCTCTGAGGCTCTCCTGGCTGTGGTTCCTCGAGTGAAGAGAGCCAGATCCGGGGGTAGGCTGTTCTCATTGAACACCGCTAAACTATGGAACACCCTCCCCCTCTCACTCCGTTCCAACCAGGACCTGCTGTCATTCCGCAAAAAGCTGAAGACGTTACTATTCACCCAAGCCCCCTAGCTCTAAGGCGTCACGTTACCTGTCCCCTCGATTCTTACCCCCAGCGCTTGGACGCCTCCGGGCAGCAATCGCGCTCAATAAATCTATTTCCATTCCATTCCATTCCAAGGAGGTCGAGCTCTTCTAGAGTCAAAAGAGGAAAACAAGTAAGCTATAGTTTAGAGGAAGCATCAACATTCTCAATAGAGGGAGAGGAAGGCAGAGAATGAGAACCTACTGCGTTGACATCCAGCTCAAGATTGCGAGTTTCAAGAGAAGTATAGATGTCAGCAATCTTGGAGTGGAAGAAACTTACAATATTATTACAGAGTTCCTGTGTTTCGATGGTAGTGTCAGCTGTTTTAGGTGCCGAGAGTGCATCAATTATATTAAAAAGGCCCCTTGATGATTTGAGGGAGACCGTAAGATTGGTGAAATGGCTCCTTCTTTCCTCAATGATGGCTTTCTTATAGTCTCTAAGTAGAGCTTTATGAAGGGCTTTTCCCGGTGGATCAGGGTGAGCATGCCAGGCCCGCTCCTGTTTCCTGCACTTCTTCCGCAGCAGTCTTAAGCGATCAGAAAACCAGGTCTTAGAGGGGCTCTTTCAGGCTGAGTAGTGCTGTTTGGCCGGAGCAAGGGTGTCTATAGCGCCGGCAAGGGCGTTGAAGAGGTTAAGGGCAGCCACGTTGGGACCAGATGGAGAGAGGTAACTAAGAGCGTCCATGAAGGGTTCTAGAGTATCATCCTTAATCTCTCTATAGTTCCTTCTGGTCTCCCACCCGTTACTCTTAGGATTGTTAGGTAGAATAGGATTGATTTTACAATAAAAGGGAACTGCCAGATGGTCAGACCAGAAAAGAGGGATGGGTGTGGCGGTCATAATTCTGGCATCATTAGTAGAGATGCCGTCCAACGTATGGCCAGCAGAGTGCGTAGGGTCCATGACCAATTGGCCCAGCCCACATGCAGCTAAGCCATCTATTAGTGCCCTAGTGTCCTTGGTATATGTAGACTCTAAATGAAAGTTAAAATCGCCCAAGATACGAAAGTGGGGCTTGTCAACAAAAGGCTCTATAAGTTTAAGAATATCCAGGGGAAGGTAGTTCTTGGGCCGGGAGGTCTGTAGCAAAGAATACCGGAAAAGGAAGCTGAGGGAAGAAAATTTAAGGTAAAATGCAGAGCTTCGAATGTATCAGAGGGCAGAGAGAGAGGCTCGGTACGACATGTAAAAGTATCTCTAAGAAGGATTCCCAGCCCACCCCCCTACGCCTGATCCTGTCCATCCTGGATAGAGTATAGCCTTCTGGGACTGCCTCTACCAGATCCGGGCCAGAAGAATCAGAGCACCGAGTTTCAGTGATAAAAACCCAAGGAGGTTTTTTTCTGGGAGACAAAATCTCTGAATGCCACATTATTTCGAACTAGGGACCTAGCATTTATGAGCAGGCCAGCCTCATTGAGGAAGTTGGATTCTTGCGATGTGCTCCTATGTTTAGCCTGATTTTTGGGGTGGTAACGGGAACGTATGGATCTTGCAATGCCTTTACAACATAGAAATTCAGTAAGGGGATGAAATAAAATGACAGGTCCTAAACGGAGGCCTAAGTGAGAGAAGTGTAGAATGAGTATATAACTCACAGTTTGCAGGGAGTATATAGCGTGGCCCAGCCCCCTGGCATCTGGCACGTCCTCAGGGCGGACGGGCGCAGACAGGCTTAACTTTGGCGCAACTTCTGCGCACGCCCGCTGCGTGCGTCCGCTGTGCGCGGTGAGAGTCATCCCAGTTAAATATGGCAGGTCCAGAGTCTGTCGCCCCACCTGACCAACACCAGCCAATGGGAGCGAGGACCAAGCTGTCTGCTGGTGTGCCCTCCATGCAAATGGGAAAACCCGCGGTGGAACCGGGCACAGGCAGTAAAAGGAACAAACACTGAAGGTACTCCAAAGAACAAGGAGCAGGTAAAGTGCAAACGGTGCAATTTAAAACAAGTTAATAGCAAGTGATTTTAAAACTCAGCGAAATACTAAAACAATGAAAATATTTCAAGATTAGCAGCCGAGGTAAAGTGAGTAGCAGCAAGTATTATCAAAATTAATATAAGGCGCCAGGCATAGCAATCATGCACTGGGAGCAGGGACTTACCGAGTATTACAATCGTTCCAGTTAAATATGGCAGGTCCAGAGTCTGTCGCCCCACCTGACCAACACCAGCCAATGGGAGCGAGGACCAAGCTGTCTGCCGGTGTGCCCTCCACGCAAACGGGAAAACCTGCGGTGGAACCGGGCACAGGCAGTAAAAGGAACAAACACTGAAGGTACTCCAAAGAAAAAGAAGCAGGAAAAGTGCAAACGGTGCAATTTAAAACAAGTTAATAGCAAGTGATTTTAAACCTTGGCAAAATACTAAAACAATGAAAATATTTCAAGATTAGCAGCCGAGGTAAAGTGAGTAGCAGCAAGTATCATCAAAATTAATATAAGGCGCCAGGCACGGCAATCATGCACTGGGAGCAGGGACTAACCGAGTATTCTAATTGTTCCAGTTAAATATGGCAGGTCCAGAGTCTGTAGCCCCACCTGACCAACACCAGCCTATGGGAGCGAGGACCAAGCTGTCTGCCGGTGTGCCCTCCACGCAAACGGGAAAACCTGCGGTGGAACCGGGCACAGGCAGTAAAAGGAATAAACACTGAAGGTACTTCAAAGAACAAGGAGCAGGTAAAACTCGGCGAAATACTAAAACAATGAAATTATTTCAAGATTAGCAGCAGAGGTAAAGTGGGTAGCAGCAAGTATTATCAAAATTAATATAAGGCGCCAGGCATAGCAATCATGCACTTCCTCCTAACTTTTATGGTATGCAATACAGGCTGTCTAATTTTCGTTGTTACTGTTTTAAAAAAAATGTATCCAGCGATCTACTTCTTCCTATTTTTAATACAGTGTTTCTTTCGATACAACATTACGTGTAGTTTTGATTATAAGCTCAGAATTTAACTTCTTTAATTGTATTCATACTATCGAGTAACCATCATGGTATTATTCCTCCTTCCTAAGCGTGTTGTCTTTCGTTAAGACACTACGCGTAGTCTTGATAATAAACACAAAATCGAACTTCTTTAATTGTATTCATTGTATCGATAAACCATCCTATTGCTATTCTTCTTTACTAAGCATATTGTCAATCCTTCTTATTATGGACAATTGCTGCCCAGAATGTTATTTATAAATTTTCATGAGACAAAGCTTAATGCGGCATGATCGAATTACAGATATTGTGTTACACTGAATTAAAATTAGTCTTATTCAATAATCTACTCGCCGGCATCTATTCTTTTTTTACGCTAAGTTATCCACTCGTGCTTATAGTTTCTAGTATTATACCCCATGCTGTCGATGACTATTCAGAATCGAGTCAGAGGGCTACGTGTAAATTTCAGAGGTATTTTATTAAGCAGTAATAAGTCCTCTCAAATAGAATCCAAATGCGTTCCCTCTACTATCTTAAACTGCAGCTTCTTAACGCCTGCCATATTAGTGCGACTTCTTCGACGGTTTACCTGTTTAAATAGAGTCGGCCTCTCTGCTCCTCTTCTACATCTGTTTTGTGTGAGAGAAAACACCTACTGCACTGAACCGACATATTTCTACACTTTCCATAGAAAACGAGATCTTGCGTATTCTCGCGATAAGACGTGATGCCTTCACGTCCTGTTTCTATGGTAATACCACCATCTTAAACACCCAGAATGTATGTTGCTGGACAGAATTGAAAGAACTTTATTGTTACCCCTCGTTGTGAACAAATTCATGATCTATTCGTGGTTTACTAATTTGATAATCTAAAAGTAACAAATTCACTTGCACTACGATCTTATTTAGTAAGAACCTTTTAAGATTTGCGTGTATTGCCGCTGTTGTTATTTAAAAGACATCCCTCACCTGACTTTTTTCTTAACTCGTTTTTGATAAGGTTATGTTTACCATATACCTAATTAATATTACAGAGTGCACTCATTGCTCAGGGCTGTTAAATGATTCGTTCCCAAGCTTCTTTATTATTCAGTCCCTTTCTCACATTATTGAAGCGCGACATATAAAATTGTTCGCGTTTCTTGCGTTTTTTATCTACATCGCCACCTCTTTTAGTCATCTGTATTATTTCAAGGCCGCACCAGCTCGGATCCTCTATTTTATGATGTCTGCCATAAGAAATAAGAAGAAAGGAGCACCCCTGACAGAACATTGTTCAGAAGCACATCATAAAATAGAGGATCTGAGCTGGAGTGGAAAAACATGGAAGCCATTGATGAAATTTTGTCAGAAAATTTTAAATCAAAATTGGATTCTTTTGAAAATTCTATATCTAAGACTGCTGGTTTAGAAAGGAATTTATAGATATGTGAAAACTGTTGGGTAGTTTTACAGCGGAATTTGGATATAGAAAAAAGTTTAGTGAATGGAGCAATTGAAAGACTTGTTGATTTTGTTAATTATCCAAATAGAGATGGAATTGAGTTTTTGAAGATTAAATTTGATCAGATTGAAGTGGTAAATAAGATTGGATGGTGTGCTGTTTGTTTATTGCTTGTTAAAGACTTGTATGTTCATAGAAAACTGTTTTTTCTTTCTTTAGCATATGTCGTGACCATTCATAAATCTCAAGGTTTAAGTGTAGACAGTGCTTTGGTAAACATTGGAAGTACATTGTTTAAAGAGGGAATGGCATATGACATTGTCTCGAGTAAGAACATTATCTGGATTATATTTGATTGATTTTGATGAGAGACACATTCGTGCAAATGCAAATTGTGTAAGAGAGTATAATTGGTTAAGAAGACTGTATCCTCCCAACTTAATTGAATATCCTGTATATGAAAAGCGTTTAGTATGTTGAAAACGAACATATGAGAAATACTGTAGTGAGGTTGAAAAGAAGAAGAAAAAATCAACAGAATGTTGAGTGAAAATGGACACTGTTGATGATATTGTAGGATACCAGTTAGAAAATAGTTCAGGTATCAACTGCTATGCTAATGTAATTGTGAATGTTGTGTTTTTTCTAGAAAACTTCATTATCAAATTATGGAGAATCGATAAAAAATATGTTTTTCTTTGTTGCATTATATTTTTGATAAATGGACTACTGATAGAACTAAAATCCAAACTGCTTCTGGCATTCCGCATCTTTTGGATGTCCCTTACGAGTCAATTGCAAAGCATAGAAATTATTCTTACATCAAGCTGCAGTTCCACTAGTCGTTACTAGATGTCCCTCACGAGTCAAATGCAAAACCATTGAAACCCTTTCATCAAGCATTTGTATTTGACTTGTGAGGGACATCTAGTAACCACCAGTTGAACTGTAGCTCTTTGTGGAATTATTTTGATATTGAATACTATATAATATTCACTGCCCACTGCTAATCTCATCCCATAATGCTTTGCGGGGCCTTTTGGTTGGGAATATTTTTTTGCCAATAACTGTGCATAGGGTGGTCCTAAGAGGATGGGGCCACCACTGAATTGTTCAAAAATATGTGCTTTTTGTTTTGAAGGTTTGAAGGCATCTGTTTGGTAACTCCCCCTAGTTTAGGGGGGATCCCAAAATCATCATCTCTCTCACTGCTTGCTTATTTTTAAGTTTCACTTTTGTGAAAGTACTATATGCTCTTTAGCATATAAAGATAGAGATACTTATTTTAGCATATTTGGCACTGTGCACGATGCCATTTGCAATTATTTTGCAATTATTTCACAGTGCAGACAAGTACACAGTGTCTTCTGCTACGCTACGCAGTACTACGTGTACTTTGTGAAGTTCAAAATATACTATGTGAAACTAGGTGTAGTGTTGCTACGCAAACTACGCCCAGGGTTAGTAATTACCTAAGCAATAAGCATGCACTTGTAAAATCAACCAAGTATTGCCAATGCATTTAGAAAATCATGCAGGCACTACACATGTACTTGTGTTATCACCCACTCACTACTCATGCACTTACACAATAACCCAGGCACTACCCATGCACTGCTTCAATCATCTGTGTACTACCTCATGCACTCCGACAATCACCCAGCCAGTACCATGTACTTAACCAATCAATCTGCCAATACCCAAGGACTTATAAAATCACCATGCACTATCCCTGCATTCCTCTAATCATCCAGGCAGTACCCATGTACTCATGTAATGACAAGGGCACTAACCTTGTCTTCAACCAATCACCAAACATTACCTACAAACTCATGTAATTACCCAGGCATTAGGCATGCACTTGGAAAATCAACCAAGCAATACCCATGCACTTAGAAAATCATGCAGGTACTACACATGTACTTGAGCTATCACCCACGCACTACTCATGCACTTATGCAATAACCCAAGCACTACCCATGCACTGCTCCAATTGCCTGTGCACTACCCCATGCATTCCTACAATTACCCAGCTAGTACTATGGACTTAACCAATCACTTTGCCAATACCCAAGCACTTATAAAATCACCATGCACTATCCTTGCATTTCTCTAATGATCTAGGCAGTACCCATGTACTCATGCAATGACCCAGGCAGAAACTATGTATTCAACCAATCATCCAGACATTACCTATAAACTCATAAATTTACCCAGGCATTAGCCATGAAGTTCTAAAATCAGCCAAGCAAAACCTATGCACTTACAAAATCTTGCAGGGCCTACACATGTACTCCTGCTATCACGCAACTGGTGTGCACCCAGTGAGATTTCCGAAAAATAAGTTTAACAATACTATATCTTTATTCCAGTTACGAACATATGCTATTTACAATTATCTTAAATAAAGTCTTGGTATAATACATATAATAAAGATGCATACATACGCTTTTAAAACTTGAAGATTTGCGATGGATTTAAGCAACCTGTTTAACTCAGACACTCTGTTCATCACCACCCCCTTTTTGTGAATCGGATTTAAGCAACCAGCAGGACCACCGGAACTACGTACGTAACGATACACGGGGCCACGATCCACGTACCTGTCACACACCCAAAGAGCATCCTACACACTTAACCAATACGGCCGCTTGGAATCGCTTACCCACCGAGACAGGTACACAATCGGTACACAAATCTACTTTTCTATGAAAAAAAATATTATATTTATATTTTAGAAAATATTACATCATTTTAATAAGAAATAGGAAACGAAGAAAACATTTTTGGTGGACATTATACTTAAACAGTAGCCTTTAAAACACCTTTGAAATTCATTAAAAAGAACAAAGGTGATAGGGACGTTATACTTAGAAATTCACAATTCAAATCCCTTTGAAATTTACTAAAAAAACATAGGTTTCACAGACTTTATAGTTAGAAATTAGCATTTAAAAAACCTTAGAAATTTCACTCATACAAAAGCAGAGAAATGTGTCTGTTATTGTGAGAGGAATGCATTACTGTTGACGTCACATATTACATCATTCATGACATGGTCAGTGACATCACAGATGACATCACTGAAGACATCACTGATGGCATCATTGAGTGACTATGTGTTTCTATACAGTTTAAATATTGTTTATATATATATATTCCAAGGTGTATCCACTCTGACTACCAGCTTTCTATGTGTTGATACATTAAAAGTAGATGACAAAACCCTACTGGACCTTCCTCTTACTGCAGCTGATAAGATTATCCTAAACAACTGGAAAGACACACAAAAGGTATATTTAAACTGCTCATTAAACTGGATTTTCCACCTTAGGGGCGTGGATAATATTGCTCTCCAAAACTCCTCATTGAGACCCCCCATAGACATATGTGGGATAGCCTTGATCTATATTTCAAAAAACATAAATCCCCATGATCCACAAGGGATAATGTGCTGTTATGATCCCTTCTCTTGCCTAAGTCATGTGTTACCTGTCTTGACCATGTTCTTCCCTTAAAAATAGAGGTGTATTAAATCAAGATGCAACATTATAATATTTTCTGTATAGGTTTAACTTTAACTCTATTTTCGTCTTACTGCTCTTTGTATTTTAAGTGATTTGTATCAGGTGGTTTTTAAAACCCATTATCTATTTTACCAACGTGAGTTAATGTGTATCTTTTGGCATGATGTACGGAGTTAATGTTACCTCTCTATTTGCCATACATTACAGTCATTTTTATTCAATATTATTGCCTCTTTTGTACTTTTAAAAAACAACCAATAAAAATATTTGAGCATAAAAAAACCATTGCAATACACTGGAAAAAACATAGGTTTCAGGGACCTTCTCGATATTATCATTTAAAAAACTTTTTACATTTACTGAAAAAAACATAGGTTTCAGGGACGTTAAAGTTAGAAATAAGCATTTATAAAACTGTAGAAATTCACTGAAAAACCCACAGGTTTCAAGGATGTTATAGTTTGTTGGACATTTCACTTGTACAAAACCAGAGAAATTCATTTGTTATAGTTAGTGGAGCTACCTATAACTCGTGCCACCCATGCACTCCTGATGATGTCACATATTACATCACTCATGCCATGTTCAGTGACATCACTTTAACATCACTGATGACATCTCAGGAATTCCTGAGTGCTGGTCGGAGGCCCAGCCCTCTTTCTCCACCCCTCTACAAACATGACTACTAGTTAAAGAGCCTTTTGCAATGTAATAGGTCTCGCATTTGCAAGAGTGAGAGCTATTGGCGTTGTAAATGTAAATGCTTTTTACTAATGTTTTTTAGAGTGGAGTGGATGTACGGTTTGTGTAGTGGAATTATGTGGTATGTTGTGCAGTGAAATTATGTGGATAGAAAGCATGTGGTATTTAGTGTATAGGAATTATGTAGAGTGGAATTATGTGTTATGGAGATTAATTGGACTGATCACTTCCTGATCCCCTTTCAAATGGGTTTTGTTACAGCTCCCCCACCTCCCCCGGCAGCCACAGCACAAGTACCAGTAAGGGTATGGTCGAAACTCCCGGTCAGCGATCTTACACGCAAGCTGACACATACCATCCCGGTGCTTAATAGGGATCCTATAGAGGCAGATGAGGCTTTCTGCGAATGGCTCAGCACAGCCTTAGATGCGGTACTTCCCCTGAAAATAGCCGACAGGAAGACGGGGGGCCCCAAATCCCTATGGTTCACCCCAGAGCTGGGTCTTCTGAGAAAAATTTGTAAAAAGAAAGAACGTGACTGGCGGAAAAACTGGGCAGGAAACTCCAAAGAAGAGTACAGGGCAGCCATGAGAACGTATAAAGTGGCACGCAATGCCACCAAAGCGGCCTACCTTGAAAATAGGATAAAATCATCAGCCAGTTCTTCAAGGGAAACCTATAAAATTCTCAAAGAGCTGCTCAAAGTTTTAGTATCTCCAGAACCCTCAGAGGGGAGTACGGACCGCTGTAACCTTCTGGCCCAGTACTTTGACCAGAAAATTCAAAACATCATAGCCGGCCTCCCCTTGCCCTGTCAGAGCCCGCCCTTAGGGGAGAGCTGTCTGGCCACTGATAGAGTCGTGCTAGACAAGTTTGCCCCGATCACTAGGGAAGCTTTCTGTAAAGAGCTGGCCGCGCAAAAAAGTGGCTCTCCGACGGATCCCATGCCTATGTACATCCTAAAGCAGTTTACGGATGTCATAGCGGGTCCGGCAGTAGATCTACTCAACGCTTCCTTTGCCGCTGCCAAGGTCCCCCCCAGTTGGAAGCAGGCTATAGTAAAAGCCCTGCTAAAAAAAGCGGGCCTTGACCCCAACTTTCGGCCAATCTCCTTACTGCCAGGGATGGGAAAGATCGCTGAGAAATGGGTTAACCGGCAACTCTCGTCCTTTTTGGACACCCAGACTGGCTTTCGGCCCGGTCAGGGCACTGACTCGGCGCTGATCACCATGGTAGAAGAGGGCAGGTGCATCTTAGATTCAGGAGGATCAGCAGCCCTGGTCCTCCTGGATCTGAGCGCGGCATTTGACACGGTGGATCACAAGATCTTGATCCACCAGGTGGAGGAGCTGGGAGTAAGAGGCCTGGCGCTCACCTGGCTAACGTCATTCTTGAGTGATCGAACATATCAAGTGTGCGAGGGCAACAATAGATCAGTGCCCACCCCCCTTCAGTGTGGTGTCCCGCTGGGCTCATCACTGAGCCCTATGCTTTTTAACGTCTACATGGCCCCACTGGAGGGGGAGGTCGCACCCTTTGGAGTGAAACTCGCAACGTACGCGGATGACACCCAATTGATTGTTTCGCTCTCGCTCGCAGAAAACCATGGTGAGAAGTTTGCCGCCTGCCTTACCAACATCATGGCATGGATGGCCGACTCAAGACTCAAGCTTAATGCCTCCAAAACCGAGGTGATGTTGCTGGGAAATCTCTGCACCTCCCTCCCCAAATGTATGTGGCCGGCCTGCTTAGGAGATCCTCCGACCCCGAAGGGATCCATAAAAAGTCTCGGCGTCTGGCTTGAACCGGAGCTGTCGATGCACACTCAGGCGAAAAAAACAGCAGGGTGTTGCTATGGGCTGCTCCGCTCAATACGGAAAGTTATGCCCTTACTCCCACTAGACTCCAGGAAATTGCTGGTACAGGGCCTTATTCTGTCAAGACTGGATTATAACAACGCCCTTTTCCTGGCTGCACCGGAATACACCCTGAACGTGCTCCAGAGGGCACAGAATGCAGCCGCAAGACTGCTGACGAATACACCCAGAAGAACGTCAGCGAAACCGGCCTTGAAAGCACTCCATTGGCTGCCCATAAGAGCGAGAGTGAAATTCAAAGTGCTCTGTACAGTGTTCAGAGTCCTCCAAGGCACAGGCCCTCCGATCCTCAGAGATCTGATCCGCCCTTACAAATCATCACGAACGCTCCGCTCTGGCGAGGAAAACCTGGTAGCTATCCCGAGAGCAAAAAAAGCAAGGGCCGGAGGACGCCGCTTCTCAGTAAATGCGGGTCAGCTATGGAACTCCCTCCCAACATCAATGAGGAAAGAACCTAACTTGACCAGATTCCGAAAATCTCTGAAAACGTTCCTTTTCCCCCAGAATGACTAGCATCTCTGGATGCGGTTCAGAGGAGGTCTGTCTGTGTGTACACGTAGCGCTGGGACGCTCAAGGGCAGACATGCGCTTTAGAAATTCTTTTTCATTTCATTTCATTCATTTCATTTCATTTCATTTCATTCATTTCATTTCATTTCATTAAGTGGTATGGTAGTCTCTGTTGTGGAATGGTAACCTCGGCTTTAGCCTTCCTCATTTCCACAGAAGCTAAACTATAAACTTAATGAGACAAAAACAGAAGGAACCATTGAGGAGCAGTTCTGGACCTAGTCAGAGGTATGAGCATGGCCCCTGGAATTATATGGCTGTTCGGTTGTACCAATTTTCGCATAAATATACATTTCCCACATTTACCACATAATCCATCATATGCTGCACAATCTGCAGATTTGAACAAAGAAAATCTTGTTTCTAGCTCAAACGGCTCAGACATAACCAAAAATTAAGCAACAAGTGTTACAGCGTGGTGGGAGGCCCTTTGCAAAGCTGGAATGGTCACCTGTAAATTATTGATAAATGTGTAGGTGTTAAATTGGTACTATTGGTGCGAAAACCACTCTTGCCTCTTTCTGCGCATCTCTTGCCTCTTTCTACACTTCTCCTGCATCTTTATGCACATCTCTTCTGCTTTTCACACCTCCCTTCTTTTTGCACCTCTCTTGCTTCTTTCTACACCTCTCTTCCATCTTTCTTCTGCA
This sequence comes from Lissotriton vulgaris, assembly GCF_964263255.1. Classification (NCBI taxonomy): domain Eukaryota; kingdom Metazoa; phylum Chordata; class Amphibia; order Caudata; family Salamandridae; genus Lissotriton; species Lissotriton vulgaris. The sequence continues at coordinate 226,756,246 of NC_141686.1, read as the reverse complement.
CCTGTCTTGCCTCTTTCTGCACCTCTGTTGCTTTTTCTGCACTTCTCCTACCTCTTTCTGCACCCTAATCCCTCTTTCTACACCTCTTTTGTATCTTTCTGCACCTCTCTTGCCTCTTTCTTCACTTCTTTTGCCACTTTCGGTACCTCACTTGTTTCTTTCAGCTCCTCTCTTGCTTCTTTCTGCACCTCTCTTGCTTCTTTCTGCATAACTATTGCCTCTTTCTGCACCACTCTTTCCTCTTTCTGCACCTCTCTTGCCTGTCTTCACCCCTTTTTCCGCTTTCTGTACCTGTTTTGCACTTCTTTGGGCACTTCTCCTCCTTTGCGCATTCCTGTTCCCTTTTTCTGTAATTGCCTTTCCTCTTTCTGTACCTCGCTTGTCTCTTTGTGCACCTCTCTTGTCACTTTGTGCACCTGTCTGTCTCTTTCTGAACCTCTGCTGCCTCTCTCTGCACCTCTGTTGCTTGTTTTTGCACTTCTCTTGCCTATTTCTGCATTTCTGTTACTTCCTGCTGCACTACTCTTTCCTGCTTTGTACCACTGTTGCTCTTTCTGCACTTCTGTTGCTTCTTTTTGCACCTCTATAACTTCTTTCTACACCCCTCTTTTCTCTTTCTGCACTACTCTTACTTTTTCTGCACCGCTCTTGCCTTTTTCTCCAACTCTCTTGCATCTTTCTGCAATTCTCTTGCCTTCTTTTGCACCTCTGTTGCTTCTCTCTGCACATTTCTTGCCTCTTTCTGCACTTCTCTTGCCTCAGTCTGCATTTCTATTCCTTCTTTCTGCACATCTCTTGCCTCTTTCTGCACTCCTGTTGCTCATTTCAGTACTTCTCTTACCTATTTCTGCACACGTTTGCCTCTTTATGCACCTCTGTTGCTTCTTTCTGCACTTCTCTTGCTTCTTTCTGCATCCCTTTTGCCTCCTTGTGCACCCCTGTTCCCTCCCTCTGCACCCGTCTTACCTCTTTCTGCAACCCTGTTACTCTTTTCTACACCTCACTTGCCTGTTTCTGCAACTCTCTTGCCTCTTTCTGCAGTACTCATGTCTCTTTCTGCACCTCTGTTGCTTCTTTCTACACTGCTCTTGCCTGTTTTTACACCATTTGTGCCTTTTTCTGCACCTCACTTGTCTCTTTTTGTACCTCTGTTGCCTCTTTGTGCATTTCTTTGCCTACTTTCTGCACTTCTATTGCCTCTTTAAGCATCTCTGTTGCTTCTTTTAACACTTCTATTGCCTCTCTTTGCACCTCTGGTGCTTCTTTCTGAACTTCTCTTGCCTGTTCCAGCATTTCTGGTCCTTTTTTCTGTGCTTCTCTTGACCTTTTCTGCACGTCTGTTGATTCTTTCAGCACTTCTCTTTCCTATTTCCCTACCTCTTTTGCCTGTTTCTGCAACTCTCTTGCCTCTTTTGCAGTTCTCTTGCCTCCGACTACACCTCTGTCGCTTCTTTCTGTACTTCTCTTGCTTTTTTCTGCACCCCTCTTCCCTTTTTCTAAGGCTCTGTTGCTTCTTTCTGCACATCTCTTGCCTTTCTTTGCCCCTCTTTTTCTTCTTTCAGTACTTCTCTTGACTCTTCTTGCACACTGTTGCCTCTTTCTGCACCTCTGTTGCTTCTTTTTCCACTTCACTTTCTTCTTTCTATAACTCTCTCACTTCTTTCTACACCGTTTTGCCTCTTTCTGCATCTCTCTTACCTTATTATGCACACCTGTTCCCTTTTTCTGCAGCTCACCTGCCTGTTTCTGCAACTCTCTTGCCTTTTCTAAAGTTCTTTTGCCTCCTTCTGCACCTGTGTTGCTTCTTTCTGCACTTGTCTTGCCTTTTTCTACACACTTCTTATATGTATCTGTACCCCACTTGCCTCTTTCTGCACCTCTGTTGTCTCATTCTTTGTTTCTTTTCCTTCTTTCTGTACTTCTATTGCCTCTTTCTGCTCCTTTGTTACTTCTTTCAGCACTTATATTGCCTACTTCTGCACCCTTTCTGCCTCTTTCTGCATTTCTATTCCTTCTTTCTGCACTTCTCTTGCCTTTTTTGTCCCTTTTTGCTTCTTTCAGTACTTCTCTTGCCTCTTCTTGCACACTGTTGCCTCTTTGTGCATCTCTGTTGTTTCTTTCTGCACTTCTCGTTCTTCTTTCTGTACCTCTCTCACTTCTTTCTGCACCGTTTTGCCTCTTTCTGCACCACTCTTGCCTCATTATGCACACCTGTTCCCTTTTTCTGCAGCTCACTTGCCTGTTTCTGCAACTCTCTTGCTTCTTTCTGCACTTGTCTAGCTTCTTTTTATACACTTCTTGCCTATATCTGTACTTCACTTGCCTCTTTCTGCACCTCTGTTGTCTCATTCTTTGTTTCTTTTCCTTCTTTCTGTACTTCTATTGCCTCTTTCTGCTCCTTTGTTACTTCTTTCAGCACTTATATTGCCTACTTCTGCACCGTTTCTGCCTCTTTCTGCATTTCTATTCCTTCTTTCTGCACTTCTCTTGCCTTTTTTGTCCCTTTTTGCTTCTTTCAATACTTCTCTTGCCTCTTCTTGCACACTGTTGCCTCTTTGTGCATCTCTGTTGTTTCTTTCTGCACTTCTCGTTCTTCTTTCTGTACCTCTCTCACTTCTTTCTGCACCGTTTTGCCTCTTTCTGCACCACTCTTGCCTCATTATGCACACCTGTTCCCTTTTTCTGCAGCTCACTTGCCTGTTTCTGCAACTCTCTTGCTTCTTTCTGCACTTGTCTAGCTTCTTTTTATACACTTCTTGCCTATATCTGTACTTCACTTGCCTCTTTATGCACCTCTGTTGTCTCATTCTTTGTTTCTTTTCCTTCTTTCTGTACTTCCCATGCCTCTTTCTGCACCTTTGTTGCTTCTTTCAGCATTTCTATTGCCTCTTTCTGCACCGTTTTTGCCTCTTTCTGCACCTCTGTTGCTTCTTTATGCACTCCTCTTGCCTCTTTGTGCATTTCTGTTCCTTCTTTCTATACTTCTTTTGCCTTTTTCTGAACCGTTTTTGTCAGCACTTTTCTTGCCTCTTTCTGCATCCCTCTTGCCTCTCTTTGCACCTCTGTTGCTTCTTTCTGCACTTCTCTTTCTTCTTTCTACATCTCTCGTGCCTCTTTCTGCAGCCCTCTTATCTATTTTTGCATGTCTCTATCTGCACCCCTGTTTCCTCTATCTCTATTGTTGTACCTGTTTCTACAGTTCTCTTGCGTCCTTCTGCACCTTTGTTGCTTCTTTCTGTAATTCTCTTGCCTGCCACTTTCTACACCCTTGTTGCCTCTTTCTGTGTTTCTTTTGCTTCTTTCTGCACTTCTCTTGCCTCTTTCTGCACCCCTGTTGCATCTTTCAACACTTCTATTGCCTTTTTCGGCACCCCTTGTGCCTATTTTTGCACCTCTGTTGTTTGTTTGTTTACTTCTTTTGCCCCTTTCAAGATTTCTGTCCCTTTTTTCTGCACTTCTCTTGACTTTTTCTGTACCTCTATTGCTTCTTTCAGCACTTCTCTTGCTTCTTCCTGTCCCTTTTGCCTGTTTCTGCAACTCTCTTGCCTCTTTCTGCAGTTCTCTTGCCTACTTCTACACCTCTGTTGCTTCTTTCTGTAATTCTCTTGCATCTTTCTGCACCCATCTTGCCTCTTTCTGCATCCCTGTAGCTTCTTTCTGTACTTCTCTTGCCTTTTTCTGCACCTCTTTTGCTTATTTTGCACATGTCTTGCCTCTTCTTGCACACTCTTGCCTCTTTCTGCACCTCTGTTGCTTCTTTCTGCACTTCTCTTGCTTTTTTCTGCACATCACTAGCTTCTTTCTGCACCATGTTGCTCCTTTCGGCACCTCTAATGCCTTTTTCTGCGCCCCTGTTCCCTTTTTTCTGCATCTCACTTTCCTGTTTCTGAAACTCTCTTGTCCCTTTCTGCAGTTCTCTTGCCTCCTTCTGCACATCTGTTGCTTCTTTCTTTACTTCTCTTGCCTCTTTCTACACCCTTCTTGCACGTTCTGTACCTAACTTGCCTCTTTTTGAACCTCTGTTGCCTCTTACTGTGTTTCTTTATCTTCTTTCGGCACTTCTCTTGTCTCTTTCTGCCCCTCTGTTGCTTTTTTCTGCACTTCTCTTCCCTCTTTCTGCACCCCTCTTATCTCTGTATACACCTCTCTTGTCTCTGTCTGCACCCTTGTTTCCATTTCCTGCGCCTGTTTTGCCTGTTTCTGCAGTTCTTGTGTCTCCTTCTGTTGCTTCTTTTAACACTTTTACTTCCTCTTTCTGCACCACTTTTGCCTCTTTCTGAACCCCTGTTGCATCTTTCAACACTTCTATTGCCTTTTTCGGCACCCCTTGTGCCTATTTCTGCACCTCTGTTGTTTGTTTGTTTACTTCTTTTGCCCCTTTCAAGATTTCAGTCCCTTTTTTCTGCACTTCTCTTGACTTTTTCTGTACCTCTATTGCTTCTTTCAGCACTTCTCTTGCTTCTTCCTGTCCCTTTTGCCTGTTTCTGCAACTCTCTTGCCTCTTTCTGCAGTTCTCTTGCCTACTTCTACAACTCTGTTGCTTCTTTCTGTAATTCTCTTGCATCATTCTGCACCCATCTTGCCTCTTTCTGCAGCCTTGTTGCTTCTTTCTGTACTTCTCTTGCCTTTTTCTGCACCTCTTTTGCTTATTTTAGCACATGTCTTGCCTCTTCTTGCACACTCTTGCCTCTTTCTGCACCTCTGTTGCTTCTTTCTGCACTTCTCTTGCTTTTTTCTGCACATCACTAGCTTCTTTCTGCACCATGTTGCTCCTTTCGGCACCTCTCATGCCTTTTTCTGCGCCCCTGTTCCCTTTTTTCTGCATCTCACTTTCCTGTTTCTGAAACTCTCTTGTCCCTTTCTGCAGTTCTCTTGCCTCCTTCTGCACATCTGTTGCTTCTTTCTTTACTCCTCTTGCCTCTTTCTACACCCTTCTTGCACGTTTCTGTACCTAACTTGCCTCTTTCTGAACCTCTGTTGCCTCTTACTGTGTTTCTTTATCTTCTTTCGGCACTTCTCTTATCTCTTTCTGCACCTCTGTTGCTTTTTTCAGCACTTCTCTTCCCTCTTTCTGCACCCCTCTTATCTCTGTGTGCACCTCTCTTGTCTCTGTCTGCACCCTTGTTTCCATTTCCTGCGCCTGTTTTGCCTGTTTCTGCAGTTCTTATGTCTCCTTCTGTTGCTTCTTTTAACACTTTTACTGCCTCTTTCTGCACCACTTTTGCCTCTTTAAGCACCTCTGTTGCTTCCGTCTGCACCTCTCTTGCTTCTTTATGTATCTCTAATGCCTATTTCTGTGCCACTCCTGCCTCTTTCTTCACCCCTCTTATCTTTTTCTGCACCTCTCATCTCCAACTGCACCTGTTTCTTTTTTCTGCACCTGTTTTGCCCGTTACTGCAACTCTCAAATCTCTTTCTCCAGTTCTCTTGCCTCATTCTGCACCATTTGCTTCTTTTTCTACTTTTCTTGTCTCTTTCAACACAACTGTTGCTTCTTTCTGCACACCGCTTGCCTCTTTATATACCTCTCTTGCCTCTTTCTGCACCGCTCTTGTCCCTTTCTTCACTTCTCTTGCCTCTTTCTGCACCTCGTTTGCTACTTTCTGTACTTCTCTTGCTCCTTTCTGCACCCCCTTTTGCCTCTTTCTGTAATCAGCTTCCCTCTTTCTGTACTTCTCTTATCTCTTTGTGCATCTCTATTTTCTCTCTGTGTACCTCTCTTGCCTCTTTCTGCATGTCTGCTGCATCTTTCTGAAACTCTGTTGCTTCTTTCAGCACTTGTGTTGCTCCTTTCTGTACCTCTCTTGCCTGTTTTGCACCTCTGTTGCTCTTTCTGCACTTACATTTCTTCTTTCTGCACCTCTCTTGCTTCTTTCTACACCCCTCTTGCCTCTTTCTGCACATCTCTTTACTCTTTCTGCACCTCTCTTGCCTTTTTCTGTAACTCTCTTGCTTCTTTCTGTAGTTGTCTTAACTCCTTTTGCAGCTCTCTTGCTTCTTTCTGCACCTCTCTTGTGCCTTTCTGCACTGCTCTTGCTTCATTCTGCATTTCTATTCCTTCCTTCTGTACTTCTCTTGCTTCAGTTGCACTTTTGTTGCTTATGTCTGCACGTATCTTACCTATTTCTGCAGACTGTTACCTCTTTATACATCTCTGTTGCTTTATTCTTCACTTCTCTTGCTTCTTTCTGCACCTCTTACTTCTTTCTGCACCCATCTTGCCTTTTTTGTGCACTTATGTTCCCTCTCTCTGAACCTCTCTTGCCACTTTCTGCACCCCGTTACTTTTTTCTGCACCTCACTTGCCTATTTCTGCAACTCTCTTGCCTCTTTTGACAGTTCTAAGGCTTCCTTTTGTACCTCTGTTGCTTCTTTCTATACTTCTCTTGCCTCCTTCTGCTCAATTTGTGCCTCTTTCTGCACCTCGTTTGCTTCTTTCTGTACCTCTAATGCTTGTTTTTGCATTTCTTTTCCTTCTTTTTGCACTTCCCTTGCCTCTTTCTGCACATTACTGCTTCTTTCAACACTTCTATTCCCTCTTTCCATACCCCTCTTGCCTCTTTCTACACCTCTGTTGCTTTATTCTTCACTTCTCTTGCTTCTTTCTGCACCTCTCTCACTTATTTCTGCACTTATCTTACCTTTTTGATGCACCCATGTTCCCTCCCTCTGAACCTCTCTTGCCTCTTTTCTGTACCCCTGTTACTTTTTTCTGCGCCTCCTTCTGCACCCCTGTTACTTTTTTCCACACCTGTTTCTGCAACTCTCTTGCCTCTTTTGACAATCCTCATGCTTCCTTTTGCACCTCTGTTGCTTCTTTCTGTACTTCTCTTTCCTCTTTCTGCACCATTTGTGCCTCTTTCTGCACCTCGTTTACTTCTTTCTGTACCTCTTATGCCTCTTTCTGCATTTCTATTCCTTCTTTTTGCACTTCCCTTGCCTCTTTCTGCACATCACTGCTTCTTTCAACACTTCTATTGCCTCTTTCTATATCCCTCTTGCCTCTTTCTGCACATCTGTTGCTTCTTTCTTCACTTCTCTTGCTTCTTTCTGCACTTCTCTTTCCTCTTTGAGCATTTCTATTTCTTTTTTTGTGCACTTCTCTTTACTTTTTATGCACCTCTTTTGCTTCTTTCAGTGCTTCTCTTGGTTCTCTCTCTACCTCTTTTATCTGTTTCTGTAACTCTCTTGCCTCTTTCTGACATTCTCTTGCCTCCTTCTACACCTATGTTGCTTCTTTTTGTACCTTTTTTGCATCTTTCTGTACCCCTCTTACCTCTTTATGCAATTTTAATTGCTCTTTCTGTATTTCTATTCCTTTTTTCTGTACCTTTCCTGCCTTTTTCTGTACCTCTTTTGACTCAATCAGCACTACTTGTGCCTCTTCTTGTACATTATTGCTTATTTCTGCACCTCTTTTGCTTCCTTCTGTACTTCTTGTGCGTATTTATGCACCTCCTTGCCTGTTTATGTAGCTCACTTGCCTCTTTCTGCACCTCTGCAGCCTCTTTCTGTGTTTTTTTCCTTCTTACTGTACTTCTCTTGCCTTTTTCTCCACCTCGGTTGCTTCTTTCTTCTCTCCTCTTACCACTTTCTGTGCCTACTCTTGTCTCTGTCTGCACCCCAGTTTCCTCTTTCAGCACCTGTTTCGCCTGTTCTTGAAACTCTCTTGCCTCTTTCTGCAATTCTCTTGCCTCCTTCTGTACCTGTTTCTTCTTTCTCTATTTTTCTAGCCTCTTTCTGCATCCCTGTTCCTTCTTTCTGCATACCTCTTGCCCCTTTCTGCACCTCTCTTGCCTCTTTCTGCATCTCTCTTGTCTTCTTCTTTTCTCTTGCCTCTTTCTGCACCTCTTTTGCTTCTTTCTGCACGTGTTGCTTCGTAACCCACTTCTCTTACCTATAACTACACTCCGTTTGCCTCTTTCTTCACAACCGCTTCTTTCTGCACCCCGCTCTCCTCTTTCTTTACTTCTCTTGCCTCTTTCTGCACCTCTCTTGTCTCTTTTATCACTTCTCTTGACTCTTTCTGCTCCTCTTATGCTTCTTTCTGCACTTCTCCTGCTTCTTTCTGCATCCCAGGTGCCTCTTACTGTAATCGTCTCCCTCTTTCTCTACCTCCCTTTTCTCTTTGTGCACCACTCTTCTCTTTGTGCACCTCTCTTGCCTCTTTGTGCACATCTTGTGCCTCTTTCTGCACCTCTGTTGCTTGTTTTTGTACACCCTTGCCTCTTTCTGCATTTCTGTTGCTGCTTTCTGTACTTCTCTTACCTATTTTGGACCTCTGTTGCTTTTTTCTGTACCAAACTTGCTTCTTTCTATAACCATCTTGCCCCTTTCTGCACCCCTCTGGCCTCTTTCGGCACCTCGTTTTACTTATTTCTGCATTTCTCTCTTCTCTTCCTGCATCCCTCTTGCCTCTTTCTGCACAACTGTTGCTTCTTTCTACACTTCTACTGCCTCTTTCTACAATTCTCTTGCCTCTTTCTGCAGTCCTATTGTCTCTTTCTCCATCCCTGTTGTCTCTTTCGGTATTGGTCTTGCTGCACCTCTCTTGCTATTTTCTGTACTTACTTTGCATCTTTGTGCACCTCTCTTGCTTTTTTTGCATCCGTCTTCCCTTTATTGCATCCCTCTTGCCTCTTTCTACTGTTTTCTTGCCATTTTCTGTACCTCTCTTGCCTTTTTCAGTACCTCACTTGCCTCTGTCTGCACTTCTCTTGCTTGTTTCTGCACCTCTCTTGCGTCTTTCTGCATCTCTGTTGCCTCTTTTTACACCTCACTTGCTTCTTTCTGTACCCCTCTTGCTTCTTTCTGTATCCCTGTTCCCCCTTTCTGAACCTTTCCTGCCAGTGTCTGCACCTATCTTGCCTCTTTCTGTACCTCTGTTGCTTCTTTCTGCACTTCCCTTGCTCTTTCTGCACCCTTTGTGCTTATTTCAGCACCTCTGTTGCTTCTTTCTGTACTTCTCTTTCTTCTTTATGCACCCTTCCTGCCTATTTCTGTACCTCTCTTGCCTCTTTCTGCACCCCTCCTACCTATTTAAGTAACCCTCTTGTCTTTTTCGCACCTCTGTTGGTTCTTTCTGCACTGCTCTTGCTTCTTTCTGCACCTCTTGCCTCTTTCTGCAATTGTCTTGCTTCTTTCTATACCTCTGTTGCTTCTTTCAGCAGTTCTCTTTCTTTTTTCTGTACTTCTTTTGCTTATTTTTGAACCTCTCTTGCGTCTTGTCTTTTTGCACCTCTGTTGCCTCTTTCTGTACTTCACGTGCTTCTTTGTTTACCTCTCTTGCCTGTTTCGGCACCCCTGTTGCTTTTTTCTGTAATTCTCCTACCTCTTTCCGTACCTCTGACTTGGAGGTAGTTTTAATCCCCCTTCCTTATTATCTACTAGTGCCATTACAGGGGAGGTCACGGCAATCATAGTGGTACCCCAACCCTTAGTGACCCTAGTATATGTAGGTGTTTTCACTGTATTCTAAGTGTCTTTCTGCACAGCACTGGCTCTGGGCCTTGTTAGTCAGAGTCAGTTACCACCAGTACCAGTCAGCAAAACGTTGGGGGCACATGATGACTTTGAAACTAGGCCTCTCTCTGCACCTCTGTTGGTTCTTTCTGCATATCTCTTGCTTCTTTCTGCACCTTCCTTTGTCTTTTTGGACTTCTGTTGCCTCTTTCAGCATTTCTATTGTTTCTTTCTGCGCCTTTCTTCATCTTTCTGCACATGTCCTACCTCTGTAGGCATAGTTAGAAATTGGCTTTTAAAAAACCTTAGAAATTCTCTGATAAAACCATAGGTTTTGGAGACGTTATAGTTAGTTGGACATTTCACTTGCACAAAACCAGAGAATTTCAGCCGTTATAGTTAGTTGAGCTAACTATAATTTGCGCCCCTGCAATGCACACAAATATAATATGCAAAGACTAGTATACAGTGGAGTGGAGAAATCATATGTTGGCCTGAACTGTCAAACTCTGTCAATGAATTGGTTGTGAGGTACACACAGCCATTGACTTTATAAAGAAGTGGAACAATGAGAAGGTGCAGACAGAGGCATTCTCTGCTCACCTTGTTCTTTCTAAAGCTCATGCATTAACTCAAGAAGAATATTGTTATATGCATGAACATTAAAGACCTTAGATGCAAAGAAATTTCACTCGGCGTGGTGCTGAGTCATTGTACCTGATCATGAATTAATCCATGATTTCCTGTCTATGTCCAACCCAACACCTGGGACATTCTATATACAGTAATTAAGCTAGATACCATGCATCAGTCAGGTAGGCCTGTGACCATAATACATGTACTATTATCTGTATCCATTTGGATTTCATTGTTACATTTCCTTATGCCTAACAAATGTTTGACGACTGATATATTTCTCTATTTGAAAATGTTGAAAAAAATAATCTTTCAGCTATCATACCATTTGCGTCACATATCACAGTTCCACTGCCACAATTTTGAAGTTCATTTTATATTAGCTGCTGCATATACATATATCTATGCCATCACCTTCTTAAAAATGTCACTTTCCCTGTCACTTTCCCTTGCAGTATATGAAGAACAGCTCTCATTCCTTCCAAAAATCTGATACAACCTGGTAAATTTATATGCATTATCCTCAAAGCTCTGTCCTTTTTCCAATCTTTTTCAACCTCTACATGGAGCTCTTGACTGGCCTACTAAGAAACTTGAACTTTTCATCTTACATGTTTGCTAACGATACTTAAAATTGTGTGAAAATCTTTTCCATGAAAGGCATCAGTAACCCGGTGCAAATTCTGAAAGAAACTCAGCCCTGGAGGTCTTATCAGCATCTTAAATATGGTCCCCTAAAGACCAAGCAAGCTTCTTCTATTCTCCTGACCCAACTGTGTAATTCTGTTCAAGCAATGGGTCTACAACTGTGTGGTACTAGAACACAACCCAGGGATTGTAGAATGCACAAAGCCTCTGCCCTCATTCTGTATGCAAGTCCACATAAATGGTCTAGCTATTAGAGCACAGAAGCAAATGAGACTGATGAGAGGCATCACATACCTCATCCCAAGTGAGGTTTTCAAAGAGATGACCCAAGCATCCGTCCACTCAGTACTAGGCTATTGTACGTACCTGATCTATGGTTTAGCCAAAGCCCACCTAGCGTCTCTTAAAACAACATGCCATGCCGCTGGCAAGCTCATATCAGGGGCGATGAAATGTGATTGTGTAACCCCCATGAAAATCACTCTGAAATGGCTTTCATATGAAGCAAGGAGCCTACTCAAGCCAGCCCACACCACTTACTAAGCTCTCCAGGAAGGCACTTCAAGCTATCTAGCTCTCAAGATAAACATATCTGGAGGCCAGTAGGCTCTTAAGCGTAGACTGGAAATTCCAACATTCAAGAAAGTTTTAAAAAATAAAGTCCATCTCAGGAAGTGCTTCTCAGTTGTGAATTTTTTACCACATTTAATTGGACCTCTATGCTCCTTTGAAGTGTTCCAAAAGGACTTAAAGTAATGTCTGTTCCAGCACTAATACCCTTCACAACCTGGCCTCTCTTCTCAGCATGGCCTATCACACCACCTCTCATGGCTTCATTTATATTTATAGTACTTTTTATATATACACCCTGCCCATCGCTTCCCCTATCACTGCATGAATGTACTTCTCTCACTCCTAAGACTATAACTATCCTAACTTCGCAATATCCTCTCAGGTATTCTTTAATTTGTATTAAATGTTAAGTTCCCTGACACCTAACAAGTCTGATTTCTTCCATGGTAAACTGCTTAATAAATACATACATTTATTCTTCATACCCCTGTTTTTGCTAAGTGCCCCACTTGTCTTTCATTCTCTTCTTGTTCTGAACTCACCTCCTCTCATTCCCCCATCCTTGTGTTCTTTCCTTCCGTCTTGCATGCGGAATAGATACATTTCTTCTGAAAAGTAAGAGGATCATTTGCATATTACACCACTTGTCTTTGGTGTTCTCACCTAACTTGCCCTGAATTGAGCAGTCATTTTTATAGCATACAAACTATAACTTAATCCCAAGTACAAATGCCACAATGTCACCCTCGAAGTGCCAGAAATATCTAAACTAATGTAAGGGATTTTACTGGTGACATTACATATCACCTTACCATTAACTGTATTAAATTTGTTATGGCAAATACAGTATGAATGTTTGGGTGATTTATATTACATTGCAGATATATACTGCTGTTATCATTATTTCGCTCAAACTTTTAATTGTGTACTGCATACTTTGCATGCACCAAAGTCACATGTATTTATGTTGTGCTTTATTTTTACCTTCAGGTGATGGAAAATACAACAAATGTTGCAGAATTCATTCTCTTGGGCCTCACTCCCTTCCTGAAGTTGAAGATCCCCCTTTTCATATTATTTTCACTCATATACTCAGTGACTTTACTTGGGAACGCTCTTATTATCTCCCTAACATGTGCAGAGCCTCGCCTCCACACTCCCATGTATTTCCTCCTCAGGAACCTCTCCTGCCTGGACGTTGGCTTCTCCACCACCATTCTGCCAAAGATGTTGCAAGGTTTCCTCACCAGCAGAAACACCATCTCCTACGGTGGCTGCTTCACCCAACTTTACTTCTTCATCTCCTTCGCAGCATCAGAGAGCATCCTCCTTTCGGCCATGTCCTATGACCGCTACTTGGCCATATGCCAGCCTTTGCATTATGCCAGGATCATGAGTCCACCATTTTGCGCCAAGATGGCTGTCTCTTGCTGGCTCACTGGATTCCTCGATTCTTTGCTGCTCACTCTCTTGATTTCTAAGCTGCACTTCTGCAAAGCAAATATCATTGGCCACTTCTTCTGTGATGTCCCGCCCCTGCTACTGCTCTCCTGCACTGACATTTCTTTCACCCTATCAGTGATCTTCATTTCTGAGGCCTTCTTTGGCCTTGTCTGCTCTGCAGTCCCCATTGCCTCCTACATCCAAATCATCCTTGCCATTCTGAAAATTGGCTCTGTGGAAGGGAAGCTAAGGGCCTTCTCCACCTGCACTTCTCACCTCACTGTCTTCACTCTGTTCTATGCCAGTGTGATTTTTGTGTACCTCCGTCCCACCACCATGTACTCAATTAACAAAGACAAGCTGGTGGCTCTGGCCTACACAGCCATTACTCCAATGCTTAATCCTGTTATATATAGTCTGAGAAACAACGATGTAAAAGGAGCTATGAAGAAGTTCTTCTTCAGAAAACACTTATAATAAAAGCCATTTAATTAACATTCAGGGCAAAGTGGATCACATGACACCTGCCCTGACTCAACTCCAAAGGTTTCCCCATCAGCCTGCACTACATTTAAATCCCACTGCTCAATCTCCTAGGCTATCCATCACGAATACCTACCTCCTCCCTTAATTCATTTAGAGCACACTGTACCTGAACGGTCTGTGGTGCACTTTAACAAGGTGCACTGGGCGCAGACAGGGACACTTCACTTTATATGAGGAATGCAGCCTCCTCTGGCAGCCACACACGTGCTGCTGCTCTGAGAGCAGGACATTAGTGAAAGACAGAGCTGCTGTTTGAAGCAGCTGGTCCATCTTTCATAGTGCAGGTGGCACCCTGCACAGACATCTCCTTGCAGGTGGGTGTAGTCAGTGAGCACACTCGCCTGCAGATGGATGTGTGTGATGTCTAAGCATGGGTGGAAAATCCGTTCCGCTCGCGGATTTTGCGGATTTTCTGTAAATTCGCAATCCGCGAACGCTTGCGAATTTACCGGAAATCCGCAAATTCGCACGCAGCGGATTTTTTTTTCTTGGTGATACAATTTTGCGGCGTGCGGCGTAAGTTCGCAATTGCGGACATGTAGGTGCGGCGGGCAGCAACAATCTCGCACTCGCGAAATTACAAAATTTGCAATTCTGCAAAAGAAATCCACTAGCAAGCAGCATAGACCTTCTGAAAATGATGATTTTTATCGGAATAACTCCTCAGGTTGACATTTGCCTGCACTTTTTTGGATTTGAGGCCTTTTGACTTTCTTTGGATCACTTTTGGATTAGAAATCAACTTTCACAAGTAAGTTTGTTTGGGGCATTACAGTTGGTGTTCTGCAGAAAAACGAGTTTTGCTAAACTGAAAGCACTCAGCAGGTAACCATTCCCTGTAGTGCTTCCTGACTGGGGCCCCTCCAGAGTTCAGTTGCTAGTTGCAACAACTGTATGACCCTGCTCTGACCCTCACAGCCGGATCATAGACTAGCTACAAGTAGGCCACAAAGGTCCTGAAAAAAAAATTGCACTGCAACAGAAAGCAAATTACAGATAAGGAAGCAGGTGCCAGACTGGAATTTTAAAACAGTGACACATTAATAAATCAACCCCAAATAATTCATGTCAGTTGAAGCAGTGCAGTTGTGCTTGCTTTTTCCCCCCATAATCTACAGTGATGATGATGATGAACCAGAGGGTGGCATTGATGTACCAGAGGGTGGCATGGGTGAAACAGAGGGTGGCAGTGTTGAAGCAGAGGGTGCTGTGAACCTGTGATGATGAACCAGACGTAGAAACAATATAGTTACAACCGTTGCGTGGCGACAAGTAAGTTCGCAATTGCGAACTGGTACAAAAATCCTCGCGAACTGGCAGAAACCCTTGCGAACACTATAAAAACAAAAAGAATCCGCAAATTCGCGAGAATTTGTGTATTTTGCGGATTGCAAGTTCACAAATATGCAAATTTGCGAACGCCAGATTCGCAAAATTCGCCCATGCTTAGTGACGTCTATGGGATTCCTTCCTTTCAGCCTTTTCAGAGATCCTGATGAGGATTGCATTGATTGCTCAACACCTTTCGGTGGAGCACAGTCTGTGCAGCCTCTTTGCTTCTACCGAGAGCCTACAATACAGTGTGAGCACAAAGGCAAACAATTCTCACTTTTGAATTAGGGTGTCTCCTTAAGACAGTGCTGATGAAATATGTGTGCTGGCACTATCTGCAGGACAGTGAGAGATGCACCAACATCTGCACTCCCTTCTGCATTACTACAGCACTCAGGGCACAGAAAATGGGCACAGATAACTGTTACATCCCCGGGGCACTGTATATAATGTTACCCCTTGTAGAAACATTGTCCGTTTTTGGACATCAACACTCCACTCATAACAATTCCGTAGCACAAATTGAGATCCAGATATGTGAGAACACAGAACATTCCAAAAGAACTCTCATAATTAGCAAAACCAAGCTCTGAAATAAATGTTGTCTCTCCTATATTTACAACACTTCTGCAAGAAATGCATGCCTTCATTTTCACTCTTCATCTGTCTTCAGTAAATTGACACTACCCTGGACCATTCCAAATAAGGAAACAGCCCACCAGAGAAAGCTCCTTGCAGTCACTTTGGATCATGAAAAGAGATTTGTAGCCACAGCTCAGGCAGAGCAATAGACTGGCACCATGACAATGTCTCTCTGATTCCCATAAGGCTATGAATAATCCTGGAGCACCATTGAAAGTCTGTTGCATTGTGTGGACTAATTATCACGGTCCCAGACACTTCTTCATTGTCCCCCCCCCCATCAGCATTAACAACATTTTTGTCACACTGCATAATCTCCCAGATTATCCACCACAAGGCCATTGATCATTTATGACCACCCACATCCCACCAGCAGTTTGTCCCTACTAAGGCTGGATGATCAGAACGGTGAAAACTAAGGACTAAAAACAGATATTTGGTATTAACTATGTCCTAGAAAATGCATAACTCCATCTCACTCTCCTATTGTATCCTGTACACAACCTCTGTAGCCTCCCTTGAGGGCAGAGAAGTAACTGAACCTTTGCACACCTACCTACTTTGAACTATGTAATTTAATTTCTGTGGATTCTGTAACTTACTCCCAGGTTCTCAGGCCAGATGTGAACTGCACAATTTCTTTTTTAAAAGTAGAATGTTTTTGTTCAGTAATATAAGGCCCTTTATGGTATCATTAAAAGTATTTGAACTTGTTCCAGTTGCTAGTGCAAAAAGACTGGACTGAGATCAAAAAGCAGTCCTGAAAAAAAGTTCAAACTAGGGCGGATGCCTTCCCTTCCTCCCACTGACTTCACTCGCTTAGTTCTCCCCAACCCTTTTCCCTCCAATTCTCTCTTCACTTTGTCACTCATGTGCAACGTGTTCCCTCCTTTCTTCGAATACTCTTGACTATGGCTGCTGCAATAAGCTCTGGGGTGTCAAATAGGGTGACAGAGGTATCTGGGGGAGACTGCGGACCTTCAAAATCCTGTTTCCAATGGCACAGGGCCAGCAGTGAAGTACCTGAGAAATTTATAGGCATTCTGACTCTGGAAGTCACTTGTGCCTGCCAGATCTCAAACGATTGTAACTGGGAATATTGAATCATAAAAATGGATGGGACAGAATATCATTACAACAATATTGAGGGACAAAATAGTAAAAGGTAAGGGCACAGAAGGAGAAAAGGAATTACTATTTTTAGCTCCATGTCTACATACCCAGACGATATATACGTCAGCAAGGCATGTATATGTGGTGCTAGGTATAGTAAATCTACAGAAACCTACCTTTCAATATTTTTTCCTTAAATATTGTTGTTATTATATTCCGTCCCATTGAAATTCAAGATTCAATATTCCAAATTTATATAGTCCAGAAGATAATCATTGTATGAAAACTTGTCTTATGTGCGTAAGAAATTAGTTTATTGGTTGTGGGGGAAAAAAAAGCCTACTCATTCAACAACCACAATCCTTGTCTGGGTGAAAAGTAAACATTTCTAAATTAACCTGCGCTTAGCCCTCTGTAGCTTAGCAGAAAGGCAATCAGTCCTTACTTAGAGGCATTGTGTAAAGTATTTATTCAGCACAACAATAATATTAAAGTGAAGAAGCAAGGTAGTCCAATGAAAGCAGCAGGGCAGTCCTCTGGGGAACAATGCATACCTCGAGCACCAGGGAGTTCCTCGGGGTAATAAGGCAGTCCTTCTTCTGCAGTGTCCAGAGCTCCAGTAGTGTACTGATAAGTGGATCAGAAGATCCATTATTTATACATGGTGCCAGCATTCCCTGTCCTCCCTCCCCCCTCTAGTTCTAGAACCTTATCCCCTTTCCCTGTCATGGCTCCAAAAAGTGTGGGTTGGCAAAATACAAGTCAGATATTGTGCCAGACTTCTTTGTTTATGAAGGAGCGAGAGCACTTTGAAATGTAAGTGGGGCAGGCAAAGCTCCACACCCAACCATCTTGGCAGAATGGCCCCACACTGCCCACATCCAGTCACTAATGTTCCCTGTCTTCGACCAAAGCAGATTCTTAATGGGGGAACCATTAACAGGCAGAGGCAGCTGAAAACTTATAGAATTCCTTAAAAACGTTTAGTCAAGAAAAGGACAACTTTCTAAAAGTGGCATTGTTTATAGTTGTTATCTAAAATTAGACTTAACCATTAAAGAATATTTTAAATGACAATGCAGTTGAGTCTAAACAGCATATTTCTACTTCCTCCCACTCAAATGTTAGCCAAATGTTATCAAAAGAGAGAGATAGACTTCACTTAAAAATGTATTTAGGCGTTTTTCTCTCCCTGGACATATTAAACTTAAGAACAAATGTCCGACTTTTTAAATACAATACGCTTTGCCCTATGGGCCTCTAGTGTCTACCTTTTTGGTAGCTTATATATGAATTTAAAAAAATGCAGTTTAGGCCTGGCATTGTTTTTTTCGTCAGGTCCATACGGCAGTTTAAAACTGCACTACATTCTGCATTAGGAGGGCTGAGACATATTAAAGGGATACTTCAGTGGTTGGCACAATTATTGCTGCATAGTAGAATTTAATTTGCAGGCACTGGATATACATTTGTAGGTATACATAGTACCATATTCTAGAAACGTATTAGTAAATTAAATGTGCCAATATTAAATTGTTTTAGTAAGAGCATTCTAGCACTGTTTAGCAGTAGTTAAGTGCACAGAAACCTAATGACAGCAAAAATCAATTCAGAAAACAGGAGGGATAAAGGCAAAATGTTTGGAGGAAAAACCCACTGAGGATGTCATGTGTAACAAAGCGGATATGTGGACAACTTCCCATGGATTTGACAATCTTGAGTATATGTTTTACATTCCTAATCTTATTGCTAATAAATTGAGGGCCACATGTACAAAAGTAAATGTTTGCAATTCCCAAATAGCACATTGCTGAGAATCGCTATTTGGTAATCGCAAAGAACCACATACAAAATGTCTATTTTACTCATCTTCCAAATTCAAGTGGTTAGAAATAGAGCTATCTCATGAATAGTATTCAGGTATGGTTCGGTTTGTGACTCATTGGGAATCACAAAAATCACATAGATAGTGGCCTATCAGAGTCAGCAGAACACCATGTCTAAGATTGCTTTTAAATAAAGCGATATTTTATCTTTTTTAAATGCAGGCCATTTTCCTGAAAGCAAAACTGTTTGTGTTTAAAGAAAGAAAAAAAACAGAAACGTTTTCAAATTTATTTTTTAGAGTATGCAGCAGTCCATAGGACCACTGCCTACTCTTAAAAATGTTTTTACAGACATTCATAAATGGCCTTCTTCTTTACGAAAGGGTTGCCATCCTATTTGAAGTATATGCTAAACTGCAAATATTTTGCGACAATATTTTGGTTGCACAACATTCACACATACCACTGCGATTCAGTATTAGGAAGGGTCACCCTAAACATGCCCCTTCCTACTACCGAATTCCAAACCCAGTTTGCGATTTGGTACTATTCCAAGGAATCGCAAATAGGAATCTGTACATTTTAAAAAGCCTTTTTGCATTTGCAAAAGGGAAGAATATGTGAACTGGCCAGTTAGCAATCCCAAAAAGTCTTTGTACGTGTGGCCCTAAACCCTCATAGCACAGTGCTATTTTGATGTTTTTACATGTCTGAAAAGACATCTCACACATATATTATATAAACCATACACAGCTCTATGATTTGCCAACTTCTGACATAGTATAAGGGTTATATTTAGACATGTTTTTATTTTTGACATTATCCATTAACCAAACATTGCAACTCATCACAGTTTGTTTGACTATGATATTTGTTGTGAAAGAAAAATTGACTTTTTCTTTAAATGGCATAAGCATGAATTACACTTTTCATATTGTTATTTTCCTTAGGTTCACATAAAACACAAAGCTGAATCGTGTAAAGTATTTGGTCATTTTATCACATAATATTATTTTGTATTCTTTAACATGTCTTTAACAAAAAAAGGAGAATATTGAAACTTCCAAAAGTAAATGTTTAGAAAAACGTACTACCATTCTGAATCCATGATGTTACCCATTCTGTAACTAATACAATGTGTCAATATCATTTTTTAATATTCATAGATAACTGATTATTTGTGAAAGTATGTGGAGTTCTAAAGATTTAATGGAAAAGATTATCACTGGCGTTAAGGAAGAGTGAGCTTTACTACATAAGATGAAGATGTCTGGAAAAAATTGAGTAAATTAAAAATGTTGTAATGGTCTAAATCCATTGTATCTATTTTTGTTTGAACTACTGTACATCTTTTGTGTCTTTAGTGTGTAAGCAACGCTATGGAATTCTCTCCCACTGGCCCTGCGCTCTGAAACTGGCACTCTGCGATTTCGCAAACTTTTAAAGACCCATCTGTTCCCTGCTTAATGCTCTCCCTGTTATGGTGCGCACTCTGGATGAGCGCTGGGATGCCCAAGGGTAACCACGCGCTATATAAAACTCAGTAATAATAATAATAATAAAATAATAAGGATCTATGGATGGAGTAACGTGCAAGATTCCCTCAATGAAAATAAATTCAAATAAAGAAAGACTGTACATTCAGGTAACATTTATTTTATTGATGTCCAATAAAACCAAGAACAAGCTGCCAAGTATTACTGTGAGTCTCTTTACATAGTGAAGTAGGATTTTGTTAATTGAACACAGTTAAAATCAACTTAGACATCTGTATGGAAGTCAAACCCTTTCACTGGCAGTGGTTAGTAATAGAATGTATAATGAAATCAATTCTCCAGGACGTTTGGTATGCTGATTTTAAAGTCGAGAGAACAGGCGGTAAGAACAGACAAATGTTCCAGGCAAAGGAAGGTGCTTCTCTGTAGGCAATGTTGAGTGTGAGGTTGCCAGATGCAGTGAATTTCTTCTTGTGCAAAACTTCCAGAGATTACAATGCTTCAGTAAGGAAGGCAAACAACATTTTGCAGTCCATGAAAGTGCTTTTGGAAGCTTACAGTGAGAGGCCAGTAGATAAGGATCACTTGGCTCACAAATATCACACTGTCCATTCATCATTCCGGACCTATGTGGGACAGAAAGATACAAAAATAGGTTGCATGGCTTGAATCCCATAAACAAATACACATGTGTAATAAACTGCGTGTCATGCTGTCATGCTTTCATGTGATGCTTTCATGTAATACATTGTTAGTTCTAAGGTTACCCATTTTAGAGTGTTTACTCAGTCTGAGTTACTGTACAACACCCATGATTCAATTGTGTGGGTAGGACATTTCATACCGTAGATGCAGATTCCTCTAGAATCTGTAGGTGTATTGTCACACTCCAGGACCATTACTTTGTGATAAACGATATACCAGGTGCTTAGAACAAGGTTTCAGACTGCCTTTCCCGCCGTGTCCCAACCAATTCAAATACCCCTGATAGCTTAGAAGACTCGTGGGAGGACGACAATTACAAAGTGTGTCAGGTCATGGCAGATGTTTTGAGTGAAGAGGAATGGAAAACCTCCTTGGAAAGCGATGCCACGATTTGTGATGTCTGTAAGTTAGTGACTGGGAGGCATAAAAGGCCTGAGTGAGGAAACACGCAAGTTTTGGAATGTGCATGATGAATTATCAGTCTGCTCTGGTTTACTTTTCAAAAATCAAGGAGCGAATTTACTTGCACTTCTGGTGGCCTGGCATCGATCTCCTTGTTGAACGCATGGTGAGGGACTGCACAGAATGTACTGGGAATGACAGAGTATACAACAACAGGGTCCAACCCATGTTTGTGAGTGACACCCCTACTCACTGCTGGCAAGAGGTAGCTTTAGACCTCCTAGGACCCATTACGAGCAGTTCTGGTCAGTTCTATGTTCTAGTGCTAATAGACATGTTTTTTCGATGGCCGGAGATTAATATCACACAAAGCACTGAAACAAAACATGTTGTCAATTTCCTTGACAATGTCTTCTCAAGAGAAGGACTCCCTGACTCTCTCTTGACTGACAATGGGGTCGAACTGGTCTCCATAGAGATGGAAGGGTATTTGGCTGATAGGGGCATTAAACACAAGCAATGCTCTCTCTACCATCCCGAAACCCGAGAGGGTTAATCGAGTCCTGAAGGAGTCCATTCAACTGGCCCAGGTCCAGGGGAGGAACTGGAGGTCAGAAATAGTGGAATATGTGACAGTTTACCATCTCACTCCTCACTCCACCACGAGCAAAGTCCCCTTTGAGTTTTTTCGGGTCCCAACACCCACATGTTCCAAGCACGGATTAGGGTCAAAAGTTTGAGTGTGGATTTAAGTGTGGATTCCAATGTGGTGCCCTGGCAAGAAGGTAAAAAGGTAAGGATTGCCAAGAGAAAGGAGTAGTTTGATGCCAGGCATGCTGTCTCTCACACGCGCGTACATGTGGGTGACAGAGAAAGAGTTCGCCTTCCCAGAGATCTGGTGGTGTTTCGAAGTTTTCCTCACCTTTTGGGTAATGGGTCACCTAATGGGTCACCTAATGGGTGTGTTTCTATCCTTCTTCTGAATCATAATCTGAGTTGAATGGAATGTATGAATGAGTTGTAAGCACAATTGCAGTCACAAATCATCGATCAAATACTGAACAGTCAAAGATATGGGAGAGCCCAAAGACAGCACATAGTGGTCCAGGGGATCACTGTTTGCTTCTACTAATGTAAAAACTTAGCATACCATTTCTATTTCTTCATCTGCTACCATAATAAAAATGAGGAACTTAGAAAAAAGTGTCTGTTGCTAGCAGCATTAAAATCTCAGAGGCTCGATATCCATTGCAGCTCTTCCTCCCTGCATTCACAATTATTCGGTAGAAGGCGCAAAAAACAATGTTACTTCACTACAATCATTTTGCCAATAGAGACATTATGACTGACCCTGTGCTATCCCTGCCTGTCATTTGAGTTAATCAACACCCGCAGCGGAAAAAATTTGTTTTCTTACGAGTGCCTTCCTTTTCCGCACTGACCATGTCATGAGTGATGTAATATGTGACATCATCAGCAGTGCATTGCATGCACGCAATTTATAGTGAGTCCAACTAACTATAACGTGGGAATTTCAATGGTTTTATGTCAGTAAAATTTCGAGCTAACTATAACTGGTGTGAAACCTATGTTTTTTTCAGTGAATTTAATAGGTTTTTTAAATGCTAATTCCTAACTATAACTGGTGTGAAACTCATGTTTTTTTCAGTGAATATATATATATATATACATAAAAGTATTATACGGAATTGGATCCATTCTGCTATAAAGAGAGAACTTTGAACCTTTGAGGCGGGTAAACTCGGGAACCACAGCGCCAATCCAAACACCCGATACATTGTTGTAATTGTCAGGGTCTGCAGATGGACATAGGCTATATAAAAAAAATATTAACGTTCTTTAAAATATTTACAATTAAAAAAAAAGTGCGTGCTGACATCAGGAGCGCGGGGAGGAACGGCGTACAGGAGCGCGAGGAGGAGCGGCGGACATGAGCGCGGGGAGGAGCGGCGGACAGGCGGGGAGGAGCGGTGAGGAGCGGTAGACAGGCGGTGGGAAGCGGCGGACAGGCGGTGAGGAGCGGTGTGAAGCGGCGAGGAGCGGCGGACAGGCGGGGAGGAGCAGTGGACAGGCGGGGAGGAGCGGCGGCTGAGGTAGGTGAAGCAACCCATATGCGGCTCATTTGGGGCCCTGAAAGTGGCGTGTGCGCTCCGGGGGACCCAAGGACAACGTTGGGGCGGGCGGGGGCCCTGAAGCCTGAGACAACGTCGGGGCGGGCGGGGGCTCAAAAGCCTGATTGCTCCCGGACAACGTCGGGACGGGCTGCTAGTATATATATATATATATATATATATGTATTACCTACTGGCGGTCTCCAGTAGGTATATATAGTTAGGATTTTTTCCCTATGGGATTTCTGAAAATTCTATGTCGAATAACTTTGGCGTTTGTGGACGGAATTGGCTGAAATTTTCAGGAAAAATGGCACATTTTGTTTCCGAGCAGCCCCTGAAAGTTTGGGCGGGTTTCGTCAAGGGGGGGGGGCCGAGAAAAAAGGGGGGTCCCAAAACGCGTTTTTCCCATTCATTTTTCCATAGGGCGGTTGGAATCACTTTTAGCTCGAACGGCTGAATGGATTTACACGAAACTTGGCAAAATTGTAGTTATGGGAAAATAGGATGAAAGAATGTTCAAATATTGTATGTTTATTGATTGTTCTTTTTGTTTTTTATATTTTTATTTTTATTATTTAAGTACCAACATGTAGTAGTAGTAATAGCTTTATTCGATAAAAAACATATCATAAAAGCACATGTTACATCATAAAAACAATTCTTCAGCAATCATCAACATAAAAACGTTTTATAAACAGAACAGCTTTAGGATAGCATTTAGGCTGGGGACTCATTCACTGGATTAGTAGTTTTTTTGCAGTTCTTAAACGCCAGGCCCAGCCTAAGAATTTTGCCATACAGGAGGCAAAGAGGGGTCTAGCATCTGTACGCAATATGCGTAGGGCTTCCAGATGAGAACGAGTTCCCAAGCTCCTGCAGAGGGGCTTCAACCACCTCCGTCTGGGGGCTGCGTAGACACTGCACTCAAACAACAGGTGGGACACAGACTCT
This sequence comes from Lissotriton vulgaris, assembly GCF_964263255.1. NCBI lineage: Eukaryota > Metazoa > Chordata > Amphibia > Caudata > Salamandridae > Lissotriton > Lissotriton vulgaris. Next base: position 226,732,336 of record NC_141686.1, on the reverse strand, counting down.
ACCCTTAGATCACAAAAGGGGCAGTAAGGTACGGTTTGGGCGGGCGGTTTCCAGGTAGAGGTAAACTGGCACAATGGAAGCACCCCCACCCTAAACTTAATGTACAATGATCTGTCCCATGAACTCTGGATAATGTCCAAATAAGGTTCCCTATACGGGGTCTCTTTGATTAACAGAAACAGGGCTACGGATTTGCAATGATTTGTGCTACAAACCCTTTCGTTATCTACCCATAACCAATAAGCCTTCTTTAGTAGTTGTTTTGAAGGTGCAGATTTGTTAGCCCAAGCCTCTCCTAGGCCTAGTTTATAAAGCAGCCTTTTAACCTCCCTAAGCCAAATGATCTTGTGGGAGCCCGGTAGGGACATAATGTCACTTAAGGCTTCTGCATAACTGCTAAGTTCTTGCACATTCCAGATTCTGGACCATAGGAGAAGCGGGCGTAGTTTGGCTTGACCGCATATTGGCCGGGTACCTGCATCTAGCAGCAATGGAATTGTTGGTGTACTGTGGGGCAAGCCCATAAGGTCTTTGTGGAAGTTGTTCTCAAGATGGGCCAGAGTATCAGCTCTATGAGTGCCCCACAGTTCGGCACCATATAGTGCCGCACTCACAACCCTTGCCCTGTAAATATCTAAGGGAGCCCCAATTGGTTTTAGGGATGAGGCGCGCTGTTCCTTGAGCAGTGCACCTGCCACCCTCTTGTGAGTCATAAACACCTTTTGGTGGTGTGCCTTCCAGCTCATGGTGTCACTGATGCGTATACCCAGGTAGTCAAATTCTTTGACTCGATCGAGCGGAACAGAATCAAGGGCCGGTGGAATAACAGATTTTTTGGGCGGGTTAAGGACTAAGAACTTGGTTTTACCTATGTTTATAGCCAATCTCCTTATATCACAGAAGGCCTTGAAGCTGGAGAGCAATGATTGGATGTCCATCGGTGATTTCGAAATTAGGAGGGTATCGTCTGCGAATAGGAGCGTTGGGATTTTCCTTCCAGCCAGGGTGGGTGCATCTGATGGGTATTGGAGAAGGTGCTCCACCACTCCGTTAATATAAAGAGAAAACAGAGTGGGGGCAAGCACACACCCTTGGCGGACGCCCCTATCCACAGGGATACAAGGTGTTTTCTCTCCCTGTGCACCCCATTTAATTTGGGCGAAATTGCTGTCATGAAATTTTACAAGCAAGGACAACAAATACGGGGGGAGGCCTAGCCCATCGAGGACGTTCCATAGTAGTGTTCGTGGTACCAGGTCGAAGGCTGTCCGAAAGTCAATAAAGACTAAGTATAAACTGCCCCCTCCCAGCACCACCACTTTCCAATAGATCATTAGAAGGCGGAACGTCTGCTCAATTGTACCTGTTCCTGTTCTGAAGCCTGCTTGAAGATCTGACAGAATCCGATTTTCATCGGCCCACTGGGTAATCCTGCCCAAAACCACCTTTCCTGCTACCTTTTGGGATGAGTCCAATAAACTAATGGGTCGATAATTCGCTGGGTCGTCCCTAGAGCCTTTTTTAAAAATAGGTACGACTTCAGCGCCCCTCCATGAGTCAGGAAATACCCCACCCAACAATACCTCGTTCAAAAGAGAGACAATTAGCCTGCTCCAAAAAGGAGGGTGATTCTTGATTAGGTCTCCTGGAATTCCATCGGGACCTGCTGCTTTATTTGAGACAATACACCGGATTGCTCTCTCTACTTCCAGGCTAGTAAATAGACCATCATGACATGGGAGGTCAATTATAGGATTGGGCAGTGGACCCATAGGTGGGCAAGGTAAATGAGATGCACCCGGAGGAGCGGAGTACAATTTCAAAAAATGGGCATGCCATACATCACCGGGGATATTGCAAGTTAACTGCTGGTCAGTAGGTTTTTCCCTAGCTCTTAGTAGGTCCCAGAACCTCTTAGCATCCTTCCTATTGCTTGCCTCTACCAGATCCCCCTAAAAATTGGAATCATAATCCTGTTTGGCTTCAATTATGGTTTTTTTATAAAATTTTCTAGCGGCCCTAATATTAGTTGAATCTTTAGACTTTAATGTGGCAACAAGTTCCCTCTTGGCTGTACAACATTTATCAGTGTACCACTTATCTGTCGCTTTAGGGAGAGTTTTCGAGGGACCCCTACGAGTGGATTGGGGCACGATAAACAAGTCACTCAGTGCCACTATAGTCTCAGTGAAAAGTGGTAGGACCTTTTTACTAGTGGGACTTAAAATGTCCAACCGAGGCTCCACTCCTGCCAAAATAGTCCCGGCTTGCGCCATCCTTATTTCGTCTGCTGAGACTTTGGCCCATTCAGGCACCTGCTACAGTTTGTGGGAGCTAATTCATGGGAAGATTTCCACTTGTGATCAGATGTGCCATGATTTCCAGCCTGCCAAGGAGAGGTAATGGTTAGCGAAAGGGGGTTATGATCACTATCGCCCGACACTATAACCTCCATGTCTTGGTGGTGTGACCAGAGGTTGTAGTTGAGCATGATGAAATCGATTCTAGAGGAATGGCCCGGTCTGTTGTACGTGTGAGCACCCGTACAGTCAGATTTGGATCGGCCGTTTGTTGATCTCAAGTTGTGCTCCATGCAAAGAGCATTGATCTCTATTGCGCTTTGTGACCATTTAGGGATCGGGTCAAGGTTCAGAATCGGGATACCTCTCCGGGAGTCCTCCTCGAAGGTATCCAAAATGTCTTCTCTAGCCAGTGGCTCGAAACAGCAATTGAAGTCGCCTGCAAGAATTACATAAGAGTCAGCACTGCAGGCGGCTAGATTGCGGCTTAAGCCTGTAGAGGGTAGATGAGATACACCGCCTTTAGCACCCCTTAGGTAGATATTGAATATTTCCATGTTTCTTCCCCCTTTGTGGTTTATTGTTATCCACTGGAGATCTGGTGACTGGGTAGTCCTTTGTTTTACACTGAAACCTAGTGCAATGCTGACCCATATGATAAGGCCGCCAGAAGGGCGACCTTTAGATTCTTGTTGCTGGACGGCGGGGATGAAGAAGGTTGAAAAACCCACTCTGTGTCTTGGTTCTAAACACCAGGTTTCCTGGAAAAGACAAATATGGAAAGGTTCCAGAAAAGCATCCCATTCGGGGATGTCAAAGTTACGACCAAGCCCAGCCGTATTCCAACATAGGATTTTTAGAACGGGATCACCGGGCGGAGAAACCTTGGAAGGAACAGTAAGCAAGGGAGAGTCTGTCATGGCCACCGGGTTGGAAGACCTCACAGGTAACTCAGTTCGTTAGTTATTAGAGGTCACATAAGGGCCAGGACAGGTAGACCCGGATATTTCAGAAGTGGTGGATAAAGGAGGGGTCATACGGGGTAAGAATGTCCAGTCTTCCTTGCCACAGTTTTCTGGTGTGTTGGGTATAGATGACTCCCCATCAGGCGGTAGGCTGTTCAATCTTCCTACTCGGCATGCAGTGAGCTCAGGAGCAGGACATGCGTTGTGACATTGCCCCGGCGATGGCAATATTTCCCTCCGGAGTTGTTTGGCCAATTGCACAGGAAGTCAATCCACCTCCTCTAAGCTACCAAATCTATTGTAGGTAGAGAGACCATTCCAGTGTAGGAGGGTTTCCTTATGGCTCCGGGAATTGTTCAACCATGAATGGTGTTGTACCAATGACCAATTATCCACCTGGTTGCGTCTTGGTCGAGGAGGGTAGAAGAAGGATAACGGTCTAGGTACAACTGGTGCGCCATGTGTGGGTCCTCAAAGGTCACCACTATGCAATCCCCGGGACTGGATTTCTTCGTTGGACCTACCCAAGGAGTTCTACGGACCATCAGAACACGGCTTCTTCTGCCATTAGGGATCGGTCTGTTTACGTTTAACCAATGCATTATCTTGTTTTTCAACGACCAGTGGTTCTCAAATTGGCCACTGCCAATCGTAGGAACACCCGTCAGCACAACCACATAGTCGTTGGCCTCTGGGGGGAGGTCAATATAGCCCCCTCTAAAGTTGTCCTTAACTGGGGGGCCCTGGGTTTCACTGGGAGTGGGTCTATAAGGCATTTCAGATTTAGAGTGTGCTGGGTGTCTCGTGGAGCCCCGCAGGGGAGCCTTTGGTTTAGCGCGAGCTTGCTCCACCGTGACAGTTCTTGGTTTGGGGACAGGCTTTGTGGTGGGTGGTACTGGGAGGGGGGTTTGGTAGGTTTGGGATACGGGAGCTTGTGGCGTTGAGTCAGCTACTGTAATGCCCTGGTTTTCAAGACTTTTCAACCCAAGAGTGGCCAGAGCAATAATGCTCTTCTCCATTTCAAGGATGTTATTTTCTATCCTTGATAGTCTAAGGTCTAGGGGTGATAAAAGTTTTTTGATTGTTTCCCAAACCATCTCTATAAATTCTTTGTTGTTTTTACCTAACCCATCTACCTCTGGGCCCTCAACCTCTGGGGTATTAGTGAGGGGAATAGCTGAACCCTTTCCCTGACCCTCACTTGGTGGCTGTGTGTTAGGGGTACGCTCTGCGCCAGCATTGGTTGCTGTGGTATTAGTCATCGACAAGTCTTTGGGAACAGCAATTTTTGCTTTTTTGCGAAAGTAGGCAGAGCGAGAATTCCGCTTTCTCTTTGGTTGCTTGCCACTAGTATTGATGGAAATCGAAGTTGTCTGAGGGGATATAATAGGGATAGAGTTGTGCGGACTGAGAGGTGTGGATGGGGTTCCCTCATCTATGTTTTCTAGGGCTGGAGGGAAAATAGCAGGGATCGGGGAGTGATGGACGTCGACCTGAGTAACTATACAATGAGGGCGGGCAGGTCGCTCAGGAGTAACTGAAGTAGCTATATGGCCTAAAGAGGATTTTTTGGAAAGTGCGATGACTTGGGACACTCTTCTGGCAGCTTCCAATTCTAACGAGACCCGGGTTTGGAGTTTAGATATCTCTTCGTCTATGGCGATGTTGGTGCGGGTAATGAAGTCATCCATGGGGCCACTGATTTGTGACCCACCTCTAGAGGTCTTACTACGAGTTACCCTTGTATTCATAGCGCTTGGGGCGCGGGGATGAAGATAGGTGTTTACCTTTATGTTATAGAAGTAGTTTGAGGGATATCGAGCGAAAGGGGGTGGGCCAGTCCAGTCCTCTCTGTCCTCGAACGGCCTCAAATGGCCCGCTCTTCGCCCCGCAGCTGCGTCCCGCGCTGCGGGAGTTTGCATCTGTTATGTAGGGGGAGTGTTAGGCGGGGGGCGGGCCAGCAGGGAGAGCGGACCGTCAGCTGTTTCCCGGTCTCGCAGGGACTCCTGGTCACTGGAGTCCCTGCACGCTCGCAGCCCCGCCGAGCCTCTCACCCGGACCGCCTTGGGAAACCTCCTCAATGCTCGCTGTTCACACCAAGCCGAAGCGGCACCCGCGGAGCGGGTGCGGCGAGAAGTGGAGCCGGTCTGCAGGGTACGCTTGCGCTGACACACACCGTCAGTTTCCAAGTGCCTCCGTTGTGGAATTAGAACAGATGTCCCACAGGTGGAGGGTAGAGTGCGCCTTTATTCAGCTACGATGACCGGGGGGCGGGCCAGCAGGGAGAGCGGACCGTCAGCTGTTTCCCGGTCTCGCAGGGACTCCTGGTCACTGGAGTCCCTGCACGCTCGCAGCCCCGCCGAGCCTCTCACCCGGACCGCCTTGGGAAACCTCCTCAATGCCCGCTGTTCACACCAAGCCGAAGCGGCACCCGCGGAGCGGGTGCGGCGAGAAGTGGAGCCGGTCTGCAGGGTACGCTTGCGCTGACACACACCGTCAGTTTCCAAGTGCCTCTGTTGTGGAATTAGAACAGATGTCCCACAGGTGGAGGGTAGAGTGCGCCTTTATTCAGCTACGATGGGCGGGGGCCGGGCCAGCAGGGAGAGCGGACCGTCAGCTGTTTCCCGGTCTCGCAGGGACTCCTGGTCACTGGAGTCCCACGCACGCTTGCAGCCCCGCCGAGCCTCTCACCCGGACCGCCTTGGGAAACCTCCTCAATGCCCGCTGTTCACACCAAGCCGAAGCGGCACCCGCGGAGCGGGTGCGGCGAGAAGTGGAGCCGGTCTGCAGGGTACGCTTGCGCTGACACACACCGTCAGTTTCCAAGTGTCTCCGTTGTGGAATTAGAACAGATGTCCCCAACATGTAGGTACCAATGCAGAGTCTAAAAATAAAAATACACCGTTTTGTTTGTAGATATCTTGCATGTTGTTTCAGAAGTTATTGTGGTATATGGAATTCATAGCGTAGTCTGTCAGGAAAGCAGAAACACCATGGAGGCAGGAGATGATAAAGAGATGTTAAATACACATTGGAGATAATATAGTGGAAGAAAGGAAGTAACTATGAGCAAACTTACTATGTAATACAAAAAAGTTGCACAGTATATTTAAAGTCTAATTTTACATTATAATCAATTTGCTACTAGTTTAAAAAATACATATAAAAATGAATAATGTCTCAAACAATTTTTGAATTATTAAATATAAATTTATTTTTCTGATTCGTTTTCAAAATTAAAAAGATCTTCTAATAATTCATTGTCAGAATTTTTCTCATTTTCAATTAGGTAATCTACTGATTCTACACATTGCAGAAGTTCAAAGTCCTGTGATTCATCAAAGAATTCAGAGTCAATTTCTGTATCTTTGTTGCTTTCTGCAACAATTTCGAAGTTATTTTTTTTCTCTCCTTCCATTTTTGTGCTGTAAAATGAATTTTAAAAAAATATATCAGTACAGATAGGGCACTGTTGGGTTTAAGTACAGACAGGTAGTTTGGTTTTTTAAACAGTGATTTTATCTTTGGGCAGTGTATGGTATCAGACTGGAAGTAGAAATATTAAAAAATGTATGTGATAAAGCCTAAGTCAATTCTTAATTATACAAGACAAGCCTAACTCCATCCATAACTAAAACATAAAAGTCTATCTTATTCTATAAGCATTACAGAGGGATAGTATATAACTATCAGAAAATGTTTTCCTAATTAACTTAAAGTGCAGAACATACTTCAGTTTTTAAAATAACATCTTACCTTTCAAAAAGAAGTTTAAGTTCTCAGTTGAAATGCACTTGATATGTACTTCAGGAAGTAGTAGTCAAAATGGCTGTGTTTCTCTCTCTTTCTTTATATATATTCAGGTACATAACCAATCAAATGTCATGAAATAATAGAAGATATTGAAAGTAGTATTTTGATTGGTTGTCAATTCTAACACTTTATAAGTGTTTTTGTTAGGTAATTTACCTCAGGATATTTAGTCAGGCTTACAGCATAATTTTCTCAATGGAATTCCATCAAATTTGGGTAAATGGTAGGGACTGCTATGTAGTAGGGCCTATTCTATATTTGATGAAAGTGTCTGTAGTGGTTTTTCTGTAAATTACTTTCCCACCTGTTTTTTATCGAGCGCTTACCGGTACGCGAACCGGCAGCGTTACGGGAGTCCTCCATTTTGTGTATGGGTAGAATTGAGACATAAGAGGGAGGACAAACAATGTTAATGAGTAGAAGGGGGCACGGTAGACACTTTGTGACCCTCTAGGTTTTCTGAGGGGGGATTAGGATGCTGATATATGCAAAAATAAAAAAATAAAAATTTGGAAAATTTCGCGGGCGGAGCGCCCAGTAAGCGCACCAGTAAGCGAACCGGGGAGCGTACTTTGGTGAAAAAAAAAAGTTAGAAAAAGATAAACGTTTTGAATGATCAGAGGTAGGGTAGCTCTGAAAAGAGTTTTGGGTTCTGTGGCTAATTTAGGTACCTACAAGTAGGTTCCAATGCACACTTTTGAATAAAGGACGAATATTCTATTCCCTAGATCGGGGAAGTGCACACCATCTCTTCTGTAGATGTCTTGAATGTTGTAACACAAGTTATTGTTGTATAATAAACCCATTCCATAGTCTCTCATGTAAGCATGTAGTGTAGTTCCTAGTTTCCCACTAGGCCCTTGGAATAACATAAACAGTAGTATCGACGTGGAACTGCGGATATTCCAGGCCTCCACTGACTATGCTAAACTTAATTGGGTGTGTTACCAACTAGCTCAGAGGTCACTGGAAACTTTCTTCTCTGCATAGGAAGTGATCAGCTTCCCTGGCACAGACAAGAAGGGATTCAGCTTTCCAACAACCGTGCAACATGACAACTTTGCTCCTCAGATCAAGAGTCAATCTCTAGGGTCGTGTGAAACAATAGACAGGTATTTCACTCAGTCAGTTTAGTGCAGTTTACTTTCACGAGATGTAGAGAATAGAGAGACGGGCGTTTGTCAATAAAGGGTTAACATTTATTGAACAGTCTTTCTTCTCGTACAAGAGAAATGTATTGCTACAATTGCAAGACTTGTTATGATAAAAAGTACGTACAGTAAGATAAGGATTGCGAAATAATACTGTAAAAGCATTGATATGGTTTCTTAGCCATACAATGGTTAAAAGTAATAAAACATATATACATTCATATATACATTAGGCTAACATACTCAACTGGTGCTTCTAACTAAGCCTACCCCAGTGTGCCTGACCTAAGCCTAACACGTGGAAGGGGAGTAAGTAAGTAGCTTTAAGTTAAGTTGGTTTTGCCAAGGTTTGCTTCAAGAATTCTCGTCTAAGGGTTTAGTCAACACCATACCTCTGAATAGAATGATGGAAGTCTGGTATTTCCTTCAGGGGGCACTCAATATCCCAGTCACCCGCGAGGGCAGACCGGAAACGCTGGAGGTGGATTTCTCTGCAGGAGAAAGGCAGCGGCTCTTCTTCAGCGCCATGGGAGGAGGAGGGGGGACAGCGTCCGCGGCAGCTGGAATCTGCTGGGCTCTTCGCAGAGGGACGGCTGTTCAGCTCCTAAGCGTACTGCACCATCGTTCGCGCTTTAGCAGCGATAATGGTATCAGTAGCTTCACCACCAAGGGACAACAGCAGCAGCGTACTGCCTGCTGCAGCAATGGGATGTACAACAGGGTGCACAGCAGCTTACAACAGCACGACAGCTCTCATTGCTTAAGGCAACGTTGGTAATATTTATACCTGACAGGTGCCGGGTTTGAGGCAAGTTTGCTGGACATAAGACGTCAATTAAAGATGTCACTAGGAAGTGATAGTTATCAGTTGCTCATTAGAGTTCCATTAGTAATCAAAACACAGCAAGCGGGGATTTCCAGGTTTGCTGAGTTTTTATCTTGTTGAAGAACTCGGAGTGTTAATCTAGGAATATCAGATAGTGACTTCTGCTCTGTCATTGCACTAATTGGTTGCAAAGGAAGTGGCAGAGAACTATTCTGGAATGTGGCTCTGTTCGTGTGAGGCCAGAGATGACTTTCTGAAAATCTCACTTGAACGGTTATGCCAATATAGGGAATAAATGGATTAATAGCCGAATAGGGGCATAAGGTCGCAGTATCGATCAGGAACCTAGATAAACACGCAACAAGCAGAAACAGATTTATTCACATGTTTCCGTGCTTTCTCAAATTGTGGAAAAAATTGGTTGGACCACTTACATTTCTGTCTTTGACATATATTGGAATATACCAAGGCAGTTTGGGGAAAAAGTGTCATCAATTGAAGAAAGATGTTCTTTAAAAGCATTTCCAGACCAACCCCAGTCATAGTGCCCAAATAATATATATATATATATATATATATATATATTAACTGGAAAAAATGTTACAGGGTTGTTATAATTAGGCTAAGATTTCATTTGTGGAAATCCAGTGAAACTCAGCAGTTGAAGTTACCTGAGCTAACTATAACTTAGACCCATGCAATACAAAGCGTATGACCTCACATGCTACATCACTCTTGACATGGTCAGTGACATCACTGATGATGACATCTTAAATGACATGACTGATGACATCATCAAGTGAGTGTAAGTGTAAGAGTTTAAGGATGCTAAACATATATATATATTACCTACTGGCGGTCGTCAGTAGGTATATATAGTTAGGATTTTTTCTCTATGGAACTTTTGAAAATTCTATGTCTAATAACTTTGGCGTCTGTGGACGGAATCGGCTGAAATTCTCAGGAAAATGGCACATTTTGTTTCTGAGCAGCCCCATAAAATATGGTGGGGTTCCGTCAAGGGGGGGCCGAGAAAAAAGGGGGGTCCCAAAACGCGTTTTTCCCATTCATTTTTCTATAGGGCCTTTGGCCTCACTTTTAGCTCGAACGGCTGAATGGATTTACATGAAACTTGGCAAAATTATAGGGACTGTTAGCCCGATGTGCCTTTGCTGGGTCTCAATATATGTGCTCCAGTGGATTTTGAGAAATTAACGTTTGAAAAAACAGATATATCTGTGACAGCGTCCCAGATAGCGCTCCAGATCGCGTACTTTTCGCGTAACGGAGCTTTGCGTAGCGAAGCTGATTGGCTCTCCGGTGTCTGTCAACATTCTAAACAGTCCGGTGCGGCCGCCATCTTGTCTCTCGGTAGGATCGAGAGACAAGAGGAGGAGAAAAACGAAGGGGGAATTTAATGAAAGGGGGCAAGGTAGACCCCTCTTGACCCCTTAGGAATGATGTTGGGGTTATTAAAGGGTCCCGTGGGGCAAATAATAAAAATTTGATTTTTCGCGGTAGAAGCGCTTCTCGGTTCACGAACCGGGTCGCAAACTGTTAGCGAAACGTGAATTTTGTGTTTCGATTTAATTAAATTACTCGGCATAAGGGGGTACGGGAGACGTATCCTGACCCCTTATGTTTTCTGAGGGTGGCTGAGGAGGCTCATATATGTTGATACATGTCTTCCAGCGGCTGTGCGTGAGCGGTTTTTTTTTTTGCTGCGTGACGTCTGTTAACGTTCGATTCGATGGAAATCAGGAATTGTTGACCGCCATTTTGTCACTGCGAGTAAATATTTTGTTAAAAACTAATTGTTATAAATTAATCCTTATTGATAAACATTGTCTGCGCCATCTTGCCTTTTTTGCAATGCCACACTTTTGTTGAGAACGGCAGCCATTTTAGATGCCTTGACCAGACCCACTCTCTGCACGCCGCCGATCCTCAGCATGGCTCCCCACCCTCGCAAGCATCTCCCCCACGCACTGGTCACCCCCGCTCTCTCTCTCATGCATGGGCCAGAAACCTCTTCCCATCTGCGCTGTTCTTCTCTGAGAATCACACCCTGTGCCCGCCCGACACCTCCCTTTCACCCTATTCACTACCGCACCCTCTGACACTCCTCTTCCTCTGTGTCCGATTGTCCAGACCGGGCCCAGGCTATCACCTAGCCCTGCAGATGTAGTTTATGGCCCCAGCTGTAGAGAATCACCCCTCTTCAAAGGAGTTACAGTAGATCAAGGCCCCCACCCGATGAGATCCGTCACACCACACGCGTTCCTACTATCTGATAACCATCCTGTATTGTGCTTGGGGAGGGGATTCTCACTGTGAGGGTGTGTGGGTCCGAGCCTGAAGCGGAAGATTCCAGGGATGCCTCTTTGTACATCAAAGTTTTTACAATTATGTGTCACATTATAAATATATTAAGTACAGAGTAGGTGGTCTGCACACCGATATTTAAAGTTTTGTCATTACTTTTTCACCATTGTTGCTTTTCTTTGCGTGCAACCCAGGTAGTGCTTGCCCTAATGCACTCATTAAAATACATCGTTATGGGGAGCATAAAACATTATGCTCCACTCCCAGGTGCACTGCATATCAAAATGTTTAAACCACAGTTTTTTTACTCCTTCCTGTTTGTCAAGTTTAATCCATGTTTTTTTCAATATTCCTTTTTCTTCATAATTTCCACATCATGTCCCATTTGCCTCTTAGGAAGCTTCACATATTTTCACGTGTCCATCCAGACGTTCGTTAAAAATACGCTCCAAGTGCAACCAAAAGTTCCGAGCAGCATGTTTTTATTTAAAGCCCAATGCATTTCGGGCTGCGTCACCAGCCCTTCGTCAGGGGTCGCTACAAAGTAACCAATAGAAAAGAACCTATCAGTCGTGGATATTGCATCAAGTACATAACATCGTTCGTTGAGTGCGCGTTAACATACCATTAAAATAATAATATTTACAGGTGAATTAGAGCCTAGTGCAAAAATTACGTGAGTTGACTTTCTCTGTTCACACTAGTGTTTTAAGTCATTTTATAAGCCCCTTCTGCCGACCAAATCACACTTACTTTACTTTGAACATCCCTTAGCACGATTACGTTCATATTTATGACATTCTCACCTCCCTCCCAGATAGCATCACCGTTTCACTAATTTATTACACACTAACAAACGTTTTCAAGATACTCGTGCGCTCAGTCTTCTTAATAACAAGAAAGCTCTACTCCGTTATTCTAAACTAACAGGCATTTAGAAACTTTTTTGCTTATCCTCTAAAACTTAGTTTTTCCTCGTACCTGCTCATTATGTTCTCTGTGTGCCGCGCGGCTACCGCTGTCAACGGCCAAAGTGATTTCGTGCATCAAGACCCTTTCTGACAACCCTCATTTAACACCAGCGTGCTCCGCCCCCTCATTCGGCCTATTAACTCCTCCCAATCATTTTGCCTATAACACTACGACTCCCGGCATTCAGTTGTGAATATCATGAAATTCAACGTTCTGCAATCTACTATTGTCCCAGCATAAAAACATTTGACATGCAATATCGTCTTAAATGAAATGTTGTTCGGAACTCAAAGTGTGGAGTATGTTACTTGTTGACTAATTCATTATACATTTGTGTATTTGTCCAGGGTGCAAGAACCAACGGGGGGCATTAATTCATTAAGTACAGAGTAGGTGGTCTGAAGAAAAAGGAATATTGAAAAAAACATGGATTAAACTTGACAAACAGGAAGGAGTAAAAAAACTGTGGTTTAAACATTTTGATATGCAGTGCACCTGGGAGTGGAGCATAATGTTTTATGCTCCCCATAACGATGTATTTTAATGAGTGCATTAGGGCAAGCACTACCTGGGTTGCACGCAAAGAAAAGCAACAATGGTGAAAAAGTAATGACAAAACTTTAAATATCGGTGTGCAGACCACCTACTCTGTACTTAATGAATTAATGCCCCCCGTTGGTTCTTGCACCCTGGACAAATACACAAATGTATAATGAATTAGTCAACAAGTAACATACTCCACACTTTGAGTTCCGAACAACATTTCATTTAAGACGATATTGCATGTCAAATGTTTTTATGCTGGGACAATAGTAGATTGCAGAACGTTGAATTTCATGATATTCACAACTGAATGCCGGGAGTCGTAGTGTTATAGGCAAAATGATTGGGAGGAGTTAATAGGCCGAATGAGGGGGCGGAGCACGCTGGTGTTAAATGAGGGTTGTCAGAAAGGGTCTTGATGCACGAAATCACTTTGGCCGTTGACAGCGGTAGCCGCGCGGCACACAGAGAACATAATGAGCAGGTACGAGGAAAAACTAAGTTTTAGAGGATAAGCAAAAAAGTTTCTAAATGCCTGTTAGTTTAGAATAACGGAGTAGAGCTTTCTTGTTATTAAGAAGACTGAGCGCACGAGTATCTTGAAAACGTTTGTTAGTGTGTAATAAATTAGTGAAACGGTGATGCTATCTGGGAGGGAGGTGAGAATGTCATAAATATGAACGTAATCGTGCTAAGGGATGTTCAAAGTAAAGTAAGTGTGATTTGGTCGGCAGAAGGGGCTTATAAAATGACTTAAAACACTAGTGTGAACAGAGAAAGTCAACTCACGTAATTTTTGCACTAGGCTCTAATTCACCTGTAAATATTATTATTTTAATTGTATGTTAACGCGCACTCAACGAACGATGTTATGTACTTGATGCAATATCCACGACTGATAGGTTCTTTTCTATTGGTTACTTTGTAGCGACCCCTGACGAAGGGCTGGTGACGCAGCCCGAAATGCATTGGGCTTTAAATAAAAACATGCTGCTCGGAACTTTTGGTTGCACTTGGAGCGTATTTTTAACGAACGTCTGGATGGACACGTGAAAATATGTGAAGCTTCCTAAGAGGCAAATGGGACATGATGTGGAAATTATGAAGAAAAAGGAATATTGAAAAAAACATGGATTAAACTTGACAAACAGGAAGGAGTAAAAAAACTGTGGTTTAAACATTTTGATATGCAGTGCACCTGGGAGTGGAGCATAATGTTTTATGCTCCCCATAACGATACATTATAAATATATAGCACTCCAACAAAGTAGTAGGATTATAATAACTAATAAATATATACAACGCAACAAAAACAGTAAATACATTTAAACATTTTTTTGAAAAAAGAAGCAACAATGGTCAGTAGCAGTGTTTTGGGCGAATAGTCCAAAGGCAGCACAACGTGCTGAGTTCTGGACGGCACCCAGGTGATGTTACCTGGGTGCCGCACTGGTTTTTGGTATCCTACAATGCAGCTCCGAAAAATGGCGTGGGGCGTCCCGGGGGGTGCGGGGGGAGGCCTCGTCAGTAGCTGTCTGTTGTGCGAAGAGCACCACCATCTCGTAGCTCAGTCGTGGCCATTCCACGAGCAATCATGGCAGCCGCTCCCCACCAGAAGCCTGCGGGAGTCGGGGGCCCCCAAGACTTTTGTAGAATCTTCAAGGCTCAGTGGACGCTTTCGAGAATGGGGCCCAAGCCCTAGCAGACAAGCGTCCGAGTTCCAAGGTGTCCCAGGGCCATTTTAGTGGACCACGCCCAAATCTGAAGAGCCGGCCACCATTTTGAGAGTCCTGTGGCAGCTGCCTATCGCTGCATCGCAAGAGCGGGAGCAACTCAACTACATTGTGAGCGAGACGCTGTAGTCGCAAGAGCGGGCGGTAAACAGCTGAATGGCGGAAGAGGCACAGTGTAGCAAAAGCGGGCGGAATGGCTACTGAAACGGTAAAGGGGCGCCCCACTACAGTGTGTCTTCAGGTCAAACGGATTGCGGGACAAGGTCCAGAATGGAAGAGTCATCAAAAGGCAAAAAGTTCTGCCGGACCCCGGGAGCCGGCCGCCTATGTCGGGGGTGATCTTAGGCCACACCAGGGCAACACAACTTGGGGAGGGGCAGGAGCCAAGCGCCCCCTCCCAGTCCGCGCCACCACACCGTATGTTGTAAATCTGAAGCCATCGTTCTACAAACTCTCAACCAGCCTTGGATGGAAAAATCTTGAAGAATGTACAAACTGAAAACCAGTTTTTGTCTGCATAGCATCAGCAGCAACGCTTGCTATCAGAGTGCATGAGTTTCATGCTCGATCGATTGAGTCAGTGATGTCATCAGTGATGTCACTGACCATGTCATGAATGATGTAATATGTGACATCATCAGCAGTGGGTTGCGGGTGCGCAATATATAGTTATTGCATCTAACTATATATGCAAATTTCTATGGTTTTGTGCGAGTAAATTAAGGTTTTGTAAATGCTAATCCCTAACTATATATGGGCTAAAACCTATGGTTTTTTCAGTGAATATATATATATATATATATATATATATATTCACTGAAAAAACCATAGGTTTTACACCAGTTATAGTTACCTGGAAATTTTACTGACATAAAACCATTGAAATTCCCACGTTATAGTTAGTTGGACTCACTATAACTTGCGCGCCTGCAATGCACTGCTGATGACATCACATATTACATCACTCATGACATGGTCAGTGACATTACTCATGACATCACTGATGACACCATCCAGTGAATGTGTGTCTTTCTGAAAAATAAATATGTTTTATATATGTATATGTAAAGGTCGATGGAAGAATAAATGTTTTAATAATTGTTTAAATGGATGTTTTTTAAAAAAAAGTTGATTGGTTACCTGGCTTATTAAATGTATCTTAGTGAATACATATATTAGCGAATAATTTTTAAATATTTAAATATATGTATCAGTGTTTCACTTTGTGTATAAGTGGCAGCATGGGTTGGTGAGTAGCTACATGTGTGTGTATAGGGGTTATTAGATGTTTTTGTTAGTATCAGTATGAGTGTCTGTATGGTTTGGTGGGGGTATTACTTAGCACATAGAGGCATCAATGACTGACTCACTGTTTGTATGTGTTTTGAAGACAGCATATGTGCAGGACTCTATGGGTGGATGAGTGTGTATATGTGTGTGTTATTGAGTGAATGACTGTGTCACTAGTGTCTTTATCAGTAACGACATATGTTTTAATCTAGTATATGTGAGTATTGATGTATATAAGTGAGTATATGTGAGAGTGAGAGATTGTAAGAGTTCCTGTTTAATTAAGTATGTGTTTCTATAAGTGATTGTTTAAGAGAGTAAGTATGTGTAAGTTCCCTTAAAAGTAAGGTGGTAGTGGGTGCATAGTTGTATATGCAAATAAATGGATGTTCAATAGTTTATTTGCATGTGTGAGTATGTGTGTGAGTAACTTTTGGATGACTGTTGGTGTGTAACAGGATGTACAGGTGTATCACTACATATGATGAGTGAGTATATGTATGAGTGACTATATAGAACTGTTTTTGAATGAGTGGATGTGTATATAGATGGTGGAATTACTGAATTGTTTGTTGTAACTGGTATGGGTATCGCTACTTTTTTGAAAATGTTAAATACTATTTTTGAATATGTGTTTCAAGGCTTATATTACACTGAAAGGAGGTCTGTCACTCTGTCACAAGGATAGTGTCATCAGTGATGTCATGAGTGATGTCACTGACCATGTCATGAGTGATGTAATATGTGACATCATCAGCAGTGCATTGCAGGCGTGCAAGTTATAGTGAGTCCAACTAACTATAACGTGGGAATTTCAATGGGTTTATGTCAGTAAAATTTCCAGGTAACTATAACTGGTGTAAAACCTATGGTTTTTTCAGTGAATTTAATAGGTTTTTTAAATGATAATTCCTAACTATAACTGGTGTGAAACCTATGGTTTTTTCAGTGAATTTCATAGGTTTTTTAAATGCTAATTCCTAACTATAATTGGTGTGAAACCTATGGTTTTTTCAGTGAATTTAATAGGTTTTTTAAATGCTAATTCCTAACTATAACTGGTGTGAAACCTATGGTTTTTTCAGTGAATTTAATAGGTTTTTTAAATGCTAATTCCTAACTATAACTGGTGTGAAACCTATGGTTTTTTCAGTGAATTTAATAGGTTTTTTAAATGCTAATTCCTAACTATAACTGGTGTGAAACCTATGGTTTTTTCAGTGAATTTCATAGGTTTTTTAAATGCTAATTCCTAACTATAACTGGTGTGAAACCTATGGTTTTTTCAGTGAATTTCATAGGTTTTTTAAATGCTAATTCCTAACTATAACTGGTGTGAAACCTATGGTTTTTTCAGTGAATTTCATAGGTTTTTAAATGCTAATTCCTTTCTATATCGAGTTTCTAACCTTTTTTATTTACAATTTGCTGTTTTGTGTAAGTATTCATTTTTGATTTTATTTTTATATAATTTTTTTCTCTTGCGCTCTGGGTGCGCGCTCCGGTAAGCTCTCCGGTAAGCTCTCCGGTAAGCTCTCCGGTAAGCTCACCGGTAAGCTCTCCGGAAAGCGCACCCAGAGCGCTACTTTCGTTCGTGAAAAAAAATATGAATGAAAAGTTCATAATAATGCAAAACATTTTGTACCATACAAATAAAATCAGTTTTTTTTTATAAGGAAAATGATTATGCATTTCCGTAAAAGTTTGATGACGTCACTTCGGCGCGCAACGTAAGCGCCCTCGGAACGCCTACGTTTGCACCGCGTAAACGCACCCGGAAGCGCCTACGTTCGCGCCATGTATGCGCCCCGGAAGCGCCTACGTTCGTGCCGCGTGTGCGCACCCGGAAGCGCTCCGGAGTGCGCAGCATAAGCCCGTCGGGTCATGAGACCTTAAAATAACACTTTTCATTGGTTGCTAACATTTTTTTTGACAAAGAATGAAATCCCCACCCATTTCCTTCACTTCTTCTTTCACTTTTGTGACTGCAAGACCTGCCTTTTTGCTCCTTGGTTTTACAATGGCTGCCAGGCAATCCAGCAGTGAGGATGACCCAGAATTTATTAATGAAGAGCCTCCTCAACGAAAAGTTAAGGAACATTACATTTGGAAATTTTTTGATATCCCACCTGGACAAAAAAAGGTAAATGCTCCAAAAGTGCAGTGCAGGATCTGCAAAGAAGAGCTGTCACGAGGTAACCCTTTGAAAAAGTACTCTTTTGGGAACTTCACAAGAATCCGGCATGTGCAGAGGAAGCACCCCCAAAATTTTGCCCGGGAAAGTGTCAGGGCTCTGGCACAAGAGGTTCCCAGTGATGTGGCCTCTACATCCACCGGAGGAGCAACTTCTTCTGGGAGGGGGCAATCACAGGAGCAGGTGCCAAACATTCAACCTGCATTTAACCATGGTGTCCTCAGATGCAGATACTGCAATCAACTCCTCACCTATGGGGAGCAAAGTGTCCAGCTCATGGTTCGAGCATTGGAGAACCATCGCTGCCCTTCCCACCCCTAATTTTGTTGGGGTTTTTTGCTCCTGTTGAGCAGTTTCCATTTCCTGTTTTTGTTCCTGTTTAGAAAAAAGAAGAAAACCAAAAGTTCTTTTCAGAACTACCTCCAATTCTCATCAAAGAGCTATATTCTTAAAAAAATGAAAAATAGTAAGTGAAATAGAGTGCATTGATAATGGAAAGGAGAATGAGTAAGAAAGAACAGAAAGGTATGAGAGGAAAAAGGAAGTGAAGGAGGACTGAAAGAAGGTGAGTGTTAGGAAAGAAAGTTATGAGAAGAAGAGTGAATATGGGGAATGTTGATATTCAATGAAAATGTTGAAAAGGAACAGGAGTGTTGAAGGATAAGAAAAGATGCATTGCTGGAGTTGAAAGTAGAAGGCCTCATTTATGAAGCCATGCGTCACTTTAACGCCACCAAAGCATCACTTTTTGTGACACAACAGTCCAATAAAAAAAGCACCTTATTTATTCATATTTACAAAGTGGCGTTTCTAGGTAAATACATCACTTTGTAAACCCCTGTGCCACATTATTCCTACGTCAGGTGTAATGTATGCAAAAGGGACGTGTTGACGCAAGAAAGGGTCGCAGAGGTGACACAGTGAATAAACTGGAGGCCTCATTTCTGAAAAGTGACGCATCGCTACGTGAAAACAGCGATGCGTCACTTTTCTGGGCGCACTCCTTATGACATTCCAGATATGTCCTATTTAATTTATGACTAATCAATTTGCAAGGAGTTACAGATACGTCAGTATTTCTGACGTATCTGTAAACAAAAAAGTGACGCATTGCTGGAGTGCGTCACAAAAGTGACGCAACTCCAGTAATGCGTTTCACATGGGGAAAGCACCATGTGAAAGATCTTGCGTCAGTCTTACACCTGCTGTGAGGCAGGCGCAAGATTTTGGCGCAACAGCATCCTAAAAGTGACGCAGTGAAATCTCATAGATTTCACTGCGTCGCTATTACCAAGCTTTTTGCAGGGGAACGCCCCCTCTGCATACATTATACCTGACGCAGGTATAATGTGGCGCAGGGTTTTAAAAAGTGACCCATCTACCTAGATGCGTCACTTTTTAAATATAGCGCAACGAGGCGCATTTTTTTACACCGCTGGTGCGATGCGTCACTTTTCTGTGCGCACTCCTTACGACATTCCAGATGTGTCATATTTAATGTATGACGAATCATGTCGCAAGGAGTTACAGATACGTCAGTATTTCTGACGTATCTGTAAACACAAAAGTGGCGCATTGCTGGAGTGCGTCACAAAAGTGACGCAACTCCAGTAATGCGTCCTTTCACATGTGGAAAGCACCATGTGAAAGGTCTTGCGTCAGTCTTACACCTGCTGTGAGGCAGGCGCAATATTTTGACGCAACAGCATCCTAAAAGTGACGCAGTGAAATCTCATTGATTTCACTGCGTTGCTATTACCAAGCTTTTTGTGTGGGAACGCCCCCTCTGCATACATTATACCTGACGCAGGTATAATGTGGCACAGGGTTTTAAAAAGTGACCAATCTACCTAGATGCGTCACTTTTTAAATATAGCGCAACGAGGCGCATTTTTTTACACCGCTGGTGCGTCACAAAAAGTGACGCACAGGCGGCGCAAAACTGGCAGCGCAAGGAGTTCATAAATATGGTCCTGGATTTCCCCCTTACTTCGCTCCCTGGTGCGCGTACCGGGTGCTCCCCCCGCGCAAATCGAAAAAAATATTTTTTTTAAATGCCCCGCGGGACCCTATATTAGCCCCCACATTAAACCTAGGGGGTCAGGAGGGGGTCTACCCTGCCCCCTTATGGTCAATTCCCCCCTTTGTTTTTGCCACCTCTTGTGGCTCGATTTTACCGAGACACAAGATGGCGGCCGCTCCAGACTGTTTAGAATGTTTACAGACACCCAAGAGCCAATCAGCTTTCTGCGCGCAAGTCACGTGGCGCGCCCGGTGCGCTCCCCGGTGCGCGTACCGGGGCGCGCCTATAGATATATATATTTTTTTTAACCTAAATTACTCAAAATCCACTGGAGCACATATCTTGAGACATAGCAAAGGCACATCGGGCTACCAGTCCCTACAATTTTGCCAAGTTTGGTGTAAATCCATTCAGCCGTTCGAGCTAAAAGTGAAATTGACCGCCCTATGGAAATTAACATGGGGAAAACGCGTTTTGGGACCCCCCTTTTATCTCGGGCCCCACTTCCACTTGACGAATCCCCCCTAAACTTTCAGGGAAGGACAGGGGCGCCGCAAGGCCATCTTGAGGAAATTTTCAGGCAGATTCGTCAACCCGCGCCAAAGTTATTCCAAATAGAATTTTGAGATTTAACATTGAAAAAATCCTAACTATAACTACCTACTGGCGACCGCCAGTAGGTAATATATATATATATGTATTTATATAAAAGTTCAGTTAGTATACAAGGTGCACTACTGCTGAGTGATACTACTTCTAACATATATTACGTGACTTGCCTGTGTGACTGTATCCTTGTGCGTAAGTGGCTGTATTGATGAGCGAGTGGATGTCTGAATGGCTGAATGAGTGACTGACTCAGTTTGTAATTGGCTGGATGGGTGAGTGAGCGGCTGTTTGAGTGGGTGTTTGGGCAAATGAGTGTGTGTGCTTGGGTATATTGGAGAGTGGCTGTATGGGTGTGTGAATGGGTGTGTCACTGATTCTGTAGGTAAATAAGTGGGTATTCAAGTAGCTGTACGCTGTATGGGTGAGTGTGTGGCTATGTGAGTGGCTTTATGGGTGAATGATCGGTTCTGTGAGTGGCTGTGCGAGTGAATGAGTGGGTGTGTGAGTGCCTCTTTGGAGGAGTAAGTGAATATCTAAGCACTGGTGTGGGTCTGTGAATGGGTTTGTGAGGGGTTGTGTGGGTGTGTGAGTGAGTTTATGAGTGCTTGTTTGAGTGAGTGAGTGGCTGTGTTGAGAGGCTGTATGGGTAAGTGAGTGGGTGGGTCAGTGACTGTGTATGTAAATAAATGGGTATTCAGGTAGCTGTGTGGGTGAGTGAATGGTTGTGTGAGTGGCTGTGCAAGTTAGTGAGTGGGTGTGTGATTGCCTCTTTGGTGGAGTGAGTGAATATGTGAGCACTGGTATGGGTCTGAAATTGGGTATGTGAGGGGGTGTGTTAGTAGGTATATGAGGGATTTGTAAGGTGGTATTAACGGGTGTGTGATTGCGTCTGTGTATGATGTCATCAGTGATGTAATTTGAGATGTAATAAAAAATGATGCAATCAATCAATCAATCAATCAGTGACACTTATAAAGCGCGCTACATACCCGTAGGGTCTCAAGGCGCTGGGGAGGGGGGGTGCCGCTACTGCTCGAACAGCCAGGTCTTCAGCTTCTTCCTGAAGGAGAGGTGGTCTTGGGTCAGGCGCAGGTCGGACGGGAGGGAGTTCCAGGTCTTGGCGGCCAGGTAGGAGAAGGACCTTCCTCCTGTAGTCGCTCTTCGGATGCGGGGGACGGCGGCGAGGGCGTGGTTGGCTGATCGGAGGTGGCGTTTGGGAGCGTAGAAGTTGACTCGGCTGTTGAGGTAGCTCGGGCCTTGGTCGTGTAGGGCTTTGTGTGCGTGGGTGAGGAGGCGGAAGGTGATTCTCTTGTTGATGGGGAGCCAGTGAAGGTCTCTCAGATGACCGGAGATGTGGCTGGATCGTGGGATGTCGAGGATGAGTCTGGCTGAGGCGTTTTGGATCCGCTGGAGTCTCTTCTGGAGCTTGGCGGTGGTCCCGGCGTAGAGGGCGTTGCCGTAGTCCAGTCGGCTGGTGACGAGGGCCTGGGTGACGGTCTTCCTGGTCTCTGCGGGGATCCACCAAAAGATCTTTCGTAGCATGCGTAGGATGTTGAAGCACGCCGAGGAGACGCTGTTGACTTGCCTGGTCATGGAGAGGGAGGAGTCCAGGATGAAGCCCAGGTTTCGTGCATGGTCTGTCGGTTTGGGTGCGGTGCCCAGGGCGGGAGGCCACCAGGAGTCGTCCCAGGCGGAGGGTGAAGAGCCCAGGATGAGGACCTCCGTCTTGTCCGAGTTCAGTTTCAGGCGGCTGGTCGTCATCCACTCGGCTACCTCTTTCATCCCTTCGTGCAGGTTGGCTCTGGCGGCGGCGGGGTTGTTGGTCAGGGAGAGGATCAGCTGGGTGTCGTCGGCGTAGGAGATGATGCTGAGGTGGTGTTTGCGTACGATGGCCGCGAGGGGGCTCATGTAGACGTTGAAGAGGGTGGGGCTCAGTGATGATCCTTGGGGGACGCCGCAGATGACTTCGGAGGCCTCTGACTTGTACGGTGGTAGGCGGACTCGCTGTGTTCTTCCGTCGAGGAAGGAGATGATCCATTCCAGCGCCTTGTCCTGGATACCGATGTTGCTGAGGCGCCGTGTTAGGGTGCGGTGGCAGACCGTGTCGAATGCCGCGGAGAGGTCTAGGAGGATGAGGGCCGCTGTTTCTCCCTTGTCCATCAGGGCTCGGATGTCATCGGTGGCGGCGATGAGGGCGGTCTCGGTGCTGTGTTTGGCTCGGAAGCCGGACTGTGAGGGGTCGAGGGATCCGTTCGTCTCGAGGAAGGCGGCCATCTGCTTGTTGACGGTCTTCTCGATGACTTTGGCTGGAAACGGTAGAAGCGAGATGGGGCGGTAATTCTTGAGGTCGGTGGGGTCCGCTGTTGGTTTTTTGAGTAGAGCGCTGAGTTCGGCGTGTTTCCAGCTTTCGGGGAAGATGGTGGTGTCGAAGGATGTGTTGATGATGTCTCGCAGGTGGGGTGCGATGACAGCGTCGGCCTTGTTGAAGACGTGGTGAGGGCAGGGGTCGGTTGGTGATCCGGAGTGGATGGAGTTCATCGTGCGGATGGTGTCTTCTGTGCTGATCGGGGTCCAGGCGTGGAGGGTGGGGGTGGGGGGGGGTGGCAGGTCGGTCGTGGTGTGCGTTGGTTGGTTGTTGAAACTGCTGTGTATGTCCGTGATCTTGTTGTGGAAGTATGAGGCGAGGGAGTTGCAGAGGTCTTGTGATGGGGTGATGTCGTTGTTTCCTGCGCTGGGGTTGGAAAGCTCTTTCACGATGTTGAAGAGTTCCTTGCTGTTGTGTGCGTTGTTGTCCAACCGGTCCTTGAATGCTGTTCTCTTGGCGGCGCGGATCAGCTGGTGGTGTTTCCGGGTGGCCAGTTTGTAGGAGGTCCTGTTGTCCGGTGTCGGGTCCCTTTTCCAGACTTTCTCGAGGGCTCGGCAGTTCTTCTTGGAGCTCTTGAGTTCGTCGGTGAACCATGGGGCCTTCTTGCTGGCGGGTCTGCTGGGCGGGGTCCTCAGCGGGGCGAGCTCGTCCGCGCAGATGGAGATCCACTTCGTGAGGTTGTCGGCGGCCTGGCTGGGGTTCGCTGAGCTGGCAGGAGGGTGTTGGCTCAGGGAGGTGGCGAGCTGGTCTGCTGTGATCTTGTTCCAGCTTCTGCGGGCGGTGTGTTGCTGGTGTTGGTGGGTCGTCGTTCTCTTGAAGGTGAAGTGGACGCAGCTGTGGTCCGTCCATTGAAGCTCTGTGGCGTGGCTGAAGTTGATGTCTGTGCTGGATGAGAAGACGGCGTCGAGTGTGTGTCCGGCGAGGTGGGTGGGGGTGGACACCAGTTGCTTGAGTCCCAGGTTGGCGAGGTTGTCGAGCAGGGTGCTGGTGTTGTGGTCGTTGTTGTTCTCCAGGTGGAAGTTCAGGTCCCCCAGGAGGATGTAGTCGGCGGAGGGGAGGGCATGCGGGCTGACGAAGTCGGCGATGTCCTCGCTGAATTGCGTGCGTGGTCCAGGGGGTCGGTAGATCAGGGTGCCTCTGAGGGTGGTGTTCGGGTTGGTGTGGATCTGGAAGTGCAGGTGTTCGGCGCTGGTCAGGGTGTTGTCGGTGCTGGTCGTGAGACGGATGGTGTTCCTGTGGATGATGGCGATGCCTCCTCCCATCTGGTTGGCGTTTCGGTCCCTCCGGACGATCTTGTAGCCCTCTGGGATGGCGATGGCGATGTCGGGAGCTGAAGAGGCGTTCATCCAGGTCTCCGTGAGGAAGGCAACGTCAGGGGCTGTGGCGTCTAGGAGGTTCCAGAGTTCGATGGCGTGTCTGTGGACGGAGCGGGTGTTGAGCAGGATGCACTTGAGGTGGGTGCTGCTGGAGTTCGACTTGTCGGGTGCTGGTGCGGGGCTGGTCCGGATGCAGGAGAACTTGCAGGCGTGGCAGCTGAAAGGTCCGTGGGTGTGTCGTGGTGTGGCTTGATGGCATTCTGGGAGTCGGCCGGTGTTGAGAGCGGTGAGGGTGGCGGCGGAGTACGTCAGGCGGGTCGGTCGGGCTCCTCGGGGGCCAGGGGTCCTGGCGCTGGTCGCGATCCGGTCGCGGACGGGCGCAGACGGGCTTGCCTTTGGCGCGCCTTCGGCGCACAATCGGCGCGCCCGCTGCGCGTGACCGCTGCGCGTTCGCACGGTCGCCATTTAAGGCGAAGTGCGCGGGTGGGCGGGGCAGCTGGGAGGCGGGAGCGGGGAGGGTTACAGAAGAAAAAGGGGCGGGGACAAGCGGCGGTGGCGGGAAGGGAGGGCGGGGGGTGGCGCGGTAGGCGGGCAACAAGGAAGGAGAGCGCACACTTTAAAATACTTTACAAAACACTTTAAAATACAAACAGGCAAAAATAAACGACAAAAAACGGGCAAAACAGAGAAAAACACAGATCGGCAAGACAAGCACAAATGCTTGACAAAACCAGTAAAAAAGCGGCAAAAGCACTCGCAGCGGCGGCAGCCGGCAAACGAGGCTCAACGAGGCAGCAGGGCAGGCAAGGGGCACACGCAGCAGCTGGTGGCCGTGCGGCGCGGGGGTGTCCCACAAGTGGGTCACACTCACCTGCGTCGCACGGTCGCCATTTAAGGCCAAGTGCGCGGGTGGGCGGGGCAGCTGGGAGGCGGGAGCGGGGAGGGTTACAGAAGAAAAAGGGGCGGGGACAAGCGGCGGTGGCGGGAAGGGAGGGCGGGGGGTGGCGCGGTAGGCGGGCAACAAGGAAGGAGAGCGCACACTTTAAAATACTTTACAAAACACTTTAAAATACAAACAGGCAAAAATAAACGACAAAAAACGGGCAAAACAGAGAAAAACACAGATCGGCAAGACAAGCACAAATGCTTGACAAAACCAGTAAAAAAGCGGCAAAAGCACTCGCAGCGGCGGCAGCCGGCAAACGAGGCTCAACGAGGCAGCAGGGCAGGCAAGGGGCACACGCAGCAGCTGGTGGCCGTGCGGCGCGGGGGTGTCCCACAAGTGGAGTGAAGTCACTGACTATTTCATGAGTGATGTAATATGTGAGGTCATCATAAGCAGTGCATTGCAGGGGGGTACGTTATAGTTAAAACAGGAAACCATGTCTGCTGAATTTCACTGGTTTTGTATGAGTGAAATCTTAGTCTAAGTATAACTTCTCAGTAACCCTTGTTTTTCAGTGAATTTCTAAGGATGTTTAAATCTATTTCCTAACTATAACGTCCCTGTAACATTTAGTTTTTGGAATTTCGATGGTCTTTCAATTAGTAATCGCGTTGGAGAGTGTTGGAGAAAGGGTGCGGTGCCTCCGACCAGCTCTTAGGAATCCCACTGCATGGGAATTACTTCAGGTAACAGAAGGGCTTCCTGGCCCCCAAAGACCCTCAGCATCAATGAGGACATCATCCCCCAACCAGCAGTGCCCCAGTAGGTGTATTTGCAGAATGGTGGAGAAGGGCGAAGTACTGTAGATAATAGGAAGGGTGGTAGACTCTTCCTATTGAAACGACATCCTTAATATAACTACCTGCTGGCGACCAATGCATACACTTTGACTTTGCATCTTTAATTTCATATAAATCTTTAACTGCCTTATGATATTTATACCTATTTATTTTCGTTTCTGAAATGTTAACTATTTGTAAACAATGATAACATGCATACATTTCAAGCTAACACACCAAGAATTTTTAACGCCTTAGCCGTGGCGGTTTTTCCGTTGCGGTGCGGGTGTTCTGAAGAGTGGGCGGGGCTCCGTCGGCCGGGAGGTAGTGCTGCCGTCGGCCGTAGGCTGACGGCAGCACGCAAGGGGTTAAAACAAGCTGTTTATCTTGGGTAACGGTAATCAATTTTGAATAAGAAATCTAGCTTTATTTTGAACTTCTTAATGTGCTTGTGCCCTATTCACAGAGCAAAGTTAGACAAAATCCTAAACTTACTAATTTTGGTATTCACAGAAGGGACTTACTACTTTTGGTATTCACAGAATGTACCTACTACTTTTGGTTAAACTTTCTACTTTTTGTTAAACATACTACTTTTGGTTACACTTACTACTTTTGGTATTCACAGAAGGCATTTAGGGGCCGATTTCCGGTCGGAAAGCATGCTGCATTGTAAGGTATACGAATGCGACAGAACCGTGTTCGGTCGCATCGTACTACCACAGCTGTAACCCCCGACAGCCGGTCTGTCGGTTACAGCTCCTGCCCGATATAGGACGGACTTAGGTCCGTCCAACATCGGAATAGGCCCCTAAGTAGTTGTAAACTACTACTAAATTACTTCTGTGAATTTTACCAAAGTAAGTTTAACCAAAAGTAGTGTTTAGTGCCTTCTGTGAATACCAAAAGTAGTAATTTTAGGATTTTGTCTCAAATTTGCTCTGTAAACTTAGGGCCCGATTCACAGAATGAATTTAAGACTCAATCCTAAACTTACTACTTTTTTGGTATTCACAGAATGCACTTACTACCTTTGGCATTCACAGAATGAACTTACTACTTTTGGTATTCACAGAAGTTAGGATTTTGTCTTAAGTCTGTCTTGAGTTTGTCTTAAGACAAATTTAAGACAAAATCCTAACTTCTGTGAATACCAAAAGTAGTAAGTTCATTCTGTGAATGCCAAAAGTAGTAAGTGCATTCTGTGAATAACAAAATAGTAGTAAGTTTAGGATTGAGTCTTAAGTTCATTCTGTGAATCGGGCCCACAGTTTACTACTACTAAATGCCTTCTGTGAATACCAAAAGTAGTAAGTTTAACCAAAAGTAGTAAGTGCATTCTCTAAATTCCAAAAGTAGTAAGTTTTGGATTTTGTCTCAGATTAGTTCTGTGAATCGGGCCCCTTAGGATTTTTTGCCTTAAAAAAATTAATTCCTTACGAAAATTCTTTATATATATTAACTTTTCATTTACAAATTCCATTGTTTCAAAATTATTGAAAGTTTTTGGAACAAATCAACTTTTTTCGAAACAACTGAAAGCTTTGAATAAGTATTATAAAAGTTCAGCTAACAATCTCAACTTTTATTATTGCTTAAACTACTTGCAACTTGTTGCAAGACTTAATTAACAATACTCACATATAATTCAGAAGAGGGAGAACTTTGGAAGAAACCAAAGTATTTTCTTACACATTGCAAAGTTTTGAACTGAGAATTCAGTAGGGAAGTTAGTGGAGAGTGAAGAGAGTTGTAATGCTGTAAGTCCTTGCGGGTCATTGCTCTGGGAGCCTGTCCCGAAGGTCTTTCCATTGAGAAGCATGAACAAACTGCACATAAAACCCGTAATTCAAGAGGGTTTCGAAGGGAAGCCTTCATGCACCCCCAGATGAAAGGTAAGAGATGACCTTCTCAGCTTCCTCTTCACCTTGATGGAGACTTCAAAAATACTGTTTTCCCTTTCCTTGGTTCTGTTCCTTTTCCTACTCTTGCTCTTCTCTTGTAGCATCTAATGTGCATTGGAAAAGCTCGCCAGTATTTGTAGGGTTTGTTCGGACCTTCATAGCCGAGATGTTAGTTACAGGAAATTGTACAAAATACTGTGGTTTCGTGAAGTGGCATTTTTTACTCCTGGAGGACGAAAATTAAAACCCGCAAGGATAACTTTTGATACATAAAAAATAAGGGTCTGTTAAATGTCTGCTCCTGTCATTTCAGGCAAGCCTAGTTTAAAGTTACCAAACTTTACAAAAGTGCGTCCTAAACCCTTGCACTGACTCGGTCAAGCTGCTGCAGTTTTTGCTCTATCCCACCTGTCTCATTAGCAAATTTTTTACGTTTGTTTACTTTATATTTGGCGAGTTGCAAGGTGGTGCACGCCACCCCAGGACTGCATTACTGCACAGGTTGTGATCCCGATTTCGGACTCACCTCACTTCAAATCAGGATTGTCCCAATCTGAAGAATGAGAGCCTGGGGGTGGCTGACTGTAGTCTAGCGGCATGGGCTTGTCTTTCTTTTTAATCTAACTTTCCCACTCCCTGTCTCTGACTAGCGCTTTTTATCAAAGAGCTAGATTTATGAGATAACGAATATAGGGGCATATTATCAAGGCGGGCGATATGAGATCATCGCCACTTTTGCGGCCGTTTTCCGCCGCAAAGCGGCGATAATTTCATCGCCCTATTATCAAGCTGTCACTAACATCAGTTAGCGGCAGCTTTTAGGTGATAGCGAGCGGTTTGGGGCCCGCTTTGCATGTCAGCGATATTTATCGCTAATGACATGCAAAGTGGGCATACCCAACCTGTTAGCGACTGAAAGCAGTCGCTAACATCACCTATTATAAACGCAGGCGTAGTGACAAAAAATTCACACTAAGCGCGAATATCGTCAAAACCTAACACCTGCTCAGACCACTTCTTAACCTGTGTATCCAATGGGAGGTGGATATTCAGGTTAAGACCCTATTAGCGATAATGCCTGAATATCGCCGGACTTCCAGCAATATCCACGCATTTCGCCGCTATCGCCATATATTTTATCGCTTTGGAGATAAACGTTGCTAATAGCACGTTATCTCTGCGATAAAATCCAGCGATGCACGGCGATAGAAAAAGTGTTGCTAAGCTTATTTAGCGATAAATATCGCTAGTTGTTGATAATATGTCCCATAGTGATCTCTCTCAGCACTACCTTCAAAATAACTCAGCAATTTTTCTACTCCTTTCTGGTGTAGGTGGGAGGAATTTAAAGGTTAGTTTAGCTTAACATATTTGGCTCCCATCTCACTGTGAGTGATGTCACTGTGTACTATTTATGAGGAGATAGGAAGTCCCCCAGGAGTCACATGACAGGGGCAAACCTGCGTGTGCATGGCATTCCATGCAGGCTATTGATCCTATAAAATGAGTAGCAAGACAGTGAAAATACTGTCAAGAAGTGATGTAGTTTCACGCATACGTTTTACATTTTTGTTGTGAATAGGCCCCTTGACTCAAAAATTCTAAGAGTTAAGACTATAGGCAGTACAATCTTCCAAAAACAGGTACAAAACTCCGCTTTTGTCATCACACCTGTTAATGGCACAGGCCAAAATCTTTATGTTTGTTTTTAAAGGATGTTAGATATGTAAGGAGAGTTCAAACTCGTTTAGAATCACCTGCCTACAAAAGGAACTGTTTTTCGTGAAAGGCAAGAAATAAAGAAAGAAAGTATGATTGAGGAATCTCAGTTTACTATTCCATAGTATTCATTCAATGTGTATGTTTGACAGCTAGCATGGGCGGAGGGGTGTAGTGTTCGAGGGCCCAATTATGACAGGCGGTCCTACCGACAAAGAGCACAGCAGTCTGACCGCCACATTACGATGCAGGAGGCGGAAGAACTGACAAACTCCTCCGACAGGCTCCAGGATGCCCATCGGAGCATTGGTTCGATTGTAATACCTGCAATGGGGGTGTGTAGTATGCTGCTGCTCATAAAGGGGGGAGATATGTAGTATGCTGCTGCTCAGCCAAGAATGCCTGCTTGATGGAATGTTAGTGTTTGGAATAAGTGCATACGTGAATCAGTTGGATGAAGGGTTGAGCAGCAGTGAAGCTGCTCCTGGTGGGGCTCCTACTAAGACTCTGACTTTACCTGTCTATGTATATTATTTACCACTTTAACACCTTCCGAGCGTCGAACGTTCAGCACCCAGTGCTGAACGTTCGAATAACGAATGCTGATCCGTCGGCAAACGGTCGTGCCCAGCACTGGCAAGGTAGTGCTCGTGACGACCGTTGACCGACGGCAGCACTTAAAGGGTTAAATAAATCTATATGGTAAACTACCTGACTTGGAGCATCCTTTCCGGAATACTACAGGGTGGTGCCTTCGGAGGATTATAATGGGCCTCTCAACTACCTTTTAAAGGTGATCTGAATGTCGGAATAGGACTTTGGGGGCCCCCTAGCAGGACCGCAGTCACCTGTGGGCCGCCGCTATGGCCATGTGTCCCCCATACATCCATGTACCGTGTGCCAGGCAGCACATGGTGCCTGGCACTGTGAGACTGGGTGCATGGATGTTTGCAAAATGCCTTTTACCATTGCAGCTTTTCAGGGAAGCAGCATAACCCACGATGATGAAAGGCATTTTTACGACCGCCTATACATTGGTTGCATCGTAATTGGGCAGGTGGAACCACGCACATATAGTCTGTCGGATACCTGCCGGAAACGAAGGTGGTCTGACGCTCGTCCAACAACCATCGTAATCGGGCCATACATTGCGGATTTGAAAACAGAAGATCAGGATCTAATCCATAGTTCGACACATGAACGAACAGTGTGATCCTGGACAAATCACCCGATCAATCCTTTCCTCTGTTTTGCAGTCTACGAAAAAGGAGGACATGATGGCAGGAGCTCAAAGTCAGTCTGACAGCAATTCCAAAACATTACTAGAGATGCAGTTTTTGCTTTATTGGGCTATTATTAGATTTAGGCAAATCATTACAGCAACGATAACTGTATTTCCTTTATCAAAATGAGCCTGTTTAGTACAGGTCACTACACTGTTAATTCACTTATATATTATGTTCATTGTCAATAAAATTCCAATCGAAAAGTTTTACTTAGCAAGTGTCACATAGCCCAGTGAGGCTGGCATGTTTAATGTTTTTGAAAATAACATTTGTTTTATGTATTAGTTGCACCGGTGCACGTACACGGGCAGGTACAGATGTGAAATGTATCTGTTTGAAATCAGAGCAGAGAAGTAACCAGGTCTGTGTTTCGAGTCACAATATGACACCACAGGTGCCTTTCCTTCACTTTCAGAAGTATTTTGAAGTGTGGGGGGCACAGATGGGTGGTGTGGGTAGTTCCGGTGCAGAGAGCCTGAAAGTTGGAATGGTTGGGACTTGGTAATGACACATGTTGGTTTGGATGTGACTAGGATGCTTTGGCTGCAGTATCTAAGGTACCAGTGTCGGTGTGGTGTAGAAGGCCTGGTTTCGGTGATGAGAGCGCTGGTCTGGTGACTCTAACAATTGTGCAATAATGCAGTCAACTGAAAACAAATACGTGATGAAGGTTTTTGCTCGTTTGAATGGCATCGACAGCTCTTGAAATTATTTAGTAATTGAATTTGCGCATCGGCAGGTGTGTTAGCAAGATAGGCTTCCATTTTTTGGAATGTGATGGAAAGAATCCCAACAAGTGTCTGAAAGAGCTGGAAGTGTAACGCACGCCTTGACAGCTATCCAGCGGTGCAACACAGAGTGTGCAAGTGCGTGTTTGCCTGTGTGCGTGTCTTCTGTATGAGCTGCAGTGTGCTCTTCTTCACAGTGTGTTGTGTACATTGGTGCCTGTATGTGTGTCGTTCGTGTGCATAGATGCCTAACATGTGGTTTGTCTATGCATGAATCCCCACGACGCGCTCTCTCTGTGTATTAGTGCCTGTATCTGTGTGTGCTTAGATGTGTGCTTTCCTGCTGCTATGACTTTCTCTTGAAGTTTACATATGTATTTTCTCTGCAAGGAGTAAATACAGGAAGACATAGAACAGGGTGCCTGGGAGATCAACCTCGATGGGTTTTTATTTTTAGTGGGGGCTGGGGGGACCTTCGTTGTTGTATACGCTTCTCCTGAGTCTGCCGGCAGTCAGTGCTGAGGTCCTTGATATCTTTTATTATTTATTATTTATTATTAAAGGCTTTTATAACGCGCTCTATTACTAAAAAATAGTATCCTGGCGCGGTAAAGGCGGAGCAGACAGGGAAAGGACAAATATTAAGAAACATAGCAGAAAGAATTAGACTTTAATATTAAAAAGGTGAGTTTTCAGTCCTTTCTTAAAAATATTAAGAGACGGTGCAGTTTTTAAATGGAAGGGAAGGGCATTCCAGGATTTTGCTGCTTTTACCGAGATTGATTGGCCGCCAAGTCTGCAATATTTAAATTTGGGGACAGACATATGGCACAAGTTGGCCGATCGTAGAGGGCGGTTAGGTACATACAAACAGAACCTTTTTCTCAGATAGACAGGGCCAGTTTGATAGATGGCTCGGAAGGCCAGCACTAGAATTTTGAACAAAATCCTGTGGGCGACCGGGAGCCAGTGGAGAGCACAAAGCAGGGGACAGGCACTGGAGCGCCTAGGTGCATTAAACAGGAGTCTGGCGGCGGCGTTCTGAATGACCTGAAGGCGGTGAATCAGGTATGCCGGCAATCCACAGAACAGTCCGTTCGAGTAGTCTAGCCTAGAGAGAATTAAGGCACGGATGACTGTCTCTTTTGCTTCTTGTGGTAGAAGAGAGAAGAACCTACGTAGGGTTTTTAGGGTGGCAAAACAAACCCCCGTGAGTTTCTTTATATGGTCCTCGAACTTAAGGTTCTTGCCAAACCAGACTCCCAAGTTTTTCACTGGGCCAGATGTAGCTTTTGGGGGGGGGAGATCAGCAGGCCAAAGACGCTCACTAAAATCCTCAGGAAAAGAGCCGTACAGCAGAACCTCGGATTTACTCTTGTTGCATTTTAATTGTGCGTGTGCCAGCCATTGAAAAACAGAGGACAGACAGAGTTGGGCATCCGACGTATCTAAATTATCTTTAGGCCAGGTGAACAAAAGCTGCGTATCGTCGGCATACGCCATAATTTTTGCCCCTAGTTGTTCAGCGAGATAAATCAGCGGAGTGAGGTAGATATTAAAAAGCAAGGGGCTTAAAATGGACCCCTGGGGAACACCTGTGGAAAGTTGTTTAGGGGTGGAGGCAAATGGGGGCAGCCAGATCTGTTGAGTACGATTATTCAAATAAGAAGTCAGCCAGTCAAATGCTGGACCAGTGACACCAATATCTGCTAATCTGCTGAGTAATAGGGAGTGAGGCACCGTATCGAAGGCAGCAGAGAGGTCCAATAGAATCAGAGCCGCTCTGCCACCTCCGTCAAGGCACTCCCGAATAGCTTCTGAGATTTCGACCAAGGCCGTCTCGGTGCTATAGGAGGCCCGGAATCCGGATTGAGCTGGATGTAGGGCCTCAGTTGACTCAACGAATTTATCCAGCTGCTTAAAGACAGTCTTTTCACAAATCTTTGCAAGAGCTGGGAGCAAAGATATAGGCCGGTAATTAGACGGCGTGGCCGGATCTAATCCATTTTTTTTTAGCAATGGAAGCAATTTGGCTTGCTTCCAGCATGCAGGGACCGTAGCTGTAAGGAGCGAAAGGTTGATCAGCTGAGTAACCTCATTTCCCAATGTTTCCGCTAATCCCGCAAATACTCTAGCCGGGCAGGGGTCAGAGGGGGATCCTGATTTTAGAGCAGCCACAATAGAAGTGATGTCAGATTTTAATTGGGGAGTAAACGTAACCAATTGCTCAGTACGTGTGGGCATTGAGGGACGCAGAGTGGTTAGAGGTGGTGTGGGGCCATTGCAAACATTTTGTAGGTCCTCCTGAATTTTAGCGATTTTTTCAATAAAAAACTCAGATAGTTCTTCGCACCATTCCTTCGAAGCAGGCAACAAAGGTTGTGATGCACAGGGGGACACAAAACTTTTTACAATCGTAAAGATTTCCCTACTGTTGTTGTTTGCTTTATTAATGCGTCCTGCAAAATAGCTGCGTTTGGCCGATCTGATGGCTGCATAATACTTTTTTTGTGCAACCCGCAGATCCTTTTTTGCCTCGGGAAGATAGGCTTGTCTCCACAGCCTCTCCAGCTTTTTACAGTCTGATTTAAGGTCTCGGAGGGCAGGGGAAAACCAGGGTTTGGAGGGGGTAGAACGGAGTCTGCAGACCCGACTACTATTAATTGATGCAGCAGTAGCGCATTCCACCCATGAGTTAAATGCGTTGGCTGCGGCCTTGATATCAGAAGGTAGCGAAGGGCGAGAAGCAGCAAGACCCTCAGAGAGGGTGTTAAGATTAATCTTCTGTGTATGGGCAGTTTGGGGGTGGATCACAGCAGCAGTTATCAGAGGCCAAGAGAATCTGATAAGCTTGTGGTCCGACCAGGTTACTGGCTCAGGATGAGTCATAGTGATATCAAAATTAGAGCATACCAGATCGAGAATATGGCCTCCTAAATGGGTAGGGTCATCTACCCATTGCCTTAGTTGGGCCATAGAGAGAGCTTCTGCAAGGCGAGCTACCTCTGGTAGGTCCGGGCTATCAACATGAATGTTAAAATCCCCTAGGAGAAGATACCGGGAATGGCATAAAATCCGAGGGACTATCAATTCTTCTAGGGCCTGCACAAAGTTACCAACGTGACCTGGAGGGCGATAGACCAGCGTGCCGCCTATGGAAGAGTGTGCAAAAACAACAGGTGATGGATCGAATGTGGATCTTTTGACTGGGGGAATGTGTGACATTGATCCACATTCGGTCCATCACTTGTTGTTTTTGCAATTGCCGCCCTAAGTGCGCTGGGGATGCCCAGACGTGGGTCCCAGGCACTCCACACAACTTGGAGTCA
Organism: Lissotriton vulgaris; assembly: GCF_964263255.1. Lineage (NCBI taxonomy): Eukaryota > Metazoa > Chordata > Amphibia > Caudata > Salamandridae > Lissotriton > Lissotriton vulgaris. Next base: position 226,697,220 of record NC_141686.1, on the reverse strand, counting down.
AGCTAGCCGGGCTGATGAGAGGTGTTACCTCGAAACCGGTCCGGTCCTCGGATGCTTGATTCCGTTCTGGGAAGGACATGGCTTTTGTAGTTCGGACTGGACTGTTCCCATGGGGCAACAGGGTCAGAGCTGATTTGCATATCGCCATTGTCTAACCCAGGGTGGTGTGGAGTGCAAAAAAACGATGGATTTGGGCCCAGATCTTTTGACTGGGGGAATGTGTGACATTGATCCACATTCGGTCCATCACTTGTTGTTTTTGCAATTGCCGCCCTAAGTGCGCTGGGGATGCCCAGACGTGGGTCCCAGGCACTCCACACCACTTGGAGTCAAGCTAGCCGGGCTGATGAGAGGTGTTACCTCGAAACCGGTCCGGTCCTCGGATGCTTGATTCCGTTCTGGGAAGGACATGGCTTTTGTAGTTCGGACTGGACTGTTCCCATGGGGCAACAGGGTCAGAGCTGGTTTGCATATCGCCATTGTCTAACCCAGGGTGGTGTGGAGTGCAAAAAAACGATGGATTTGGGCCCAGATCTTTTGACTGGGGGAATGTGTGACATTGATCCACATTCGGTCCATCACTTGTTGTTTTTGCAATTGCCGCCCTAAGTGCGCTGGGGATGCCCAGATGTGGGTCCCAGGCACTCCACACCACTTGGAGTCAAGCTAGCCGGGCTGATGAGAGGTGTTACCTCGAAACCGGTCCGGTCCTCGGATGCTTGATTCCGTTCTGGGAAGGACATGGCTTTTGTAGTTCGGACTGGACTGTTCCCATGGGGCAACAGGGTCAGAGCTGATTTGCATATCGCCATTGTCTAACCCAGGGTGGTGTGGAGTGCAAAAAAACGATGGATTTGGGCCCAGATCTTTTGACTGGGGGAATGTGTGACATTGATCCACATTCGGTCCATCACTTGTTGTTTTTGCAATTGCCGCCCTAAGTGCGCTGGGGATGCCCAGACGTGGGTCCCAGGCACTCCACACCACTTGGAGTCAAGCTAGCCGGGCTGATGAGAGGTGTTACCTCGAAACCGGTCCGGTCCTCGGATGCTTGATTCCGTTCTGGGAAGGACATGGCTTTTGTAGTTCGGACTGGACTGTTCCCATGGGGCAACAGGGTCAGAGCTGATTTGCATATCGCCATTGTCTAACCCAGGGTGGTGTGGAGTGCAAAAAAACGAAGGATTTGGGCCCAGATCTTTTGACTGGGGGAATGTGTGACATTGATCCACATTCGGTCCATCACTTGTTGTTTTTGCAATTGCCGCCCTAAGTGCGCTGGGGATGCCCAGACGTGGGTCCCAGGCACTCCACACCACTTGGAGTCAAGCTAGCCGGGCTGATGAGAGGTGTTACCTCGAAACCGGTCCGGTCCTCGGATGCTTGATTCCGTTCTGGGAAGGACATGGCTTTTGTAGTTCGGACTGGACTGTTCCCATGGGGCAACAGGGTTAGAGCTGATTTGCATATCGCCATTGTCTAACCCAGGGTGGTGTGGAGTGCAAAAAAACGATGGATTTGGGCCCAGATCTTTTGACTGGGGGAATGTGTGACATTGATCCACATTCGGTCCATCACTTGTTGTTTTTGCAATTGCCGCCCTAAGTGCGCTGGGGATGCCCAGACGTGGGTCCCAGGCACTCCACACCACTTGGAGTCAAGCTAGCCGGGCTGATGAGAGGTGTTACCTCGAAACCGGTCCGGTCCTCGGATGCTTGATTCCGTTCTGGGAAGGACATGGCTTTTGTAGTTCGGACTGGACTGTTCCCATGGGGCAACAGGGTCAGAGCTGATTTGCATATCGCCATTGTCTAACCCAGGGTGGTGTGGAGTGCAAAAAAACGATGGATTTGGGCCCAGATCTTTTGACTGGGGGAATGTGTGACATTGATCCACATTCGGTCCATCACTTGTTGTTTTTGCAATTGCCGCCCTAAGTGCGCTGGGGATGCCCAGACGTGGGTCCCAGGCACTCCACACCACTTGGAGTCAAGCTAGCCGGGCTGATGAGAGGTGTTACCTCGAAACCGGTCCGGTCCTCGGATGCTTGATTCCGTTCTGGGAAGGACATGGCTTTTGTAGTTCGGACTGGACTGTTCCCATGGGGCAACAGGGTCAGAGCTGATTTGCATATCGCCATTGTCTAACCCAGGGTGGTGTGGAGTGCAAAAAAACGATGGATTTGGGCCCAGATCTTTTGACTGGGGGAATGTGTGACATTGATCCACATTCGGTCCATCACTTGTTGTTTTTGCAATTGCCGCCCTAAGTGCGCTGGGGATGCCCAGACGTGGGTCCCAGGCACTCCACACCACTTGGAGTCAAGCTAGCCGGGCTGATGAGAGGTGTTACCTCGAAACCGGTCCGGTCCTCGGATGCTTGATTCCGTTCTGGGAAGGACATGGCTTTTGTAGTTCGGACTGGACTGTTCCCATGGGGCAACAGGGTCAGAGCTGATTTGCATATCGCCATTGTCTAACCCAGGGTGGTGTGGAGTGCAAAAAAACGATGGATTTGGGCCCAGATCTTTTGACTGGGGGAATGTGTGACATTGATCCACATTCGGTCCATCACTTGTTGTTTTTGCAATTGCCGCCCTAAGTGCGCTGGGGATGCCCAGACGTGGGTCCCAGGCACTCCACACCACTTGGAGTCAAGCTAGCCGGGCTGATGAGAGGTGTTACCTCGAAACCGGTCCGGTCCTCGGATGCTTGATTCCGTTCTGGGAAGGACATGGCTTTTGTAGTTCGGACTGGACTGTTCCCATGGGGCAACAGGGTCAGAGCTGATTTGCATATCGCCATTGTCTAACCCAGGGTGGTGTGGAGTGCAAAAAAACGATGGATTTGGGCCCAGATCTTTTGACTGGGGGAATGTGTGACATTGATCCACATTCGGTCCATCACTTGTTGTTTTTGCAATTGCCGCCCTAAGTGCGCTGGGGATGCCCAGACGTGGGTCCCAGGCACTCCACACCACTTGGAGTCAAGCTAGCCGGGCTGATGAGAGGTGTTACCTCGAAACCGGTCCGGTCCTCGGATGCTTGATTCCGTTCTGGGAAGGACATGGCTTTTGTAGTTCGGACTGGACTGTTCCCATGGGGCAACAGGGTCAGAGCTGATTTGCATATCGCCATTGTCTAACCCAGGGTGGTGTGGAGTGCAAAAAAACGATGGATTTGGGCCCAGATCTTTTGACTGGGGGAATGTGTGACATTGATCCACATTCGGTCCATCACTTGTTGTTTTTGCCTATGGAAGAGTGGGCGTTAAAGATTAGGGAAAAATGGAGCACCTCGGCTTCAGGCAATTGTTGTTGGGAGTCGTAAGAAAAGGACCAATGTTCTCCAAAGACAACTGCTATCCCCCCGCCTCGACCTAGAGGGCGGTCAGATCTGACAATTTTAAAACCGCGTGGAACGGCCAATTCAACAGAGGGGGCGCAGGTATCATTGAGCCAGGTTTCCGTAATGAAAAGGAGATCCAGCTGATTGTCACTCAGCAGCTCAAAAATGTCTGCTGCATGTTTGACCAGTGACCTAGCATTGATCAAACCGGCGTGGACCAGTGAAGGGGCCACAGGGCGGGGAGGCAAAGGGTTAAGCGTGGGCTGAAAACGGTATTTACACACCTGGCAGACCCGGGAAGCACTGTTTGCCACCTCCCATGAGGCATAGCACAGACAGGAGCAGGCTTTCAGCGACATGAGGAGACCACGAGAGTACCGAATGGGTGTGATAACAGGGCGTCGGGGAATATTGGTAAGAGGGTTGGCCCTGGGCCCGTCCGAGGCACGGACGGGCACAGACGGGCCCTCCTTTGGCGCTCCTTCGGCGCGCAGACGGCGCGCCCGCTGCGCGTGGCCGCTGCGCGTCTTAGAGTGCATGTTTATTTATGGTCACAGCCCCTCCCTCCGCTGGACCGCTAACTCGGGTCCAGCCGGGTCCGAGCCTAACTCAAGATGGCGCCCGTCTAGCCCTCCACAACAATCGGCACCAGCCGCGGTGGAACGGGGCACAGGGGGTCCAAATGACAAGCGCTACAGCAAGTACCAGTATTTAAAAGTTTTAAAAAGCACAAGGATTATAGCACACAGTATTTTAAAAATTAAATGCAGGTAATCATAAGAGACTCGGTAAATCAGTGGGAGCTAGAAGGGAGCAGAGGAGAGCCCTCGCAATCTGCTCGCCTTCACAGAGCGAAATATCGAGGTGCTGCCACCACCTCCAGCAAACGACAAAGGAGTCCCTCAACATTATATTGTAACACTCTGCGGAAGGAAGTGGGTAAATAGTTGTTGATTTTATGAAAATTCCCTAAGCTGAACTCTCAGCCCTTGCTAGAGAGTTTACAAGATGTTTGTTCCAGCTCTGGTGCCATATAATGTACAGCTTAGACATTTAAAATTGGGAATTGTTCTGTTTGGAGTTACTTTCATATTAGCCGATTTGAACTGGAATCCTTCACAATGATCTCTAATTTCGTGAAGTGATTTGAGGGTTTTTTCTCCATGCTTTGTATGTTTTTTTTCTTAATGTTTTTTTTCTTAATGCTTTAAATGTTTTTTCTCCTAATACTTTGCATGTTTTTCTTAATGCTTTGTATGTTTTTTTCTAAATGCTTTGTACGTTTTTTTCTTAATGCTTTGTATGTTTTTTTTCTTACTGCTTTGAGTGTTTTTTTTCTTAATGATTTGAATGTTTTTTTTCTTAATGCTTTGTACGTTTTTTTCTTAATGCTTTGTATGTTTTTTTCTTAATGCTTTGTATGTTTTTTTTCTCACTGCTTTGAGTGTTTTTTTTCTTAATGATTTGAATGTTTTTTTTCTTAATGCTTTCCATCACATTGGGCTGCGTCTGCAAAGCAGTATGAGAATCTGGTCAAAAGCATGGAATCACCCGCACAAAGGAGCTGGAGGATCTTCCTTCTAGCCATGTTGGAGAAGTCTTGGCAGGCTGGTATGTAAGGTCATTCTCACAAGATTCACTGAAACTATGGGGCCTATTTACAAGCCCCTTGCGCCGCCGGTGCGTCACTTTTAATATGGGAAAAAGGGACGTTCCAGCGGCGCAGAGGGATTGTAAATAAGCCCAAATGCCTGCTGATGTGTCTCATGCGTGTTTGTCACATATATGAAGGACTTTGTTAAAGTGGAACTATTCGTGGCCATGTGTGCTTAAAATGAAACTATTCGTGGCCATGTGTGCTTAAAGTGAAACTATTCGTGGCCATGTGTGCTTAAAGTGAAACTTTTCGTGGCCATGTGTGCTCCTGAGCATATAGATGACACCCTCCTGCAAGGCTTTAGGCATCGAAGCTCGGGTGGTTGGGTTTGGGCATTTTTAATTATCTGTAATTGCATTACCTAAACTACTGTAATTCCTTGGGGAAAAAATTCTCCAGCACAATCCAAGGGTACATATAATATGAACTGTTTGAAGCTCCTTACCCCCATATCCGACGCAGTCTTCCAACTCTTCAGTGCTTAGAGCTCTTTTTGACCCCATGCCTGTTTGAACTGAATAACACTACGCCCGGTAGTGCATGTGGCTTTGCTCACAGACACACACATCTGTGCATATTTAAAGCACAGGGTCTAGGACCAGCGGCAGCCGTCACCGGTAAGCACAGTGGGGCAGTGAGCCTGGGGTGGTGCGGGTGCTAGGGGTTTAGTTGGAAGACGTCGGAATAGGTATAATTAAAAAATAATAATAATAACTTGTCCATCAACCTCCTCTTCCGCCGCACATTGCATCACTGTGTTTACCTGTGCCGGCCACCGCTGTGTCAGAGATGGGGGCCTCATTTAAGAGAAATGTAGCATTGCTGCGTGAAAGCAGCGATGCGTCACATCTCAGAGCGCACTCCTTACGACATGATTGATGCGTCACATTTATAATATGACGCATCATGTCGCAAGGAGTTACAGATACGTTTCTGACATATCTGTAGGCCCAAAAGTGACGCATTGCTGGAGTGTGTCACAAAAGTGACACAACTCCAGCAATGTGTACTTTCACATGGGCAAGTACCATGTCGTTAGTGCCTGCGTCAGTCTTACGCCTGCTGTGAGGCAGGCATAAGATTTTGACGCATTAGTGGCCAAGAAATGGCGTAGTGAAATCTTATAGATTTCACTACGTCACTTCCATGACCCTTTCTTGCGTCAAAACGCCCCCCTTGCATACATTATACCTGGCGCAGGTATAATATGGAGCAGGGGTTTACAAAGTGACGCATCTACCTAGATGCGTCACTTTGAACATATGGCGCATCAAGGTGCATTTTTTACGCCACCGGTGCATCACAAAAAGTGACGCACCGGCGGCGTAAACGTGACCCTCAGCCTCATAAATGAAGCCCCTGGTCTTTATTCTCACTTCCTGTTCTTTCTTAGGTATAGTAACAGAGACTTCTGTGGAGCAGCTCCGCATCTCACCTCCCCAATTGCATGACTCATTTTGCTGTAAGCTCCACAGGTCGGGGAAAGAGAACCCTTTACTGATGACAAGAGCCCTCTCTCACCTCCACCTACTTCTCTGGTGTGATAGACCTTTCACTCTTGCACACCAGCGATAAGGGTCTTAATGGCTTTCTCCATGCGTGTACTGCTGGGAGGGTCTGCCTGACAAAAGTAACACCACATGCCTAATTCACAAAGGTAACTCACACTTTTGTGTAAGTTTACACTTCTTAGTAACTTTTCTGTAGTCACAAACTCCGAGGTCCCAATTCACAAAGGTAAACATTGACAAAAGTCTAACTCACAAATGGCATTTACAAGTAGTAAAGTTAGACGTTTGCCTCGGTTTAACTTAAGATTTGGTCTCAGTTAGACTAAATACCAAAATGTAAGTTAAACTGAGACAAAAGTCTAACTTTACTACTCGTAAATGTCCTTTGTGAATACCAAAAGTCATAAAGTTACTGGGTTGGATCGACATGGAACTTATCAGAGATGTAAGGTGGGGAGGGTGGGGATGGGATACAAGGGTGTGCGAACTGATGATGACATGATTGTATTGTTGAGTGTAATAAAATGCAAATAAAAATGTTAATAAAAAAAAGTTGTAAAGTTAGCTTAGTTTACCTTTTTGAATCTGGCCAGAGTGTAAGTATATACTACACAAACAAAGAAGTAAGTTCAACACTACACATGGTCAACCACTGGTGCTGTAACACCCTTCCGAAGATATTAAAGGAGGAGGACTTTAAATAAAACCACGTAGAATTTTTTTTCAATTAAATCCAATTATATAAAGTAGTTAAAAATATAAACAAATACAAACTAATGTAATAAATATAAAAAGAGCATATATGTATTAAATAATCATATATATTATTAGCCTAATGTTCATAATTAATATGTAACTATGTTTGGACAATGTAATTAAACTGATTTTAAATTGTTAATATAATTATTATTACACATTATGAATATATCTTGTTCTTTAACAGAGGATGGTATCACCGTCGCCTGGGCCTTGGGAGCCACAAAACTCTGTATGATGGCAAATAATTCTTTGGAATTATTATTAGCCCTCTCAATACGAGCTGAAAAATAACAGCCCTTAGCCAAGCCAATATATGAATAATAAAGCTTCTGTTTAGCTCCAAGTGCCTGTTTGGCTAGTGGACATAACCACTAGAGCGCCAGGCTCTTTCAAGCACCTTACAGGCATGTTTCGGTGTTCTCAGCTCCGGAATAAACCATGGCTTGGAGGGAGACTCTCTCCTAAGCTTGCCATGCACCAATGTGGAGAGGGCACTGACCGAATCAGCAATCCAATCAGCAAAGCTAGCCACATTTTTGTCCAAACTGCCAAGAAGCAGGACAGTGTGGTGTTACAGTATGCTCACAGCCCAAACTCTGAATATTCTGCGGAGTTCAGAGCACTTATCTTTGTCCATTCAGGTCAGCCTGTTGTTTACTCCTTGGAGATATTGTATAGCTCGGTCACAAGTTGTGAAGGGTGAGCACAGGAAGAGTGAATGTAAATTAGCCGACAGGAACTTTAGGCAGGGAAAAGGTGACTGTTTGCCCTTTTCCCTCCACGATTCGTTCCCCTGTTGTTTATTTAACTCAAGAAAAACGTTTTAAATTCATTTTTTATATTTTCATTAAATAGATTTGTTGTTCTGCTGACACAACGAAGAGGGGCTTTTCGTTTAATTAAAGTTTTTTCTTCAACAAGAGTTTAACCGAGCATATGTTGAGCTTTGTTCGATCATCACCTGTGTTGGCTTCCTCTCTTTACTGTAGCCCTTTGAAATGTAGAGCTTCTCATTCTCGGTCTGCTTGCCAATTATTGTTCTGCATCTCAGTTTCATATTCATGCCCAGACAGTGCTTCCTCTGCAAGACATCTCAAGTCCTGAGTCACAAAAAAGCATCTGTGCATTCCCCCAAACCGTGAACCTTCATCTAACTTAGAGATAACATGTATAAGTATGGACATTTATGTAAGTTGGAGTTGTCCTGGGTTTGCCTATTGATCACAGATAATTTGGAAATAATTGCATTACATGGATTTAGACCAACATGTGTGTAATTATTCATTTTTTGTCATTACGGGTGCCTGTGGCTATATGTCCTTTGTTACTTTTACGTTACCTCAGTGAAGCAGAGATTTTCTATCAGCTCAATGGCAAATTGTTAAAGTGTCTCGTAACTATTCAGAGTTCTGTTACTCTGGCTTTTTCCACATACACGGTACGTTAGCAGTATGTATATGCAGGGGGTTGTGCTGCCACTTATGCAATATATGGATATAAATGGGTGTCAGTCCGGAATATCAAGTGGCAAATGTTGGCTTACCACAAAATGGAGACCTGAAAATCGAAGATTAAAATATCAACAGGTTTGAATATGTAGGTAAGTATAGGTTTACTGTAATTTAATTTCTCATATGTGTATTTTGACTAAATATGCATATCAAAAAACGATAATGGACATACTGGTGAACATTTTCAAACATTCACCTCGAGTCACAAATCTGGAGTGAATCCATCTTTATTTTGCTCGCCATTTCATTCCAGTTTGGACCCAGCCATATACAAATCAGCAGTGACCCTGCTATCCATGGGAACAGTCCAGCCTGAACTTCCAGACCAGGTCCTTCCTGGACTGTGAGACAAAATAATACTGGGACTAGTTTCTGGGCATCAGCCAAACCTTCATTAAATCGATGCCATAGCAAGCATTGGACCATGTCTGGGAATTCCCTTCCCAATTAGGGTGAAAATTCAACACTAAAAGATGATGGAGGGAATACTGAACAGGGTCAAACATTCACCCGCAGTCGCAAATCTGGGTTTTATTTATTGTTATTTTGTTTGCAATGCCATTCCAGATCGGACCCAGCCATATGAAGATCAGCCTAGACCCTACTCCCCATGGTAACAGTCCAGGTCAAGTCCTCTCTAGACTAAAAAACAAGCATCCTGGGACCAGTTTCAATGCATTACCCCTTAAACACCAGGCGAGTTTGAAACCGATGGCCAAGATTGATTTGCATATGGCCGGGTCTAAACTGGGGTGGCATGGTGAGCAAAAAAATGATGGATTTAGCTAACAGTGGCAGGGCTATTTAATAGCACAACGTGTCTTCCCTGTAACTAAACATGTACTATGATATTGAGTAACTTGAAATGGCTCATTTAACTTGTTAGTGAGATCAAGAAACTTTAGCACATGCAGTGTACTAGTACGGGTGAACGTAAATTTCACATGTTGTCTGCAGGATGCATTTATAGCAGCCATATCCCGACTTAGGCATTACAATGTGACCTCCACCACGGCGGTCGCAATGCCTTTGCTTGTATTGTGGTGGGTGCTGTTGGCTACAGCACCCGCCATAAGCCAACATAGGTGGCAGGCACAATGCAGTGCCTGCCAAATGGTGCAGGGACATGTAGGGGGGCACTATAGGTGCCACCCAGTGCCCACATCAGAGGGCTGGGAGGGGGGAGGAAGTGGGGCCTGCTACAGGCCTCCAAATTCCTTTTCTGCCAGCCTTTTCATGGCGGGTTAACAACCATGAAAAGGCGGGCAGAAAGAGGCATTGTAATCCCTGGCAGGCACTGCTACCATATTAGGGACTACTACGCCCTCCGCTGCACTGACGGGCTGAAGGAGCTCGTTGGATGCGTCGCAATCAATCTTGCCAACCGCCACTCATCCAGCTGCCATTGCAATATAGAGGGTGGATACCATCGGTCCGATGGTGGTGGAACCAATATGTGAATGAGGTGGGACCGCCACCGACAACCCACCAGTGGCGTTCCCCCCGTCATCATAATCAGGCCCTTAGAACTCTTTCACATATTGTTTAAGGGTATCATGAAACCACCAAAGAGAAGTATTTGAACCTGTTGATCTGGTGTCAGCGTCACTCTCCTATTTCACCCACTGAAAGACAATGATAACCAATGAAAACGTCTGAATCCAAATGCATAAATTAAGATCAGGGAAAAGCTAAAAAATCATCAAACAAGGGAAGGCCTCAGGAGATAAAAAATGTGTTTCATGCAGGAGTTTTGCGCTAAAGCTGAAGACTTCAGTTCAACAATCACATAACCAAGTTCAAGAGAAATTCACAAGCTAGAGCATCCTACCTTGCCCCCCTGAATTACTTTGAAAACCAGAAAATTAAAAAAGTCCCCAAGTGTACTGTTAAGCTGGGATGACCCCCTAGATTTTAACAACCTTTCCCACTGTGATAATTTAACCCAGAACGCAAATGTATTGGAATGGGAGGGAGCACTGAGAGGCTCCTCATCTGCCTCTTTTGCTTAGTTGACAGGGGTGACGATGGGTAGTAGGTAGCAGCCCTTTGACTTATTGCACCACTGGCATCCAAAGTGCATGCTTTTCTCCCAAATGATAGACACAGAACATGATTTACAGTGTGTACTTTCCTCACACAAAAACATGCAAAGCACAGTTTTCCCCTTAAGAAATGAGACTATTATTTGGTGTGGGTGACTGTCCACTTCAAGCAGTAATTGCAACCCCTGTCAGGGTGAACCCTCCAAATCACAACATTTTTTTTTTTTAGCCATTGCACAGAGCACACAGGTTTATCTTAGGGCAATATGTAAAGTATTTATGCAGTACCAAAACAGTAATAAAGTCAAAATGCCAAACAAAAAATCAGAAAATAAAGAAATTAGAAAAATAGAGTCAAATGTATTAAATTAAATGTCACAAAACAAAAACCAGTATGGGGAACCAACAATATGAACTTTTAAGTTTTAAGTAGAAACAGCACCAAAAAGCACTAGGCACTAATGACAGTCTATGGTCGTGGTACACAGAGACCTATTTGCAATTTCAGGCTGACCACCATGGAGCAGGTCATATATACATCAACTAGGTTTGTCCCAGTCAAAGATTTGACCTTTTGGCATAGGGGCCAATTTATAATTTCACAGCTGGGCTATAACAGGGTGCCCGACTAAATTACTCTGTCGCTCTAATGGAGTCCCTCCTGCCAAATTTAGTAATGCCCGTCAAGTCAAAGTGACTTCTGAAATGTAGGCAGGAACCACCATAATGATGGAGCCGCCCGTCAAACGTATTTTTTTTTAATTAAAGAAAAAGTCCTTCACCACCGGGTAGTGCAAACTGATCTGTATGACTGTCCATCTACATTAGGTGGTTGGACATAGAGGTCAGCTTCTGACAGCAGTTACTTCTTTGAACTGTCAGAGGGGTGTACCCATGATGGAGATGGATCTGTCTCTGACATGGTAACACCAATTGTACACCCACCTTTAAATCGGGTGTGCAAACCATTATGTTGGCGTTGCTGATGTTCGACCACCGTTGTGAGGGAATATCCTTACAGTCAGTATATACATAAGGTTGTAAGTCTTTTAAACAACAATTACAGCATGACACTTTTAAGGCTCCCACGATCCATTGGAAGGCACTCAGAGATTCTCAGGGTATCAGGCAGAGGTTAAAAGCAAAGTCCAGCTGTCACTAATAAACTTAGCCATGTCTGAACTGGGGTGGCAGAGTGGGCTAAAGAACGGTGATGGATTAAACCCAGATCTTTTGACTGGGTGTGAGTGTTTGATTGATTCAGATGCTCCGTCCATCACCACCCCCTTTTGTACCGCTTTTGTCCGCCATAAGTGTGGCAGGGTATGTTCAGATGTGAGTCCCTTGCTCACTTTGCCACTGGATTCAAGCAAGCCGGGCTGAAGACGGCTGGAATGCCAGAAACCGGTCCTCTGAAGCTTGTTTCCGGTCCAGGGAAGACATGGCTTGGCAGTTCGGGCTGGACTGTTCCCATGAGGCACAGGGTCAGACTGATTTGCATATAGCCATGTCTGAACTGGGGTGGCAGAGTGGGCTAAAGAACGGTGATGGATTAAACCCAGATCTTTTGACTGGGTGTGAGTGTTTGATTGATTCAGATGCTCCATCCATCCCCACCCCCTTTTGTGTCACTAATAATTTTGGCACTTTACGAACTGCAGCTTGTGATGTACGTGTAGCCACACAGAAGGTAACTGACCATTAGAGTCCACTTCTATGTTCTGGGTTTAAGAGGGGGCAGGTCCATCCATCATCATTCATTTCTCCCAGGTCACAGACAGCAGGCACTGTACACTTCTGTACTTATGCAGGTCGAGGAGTGCTCTTTGTGGGTGTCTGGCACCAGCTAGTGGATGAGGCTGTCCCCTGGGCACTCTGTAACCAATGTGGTAAAAGGTCAGTGTCACTCTACCCAATTTGTTCAGTTCCTTCTTCCCATACTGCAAATAGGCCCAAAGTGTGTCAGGTCATTTATCAAGATGGGAAAAGTGTTTGGCCATACTAAACCTTGGCCCCGAGAGCTGTGTGTGTGTGTGGGGGGGGAGTGTTATAGGAAAATCATCTGTGTCACTAAAATTTAATTTGAAGCAGGCACTGTACCCACAACAAATTCAGAGAGAGAATTCTGGTACGACCAAAGCAGGGTCCTCAAGCAACCAGATAGGGAGTTCACAGGGATTGTCTTTGCATCCTGTTCTCTTCCTTTCAAATGTGCAGTGGGCTCAACAGACCTATCAAGTTGAACTTGACAGTGTGGTGTTACAGCATGCTCACAGCCCAAACTCTGAATATTCTGTGGCATTCAGAGCAGTTATCTTTTTCCATTCAGGTCAGCCTGTTGTTTACTCCTTGGTGATATTTCATAGCTCTATCACAAGTTTTGAAGGGTGAGCACAGGAAGAGTGAATGCAAATTAGCCTTCAGGAACTTTAGGCAGGGAAAAGGTGACTTTTTAAAAGTTATTATCCCGTAATAGTTATCACAACTCTTACTTCACCATTGAATTAGTATTGGACCTGGCCCTCTCTGCAGGGTCACTCCCAGACTGTTTGCCTTTTTCCCTCCACGGTTCATTCCCCTGAGGCAGCTCAGCACTACGTGACTCTTGGAAATAGCTCATCTAATCTCCCAGATGGTCTCTAACACATTGAAACCTTAAGGAATGATATGTTTATGCTTTACAAAGATGTATTACATATTACTGCTAACCAAAGGTATAGGGCAGGTGCTCTTTACTCTAAACATGGTCATACTGGTGGCGTATAAATCCAACACCTTCTGCCCCCTACAGCAAGTCGTTGTTCTGACTTGGGTTGTAATGCTGTGCGATGTAACAACGCGGTCTTTGTACCGACCACGTTGTAATGGCATGCATTGTTTTGCATGCATGGTAAACAATGTGTACCCTTCCTAGACACATGGGAAAGATACAGCATAAGCATTTGTAGTGCTTATTTATTGGGTATTATACAAGCATTGTACGGCATGTTTGCCGGTGCTCGCAAAGAGAATATAAACAGCAACAGGTGAAATTTCATTTGAAGTTGATATACAATGACAAGATTACACCAAGGCATAGGCAGTGAAATGAACAACTCAGTTTAAAAACACCTCAGCTACCGGCAGCAGCCGACTAATTGCCCTCCATCCGAATCCCAAAATTTTAAAACCCATCCAATCTGGGGCTAGAATTCAAGGAGCTCATGCAGAAGGTGTGTGGAGACAACTTAAGACACCACATTTGTTTTATGCATGATCTTGAATGCATCACAGTCTATTTACTTGCTTTCCACACTTTCTGCACTCAAATTACCCTTGTCCATTACATTTGGGTTAAAGAGCAAAAGGGGTGAAAACAACAGTGTAACGCTATGGGCCTGATTCAGATCTTAGCGGACGGGTTACTCCATCACAATGGTTACTGATTTCCTGTCCGTTGAAATATAAATCCCAAAAGATCTAATGGGATTCATATTTTGGTGGATGGGATATCCGTCACCAATGTGATGGAGTGACCCGTCCGCCAAGATCTAAATCAGGCTCTATGTAATTAGTTGAAGAAACTTGGTGTCAACTTTTAAGGTGGGAACAACCCAGTAACAGAATCAGGACCTACCTGTAACAAAGTGTAAAATAAGACAAGATCCAGAAGGTGGCTTAGATAAAAGAAAAACCTCTGTGGGAGGATGTGAATACAGCTGCAAAGCAATCTGAGCCTGTGCTCAAATGTGTGGGGGAAATGAGTTGTGTGAAAATGGGAAAACTCTAATTGATTCAGCCGTTGATCAGACAATATATGCAGTTCAATCTAATGAGTCTGGGGGTATATTCACTGAAATGTGTTATAAAACTGTGCTGAAACTTGTGTGAGAGGGAGAGAGTGGATACCATGGGGTATATTTATAAGCCTCTAGCTCCATCGGAACATCACTTTTGTTTACGCTCCGGTGGCGCTGTGTGCTGGCCCACATTTACTTGACCACACAAAGACACTTAGGGGCCAATTAGGATGGCGGATGGAAAGCGTCCAGAAAGCCAGTCTCGCTGGAAATGACCGTCCGACCGCACCGTGGGGAAACCGGTGGTGCTATTAGGATTCCACTCCAGCAAAACCCGACCGCGGCGGACGGATGTCTCCAAAGACTGCCGACCCGCGGACAGAACCATAGAAAAACTGACCGCCGCGGAGGGAGTGGCCGCGGTAACAGGCCCAACCGCCGACAGTGCAGCTGAGTCCGTCCGTGGGCTGGCTGTGGTGTTGCGTGGGCAGCGGGTGCTGATGCAGGGGGTGATTGTGCTGAGGTGGGACTGGTGTGGGTGCACTTGTGTGTGTTCCAGTCCCCACTAGGGTGTCTGGTGTGGACAGGTACCAGTGTTCATGCGTGGTATGTGTGTATTGCATGCTTGCGTACCTGCGGCGGCGTCCACGACGGTGCATGACTTACTGGTAGTGAAGTAGGAACAGGGGCGGGAAGGCGTGTAGGGCTAGGTACATGGCGGTCGGGGCCGTGCGGTGGGTCTCGTGGCAATGCTTTCCCTCTCCGTTGTGGTGCTTCCGCCGTCTATGAGATGGAGGTGTTTCCGCTGCGGTGTTCTGGTTTGTTTGCAACATTGTAATATTGCGGACGGTCAGAATGTCATTCCGCACGGTGGTGAGCCTGGATTGGCTCCGTCCGCCGTGGTGTCTGGTGTGTTCCCGCTTTGGTTCACATTTTTACACGGAGGACGATAAATGTGCCCAGTTTCCCTTCCTAATATGGCGGACGGAAGGCCCGCTGCTGGCGGACAATGAGGTGCATTTTCCGCCGCCTCCAGGCCAGCGGTCATGCATCCGTCCGCCATCCTAATCGGCCCCTTAGTGTGGCTTTGCACGGCTTTGGAAATAAGGCCTTCTGTAACACAGTACTCTGTGTCAAAGGGGCGCGCCATGGGTCAAAGAAAGAAAATCAGAAAGCATGGGGGAAACTTGAATCAGCAAGTCTTGAGAATGATCATGGTGTTGCTCGGAGAGTTATAAATTCTCCAATTTTAATAGGTGGGAACAATCCCTAGCTTGAATGATCTATTCTACCTTAATCATATGTCTCTCCAATGATGTTTCTGAACGTACTCCTTAACGTTCCCTGATTATTTACTTCTGCCGCATTGTTGCTTGCCAATGAAGATGTGGTAGAGGCTATTGCCAATAGTAAGAGAGAAAAGGCACCTTGGCCTGGCGGAGTTCCTCTTGATCGATTTAAACATAAAATCGACTTTTGGGTTACTATTATTATTATTACTAATGCATCAAATGTAGCATTCCTAAATCTGCTCTCAGTCTATTTTAATTGCAGTTTACAAAACAGGCAATAGAGGTGGCCTTGCTATTTACAGGCCAATTTTATTGACTGATTATATCGTAAAAGTTCCAGGACAAGCATTAATGGATATGTTGTCACAATGGACAATTGGGAATAATACAATATCAGGTCTACACTACGGTGTTGGGCCTGAATCTGACACCAACGATCAATGTCTTAATTTGCATTCACTAGTGTACAGGTGTTAACATGCTAAGCATGAGCCCCTCCATAGGCCATTTTTAGACCTGAGCTCTGTTTTAGACAGAGTTAACAGATCTAAATTGTGGTCCATTATCTTTTCTCTAGTTGTAGATGAATCTATGGTATGCAAGTACCTTAGGACCAGGATCTGTGCACGCTGTAATTGCACATCTGTGCAAAAGGTAAACTCCATGACTAATCCAAACGGAATAGTTTAAATAGATTTCAGTAGGGGTTAGCAAAATTCTGTCATTTGGCTTTGTACAATTATGCCAATCAGTCCGTCAGAAAAGACATCTTTATTTGGACAATCAAATACCCATAAAAGAAGAATCACACTATAAAAAATAAAAACATGTAAAATACAAGATAAAACACAATTCATCACTCACAAAACAAAAGTCAACCTATGGTGCAATATCTATTCCCTCAAATTTCAACAAGGCCATCTTAATCAGAGAGCATGTTACGACGAGCCCGAACAGCTGGTCTGAGAAAAAAGCCTACATATAGTCTTGTCTCCACATCCTGCAATCAGTCTCCATATATCACAGTGCAAAATGCATTTTTGAATCAATTCTTGATGCTAGAACATATTTTTGTGCTAATAAAAAGTGCAAAAAAAGTACCACAAACAGTAGCCACTTGCATTCTGTTGTTCGTTTGCATCCATAGCAAATTTATACTGCAAGTCGCATGTTTTCTATCAATTTCTACCACAATTGGCATATAATCATGCACGGGGGCAAAATGCTGTAATTTCTAGAATGTCACGTGAAAAGATAACAAGAAATGCCCAAATGTACACAAATTTCATCAGATTTTGCCCAGACTTCTATTTAGGCTGACTAAGGACATCATCAACAGCATTCACTGCCTTATCACAACTCCCATCATCCATTTAATGGACAAGATGCAGAGGCTTAGCCATGAGACACCATCACCAAATTTGTCTTTAAAGAACTATGCCCCTTACTGATGTAAATTTGAACGCCATGGCTGCAGATGAAAAAAAAGCAAAGAGGTCCTATTGGAAACCTCTGTGGGAAACCCCTCAATATAAGGGAGACATTGTATGGGACGATTGTGCAGAGAAAAAACACGTTATATATACTGGACTCCTAACCCTCAAAGTATAAGTAGCTCTTGATTGAGAAGGCGGGCCTACAGAGCAGGTCTAGGAGCAAGAACAATGGGTCAGAGGCCTTATGTCACACCTGGACAAGTTGTCCACTACGTGGTCAGAAACCACTAGCATCATGTCAGCAACCACCCCAAAGACCTCCTGCCCCCAACTAGACTTGACTAAAACCACAGTCTAGAAAGCCTGGATCCCTATAGAGATACCCCACCACACATACTTATAAGGGTCTCATTTTACAATGAGAGGGAAACGATGATGCACAAGTCAAGAGACAAAGACAATTTAACCTGTGAGAAGCGCTAACTCTAGATATTCCATGACTTGTCAGCCTCAACTTTGAGGAAACACAGGAATTTAGGAGGTATCCAGAATTCCTTTTAGAAGAGCACATCAATTGGGCCATCTGTTCTGATTAATGCTTAATCATGAGGTTTACTTGACAGGTGCAATGCTTACAGTCTGTATGCTGTTGATCTGAAAGAGAGGGTTCAATAGTTACACCTACAAAAACCATACTCAATGAAGCCCAAGAGCTCCATGGACTCTGCAATCTCTGCTGAGTGCAAAAGAGTAGAGTTCTACCCCACGAGGCACTGTGTTCAATATATGGAAAAACAAAATACCCTTCAGGGGTAAAGTGAGAGAGGCAAACTGGACACCTCAGGGGAATTTCAACACATCAATTGAGGATGATCAGCGAGTGCCAGGGAAGAGAAAACAAACCCCAACTCACTTCCGCATTGGGACACCAAACATTGATCAGCGTCCATTGGTACAGTTTTACTAGCTATTACAAGGACAACTGAGTGGCAGTGGTAGCATTATCTGACATGGCAGTGATTCGCCTCCTTCAACATTTGGAGGAGTTACCTGCCCGCAGCTTGAAATGCGCCAGCTTAAAAAATGTTGGCCAAAAATTAAATAGATATGGGTCCCTCTGCACTAAAATAAGCAGGTGTTGCGGTGCTGTGTGTTCAAAACATTTAGGGCACAGTTCACAGGGCGCTACCTGATCAGACACCTCATCTGAACAGTTACATCGCAGTTACATCAATTGGTCCTGCCACCTTTACAGTAACACAGCTGTATACACATGAGGTAGGCCAGGAATACTTACTTTAAGTTTAAAATGTCTGATATTTTTGATTTTTGGGAGGGGATGTATTTGAACTCAATATTATGAATGAAACCAACAACGGAATAAATCGAAGATTTCAGGGCTGCGGTGAGGCGTCACTAGGGGGGTGCGGGGGTGCGGACCGCACCGGGTGTCACCATCAAAGGGGTGACACCATGGTCCGTGTCAACAATAATCTTGGCCGGCGGCCGGGTAAGGTTTGACAGACAGTAATATTATTTTGCATTTTGGTTTCACGGAGTCCGTGTCCGTGACACCAAAATGCAAAATTATATTTCTGTCTGTCGAACCTTACCCGGCCGCCGGCCAAAATTATTGTCCCAATTATTAGGCTGTGGCTTTTCAGCATCCGGACGTCAATGACGTTCGAAACGTCTGTCACGTCGTGACGTGGCTCCCGGACCTGACGTTTTAAAAAGCTTCTTTACAAGTAACAGCGCGGGCTGGCTGCTAATGCTCTCCAGAAGCCCGGCCGAGTCCTGGCTCATGTGCCAGACAACGAGGGCTCCTGTTTCCTGATCCTGCCCTCCACGTACCTCCGCCATCTCACCTTGGATCCCGAGTCATGCACAACACCCTGCCTCCTCGTTGCCTCACCCCATTCACTTCTCGAAACTCCCTCATTTTCCGGCCTCAAACTTACCTCTTCTGCTCTTCAGGATGCGTACCACCAAGAACACCCTTTGCCCTGGCCCTCAACTATTGCATTTCTTCTATGCTCATGCAATTCTAGCGCACCGGTGGGGGCTTCGAGGTGGCTGAGAGTTCACATGGGTGGCAACATTAAAACACAATGCATTACTTTGCGTTCCTCCCCAATGGATATCACTACTACAGTCACTCACGTGTTATCCAGCATCCCCCTGCAGGATGACACCTATCGTGCCCCCGTGCCCACCGGTGCATCTGCTGCACACCCTCCTTCTGCGCCCCCTTGCACTGCGGTGCCAGGCTCTGTACTCCGCGCTCACGGCATGCCACCCTCCTGCAATATCAAGCGCTGGCCCCACTGCACGTAGGTCTCTGGCTGCTCTGGAATTGGAATTGCATTTATATAGTGCTTACTACCCCTGACAGGGCATCGGAGCGCTTACTATGTACTGACTCTATGTCCAGTGCCCATTGCGCGCCTCCCATCCGCACAATGCAGTGGGCATCACCCCGTGGTTTCTGCACCACACAGTGCTGTCTGCACTATACGGCGCTCAGCAGCTCACTACACATCCTCCCGTACCCTCTACACTGCAGCCGCACCGCGGGACATAACGCCCGTGCTCTCACTTTCCTGTCCTTGGCAATTGGAGGGGAGCACAGAGCAGCATATTATTCTGGGAGGCGGAATGCTGAAGCAGAGGCAGCGCTGCCCATGCCTGTCTCCACAGTGATTGATGGCTTTCTCCTGCCTCTCCTAACGCTCCAGGGGGAGACATTCAGAGGCCCCCTCCGCCAACCCTTCCTGCAGTAGCCGATCCTCGAGCCCCAAAAAGTTTATTTATTGCTTTTTATATAGCGCGGACTTTACCCGAAGAGGCGTCAGAGCGCTTCACTATAGGAACTCTAATGATACATGATGATTAGAAAATAACAAGTGAACAAATTACAAAAGCAAACATTTAGTTACTTGTGGCAAAAGTGACAATTGTGAGCAAACACAATACATAAGGTTGGTAGCAAACGCTGCAATACAGGAGGAAAAAGTGATGTGTGCAGGTTACAAGAGAAAACAGTACAATTAGAGGTATAATACTGCATAATATGGCAGACACTCAAGCACAAGAACAAACGTTACGCAGGCAATGGTGGCACTTGTGCAAGTATCTAAAGCAAACAAAATGTGAAGGTAGCAAACAGTGTGTTATAAGAGAAAAGTGGCGTGCTAAACACTCCAAGGCCTGAAAAATCTTACCTGACCCAACACCAAGAAAGGGGAGGATGGATTCCGCCCCTGAGATTCTTGCAATGCGGGCAAGAGGAATCATTTCAGGAAAACCAAAGGAAAAAGAAGTCCCTGCAGGATGAACTCTGGCTAACCGACCCGTGGAAGTGAACCAGGGTTTTGCAGCGCCAGGTGCACGCTTGTCTTCCTCTGCAGCTGGTAAGTGGCACCCCCATTCTTCCCTTCGCTGTGTTTGAAAGTATGCCCTTTGACGATTACAACCTGTGCTCCTTGTGTCTGAGCGTGCGATATACCCAGTAAACTGCTTTGATCTGTAGTTGCGCTATTGTGTGCAAGTGTAACGTACTGCCCACTGACTATGAGTTGCACGTGGGTGTCATGTTACCATATGTTACTGTGCGCATCTTTCTGAGTCCGTGCAGACATAACATGCTATGCCCGGAAACAGTGTAGCCCTGAACGGGCATGTAGGGTTCTTGTGCTGCCAGTAAACCTGTGTCTAACTGGGCAAGGGTAGACTGGTGCCATGCATAGTGTGTGTCCTGTACTGTCCAGGACATGTGTGTAGCTGCACATGACACACGGGTGCCATGTGCATTTTAGCCCCTGTGTAAAGCCGTGTACGGGTATCTGGGGGGCATCATGGATTCATGATGTAAGTCATGAGGGGGTGACACCATGAGTTACCCGCACTGGGTGACACCAACCCTAGTGACGCCACTGAGACTTGCCTACCATTCAGAGATTGGCTTAGTGACATGTATCTGGGCACAATATGCAGGGTGCATCATGAAGGAGAAATTGATTTCGCCTACCTGTATGAAGCCATACAGCCGCATACCTTCATGGATCACTTCTTGATGCAATAAAGACGATTAGCGAGTGGGAAGAGTTGTCAATTCACCGTAAGACTCTCTCAGACCATGATACAGTTCTCCTCACAGTGCTACATAATGGGAGACCGTAGGGTTTGGGCACCTGGAGGCATTATGGCAGATAAATAAGGGAACATGATTTAATTGTATTCAACAATACTGTTGTCCTGTACTATTTGAAGTGCCAGAGAGTGTGTGCACTCAAAAGGCTTACCGCGTGTGAAGAGAATTCAAAGTGAGTTGTCCTTCACGAGCGGCATCTTTTGAAGTCAACAGGAGATAAGCGTGAGGCATGACACTCGAGCAGATAAAAGGTGCATGCGTGTTGAAATCTGCAATAGGTGTAAGCGGGAGGCATGGCACGCGAGCAGACGCAAGGCGCGTGTGTGTTGAAGTCTGTACAATAAAGAAAAAAAGTGAGACGGAACACAGGCAGTGCATGCGCAGTAAAGCTGTTGTTCATCAGAGTGTAAACACAGCATATTAAACACTGACGCAGCAGAATCTGGCACATGTGCAGCAAGGAATTGGAGTCACATTAATTAAACAAGGGAAATTATCCTGAATTGAAGTGTTGAAGTGCAAGCTGATTACCAGAATTAGAAGAAAAACATTTATGAAGCGGTCAGAATTGTGAAACTAAGGATAACATTGCAAAGATAAGTTATGTATTTTAATTTATTATGTTAGTTTTATTTCAATTTTTTCAGGGAATTTACAGCAACCATACATTCTAGGTGAATAATTTCATGAAAGAAATTGTCCCCTTTTCAAGAGTAATAACAATGAAGCGATAGTTATACAGGTTACCGCTGAACAATGGGTTCAACATTTTAGTAAGATTTTTAATCCTAATTCTCATGTAATAATACCATGCAATGAGGGGACAGGGGACGGGGTGCTGTCTACTCCCTCGGCTTTGACCCTCAGCTCTTCAATTACATTGACTGAGATTGAGGAAGCCCTAGGGAAAGGAGCATCATTAAAAGCCCCAGGCCCAGATGCTGTTCCTCTGGATCTTTTTAAGTCTAATGTTAGTCTGTGGGCACCCATTTTATTGAATGTTTTTAAAGCTGTAGTGGTTGGCCGTATCCCCGGCACATGGAAGGAGGCAACTGTAGTGCCAATCTTTAAGAAAGGTAATAGATCCGATCCACGTTGTTACCGCCCGATTTCTTTAATAGATGCCTCATGTAAAATTCTAGGCAGAGTAATCTTGGCGAGATTGGAAAGTTTGGCAGATTCTGTTGGATTGATAGTTGATTCTCAGTATGGTTTTAGACGTGGAAAGGGGACAAACGAGCAGTGCCTTAATTTGGCACTGATTTTGGGCAAGTACACGAAGGCCAAAAAATCTCCTATACATTTGGCCTTCATGGACCTGACAAGCGCTTTCGATACTGTTTGTAGGAATAAGTTGTGGAGGATGATGAGTGATATGGGCTTTGAGGAACCTCTAGTGACCTTGCTCCGTAGGTTACATGAAGCAACAAATGTGTCCATCAGATTTGGCTCTGGAGGGGAAATAACGAAATCAATACCTTCTACTGAAGGAGTGCGTCAAGGATGTATCCTGGCGCCTTTCCTCTTCTTGGTTTATACAAATGGATTAGAACAGTACCTATTAAATCAGGGCTGTGACTTCCCAAAAATCAATGGTAAAAGCATTCCTATGCTTTCGTATGCGGACGATACTGTCCTAATGACATTGACAGGAAACAGCATGCAAGTATGTTTAGATGCATTCAACAAATTCATGCTTGATTTAGATCTAAAGGTAAACTTTGAAAAATCCTTTGTGATGTCTTGTGGCCCGAAGGGGTCGTCTATTAGGAAGTTCGTGGTAAACAACCGCATAATTGGGAAAGTGGATAATTTCAACTATCTTGGTAATCTGTTTGATAGTAAACTAAGCTGGACACCGGTAATGAAGGTCCGAGCCCAGAATATGACAAGGGCGATAGAGGGTATTTTCCGCTTCTGTAGCAAATTGGGGCAAAAGCATATCATGCATCTCAGAACCCTTTATACCTCAAAATGTATATCTGTAGCCACTTACGGGGCAGGGGTGTGGGGGACTGAAACGCCTGCCGCAATACAGGTGGTCGAAAATAACTTTATAAAAAGGGTCTTGTCAGCTCCAAAAAGTACTTCAAACACTTTCTGCCATAATGAAATTGGTATGGTTAGCATTTCCGATACAATCCGCATGTCCCCTTTGCTGTTATGGTGTAAAATCTGGCAATCTGAAGACCTGCAACTAACCAAAGAAATTATTACTGATTGCATGGCTTTAGAAAACTCAAAATCGATCCCTTGGTTGTCCTATGTTTCTAATATGTTGAATAAAATTGAACTTGGTTCTTATTTTTACAACCCTGGAAAAATCGAGGGGAATTATAAGGTGAACATAAAAACAAAGTATCTGAAGACAGTAAACCAGCCTTCTATGGATAATGTAATTGATACTGGTATCACTCATGCCTGTAAACCCCAAATGCAGTTCTATTTAACATTTACCCTCAATGTGCAATGGCGATTCCTCTTAACAAGGTTTAGACTGGAGATTCTCCATTTTTTACTTGTCTTTCCGAAACAAGGGGGCTGGTGTGAGAGACTGCCCCCTTGCCCTTGTAACAACAGGGATAGGCAAAGTACCTTACATCTGGTCCTTTTTTGCTCTTTGTATAAAGAGCCAAGACTCCGGTTTATCAAACCAATTCTGAAGGGGAGGCAACCTTGCACTTATAAGGAAGGGTATGAGTATTTGTCAACATTATCCTCAGTGGAAATCTGCTGTGCAATGTTAAATTTCATCAGAATCTCACTAAAGATTAGGAAGAATTATGGATAGCACACATGTATAGAAATCTTACAAAATTTTATAATTGCAAATCCTTCCTGTAGTTTTTTTATCGTTATCATTATGTCTTTTTATAAAATTATTGGTATAAATGTGTTTTTAAAGGCAAGATGAATTGTATGTTCAATACTTTTATGATTCATTTTATGTATCGAATAAAGTTTTTGAATACGAATACGAGTTAGCTTGTTGTTTTTCCTTATTTATGTTGAATTATTGTTTTAGCTTGTTTTCTTAGCTTGTTAAGTTATTTTTAATTTTCAGGATGTCAATGGTGGGATGAGCCAACCCCCTCAATTTTGAAGTGAACAAGGCAAATCTGTTTTGCCATGGAAAAAGTAGAAACCACGGTTTGATTCATATCTGATTGCCATTGGCGGGGAAAAGTTTTCTGCTGCCAGGAAACAAGGGGTTTTGTTACATAACTTGGCATCGAGGGGAGGAATATCTATGGCAGTCTAGATCCTATACCCATAGGTGGAGGGGCAGGAGAACCAAACGATGTATATGAAATGAGTACGAGATTTGGATTTGTTGTTGTACTTGTTGACTATACGTCAAAATGGGTGTCTGCCTCTTGCATGAGTTCTGTTGTAACAAAAAACATTATTGAGTTTCTAAAGGATGCTTTCACTTGTGAGGGTGTTTCCTGATGTCCTTGTTTCCAGGGCTGGACTGTCCATAGCGGGCACAGGGCAATTCACCAGTACGGCACACAGGTGGGGGACGGTTTTGGGCCCCTGGGGGCTGTTTTTGTTACAGGACTGTTTTTGAAGCATGGCTGCAAAATAGGCACTGTATCAAAATCGGCCGAAAACCGGCCCCGGCAGAGAGCTCGGCGGCACCTCCAACGCCCCCCAACTTAGGGGGGGGTGAGCACTTTGCCAGGGCCGGTTGTGGTTCCCAATCCAGCCCTGCTTGTTTCAGATAACTGGGTTCAATTTCCTACCCAAGAGATGTCAGATTTCCTTCAAGAATAATCCATCACCCATCGCAAAACTGCTCTTTATGCTCCCCAGGCTAATGGTTTGGTCGAGAGAATGAATAGATTGATTAGAGCTTATGCACAAACTGCTTTAGAGTTGAGAGTTCCGCTTCAGCCCATTCTCAGAGAGACGTTCTGGGCGCACAGGAATACCCAAAACAGTGTGACTGGTTGTTCCCCATTTAAAAAACTAAAGTGTAGGACAGCTGGTTCCAAACTGAATCCTTTAAGGTTGAGTGTAAAGGACAGGTGTTGTGTTGTAAATAATTGCAGAATAAAACATATCAAAATAATTATAAACTGAGGTTTGATATCAAAATGGGGATAAAAAGATTTTTATTGAAAGTAGGTGATCTTGTATTTGTTAAAAAAGCAGTGTGGTCACCAAAATGAGAATCTAAATATTTTGGACAAAGGCGTATTATCAAAGTTATGAACAATGTTGTTATGCTTGCTGGTGGGGATGTGTGGAGCATGTCTCGTTTGACAAAATGTACGAAGGGGAATGAGTATGTCAGGTCTCAATGTTTTTTCGAATCTAAGAATGGTCACGCTAAAAAAAAAATTATAGATGGTCATTCTCATTTTAAATTTGAATCCCAGACTAAACTGCCACAAAATGATTTCTCTCAGTATAACAACAACAAAGCTTGTTCTGAATCTCTTGCTCGCAGTACTAGGTCTCTCTCCTACATTTTGTTTAAATTGTTATAAAAGGGACATGAGTTGTAACTTGCTCTTTGAATTTAGCATTCCTTGCTAGGAATCCAAATGACATCAGCTGGAATGTTTTGATTCAAGCTGATGGCCAGTTTCAGTTATCATCTTGCTGCAGCCACAAGCCTTTCCAGTGGGTGTTAATTAAAGCTCTTCAACTTAAATGACTTGCTTCAATCGTTTTATTAGATGGCATTGCAGTTCACTGTGGGACAGTCTGAAAGTTGTATTGAGTGGGGCAGCTCACCTTAAAGCGACAAGGGCTGAGACCAGGGCAAGGCTCCAGCAGCAAATGACACTCTTTGACCACAACACAAACTCACCCAGTCAGCTTAGAACGATCCACAAATATTTTGCAAGGGTTAATAGGGCAGGTCGACTACTTGCCACACAGCTGGGGGCCAAGCTACATAAGGAAAGCATAAGAGAAATTAAAGACAGACAGACAAAGAAAGACATTGTCTCCCAAAGTGGAATAATAGTCTTAGTAAAGGATTACTTGTGACCTCACTGTGGCCCAAGAATCTCTTCAGACCATGCTGACGCTCTAGAAAAGGCCACACTCACTGGTAGAATGGATCAAATACATTGCACCGGCCCTGTAGGACTTCACTGCTACTTTTACTAAGTCATTTGTGGGCAATTGGCCCTGCTGCTCAGGTGATGATGAAAACTATCCGGTACAAGGCAGCATTTGGCTTTAAAATAAACATCACCATGTCAGAGGTATAGCTACCCTGCACACTGCTGATGAGGAACCTCCAAGTGACAGTGTCCTGGCCCAATAAAGCAATCACCTATTGCAAATAGTGTGCAAATAGTGTCCTCTGCAGTCCCAATGGTATCCTGACTCCTGAACAAACTGAGTGATGGAATTTATCCTGCTCTCTTGGCTAAGTAGGCAAGCTACAGTAAAAGTTCAGTTTTGCACAAACTTCTTCCCACATTTCAGGTAATACCACCCAAATACCCTTAATTTACCAAGGCATTTTTATTTTGCAGTCATCTACTTCATATAGTAGTGCACAAGCAACTTAAAATCTACATTATTCGCTAGTAGGTACTTATACCTCTTAGTAGAAAAGAGTGGACTGAGCATTACTCAATGTAATGCACAGCTTTCAAGCAACTCAACTGAGGTTTACAATAGATTGGAAAAGGTACACGGCAATTATAAAGATGCACTTCACACATAAAACCTAAGGAATAAGTATTTAATCTAGAGCATCATCTAGTGTGGACTGGTAGGGACACATGGTCAACACAACTGTCTGGTCCCACATTCAAATATATGCATTCTAAACACTTCCATCATAAAACTTCCTCGCCATTTTCTAGCAAACAGCCCAGTGTGAAGCAAACAAGATCCCAACAGCAATAAAGCTAACTGATAGCAGGTGCTTCTTAATGGTCAATACAAGGATTGACATGAAAGCATAGAAGGTAGGACCTATTCTCTTCAACCATAGCTAGAGAGTACCAACATAACAGGAACAAATTAAGCTTTGAGAATGGGTTTACTACCTTCCCATTCCTCTTCAGCCCGATTAATGAAGTCGGACTGCAACCCAAGATCAGACAGAAACATAGTTACAACATGGAGAGAAGGAAATTGTCTAATCATAAACTCACTCCTTTCAAGAGGATGCAAAGGAAAATGCAAGGGTTTTATCTCCACTTTTTTGTCTTTAAAAGCCAAAAAAGCGGAGATTAAAATATCGCCCTATCAACAACAGGGTGCTAACATGCAAAATCGCATGTTAGCACCCTTTTTCACTATGCTTCCCTTTGCATCTCTTAAAAAGGATCTTAAGACCTTCCTGTTTCCTAGAGCAATGTAAGGTGGTCTATCTGTAGGAATGATGTGGTCTCAGCACCAGGATACCCTTTGGGTGGCAGATGCGCTTAACAAGCAATAAATACAATACAATACAATACAAGATGCAAAGTGGGCGTTCCAGTGCAAAATATTAGGAGAAATGTCGCTATTATCAAGCTTTACACTAACTCTGTTAGAGACAAAAAAAGCAGTGCTAACCACGGTTAACGCTGCTTTTTTACGTTTGCTAATTTTCAAACTTAGCCATGTAATTCAATGAGAGGTGGATTACATGGCATAGTCAACCATGGGCTATCAACAAGGATATCCCTATTTTTGTAGCTTTATTGCTGCATTATCAGCGATAACCTCCCAAAATGCTGCTATCACTGGATTTTTTATCGCCTAGGTGGTTAGGGTTTGTTAATAATGCGATAACCAAGCGATACTATGCAGCGATAGCGGGAGTTAAAAAAATTAACGCTAAGCGCCCTCCACGTTAATTTTCCCTGTTGCTTGTTAATATGCCCCATGGTCTTTTGGAGAATGAGTGATGCTTATATCTACAAGTCAGAGACTGGGTCTTACAAACTTCAGTAAGAACAGGAGAAAAACAAGAACTCACATCCTTCGAACGTTGTTAGGAGGATGAAAACAATGACAGACAAAAAAATATTATTTTGATAAACTAATCCACAAAGCTTCATTTCTTGATACATTCCCAAGCCAGTGAATGTGGATGTGAGAACTTGGCAGAGACCTTAATGAGTACAAACAGTGGACTGCATACAGAAAAAAACAAATGTCCACAGGCAAAGTTAAAGATTAAGCGGCTTTTCTGGAAATACAACTGTATAGGTGCCATCCACCTGAAAAGTTACACTATTAAAACTCTACAAAACCAGCAGCATGCTGGAGAAGGTGTGGAGCAGTGTGGCGACTCACCCACCTTCTTTAGCACTGCCCAAAGTTAAACAAACACTGGACTGAGGATATTTCGATCAAACACGACCCAGGAATGAAACTTTAGGTTCTGCTTTACCTGGAGAACGTTAATTAAGGACTCTGCTTGTCAAGCCGGTTCGACCATACTATTGGGGAACTGTGGCAAGTCCAGAATCGAGGGATTGAATGATAAGGCTTTCAGACACACTATGGTATGAAGACTTCTTACTTAATGGATAATAGGCTGAAAGCATTTGAGGCAGACTAGTCCCCATTTTTGAACTTCCAGGCTGTTGAACTATGGGAGCTGACTGGACCAATATCTCTGATGGTCCTATGTTGTGTAGCAGAAGACATCTCTATACTCTCCCACATTGGGGCTCTATCGACTGTGTCAGTTTGCATTGTTATGGTAGTTTATTGTCAAGCATACACAAGCCATACAAGTTTCTGTTCCTGTCTTAAGACCACGGAAATGTGGGGGGAGGACACTAATGAGTGTGAATTTGAGGTTAGTATGACAACATTAAATGCTCAGTGTTTGATAACCGGTGGGATGTAGGCACTTATTTCTAGTACTACTTCTGAAATGAAAGAGTTGAAGCTCAAAATTATGTATAACTAGACGTAATTTCAGGTAAAAATTCTGATCAAACCAAAATTTTCCTTGAATAACTCCCTCATCCTCAAGCCTATTGTAGAGGAACTATGAAAGAAAGCAATAAGTTGCAGCGATTTATACGGAAGGCTACATTTATAACAAGGTGAATACAATCACAGGCCTTTAGGAATTCTGACCGTGTCGATTTACCTAGGGAGATTTTTTGTTTAGCCACAGTGAATGATTTGACTAAAACTTCTGCAATGTAACCCCAAATCTCCTGACAAAAACAGATATATTGCAAGGAAGAATCACTTAGCCCTATCTGATTAAGGGTTTTAGCATGGCACTTTTCATTTCCCCTTTCCATATCTTCATTTATAAACTATAATCCACACTGGCCTCCTATTCTTGTGGCTCTTTAAAAATGGTTTCAGTCATATCTTCTGTTTCAGGAAAAAATTGTACTTTCAATGGATTAACAATGCAAGTGAAAATAATTTCATAGAGCTATTTGGATTTTGAAACGTATATTCTAACTCTTGTCTCTTTCAAATTAATTATCCTAGGAAGACGATCAAATGACCAAGCAATGATAGCTGCAGCAAAAACCCGAAATACTGAATATCTGCAACCAACTTGTCAATAAAGTTCATTATTTGAAGTGTTATTGCTATTACTCCACTCTACACCACTCTACTCTGCGCCACTCTACTCTATGCCACTTTACTCTATGCCACAATACTCTTTGCCGCTCCACCCCACTCTTTTGGAAACTCCTGTTCAGATTGACTATTTTCTTCCTCATCATTCGATGGCGAATAATACTGTTGAGATAAACTTCATTCTTTTAGGAATATCAGACATGGATGAACTTCAGCTTGTTCTCTTTTTTATATTTTTACTTCTCTACATGGCCATTATCTTTGGGAACCTTCTTATCATTGCACTCATTTTTTTAGATGCCCATCTCCACACTGCCATGTACTTCTTCCTTTGTCACCTCTCTGTATTAGATGTTTGCAGTCCAACCGTTACTGTGCCGAAGATGCTGGAGAGCCTCCTATTGGACCGAAAGACTATTTCCGTTCATGGATGCATTATCCAGTTCTCAGCTTTCATTTTCTTTGCATCTTCAGAATGTCTCCTGCTGAGTGCGATGGCCTACGACCGCCATGTTGCCATCTGCCATCCTTTGAGATATGCAGCTATCATGAATGGTACTGTGTGTGCTCAGCTAGCTGCTGTGTGCTGGGCAGGTGGTTTCCTCAATTCACTGATGCACACACTCGCTGCATGTCGATTATCATTTTGTAGACCAAGAACAATTCATCATTTTTTCTGTGACGTTCCTCAGGTTTTCACTGTTTCTTGCACTGATCCTTTCATCAATATTTTGCTTGTTGTAGTATCAGGTACAATCATGGGACTTGGCTCCTTTATGGTCACCTTGATTTCTTATGTCTATATCATCTCTGCAGTCCTGAAAATTGGTTCCAGGACCAGTAGATCAAAGGCCTTTTCCACTTGCTCCTCCCATGTTTCTGTGGTTACTTTTTACTATGGAGCCATGTTCTTAACATATTTCCGCCCACCATCTACCTATGCAATGGCTGAGGGAAGACTGCTGTCTGTGATTTATACAGTTATAACACCCCTGGTAAATCCCCTGATTTATACACTAAGGAATCAGGAAATAAGAGGGGCACTGAAGAAAGCTCTAGGGACTGGCCAAGTTCCAATAGTCCAGCAGAGGTCTGTCCTGTAATGTTTACTTAGAATCTACTTTTAAATGGTCAACAATGAATACATGGATATCTCATTGTATGAATATTAGGAAAGGCCCAGGAAATATGCAATAAATACCCTTTGTCTCATACACCACTCCATATGAAAAGCAACAATTCAGTATCATTGATTTAATTTCTTTTAAATTAAAAAGGGCTATTCATGGACTGCTTCTTTGGTAAAATGACCATTATCCATGAAATATGAATTAAGTAATGCATCTGTGACATATACTTCGCAATACGTCAGCTCCTTATTGCGCAGAAACAAAGCTTAGAGAAAGGCACAATAAGAGAAACAACCTCCAGTATACTGCAGGTGATTGAGATAGGTAAGGAAGCCTTGCAGTCTTGAGCAACTGGCCAATCCGCAGCCAAACAGATGCCCTCTTTATTACTGCTGTCTGCAGAAAACAGGTCAAGCTGTCAGTAGCAAGGCTGTAAAAACAGAATAATGAGTGATTCATCCATGATATTGGGAGTTTGTATAGAGGGGCTCTGTTCAGTTCAGTTCATTAAGTCTTTATTTCGAATAAAATTCATAAAAGACAGCATACATTAAAAACATTTTCAATAAGTCCCCAGAATATAAAAATAATTTGTCTCAATCGACATACAGACATTTCCTAGTAATTAATTTAATTTAAAAGGGGTTTCGATTTCTTTGCACGGATCAGCCACACCCACCCCAAAAATTTGGCAACACAGATCACAGATATTTCAATACGTAAATCACGTAGTTTCAACAGGGCTTCTCGATTCCCCCCACAATTCAAGGTTTTACAAATAGGTTTCAGCCATTTTAATTGAGGCGATCGATATGCTGGGCATGCAAAAAACAGATGACCAATACTTTCAACCTGGTCAGGACAAAAAATACATTTGTTACTTGTGTTCTTAGCCCACTTTGCAGTAAAGGAGTTGGTCGGCAAAGTACCCACCCAAAACTGATGATACAGCTTACGGTCTAGGGTTTTGCAGATCAAGTCCCAATAGGGCTCAAGGGACGGTGTTATCTTATGTGTTAAAAAAAGTCCCGTTAAGCTGTTTTCTGATGAAAGAGGGACCAATGCAGATTTCTTTGCAGCCCAGAATTGCTATTTAAATTCAAATTTAGATGGGAACCTAGAACATTCAGGGTGTAACCATAATTCGGGGAGGCCCATTGAATACAAAATGTGTTTTACTTCCCGGAGCCATGGGATTTTGTGAGCATCCCACAATGATCTAACCTCGCCCAATTCATGAGCGAAAAGACTAAGCTCTGGGGTCGTCCAAAGGCGACGCCAGAGAGCTGTGAGACAATAGTGCGCCATCTCATTCAGCGGTCTACAGCCTAGATCTAAAAGCAATGGTTTTATTGGTGATGATTGTGGAAGCCCCACTAGGTTCCTCAAAAACCTATTCTGTGCTGTGGTTAGTGCTGGCAAGTCTTTGTAACTCCATATGTCCGCTCCATACAGGGTAGCAGCATTGCCCTTGGCCTCATAAATTTTTATCGCTGGTGTAATGCGTTTGGTCAAGGTTTTTTTTTGTTCCTGCAATAAGCATACTGTAAGGCGAACAAATTTAAGTATTAAAACCTCCAACTGGGGGTTCCAAGTAAGTTGGTGGTCAAGAGTCACGCCCAAATATGTCATGACTTTGACCTGTTCGATTGGGACACCATTTAATATAAACAAACTTTTAATTGGTTTATTTTTGTTAAAAACCATAAATTTGGTTTTATCAGCATTAATCTGCAGGTCATTGTTTGTGCAAAACTCTGCAAATCTGTTCAGGGCTACCTGTAACCCGCTCCGGGTTTTAGAAAGGAGCAGGGTGTCGTCCACGAATATTAACATGGGTTATTTTGAACCCCCCAGGGTAGGTGCATCTGTTTGTGTATCGCTAAAGAATGCAACCACCTGGTTGATAAACAGAAGAAACAGGGTAGGGGCCAACACGCAACCCTGGCGCACCCCTCGTTCGACTGGGAAGCTAGAGGTCACCTGACCCTGTTTCCCCCATCTTACCCGGGCAAAATTATCCTCGTGTAGACGCCTGATCAGCTCTTAAAGTTCAGGTGGGAGACCCATGAGTCTAAGGGCTTCCCATAATTTTGCCCTGGGAACCAGGTCGAATGCCGACCTAAGATCAACAAAGGCGGCGTAGATGACACCACCGCCCAAGAGAACCACCTTCTAATACAGCATGGTAAGTTGGAACACCTGATCTAGGGTGCTGGTGCCTGATCTAAACCCTGCCTGCATGGGGGAGAGTATTTTTTTCTGCTCAATCCACCCCTGTATTCTTGCCAGGGCCATTCTTGATACCACTTTTTGTATAGTATCGATCAGGCTAATGGGGCGATAGTTTTTCGGTGACGATCGATCCCCTTTCTTATAAACTGGAAGTATCTCAGCCCCTTTCCAGGATTGTGGTACCCTTGCCCCTGCTGCGATAGAGTTTGCTAAAGTTGTAATATATGGAACCCACAGATCTAGATTCAATTTAAAAAGATCCGCTGGTATGGCGTCTAAACCTGGGGCTTTACTAGACTGGATAGAACCTAGGGCATATTCGGTGTCTGAGGTGCAGAAAGTAAGCCTATCCCCATAAGATACTGATGTTATCCCCGCTATGGGCTCAGTTGCCAGTTCCTGTTCAATATTTGAATCTTTAAATTGGGCGGAAAAAAATTCCACCCAATCTGTAGCGGAAACATGATTTTCAGGGGTTTGGGAATCCGAATCCCTGCCCCATCTGACTAACTCCCAAAATTTTACTTGGTTAGACGACTCGCAGGCTTTGAAAAGATCAAGCCAATATGAATCGTCCCATTCCCTCTTAGCTTCCCAAATAGTGTGTCTATAAACCTGTCTCGCTTTCCTGATGTCTGGAGTGTTTCTAGTTTTAACAGCTGCTATTAGTTTGCTGTGAGCTTCTCTACAGTTTTTATTATACCAACCTTTGTGTTGGTTGACTTTCTGTTTTCTAGATGGCCTAGTGAGAAGTTCTCTGATAGCCACAAAACATGTCCCGTGGAGATCAACAGTAATGGACTCTACCCCACCATTGGGAGATAATGCAATCATCCTGTTTCTAGTGTCTAGGACCAGTTCCTCTATTTGACAGATAAGCTCTTGGTCAGCTATGACCCTTGACCATTTGACCTGTTTTCTGTTGTCACACAGGACTAGGTCTGATGTTATACAAGCTGTTTCTGTCTGGGGGACCCCTAGACCAGGAACCCTGAGTCCCAATGAGAGAGGATTGTGATCACTCTCTGGCCTGGTCTCTATTAGCATATCAATTACGTGAGACCAGGATTCTATATTGACCAATATGTAGTCAATGCGACTTGCACTAATCCCATTGTCAAAGGTTGGTTTCCCCGCCTTGTCAGACAAACTACGGCCATTCACTGCCCGAAGCCCCCATTCCAAGCAGAGCCCAAGCCAATGAAGGGCAGCCTCCGTTCCCCTAACACCCTTAGTTATTGCTAGCGGGGGGATATTCCAGACGGTATCTTCATCCATCCCCACTCCTCAGCTAGACTCAGGATGGGTTCGAATGAGCAGTTCAGATCACCAGCCACTAGGACAAGATGATCACTTTCATACTCATTCAGAAGATGTTCCAAGTCATTAAGAATGGGTTGCTTCCTTCCACCCTGACAACCTCGGGCATAGATGTTAATTAAAACAATATCCTTACAATTCTCCTTACTCAGGGAAATACAAAGGAGGTCAGCATTCCCCACCAGGATTTCCTTAACACTGAAGCCTAGGGAGTTTCTAATCCATATGGTAAGACCACCCGAAGCCCTACCCCTGGGGCCCTGTGTTGCTGGTTTATAATAATTTAGGAAGCCTACCCTAAATAGGGGATCGACTGACCACGTTTCCTGGAAGACGACAATATCATGTGTAGTAATAAAATCTACCCAATCGTCGTTATCCAGGCGACCCCTCAATCCTGCTATATTCCATGAGGCCACCTTAATTGCATTGACCGGGTTACTGGGGCTAATAGGCTCTAGTTGTCCCAGAACTCCTGACTCAGTCGAGATTGGATTATGAACATGGTCAAATGTTATTTTTGGGCCTAATTGTGACATAGGGCAGTCCATACTGGGTACTGACAGGGTAGACGAAGTTGGATCTACTGAGTGTTTAGAGTCATCAATCCCCCCGAGTCAGTCGACCTCATCCAGACAACCAAACATATTAGAAGTAGGAACCCCTTGCCACCAGTTATTCTGGTTTTGCCAACCATTCCTACGTCCCCTCTGCCTACATTTTTGGACTGTCGACCAAGACCCCTCCATTTCAAACTGTTGTTGAGGAGGATAGAAAAAAGTGAGGGGTCTGACAACAACAGAGGGGTCTTCTTCACGAGGGGCCCATGAACAAAGATGTTGTGCTGTATGGGGGTCTGCAAATGACACCACTATACAATCGCCAATGATGGTTTTGCGTGTGGGCCCAACCCATGGTACTCTTCTCACCATTAGTACCCAACTTCTTTGATGATTAGGGAGCTGTCTATTCGTGTTAAGCCAATGTATGACCTTGTTTTTGAGGGACCAATGATTCTCTTTAGTTTGAGGGTCAAGAGTAGGTACACCAGCTAGTACAATGACATAAGGACTAGCCTCCGGTGGTAGGTCAATATACCCACCACGAAAGTTTGGTCGGCTAGATTCATAAGATGACAAGTTCTTGTTTTTCAATTGATTAGACTGGTGTGCGACAGCTTGTGGCCTGGGTTTAGATGGTGCTACATTCTGTGGGGGACAAGCTTGTGGCCTGGGTTTAGATGGTGCTGCATTTTGTGGGGGACAAGCTTGTGGCCTGGGTTTGGATGGTACTAGATCCTGGGGGAGGAGACAAGCGCTAGGGTTTGAAATGATAGTAGCGTTATCACCAACTTTGGTGCGGGGTTTTGGTACAGGTTTAAGTCTAGGGGGTGTACGGGCCGGGGGTTCTGACTCTTGTGCCTGGGAAGTAAAACCCTCACCCTGGGAAAGCCTAGCTTCCATTTGCTTAAGACTAAAGCTAGCCAGTGTAACTATAGTCCTATCCATTTCTAACAGGTGGTTTTCCATTCGGGATAGTCTAAGATCTAGGGGGGTAAGTAACTTTTTAGGTGTGTCCCAGACAGTTTTAAGAAATTCCTCATCCCCCCTCCTATCCCCCTCTGCCACACACAATGACCCTTACTTGCTCTTGTCGGGGAGAATTACCACCGGGGGATCAAGCACAATGGCTATTTCTTCCCCTACCCCAAATGTGCCCAAAGGTCGTCTACTATTAAAAAACTGAGATCTCGCAATGTTTGCCTTTTTGCGAGCATAAGTAGATCTAGCAAGGCCTTTCTTCTTTTGTAGGGCAACTTTTTTAGCATTAACTGCAGTCTTGGGCAGGACAATTTTAGAGGGGGAGCTTATACCGGCCGCAAGAGTAGGTGGTACAAGTTCCTCCAAAGGTGGTAATTTAGATTTCGTAATATGCTCAGGTGGAGATGTGGTTGGGGGATGATGAATATCTGCCATTGTAAGCAAGGGACGGGGACCTGATGTACGCTCAGGGGTAAGAGATAGGGCAAGGTTACCTAAAGATGATTTCTTGGAAGAAGCCAAATTAAGGGAAAGTTTTCGCGCAGCGTCTAATTCTCGGGAAACCCTATGTTGCATTTTATTGATTTCCGCATCAATGGCCAAATTGGTCCTTGTGAGGAAATCGTCTAGGGTCCCACTGGGTTTGTTAAGGCCCTTAGCAGTTTTACTGCGACTACCCCGTGTACACATAATGGAAAATCAACAAAGTGCTGAGACACAAGTGGAATTTATTGCAATTATTAACAAATCAACCAAGGGGAGTGGCCCAGCCCAGACCTCTTAGACCTCGAACGGCCTCAAACGGCCCGCTCTTAGCCCGGTCTTCGCCCCGAGCTGCATCCCGCGCTGCGGGAGTTTGCAACTGTAATATAGGGGGAGTGTTTGGCGGGGGGGCGGGCCAGCAGGGAGAGCGGACCGGATGCTGTTTCCCGGTCTCGCAGGGACTCCTGGTTACTGGAGTCCCTACACACTCGCAGCCCCGCCGAGCCTCTCACCCAAAGCCGCCTTAGACGTCCTCACCAATGTCCGCCACGCACACCTGGGCGACAGGTGGAAGAAATCCGCTGGGTCTGCTTGCACAACACACGCCGCCCGTTCCAAAGTGCCTCTCTGAAAAAGAATAGATGTCCCAAGAATGGAAGGTAGGGAGTGCCTTTAAAGTCCTGCGAGAGGCGGGGGCGGGCCAGCAGGGAGAGCAGACCGGATGCTGTTTCCCGGTCTCGCAGGGACTCCTGGTTACTGGAGTCCCTGCACACTCGCAGCCCCGCCGAGCCTTTCACCCAAAGCCGCCTTAGACGTCCTCACCAATGTCCGGCACGCACACCTGGGCGAAGCGGCACCCGCGGAGCGGGTGCGGCAAGAGGTGGAAGAAATCCGCTGGGTCCGCTTGCACAACACACGCCGCCCGTTCCAAAGTGCCTCCGTGAAAAAGAACAGATGTCCCAAGAATGGAAGGTAGGGAGGGCCTTTAAAGTCCTGCGAGAGGCGGGGGGCGGGCCAGCAGGGAGAGCGGACCGGATGCTGTTTCCCGGTCTCGCAGGGACTCCTGGTTACTGGAGTCCCTGCACACTCGCAGCCCCGCCGAGCCTCTCACCCAAAGCCGCCTTAGACGTCCTCACCAATGTCCGCCACGCACACCTGGGCGAAGCAGCACCCGCGGAGCGGGTGCTGCGAGAGGTGGAAGAAATCCGCTGGGTCCGCTTGCACAACACACGCCGCCCGTTCCAAAGTGCCTCCGTGAAAAAGAACAGATGTCCCAAGAATGGAAGATAGGGAGTGCCTTTAAAGTCCTGCGAGAGGCGGGGGGCGGGCCAGAAGGGAGAGCGGACCGGATGCTGCTTCCCGGTCTCGCAGGGACTCCTGGTTACTGGAGTCCCTGCACACTCGCAGCCCCGCCGAGCCTCTCACCCAAAGCCGCCTTAGACGTCCTCACCAATGTCTGCCACGCACACCTGGGCGAAGCGGCACCCGCGGAGCGGGTACGGCGAGAGGTGGAAGAAATCCGCTGGGTCCGCTTGCACAACACACGCCGCCCGTTCCAAAATTGCCTCCGTGAAAAAGAATAGATGTCCCAAGAATGGAAGGTAGAGAGTGCCTTTAAAGTCCTGCGAGAGGCGGGGGGTGGCCCAGCAGGGAGAGCGGACCGGATGCTGTTTCCCGGTCTCGCAGGGACTCCTGGTTACTGGAGTCCCTGCACACTCGCAGCTCCGCCGAGCCTCTCACCCAAAGC
Source organism: Lissotriton vulgaris (assembly GCF_964263255.1). Classification (NCBI taxonomy): domain Eukaryota; kingdom Metazoa; phylum Chordata; class Amphibia; order Caudata; family Salamandridae; genus Lissotriton; species Lissotriton vulgaris. Next base: position 226,658,743 of record NC_141686.1, on the reverse strand, counting down.
CGCCTTAGACGTCCTCACCAATGTCCGCCACGCACACCTGGGCGAGAGGTGGAAGAAATCCGCTGGGTCCACTTGCACAACACACGCCGCCCGTTCCAAAGTGCCTCCTTGAAAAAGAACAGATGTCCCAAGAATGGAAGGTAGGGAGTGCCTTTAAAGTCCTGCGAGAGGTGGGGGCGGGCCAGCAGGGAGAGCGGACCGGATGCTGTTTCCCGGTCTCGCAGGGACTCCTGGTTACTGGAGTCCCTGCACACTCGCAGCCCCGCCGAGCCTCTCACCCAAAGCTGCCTTAGACGTCCTCACCAATGTCCGCCACGTACACCTGGGCGAAGCGGCACCCGTGGAGCGGGTGCGGCGAGAGGTGGAAGAAATCCGCTGGGTCCGCTTGCACAACACACGCCGCCCGTTCCAAAGTGCCTCCGTGAAAAAGAACAGATGTCCCAAGAATGGAAGGTAGGGAGTCCTGCGAGAGGCGGGGGGCGGGCCAGTAGGGAGAGCGGACCGGATGCTGTTTCTCGGTCTCACCTTAGACGTCCTCACCAATGTCCGCCACGCACACCTGGGCGAAGCGGCACCCGCGGCGAGAGGTGGAAGAAATCCGCTGGGTCCGCTTGCACAAAACACGCCGCCCGTTCCAAAGTGCCTCCATGAAAAAGAACAGATGTCTCTGTTTAAAGAGAGTAATCTCATATAATGTCAGGTGCTTTAACTCTTTACAGGTATGACAGTCTGTAAAAAGATGAATGCTATACAGTAATGCTCTACAAGATAAACACAACATAAGTTGCTTCAAAAAAAGGGAGCCCCACATAAACATGCACTAGAACATAAGACGACATGACTAAAACATGTGTTTAACAATTGTAGTTGAGCAGTACAGTTTATACACATCTATCTATCTATCTATCTATCTATCTATCTATCTATCTATCTATCTATCTATCTATCTATCTATCTATCTATCTATCTATCTATCTATCTATCTTTCTATCTATCTATCTATCTATCTATCTATCTATCTATCTATACAACACTCTCAAAAGGCCCCACTCTAATGCTCCTATTATCTAACTTCTGAAACCATGTTATCCATTTGTTATAAAGATGCACAAAACATTGCAAAAGTCATTAGCAAAGGCAAGAGACTGGCAGCCAGTGCCAAATCAAATGGCTTTTGTAGGTCTTTTGCTAGCCAAGACCTTTCAATGTGTTTAAAATGATGTGTAGAGCATAATTAATTATAAGGGCTTTTCTTTAAGACCTAATCTAAAAATCTTTTGTTTGTTTCCCCCACTCCAGTCTTTTCACAGCTCAATCAGGGTTAAGCTTTCAGAGGGCTTCAGTTAGAGGATAATACGAATTGGCCTCCAGAGGCTTAAGCAGAGAAAAGTCGCTTTCTAAAAGTTTATTTTTTATAATATATATAATAAATTGTAAGTTGGTCTATTATTAAATATTTCAAAGAGTTCAAGAATGAAATGTCAAGGTGTATCCTTGCTAAAGATAATGCGTTTTACATGTACTATTACATCCCAATAATTTGCTATGGCACAGCCAGCCATCCTACATTGAAAATTACTATTGGTGCCTTTCACGTTAAGCACCTTGTGTAATATTAAGTTATTGTATAGTCTACTTTGAAATGCCATGCATCCTGTCTTAATGACAGTATTTAAAAGGAAGGGTTAGACCTGTCAAAGGGGTTTATTTTAACTGGTTGAATTGCTGTTTAAAAGTTACTTTAATTAGGCTACAGTGTTTTACACTGTCTGAGTACTAGATGGCCGAATGGGTGTTGCAGGCCCCTAGTCCCGTTCGTATACTTTGTACTATATGTGAGAAGTTGGCCCGATATGCAGTGTTCACTATTCTAGTGACCACTATGCATCGGTCCAAACGACCCTTATGGTGATTGGTTGTAAGTCAACCTTAGACCAGCTATCCTAGTAGCGTGGATACGAGCAGTCTTCGGGCTAAACTCTAGAGGGCGTGTTAAGCCAGCTGTTATACCATCACATACCCCTTGAGCATCAAGTGAAAGGACACCACACAAGTGTTATGAAAATAAACGGTATATTTATTAGAATCACAACAGCCCCGTACTCTTTATGAGGACAGGGTACTAAGCACAGAACAAAACTCTTAGGAAAATACTTCAAGTGCACAATCAATACAAGTGCCCGAGGGCACGGAAAGTTTAGTGGTCTCGGGCAGACCCGATAAGGCAAGTCGGAAGCGAGGGACTCGGGACCCTTAAGTAAGGAGGCTATGCAGGCACCGAAATGCCTGAGTTACCTAGCCACAAGGGCTGCGGCTGCACCAGTCTTACAGGCGTCGGGGGTCTTTGCTGACGAGCCAGGAGCCGGAAGGAAGGAGTTGCTGGCCGGCGACCAGTGAAGAATAGTTCATAGAGATCCAAGCCTGGATCAGAGATCGTTGATACCTGAAAGCAGAGGGGACCAAGTTTGTACTACTAGCCAGTAGTCAGAGGGTACCAGGAGGGCACCGGATGGCCGTCACCTCGACTAGGTGAGTGGGCGATGCTAGGCTCTGCAGTCTCACGGACCAGGAGGCGTTGTCGGCGACCAGGATGGAGGTGCGAGCTGTCCCACGAAGGTTGATGCTGTCGGCGTTGCGGGGCCCAGGATTGGGGCAACAAGCCTTGGCAGATTTCAGGGCCACGTGGTGGGCCTAAAATGGTGTCTTGAGTGGACCAGGAGGGTCCGGGGTGCTCCTCTCGTAAAAGGGAGCAAAGGCCGGTCTGGAGCAACCAGACCAGCAGCGGTGGTTGTCGGATGTCGTCAAGGAGGTCACAAGCCAGCAGCTAGTAACCGGACAACGTGCTGAGCGGCAAAGCAGAAGGGCCCTACGCAGATCGTGGAGATGCTGGGAGACTGCACTTCGATGCTGGAGCAGCTCAGTGTTGGGGCTTCTTGGACCCCAGAGCACTCACCAGAGGATTCCTTCGGTGATCGTGCTGGTTTAAGAAAGCGTGCAGGTTTTGATGATGGCCGGTCCCCCGAGGTCTCGTCGCACCCACAGATCTCAGCTGAGCTGACGATGTGGGTAGAGGTCAGAGGTGCCAGGGAAGCCGGTTCTCGTCGAGCTGGGTCGTCGGATTCCTGAGGAAGGACTTGCAGCGAACCGCAGAGTTCTTAGATGGTGCCTGCGGGTGCAGGGTGACTACTCCTTAGCAACAAGGGAGAAATCTTGAGAAGAGTCTCGAATGTCCTTTCGTAGAAAGTAGTTCTTGATTCAAAGATGATCTAATTTGGAAGGGTCCCCGCTCCTGCCTTTATCCTAAAGAAAGGGGTGGGTACATGACTAGGTCCTGCCCTAGGGGTGGGACCAGGAAGGGGGGTAGTTACACCCCTCTCCCCTGCCGGACTTTCCCCAGGTCAGGGGCTGCGCGCCCCTGGAACTGGTTCTAGCCGGCAGATGCGTAGTGAGCACCGGGGTGCCACTCCGCAGTCACCTTCCTGCAACGCCCTACCTACCCAGAATACACAAAACCCTGTCTGGGAGGGTGCGAACACCGCCCCTGACAGGAAACCCTTTGTCCAAGCTCTCCTCGCTGGAAGGACTCCCAGCAGCAGGAGGTCAGACTCGTGTCTGTGGTGGCAGAATCCATTTTGTGGAGCTGAGGCTTCAGTTAACTTTAACCGGGGTTCACAGTTACGTACATGTCGTGTCCCTCTAGAAGGGCGGAATGCTAACCTCGTCGCCAGAATTGGTGAGGGGGCAGCATCCCGATTCGTATGACACCTTACTCGACATGTCTTGATAACGCGATACCGAAGTTACCGATATGGTACGCGTTATCATGGAACAGCCATTGGGTCTTGGTTCCGCAAGCTGCAACCGGGCTCGGCTCGTGCCAGAGCCCAATTCACACGGTTCCACGCACTCTGCCTTCAGGATTGTCAAGGCCTGCCATAGGAGTGACTGATAGGAACTCGGGTGTCCATTTTTAAGGTTAGATATAGGGATACTATACCTACAGCAACGGGTTTGTACGCCACGTTGCCCCAGCTGTCGTTCAGCCAGTTGTGGGAGATTTAGATGGCCATCCAGCGGTGGCATATTACATGCTTCAGCCCCTGGTAGGTCCTGGGTACACCGATGCCCTGAGTTACAGGGTCTGACAGGGTGGCCCAGTTCCAATTGGGTAATGCACCTAAGGTACACACATCAATTTAGCGAGAGAACAGCTAGGCTGTGGGACGATTGGCAGGCCCACATCCCGAGAAAGTCGTAAACCAGTGAAACAAAAGCAAAAAGTCCGGGTGATCATAGGATTGCAGACCCTACTCTCCTACATGACCCCCCCCCCCAAACGTTGGGACAATAAACTAACCTTGACCAGGTGAGTCTTCTTGTTCTAAGTGGAAATACCTGGAGAGCCCATCTGCATTGCCATGATCAGTGCCAGGTCTATGCTCCACTGTGAAGTCCATCCCCTGTAGAGAAATGGACCACCTAAGCAGTTTGGGGTTTTCACCCTTCATCTGATTTAGCCATAGGAGGGGCTTATGGTCGGTCTGAATCTTGAAATGAGTGCCAAACAAGTATGGCCTCAGTTTCTTCAGGGCCCACACCACAGCGAAGGCCTCCCTCTCTATAGCTGACCAATTTTTCTCTCTGGGGGTCAGCTGTCTGCTTATAAAAGCAATGGGCTGGTCATTACCATCAAAATTCAGTTGAGATAGAACAGCTCCCACACCCAACTCAGAAGCATCTGTTTGGACAATGAATGGTTTGGAGTAGTCTGGACTCTTGAGGATAGGTGCCGTGCACATGGCCTGTTTTAGGTCATCGAATGCTTTTTGACAGCTCGCTGTCCACTGAACCTTTTTTGGCATTTTCTTACTCGTCAGTTCATTAAGCGGAGTCACAATCGATCCGTAATTTCTGACGAACTTTCGGTAGTAACCAGTCAGGCCCAAGAAAGCTCGAACCTGAGTCTGGGTGGTTGGAGGAGCCCAGTCCCTGATTGACTGTATCTTGCTCTCCAGTGGTTGAACTTGGCCTCCACCGACAAGGTGGCCCAGGTATACAACCTGTGTCTGCCCTATCTGGCACTTGGTAGCCTTGATAGTGAGACCTGCTGCTTGCAGAGCCTCTAACACTTTCGGCAGGTGGACCAGGTGATCCTCCCAGGTGGAGCTAAAGACAGCGATATCGTCAAGATACGCCGCACAGAAGTCATCAAGCCCAGTGAGAACGTGATTCACCAACCGTTGGAAGGTGGCAGGTGCATTTTTCAAACCAAAGGGCATCACCACGAACTGATAATGCCCACCAGGGGTAGAAAATGCGGCCTTAGGCTTGGCGTCCTCAGCTAACCTGATTTGCCAATACCCAGCTGTCAGGTCAAATGTACTTAAGTAGTTGGCCGAAGCCCATCTATCGATAAGCTCGTCTGCCCTTGGTATTGGGTGGGCATCAGTCTTAGTGACCGCATTGAGACCCCTGTAGTCTATGCAGAACCTCATCTCTTTCTTACCGCCCAGGGTGTGAGGTTTCGGCACTAGAACTACGGGACTAGCCCAAGGGCTGTCCGAGGGCTCAATGACTCCCAGCTCCAACATTTTCTGCACTTCACTTTTGATGCAGTCTCTAACGTGATCGGGCTGCCTGTAGATTTTACTCTTGACGGGCAAGCTGTCACCAGTGTCAACCTCATGGGTGCACCAATTGGTCTGACTGGGTGTTAGAGAGAACATATGCCGGAAGGATTGAAGAACCTGTTTACAATCCTCCTGTTGATGTTTGGAGAGGCTGCCACAAAAGACAACACCGTCTACCGATCCATCGTCAGGATTCTGAGTGAGCAGGTCGGGGAGAGGGTCACTCTCCTCCTCCTGTCCCTCATCTATGGCCATGAGCAAACTCATGTCCTTCCTGTCGACATATGCTTTGAGCCTGTTGACATGGAGCACCCTGTGGGGGCTCCGGGGAGTTCCAAGGTCCACCAGGTAGGTGACCTCTCCCTTTTTCTCCAGGATGGTGTAGGGCCCGGACCATTTGTCCTTGAGTGCTGCTGGGGCCACTGGCTCCAACACCCACACCTTCTGTCCGGGCTGATAAACAGTCAAGACAGCCTTTTGGTCATGCCAAGCTTTTTGGAGTTCTTGGCTGGCCTTAAGGTTTTCGGATGCCTTCTCCATGTACTCAGCCATCCGCGAGCGGAGACCAAGCACATAGTCCACTATGCTGGTTGCAGGCTTTTTGAGAGGTCCCTCCCATCCTTCCTTCACCAAACACAGGGGTCTTCTTACAGGATGCCCGTACAAAAGTTCAAAAGGGCTGTAACCAACCCCCTTCTGTGGGACTTCTCTGTAAGCGAATAAAAGCAGGGAATCAGGACGTCCCATCTACGCCGGAGCTTTTCAGGTAGTCCATGAATCATCCCTTTCAGGGTCCTGTTGAATCGCTCAGCAAGCCCATTGCATTGTGGATGATAGGGTGTAGTGAACTTGTAGTTGACACCACATTCCTTCCACATAGCAGTTAAGTAGCTCGACATGAAGTTTGCACCTCTGTCGGAGACGACCTCCTTAGGGAAGCCCACTCTGGAGAATACTCCAACTAGGGCTCTTGCCACCACAGGGGCTGTAGTGGTCCTAAGGGGAATAGCTTCAGGATACCTGGTGGCATGATCCACTACCACCAGTATAAACTTGTGACCTGATGCGGTTGGTGGTTCCATTGGACCGACAATGTCAATCCCCACCCGTTCAAAGGGCACCCCCACCACAGGCATTGGTATAAGGGGGGCCTTTGTCGTGCCACCTAACTTACCACTGGCTTGGCAAGTGACACAGGAGCAACAAAACTCCTTGGTATCTTCGTTCATGTGAGGCCAGTGAAAGTGTGAGACAAGCCTGTCCCACGTCTTTGTCTGGCCTAAGTGTCCTGCTAAGGGAATCTCGTGGGCCAAGGTAAGGAGGAAACCACGCTGAGACAAGGGGATAACCAGCCTCCTGGTCATGCCAGGCTTGGGGTCTCTTGCCTCAGTGTACAGGAGTCCATCTTCCCAGTATACCTTGTGGGTACCTGTGGCGTTCCCAGCAGCCTCAGCAGCAGCTTGCTGTCTGAGGGGTTCAAGGGATAGGGCAGTCTAACTGGTCCTTCCCCAGGTCTTCTCGTGTGGGTCCCCCTGAGCCCAGAAACTCAACTTGATCAAGTTCGAGTTCTTTAGGTTCAGTTTCCCGCAATTCCTGGAGGTCAGCCTCCTCTGAGACTTGATCCTCGACCTGGGGCAAGGGGGAAGGCGCTGCCTTAACCCGACTGCTCTTCTTCTTGGGAGGTGTCTGGTCCGTTGTTCCAGGATCCAGCACATGTTCAGTGGGGCATCGTCTGATCTGTGACCTGGTCACAGCAAACACATGTGCTGGCAAGCCTAACATCTCCATATGAGTCCGGTGCTCCACTTCTGACCATTGCGATGACTCCAAATCATTGCCCAACAAACAATCCACTGGGAGGTCTGAACTAACAACAACCTTTTTCTGGCCATTTACCCCTCCCCAGGAGAAAGCAACAATCGCCAAACTATGACTGGTAGTGACGTTGCTGGCAATGGTCACCAGGAAATCTGTACCTGGCATGATCTGTCCAGGGTCCACAAAGTTACGCGTCACCATGGTGACGCTGGCACCCGTGTCCCTATAGGCCTGAGCCATTCTTCCATTGATCAAAGGCGTCTGTCGGTATTTGCCCAAAGTATTGGGACTGACATCAGGGGATATATCCACATCCCCCGTACAGACAAGGACAGCCTGAGTGAGCGTACCAACTAAGTTGTCACACCCCTCAGAACCCAAGGTTAACCCAACTAGTCCCTTGGGAGGCCCACTACTACTGCTGGCTGTACTAGGGGGAACAGGTGCCTTAGGGGCTGCAGTAGCAGGAGTCTGCCGTCCTTTCTTGGTGCACTCACTAAACCAGTGAGTTTTACTTTTGCAGTACTGGCACCACCTTTTCGATTGGCCTTCTTGATTCTTCTTTTTCTGGGATGCCTGACCCCCCACCTCTTTGGGTTGTTGGGGACCTGTCGAAGACTTCTGGTCAGTTTGTTCCCCTTTCGAATCTTTACCCTTCTGGTCTGCTTTCTTCTGACCACCCTGGTTCTGGCCCTGGTTTTGCTTAACCCTTGTTCTGACCCATCTGTCTGCCTTCTTTCCCAATTCTCGGGGAGAGGTCAGATCCGAGTCGACAAGGTGCTGATGCAACAACTGGTTCTGACAATTGTTTAAAATCTGTTCTCGCATGATCAAATTATACAATCCTGTGTAATCAGTAACCTTACTGCCCAGCAACCAGCCCTCCAAAGCCTTAGTGGCACAATCAACGAAATCAGACCAGTCCTGAGACTGAGTTTTCTGGGTATCCCTGAACAGCAACCTGTACTGCTCAGTGGTTAGGCCGAACCCATCAATCAGTGTGTTCTTCAGGACCTGGTAATTGTTAGCATCCTCGACTCTAGTAGTGAGGAGCTTATCTCTACCTTTACCTTCAAAGGAGAGCCACAAGATAGCTGCCCACTGACTCTGGGGGACGCACTGTACAGTGCAGGCCCGCTCCAAAGCAGTAATCCATTTGTGGATGTCGTCCCCTTGCTTAAAGGGGGGCACTATCTTATTCAGGTGCTTAGTGTCTAAACTCCTGGGTTCCCGTGGGGGAATGCTGCCACCAGTGGGAATTGTCCCACTCAATTCTTGCTCTCTAGCAAAGGCGAGTCTCTCTTTGGCTAGGGCAAGTTCTTCCCTTTCGATCCGCAGATTGACTTCCCGCTCCTTCGCTTCGTACACTCTCCTCTGAGGGGATGTCATCCCTCTTCGAGCAGAGCCTCGAGAGCCATTGGTTCAAACGGATCTATTAGAGCCTCTCGACAGAGACCTAACTCGTCCATTCCCAATGTTAAGCTGGCCTGAGAGATGCCCCAGGAGTCTCCTGGTACCATTCTCGTGCCGGCTTAAGTTGTCCTGGGTTAGCTGGCTAACTATGACTGGACCTTTGTCTGCCTCGTCCCCAGATGTCTCTGGCTCCTCGTCCTCCTCTTCGCCTTCTGCGGAGAGATGGATAAGGTCAAGGTCACCTCGGGTTCCCTCGAGGGGGGGCATATCCACTTCTGGATGAGAAGGGTCGGTGCTACCCGCCCTCCTTGCATCATAAGTCTCCAAGAGACCAATCAGAAACGGAATGGTAGGGTTTGCACCCTGTTTTAGCTTCCGAGATGTACAGATCTGTCGCATCTCTTGGAAGCTAAGTGCAGCATATCTGGAGGTGACCTGTGGAAGGTCGACTGACACAAGGGGAGACTCAGAGTTTCCTCCTTTGTCTGACATGCTGCTTCTAGTGTGGTGTAAGTGATGCACCTACCTACACTATGCGTTTACCTACTGATCCCTTGCTAAGAGTTGTAGCCAAGGTGTGCTAAGCCTTGAGGAGCTACAACAGCTGGTTCCGTAGAACTCAGAGTATTCTAAGCTAAGTTATATGTACCTGGAGTACTTATGCGATCTTTCACAAGATATTCTTAGGATACGCGTGGTAAAACAACAGCAAGCTCAAATCCCAACCGCTTCTCACCAATGTGAGAAGTTGGCCCGATATGCAGTGTTCACTATTCTAGTGACCACTATGCATCGGTCCAAACGACCCTTATGGTGATTAGTTGTAAGTCAACCTTAGACCAGCTATCCTAGTAGCGTGGATACGAGCAGTCTTCGGGCTAAACTCTAGAGGGCGTGTTAAGCCAGCTGTTATACCATCACATACCCCTTGAGCATCAAGTGAAAGGACACCACACAAGTGTTATGAAAATAAACGGTATATTTATTAGAATCACAACAGCCCTGTACTATTTATGTGGACAGGGTTCTAAGCACAGAACAAAACTCTTAGGAAAATACTTCAAGTGCACAATCAATACAAGTGCCCGAGGGCACGGAAAGTTTAGTGGTCTCGGGCGGACCCGATAATGCAAGTCGGAAGCGAGGGACTCGGGATCCTTAAGTAAGGAGGCTATGCAGGCACCGAAATGCCGGAGTTACCTAGCCACAAGGGCTGCGGCTGCACCAGTCTTACAGGCGTCGGGGGTCTTTGCTGACGAGCCAGGAGCCGGAAGGAAGGAGTTGCTGGCCGGCGACCAGTGAAGAATAGTTCGTAGAGATCCAAGCCTGGATCAGAGATCGTTGATACCTGAAAGCAGAGCGGACCAAGTTCGTACTACTAGCCAGTAGTCAGAGGGTACCAGGAGGGCACCGGATGGCCGTCACCTCGACTAGGTGAGTGGGCGACGCTAGGCTCTGCAGTCTCACGGACCAGGAGGCGTTGTCGGCGACCAGGATGGAGGTGCGAGCTGTCCCACGAAGGTTGATGCTGTCGGCGTCGCTGGGCCCAGGATTGGGGCAACAAGCCTTGCCAGATTTCAGGGCCACGTGGTGGGCCTAAAATGGCGTCTTGAGTGGACCAGGAGGGTCCGGGGTGCTCCTCTCGTAAAAGGGAGCAAAGGCCGGTCTGGAGCAACCAGACCAGCAGCGGTGGTTGTCGGATGTCGTCAAGGAGGTCACAAGCCAGCGGCTAGTAACCGGACAACGTGCTGAGCGGCAAAGCAGAAGGGCCCCACGCAGATCGTGGAGATGCTGGGAGACTGCACTTCGATGCTGGAGCAGCTCAGGGTCGGGGCTTCTCGGACCCCAGAGCACTCACCAGAGGATTCCTTCGGTGATCGTGCTGGTTTAAGAAAGCGTGCAGGTTTTGATGATGGCCGGTCCCTCGAGGTCTCGTCGCACCCACAGATCTCAGCTGAGCTGATGATGTGGGTAGAGGTCAGAGGTGCCAGGGAAGCCGGTTCTCGTCGAGCTGGGTCGTCGGATTCCTCAGGAAGGACTTGCAGCAAACCGCAGAGTTCTTAGATGGTGCCTGCGGGTGCAGGGTGACTACTCCTTAGCCACAAGGGAGAAATCTTGAGAAGAGTCTCGAATGTCCTTTCGTAGAAAGTAGTTCTTGATTCAAAGATGATCTAATTTGGAAGGGTCCCCGCTCCTGCCTTTATCCTAAAGAAAGGGGTGGTACATGACTAGGTCCTGCCCTAGGGGTGGGACCAGAAAGGGGGGTAGTTCACTCCTCTCCCCTGCCGGACTTTCCCCAGGTCAGGGGCTGCGCGCCCCTGGAACTGGTTCTAGCCGGCAAATGCGTAGTGAGCACCGGGGTGCCACTCCGCAGTCACCTTCCTGCAATGCCCTACCTACCCAGAATACACAAAACCCTGTCTGGGAGGGTGCGAACACCGCCCCTGACAGGAAACCCTTTGTCCAAGCTCTCCTCGCTGGAAGGACTCCCAGCAGCAGGAGGTCAGACTCGTGTCTGTGGTGGCAGCATCCATTTTGTGGAGCTGAGGCTTCAGTTAACTTTAACCGGGGTTCACAGTTACGTACATGTCGTGTCCCTCTAGAAGGGCGGAATGCTAACCTCGTCGCCAGAATTGGTGAGGGGGCAGCATCCCGATTCGTATGACACCTTACTCGACATGTCTTGATAACGCGATACCGAAGTTACCGATATGGTACGCGTTATCATGGAACAGCCATTGGGTCTTGGTTCCGCAAGCTGCAACCGGGCTCGGCTCGTGCCAGAGCCCAATTCACACGGTTCCACGCACTCTGCCTTCAGGATTGTCAAGGCCAGCCATAGGAGTGACTGATAGGAACTCGGGTGTCCATTTTTAAGGTTAGATATAGGGATACTATACCTACAGCAACGGGCGAGTACGCCACGTTGCCCCACCTGTCGTGCAGCCAGTTGTGTCAGATTTAGATGACCATCCAGGGGTGGCATAATACATGCTTCAGCCCCTGGTAGGCCCTGGGTAAACCGATGCCCTGAGTTACAGGGTCTGACAGGGTGGCCCAGTTCCAATTGGGTAATGCACCTAAGGTACACACATCAATTTAGCGAGAGAACAGCTAGGCTGTGGGTCTGATTGGCAGGCCCACAGCCCGAGAAAGTCGTAAACCAGTGAAACAAAAGCAAAAAGTCCGGGTGATCATAGGATTGCAGACCCTACTCTCCTACACTATATTCTAGAGATTTATAGGTAAGTAAAATATTCAAATTTGTGGTATACCAAATTGTCCATGTTAAAATTCGGAGTACAGGCCCATTTTGCCTATGTTTAGCAGGAGTAAAGTATACAGAATTCCACAGAGTTCCACAGTCAGCAAAAAACTGGTGGTACGCCACGCAAAAGATGACAATTTTCCACAGTCCCTGTGACATAAAAGGCTTTTACTTGATCCTTCAGTTTTGAGAAAATTACTTAATATTTTATCAGGGTTTATAAAGAGCCCTCTAACATTGTGATTTGAGAATTGAGGAAAAAGGAATTATGTGAGCCCTTTCTAAATCATGCCCGTGTGCTGCGTTGCCTTTTTTTGACACATCTTGTCAGGTATCTTGGGATTGACTAAATTTTAAGCTTCACACCTCAAAGAATTTGTGCTTTGCTTCAAGTTTCTTCCATAGAGCAACATCACAGTTCATCAGAGTTCCCGGAACTTCTCGCCATTCCTTTCCACATCCTACAGTTTCTAGATTTCTACCTCAGTTACTTAACTAGAACGGACTGGAAAGAGTAAATTACACTGCACCAAAGTTGGTTTCCTTTTTAGCATGAACTTTAAGTGCAAGCATAGTTGATTAGGCAACTTTACACAAGTGACTACATCTGCAGAACATAATGATATCAGCATGAATTAAAACTCTGACAACTTAATTAGTCAGTTCAACAATTGAAAAGCATTCAACACAGACAGAGAATTCACAAATGCTTGCCAAAAATTGTCTATGAAGCAAACAAATGAGCAGGGAATTATCTCAAGAACAGTTAGTTAGTTTAAAGGACTTTGTGTGATATTTGAACCCTTGCTCATTTAAACGTGCAAAATGTACCTGAGTTTCTGGTTGAGAGGCTAAGAGCAAAACGAGTAAACAAGAAACCTGAGTATCTTGAGTTAGTGAGTAGAAAATTAAAAACAGAAGAAGATCAAGAATTCCGAAAATTCCTGAGTGGAAATTAAGAACAAAGTGCCAGAGCTGATTGCTGGTAAGGATACATAAATGAACTGTGTTAGAACACAAAGGAGTAGAATGAGAAGAAGGTAATTTGGAATTGTAGACTCATCTCAGTCTTTATGGTTCCCAAGGTTCAACAGCATCTGAGAGTGCCTCAATATTGATGTAATTCAATAAAGAAAGACCTTTCGCCACAATCTTTGCCCAGCTTTTGTGGTTAGGATATAAAATATTCAGAGAGTGTCTCAGGTAAAAACAGTTGGGGTTTTGTAATTCCTACAAGTAGGGGGATGCAGGCTGCTCAAGGGGAGTGACTTCGCTTGTTGGTTTTCAACAAAAAGCAAAACCCATGACAAATTCCTTTTCTGGGGAATATAGGGCCACATGCATCAAAGCACAAACCGGTCGCAAATGGGCAGATTCTGAGAATCTGCCCCTTTGCGACCGGTATTCTTTGCATTTTACAATTTGTGAGTCACAATTAAGGAATGTTTAGAAATCTCTATTTTAATAGCTATTTCTACATGCATAGGCTTTTGAGAGTCCCTAATTGCAATTCCTTAATAATCGCAATTAAGGACTCGCAAAAGCATTTCTTGATGCATGCATGTGCCCCTAAATCACTGCTGATCAGTGCTAAAGTTCATATGCTCTCTGGGTAAATTGTATTGATGATTGGCTATCCATGATTGGCTTATTTGATTTACTGGTATGTCTCTAGTAAAGTGCACTATGTGTGCCCAGGGCCTGTAAATCAAATGCTACTAGTGGGCCTGCAGCACTGGTTGTGCTACCAAATAAGTAGCCCTGTATACTTGTCTCAGGCCTGCCATTGCAGTGTCTGTGAGTGCAGTTTTAAACTGCCATGACGGCTTGGCAAGTGCACCCACTTGCCAGGCAATAATCTTTCCTTTTACCACATGTATGGCACCCTTAATGTAGGCCTAGAGTATCACATGGGCAGGGTACAGTGCATGCGAAAGGTAGGACATGTAGGGGTGTGTTTTACATGTCCTGATAGTGAAATACTGTCAATTTCGTTTTTCACTATAGAAAGGACTACTTCATTGGAGCTGCCTTGTAACAACTTACAAGTGTAAGTTTCAATTGGGAACAGCTAGAGATTTGGAGTTTGGTTTCCCTGAGCGCAGGATTTAAAAACACATCTTTTAGTGAAGGTGGTTTTCAAATTGTGTGTTTGAGAATGCCTCATTTAGAAAGTGGGCATTTTCTTGTGTAACCATCCTGCGCCTCCGCGTGCCTGTGGAATAAACATCTGGTTTGGATTGACAGGGGCCTGTTTGTGCATTCACTCTAGACAGTCACAGAAAGGGAGGTGATGTGTTCCATGCATAACCTGACAGCCCATCACCAGGGAAAAGAGCATTGGGAGGAGTTGTCCATACACCTGAATATGGCTCTCCCTCTCACAATGCTGTCACTCATCACCCCTTGTGAGTGCGTCTGGAGCCAGGACCAGGCAGGACAGGAAGACGTACACTACAAATACAGGGGCATATTACCAACAGTTAGCTATATTTATCGCTAACTGAGCTTAGCGTTAGATTTTTTAACGCCGTGCTTCGCCCAATATTATCACTGAGATAACGTCCTATTACCAACGTTTATCTCAAAAGTGAAAATATTGCAGGCGTTAGCGTGAATATCACTAGAAAACCTGCGTTGTTCACGCATTAGCGTGCAAATGCTGTTAGCCATGTTGTCCACCTCCCATTGGATAACATGGCAAAGAACTGGTATTTGCAGGCGTTAGCGTTTGGCGAGATTCGCGCGTAGCACGAATTTTTCCATCGCTTCGCCTATTTGGGTAATAGGCGATAGTGATGTTATCGACTGCTGTCAGTCTCTAACGGGTTGGGTACGCCCACTTTGCATTTCATTAGCGATAAATATCGCTGACAGTCAAGCGGGCCCCAAACCGCTTGCTATTGCCTACAAGCTGTCGCTAACTGGTGTTAGCGACAGCTTGGTAATAGGGCGATGGAATTATCATCGCTAAAGTGGCGATAATTCAATATCGCCACTCTTGGTATAATGCCCCACAATCTTTTGAAGAATGCCCACGTCAAAGGCAAATAAGGGATATTGGACCTAAAAACCCAGACTGTAGAACCCTTCTGGATCAAGAGGACCCTCTACCTAGCTGAAGAGCTGTGAAGAGGGGTACTGCCCCTTTGATGTGTGTTGCTTTGCTGGTTTGGTTTACAGTTGCTGCTTTTGCTTTGTATGGGAAAGGGACTTGACTTTGTTTATTATCCTGCCTGTGAAGTTTCTCCAGTGGCATGTGTATTCATGCCTCCTGTTAAGAAGTGTCAGGCCCAGCAAACTCCTGCACCATTCCTGAACTCCACTGCAAGGAGTTCTGACCTGCCTTGTGGTCAAAATCTAATTCTGGGCCCTTGGAGGTGTTTACTGCTGCAAAGATCTGCTTGAAACCATCAACATTGACACACCACCATTCCACTGCCTGTTTCACCAATGCTGTAGAACAAAAAAGGTTTTGGATCCTACGTCTACCCAGCCCGGATCTCAACAACAAAGTAAACAGAACAGAATGGCTGGATAGGGAAAATTAGTATCATGAGTATCAGTCACGCAGTCAATATGTACTACGTAACCAAGGTCTTCTGTACCAAAACAAATTTATTTAATTTTCATCTGGTTTTTCAGATTTTTCAAAACGCATGGGCAAACCAAAGACTGTCACGACAGTGAATACATGAATACAGTATTTACATTTATACACACATACCAATGTACATTATTTACAAGGTGAAAGAAACACAATTGAATAAAGACAGTTGAAAATGACACACCAAAAAAGCGATAACGTTTTTCAATATTCAAACATTAATTGCATTTATATACAATGAGAAAATTCATACAAAACACAAGGGTACAACCAGTCCATGGGGATGTAAAACCAAGGGACAGGCGGGGATAGATGGAGTAGTACGCCTGCCTGCCTGACAACACTGTGGTTGAATATTTGTATTGGGTTGCACCACCGTCAATAATCCGGTTCGAAACGCGTCGACATTCCCACCCTGTGGTCATTCAAAAGGGTGCACCTAGGAAGAGAAAGTATATACCACCTGGGACCCTAGTGGTGCAACCCAATACAAATATTCAACCACAGTGTTGTCAGGCAGGCAGGCGTACTACTCCATCTGTCCCCGCCTGTCCCTTGGTTTTACATCCCCATGGACTGGTTGTACCCTTGTGTTTTGTATGAATTTTCTCATTGTATATAAATGCAATTAATGTTTGAATATTGAATAACGTTATCGCTTTTTTGGTGTGTCATTTTCAACTGTCTTTATTCAATTGTGTTTCTTTCACCTTGTAAATAATGTACATTGGTATGTGTGTATAAATGTAAATACTGTATTCATGTATTCACTGTCGTGACAGTCTTTGGTTTGCCCATGCGTTTTGAAAAATCTGAAAAACCAGATGAAAATTAAATAAATTTGTTTTGGTACAGAAGACCTTGGTTACGTAGTACATATTGACTGCGTGACTGATACTCATGATACTAATTTTCCCTATCCAGCCATTCTGTTCTGTTTACTTTGTTTTACCAATGCAGCACCACCATTCAGGAGAAATTTCCATGCACCACGGCCATGTGGCCAAATAAATAGACGCAGCATTTGTCAGTGGCAGAAGAAACCACTGCAGCCTGAGTCCAGGCACTTTGTCTCTAAAGTCCAGGACGCCCGCACTGGCTTCAAAGCAGACCCTGCTGTGTGGCTGAAAGAATCGATGCACTGTGGGACTGAATCTGAATAAATCGAAGCAGAAACCGGTTTGCTACCGCTCCATCGACCTTCAGTGCATCCAAATTTCCTTGCATAGCACCTGTTTGCCAAGTTTTTAAGACGCATCACCCGCAGATCAGAACTCTTTTGGATTTCAATGCATCGCTTCCCCCTACAGTCCAGTTTCGATGCAACACTTCTGTGTGCAGCAGAACTGACACATCACCTCCCCATGGACCCAGGAACTGATGCATTGCTGTGTTTTCTGATGCTTTCCTTTTCAGCAACTGTTTCGCTTTGTGGATTTTGATGAATCTGTGGCACATTGTGTGAAATCACTGCATCCATGAAATTCTATGTACAGAAGTGCTTGAACTTTTAAAAAGTCATATTTTGAGTTCTGTATGTTGGATTTTTTACATTTTGGTCTTGATTGGTTTAGATAAAGATATTTTATGGTATTAAACTGGTATGGTGTCCATTTGTAGTGTTTTCATTGTGTTACTGTGTGTGTTATGCACAAATACATTACACATCGCCTCAGAGATAGGCCCGACTACTCGTGACAAGCTACCAAGGAGTTATCAAGGGTGTGTAATCCCTTTAACCTGACTAGACGGAAGGGTCCCTACTTGGATAGGGTGCACATCACTGCCAGCTAGAGACCTCCATTTATAACACACTAAAACAAAATCATGCAGGGAAGGGAAAATAAAAAAGAAATCAATAACAATATTGGCACTATGGCCAGTAAAGGTGAGGATAATGCCTTCTAGGGAAGTAACCGAGTCAGGGACATAAACGGATGCCAAGTTATGCTCAGCTAAAGAAAATTTCATAAGGTCTCCTTTGTGGGTGTGCAAAACATGCAAGGTATCTACACAGTCACTAGACATGTGGCCTGCATGCTTAACACTGATTCAAACAAGGATGAAATTCAAATCGCCAAGAAGTATAACTCTGATCTCTGTGCACATTTTAGGCAAAGAAACCTATAAGTCATGCTACATGGCTGGGGGTTACTGCAAAGTCAGGAGCATTGTAGAAATAGATAGGTAAACTATGTGAAATATTATGTGTTGAACGTGGTCTTTTTTGCAGGGTCCTCCCAGACCTTTTTGCCTTCCTCCTGTATTTTTTCAGACGTGTTGTTGGTTGTTTTCTGACTCTGGGCACTTTATCACTGCTGTTCAGTGCTAAAGTGCATGTGTTCTCTATTGTAAACTTGGTAAGATTGGTCTACACCTGTTGGGCATAATTATTTTACCTATCGGTCCCTTATACAGTGGTATCTCATATACACAGGGCCAGTAAATCAAATGCTACTGATGGGCTTGTAGCGCTGCCTGCGCTACCCACCAAAGTAGCCTTTTAAACCTGTCTCAGGCCTCTGTCACTGCAGGGCCTGCACACCCAGTTTACTGCTAATGTGATGTGGCACATAAAATGGTTGCCACGTCTGTTACTCCCCTTTTACTACATATCAGTCACCCCTAAGGTAAGCCCTAGCTATCCTTATGGCCAGATGTGGTGTAGGTAAAAGGTAGGACATGTGCCTTAACTGTGTGTCATATCCTGGCAGTGGTAAACTGCCTACTTGGTTTCTCACTGCTGTGAGGCTGCCCTTTAATGGGGATGCATTGGGCCTGGTCGGCATTTGGAGTGGTAGGAGGAGTAGCACCTGCACCTGAATAGAGCTGTGCCTGCCTTCCACAATGATGGCTCCACCCCCCTGTGGTGCGTCAGGAGCCAAGCTTTGCATTTTTAATGGAAGTTGTTTTGCACTTGTAAAATGCCCCTCCAGAACTGGTTTGGACTGTGCTCAGAGCCTGTGACGGGGGGAAACAAAGACTGTAATACTATAAGTACTAGAGGTGTGACCCCATGTCACGCCAGGATGAGCTGCCACTGTGGACTACCCTGCTGCCTGCTGGGGGTTTCTGGAAGGACTTCCCCTCTGCCGAGGGACGCTGTGTGCAGGGCTGCCTGGGCCCTGCACTCAGTACTTTTGGACTGAGCTAATGGAGAGCGCTGGAAATTCACCCTGCTCTCCCAGAACGCATGTGGAGCACTACACAGGGTCCAGAGAGCTCTTTTCCACTTCTTCCGTCTTTTGCTTGGGGAAAGAGCATGAGGTGCGCTGTGGGAGTGATGTGCAGCACATGTTTAGTGCTGCCCAGTCTCTGTTGCTAAAGAGCAGATAGAGGGGGAAGCTTGAGGTGGGAAGCAATGTGCCCCGCCCATTTAATGTCTGTTAACAGCTGCATTTCACTGTTGGGAAGTCCTGATCGGGAAGAGGGACGTGGATAGCAACCACCGGAAGCCCGGCAGAGGACGCCTGGTCCTGGGTTGGGCTCCCGTGAGGAAGAGGAGAGCCATGCATGTTGCCTGAGCCTGTTTGTTGGTGGGGCCGGCAGCGTGATCAAGACTGAGCCTCTGGGGCTCCATGGGCATCCCAGGAAGAACGCATCGCAGAAAGACATCGCTTTTGAGCTCCTGGGCCCAGTGAGGTCCAACCTGAGTCTATCCCCGGCCTGACTGGGATTCAACCTTCGCCAAGAGGAGGTGAGATGAATCAGCGGGCCGCACTGTTGTAACTCCTGCATTTTGGATATCGTGGCAGCTGCGCGCATGGTCGCGTGCAGCTTTTTGCTGACCAGATATTGGGGGTTTTCTAGAGAGGCATCACGGGGCGAGCACAGCAGAAGCCCTGGATTCAGACGTGCCACACATGTCCTGGCTGCACTTGGTGGGGGCTAGATTGGAGACCTTGTGTGGGTGGGGGGGGTCAAGGGGTTCACTGCCACCACTACAGAGGAGTGCCACTGTACAGCCAGGAAGATTCCTGGTAATTTGAAATTACTAGATTGTCACATGCTAATTGATCATGTGGGCGTGATATATTTATGATATATATGCCCTACTGCAAGTGGGTACTAAGGTACCATGATGATTATATGCATAATGTGCAATGCTAAGTACCCTTCTGAGATTTATGCCTAATGTAGTGTGCTAAGTGCACTCTTACCTGTAGTTACTGATAGCCCTAATTTACTGTGATGTATGTACTATTTATGACAGTGGACTGATTGTCCTAAGGGATTTAGGTAATCCCTGTGAAGTCATGACAAGTGCCTAGTGGCACAGTGTACTATATGTGATTATGTTCTAATGTTTTTTATGGGTTATACAAAGACTATTTTTATATACCCTTGTGTAAAGTTTCTTTTGTGGTGTGCCTAGTGTGTCGCTGAAGTGTGAGTGTGAGTGTGTTGCACAAACGCTTTACACATTTGCCTTTGGGATATGCCTGACTGCTCTGTCAAACAACCAAAGGGGTGAGCAGAATTTATCTTCAGCATGTAACTACCTTGCCCTCACTAGAGTGGTGGTTTCTGGCTGGCTCAGGTGCATGCCCTAGCCAACCGGAAACCCCATTTCTAACAGTATGCCTAATATGTCCAGGGTTTGGAGAATCTCTCTTGGCACTGACAGAATTAGAAATGTCATCAAGATTCCCCTTAGGATTACTGGTACTTTTTCAATTTTGATGAGTCTCACAAGCAGAAAAGGAGGACCTAACCAAGTTTTTCAAAACTGGGGTCAATAAAGTCGTCAGCCTGTCAGCTTCAAGGTTACAGGATTCGCTAGGCACCGAACAAGGCAAGCTGCTGCAAGATGGAGGAGAGCTGGCTGTCGTGGGAGCTGTACCCCTTGTAATCTGTTTCCCTTTAGTAGCACATGACAGAGACATCCGGGACCCACTAGGAAAGTCAAAAGTATCCCTGAGTGCCCCTAAACTGATGCATTTCAATGAGAAAAGAGCTCGCACAACAAACGTGACCCAAGTTTCATTTTGTAGTCCTATGGAGAGAGAGTCAGCTGTGTGGAGTTGGGGACAGACAAAATCTAGGGTCAGATGTACTAAGCTTTGTACTGGTGAGAAATCCCCTTAATGTGCTGGCTTCCCTTGAGAAACCGGAGAGAGCGAGCAGGGGGGGCATGGAAGCCCAAAGCAGTAAGGCAGGCTCTGTGGACGTGGGTGATGGTACGGCACAAGGGGGCCTATAGGCCGGTGTGCTGGGCAATGAGGATTTGGGGACACGTCTGGGGAGTCAAGTGAGGATAGTGGGGGGGAGGGTGAGAGCACCACAGAGGAGCCTGCAGGAGATGAATTTGTTCTGCTCCTGTCTGATGGGGAGTCAGAGGAAGCAGCCAGTGGACCTGTCCTGTGGGAAGAAAGGGTTAGTCAAGCCCCATAGTTGTAAAGGGAAAGGGCCCTTGAAGGCCTACACTACACAGCCTGCCAGGAAACCCTCGGAGGGGGCCCCCCGGCCCCTCCCCAGGTGAGGGGGAGGTTTCTGATTTGCCAGGCTGGGAGTCCTGGGCTGATAGGTGGGAGCGCATGTCACTGGAAGAAAGGATTCGCGACCAGCGTTGCGTCTTAGAGGAGATGGAGAGGAGATTGCAGGCTTTATGTGCTGCTAGGGAGACAGGTTGGTGGGGTGTTCCCGGGGGTGTGGCGCACCCGGGACCCGGGCATGATGCTGGTGCATGTAATGGTCAGGTTAGGGGGACCTCAGGGTACCGGGGTGAGTGGGTCTGGCTAGAGGGGACAGGGACTGCTTTGGCGGCTCAGAGACCTGAAGCCACTGGGGCCTCCTTAGGCGCAGACGGACTGGGGGGGAGTGGGCCAGTGGTGGAAGCTGGCAGAGGCAAAGGTGGGCCGTGCAGCGCAAGACGGCCTCCAAGCGCTGAGGCAAAACAGCAGGGGGGTCCACTACGGCCTGCACTCCACCGAGGGAGTGGGTAGAAGCTGTTCTGGAGTGTGAATTTGTGCCTCGGGTGAAAGGGAAAGGTGCGAAGAGAGTGGCGAGTGAGGTGAAGAGAGCGGTCGTGGAGGTTGTGGATGAGGAACAGCTAGATTATGACGAGGATGGTGATGAGTTGGAAGAGGGTGAATTGCGTGAGGAAGGATGTTGGGGGAAGAGGGAGGTGGCAACAGAGAAACTTGGTGTTTTGCAGGGGGCGCAGGCCAGCACAAGTCGGGCCCCGAATGTGTGTCAGAAGTCAGCAGATGCCAGGAGGAAGGACCGGGAGGTGTCCACAAAACTTTCAGGTGAAGGTGCCTGGTGGGATGCATGGGATGATGGTCTAAAGGGGGGGCGTAAATAGGCCTGCCGGTCAGTGGGTGTGGGGGTAGGGTCTATCAGGGATGTGGAGGCGCAAAGGGGATGCGGTGGGGGCTGTAGCGGAGGCGAAGACGCAGGTTATGGTAGCCAGTTTGCAGACTGACAAGACTGAGGACCAGTGGGGGAAAGGAGGACGTGGGGGAGAAACACCAGAAGAAGTTACCGTATATGGGTCTGGCAATGCCACTTGGGTCTCATTTGTCAGAAAAGACGAAAGCTAGGATATAGAAGCATGAGTACGTGTTCATACTGTATTCTTTATCCGTGGTTTGCTTACTTACTGTCAGCCTTCTAGGTAATGTAAGGCCCTTCGGCTTTGCTCAATATGTATGTGAAGCGCTCTGATACCTACCGGTCTAGCTAGCGCTATACAAAACTTTTAAAAATAAAAAATAAAATAAAATACAGCAGGGCGGAAGCATTGCTTTTCTTAAATTCTTCCCCTTATTGGTGGCATTGAAGCTGTAGGGGCCTGAGTTTCGGAACAGGTCAGTTCTATTTCATGTTGACAACAGAACGGTGGTGGATTTAATTAACAACAAGAAGGCGAGGGATCTGCGGGTGTTGCGCTTTCTGCGAAGTTTTATACTGCTTTGTTTGCATTTTAATGTGCTGTTTCACGCGCAACATGTCCCGGGTACAAGCAATGACATTGCGGAGGCATTGTCTCGTTCGCAGTGGCAGTGTTTCAGGAGGCTGGCGCAGGGAGCGGAAGCTTGCAAGACCAAGGTGCCGGAGGGTATCTGGGCCTGGGGGGGAGTGAGAGTAGTGGGGTTGGTGGAGAGATCTATAACTGAGTTCAGGAAGCGCTCCTACAGGTTGTCGTGGTCTGAATTTGGTGCCTTCTTAGGCTGGACCAGGGATGCATGGCGTATGCCCAGAGTGCTTGTGAGCAGGGTGTTGTTCGTTTTGTTTTGAGTTGCATGGACAGGGGATAGTGGCAGATGACAATTTCTGGTAAAATGGCTGGGATTTCCTTTTACAGCATGTTATATTTGGGTTTTGATCCGGCTAGGTCTGATTTGCTGACAGGTTGGGGCAGAATGCTGAAGCAGAATGCTGAAAGGTTGGGGACGGTTGAGGGGTGGGGTTAGGGGGGAGGCGCCGCGAGAGGCAATTATGTTTGAGTTGTTGCGGACCTGGTGGCGGAGTTGCCTCACTGCTGTTATGATGGCCACGAGGTGGCTTTGTTTTGTTTGTGCATGATTTGGATGTTTTTTGGAGCTATTAGGGTGTCCGAGATGGTGGGAACAAGGGGTGCGTCTGGTAGAATGTTTGAGGATGTGCGTTTGGATATGTACCGGCTGAGTATTTGGTTGGTTCGTTCCAAGATGGACCAGGTCGGTCGGGGCAAGTGGATATGGCTGGGCAAGAGTGGTTGTGCGGAGGTGTGCCTGGTGCGTGAGTGGAGAGTATTTTGTGGCAGGGTCCAGAGGACGGTGGGGGAATATTTTGGAATGCCTTTCAGAAGCGTGTGACTTCCTTTCAGTTGCTGGAGGTGTTAAGGATGGCGCTGCGGCGCATGGGCAGGGATCCAGCTAAGTATGAGACGCACTCGTTTCGGATAGGGGGGCCACGGCAGCTGCTAGGTTGGGTTGGTCGTCGGATGCTATCAGAAGGATCGGGCACTGGAGGTCTCGCTGCTGCGAACGCTATGTCCACAGATGAGGGGGGTTTTCGGGTAGATAGGACTGCGGCTGGTGCGCTGTTATTGCCTTAGCTCTGGTGCTAATCTCTTTTTTCTTTATAGGTTGCGTTCGGGGGCCAGGAGCCAAGATGGTTACTTGGATTGTTGGGCACTCCTTTGTTCACTGGGCCTCAAAGTACGCAGACAGACTGATGTACGGCTGTAGCCTGGGACTGCGGAGCAGCCATCATGAGGTCCATTGGTGGGGTAAGAACAGGATGCGATGAGGCGCTTTGTTGCCCTGGTTGACGAAGAAGGTGGCTCAGCTGGGCTGCCCAGACATGATTGTTATCCACTTGGGGGCAAATGACTTGGTCAAACAGTCGAGAGTGTCATTGCTACATGTGATGCAAAGGGACTTGGAGGCAATAAGGAGCAATCTGGCTGGTGCCTGCATTGTTTGGACTGAGTTTGTGCCACAACGTATTTGGAGGGGGGCATTGAAGCCGGCAGCCATTGAAAGGGCGAGGCATAAATTGAATAGGGCTATGAGACTGTTTTGTAGTGAACAAGGGATCAAAGTGATTCCTCATGTGGGCCTACGGCTGTAGGAGCCCCTTCTTTTTCGTGTTGACGGAGTCATGGTAAATGCACACTATTTGATTGAAATGCAGGATACTATCAGTCTGTTGTGGAACATGTTTATCTGGTGCCAGCGTGAGTGAGAGTGAAAGGTGCACTGGTTTGGGGTGGGGCAGGTAACCGCCCTTCGGGGATTTCCTGGTTGGCAGTACTTGGGAGGGCTGGGGAGTCCATGACGGGCATAATCACCCGGGGATACAGGTGCAGGATGGGGGTGTGGTAGGCAGGAGTGCGATGGCTGGAGATGCTGGAGGAGGTTGAAAGAGAAGTGTGGAAGTGAATGATATAAGTGAAGCGGTCGTGGTGTGAATTGGGAGTTGAGTAATTGGAGTATGAGAGTGGATAATGGTTGGAAGGTATGAGGTTGGTGATTGTTAACTGTTTATTTGTGTTAAGTTGAATTGGTTGTCAACCCTGTCCTAATAAATGGCCTTTTACGCTAAACTGACAGCGTGGAGTGGTTATTGCACAAACTGCTGTTTTACTTTTAATGGCTGAGTCCAATCGCTTCTCTGAGGCGCTGCTATGCTTTTAATGGGACTGCACCAGCATTTCTCTATCCGCAGAAAAAACATGTGAAGATTGATAGAACCCCCCTCTTAAGCCCCCGCAGCTCTAAAGAAAAAGGATAACACTGCAGTCAAAGCACTCATCGGGTTAACTAGACAGGTCGCAGATCAGAACTCCTGTTTGCCTTGAGACACTCAGCAGTCGGGAGGCACATCAGTGTCCGGGCAAAGGAGGGACCCACTACTGTATGTTTTGAATACACTTGATTGGTTCTTCGTTAAGGTGTAAGCAGCATGTCAAAAGCACTCAGGTACATAAGAGCTTAAGTGGCAGTGACCCACATCCATGAGTCACAACCTTCACAATAACATACACAACCATGTTTGCTGCAGCACGCGTTTTAGGGAGCTTTCAGAAGGGACATCTATTGGTCGATTGGTGCCATTGCGGCCTCTTTTTAACATAGACAACCCTGTTTGCTGCAACACGCCTTTTAGGGAGCTTTCAGAAGGGACATCTATTGGTGGATTGGTGCCATTGCAGAATCTTTTTAACATACACAACCCTGTTAGCTGCAGCAAGCCTTTTAGGGAGGGTCCAGAAGGGACATCTATCGGTGGATTGGTGCCATTGCAGCCACTTTAAAGAGAAATCTTTGTACACTGAGCAGGCATCGTCTGCTCCAGTATGTGAAGGAACACTCCCTCTACAGTGCACCTCCTCATCTGTGGATGTGTGTAGAAGTTATGGATAATGTGCTGCATATCTAAACACTTATAAGGTTCCAAAGGCAAACATGGTCATAGATAAAATACATCATCATTTACAATGACAATAGCTCTAACTCTTCCAAATGCAAGACCTATTGCATTGCAAATGCTTGTTATGGCAGCTGTCACCTGGCCCCAATAGCCATTGCTGAAAAGGCACAACCATATCATGTATTGCAAGTTTCTTTGCAGCATTGCGGCATCTGAAGCATTCACCCATTTTTTATTGGACAGAACCTGCCACGGGTGTGAGCCGTAAGAAAGGCTTGATGCAGTATTCTGACCTAGTTGAGGCGAAATCTAGCAGAACTCCCAGTCAGCAAGCTGATTATTAGCATCTTTCTCCCACTGTGAGGGTACCTTTAGGACTTCAATATTGCTTTATAAATTAGTGATGCACGTGTGCCCCTACCTCAGAGCCCCTCAATGGCATATGGTGTATATGATCCTGGGGTTGCCCTGAAAAACAACTCCAACATCTTCAGGACTCAACAGTCAGTTTGGCAAATGTTAAGAAATGGGCAATCAAAAAGTTATTTCTAGCCTTTTTTTACTTTTTAAATGCCTTCCCTTCGTATAAGTGTCCTTTTCTATCCCTCCTCTTCTAGTAAGGCACACCCTCCCAGTTATCCATCCCCCTCTCCCCGCAGTATGCCCCAATTTACTGAAGCCCCGGTGGGTCCATTCTCCTATGGCAGCCATGGAATGGACTCCCCTTGTCACGTTTTTAAACAGTAAACAGTTCCAGAGCTAGGACATTACACAGAAGCACATACCCACTGCCTGACCTTAAGGTGGCTGCCGTGTGTCATTATTACCTCCAGGGGTCTTCCATTACAGGCACTAGTACTAAATGCTTATTGTTAATCCCCATCCCTTTTCAGCCATATAGCCTTGGGCGGACTCTGACAGGAGGGCACTGATGCTGGGGGTATATGTGCGGAGCACAATGAGCGCAATCTGAAGCCTCAGGTAGCTCCCACTGCATCCAGGGAGCACCCTGGGTGTGATGAGAGCCGAGTCCCACAGGTGGGAGATGTCTAGGAGAAAGCAGCAGAAGCTCCAGCAGGTCATCTCCGACTGCAAGACTCCACCGGCTCCGAGTATGGCACTTCAGATGCCACCTATCAAGTTCAGCAAAGAGCCGCGCCGTAACCGGCGCCCATGACGGAACTTTTTAAGGATGCCCCCCTAGGCAGAATCTAGTACCCTCTGTATGTACTGCGGTGCCCGAGCAACCTTTGGCCGATGACTGGAGGAGCTGCCCTGTGCAGCTAATAGGAGTTTGGCTTGGGTTCACCCCTCAGCCGTCACCTACCCAGCCGGACGTCGGACACTGTTTTTCCTCATCTCCCCGTTGTATTTCTTACCCCCTCCACCCTATGTTTATGCTATGCTTTTGTAACTCATGTAACTATTCTCCAGCATCTTTTTGGCCGTCACCTACACAGAGGTCTTCTGACATTCTTTTCCTTGTCTCCCGTATGTGTCTCCTACCCTCCCCCTCCTCCAACCGCTTTTGATCCTTTGATTCAAACTGATGTAGCTATATAACCCGTAGCTCGCTGATTCAACTAATGTAAATTACAAAACTGTTTGTACCTTCCACCGAGCCTGAGCAACCTTGGGTGATGCCCGGTGAAGCTGTCCTATGCAGCTATAGAGGAGTCTGGCCCCTTGGTCATCACCTACCCAGCCGGTCATCTGACATTGTTTTTCCTCATCTCCCTGTTATGTGTCTCCTTCTATCCCCTTGGATGGAACAATGACGATGCCCCCTGGGAGGATACCAAATCTGTTTGTACCAACCGCGGAGATCGAGCAACCTTGGCCGATGCCCGGTGGAACTGTCATATGCAGCTATAGAGGAGTCTTGCCCCTTGGCCGTCACCTACCCAGCCGGTAATCTGACATTGTTTTCCTCTTGTCTCCTTCACTTCCCCTCCCTCTGTGATTCTTTAGTTCAAACGGTTGTAACTATGTAACCTGTAACTCATTGATTCAACTGATATAACTATTTATCCTGTAACTTGCTGATCCTCATGTAAAGCGCTCTGATACCTCCGGGTCTAGACAGCGCTATATAAAACTTTGCAAATAAATAACAAATAAAGATGTCTTAGGACCTAGTGAGCTTTGCCCACCCAGGTCATCCAGTGGGTAACAGCCTACCAGTACTCTTTATTTAGTAGTAGGGGTCTCCTCCAGCAACAGTGGGAGGTGCACTAGCTGGGAAACCTAGTATTAATATTCAAAGGCCCCAATTCACAAAGGCAATCTGAGACAAAAGTCTAACTTTATGACTTTTGGTATTCACAGATGTCATTTATGAGTCGTATCTTTACGTCCGCAGTCGGGCAGAAATATCCGGCTCAAGCCATACTCTCCGGTTCTGACTAGATGGAGTATAATCAATGGGCCAGAATGCAATTTTTACAAAAAGGAATATTAGTAACGTGAGATAAAAGGCATAGGAGGTCATGACAATCAATTTGGGGAGAGAAAAGGGTGTGACCAAACACTACTTCATATCCCAGAAATGTAGCTCCTTTGCATTTGAGCTCCTTTCAGTGTTGACTGTAGTGTTACACCAAGGTTTGGTGTAACACTTCAGTCAACACTGAGTGTGGTGTAACACTACAGTGAACACTGAGAGGTGTGCAAATTGTGCTCTGCATGTACCATGATGCAAAGAGAAAACTTTTCTGGGATGTAATGTAGTGTCTGACAAACACCCTTTTCCCTACCAAACAGATTTTCATGAACTCCTTGACCATTTATCTCATGATCATTATGTTCCTTTTTGGAAAAATTGAGTTCTGGCTGATTGATTACACTTTATCCGGCCTGAGCCGGAGAGTAAGGCTTGAGCTGGAGATTCTAGCCTGACTGCGGGCATAAAGTTATTGACTCATGAATGACCTCTGTGAATACCAAAAGTAATTAAGTTCGACTTTTGTCTCAGATTGCCTTTGTTAGTAGGGCCCAAAGTCTTTTAGTGCCAGAGGGCTCATGCAGATGCTTGAGTGTACCAACTTTACCTCTAGAGTTTGAGACATGCCTTAACAGTTCAGAAGACACATCAAGGCAGATGCATATTGTGCACTGAAACTCATATAGGCATCTAGGGAGGATAATCATTTTATTAACGGTGACCCTGCACATAAGAGACAATGACAGGTTTGGCCAGATCATTCCAGCCTCGATACAGTAAACATATTTGTGATTTTCATTGTCATTGTGCTGCATAAGCTTTTTACTATACTGGAGTATGATAAAAGACTTTGTATACTAATACATATGATTCTTTTACTGCTCTATACTGAGCTGTGGCAAGAGGGGAACTCTTCCCAGTCATGAATGACTGGCCATTCCAAAATTAATGCTACTTCAGGTAACATCTAAAAGACGAGTTGGACTGGGTACGATGCATGGAATCGCATTGCTGGCTTGCTTCCTTAGATATTGAGAAGGCATTTGACACATTGGGACAGTCATACTTTACAGCAGTGCTGTGCAGGTTGGGTATGGGCCTGAATTTTTTTATTGAATGTCACTTCTTTATGACTCACCTATTGCACGGGTATGCAAAGGTGGGTTATATGGGATATACCCCATGTGTGTAGGTGCACCAGACAGGGCTCACCTCTATCTGCTAATTTAACTGTACTGGCCATGGAGCCCCTGGCATGCATCCTGCGACCGCAAGGCCCTCTGTGGTGCATTACGATGTGCTGACTTCCTCATTGCTTATTGCCTTATACCAGCTATACCTTAATGTGTTTCAGGGCAGAACCGGAGGTGTCGCTAATGGAGATAGCTCTCCCTAGATTATTTCTGGCAAATACCCGGGCTCCAGATTAATTGAGGTAAATCATGTCTATTCCCTTTGATCCCGATGTTTGTGCCACAAAGACAGGCACTTCCCAAAGAGCAATTGCAATGGAATATAGATACTATTAAGTACCTGGGAGTTCAAATTTAGTAGATGGTAATTTGGGCTTGGCATTGGTTTTGATTTTTCTGGACTTGTTTACCACTGTACCCAATAGGAACAGTTTCCATTTAAAAAATGTTGATACTTCCTTGGCTCCTATGTTAATTTGCAGCTCTCCCAGTGGTTGCAAAGAGCTTGCCCTTCAGAGACCTTCAGCAATCGCTCACTGCAGTGATTTAGGACAATGGTAGACACCGAGTTGCACTTGGTAAGGTATACACACCACTAGATAAAGCTGGATTAGGGTCCCCAACTACTAGATGTATTAAGATATAGAACAATTGCAGTGGTCAGTGCTTTGACTGGGGCAGTGCTGAGCTTAGGGCGAGGTGGGATACTGGAGGAATTAGAAGAGCAACTGCTCCTGCATTAACTGCTGGGACACTACTCCTACTGGAGATACTGAGAATTTACTGCTGTTAGTGGCTGTGTGGTGTTGGAGGTGGTTCTTCATGGGGAAACTGGATGATTCGCCCCAATTCTTCCTTTATGGACAATACTGAAGTGTAGCTCTCTATGCACACTATATCGACAGGAGACCAGGAGGAATCAGTAGGACATATCGGGGCAGACTTAGTAACAGAAGGTAAATTAAGAACTTTTGATCATTTGATAACGGCATATGGCCTAGGATCCAGGAAGTTTCTGTTATACTCAGTTCTGTAGACGGTGATGTTAATAATGCAGGGCACAGATCAGAATATGCACCCCTCTATTGTACCATTGGGAGTGATACTGACTGATGGGGGGACAAAGGAAGATACTACATGTCTTCACAGGGCAAAACTGCAAAAACACTCCTAGGGACCAAGACACTCAAGAAATGATGGAACACACTCTGGTAGCTGACATAACGGAAAAATGTGGGTCCTATGCATAACATTTGCCAAACAGGTTTTGAGGAAGGCACAACCCTGCAGTTCCCAAGCAGGGATCCTCTCCACTACACTCAGTTAGTAGGGTATATGATCCCTTGTGCAAAGGCCAGTGCCCTCTCCATGTAGGAGTAACACAATCTTTACCGTTTGCCCTCAATTAGCCCCACTATAGGGCATTCGGTGGGATCCTTACTTACCATCAGGGAGTTATTTTATTAACCGAGGACACCTAGGAAGGTGTCAACCACAGGGGGGTGGAGGCACTCAGTGTTGTGTAAAATACCCCTCACACACCAACAGGCCCCTTGGTGTCATGCTTCATCATAGGGGTCTTCGCACCCCTCTAACGGGATGCGGCGTGCTACGACCTGCGACTACGCTGGAGCACTGATAGTATTGACTACGTGTGGTGCCTGTGGTGTAAGTGGTTGGGGTATTATTGTGAGTGGTGGGATATAGTGAAGGTTTAAAAAGTACCTGGCTCGTGGGTGTATAGGAAAAAACTTTATTCACAACCCCGGGCTGGTACTGTTAAAAGAAGTGCAGTGCGAGGTAGTTCTCTGTCGAGACTATGGACAGTACCTCAGGTGTGCGTCGACATGTTTCGGAGCATATGCTCCTTCTTCAGGACGGGGGCACAACTTCCCCACCTTACTCACGTATCTCTATTACTTTTGTGTAAATAACCAAAAAGTGCAGGACTATTTACAGTGTTTTAATAAAAGATTATAGGCTATAATGTGCCTACAGCGGTTTTTGGCTCAGGACACATGCATTTGCACGACCTGAAAAAAGAAAAGAAAAATGGATATGGTTACCCTAATTAGGGTGGCTCATACAGGTGCAGTCACCCGGAACACCATTGGCGCAATAGCCCATTCTTTGTTTCTGGAATAGATAGGCCTGTTGGGCAAGGGCCAGTGCTTGTTTCCTGTCCAGGGAAGACATGGCTTGGCAGTTCGGGCTGCACTGTTCCCATGAGGCACAGGGTCAGACTGATTTGCATATAGCCATGTCTGAACTGGGGTGGCAGAGTGGGCTAAAGAACGGTGATGGATTAAACCCAGATCTTTAGACTGGGTGTGAGTGTTTGATTGATTCAGATGCTCCGTCCATCACCACCCCCTTTTGTACCGCTTTTGGCCGCCATAAGTGTGGCAGGGTATACTCAGACGTGAGTCCCTTGCTCACTTTGCCACTGGATTCAAGCAAGCCGGGCTGAAGACGGCTGGAATGCCAGAAACCGGTCCTCGGAAGCTTGTTTCCGGTCCAGGGAAGACATGGCTTGGCAGTTTGGGCTGCACTGTTCCCATGAGGCACAGGGTCAGACTGATTTGCATATAGCCATGTCTGAACTGGGGTGGCAGAGTGGGCTAAAGAACGGTGATGGATTAAACCCAGATCTTTTGACTGGGTGTGAGTGTTTGATTGATTCAGATGCTCCGTCCATCACCCCCCCTTTTGTACCGCTTTTTGCTGCCATAAGTGTGGCAGGGTATAATCAGACGTGAGTCCCTTGCTCACTTTGCCACTGGATTCAAGCAAGCCGGGCTGAAGACGGCTGGAAAGCCAGAAACCGGTCCTCGGAAGCTTGTTTCCAGTCCAGGGAAGACATGGCTTGGCAGTTCGGGCTGCACTGTTCCCATGAGGCACAGGGTCAGACTGATTTGCGTATAGCCATGTCTGAACTGGGGTGGCAGAGTGGGCTAAAGAACGGTGATGGATTAAACCCAGATCTTTTGACTGGGTGTGAGTGTTTGATTGATTCAGATGCTCCGTCCATCACCACCCCCTTTTGTACCGCTTTTGGCCGCCATAAGTGTGGCAGGGTATACTCAGACGTGAGTCCCTTGCTCACTTTGCCACTGGATTCAAGCAAGCCGGGCTGAAGACGGCTGGAAAGCCAGAAACCGGTCCTCGGAAGCTTGTTTCCAGTCCAGGGAAGACATGGCTTGGCAGTTCGGGCTGCACTGTTCCCATGAGGCACAGGGTCAGACTGATTTGCGTATAGCCATGTCTGAACTGGGGTGG
This sequence comes from Lissotriton vulgaris, assembly GCF_964263255.1. NCBI lineage: Eukaryota > Metazoa > Chordata > Amphibia > Caudata > Salamandridae > Lissotriton > Lissotriton vulgaris. The sequence goes on along the minus strand of NC_141686.1, from coordinate 226,626,228 downwards.
CAGAGTGGGCTAAAGAACGGTGATGGATTAAACCCAGATCTTTTGACTGGGTGTGAGTGTTTGATTAATTCAGATGCTCCGTCCATCACCACCCCCTTTTGTACCGCTTTTGGCCGCCATAATTGTGGCAGGGTATACTCAGACGTGAGTCCCTTGCTCACTTTGCCACTGGATTCAAGCAAGCCGGGCTGAAGACGGCTGGAATGCCAGAAACCGGTCCTCGGAAGCTTGTTTCCGGTCCAGGGAAGACATGGCTTGGCAGTTCGGGCTGCACTGTTCCCATGAGGCACAGGGTCAGACTGATTTGCATATAGCCATGTCTGAACTGGGGTGGCAGAGTGGGCTAAAGAACGGTGATGGATTAAACCCAGATCTTTTGACTGGGTGTGAGTGTTTGATTGATTCAGATGCTCCGTCCATCACCACCCCCCTTTTGTACAACTTAAAGTGAAGGCCAATTTTTGAGCAGATTAGGGTTGATTGCCTCCAATGTGTTTCCCCTAAGGGTCCAGAAAGTCCACTAAACACCAGGGATTTCTTTGTTTCTGGAATAGATAGGCCTGTTGGGCAAGGGCCAGTGCCCCCCCTCATGGACAAGTCTGTTTTTCCTCCTCTGCATTGGAATTTATGTTTTGGAGTTTCTGGTTCATTCTTTTTTTACAGTTACACACGGACGTACCCCATAATACACCACTGCCCGACGCTAAATTTGTCACGGAACTGTATTCGACTAATTGATTTACTCACCATTGTTCCCTGATTGGATTGCGTGGAACAATAATATAACTCACTATTCTAACTAACACATCCAATCACGGTCCAATTGATACGGCTGCACCAGGTAATCCTCAAGGAAATCATCAAAGACTCCGACTTATAATGACCGAGTCTTCATTGCACCCAGTACCTATCCGAACTGCCAGGATTTCCCTAGAAGATTCATGTGCTGACAATGTCCCCAGAATTGCAGTCCTGAAGAGACTCAGTGACAAGAGAGGGTTGAAACGTCATCAACATTAACAAAAGAGAGAGCCTGAAAAAACAAACATTGTCCATTGTGTAAAGCTCCTCTTTTTGACTACTACCAATAACCTGTTCTCCCCGTTTCCTTTTTCTCTCAGTGTTTCACCACGTTAGGTTATGTTCACTTCACTGGGGCTCACAAAATCACTGAGAAATGTTTATAGTGTAAATACTTTGTACATTAGGAAATACTTTTGTGGTAACTATTGTGGCTACGAAATAAAACCTACTCACTTTGGCTGAAGTGAGTATTACATTGATAAAATTGTTGAGTGGGCTTTTATAATAGATTTTTGATACAAACACTAATATTAAATATTTTGGTATTATTGCCTTGACCTGACTCGGCAAGGTCTCATTTGGATTGTTAATGCCCTTGATGAATTCAAGCAAGTTGTAATTTCTTGCAGATACTGTAGTGTTTTGAAAAATGAGTTCCTTGTGAACATTGTTAATTTGCTTCATTGGGGTTCATGTTGTCGGACGAACCCCCTACCTCTTCCTACTGGTGGTGAAAAGTTCCCTAGACATGAAGGACTAATTTTGGCCAAGAAAGAGTGATCCTTGGGCAAGGTCCAGTTCTCCCTCCAACCCAAGAGGAAGACCAACACCTCCCTCCTCCCCTTGGGTGCACATTTCGATGGATTTGAGATAGAAAGCCCATTAGGTAGAGGGATTTGTTTATGACCTGATAGAGAGGCATTTAGGCAAGGGCCAGCACCACCATTTAATGTCTAGACATTCTTTCCAGAAATGGGTCTTTGCTTCAATCTACTCCCCAGTGGTGGAAAGCCCAATAGACACCAGGGATGAAAATCAAAAGTGATGGAGGTGCTGCAATCTGGCATAGGTTCACTCCCAAAATCCCAAAGGGGCAATATAGTATTTCTACCCCCATGAAGCAGATTGGGAGTTTGTCATCAGATTGCCATCCTGGGAGTAGAAACTTCACAATTCAGTTGGTGGTGGAGCCCATGCCCAAAATGCACAGCTACCTAAAATCCAATACATGGGTCAATTTTGAGTGGAAATATTTGAATTGTCCATGCTGCATTTTAAGGAGGGTGAAAAACCCACTCAGGCAAACCCACAACCCTTATCAGGGCGATTCACAAAATGTACCTATTCACCTGTGTTTAACCCTTTGGTGGCTTGGTACAAAGAAGACAGGCTTAACGTAGAGGTAAAGTGTAAAGTAAATATGCAGCACACAAACAGTAATAAAGTAAAAAAACAACATAGGGAAAATCTCAGACCAATCACAAAAAAATTAAACATTTGTAATTAACCTATTGTTAAAAATGGGGGTCTCTAGTGGGCAGAGGTAGGTACCAAATAGGGACCCTTGCTTTTAGTCAGACTATGGGGATACATCCCTAAAATAATCCCTGCTCACCCCTATGATAGCTTGGCACAAGCAGACAGGCTTATCACAGAGGCATTGTGTAAAGCATGTGTGAACACATACAGTAACACGACCGACGCCGACGACACCTACACCGCCGCCGAACACCTCCACTTCCAGATTCACACCGACCCAAAGACGACCCTCAGAGGCACCCTCATCTACAGACCCCCTGGACCACGCACACAATTCAGCGAAGACATCACGGACTTCATCATCCCACACGCCCTCTCCTCTGCCGACTACATCCTCCTAGGGGACCTCAACTTCCACCTGGAGAACAACAAGGACCGCAACACCACCACCCTGCTGGACAACCTCGGCAACCTCGAACTCAAGCAGCTGGTCAAAACCCCACCCACTACGCCGGCCACACGCTTGACCCCGTCTTCTCAGCCAGCAAGCACATCGCCTTCAGCCACTCCACCGGACTTCACTGGACCGACCACAGCTGCGTCCACTTCAGCTTCAGAAAAACCACTACCCACCACCACCCGCAACAGGTTCCTCACAGATGCTGGAGCAAGATCACTGCCGACCAGCTCACCACCTCCCTCAGCCAGAACCAACGTGCCAGCACACCGGACCCCAACGAAGCAGCCCGCAACTTCACGCAGTGGCTGACCGCCTGCGCCGACGACCTCACACCACTGAAGAACCCTCCCAGCAAACCCAGAAGCAAGAAGGCCCCCTGGTTCACTGATGAACTCAAGGACTCCAAGAAGACCTGCTGCACACTCGAGAATGCCTTACTCCTCGACCGGACCACTGACAAAATGACCGCCCTCAAACATGCGACCCGCAAGCACCACCAAATCATCCGCACCACCAAGAAGAAATCACTGAAGGATCGACTGGACAACAACGCCCACGACAGCAAGGAACTCTTCAGCATCGTCAAGGAGTTTTCCAACCCCAGCACCGGCAACAAGGACATCACCCCGTCACAAGATCTCTGTGACTCACTCGCCTGATTCTTCCACCGCAAGATTGCCAACATCCACAACAGCTTCGGCGCACCTTCCGAGGACCTAACCGTCGAACCAACGCACCCCACCGCCACCCTCCGCACCTGGACCGCAGTGACCACCGAAGACACAGCCCGAACAATGAACACCATCCACTCCGGATCTCCGACTGACCCCTGCCCCCACGACGTCTTCAACAAGACCGACTCCACCATCGCACCCCAACTCCGAGATGTCATCAACACCTCCTTCGACACCGCCACCTTCCCGGAGAGCTGGAAGCATGCCGAGCTCAGTGCCCTACTGAAGAAACCAACAGCGGACCCCATCGACCTCAAAAACTTCCGCCCCATCTCTTTCCTCCCTTTTCCTGCCAAAGTCATCGAGAAGATCACCAACAGACAGCTTGCCGCCTTCCTCGAGATGAATGGATCCCTCGACCTCTCGCAGTCCGGCTTCAGAGCCAACCACAGCACCGAGACCGCCCTCATCGCAGCCGTCGATGACACCCGAGCCCTTCTCGAAACAGCGGCACTCATCCTCCTGGACCTCTCCGCCGCGTTCGACACTGTCTGCCACCGCACCCTAGTCCAATGCCTCAGCAACACCGGCATCCAAGAGAAGGCATTGATGTGGATCATCTAGTTCCTCGCTGGAAGAACACAGGGAGTCCGCCTCCCCCCGTTTCGTTCCGACGCCACCGAAGTCATCTGCGGCGTTCCGCAAGGATTATCACTCAGCCCCACCCTCTTCAACGTCTACATGAGACCTCTCGCAGCCATCGCACGCCAACACAACCTCAACATCATCTCCTATGCCGACGACGCCCAGCTGATCCTCTCCCTCACCAGAGACCCCGTGTCAAGGTTATAAGCACCCTTACCTGTAGGTCACTTGTAGATGGATTTCGCAGAGACGTTATGGACCAACTTCCCCAAATTCTAGGCAACTCCTAGTGATTTGTTTATAAACACTGAGGTAATCAAATAGAAATCAGGGAGGTAGGCCGGATCGTGGACGCTACCTGTTTCCTTGGTTGTCGACCTGCGAGGCAACAAAGAAAACTTTTGTAATATTTATTCCTGTATTACTAAATCATCTACCCTACCACTTTTCTTTACGGAGTCTCTTTATCTGACTTTGAAGAAAGAGCCTACCTGCGACTGATAAGGTCTAGGCGTCGCGTCCGTGTTGTCGTCGTGAAGGGTTGGAGTTGAGCAGGGTTGTTGTGATGTGAAAGTGTTGTCAAGAAAATGATTTACTCCTGAAAAGCAAGTATTGGAGAATAAGTTACTTCCTTTTCTAATGTTTGCTTTACACCTTATCACTGCACCTAACTATTGATATGCCACTTACTCTGTGCTCCCAGTTGTGCCGTTCTTCTCCTTCACTCCCTGGTAAAAACAATTCTAAACAAGAGACAATTTTGCCAACAACATTCATCAATAACTATTGTCCCAAAAGCTCGCTTTGATAGTTCTCAAAGCCTTATTTGTTTTTTCTTCCAGATTATTTCTAAAATCAGAATGTCTCTACAAACAGGTATCACCAAATACGTCTTTGAATTATTGTCCAGGTAAGTTTCTCAAGTTCTGTAAACCAATTGCTGCTTGCTTGCGGTGGGCGCCTGGTGCTACAAACAAAGAAGAAAGTTTTCACTTAGCTTTTAGCTTTCCGTGTTCTTCTTTTGCAGGATCGTGTGCCAGATGCGCGAAGCCAGGATGAAGACCTTCGGAGATTACAAGGGCGTTGGCTGTCCTCTTCCGGCTCCCAGGACTCTCCTAGATGATCCTCTGGAGGGCGGTGGCAGAAGGCAAAGCGCTGAGCAACGTTGGGTGTGGCCTTTTATAGCAGAGCCACACCCAGGGATCAATGACGCATCGCGCACCGTTTTCCAGCGTGCGCGAGCGTCTCCAGAAGGTTCTCCGCCCGTCTGTTTTAACACAAGCCTACTCGCCTGCCAGCAACTCTTCAACTTGCATATCGAACCAACCTCCTCATCAGTTCCATTCAGCGCTTCTCTAATTAGCAATAAACAGCACTTGGCAAAATCATTTAAAGTGATGCAAAAGAAATGTACAATAACACCCAAAAGCATTATCCTCATAAAATGCATAATAAAGTCACACATCATTACTCATGATACTCTGGAGTGCTGGTAGCACGGGACAGGGGTGGGTTTCTTGATTGGGCAAAACTGCTCATATTAGAGCTGGATGTGTTTAAGGTTAGTGATTCATGACACCCCGACACCAGCCGCCACGAAGGGATGAAAAACGTCGCCGAGTGGATGAAGAACAGCCGCTTGAAACTAAACTCAGACAAGACGGAAGTCCTCATCCTTGGACCATCACCCTCCACCTGGGATGACTCCTGGTGGCCCCCGGCCCTGGGCACCGCCCACAAGCCAACAGACCACGCACACAACCTGGGCTTCATCCTGGACTCCTCCCTCTCGATGACCAGACAATTCAACGCCGTCTCCTCTTCATGCTTCCACACCCTCCGCATGCTCCGCAAGATCTTCCGATGGATCCCGATCGAAACCAGGAAGACGGTCACCCAGGCCTTCATCACCAGCCGGCTGGACTACGGAAACACCCTCTACGCCGGAACCACGCCAAGCTATAGAAAAGACTACAACACATCCAGAACGCCTCCGCCCGACTCATCCTGGACATCCCTTGATGCAGCCACATCTCCGGCCAACTGAGGAACCTGCACTGGCTCCCCGTCAACAAGAGGATCACGTTCAGGCTCCTCACCCACGCACACAAGTCTCTCCACAACCTGGGCCCCAAGTACCTCAATGAACGCCTGACCTTCCACACGCCCACCCGCCAGCTACGGTCCGCTAGCCTCGCCCTCGCCGCCGTACCACGCATCCAAAGAACCACCGCCGGAGGCAGATCCTTCTCCTACCTGGCGGCCAAGACATGGACTCCCTCCCCATCCACCTTCGGCTGACCCAGGACCACCTCGCTTTCAGGAGACAACTCAAGACCTGGCAGTTCGAGCAGTAGCGGCCCTCTTCCCCGAAGCACCTTGAGACCCTTCCGGGTGAGTAGCGCGCTATACAAGTGTTATGATTGATTGATTGATTGAAACACTACAAATGGATATCACACCAGTTTGGAAAAATAAGTAATCTTTATCTAAACCAAAACAAGACCAAACAACCAAAATCCATAATGCAGTATCAAAAATACCTTGGATACTAGGTTATTCATTCAAAGAAAGGTTCTAGTAACTAGCAACTCCACCTGGAGTTATTACGATGTTGTGACAGATGATAGTCCCAAAGAACGGTGCTGACCGTGAGGTGCGCGAGATCAGGCCCCGAGGACCCCAGGGAAGGTGATGCCTCTGTTCCTTACTGCAGCACAGGGGTGGTGAAACGTTGATTCCTTACTGTGTCGGAGAGGTGACGTCACGGATGGCGATGAGGCGATGATTCCTTACAATGGTGCGATGGATTCGGTAGTCACCCATGTTGAGCATCGGCTCCGGTGCAGGCAACATGCTCAATGATGACTTCCGAGATGATGCTTCATGGCATCGGCAGGTGTCGGGCTCCGGTGCAAGTCGGGCGGTGCGTCGTGCTCGTCACAAGCGGTGCCCATGGCTTCGTGTAGGTACGGCGTCGCTCTTCGGTGATGCAATTTTCCTTCTGTGGCAGCGGAAACAGCAGTTCCAGATGCCAAGAGACCAAAGGGATGAATTCTTTGTGTCCCTGAGACTTCAGAAAAGGAGGCTAGCTCAGTTTCAAGCCCGTGGAGAGCTTTTCTTCAAGCAGGTGACAAAGCAAACAGCAAGCAGCCAATGCTGGCCAACCCCAGACAGAAAACAGCACAGGGGCAGTATTCCTCCTCAGGGTATACGGCTCTTCTCTTTGGCAAGGGTTCCTCTTGATTTTCCAGAAGTGATCTAAAGTTCTAGGGTCTGTGCCCGAATATTTACATCACAGAATCCTTTATTCTCTGAAGACAGAGAGTGTCTGTACTCAGCGAAAACCAGTTTTGTCTTCACTGGTGCAGCTTCCTGGCAGGAGGTGGAGACAGCATTGTTGAAGGCAGACCAGGCCCATTCAGGTGAATCTCCCTGCCCTACTCAAAATACAGTCCAGGTCTATTCAGCCCATCCCTGACTCATCAGAGTTCTGGAGACACTGCCCTTCTTCAGCCCCTGTCATCCAAAGCCCAGACATGCAATACACAAACATAGCAGAGGCACACTGAAGGGTTAGGCAAGAAAATACCTACGTTCTAAAAGTGGTATATTCAAAAACAGAATGTAAAAATCACCTTCACTAAAAGATGCACTTTAATATTCAGGCATACTAAACTTTTCTATCTTGCTCCCAGGGTCAGTTATGTTTATAAGATGTTATAAACAAACGCCCTAACCATCCCTTTTTTTACATTTTAGACACCCCTAAGGGACGCCCAGGGTATCCCTGTAGGCAGGGGTCAGTGTATGTGAAAGGTAGGACATGCCCTGATGTGTGTGGCATGTCCTGATAGTAAAATACTTCCAATTAAATTTGTTTTACTATTGTAAGGCTATCTGATCCCATAGGATAGAACAGGGAGTTTGGCTATAACGTCTTATAAGCACATCTGTCCCTGGGAATCAGACAGGAAAATGAGGTTTAGTATGCCTGAACTCAGAATGTTAAAATGCATCTTTCAGTGAGGGAGATTTTTTCATTCTATGTTTGAAAATACCACTTTTAGAAAGTAGGTATTTTCTTGCTTAGATATCCAGTGTGCCTCTGCTAGGATGTGTATTGACAGTCTCGCTTCTTCGCAGCACCTGCCCGCAGCTCCAGAAATCGCCAAACGCTGCATTGAGTGCACCAATCTCCGAAGTCCAAGATCACTGCATCAGTTCCGGCGCAAGCCCTGTGTGCGGCTGCAAGAACTTGCAAGAACACACGCATCGTCCCAGATCATCGCATTGCATCGAGGCACTAAGTTTGTCACATCGTTGGGAAATGTAGCAAGAAACCAACGCATCACCTCCTCTCTGGTAAGGAACCAACGCATCACCACCCCTGCGCAGTAGTAAGGAACCGATGCATCACCTCGCCCGGAGCAAGGAACCAATGCATCACCTTCCCTAAGTGTAAGGAACCGACGTATCACCTTCCCTGCGAACCTTTTTGTTTGTGTGCGTGACACATCCATGATACTTTGTGTGAAAAGTGTTGCATCTACAATTTGCTTTAAACTGAACTATTTCCACCATTTAAAAGGTATATTTTCATTAGTGTATTGTGGATTTTTTATATTTTGTTGTTGTTTTGTTTAGATAATAATTACTTATTTATCTAAACTGGTGTGGTGTCCATTTGTAGTGTTTTCACTGTATCACTGTATGTGCTCACAAATGCTTTACATATTTGCTCTGAGATAAGCCTGTCTTATCGTGCCAAGCTACCAGTTGTGTGAGCAGGGGTTATTTTAGAAGTGTATTCTCCTTACCCTGACTAGAAAGAACGTTCCCTGTTTGGACAAAGGTACCTATCTCCGCCAACTAGAACTCCCCATTCCTAACAGAAAACCTTTGGAGTCACTTCAGCCTGGAATGAAGGATGCAGTTCCAGTCTTCCTTCTCAGCAATCGGGCAGGCCTCAAGTAGCAGGCCAGCAAGGCAGCAAGGCAGCACTACAGCAGGGCAGGAGGGCAGCAGGGTGTTGTTCTTCTGTAGTATCCACAGGTCCAGGAGTGTTCTGAAGAGTGGGCCTGAGGGTCCTCATTGTGTACGTGGTACCCACTTTGAAGTGAGGGAGGCTTCTGGAGCATTACCCTTCAGAGGTTTCTGAAATGTCCTACCTCCCTGCCCAGTCAACATCTGTCTGGGGGCACAAAAGGCTAAGGTAAAGTTGTTTATTTATCAGCTGAGTCGAGTGCCTTTGAAGTGCAAGTGTGCTAGGTGAAAGCTCTGCCCCCTACCCTGCCTGAGATTTAGAAAAACCAAAACTGTTTAAAAGTAAGTCTAAAATACAACACAATAAAAATCTGACTCCAATTTATAAAAATAGTGAATTAATTAATAAACAAAATGACTTATAATCCAACAAGGGAAACCTGACATATGAATTTTGAAAGTTTAAAAAACAAATAACACCAAATTGATTTCAGCACCAGCTACGGTGAGCTGTTTGCTCTTGACCGTTTCCTAGGTGCATTTCAATGCCAATCACAAAGCACGAGATGGATACAGAAACCAGGTTTACCTTCGGAAATGAAAGCCAAAATCCTCAGAGGGGCAAGGCAACATGCTGAGGCAGAGAGGGACTCCACGAGGAGGATAGATATTACATGAGGTTTTTATTAAGCTGTTGACTTTTTCTGAGCTCGGAGAAGCAAAAAATGCAAACAACATGCCCAAGCAAGGTCACTCACTGGCTGGATATTTTTTGCGCCTTTGCCCAGTACAGATTTTTACATTCAGACCGTTTAGGAGCTCGGATTCTTCTAGCATGGCAGGGCTGCAGCCTGAAACCAAACAATACTCCACAAGGCTGAATACCCTCTCTGCAATGTCTCTCTGAATCTGATTTGCTTCTGTGGAAACGCTCTCGGTCGGAGCAACCTGAATATTTAGCCCATCAGCAATGCACCTTCGCCAGATTGACTCAGCCCGTTTTTGGTCTTTTGAGTCTAAAAGTTTTCCACGTCCCAGGTTTCTCAGGATGTTAAGAGGAGTACTTGGTAAGCTATACACATCACTAGATAAAGGTGGATTAGGCCCCCCAACTACAGGATGTATAAAGCCATAGAACAATTGGAGTTGTCAATGCTTTGGTACAGCAAAGGGTCTCAGGATCTCAAGAACATTAAGTGGGGGTCAAGAATCACTCCAGAAAAAGCCACCAGCAGGGCCCATAGCAAAACCATTTGGGACTGGTCAGCTAGGATCCTCAGGAAAAAGGGCTTCTTGTAGCTTTAAGTGGCGTGCAGCTTAACTGGAGAACAGCCAACTGACCTTTGGAATCCAATTCTTAGTCCTGGGTGCACATGGAAACAGGTCCCGCCCTTCGAGTCTCCCCAGGAGTCTCCACAGCAGGCACAGTTCTTATTCTGTGTTCCTTAGGTCCAATAGTGTTCTGAAGAGGGTGGGGTGCCTAGAGGTGCCACGTTTATGTATGGCACTAGCCTGTGAGTGGGGGGGATTCCTGGCCCCTCCGTAACTAGCAGTGAAAACTTCTAACCAATTTCAAACTTTATTCAGCTTCAAAGCCATAAAAGTTATCAAAAAGCTGTAAGATTTAAAACATCTTAAAATAACATTAAACTTCCTTAAAAGAATATGCAGACTAGTGTATGCAACCTGGCAAATACATTTGTAACAAGCAAATATCAGACAAGACATCATTACAAGAAGCAATCAGTCATGAAGCTAGTCTGTAGGAGTTCTTTATTTAAGGTGCACTGCACATTTTCTGGCAAGAGCCGAGCACGGAGGGCCTCAAGCAACAGTGCAAGCACTGAAAATGATTGCAAAGTTGACCTAATGGTCTTAAGCCAGAACAAATTAAATGGGTAAATGATAGCAACACATCAGCACTTTGTTTCTAAAAATCTGTCAATCTAAGATGGTACAAAGGGCCTCTAAAGAGCAGAATATAAAGTATAAAGTGCAAAATTGATGTGTTGTTCTCAGATTTTGAGTAAGATATCTAAGCATATAGTGATAGCACGCCATGCAATTGTATACATTAACGCTAGGTGGTGACAGTGAATAGAGTGATTTGTACAGGCTTAAGACGATAATTAACAAAGTAGCAACATTACGGGGGTGCATACCACTGCAACATATTCTTTCACATACCTTGAATTAAAGCACACTGTGCAGTTTCTCATGGTAAAAGAATGGCAAATTTTAAGGTGAAAAAATTGACGTATGGATACTAGCCCCAAACACGAGTCAGCTAGGCTTCTGGTAAAGGGGAATTTGTGCCCGGCACCTATCTGGTGGCACATCTTTTTGTTTAAACATGGCAACTTAAGTTGAGCAGACCAAGGAAAAGGAAAAGGTTGTGCAAAATTGATACTTTCAAGTGATGCTTGACCTACTAATCTAGAGTTGGTGGTCAAACAGAAGGGACGAATAAGGAACAGATAGGATTTGGTATACACACTCATTCAACAAAAAACCTTGCTAGGGTCTGCTATGTATACTAAAGTTTGTACCACCTTTTCTAGGTTGGTATATGAGACAGCATGGGGTGGGGGTGACAGTTCCTTCCTTAAGAACTTTTGAAAGCTATGTAAGCTCTAGATGTTAAAGGTGATGTTGTAGCTTTGAATCTTAATAACCACACCCTTTCTAGGAATTTGCACGGGCAAACAATCGCCTATGTATGGTCTGATCTCAGCATTCTTACAACTTCAACATGTCTTGTGGTGCCTATCCGAGAGCAGACTGGTTTTAGCCAGGTCAGCCTTGGGTGAATATAAATGGTACAAGCAAATAGGACATATGCAATAGAAAGATTGCAAGCTGGGCATATCAGTAGCGATGCGGCAGAAATTCACCATTTAGCTGTAAATGTGTTAAGGGGCAGAGATCCAAATCTAAACTGAATGTAGAGCTTCCTGTCAGTCGGATCTGTAAAATATAAATAGGGGTCAATAAAACTGCACGCCTTAAGCATGATCAATTCAATAGTCAGTGAGTCCCTTTTTGTGTTATTGGCCACATTCTGGTCGACCCAAGACCAGGATAACTGTTTGATGTTTTCGAATTTGAAATGGTTCCAAGGGCTAACCCTACTCACTTTTGGATTTTTTCCTGTGTGAATACTGCGAACAATCCCACAATGCATCTTCCCTTTTCTCCTTGTGTAGAAACTGTGTGCTCACCCCAGATGTGTGACCAGAGATATGAGAAGCCTCTCCTCTGTTGTCACTCCAAATAGTTCTGTGGCAGCTCCTCTTCCACAGGGAATTTAGCCTGCCTGACTGTGGAGAAAAAAGGAGGACCCTGCATAGGTGTCAGCTAACATTTACCTGTAATAGGGTACGCCTAGGGCATGCTAGGAGATTTATATAGCACATGGTGACCCGGACCCAGGTCTCTTTGAAGTCAACTTAGTTCCTGGGCACAGCCCAGAGAGTCATGCTGCAACACAAACAGAGCACTTTGCCACACCCAATGCTTTTGTCTCAAATCTGGGAGCAAATTCACACCTCATCAAGGTAACTATTCATCTTGCAGGTAACAGTTGGGCTAATACAAATGTCCGTTAAGAGGCTTTAGGTAGAGAGAAGGTAACTTTATAAAAGTATATTTTCCAAAATATTTTTCACAAATTCAACTTCAACAGTGAACTAGGTTTGTAATAAATATTTTTAAAAGTCCAAAAATTGAATTTATAGCTGCTTCCTTGCTAGAGATAACAATATTTAATGTAATACTGTATCCCAATGCTTTCCTATGGAGCAGACAACACTATTACAGTGAAAATGGCCTTTGAGGCCTCACTGCAAGGACATGCCCTGCTTTTAAATACTATGTGAACAGCGACAAAGGGCGAAAGCAGGAATGAAACAAATGTGCAAAAGTGAGATTAATGAAAGGTGTCCATACATGTCACCAGACCTATTTTAGGTGGGAGACTGCCTATTTTTAAGCTAAAAATGGCTTTATTTTGCCTGTCTCCTGTCTAAAATTTCCCCCACTGCAATATATTTTATTGGAGAGAATACAAAATCTCCCACTTTCCAGTTTTAAAATATTGTCATGTGTGGGTTCTGAAGTAAAGAGACATGAGTTGGATCAAGACGACGCTCCCGACCTCTGATAGTATCTGCTGCGGGCTTCTTGTCAAAACTTTGAGCTTATTAGTTTAAAATGAAGCACATCCTATCAAGCCTGTCAGTGATTTCTTGACTCATTTTCAAAACTTGTTTAGTAAATAGTGTAGTTGGACATAAAATGTACTTAACTTACAGAATTAGCGAGAGCATAGTTAAGGAAAGAGTCCAAGGTCGCAACATCAGTCAGTGGTTAAGCAGGGCCAGGAGCAAGAAGAAGCTCGAGGGACACTATAGGGGAAACAAATACCTCCCTCCCTGCTAGATTCTGACTTCTGTGAGCACCATCAGGGCCCGATTCACAGAATGAATTTAAGACTCAATCCTAAACTTACTACTTTTGGTATTCACAGAAGTTAGGATTTTGTCTTAAGTCTGTTTTAAGACAAACGTAAGACAACATCCTAACTTCTGTGAATACCAAAAGTAGTAAATTCATTCTGTGAATGCCAAAATAGTAGTAAGTTTAGGATTGAGTCTTAAATTCATTCTGTGAATCGGGCCCGATGTTTCGAGAAGAGAAGGCGGCTGTTAGTGTGTTAGTCCTTCTGATGCTCCTGGGGGGTGCTCTCACCCACACATTTCTGGAGTCTTTACCCTCTGACACTCCTAGTACAACTGCAATGTCCCAACGTGAATATAAAAGAGTATTTATTGGACGTTTGTCTGTAAATTATGAATGTTTTCAGGAAGTTTCAATTAATTGAGTGTTTGTTCTACGAACGATTTTCGTTTGGTTGATGGGTGAAGAGAGTTCTCTGCTCAGGTTCCAGCTCACTGGAGCCACAGGGTGGGGTATGCTGGTTTCAAACAGAGACGGCCAGCCCTGAACCCCCACACTGTCCTCGATGTACAACGCATCATTTCGATTCTGCTCGTCATTGTCCCAGCTCGTGTTTTTTATTCACAAAAGCTCCTACTCTGCTTTTGGCATATTTCGGTTATGCAAGGGCACGAATTGTAAAACAGGAACGGGACTTCCTACAGAACAAACAGGCCCACATAGAGTGCACACAAGGAATTCAGCGGGGAAAGAAAAGTCTAAACATCTCCCTGAGAATCCCTGAGAGGGGAAGAGGGAGCGAAGCTCAGGGGGGACCCTCCTGAGCCACCCATGGTGCTGGGACTTCCAGCCAGCTGCCCTCTCGCAGGTTTAGGGAGCCGGTACCCTATAAATCCCTGAAGTCAAGTGCCTTCCTTACAGCTGATGAAGTTCTTTCACCCGGTATCAGAGGGTCACTCGAGTCAGTCAGGCTCCTGCTTACACCGTGTGACGTGTCGTGAGAGGGACAGTGGGGCCAGCCGCTCCTCTTGGGTGTTTTCAGCCTGACTGTGGCGAGCCGGAGAGATAGTCGATCAGGCACTGCTACCCCCACGCGCCATGCTCGGCCCTGCACGGGATGCTGGGGCCGTCTCCCGTATCTCGCGCTCTCGCCTCACTCTGCAGGGCGTCTGTACTCTGTACCCTGCCTGGCTGTCCTGCTTGTTAAAGTACGAGAACCAACCGACGATGGAAATGGAGGGTTTCTAGGCGCAACAGACCACTCGCTTTTCTGCCCTTCGTTGTTTCAGCCTCGATTAAAGGTTTCGCATATGTTCAAACTGTGGCGCAGACAATCAGTAAGTCGAAACCGTGAAAACAAGTTCATGACGCACGTTTACATGCAGTTCTGCACATTTAGGATTCTAGGGGCAGATTTACAATTCCTGGGACATTCCTGCAAATCAACAGGGATGCGCCGGGAAACTTGCACCATGCATCACAATCCTTGCGCCACCACGGATGTGCCGCATTTACAATGCGGCGCATCATGGCGCAAGGAAATGCAGATGCGTGTCGCATCTGCTGCCGTAACTTTGGTGCAGTGCTGGTGTTGTGCCGCTGGCGCGACGCAACTCCAGCACTGTGCCAAGCCAGCCTATCTTGCACATGGCCCATCCCACCTTATGCCTGCTTGATGCACCGGGGTCAGAAAAGTGAAATCTTGTAGATTGCACTCAGGCACTTTTCCAAGGCGTTCCTGCACCGGACGCCCTCCCCCCTGTGCCAGAACACCCACTTGAAACCTGACGCAGGTTTCATGTGGCTCAGGGCTTTACAACATGATGCATCTCCCTAGATGCGTCACGTTGTAAATCCCCCGCATCATGGTGCTAGCTTTACGCCACCGCTGCATCACAGAAGTGACGCAACGGCGGGGCAAAAGTGGTGCACACGGCTTGTAAATATGCCCCATAGTTTCTACGCACAGGGGAGTAAAGCAGAGTAGCTTTTGAAAGCAACAGGCAGCAGAGGGGCGGATGCCGTCCCGTTTACTTCTGAAGAGTGCTTAGTGCCGATAGACGGCGGAGTCCACAGTGAGCACCCCAGCCTCATTGCTTCATTCATCTCTACCCCCCCTTCTTCTATGGTTCTATCACTCCACTTTAACTTAATTTCTACGTCTTCTCTCTTAACCCCTTCACTGCGGCGGCTATTCCGCCGCAGTGCTAAGGGGTTGGGGCGGCCGCGCGACGGGCGAATGCTGCTGACGGAACCGCTCCGTCACCAGCCGCGGTTGCGCTGTGCTCATGACGGAGTGGTTCTGTCACGGCCCCGCCCACTCAATGGAACGTCCAGAGCAGGCGGGGAATCCGCGCCACGCAGGCGTGCCGAGCAGGCCGTGACGGAACCGCTCCGTCATCAGCGACCGCGCCTGATGACGGAGCGGTTCTGTCACCAGCAGGGGAGGGGTTAAATCCGCATTTACACAAAACTACAGAATATGACAAAATACATTCTAGTCATTTCAGTGTTCTATTAATATGTAAATCATGTATTTATATAGTGTTCAGTAACATTTTGAAAGTATTGTAAAGTAGTATGTCTGATACGTGTTTTACATATTGAAATTATCCTGTTTATTGTAATTCAACTTTTCGTGATGTAAAAACGCTGTTTTAAACTAGCACACGATTCTTTGCCCTATTGTCTGTTGGGAACAAGCCCATAAAACGTGCACTAAAAAAACAGTAAAATGAGCCCCTTTGCTAATCACAGCCGAGGGCATGGATGGCAGCCCGGCATTAGGCACATAAAAACCGAAATGCTGGTGCACTTGTGCAAATAAATGCGCCCATGACAATATCTGCACAGGCGCGAGGAATGAAAGGCCATTAGAGTGTCTGCAAGAAAACCACACACTCTCTTACCTTTTAGATCCTCGAAGAATAGCAAAATTGACACAACAGCGGGAGTCAGTTATCTGTTGTATAAAAGAGTTAACTATCTTGAACGTTTTCATTCAAAGGTTCGAAAAGGCAGCCTGAAATTTAGGAAAACAACTGGCAGCGAAGGTTTACACTTTCTCGCTAAGGGATTTTCCAAACTTTTGCATAATTCGCTTTCAGCCCATATTTAAGTTTCTTCGCACTTCGGCATTTTTTTTTTACATTTAAACCACAACATTCACGTAACAGTAACGTTTTCATAAATGAAGCAAGTTTTCATATTTCTTGAAAAACCCTGCACGTGTATTGATGTGCTTCTCGTTGACTTTTGTCATTTAGAAAAAAATCTGAAATCTTGCAAACAGTCCCTGCCTGGCGCTGCCACCATTGTGCGTTTTCAGGGTATATCGGCAGGGTGGGAGAGAGACGGTTTTACCATTCACAAGTGGGCAGAGGGGGAGGTCCCGCGCCCCCTAACCCTCCACTCCCCAGAAAGTCACCTTTCTCTCTATTTCCCCTCTGTCCATTTATTCAATCCAAACTGTGATGAATTATTCAATATCTTTTGAAGCCATGTGGTTTTAATTAGCTGAAAATGGGTAAACTATGCCCCCAAAATCCTTAAGATGACACGGGGATGGAGTCCCCCTGTCATAGGTGGGGCCGGTTTTGTAGCCGGGACCAGCAGGACACCTGTCCTCCCTGCAGTGCTCATAAATAAACAACACTAAACAAATAGGGGCAGATCTACAAGAAAGTGCCGCAGCGCGGCAACGCAAGCCCTTTGGCTGCGCCACGCTGCGGCACTTTCAGAGCACAGGAATGCGATATATCTACAATGATATGTCGCATTCCTGTGCTCTCCCCTGCGCTGGCGCAGAAACAGCTGCCTGCGCCATGGGGAGATCTTTTTGTGAGGGAAGGGGCCCCTTCCTGCACAAAACATCCACTGCAGGCATTTTCCTCTTTCAATGCATGCTGTGGAATGCAGCCCGCATTGAAAGAGGAAAAAACGAGGAGAAATGAAAACATTTCTCCTCGTTTCGCTTGGCTACGTCACCCCTATGGTGGCGCAGCAAACTGACGCATTTCCCTTGTCCCGCTGCTAACACGCAAGTTGTTGCGTGAACAGGGGTGATATTTACAAGCACAGGTTAAGTCACGCAGGGTGACTTTACCTGTGCTTGTAAATATCCCTTAACAAGCTGTGCCACGCAACATGATGCACCGGCGGCGCATAAGGGCTTGTAAATCTGCCCCATAGTTTTCAACCATGGGAAGGCAGGCCGCAGCTCACTTCAAAACAATGGGGCTTATTTATGAGCCCTTGCAACACTTTTGCCCCGCCGGTGCTTCACTTTTTGTGACACACCAGCGGCGTAAAAAATGAGCCTTGTTGCACCATATTTACAAAGTGACGCATCTACCTAGATGCTTCCCTTTGTAAACCCCTGTGCCACATTACACCTGCGCCAGGTATAATGTATGCAGGGGGGACATTCAGACACAAGAAAGGGTCGTAGAATTGACGCAACAAAACCTATAAAGATTATATTGCACCACTTTTAGGACGCAAATGCATCAATGTCTTACGCCTGCCTCAAGAGCATCCCAGATGGGACTTGCCCATGTTGAATGACCCATTACTGGAGTTGTGTCACTTTTGTGACACACTCCAGAAATGCGTCATTTTTGCGCCTACAGATACCTCAGAAATACTGATGTATCTGTAACTCCTTGCGACATGATGCGTCATACTGTAAATATTATGCATCATTGGTGCCGCAAGGAGGGCGCAATGAAAAGTGATACATCTCTGTTTTCTCGCAGCGATGTGTCACTTTTCATAGATGCGTTCCCATGTATTTTTGCATGTTGGTGGTTCCTGTCTGCTGCAGGAGCCCCATGGGTAACGCGCTAGAGGGTTGGTGTGGGGTTTCGTGTTCTTTCGCTTGCATTGTCCAGTACATACATGATAAAGACTCTTCAAAATTCAAAACAGTGTATTTTCTGTAAAGTGATCTTTGCAAGCATTTCGGTTTGGTGTGTTAATCAATACCTTTGCATTGAACGATAAATGCTAAAAGTTGGATTGACATAAGGTTTTTGTGAAGTTCAACCACTACGTGGTTATCTCATTCTATCTCCCAATTTCATGTTAAAGTATTTTTTTATTTCTCGACCAGCTAAATCAGTGCACTGTATATTTAAGCTGATCCAGTTTCCTAAGGATTAGTAGTACTAGTAGTAGTGTTTGGCAGTGCTTAATTTGAGCCGTTGGTATCCAGTGCTCAGCACCTGCACTTAATCATCAACACCGGAGCTTAAGCGCCAGTTAAGGACACATTCATTTTTGGTAGGCACAGGGAGATTAGGTAATCCGCCTAGAATCAGAGGATGTCGAGCCGGCGTCGAAACTAGAACCTTGTTCCGCAGCTCCGAAGTTGGCGACTCTTGCAATTAAGTTACAGAATCTCCCCACTTGTAGGGCTTGTTGGTTCTGTGTTAGGCAGCTCTACAGGAGAAAAGGGCTGGTCGAAGCTGCCTCCTGACGAGAGTCCTGAGTCCTGACACTTATTGTTTTACAAATTAACCACTGGTGTTTGGGCAGGGTGAGTTTTAATGCTGAAGCTACACCTTAGCTCCGACCTGAGGTCAGAGCACTCAGGCCATTTGCTCCACACAGATAAATATTTATTCATTTTCATCAATGCTTGAATTAATGTATCACCATACTTTTCACTTATCCTATTATTTATTCATTGAGCCAGGCAGCCCTGTCTCTAACATCTCTCCGTATTTCCGTCCATCTGTCCGTCCGTCCGTCCGTCTGTCCATCCATCCATCCATCCATCCATCCATCCATCCATCCATCCATCCATCCATCCATCCATCCATCCATCCATCCATCCATCCATCCATCCATCCATCCATTCATCCATCCAATGATTTGACAGTTTGATGATGTAAAATGTGCTGTAAAATGCACCATATTTGCTTTAGTTTTCAGAAATATCTTCAGACTAGATACCCCCCAAATAATGCTAACAGTGGTCCTGCCGGCTCGATGTGCTCGTTCACTACTTGCAGCATGGTGGCTGGTCTGACTTCACTTGCCAGGATTCCGTTGTGGCTTTGCTAGCCGATGTTATTTGGGTGATTTTCAGGAGGAAATTAGTGTGTTTATCTGATCTTATATCAATTGTGGGTGGTACGTTTGTGTGTAGCTCTTTGGAGGCCTAGTTGAGGTAGGTCATGAGTAGATGCTGCGGGGTTTGATGCCTTTCGTCTGGTTCTTTCTGGTGTATTTAGGATATTAATTGTCATTGTTTCATAGTACAATATGTGATGTGTTGCTGCACTTGATGTGAGAGTTGTTTTTCTTGTTCTGTGGTTTGCTTATAGTTGTATCCATTTTGTTCGATTATGTTTGTGATTAGTTTATTCTCGTGTGTGGGTCAGCGAAGGGCAGGGGGTTGATCCTATGTATTAATGTATCTGGTATTTCTATAGTGCAAACCTAGCCAGTACATGGTCAAAGGTAAGCTTAAAGTCTGCAAGTTATAGGACAGGGGGCTGACTTGTGGACATTTAATGCATTGTGATGTAGCGTTCTTTAAAGAGGTGCGTCTTCAACGCTTTTCTAAACTGTAGCAAAATTGAGGCAGTGCTGATGGATACATGAAGGTTCTGTTGTTCGTCATCCTCGGTGCATAGGGAGACAAAGGTATTGTCTTGTTCTTTTTTTCACTTCATAGTCTGCAGTTGTGGCTGAGGGATTACATTTACCCACCAGAGATAGCGAGCTTGTCTGTAAAATGGGGGGTACTGGTTGCCAAGTTATATGTTTTTCCTACACTTTTAGCACACATTGTTGACTGTGACTTTCCTTGCATCAGTGCTAAATTTGTAAAATATTAAGTGCAGGTTCTCAATTTTTTGGGGAAGCCACACCCACTTCCCTCGGGTCCACCCACTTCCTTCGGTCCCTACACCCACTTACTCTATTGTCTCAACCCACATCCTCAACTGGCCTTGCTGAATCGCAAGTTTCAGTAAACTAGCACGTGGTGGCAAAGGTTAATTTAGTGGATCCTGGGCAGACGCAATATGGGTGTCTCCATGTAAGATGGTGGCTGAAGTGAAGCCGGGTCAGACTGGGGAACTGAAGCAACCCTGCTAAAAATTCTTAAACCAGCCCTGCTCACTTTCTCATGCTATTGAACTCTCTCCACATATCCATTTTTGTTATATCCTTTTCTTCTGTTTCTCCTCTCTCAGGTCACTTTAGCTCTACCATCCTCCTGCCTCCTCTTTCTTTCTTGAAGCCTTGCAAGCAATTGAGATGTGCGTGTTGATTTGTTGAATGCTGCTCGTGCTTGCAATTATAGACCACATGCCACCCGCAAACCAAACCTTAAAGTGAGCTTCCAAGTCTGAGTGCAAACTTTCCAATCAGAACTCCCCTTATTTTAATCCCAAAGCAATCGTTCTGTTATAAAATCTTGCAGTTGCCGGCTGGTGACTTCTCTGCACTTGATAAAAATTTCACCTTTGCAGCATGTCTGCAAAAAGGTGCTGCAAAACTCTTTGGGGTTGATTCACAGAGCTAATCCGAGACAAAAACCCAAACTTACTACTTTTGGTATTCGCAGAAGGCAGTTAGTAATAGTAAAGTTAGTAGTCGTAACTTTACTACTACTAACTGCCTTCTGTGAATACCAAAAGTAGTAGGTTTAGGATTTTGTCTCAACTTAGATCTGTGAATCACTATGTTATAAGAAACAGGGTTGAACCCAATGTAGTCAATAGGGACCTGGGTAGCGTTTGCCTTTGCCGCAAACACACAGCGTGATTTGTTGCCTCCTCAGCTATATGATAAGTGGTTTGCTAATGTAAACATGGTACAAGCATATGCCCAATAGATAACTTTCCCTTCGAAGTCATCAAATTATAACCGAGTCTTTCTTCGGTTTCCATTCTAATTTCCGAGGCTCCGCCCCCCCAGTTGAGAACTACCAGGAAGTGTCCTACACGCGCGTTACCGAGACAGGATCCATATCGGTAGCGGTAGCGCTGGGACTAGTTGAATCTCCAACTCGGGACGCCAAATCAGGTAACCATAGGCACACCCTGCCTTCCCTTTGTCAACGGCGCGAACGAGTCGCGTTTAATACCCTGAACTATTTGTGCTCATTGTTGGTCCCTAGGAGACGGTAAACACAATTGGCGATTCGGTTCGTTAACCAGAACTTTCAAGAACGCGAAGCAGGTAGGAACGCATTTACTGTAAGCAACTTTTCAGACTTACTGTACCGACTCCCTGATTTATGCAAGAATCACGGACTAATCTCCGCATTCTTTTTAGGCAAACAAAGCCCCTTTCCCACAAGATGGCGCAATGACTGCACTAAAACAAATTTCTCGAACCACCCTATCGGTAACGTTACCTTTTCTAATGTTCCCTATGTAATGTGAGGTGCATTTTGGTACGGTTTAGCTTCATAGTAACGTAGGAATTCTCTCCCTTTTCCAGGTGGATTTTCAAGCCGTTCTTCTTTTTTAGATTGGTATATACAATTCATATATGCATTCTCCGTAAAAAAGTCAAATAGATAAACAAGTCTTCTGCTGCCGTTTTCTGGTAATGATATGGATTTAGAAGCATAGATACTTAAAATAGCCTGTTCTTCTGCAGACGATTAATAATTTATTTTATGAATTTCTTTCCATACTCAGGTTCCCTACCCCTAAATCGTGGGAGCCCTAAAAGGAATATTAATGCCTGAATGAGGTCTACTGTACTTTGTATAATAGGAATTATAAAACTGTTGATAGTGGTAAGCACCTTTACAAATATTGTTGCCACACCACCAATAACTGCATATCAGGGATTTACTGAGCCAACAGATATCTTATTTTCCATTTTTACAGGTGGAGAACTCTTACACACTACTTACTAGTTGCTTCCATAACCAATCAACTAAGAAAAACCCTGTAGGGTTTAAAGGTAATAATACAGGAGAAAATTCAAGCTCACAATAAAATGGATGGACTAGCACCAGCCCCCCTTTTTTCTTCCCCCCCCCCCCCCTACTGTTATCTGCCCAAGATGACTGTTTACTTCTCAAATCTTGGGGATCAGATCTCTGATAAAGTTTTTAAATGTACTAGCTGCCAACTTGTTAGACCTGTTTAAAAACACCAGTCTCTTCTTTTAAAATTTAGAGTTATTTACCAACTTGGACCAAAAAAACACCACCCGCAAGTCCATTCCTATCGCCCCTTTGCGAAAGGTGAGCGTGAGTCCCTATTTATCAATCTTACTTATGGGATTTATACAGAGACAGACAACACGGCTGTCTCACCTTCTTTAAAGATGATTTATTTATCTTGAACCACCTCCCTATGAATTAAAATACAGGATTGGTGGTTTTCTAATTCGCTTTTCCAATTGCTCCGCAGGAGGTTGCCCACCCACAACCCTGCTTGTCCTGATGAAGACCCTTCTGTAAGGAAGAGAAACCTACTTATATTGGGTCGAAACGTAGACGACTACACCACCCACGACCAACTCCGGCCCCCATTTAGACACTCACGGCTACAACGGAGTTAGGCCGATCTTTATCATTTATAAAATTGGACTCTCTTGGAGCCACGAACTGTGGCCCTGTTTTTTCAGGGACCGCATGTATATTGTCTTTGAAGCTTAAAATAAGATTTGTCACCGAATGAATCAGATCACTTATACCATAACCCCCATCAAAAGGATGTACAAAATGAGTAAGATATCCATTGATTAAGATGTATGCAATCTTGAATTAAATTCTTTTTTGCTTCCTGAAAATAGTTTTTTCTTTATTTGAATTGTTGAATACAAATGGTGTAAATTTGTAATTTCTGTTCTCTGGTCACGGGACCCCTTCCTCTTTTTCTAGATCTGTGAATCGGCCCCTTTAAAATTACAGAACAAAATCCTGAAATACAAATTGCAGCGTACTTGTCTTGTATCTGCATCAGTAAAATAAAAGCTAAACAAACAAACAGCTCTAACAAGTAAACCGTATCAGTTGATTTTCAGGCAGGAACATGAAAGCACGTCTCCAACTCATTAAGTAGACTCTGTCTAGTCCTGGACTAATGCATGCTGTAGTCTTGTTTTTGCTACCATTTAACTATTTAGACTAGCGCTCCTGAAAACAACGATTTGAAGGTGAAAAGTTCTGGAGGCTGTGTCCATAATGACCTGGAGTGAAGTGGTCAAACTAAGTGCTGCGGCTGGCATAACTATTACGCTGCATGGCCAAGTGTACTCGAAGGTTTGTATGTGCCTTTCGAATGTTTACATGCAGTGTATCATTCTGAAAACTAATGCAAAAGAGAAGATAGATATATGTAAGTGAAAATCTGCCAATGTGGTGTGAGGTTCCGTGAATTCTGAACCCGTTTTATAAATGTCATGGTTTTGTTACCAATTTGATAGTAGCGAACCGTTACTAGTGAGTACGGCAAGTACGAGTGATTTTGCTATGTTAGACTGACGGATTCACTACGTATTTAGGGATTTCATTCTGAACCGTGGGTTCCATTTTGTGTATGGCAGCCATTTTGTGGTTGCCCTCACATAGGCCGATGACTACGTCCGAACGAGTCTTTAGTACACGTACATGTTAGCTCGAGTTCGTGTTGACTTTTCGATGAAACGAGTGAACTGACCTCTTTGCCTGAAGCTGACCTTTACTAAGCCAGTTCCTTGCCCGATAGCTGATCAAGATTAAGGATCAGAGCACAGGACATTGTAAAGTTTGGTATGCACACACAACCCTTATCCTGCTTCTTATCTGTTTCTGTTTCTTCCTTTATGGCCTCTTTTATGATATGGCTTGTGGTCTTTTATTATGGGTTTGTCCGGCTTGTGCAAGAAGGAATGTTGGGCTTTCCTGTGTAATTAATGGTGGGCCGGACAACTGAAAAGTGGGTTTGTCCTCATGCGATACCTTTTGCAATGATACCTATGATTGGACAAATTGTAACTAGTGGGTGTTTGGCCAGAATGTGATTTTTAGGATAAAAGAGGATGGATCGCCATACAAAAATTGAGCAGTCTCCGACGAATATACTTGTGTTGTACTTCGTGGACTACTGTTCCTGGTTTCAGTCAATAAATTTGATCTTTGACGCCACCATGAAGTATCCCGTGTCTCTGTATTCTATGACAGGTGAACCCGAAGACTTTGGGCGTGCCCCTGGCGCCGCTGGGTTCTAAAACCCGGTTCTTCAGTTGGCGCCCACGTGGTGCTCGACTTCAGTGGTACCGGCCCATGCCTGAAGATCGTGAGGAGCTTCGTGAGGAAAAAATGGGAAGAGGGCCCCCACTCCATCGACCCCGGCATGTCGAACGTGGACTGAAGGTTTTTGCTGCGAGGCTTCCCGCTTTCCTGACGGCTATGAAGGACTGCTGCCCTGACTGTCGCCCTGTCTTGGACCCCCCTTTGTGATGACTTGTATGGCGAGATGATAGACGGGTCTTCTGGTGACGTGATTGATACCTCAGTTAAGTATAAGTGGGTCACTCCCAGTCCTTAGTTTTTGGGTACCTTCGGGTCTTTGATTTGGTCCTTGCAAGCACCAAAGCCGAGGGACTCGTATATTTGCGAGACTATCGTTTTTGGTAATCCCTTAAAGTTTGAAGCTAGATTAGTGAGCGAAGATGCCTGGTCTTAGCAGAATCAGAAAGATATTTTGTTGTGGTGGTAACAGGGATTCCCGATTGGAGGACTTGTGTCCGATACCTCCGGTTGGAACTCCGACTTATGAGCTCTATTCTAAACATGGCGTGGGCCCTATTACGTTTAATCAAGTATGGGTCGCTACACTAGGAATGATGGTGTCTTACGATGGCCCCAACATTGTAGTTATGATACCAAGATTTTAAATAATTTGGAAACTGTACTATTTAGGAAGAAAGCCCGGCCGGCAATGTTTGACTCTTTCCGCCTTTGGCGTAAGGAAGCTAAACAATGAGAAATTAAACAAGCGAAAAGCGATAAGAGAGAAAAGGGTATATCGATAATGCAAGCTGCTAGGCAGTTTAAAGACAATGAAGAAGATCAAGTGATTGAGGAGTTGCATAGGCAACATAATATGGCCATCGATAAGTGTTATCCAGCTTTGCCACCTCTTCTACAAGGTGCAACGAAGGACCGTGAAAAGGATCCTTGATGTCACATTTGGTGAGATTGCCACCCCCTTATGTGCAGAGTGCTACGGCACCTTCCCAACCTCCAGCTGTACCGCCTTTTGTTGTTGCTCAGCCGCCATCTCCTCCTCAGCTGGTTCCTCCTCCTCTGGTGCAGCCTCCTCTGGGGCTGCCGACTTTGCTATCAGTTCTGCCTCAAACTCCTCGTTCTTCTTCTCTTGTACTTTTGTCTTCTCCTGCTACTACTCCTACGTTTGTTTCATCTCACAATACTTTGTCTCCTGTCCTTATGACAGCTTCTCCTTCTGTTCGACAAAGAATGACTGATACTGTGACTGGTCTTTTGTCTCCTTTCTTTGGGTCATTGAGTGTACCCCTGTTTCTGCGCATAAACAATTACGTAGCCAGCTTCCTAGTCCCGAAGAACGGGCAGTGTGAGATCTTTTGGCTCATAGATGGATTTTGAATGTCTCGAGATATAATTTAGAGTCAGTTATGGATGTCTTTCAACAGTGGGAAGCACAGAAGCAGAGGTATGTCTTCAATGTTATGTGTACTTTCCTCCGGGAGGAATGGGAAGATAGTGAGTTGGGTCAGATCCCATTGGAGTTACTTAATGTACAGTCCGAGTTTGAGAAAGGGACGATAGTGGGTCCTGGTGTTGAGAAAGCAGTTGCGACGATACTTGCGTTTAGCAGCGAGTTTCCTTCTCAGCCACTGTTTGAGCCTGATCCTTCGGTTAGGAGAAAAGTGAGACAGTATCCAATGAGAGAAGTTCCTCCGGTATGGAAAGAGGCAGTTGTGGCTAATGTTAATCAGGGTATTCAAGCTGTACCGGCTCAATTTCAGCGTGTATGGGTACATGTTCCATGGAAGAGAGCTGAAGTTTTGGCTCCTAAACAGACTCTACCTGATCCCCGTAAGAATCCAGCTGGATATTACAAGGAATTGTCCCAGAAAGTTGACGCATGCATCATGAATTTAGCTGACATAGACATTTTTTTGGGTAACGTGGTTCCTCAACCTTTATGGGCGAAGATTCGCCATGAGAATCATGCGCAGGAGTTAGGTTATACATGGGCGAATATTGTTGCCGCGTATGGTAGACAGGTTGGTGGAGCTAAACCTGAGCCTTTAGTTGCGGAACTCCCTGGCAGGATTATCAATCTTATGAAGACGATGATGCCTGCTATTCGAGTAAATTGGGATAAGTTAGCAGCATGTAAGCAGAAGAAAGATGAAAGTGTGTCTGATTTCTTCACTAGGTTTGAAGAGACTTTCATAGATCACAGTGGTCAAGATATGAGTACGGAAGGTGGCCAAAGGTTGTTTGTGGATAAGTTTGTTCATAATTTGCTTCCCGAGTTGTGTAATGATTTGAAAGACTCCGAGAGTGCATGGGCTGTTTCTTCGTCGGCCCAGATATTGGCTACTGCACAATATTACGAGAATAGGGAAAAAGATGAGAAAGAGAAAGCAGAGAAAAAGACTAAAGATTTAAAGACGGAGGTTCTTTTGCAACAGGCGTATCCGCCTCATTATAATCAGAGTGAGTTTCACCAACCTCAACAGTTTCAGAGAGGGTTGCAGAAGCCCGAGTCTTTTCAGCAGCGAATTCCAGTTGGCTACTTCAAGAATAGTTGTCCGGTTCTGTTACAACGTATGAATGGTGCGTCTGGTGTGAGAGGTTGAGGTGTTCATTAAGAGCCTAGGGGTAGAGGACGTGGTGTGTTCCCCCAGAATGGACGTTCTTTTCCCCCACAGAATTCTATGAATTGTTTTGATCAACAGAATGTTGCGTGTGGTCAGTTGACTCAGTACTATGCTGATGACTACTATGTTGAGAGTGAGAATGCTGACTGTAGGGGGGCGTGGCCAACGGCATGGCTGACTAGACGTGCCTCGCCGGAGCTCCGGCCGAGTTGCCCCAGAATCCGACTTTAATCCTTGCCATCGAGCCTGAGAATCACACCACCCTACGGGAAAACCTCTCCGTTTCACAGCGCACTGGTGACCCGGGTGGTTGTGTGAGCCTACTTCGGATTTTCGAGCGTGGAGTGCCTGCGCCGCGGACAGAGCGGCCAAGATGGCGGCGACGAGGTGCGGAGAAAAGGGAGATCGCTGCCCGCAGCTCAACTGACGGGGGTCAGACCAAGAGACAGACCATGCTGTGACACGCCCTGGCTGGTCCACGCCTGAAGCGCTGACCCGGGGAGACATTCCGGACCCGCGCTGGACATTTGGCCGAGGGAGCCGTTGGACCAAGATGGCGGCGGGCGGTGAGTGCTACGCCTAGCCGGGCCACGGTGGAGAGCTGGGAGTTGAAGGGAGAGGCACATCAAGGGAGCGGCCGGACATCCAGACACGCCCAGGCCGCCCTGACCGGGACACCTCCCCGACCTCCGCCCTCCGGTGCGACGCACCAGCGGAGAGCGCGGGCTGAGCGCGGGTCGAGCCGCCCATCACTTGCTCCCCGTCTACCCCCCTCGGGTCCCGGGATCCGGCTCTTGCAATATCCATCCCCCCTCTGTCCACGTGGGGGACCATGAAGGGGAAGAAGGACACGGCCGCCAGGGCGCTGAAACAGGTGCCCATGGACAACTTTGCAGCCCCGAGAGCAGCGGCCGACCCACCGGGCTCCCGCCCCGACATGACGGTGCTGCTGGAGGCCATCCAGGCGTCCAGGACGGATATACAAGCGTCGCGCTCGGCGCTGGAGACCAAGATCGGCGAGGTGGGCGCGGAGGTGACTCTGCTCCGCCAGGACTTTCGAAACCTGTCCGAGAGGGTGACGACTGCGGAGGAGAGGCTGAAGGAGGATGGTGAGGCCATCACAGCACTTAGGAGAGACATGGCGGAACTCCAGGCTTCCCACCGCAACCTTCAGTGGAAGGTGGACGATGCGGAAAATAGGTCCAGGCGCAACAACCTCCGTTTTGTGGGATTTAGGGAAGGAATCGAGGGCAAAGACATGGCGGCCTTCTTGCTGAATTGGCTCAAGACCACCTTCCCGACGGCGCCATTTTCGTCCTGCTTTGTTATCGAACGGGCGCATAGGGCGCTCTTGGCTAAACCCCCGGAGGGGGCCCGACCCCGGCCAGTCATTGCCCGTTTTCTGAACTTTGCCGATAGAGACCTGATCCTGCGAGAAGCCAGAGTCTTGGGGGAGATCCGCCTGGAGAACGCCATGATCATGATCTTCCCCGACTATAGCCAAGAAGTGTCGAAGCAGCGCCGCTCGTACGACGCGGTTAAAGCAAAGTTGAGATCCCTCCAAATCAGGTACATGCTCCTATTCCCCGCCAAGCTGAAAGTGATTTACAAGGACAAGACATTCTTTTTCGCTACTCCGGAGGAGGCATGGCAGTGGCTGGAGGAGCGCCCCATCCTGAACAGTAGGGAGGTGGCCAGCCGAGAGGCCATGGACAAAACCGCCCGCAGCAAGCCGCGGTGGGAACTACCCAGGCCCCAGAGAATACGCTCCCGGCGGACCCACAATATGAACACAGCGACTCCGTATAGCACCAGAGGAGCGGAGAACCGGAGGGCTGGTGGATCGGAGTCCCCCAACCCGGCGGTGGGTGCGAGAACCAGCGCACCTCGGAGGGGCGCTAGATCGGAAGGGGACGACATGGAGGAGTCAGAGGACCTCTCATCCGGAGCTGAGGACATGGAACTTTTGCAGGAATCCTTACATCCGCTGGTCAAGGAGATCCGACACATGGAATTGGAACTATCGGGCCACGGCCCGTCAACGGACACGCAGGACTCCCACTCGTGAACATTGTTACCCTTGAGACTCGATGGAGACGGCAACTCGGCGCACTAGGAGCACGCAAGTTGGCACGAAACCCCTCAAGTACTTTACTCTTCCTTCCCCAGAGTTCGCTCTGGTTGTTGTTTGAGTTTTGGGAGGGATGTGCGGGAGGGCGACTGACCTGCTCCCATTGATAGTATGGCCTCATGTTGGGGCGCAGCTGGAAGGGGAGGGAGGTGGGGTGGGGGTGGGGGGGATACGTTGGGTTTGTTATTGCCTCATGTTGGGGTGTTGGTTTGTTGAGGGGGGGGGGGACAGCTCTACACCAAGCAGCGAAGTCTGGGAGGGCCACACTTCTCACGTCGAGCAACACAATGGCAGGTACACTAACTGAATCGTCCCGAGACGGGCCCGGGGTGAAGGTGCTCACGTGGAACGTGAACGGCCTGGGCTCCAAAATCAAGAGAGGCCTGGTCACGACCTACATTAAACGAGCAGCGCCAGACATTATCTTCCTACAGGAAACGCATTTGAGAGGGAACAGGTGCGCTTTTCTGGCTCGGGGCCAATACGTAGTACTAGCACATGCGGGGTACACCACGGACTCACGGGGCACGGCCATACTCATTAGGAAAACGACCCCTTTCACCTCCACGCGCACATGGTTAGATCCCCAGGGGACGTTTGCGGGGGTACAGGGGACCTGGAGGCGGCGCAGGTACACGCTACTGTCGGTCTACGCCCCACCCAAACTTCAGGCGCGCACAAGGCTGGAGATCACTAACATACTACTGCACACGGCTGACACGGTGCAAATTATAGGTGGGGATTTCAACGATGTGATGTGCACGGCACGAGATAGGTCCGGCAACACCCATGCAGTAACAACAGACACGGCACTTGCACGTCAGATGCACACGCTTGGCCTCACTGATGTCTGGAGATGGCTCCACCCCACACAGACCGAATACTCTTTCTTCTCCGGGGCACACAAAGTCTTTTCAAGGTTAGATTACATCTTCACCTCGAGGCAGGAGCTATCGTTGGGGGACCAGGCCGAGTATAGGGCAAGGGGCATTTCAGATCACTCCCCTCTGCTTGCACACATAGGGCGTGATGGGGGTGGCAGGCGGGCCCACTGGCACATGTCGGCATGGGACATACAGACACCTGAAATTCTGGGGGGTATTAGGGCGGACATCCGAGTGTATGTGGCGGAGAATGAGGGCTCAGTTCAGTCCAGGGTTACATTGTGGGAGGCCATGAAAACGGTCCTGAGGGATCGCTTCCAATCTAGGGTGGGTGAGGCTCGGAGGAAGCGTGATGAGGCAATTGCAACTGGGGAGGCGAACATACTGTCTCTAGAGACTGATTACCATAGATCGGGGAGTGAGATAGACCTTAGGAAACTGCTTGACGCCCAAAAGCTTCACAGGGAATTGGCAACGAACGAGGCACGCACGCAGGCATTGGCCACCCTACACCGTCTTTATGATGTGGGTGACAAATCAGGGAAACTTATGGCCTGGCTGAGTAGGCGGAAGAGAGCTGCTAGGTGGGTGGACGAGATCAGGCTCCAAGGGGGCGCGCGGGCGTCCACAGATGACTCCGTGGCAGAGGCCTTCGCGGCCTACTTCGAAAATTTTTATCGGGCTAGAGACCTAGGGGGAGCGGGCCTTTCTGGGAGATATGGAAGTCCCACAGTTGACCCCCGAGGATTGTGAGACCCTGGAGGCAGACTTATCACTTGACGAAATTACGGAGGCGCTGGCGCTTTTGAAGCCCGGGAAGGTGCCGGGCCCCAACGGTTTTCCGGCGGAGTTTTTCAAACGGACGGGAGACCTCCTCTCGCGCCACCTGCAGGGGTTGTTCGTCGAGGCGTTTGATGCAGGGCGGCTCCCGCCAGATTTGACCCTAGCCACCATAGTCCCAATCTATAAGGAGGATAAACCCAGGGAGGAGTGCTCCTCCTATCGCCCAATCTCTCTCCTTAATATCGAGACCAAACTGTTGGCCACTATTTTGGCGCGGCGCCTACGACAGGTCATCCCAGATCTAGTGCACCCGGACCAATCTGGGTTTCTCCCGGATAGGGCCACCAAACTCAACCTACGGCGCACCCACAATTGGCTCCAGGAGGTCTGTGACAGGGATGAACCCCACTGGTTCCTCTCCCTGGATGCGGAGAAAGCGTTCGACGCGGTACATTGGCCCTTCTTGATGGGCACGCTCGAACGCTTTGGGTTAGGGCCCAAGTTTTTATGCTGGGTGAAGCTGCTATATTCGAACCCCAGAGCGAAGGTGAGGGTCAATGGAAGGCTATCCAGGGAGTTTGCGATAGAGCGGGGGACGCGACAGGGGTGCCCGCTATCCCCACTGCTTTTCACCCTCACGATTGAAATCCTGGCGATTCGCATTCGGCGTAACCGGGACGTGAGGGGGTTTCACTGGGGGGAGTCGGACGCGGACCAGGAGAAAATCTCCCTCTACGCTGACGACGTTTTATTGTACATCACGGATCCGACTAGGACTATCCCTGCCCTATTTAAGGAGTTGGGAGACTTCGGGGCAGTGGCTGGTCATACCATTAACTGGCACAAATCGGTCATATACGACCCGCAGGGGGCCCCTAGGGGGGAGTGCCTGCCCGAACAGCTCCTGCACACCGCAGAGGGCTTTCGATACCTGGGGGTCTTCATCACCCGAGACACCCGTCGTTCCTATACCGCTAACATTGACAGGATCCTGGTGGCCGCGAAGGCGGAAATGGATCGATGGCGACAACTCCCACTCACCATCCTGGGCAGGGCCGCCCTGTATAAAATGATCCTTTTACCGAAATTCTTATACGCCCTCCAAAACGAATATTACCCGCTGCCAGCTGCAACTATACCGAAAATACACGCTGACCTCCGCTCCTTCCTGTGGCTGGGGAAACAACCGCGAGTGGCACTAACGACTTTGCAGCGGCACCAATACAGCGGGGGCATCTCGCTGCCCAACTTAGAGGCATACTACTGGGCTGAACACCTGGCCCCAGTCAACGAATGGATACATGCCCCCGCAGATCACCCGACCTATGCGCTGGAAAAATCCAAATGGGGCGCAAAGACGGTGCTACACTTCCTCTACGGGGGTAAGGGGGGACGTAGGCTTCTCCCGGCGACTAGAATCACCCTAACGGCGTGGCGTAGAGTAGGCATGGGCGGAAAATCCGTTCCGCTCGCGGATTTTGCGGATTTTCGGGAAATCCGCAATCCGCGAGATTTGCGAATCTCCCGCAAAATCCGCAAATCCGCGAGCAGCGGATTTTGCTCGCACTGCTCGCACTGTTCGCGTGAGTTCGCGCCCCGCGAATAAGTGCAAAATTGCAGAAATACGATTTTAGCAAAACTGAAAGTAACTACTTACCAGGTTCAAAAGTTCAGGCTCATCATTAGTAGCCATTTCCTGTAGTGCTTCCTGAGGGGCCCCTCCAGAGTTCAGTTGCCAGTTGAAACTATTATGTGACCCTGCTCTGAACCTCAGAATAGTTACACATATGCCACAAAGGTCCTGAATTACAGCTAAGGGAGACAAGCAGGAGCCAGGCTGGAAGTTAAAATCCATTAATCAGCCCCTAATTCATTATTGTCAGTTGGGGCAGGGCAGGTGTTGTAACTAATTTTGCAACAATGAAAGCACTTAGCAAGTGCAAAAGATCACTAATCAGGGCGCACTAAGGAAGCAGGTGCCAGCTAAAAAAATATTCTGTGACACATTAATCAGCCCCAAATTAATTCAGGTCACTTGAGGCAGGGAAGGTGTGCTTTGCTTTGCCGAAAATAATGTACACTGGACAACCAGAGGGTGTGGTGATGAAACAGAGGGTGGCATGGGTGGGCCAGAGGGTGGCATGAGTAGTCAGAGAGTGGCAGTGGTGACAGAGAGTGGCAGTGATGAAGAAGAGTGTCCCAAACAGGCTGGACACGTAGAAACAACAAGTTCGCGAAACTTGCGACCCGACAGGTAAGTTCGCAATTTGCGAAAGTGTACAAAACCCTCGCGAACTGGCAGAAACACGGGCGAACACAAAAAAAAAAATCCGCAAATTCGCGGGAATTCGCGGATTTTGCGGATTGCGAATCCGCAAATCCGCAAAATTCGCGAACGCGAGATCCGCAAAATTCGCTCATGCTTAGCGTAGAGCTACGGTGAAAATGGGATGGCAAAATAGACCCACCCGGCAAACCCCCCTGTGGTCCTGCAGCTGGCTGACCGAACTTCACAAACTGAGGGGATTCAAACAGTGGGATGACATTGGCATTTCTACGATCGGGGATGTCGTGGCGAGAGGGGAGCTGAAAACCTTCCAGGCGCTGCAACAGGACTTTGGTCTTCATAACACACAATACTTCCGATACCTGCAATTACGACATGCGTGGGGGGCACAGAACATCTCCCTTACTGACATTCCCCAGTATGCACCACTTGAGGGACGCCTGCTCCAGGAGCGGATACACAGAGGGGCGGTATCCATGATCTACAAAACACTGACAAACAATATGCTAGGAGACCTACAGGCTTTGAGAGAGAGATGGGAGGGTGATGTGGGCACGTTTGAAAACCTGGATTGGGAACTCATCCTCATGCACCCTCGGGAAGTGGCCATCAAATCACGGCTTCGCCTCATCCAGTTCAAGGTTCTCCACAGGGCCTACTTTGATAGGACCCGACTCTTCCGGATGGGGAGGGCCGCTAATGCCTCCTGCCTGCGGTGCCAACATCCTCAGGGTGATTTTTACCACATTGTTTGGGGTTGTTCCGTGATTCAGGGATACTGGAATGAGGTCTTCACAGAATTATCAGCAGTTCTGGAGGTTGACGTTCCCAGGGACCCTAGGCTGGCACTCCTGGGCATGTCAACTGAGGTGGATGTTACACGGCACTCACTTATCTTTCTGTTGTTGGCGCTGGTAGTTGCCAAGAGAGATATAGCTAGAATGTGGGGGGCGCCAGGACGGCCAAATCTGGATGACTGGAGGCGAGGCCTAGACATGTACATGGCAGCTGAGAGGGTTACGTATAAAGCGAGGGGGTGCCCGAGGAAATTTCGAAAAATATGGGCCAAGTGGCGGCACTATCACGGACTCGAGTAGGGGGGTGAACTGTGGAGGTGAGGGAGTGAGGGGTACGATATGGCCCACGGAGATGGTCTCATGTACGAATGATTTGCACCTGTTGAACCTGGGGGACCTGGAGGATGAGTCGAACTAATGTTTTGCTGATTCTGCCATGTGGGGTGTGGCAGACACTGAGATCCGGGAGTGGGGTGAGGTATGGGGGACGAGCTGCTTGGGGGGGGGGGGGAGGTGGAGGGCGGGAAGGGGGACCTCGGATAGAGGTCTCTCAGTTGCCCGGGGATATTCTTTGTGGAAGTTGGGAGGGGGGGTCTGGGATGTAAAAATGGGACACGAAATGATCTTGTCATGATAAATGCCGTATGCTACTGTGTTCAAAAGTTGCGTATAACCGGGGGTTGCGGAATGTTGACGCTCCCCCCGGAATGCCACACTGCTTTTCTTGCTGATACGTATGATGCAACAATAAAAAGAAATTTACAAAAAAAAAAGAGAATGCTGACTGTACTGATTGCTAGGACAGCCATGGACAAAGAGAGGGAGTAGTGTCAGTTCCAGTAGACCAGAGTGGACCTTATGTTGCAGTAGTAACATCAGGTGTGGTAGAGCCTTTTCTTTTGGATACTGGTGCAGCGAAGAGTTCTATCATGCACTCTAAACTCCCTGGTGCACCTTTGTCTGGCTTAACAAATGTTTCGGTAGGATTCTCTGGCACCCCAGTTCATAATCTAGTTTCTAGTCCCTTGTCTCTTTCTATTGGGCCTTGTGAATTGGAAGCACACCTCATTCTAACGACAGGTTGTGGTGAGAATTTGTTGGGTTTGGATTTGTTGAAGAGATTGCATGCCACACTGCATTGTTCTCCTTCTGGAGAACAGCTTACCTTAGGTAAGAAAGTGATCTCTCCGTTGTATTTGTCTAAAGATCGGCTTCCACTGGAATTGCGTTCTCTCCCTGATACTCTTTGGCCTACTGGTCCTAATCATGTGGGTCTTTTGAAGATTCCACCTTATGTTGTGACTCTTAAATCGAATGCTAGATTGCCACGTATTGCCCAATATAGGATTTCTAGTGATGGTGAAAGAGCGCTTTTAGCGATCATTTATGATTTGATTGAGAAAGGTGTGATTGAAGAAACGAGAGGTAATGTGTGTAACAGTCCTGTTTTGCCTGTCCTGAAGCATACTGACTCTTCTCATCCGCCTGTGTATAGGTTTGTGATCGACCTTCGAGAGGTTAATAAGATTGTTGTGCCACAGTTTCCTGTTGTTCCGGACATTACTGCTTTGCTGACTATGTTCCCTGCTTCAGCTGCTTGGTTTTCGGCTATTAATCTGAAGAATGCTTTCTTTAGTATCCCAATTGCCGAGGAGAGTAGAGATATTTTTGGCATCTCTTTAGGAGGACGAAGCTTCCGGTTTAAGCGCGCACCTCAAGGTTATTGTGAAAGTCCCTCCATCTATAGTCAGGCTTTGAAAACACAGCTTCATGCGATTGTCTTGCCTGCTGGTGCTGCTCTTATTCAGTATGTGGACGATTTGTTAGTTTCTGCTGATGATGAGGAAACTTGTAAAGAAG
Source organism: Lissotriton vulgaris (assembly GCF_964263255.1). NCBI lineage: Eukaryota > Metazoa > Chordata > Amphibia > Caudata > Salamandridae > Lissotriton > Lissotriton vulgaris. The sequence continues at coordinate 226,590,141 of NC_141686.1, read as the reverse complement.
CTACTCTTTCTTTGTTGCGACATTTGTCTGACCTTCATCATAAAGTGTCACTTTCGAAGTTTCAGTATTGTCGACACAAAGTGACCTACTTAGGTCATCTTTTGTCGAAGGAGGGAAGAAGGTTGACCCCAGAACGAATTCAAGCGATTGCGCAAATGACTGTGCCAACCACTCAGAGAGAAGTGCGTACCTTCTTGGGTATTACCTCGTACTGTAGACAATGGATTCCAAATTTTTCGTTACTTGCAAAACCTTTGTTAGCACTTACCCTTAAGGATACTTCGAATCCTCTTCCTTGGTCTGACAAATGCCAGAAAAGTTTTTCTGAATTACGTAATGCATTGTGTTCTGCTCCTGTGTTGGGTACTCCCGACTACAGTAAGCCTTTTACACTCTATGTTCACGAGAGAATCGTTGTGCATTGTCAGTTTTGACTCAACAGTTTGGTGACAAGCAGCGTCCATGTGAGTATTTCTCGTCCACTTTGGATCTGGTAGTAGAGCGTTACCGAGTTGTATGAGAGCTACAGCGGCAGCGGCTGTTTCTATCCGACAGTCTGCTGGTTTGGTGATGGATAATACATTGGTTGTGATGGTTCCACATGCAGTGGATACTTTATTAAACAGAACTAAGACCGAGCATTTGACGAGTGCACGGTTGTCAAGTTATGAGTTGACGCTTTTGGCGAGTCATGTGCACATAAAGCGATGCAACACGTTGAATCCAGCTACGTTGTTGCCGATTTCTGTAGAGACAGATGTTCAGGAACAGCATGATTGCTTTCTCAGGACAGAGGAAGAAACGAAGGGTAGAATTGATTTGAAAGATACTCCTCTTGTGAATTCTGATGGTACCTTATGGGTCGATGGTTCATGCTTTAAGCTTCCAAATGGCGATACGACTGCAGCATATGCAGTTACGACTTTGCATACGATTGTTGAAGCTTCACGTGTTCCACAGAACTCAGCTCAAGCAGCAGAGTTGATTGCACTGACGAGAGAGTCTGTGTTGTTGAAAGGAAAGAGAATGACTGTGTACACCGATAGTCAATATGCTTTTGGTGTTGCCCATAGTTTGGGGCGTTTGTGGAAGGAACGTGGATTCCTTACTTCTCATGGTACGAAGATTCAGAATGGACAGTTGGTGAATGAACTTCTTGAGTCACTTACGTTGCTGACGCAAGTTGCGATTGTGAAATGCAGTGCACATAAGGAGGTTACCGTTGACGTTGGTTGCGGTAATGCGTTTGCGGATGAAGTAGCGAAAGAAACGGCGAAAGATGTGACGAGCCGAATGTATGTTGCGGGTCCAGCGAGATGGGTTCCGGATAGAGGAATGTGTGAAGACACAATTGAGAGTGTGAAATCAATTCAGGCTGAAGCTACTGAGAAAGAATTGAGTGTATGGAGAGAGAGTACGGGAAAGTTGGATTCAACTGGTTGTTGGATTGAGTTGTCAGAACACAAGCGATGGTTGTTACCTGATGCGTATGTGCTTGCAGTGGTTACGATGGCACATGGAATGGCTCACATTAGTGCGAAAGGGATTTGTAAGTTGTTGGCTCCAGTGTGGGAGAATGCTGGAATTCCTAAGTGTGCGGAGAATCTGGTCAAGAATTGCATGGTTTGTCTGATGTATAAACCTGGCAAGGTAACCCCAACTCCAGCTGGTCACTTTGCGCCTCCGACGTATCCGTTTGAGGTGTTGCAATTGAATTTTATCCACATGGAGAGATGTAACAATTTAAAATACGTCCTTGTGGTTGTCTGTGCCTTTTCAAGATGGGTAGAGGCTTCCCCCCTAAAGGATAATACTGCCTTGTCCACAGCTAAAGTCTTGCTCAAGGAATTTTTCCCTAAGTTCGGTTTGCCAAGGGTGGTGTGGATTGATAACGGAAGAAAGTTTGTGGGCCAGAATATGAAGAGAGTGTGTGAGGGTTTGGGCATAAGGCAGAAATTTCATGCTGCGAATCACCTCCAATCAGCTGGTTTAGTCGAATGCTATAATGGCACTCTGAAGCTGAAGTTAGCCAAGATTCAGGCGAGTTCTGGTCTCCAATGGCCCGATGCGTTGCCGTTGGCACTTTTGTCAACTAGAACTACAGTGCATTCCCGAATAGGCCTTAGTCCGTACGAGATTGTGTTTGGCCGCCCGGCCAATGTGTGGGGAGTGCCGAGGCCAACTAAGTTTAGTGATATTGAATATCCTGTGTTGGTTGATTACTTGTATGACCTGACGGCTAAATTGCGTGTCTTTCATCAACAGGTTCATGATAACCTTGCACAAGCATCTGAAGATCCAGGCCATACCATTGGTCCTGGAAATTGGGTCTTAGTACGTAATTTTCAACGGACCAAGAATGATCAGCCCCATTGGACTGGACCACACCAAGTACTTCTATCGACACGAACGTCAGTGAGAGTCCACGGCAAGAAGAACAGGATCCACGGCGTACATTGTAATAGGGTGCCTTTACCTCTGCCGTACAACCAGTGGGTCCGTGAAGGTTTTGGTGATTCAGAGACAGATAAAGTGCCGAAATTTGTGCCGTTTAGTGATGCACGTTTGGTTGGGACAAGATCTGAGCGAGAGGACGACGATATTTGCAAGCAGCTGTGCCTCCGTCTCTAAGATTGGACACTACTGAGCCTGAGTTGTTGTTTCGAGATCAGACAGTGCCTGGCAAAGGCCGCTATAATTTGCGACCAAGAAACAATGGACTAATAAAGAAATAATTCCTTTTTGTTTTTTGAAAACTGCACTCTCTCATCCGAAAAGCTGTTTTGTTCTATTTTTCTTTTTTGACCCGCCATCCGGGTTCAGCTGTAGGGTCGCGGTATCAAGACTTGGAGTGTCAAGCCGTGTAGACGCAAAGTCAACGGTTCTGATTTGTTCTAGGGCGTTCCCTGGACTTACAGACGTACACCCGAGCGAAGAAAACCAACTGCCGCGAACAGCACGGTTAGAGGATGGAGTTTTTTTGAGATCGAGAGAGCTGTTGCAGAAATGAACTTTAAGACAAAATTGTGTAAATTGATTCGTAGAAAATGTTTTCTACGAACTTGTCTTCTAGTGTTTCTTAGCATGACGTTGACTTTGGTGGGTGGGATTGTTTTCGCTACCCAATTGAAGTTTGCACACACCTCACAACCTATGTCTTTTCCTACTACTACTTCTTTGCATTCTTTCCATACTTTACCTGAACATGAATTGATTAGAAGATCAGAGTTTGTTAATAATTCCTTTGTACAACTTCTGCATCAACATCAGTTAGTAGTGAACACCACTAATTGTTGGGTGTGTGGTCTTATGCCACATACTACGGATAGAGGTATTCCCTATTTGGTTCTGCTATTCAGTTACAATAGGTCTGTATGGGCATATCAGACAATGTTTATTTATGCCACCAAAGTCTATCCCCTGCGTTCCATGAAAGATAACTCCAGTTATAGTGCCTTAGTGAAGGGAATAATGGATATGATCAGAGATATCGATATATATGAAACTATTCCTAAGGATGAGGCACTAGCTTATATTGGATGGAACGTGACTGGATTTAGTGTTAGTCTGAGTTAAAAGCAGCGACGGAAAAGGTCATCTCCGATTTGGATCGTACCCCATCGTGGTCATTTTTGTTTGTAAGGTAATGGCAAGAATCCGAGAGCTCAGTTAGGGAAGAGTGTTTGCACTCGGACGTATGTCTTTGCGTCCCAGACTTCCCCACCATTTTTAGCAGCTAAGGGCACGTATTTTGTTTGCTATGACAGAGCACATACATGGTTGCCCCCTGATTTTTCAGGAACCTGTTATGTTGCGTATTTGTTACCCCCTACATATACTGCAGCCGCAGATTACCACAGAACGAGAGTTGTTAGAGGTGTCTTCGATCAGGAAGATACCACGGGACAAGAAATGGGAGACTTTCTCAAGGGTTTCCTACCGTTTTGGGGACCTATGGCTAATAGAAGGAATATTCGGCAATTGACGAGAGTGGTTGAGTCCACCATAAATGAAACTGCTGGTGCCCTTAGTAATTTGACTGCAGAGCTTCAATCGGATCGCCTTATGACGTTACAAAATCGTATGGCTTTAAATGTCATACTTGCAGATCGAGGTGGAGTATATCAATTGATCTAGTCGAGTTGTTGCGTTTTCATACAAGACAATGCTCCTACAGTCTATACATGTGGACGAAGGAGATTGGTCATTGACTGGATGGTTTGGGGAATTGTTATCCACTTGGGGATGAAAGATTCTGATGATCATTGGGATGGTTTTAGCGATTCTTTTCTCGTTTTGTCTCTGTGTACGGTGTGCTCCTGCTATATGTGGCCTTTGTGCTACTATGTGTGTAAGGAGACCTGTCTTGAGAGAAGTAGTGATTAATAGGATGATGCTCCAGCAGCATCCCGATGATCTGATGAATATTGACATCGATTCAGATACAGACTGAGTGATTGCCTATGTAAGGGCAAAAGGAGGGTCTGAGGTTCCGTGAATTCTGAACCCGTTTTATAAATATCATGGTTTCTTTACGAATTTGATAGTAGCGAACCGTAACTAGTGAGTACAGCAAGTACCAGTGATTTCGCTATGTTAGACTGACGGATTCACTACGTATTTAGGGTTTTCATTCTGAACCGTGGGTTCCATTTTGTGTATGGCTGCCATTTTGTGGTTGCCCTCACATAGGCCGATGACTACGGCCAAACGAGTCTTTAGTACATGTACACATTAGCTCGAGTTTGTGCTAACTTTTGGATGAACTGAGTGAACTGACCTCGTTGCCTGAAGCTGACCTTGCTAAGCCAGTTCCTTGCCCAATAGCTGATCAAGATTGAGGATCAGAGCACAGGATATTGTAAAGTTTGGTATGCACACACACCCCTTATCCTGCTTCTTATCAGTTTCTGTTTCTTCCTTTATGGCCTCTTTTATGATATGGGTTGTGGTCTTTTATTATAGGGTTTTCCGGCTTGAGCACGAAGGAATGTAGGGCTTTCCTGTGTAATTAATGGTGGGCCGGACAACTGAAAAGTGGGTTTCTCGTCATGCCATACCTTTTGCAATGATACCTATGATTGGACAAATTGTAACTAGTGGGTGTTTGTCCAGAATGTGATGTTTAGGATAAGAGAGGATGTCTCGCTGTACGAAAATTGAGCAGTCTCTGATAAATATACTTGTGTTGTACTTCGTGGACTTCTGTTCCTGGTTGCAGCCAATAAATTCGATCTTTGACGCCACCAAGAAGTGACCCGTGTCTCTGTATTCTAAGACAGGTGAACCTGAAGACTTTGGGCGTGCCCCTGGCGCTGCTGGGTTCTAAAACCCGGTTCTTCAGGTGAAGAAGAAGAGGGACATGGGAGAAGAGAAATAAAGTGAGATGAAAAGGGAAGGATGAATGAAAGAAAGAACAGGAAGATAAAGAAATGAGAAAATACTGATAGTGTAGGCAATAAGGGACATAAAGAAGGCACAAATGAAAGAAGAGATATCTTAAAGAAGGAGGAAAAAAGCAAGACAAATAGTAAACGAAATAAACTAGGAGCAAGAAAAGGGCGACGGGAGCCATACAATTCAAGTAGTCAGAAAGAATTTAAGAGAGTGACATGAGAGAAAAAAATGAAAGAGATGGCAGAACCAAAAAATAAACGAATACTGAATTTTTAAGCATCCTATTACCAAAACGTGTGCATCCAGGTGCTAGAGACAGAGAGGGGAAGGAAGGAAGTGGAAAGAGATTGAACAAGAATTTGGAAAAAGGGAACGAGAGTTGCACAAATCCGACTTTAAATGAGGGTAATTAAAAACATACATATGCCTTCTAGTTTGCCTATTAGCATTATTATCAGTCTATAGCTTTAAAAAGAGACATTCCACTTAGTACATTGTGCTTGGAGGCACTTAAGTCCCTTACCTCCCCTCTTCTGTGAGGCATTCCCTTTTCACTTCGTCCTTCGGACATCATTCTGAAAGTCATCCAGGAAAATTTTGTGGCGAGGCCTCCGGATTCGTAACAATGCAAACCACCTTCCAAGCATGTGTCTTGTGGAGGCAGCCTTGGGCACTCCTTAGCTGTGCGCTCTTGGACAGTGAAACCCCCCACCACCTCTTCCCACCTCACCCGAGCACAAGAAGAAAGTTTGGTTGTTTCTTTGTAATTGCGGGCCCAAGTACTTATGTTCCAAGTGTGGAAGAAAAATGTTGACTCTCATTATGGGATGGCAGTTAACGAATATGGCCACCAACTGGAACAGCATCTCCAGGATCCAGAGAGCCAGCCATTCCGTGTATTTAGGAATGATGGTCAGGTTCCCTCAGTAATTTATTACCTGGCTGGCCCTAACTCCTAGCACCAGCCCCTTTAGAGGTCACAAGTTACCTGTAGTGAAGCCCACTTGGGGTAGGCAGGGCCTTTTTTAACAACTTAACACCAACCAGCGTTGTCCCTATTGTGATATATTAATGCGAATGTGTAGCATGGGTGGCCGGGGCTATAATTTGTACGTAGGGCCGGCGGCCGCTACTAGGCCAAGCAAGCTGAGCCCAGGCAGGACTCAGGAGCATGCAGCGAGCATGCATCATCATCAAATTTGAGTATACAACAATACCTCAAGGGGCAAGGGCAGGGCCTTCCCTTCTTTCACAACTGTGTGATATAAATGATGAATTAAATAAATGTGTACCATGGGCCGGGGTAGGGCCAGGAACAGTGCGTCATCGAATGGAGCAGGACTGCCAGAGCTAACCCCCTGCCAGACACGCCACCACTGACTGCGGCTGCGCTGCATGTGGCAAGTGGCATGGCATGATGATGTCTGACTGACTGACTGACTGCTACTTAGTACTAACAGTGACACTCGTCGAGGTCGACCGGGGATGCGGGGCACTTTATTAACTGATATGCCGCCTAGTGGTGGTGCTGTCTGCCACCAATGTGGGCGGACTGGCTCTATCTCGGGGGGTGAGGGTTTGCCAGGGGTGTGACAAAGCAGAAGAAATTCTGCGTGCAGCGCGCACAACCAAATCCACCCCAATCATTCTCTGACTCCTGCCCAGTACTGCTCCTGAGTCATGCCCACCACCAGCGACACAAAAGTCCACTGTTCTAAGGGCTGGAGCTGCCATGATGACACCATGAGTGAGTATCGTTATTATGATTAATGATGAATGCAACAATTTCTTTGCTCTGGCTGACTTGCTCCAGTACTGTTCGGCTCACATTCACAATGACTGACTGAACCGAAGCACACTGGGACTCAGGAGACCCAGAACCACTCTGAGCCGACTTTGAGCCACTGAGCAGTCAGTATGATTTATAATAACATCATGTCATCATATGTGACGACGTACAGTCGTGCAGACTGGTGTAAACCCGGCCCTGAAAAGTAGGTGCTGGTGCTAAACACCGGAAACACTGGCACAAATTAAGCACTGATTGCAAATCAATCATTTCAGGCAAGTTCCCACATTACAGATCAACCCCACCCTCCCTCACTGCCTCCCACCACATGACCCATCAATCATCATCATTACTCACACAATCACTTGCTCACAAGTGCAATCACTGCAGTTTTGCCTCCTCTAGTCCAAGCATGGGTAGTCTAGGGATGAGGAATTCTTCTTTGATGCAGGCACACATTGGAATTTGGTATTGGCAGGTACTTTTATAAATCAAGGATCTTTCGGACCGACCTTCTAATTCTATGTGATGCAAAAAGGGATAGGCAATTGGCATGCAAGGGGGGGCGTACAAGGTCCCCAATGTTATGAAGGAGTTGAAGAGGCTTCTTCAATACACACTGGTCCAATTGCAATACAGCAATATATGTAACTAAAAACATGGTGGTGAAGCACAAATCAGAGACAAAATAATGTTCCACTAGCTACTTATTTGCAAAGATAGAAGTTTAACAAGAAATATTAAAAAGGTTTTATAGGGGCACTGGCATAATTTGTCCAGGAAGTAAAGTTTGTTCTCAAACACAGGTTTTTTAACCAGAAGTTGATCAGCTAACACACTTGATTTACTTTCTGACAAATCATTCTACTCGTCCTCTTGTGGTGTTTCAAGCATGGTATAATTGTGGCATATAAAGGATTTTGATCTACAGATCCCTCTTTTGGATCATCCAGATGCTCCTCTTATATTTTAAAACATTCCTTTCTGAAAAAGGAATGAAAGCGTGCAGAACTTATTTGTAACGTGGACAATGTCATGTTTCAGCCTTCTATTACAAGCCAAGCGAAGGATTAAGGTCTCAACCAAGGCATGCACTTCTATGTTTTCATTCACACCAGCAGGGGACACCTTCTTTACCTGCTCCTGTAGGAAATGCAAAAACCCTGGCTCATCCTACTGTCCTATTTGCTAACTTCTCGTGTGAAAACCTGAAACCGGATTAGCATCTGTGTCAGACATTTGACTAGATCTCATTTGTCCTCATCCATGGTCATAGCTTTATCAAATGCATCCCCTCCTCTTTGAATGACATAGTCATTGATCTGTTTGTACTGCTCAAGCAGACATTGCAACATGAAGTGGGTCAAGTTCTTATGTTGGCTTTAACCAGTGTTCTATTATTACGCTGAATAATCTGCAACTGTTTCCGGGGTATAAAAGAATGGCTGGAATGAGTGCAGATTCTACTGCAGGTGGTCAGTATGTTGCTGACCACGTCTTCTTTTTGAGGAAGTCTTGCACCACCAGGTTGATGCAATGGGCAAAACACAGGACCCTGATTTTGCCTCCATTTGACATGGCCTTGACTATGTTACTGTCATTGTCCTTGGCAACAAATCTAATTTTGAGACTTCTGGGTCATAGCCATTCATACATCTTGCTGTTAAATTACTCCAAGATGTTTACAGCAATACGTGATTTTTCCATGGCTAACACAGCAGTTGTTGCATGCCTTTGAATGTTCTTAAAACTTTCTTCAGGGCCAAGTTCTGCAGATATCTTTTGCTTTACCCTGCAAAAGAGATCCACTGTGCAGTGATACACATGTAATCAGTCACCTAACAACTGGCCCCCATGTCTGTCGTCAGGTGGATGGTTTGACCAAAACTTTGCTGCATAGCTTGTCCAACCAACTGCAGAACATCATGAAGCAGTCCTGGTACAGCAACTCCGGCAAAATAGGTTCAACTTGGCACCTTCCATTTTGGGCAAATGGCTACCACAAATTTCTAAGAATCCCACTCCTTACACAAGAAAGAGAGGTGTCCAGCTCAAACGTTTTTGCCAGCATTCCATTGTACAAACATGCCATTGAGTGTTCTGGTCGTAGGGCCTCTCCTGCCTAAACATGCCCAGAATAGTAGCGTGGAGTTTCTTCTTTTCTGGGGCAACTGACACAGGCATCTTTCAAGAAGTAGATAGATGGTGGTGGCAGACACAATGTGCTTTGTTGTTGGGCAGTCACTGTATGCCGTGGTGTCTCCATCTCACTCAGAGTCTTCTTGTGCCATCGTGAAGTCACAGAGGTGGGTTGTTCTGATGGTACACTGCTGAAGACAGGCTTCTTTGTGTGAAGATGTCACCTTCTTCTTCCTCATCATCACCTTACACCATGATTACACTTGTAGCTGATGCTCCCTGGCTCTCCTCACCACCATGACCACATTCAGAAATGTCTTTAAGGTGCTCCTCCCAATTGATTGTGTGGTGTTTTTTTCCTACGGGTCGTTTGCCCTCCAGTACCTTAATTTGTACCAGGCTTACCTTGACTAACACTCATGCTACACATACTTCATATTGCAATGTGCTACCCTCTTTGCTAACCGTAAAAAGTCTCAAACTGGGGAGGAGTACTTTTTTACTTGGTCACTGCCAATGCCTGAAGAAGAACTGGAGGTAGGTGGGCGTGTTGTTTATTGCCTCTCTGCTGCTCCTGAGATAGGGGTTGGTACAGGTATCAGCTGGGGCTTTGCAAATATGGGAACTCATGGCTGTACTACCTGTGCTGCATTTCTTGGAACAGGTTGAATATCAATGTCAGACTCCTCTGTATCACCTTCCACCATGAATGCCTCGTTGTCCTCATCCACTTCCACAAGTATATGCCTTTCAGTAACATTTCTTTACCTTTGCCTCTCCTTTTGTATCATAGACTCTGTCGGGGTCCACTCCATGGGCCCGGTTCATAGAATTAACTTAAGACTCAATCCTAAACGTACTACTATTTTGGTATTCACAGAATGCACTTACTACTTTTGGCATTCACAGAATGCACTTACTACTTTTGGTATTCACAGAATGAACTTACTACTTTTGGGATTCACAGAAGTTAGGATTTTGTCTTAAGTCTGTTTGAAGACTAACTTAGGACAAACTGGGGAGGAGTACTTTTTTACTGTGTCACTGCCAAAGCCTGAAGAAGAACTGGAGGTAGGTGGGCGTGTTGTTTTTTGCCTCTCTGCTTCTTCTGAGATAGGGGTTGGTACAGGTCTCAGCTGGGGCTTTGCAAATATGGGAACTCATGGCTGTACTACCTGTGCTGCATATCTTGGAACAGATTGAATATCAATGTCAGACTCCTCTGTGCCACCTTCCACCATGAATGCCTCGTTGTCCTCATCCACCTCCATAAGTATATGTCTTTCAGTAACATTTTTTTCTTTGCCTCTCCTGTTGTATCATAGACTCTGTTGGGGTCCACTACATGGGCCCGATTCATAGAATGAACGTAAGCCTCAATCCTAAACTTACTACTATTTTGGTATTCACAGAATGCACTTACTACTTTTGGCATTCACAGAATGCACTTACTACTTTTGGTATTCACAGAAGTTAGGATTTTGTCTTAAGTCTGTTTGAAGACTAACATAAGACAACATCCTAACTTCTGTGAATTCCAAAAGTAGTAATTTCATTCTGTGAATGACAAAAGTAGTAAGTGCATTCGTTGAATACCAAAATAGTAGTAAGTTTAGGATTGAGTCTTAAGTTCATTCTGTGAATCGGGCCCCATGTCTCTACCATCATTATCAGAAGTGGTGCTTGAAAAAGGTGGTGGAGAGGTACCCTTCTTTTTCCTTGCTGAAGATCTGAGATCCAATGCTTCTAAAAGAGAACGTTTTTGCTCGGAAGGAAGGTCGACCTCCTGTTCTGCTCCAACATCAGCAAATGTAACATTGCTGCCTGCAGCTGCTGTCCACTTTACTCTGTTTACTGAAACAATTATGTACTACTTTGTGAAAGGGACAAATCCAATTCAAAGTCACTACTGCTCAGCGTCGACATGATTGCAGTGACTTCCTTGCTGGTAGACATGGTCCTGGCCTTCAGTTTGGGTGGTGCATGCTCACTGAAGGTCCGTGCATCAGGCACACTTTTGTTAAAAGAGGTTCTGGTGAGCACGCCAGTGGTGGAAATTTGCTTCTTCTTCTTACGAGCCACTTTCTTGGCAGCATGTTTTTTGGGCCATCTTGAAGCAGCTGGCAGTTGGCAGTGGCACTTAGCTTCACAAGCTGAAGAAATGTCAGTATTGCGTACTCAGTCATGCATCACTTCATGGACGGACCTTTTATCTCGTAGTACTGTGGGTGATGTCTCTTCTTTTGTGCACCTGAAAGCAAACACACAAGAAGAACATCAGTGAAATGTGGCATTGTTAGTTTAATTAGTAGTTCAAACAAACAATATCATTTAGTGTGACTACTTAAGTCATTATAAATAATTAACAGTACAGTGTATCCATTCATAAAATCACATAAACATAAACTTTCATGGTATACACTCAGGAAGGATAAAAAAGAGCATCAACAACATACAGATGTAGCTGTTTGCTTTATGTTCATCACGTTGGAATCTGGCACTCAGGGAGGTGCAGGTGACAATGGATTAATCCTTAGACAATGAATTCTGCTGTGTGCCTTTAGAAGACATGGGGCCCAATTCACAGAATGAACTTGAGACTCAGTCCTAAACGTACTACTATTTTGGTATTCACAGAATGCACTTACTACTTTTAGCATTCACAGAATGAACTTAAGACTCAATCCTAAACTTACTACTATTTTGGTATTCACATAATGCACTTACTACTTTTGGTATTCACAGAAGTTAGGATTTTGTCTCAAGTTTGTCTTGAGACAAACTTAAAACAGACTTAAAACAGACTTAAGACAGAGTTAAGTTAGGATTTTGTCTTAAGTCTGTTTTAAGTCTGTCTTAAGTTTGTCTTAAGTCTGTCTTAAGACAAACTTAAGACAAAATCCTAACTTCTGTGAATACCAAAAGTAGTAAGGTCATTCTGTGAATGCCAAAAGTAGTAAGTGCATTCTGTGAATATCAAAATAGTAGTAAGTTTAGGATTGAGTCTTAAGTTCATTCTGTGAATCGGGCCCATGGGGTTGATGCCTGGTGTTAGGAAAATGGGAAACAACAAAACAAAACAATTTAAAATCTTAAAGGTTAAAAACATAAAACTAAAAACTAAATTAAATTACAAACATTTATTTAAAAACAGTTAAAATTAAAAAGCCTAAAATTGAAAAATAAAAATATATTTTTCAGAAATAAGTGAAATTATCTTCAAGCATTTATTAAACTGATATCTCAACCATCCATGCAAGCCTATGGCAAAGGCACATTGGATGGATGCACAAAATGGCTGCCACATGTTCAACAACAGCAACACTGAGCAAGAAGGCATGGTGAACAAAGAAGACATGCCGACCTACGGCAAAAGCACACTGGCTACACAAAATAGCCACTGACTACATGGTCAAACAGCAAGCACGGAAGCATGACCACAACAAAAAAGAAATGCAGGCCTATGGCAAAAGCACACTAGCTGCCTACAGAAAATGGCCGCCAGCCACGTGGACACATCAACAAGCAAGAAGGCATAAGTAACAAAGAACACATGCAGGCTTAAGGCAAAAGCACACTGGCTACCTGAACAATATGGCCACCGACCACGTGGTCAAACAGCAAACAAGGAAGCATGGCCACAACAAGGAAGACATGCAGGCCTACGGCAAAGGCACACTGGTTGGCGACTCAAAATGGCCGCCAGCCACATGGTCATAATAACAAGCAAAAAGGCATGGGGAACAAAGAATACATGCAGACCTATGGCAAAAGCACACTGATGAATCCAGGATTTGTAAAGCGCACAAATCACCTGTGAGGGCCTCAAGGCACTGAATTATAGGTACGGGGAGAGGACGTGATTTGCCCAGAATCACTAGATGTTGAAGCTCGAACCTGATTCCCACCGGCTCTTAAGTCAGCATCTCTGGCTTTTATGCCACATCCCCTCCACACTGCGGGCCCGATTCACAGAATGAACTTAAGACTCAATCCTAAACTTACTACTATTTTGGTATTCAGAGAATGCACTTACTACTTTTGGCATTCACAGAATGCACTTACTACTTTTGGTATTCACAGAAGTTAGGATTTTGTCTTAAGTTAGTCTTTAGACAAACTTAAGACAGACTTAAGACAAACGTAAGACAGACTTAAGTTAGGATTTTGTCTTAAGTCTGTCTTAAGTCTGTCTTAAGACTAACTTAAGACAAAATCCTAACTTCTGTGAATACCAAAAGTAGTAAGTTAATTCTGTGAATGCCAAAAGTAGTAAGTGCATTCTGTGAATACCAAAATAGTAGTAAGTTTAGGATTGAGTCTTAAGTTCATTCTGTGAATCGGTCCCTGCCTGTCTACACAAAATGGCTACTGAGCACATGGTCAAATACATAGCAAGGAGGCATGGCCTTAACAAAGAAGACATGGATGCTTATGGCACAAGCACACTGGCTGCCTACACAAAATGGCCACTGACCACAAGGTTAAACAGCAAGCAAGGAGGCATGACCAGAAACAAAGAACTCATGCAGGCCTAGGGGCACTGACTATACAAAATGGCCCTTGACCACATGGCATGGGAAACACAGACAAATGGTGGCCTATTGCAAAACACACTAACACAGTGGCCAGACAAAAGAGGCATGGATTGGTAACTCAGAAAAAAGAGCATTAATTCAGCAATGGCAAAAATGAAACTTAACTGGGCTAAGAAAGTTTTCAACAGCACACATCTTCTTTTGCAATGAAAGTCGGGTTCCCCGCTGAACCCCATGCCCACCCAGGCATTCACAGTCGTGGCCCATACGGTAGTGCGACCCCTGGCAATACTATGGAATGCCTCCCTTCAGTCTGGTCTTTTATTAAGGCATGAAATCAGGGCAGAGACGGACCCGGCAGTATATAGAAACTACCGCCCAATATCTCTTCTCCCCAAGCCTGAAACATTTTTAGAAAAACTCGTCCAAGAACAACTCTCCGGCTACTTAGAGTCAAATGATCTCCTCCACGACTCTAAGTCCGGATTTAGTTCGGGATATAGCACGGAGATGGCACTATTGAAGGTCACAGAGACCGTAAAGTAAAGTGTGGACAGAGAAGAGGTTGCCATGTTTGTGCTCCTTGGCCTGTCCGCAGCTTTCGATACGGTCTCCCACTCCATAATACTGGAAAGACTCCATGATAATGGGATTTGTGACACCCCTCTGGCCTGGATCACATCGTTTCTGATGGACCGTACTCAACAGGTATGGTGTCGACCCTTCTGGTCTAAAGATAAAAAACCTCTTAGCTGCTGTGTCCCGCAAGGGTCCGCTCTCAGTCCTCTCTTTTTCAATGTCTATCTTGCACCCCTGGCTAAGGTGATTGAGGCTTTTGCTGTCAGAGTGGTCTCTTATGCTGACGACACTCAGCTTGTCTTCTCCTTTAGAGACCACTCGGATCAGGGACTGGAGAATTTTAAAACATGTCTCTCCAACATTGTCACATGGATGACTAACAACACTTTAAAACTTAATACCAACAAAACAAAGGTGCTATTTTTTAATCAATCAACCCCCCTACTACCTGGCAAGTGGTGGCCTTCAGAGTTGAACCCTCCCCCTTCCCCTGTCAAAGTTGCATGCAACCTTGGTGTTCAAATTGACAATGAACTGTCTTTTAAAACTCAAATTCACAAAGTTACCTCGGCTTGCTTCGGCAAATTACACATGATAAAAAAAATCTCCCCTTACCTGCCCTTGGAGTCAATGAAAACGGTAATCCATGCACTCATCACTTCCCACCTTGACTATACCAACAGCCTCTATGTGGGAGTGCCAGCCTACCTCCTACACCTGCTACAGATCGTACAGAATACCGCCGCCAGGCTGATCTGTAAGGTCCCTTACCGTCACTCGATCTCTCCTCACCTGAAGAACCTGCATTGGTTACCTATTGCCGCATATATCCAGTTTAAAGCCCTAGTACTTATCTTCAGGGCCCTGAAGGGTAAGGGGCATGGATATCTTAGACGAAGGTTGAAGATAGTCCATTCATCACGGGCACTCAGATCTAGCCACCTCCGTCTTCTGCTCCCCCCCAGATTCCATCTAGCCAGGAAGGGTGGCAGAGCTTTCGCAGTGGTTGCCTCCAGATTCTGGAATGCCCTGTAGGTCAATCTCCGCCTGTCTGATTCAGAATCACAATTCAGGAGCAAACTGAAGACACTCCTATTCTCCAGCTGCTAATCCCCCAAGTTTTGCTCACTCGCGGTCCTCTGTGCCGGGACTCCCCTGTTGGGGGTAGCCGCGCGCTTAATAAATGTCAGAATAATAATAAATAATAATTGCAAACAAACTAACACAGTGGCCAGACAAAAGAGGCATGGATTGCTAACTCAGAAAAAAGAGCATTAATTCAGCAATGGCAAAAATGAAACTTAACTGGGCTAAGAAAGTGTACAACAGCACACATCTTCCACAGGCTTCCAATATAATGACCTCACCTATCAAATGTTTACAGAAAAAAAAACATGAAATACCCCAAAAAACAAATTTTGTAATTTAATCGAATGCCATCCATGGCCTAAATGCTGTTTCAATTCAACAGACACCACAGAAACAGTTATTTCATGCACCCATGACTAATGCTGAAGAAAATGTACTGAATGGTGCAACATATTTCCTTTACATAAAAAGAAAAAGTCCACCTATCACAATAACTCTTAAAAATCAAAAGAAAGTACTAATAAAACCTAGTGCGTGCCCACCAATCAGACAAATAACACCCTTATACACCAGGTTTTCAACTTAATTGTGGATTCTCAAATACAAAGTCCTTAAATCAGATGGTATTTAGGCAGCAGACAAGCAGAGTGATCCTTCCAGCTCCAAATCCCAATGAAAAGTGACCAGGAGGGGGGAGAAATCACTGGAAGGAGCCTGCTGGATAGGAAAAGAAAGTTAGAGTCTCTGGGGCACCCCCTTCCGGTTTGAAAAAAGCTTCTTGCACACAAAAAACTGATCCTACGGCCAGTTGGAGAAGGCAGCCCCAAACGCCTTTCAGCTGAGCATCGTGCAAAAAAGCTGTAATCAGCACTAGATTGGCACTTTCTTGGAAGGAAGCCGTGCAAGTGAGTGCGATGTCTCGCTGGAGCTCGCTAGCTCAAAGCAGCCCAAGAGTATCTTGGCACTCACAACTTAGTTCCAAAACAACAATCAAACGCAAAATGAAAACAAACCCTCTGCTTCACGCCCAAAAGGCAGAATTCAGGTACTCTGCGTCCCTCCACAGAGCATAAGTGCCCGAATTCCACAAACTCTGCCAGCAGAGTAGAGATTTATGCCCGGGGCTAATGGCAACCCAATAAGCCAAATGCTTCCAGATGGGTCATACTGTTACATCTGTGCCCAGATGTAGGACATCACCTAAGGCTCTAAGAAGGCCAACAGTTAAGAGCATTGCTTCTGGTATCAGACACTATATTCTGAGATGTGCACTCAGTCCATGGCTGAGTGCCTACACTTCTAGAACTGCTCTGAGGAGCTGTTTTGCTTTCCAAGTGAATTCCATGACTTTCAGAAGTCATAGACTGAGGGTGTAGGCAAGCCTTACAATATGCTCTTTCCATGATGGTGGCTTCTCCATGGGACGTTATCTAACGTTCCGATGCCACTGTGACACAGGTTCGGTTTTTCCAGCGATACAAGTTCCTGGTGGAACCACAAATAATGAGTCAGTTCTATCTGAAAGATGAATTCCACTTTTATAGTTGCATTTATTGTACCTCTGCTTTCATTTTTGTTACTAATGTTTGCTCCTTGACACTGGAATTTTCCACCGGATTATGCTTCTGGAATTTTGCCCTGCTCTTTTTCTCATCCTGTTTCTCTAGAGGTGTTTGATTAATTGCTCTTTTCTTAATTACTAATCTCCATATTTAATCATGACTCATTAACTTGCCACAGTGGTTTTTCCCCCTTTGTGTGGTTTATTTGTATTTTGGACACTTTGACACATTTTCCATATATTAGTCTGTGCAGGGTGGCTACTTGAATGAGTCATCCTTTTTTTGGGCAATCTAGAAGGTACTCATTCAGTCAATGGTATCTACATATCATGCATTAGCTTTCTTCTTGGAAGATGTCCTTGACACTGGAAATATTTTCCCTTTCTCACCTGTCATGCTCACAACTCACTCTAGCTAGCACAACAAAAACAGTAACCTATGTCGAGGGGGTTCCTCACCATTGAGAAAGTTGTATCAGTTTCCCATGTCACCCACCCTCACCTGGCATATTAACTGGGTTACTCTTTAATGTCAGACTCATTTTTCACTTCTTTCTCCTTCCTTTTCCCCCAATTTTTGAGTGACTTCACTTTGCTTTTCCCTCACTTCTCGCCACTTTCTTTGTCCTTCCCCCCTGTTTTTTGAGTGCCTTCTCCTTGCTTTCTCATTGTCCCTCCCTCCTGATCACTTCTGCTGCATGGTTTCCCACCCACCACCTCCCAGCACCCTTTTCTTCTCCCAGGACATACCTAATGGGGGCCGCAGAGCAACCACATTCAACTGGTCCCAAGGAGAAAGCAATGAAAAATGAGGGTATCTCTTGCAGCAGTTCCACTCTGGTCTCCCCAAGCGGTTCACTCCCCATTAGTGTCCCGTCGCCGGGGGCTTCCCGCTACTAGGGGCCCCACGGCCATTACTGGTACTCCCTCTGGCATTTTAGGGAACCGCGAGTGCACCACTGGTGCTCCCACATGTTGGTCCGCCCTTTGCTAGTTCCAACCTCCAGAGCCGGTCTGTTCCACTTTCTGAACAGAGGTGTTTGTACTTTTAACCATATCCGTACTACTATCTTCCCTCCCTTACTCCCAAGGACACACATTGGTGTCCACATAGACCATCGGCCTCTGTCGCAGACCCCCTTAGGCTACAAGTGTGGTGAGCCTCTTCCAGTTCTGTTTGCACTGCTTTACAATTTGTTTACAATAGTTTTTACTATGAATGTCTTACAGTATTAAGTTTTAAGCTTATGTACCTGTCATGAATACTACATGGCTGCAGCATGATATTGATTATACCACCAACACGGTATTGAGCATGGGTGCACCAACACTTTGTCCTGAATACACACCCTCTCATCTGAGTAAATTGTACGCTATGCTGAGGTTCTTTACTTTGATTTACTTTGTTCTTCTGTTTTCACGTTTAGGGTACCGTCCTGACTACACCGTATGTGGGTTTCCACTTATCATGTTGTGTAGATAGTTATATTTGGTCTTGATGAAGTGCTTTGATCTTCCTGACGCCTGAAGCATGAAACATGTTGACCTTTAGAGAGTGGAGCATACACAGCTAGAAACCTTAGATCTAGTTCACTGCCACTCTTCCTGTTTTTACTCAGGCAGTTTACTTTCCAGAATAAAATTCCACTAGCACTAACTGACCTGTTTTAATTCACGCTCCCACATCTACACATAATAGGCCCCTCACCCCCACTGCACCCACCGGCAGGAACAAAAGATCCCCGCCAAAGAGCCCCGTACTGGGTGCCCGTCAGGTATTGCAGCGCCGACCAGACGAGGGGCAGGCTCATATGATGCAGCATGACACCTAGCTTGCTAGGTGTGTGAGAGCTCTAGTTCCAACAAGGGAACTCCCCCTCCCTTTTTTTGCAAACCTCCTAGGTGGTACGACCACCGTGTGGCGTTTACCCCTCACCTACATATTCCTAATCTTTACTTAGACCTTGAGGAACTTCATATCCTCTTTGTACACTGTCGCTACGGGACATGTTTGCTGGACCTCATTAAACTGCCCCCTTGTCCCTCTCTTTGGCATCATTCGCATAGATTTGAGTAAGAATATTAAATCCAACCCATCTGATTGTCAAACACTGTCCCTGCTTTTGCTCATTTTAGAGTAGGATAATTCAATGACACCTCTTAAAAGTCACACATGTATCCTAATTTTTGGTTAAATTGGAGGCAGATTAGTTAGTGGAGAATAATGGAAGCTGAATGTATTTTTGAATGTAAAATGCAGTTTTTGTTTTTAATTTTGACATTTTTCTTTATGCTAAATGTATTATTCAAATTAAGTGCACTAATTTGTTTTAACATGTCTATAAACATTTTATTGTTTAATTTCCTGTTAACGTTAATGTTAGAACTGGGGGTCTCTAGTTGATAGAGGTAGGTATCCAATGTCCAAATAAGGACCCTTGCTTCTATTCAGGGTAAGGAGGAAACCCTCTGAGATAACCCCTGCTCACCCTCTAGGTAGCTTGGCACGAGCAGTCATGGCTAATCCGAAGGCAATGTGTAAAGTATTTGTACCAACACTCACAGTAACACAGTGAAAACACCACAAACTGACTCCACAACAGTTTAGAAAAATAAAGGTATTTAATCTAAACTACACAAGACCAAAACGACAAAATCCAACAAACACAGTTCAAGAATATGGTTTTGAAAGAGTTCTTAAGGTTGCGATAAAAATAATCCACAGTTGCGTAAAAAGTTCACAGTTGCGTCATGTTAAGCCAAAAGTACCTTTAGATGCGACATAGTTCCAAAAGCAGAAGCTGGTGCGTAGGTTCCGTAGGAAGTTTTTTCTCGCAAAGGTACGATGCGACTATCTCGTAGGGGCTGCGATGATCTCCGGGGCGACGTTGCGCGATCCAGTGGTGATCTCTCTCTCGCAGCTCCTCGATGCGATGGCACAGTGACGTGATGCGGTCCGCAAGCAAGCGGTGCGGCGATGTCACCCAGCGACGACAGGCTCTGCGACGACACTCGCAGCGAGGCTAGTCTTCCCGCACCGGTCTGGTGCGTCCCGCAAACGAAGAATGCGATGGCTCTGGCAGCAGCAACAGCCGCTGCGATGATCTCGGCCTTCGTAGCAGTAGGAATTTCCTCGCACTGTCGGGGATGCACTCCGCAGCGAGCGATGCGATAACTTTTCCATAGCAAAGTCTTTAAAGCGTGATTTCCTGGTTCCCAACACAGGTACAACTTCCAGAGGCACCACAAATGGGCCACACACTCCAGGAAGGACAGCACTCCCTCATTAGAGCTCAGGGGAAGCTAGGGGTGAAGTCCTTTTGTTCCTGGGACTTCAAAAACAGGGAGCCAGCTCTTCTCAGGCACTTGGAGATTCCTTGAAGCAAGGGGACACAGCACAAAGCAAAGTCCTTCCCCTCTCCTTGGCAGCAAAGCAACAGCAGGGCAATCCAGCATAGCAACAGCAAGACAATCTTCCTTCTTCAGTTTCAGCTTTCTCCTTGGCAGAGGTTCCTTCTTGATTCCAGGATGATCTAATTTTCAAGGCTCCTGTACTTATACCCCTAAAAGTATTTGTTCTCTTTTCGCAAGTGGGCCCTGAGCCCGGTCTGAACCAGTTCTGGGTGTTCCTTGAGCACTTTGTTTTCATGGCTTCTCCTTTCCTTTCAGAGTTAGGGGCAGGGTCGTCAGCTGCCCAGCAGAAGGTGGAGCCAGCATTGTGGAAGGCAGGAACAGCCCTATTCAGGCCCAGGTGCTATCTCCTCCTCTACTCAAGTTGCAAATGCAGTCTTTCGCCAGCATCCCCCATGATAGCCTATGGAGCAAGATAGCCTTACAATAGTGAAAAACACTGACACTGATCAGCAGTGGCAGAGTGTCCAAAGCATCACAACTAGCAAAAACGAAATCCAGCACAGCATCAAAATAACAGGAGGTAGAGGCCAAAAAGACAGGGGAAACCACCCCAAAGATGCCAGGTCTAACAGTTACTAATGTTATGGATGGTTACAATTAAGGCCAAACACAGCTCAAAGGTATACGCTAGCCGCCTAATCCACCACAGTCCCCTGATAACCCAGGGTTCAGAAATGATTCAGGCACAGAAGACTCTCAAGGGATGAGGAAAATACCCATCAGTCACCATACGGATCCGCCCTTCATCATTTGGGATTTTATCCGGACCACCCTGGTACCTTTTGTTGTTGTCAGGTTCTTTGGGGATTGTATCCAGAGCTAGGTCTGTAAATTTCCCCAAGGTCCTCCCCTATCGTAGTGTTTCTTGTTGGTTACAATTAAGACCATGTTTCCAGTGTAAAATGATTTCTAGGCGTGCTTATAACTTCGGTGCTGTTTGATGAATCCCCACAAAACGTTCCCAAAAAATATCTCATCTACCTTAGCTCCTTTCTGTAAATATTCAGGGAGATCCATCATGCAGGGGTTGGGAAAAAGGGTGTGCACCAAAATGTGTGTCCCACATGCAATTTTACACATCAAAATTTAACAGCAATACAGATAAAATGTCTGAAATTAACTACCTACCTAGAAAGTGGGCATTTGTGATTTTACGTTAATCCGAGTCGTAGTTTTAGAAAAATTAGGGTTTCAAATGTATACATATTTCACACTGTTGAGGATCTGTAGACCTGATGAATCAAAAGATAATATCAGATTAGCTGCATCAGTCAAAAAAAATGTGGAAGCCATTTTAGGACTCGCTTATCAGTCCTCTGTTTGTAAAAGACACCAACATTATATAGGGAGCAGGTTAGGCACCCACAAAAAAAACCTAACCAAATCGTTACGAAATGAGCTGAGAAGTCACTCATTTCCTATTCATTGCTTCTGCAGGAGGAATGCCCCATAATAGTCTTTGCTGGCTTTCTGTGTATATTTTAGTTCCTCTTGGTGATCCAAGAAGGAGAAGACTTAACAACAAACCATTTAAAAGAAATGTTTGTTGGGGGCTGGAGACTCCATCTAGTGCCTCATTTCTTAAAACAATAGGGGCCAGGGCTCTCGTCAGGATGTCCATGCAGCTTGCACCACCCATTAGTACTGCCAATGTCAGTACTTACATGACTACTAACCATTACAATGCTGCAAGTGTGACAATTCTCACCATTCTGTATCAATGTCTTGGACAGCAGGAATTAGTTGTTTTTAATCTATATTGAATGTATAAATAACTATTGTTCATCTCATCTCAAGATTACACAAACACACTCACCACATAGCAGCTCTCATATGTGCTGGTGTTAATTAAGTTCTGGTGCAGGGCAATATAACCCACCAGTTTAAATAAGCACTGCCCCCTAGAAATATGTAAAAACATACTGTAAATCTTCTGGGTCATTGAATACATCTCACCTAGAGTATTTACTGTCATTTATTAATCACTCGTGCTGTAGATTTATGCTCTTCAGCTGGAGTGCGAGGACCCTTATGATTGGGCCTATTGCTGCATTTTGTGGCTTAGGAATAAAGAGTGGTAAAAAAGTTTCAATATATGTTTATGGTTATTTCATATAAATATATGTATTTAAAGATTTTTGAGACAATTATTGTTAATAAGCATTGATATGTAAATAATGAAGAATGAATTGGACAATGTGGCAATAAATTATTGTGGTGACTTTTTGAGAAAGCTTACAGGTCTGCTTTATATATGGTGATGTGCTAACCGATACTCTGATAAAGACTACAGGCCTTCTTTTTGTCTTGTGGTGTTCTGAACCTGTGACAAAGCTGGAAGGTGTGCCTTGCTTAAAGTGTCACCCATTTATATTGTTACATTCCCTAAAGTTCATGGAAAAGCAGGTGGATGCAGTCAAACACCCACTGCGTACAGCCATTGTTGCATACAGTTAGATGTTGAATGAAGGGCCTGGCCACCGGCTGGGCACTGAGGCCAACATCTTGCTGCATACTTCAGTTGTGCCTGTTGGGGTGTTGGCTGCCCTTGTGGTTTGAATGCCCATAGGGTTTGGGTGTAGGGCTTGGCTGCAAGCCAAACCATACAGCCAACCCAATAGCACACACAGCATGTTAAAAAAATAATTGAAATTCACTACAAAAACAAAGGCTAAATAATGTTAATGTTAGGAACTGTAATAACACTTTACTTTGCATTTTTAACTCTGTGCACTGGGAGTCGCCTAACCAGGCCGCTGTGCTTGTGCTCTGACCTCTAAAACATGTTGAAATTAGCTGTACTCCTAATTGGCATATTACATTTTTGACCTAGTTTATGGTATGAGTTCCCAGGACTTGTAAGTTAATTGTCACTTGTGGGCTGCAGCACTTATTATGCAACCAACAACAGTGACAGGGTAGACATGGCTGCAGGTCAAATAATGTAGCCTGCCTTTGCAGTTTTAAAACTGCAAATTTGACTGTCAAACTAACCCCTTTTGTTAGGCTTAACCCCGTAAGTAGGTTATAATGCGTGGGTGCATGGTATTTAAAAGCAGTACATGTACATTTTTAATGTTGAACATGTCCCTAGATTGACAAGGCCAGCAAAGCTATTTCACTATACAAGGTTAGCTGTTCAGCAGGCAAATATTAGAATACAATATTGCATTTAATAATGCTGTCTCCATCTATAGACAGCCACTTAGTTAATTCTTGATCTTTTGAACATATTTATTAGAAGGTAAATTCACTGGTAAAGTCGGATTTGTAATACTTATTTTAGAACAGATGATCTTAGAAAGTTCCCTGTTACCTCGCTAAAGCCTCAAGAAGCCTCCAACTGTCACCAAGACCTGAATAGCCCACTGATGAGGTGTAAACTTGTTCCCAGAACTGATATAAAGCTTTGAGTGTGGGAAGGTGTACTGATCCTTTGGCAGGAGAAAAACTGGGGCTGTGCCTAGGAACATAACTTTAAAGAAGCCTATCCAGTCACAGGCAGATGTGGTTAACACCTGGGCCCGCCTATTCCTTTACTCAGTCAGGCACCAATCCCAGTGGAAGAGTAGCTGCCCTCAGTACTGGTTTTGAGTGATCACAGAGGAGGGGTTGCTAATTTCCCTGGCCACATCACTAGATTGTGCAGAGTAGCTCTGCACACTGGAAGAAAGGATCTGCCATCTTGGGTTAGTTAGAACTGACTGCACTGGGACACATAGGAACCATTGCATAACATGGTAGGTTGACCCTGGATACTTTTTCCCTATTGGTTAGGCAGCAACTGGAGTCCTTCCTATCCACAGGCAAGTGTGACACAAATGTGGCACCTCTGGAAAACCTCATCAGAACAGTACTGGACCTGTGAAAGAACAAAAGAAGGACTGCACCTGCTGTGAGGAGACCTGAAAGTTGGACCTGCTCCAACTTGTGTCCAACACAAAGAAGTGGACTCTGACTTTGATCCTGATGGTGGCTCCGTCTTCACTGAGTCTTGATCCTCCTACTTCTATCCCTGAGGTCCCTGGACCCTTTGCTGATGAAGGTACATTCTGGCTCTGACAAAGATTCAGGTTACTTCTACTGTGATGTTTTCTACAGCAACAAATCAGTTCTAGCCTGTAATCCGGGAAAGAGTATCCAGCCTGGCAAATCCTTGTTCAACTACAGCTTGCAGCCTTGCCATACTGGAAGAATCAGAATGCCAACAATGTGAATCCAAGCTCACAAAGAGTGACTACACAAAAATACACAAAATCTTTACAGGGCAAAGGGTCCACGAGTATCTTACCGGGGAGGGACCTTCCTTTGGAACAAATCTGATTTTCTCCCACTCAGAGTTTTCATGTCAAAAGTCTATGGATTCACGCCACATGTCAATGGCTTCACAGGACGCTGGTCCAATGGCTATGTAGCCTTGTGGAGCTCATCGCGGTCACACCATGCTGCCATACACCACTGAAGATTTTTTCTTCCATTTTAGAGACCAAGTCAGAAGGTAAAACTTCCGACTAAGATGAAAATATGTTCTGTATCCCACACATGCTCCATTGCTATTGGTCTTAAATCACACCCAAGTCATGCACAAGTGAAACAATTGTTGTTTAACACTTTCTGGAGCTAATTTCACTCAGAACTTAAAACATGCAAATCTCTGGTACTCCTTTTGGATATTTTTTGTGCTGGTGTCATTTTGTTCAATAGAATATTCTCTACTATTATAAAGATGATCCCAGCTCGTCATCAGCGTCGAAGGGGTTAATGCTTTGCACATTTTCTTAAGTTAAGCCTTTCTGCTCTGTGCCATAGCTACCAGTGGTTGAGCTCAGGTTTAAATTACTGAAAACAATACTAGACCTACATAAATTGTGACATTTTAACTTGTGCTGGACCATCCACCAAAACACATAATCAACATTCTTATACTGAGCATTAAATTAATAGACACTACTATTTCAATGTATGTGATGCAATGTTATCAGTGTTCTTAACATATTCACAGGGCTCTTGTGATACACCTCAGAACTGCCCTGCATACTCTACTAATCATCCACCACTGGGAAATTCCCAGAGCTCTTATATTGCACATTCAGCTTTTCTGATATTAACATAACCACAGAGATTAACAACTAATATTATAAGCCAAGTACTTCAAAAATACACTGTAGGTAGGGTATAATTAAGCAGTTTACATCAATCCACGCATCAATGACTGCATATCCATACTAATATAAAAAAGAGAGAGCCAAAAACCTTTGAGGCGGGTAATCTCAGGAACCACAGCACCAATCACAACACCCAATACAGCGCTGGAAAGGGCAGATGCAGCAGAAGGACATAGGCTATGCAGACGCCCACCATATACATTTAAAAAGTAAAAGAACCGTGCCAGCAAAGTAGTCCCTTGTTGGCGTGTCTGCATTGTGCTGTGGGCTTGTGCTGAGGTGGCGTGACAAATGCTGGGGGCATGTGGTACATTCCGCCCTTCGGGCTGGACTGTTCCCATGAGGCACAGGGTCAAGGCTTATTTGCATATGGCCATGTCTGAACTGGGCTGGTGTGGAGTGCAAACAAACGATGGATTTAGGCCCAGATCTCTGTACTGGGGTGAATGTATGACATTGTTCTGCATTCTGTCCATCAACTGTTGTTTTTGCATTTGTCACCCCGAGTGTGATGGGTATGCTCAGACGTGAGTCCCATGCTCTCCACACCACTGGAGTCAAGCTTTCCTGGCTGAAGATGGCAGATAGCCAGAAAGTGGTCCTAGGATGCTTGAGTCTGGTCTAGGAAAGACTTGGCTTGGCAGTTTGCCTGGAATGTTCCCATGAGGTGGTGTGGAGTACAAAAAATGATGGACTTCGGCCCAGATCTCTGTATTGGGCTGAATGTATGACATTGTACTGCATTCTATCCATCAACTGTTGTTTTTACATACCGCCCTTCGTGTGAGCGGTTGTGTCAAATATTTCATTGTTTTTTCTTCCCAGGTTCTGTACATTCCAGCTGTGGGTGTTCACCCTGCTCCCTTCTAATACATCTGCACCCCTTAATCAAAAGCCAACCTTACTCCTTAAAATACCCCAACACCCTTAAACACTAACCCATCTTAACCCTATAAATATACCCTGTACCGCAAAAACCAAAACTATACCTAAATCCTAAAAATACCCCTGTACCCCAAAAACCAAACCTACCCCTGAACCCTAAAATACCCCTGTTCCCCTAAACCCAAACCTAGCCCTGAACCCTTAAAATACCACTGTACCCCAAAACCCAAACCTACCCCTGAACCCTAAAAATACCACTGCACCCCAAAAACCCAAACTTAGCCCTGAATCATAAAAATAACCCTGTACCCCAAAACCCAAACCTACCCCTGAACACTAAAATACCCCTGTACCCCAAAACCCAAACCTAGCCCTGAACCCTAAAAATACCCATGTACCCCAAAACCCAAACCTAGCCCTGAACCCTTAAAATACCCCTGTACCCCAAAACCCCAAACTACCCCTGAACCCTAAAAATACCCCTATACCCCAAAACCCAAACCTAGCCCTGAACCCTAAAAATATGCCTGTACCCCAAAACCCATACGTATCCCTAAACGCTAAAACTACCCCTGTACCCATAACTCAAAACTATATCTGAACCCTTAAAATACCCAAACACCCCAAAACATATACCTCAGTACCCCAAAACATATACCCCTATACCTATACTTACCTTATCCGAACATTAAAAAAAACATGCTTTTACCATTCATGCATTTACAACGAATTTCGTTGTAAATGTATGCGTGCTAAAAGCATATAAAATGTAATGTCATGCATTATAATGGCATTGCGGAGTCATGGTACTTTCATAATGAAAGTGATGGTCTGCGGAAAGAAACTTGCGGAATAATGGGTGTTTACCCTCCCCCGGTAAGTACATTGGTGGCACGGCGGCCCACTTCTCCAGCAACATACTTATATTTTTTCACAACCGATTTGAAAAATGCACAGGTCTCTCTCATTGATGGCCAGCACCCACATACACTTTTAGACACACCTCCCACCACAAGTTCTAGAATTGCGAACTTTAGAGCTGGGGAGCTACGTTCGAATCTCGGCATCAGGTCAACATCCTGTGATTCCAGGCAAATTGCTTTGTCTCCCCGTGTCCACCACAAATTAATGTGTTCTTCTGTAATGTAAATTGTGCTCATGCCATCTTGTCGAGTTTGCGCTATATAATATTGCAAGGAAAAATAAAGTAAGGAAACTCGAGTTCACACACTACTGAATGCGCACTCTTAAGTGCATCAGCAGTGCACTGTGAATCGGAGCGATTCACAGGCCTGTCACAGATAAGAAATGCTATCAAAACGAAATCCTACAAAACAATATACTACTGCCCGGTAGCAATTCATACCCGGACAACGTTGGGACGGGCTGCTAGTTATTTACAAAGTTCTTAAATTGTCTGGTAGGTATGTTACTGTGTTCTCATTTAGTCATATTCAACAACCCATACGAATACTAGCTACCATAAAGAAGTGCAATGATTAAAATGACATTATACCATTAAAATTAATTAAATTCCCTTAGCTGATTGCAATGTTTAACAATATGATAACTGTCTGTGCTAGTAAGAATGCACAACATATTATACAGGCTGTTTGGAATTATGCATGAGCTGCCTTTAAAAACAATTATTTATGTTTGTTGAAAACCAAACAGGTGGACTATGATATATCTACTTGAATATGGTGCTGCTGCTGGTATTCTCATGCTAACATGCTTAGGCTGCTTTGCAGCACTCACCCACCTATCGACGTTAGACGGGTCCATTATACATTCTTAATGGGGAAGACATTAAAGGCCTAGGCAGCTGTAAACTCGTAGAAGGGCATCGAAACGTTTGGGCAGGACAATGTCAACATTCTAAAAGTGGCAGTTTGTGACTTAAAATCAAAGATGATATTTCTACCTGCTCCTAATCAAACATTTGTGGTTATTAAATGTAATAAGGTAACCTAATGTTATCTCATGAAGTGGTAGGCCTTAATGAAGTGAAAAACAAATGTAAGAGTTTTGACTGCCAGGACATGTAAAAGTTAACAACAGCTGTGGTATTTGTACATTTGTGGATTATGGCAAGGGAAAGGAATGCAGAAAAATTGTACTATTTTATGGAAATCTTAGGAACAAGGCGCTTTTATTGTCTATTTCCCATAATGATGGGCTTTCACAATGAAGGCTTTCTGTCTTGATAATGTTATTTTATTTAACTCTTTATTACAATGGCTTCCTTCTTTTGTGAATAGTGTTAGAAATATTCACCCTAGATATTAGCTAATCAATTTATTAGTACTTAACTTCTCTCTCTTTTTCTTGTCGGATGGGTTTTTTCACATAGATTTGCAGCAAAAAACTATCCCCCAGAAAATGCAATTTATGCACTGGCTGCAGGTTCATTGCTATACATATTTGACGGGAGACACACTGAGAACATAACATGCATATGGAAACATGTCTTTTATCACAGCCAAGAACTGCAATCTACCTCATAAATTCAACATAAAATATATACCTTTTAAATGGAATCATTTTCTTTTTTGAATAGTACTTCTGTAATGCAGCTTTCTATAGAGAGAAATATTTCTGGAGTTACTTTAATGAAGAACTATACAGCTGAGAATAACTTCATCCTTTCGGGAATATCGGACCTGCCTGCACTTCAGGTTCCACTCTTTTGTGGGCTGCTA
This sequence comes from Lissotriton vulgaris, assembly GCF_964263255.1. Lineage (NCBI taxonomy): Eukaryota > Metazoa > Chordata > Amphibia > Caudata > Salamandridae > Lissotriton > Lissotriton vulgaris. Next base: position 226,560,883 of record NC_141686.1, on the reverse strand, counting down.
CTGATTTACGTGGCAATCTTGCTTGGAAATCTCATCATCATTATCCTGATCTGGGTGGAAGTCCAGCTGCACATTCCTATGTATTTCTTCCTTATTCATCTCTCCTTAATGGACATATGTAGCTCATCAGTCACTGTACCCAAGATGCTCATGAACCTCTTATTGGGCATAAAGACCATATCCTTTTCTGGTTGCATTGCTCAATTCTCCTTCTTCATTTTTTTGGCCAGCTCAGAATGTCTTCTCCTGAGTGTAATGGCTTATGACCGCCATGTTGCCATCTGTCACCCTTTGAGATATGCAGCCATCATGAATGGGAGGCTGTGTGGCCAACTAGTTACTGGATCCTGGGTTGGTGGTTTCCTCTGTTCACTGAAGCACACAATCGCCATATGCCGATTATCGTTTTGCAGCTCAAGAATAATCAATCATTTTTTCTGTGATGTTCCTCAAGTTTTGACATTGTCTTGCACTGACCCCTTCATAAATGTTGTGCTTATTTTTATTTCTGGTGTAATCGTGGGACTAGGATGTTTTATCATAACTATTATTTCTTATATCTATATAATTGCTGCAATATTAAGAATCAATTCCAGGACGAGTAGATTCAAGACTTTTTCTACCTGCACGTCCCACCTCACTGTGGTTACTTTCTATTATGGAGCCATGTTCTTCACCTACTTCCACCCTGTTTCCAGTTATGCCATGTCCGAAGGCCGGCTACTGTCCGTGATCTATACTGTCATCACCCCTCTAGTGAACCCTTTGATTTATGCACTGAGGAACCATGAGATAAAGGGAGCTCTGAAAAAGGCTTTAAGATGTGCTACAGATTAAACAATAGAGAAGATGCCTCACAGCTAACTTTACCATGGGATATATTTTCAATATCATAAATGCTACTTACTTTTTGAAAGAAAGGTAATGTGTACGCTTGAAAAATGTATGTTGCCATTATTGATACGCTTGTTTTGAACTGGACATTTAGAAGCTACCAACTGTTAAATATCATGGAAGATTACATTTAAAAGACTTGACAACAAAAGTGAATAAAGAGCAAAGGACATTATGAGGTTTGACAGACGGAGTCCTGGCAATATGCATATTATGTAAAATACCACTGCATTTACAGTGAACAAATGCCAAGTGATGGAGATTGAAGCACCCACAGTGGTGATGTAGGCCCTATTTCTATGCAAAGCATTCCATTTTGTTGAGGTGGTATAAAACCTTTTCGACAAATGCTGCAAAATAATTTTTCTAAGTTGTAAATGCATCTCTGTTAATACCAATGGTGGCGGTATACCAGCATAGACGCTGGGCTGCCCATAATACAGTGCACTAATGTGCACTTCCGAGCCATTTAGTTATGTAATTGTCATTTCATCAACCATACTTGCAGCCTCTTCTCTTTACATAACCTTCTATTTACAAATGGATGTCACAGAACACATCAAGCCTATCTCCATGTGTTCTGTGCCAACACGAATAACATATGTAACTTTCAACTCACAATTCTCTAGCAATGTCAATACATTGTCTATCTTACTCTTTATCTCCAGGTTTGCCTTGCATATACAATCCTTCCTTCTACACAAGTGAGGTAGGATGAAAGTGTGATAGGCCACATTGGCCTACACTATGTCAGGGCCAAATAGGTGTGTTCAAGTCATGGTATTTCACACAATGACTCACATGAAAACCCAACCTCTTTCATGACCAATGTCTCATGCTGTTTTAACAGGTCATGTCAACCTTGTCTCCCTATATATGGTTCCACAGGTGGAGACAGGGAGAACGATATTTCATTGTGCTTACCAGTAATATGCTCATCATGATGATGTGTTGACTCTCATTTCTTCCAGTATTTGTTGCACAAAAACCTAGACTTCCATGTTTATTCAACAATTGGAGAATGATCCGAATTTCCAGGAGGGAATCACTCATCCTGAAAGCTATCTTCAGTGCAGATCCAGGTTGAAGAGAAGATCAGGCCATCTTCTGGGACATGGATAAATGCAAAACCAGCACACCAGAATTATCTTACATCTGGGGCTACCAGAGTAGATTGTCATTTAATAACAATCATTGCGTGGTTATTTTAGGTACCACCTTTACAGTTGTTGGGATTGATGACAGAGGTTGTATGTACAGCAGCCTATGACTCACCTGGTAGCTTCACCAACCCTGCCAGGAACTCAGATGTTTCTACAAAGACCATCATTTCCCACTTCACAGGAGGGTGCCCATGTCATCTTTTGAACTCCCCTAATGAAGTTAATGCTCCTTCAGTGCCAAATTGCTAATACCGATCTCCCACCTTGACACTCTATCAGTGCAAACAAAGAATGATTGGTAAAACGTACCATGGCAGACATAAACTAGGTTTTGACGGGGCATAAGGCTTTGAAACTTGCCCAGGCGTTTATGAAGTGGAGCCTTGCAGACCTCCATGCATCACTGGGAAGGACTGAGGTCCATATTGGAGTTACCTTATTACGTGCCGAAATAAAAATCACTGTACAATACAGCTGAATGCTAAAAAACCCAACCACAAAGTATGTAGAGTTAATCACTTATGTAATGGTAACTTTTGATATTGATATGTGTTTGTGGTATATGAGCTATGCATAACATCAGATATGTATAGCTTACTGCAGTTCACATACACTTGTTCACTGTTCTCTGATAGGCAATCAAAAATATAGAAATGTATACAATGAAGAACACTTATGCGCCATCCTATGCCAATCTGTACATGGGATGGTGGGAGGAGCAGGTCGTCCGGGAGATGGCAGAATTTGACAACGTTGCCCTGTGGCTTAGATACATAGATGATATTTTTTTCATTTGGTGCAGAGATGAAACTTCTCTGACCGAATTTATTGGCAAATTGAATTGTAACACTCTTAATCTAACCCTCACCGACAATTTCAGTAAAGAAACTGTCGAATTTCTGGATATAAAAGTGGAAGTCTCCAATGGACAACTCAATACCAGACTATTTCGTAAACAAACTGCGGGCAACAGCATATTAAATGCCAATAGCTGTCACCCTAGAAATCTGGTGTGTAGTATCCCATATGGAGAACTACTCCGTGCAAAACGTAACTGCAGTACCCAGGAAGCTTATGAGGAAGAGAAAAAGATCATGTGCCAACGATTTCTTTGTCGAGGATATACCAAACAAATGATCCTTCGAGCCAAAGAACGCGTTGAAGGAAAAAATAGAGAGGAATTGTTGCATCCCAGAGTAGTGGAACAAGATGAACAAAAAGTGAGATTCATCACAACCTTTTCTGGGCAAGCCAACCAAGTTCGTGGCATTTTCAAAAAACATTGGCATGTCTTGCAAACCGACACACATCTCAAAAAACATCTCAGTGATAATCCCCAAATTACTTTTCGGAGAGGGAGATCACTGAAAAATGAGTTAAGCCATAACTATGTGACTTCTAAAGTCAGTGACAACAATCGAAATGGAGGTGGCTTTAAATGTTGTCGCAAATGCAAAGCATGCAAACAAAGTTTTGACTGTACGTCTTTGAAAGTCCCCAACACTAACAGACAATTCACAATACGCAAACATCTAACCTGCACTACGCCCTACAGTATCTACGTACTAATTTGTCCTTGTGACAAATGGTATGTAGGCAGTACCAAACACGAAGCCAAGAAAAGAGTCCTAGAACATCCACGCGCAATCCATAACAACAATAAACAATACCCCATAGCAAGACATTTCTGTGAGAAACATATGCAGAATGAGAAATTAGTCCGCATGGTGGTTATTGATGCAGTGGATCTTGGTATACGTGGGGGAGATAGGGAACTGTCTCTTAGAAAATTGGAATCAAAATACATTGTGGACTTCGATTGTCTTAATCCCAAAGGGTTAAATAACAGTGAAGAATTGGCAATACATCTGCATGAATAAGTATGTGATCTGATATGTACACTGTCGCAGGTCTTCAACTCTATTTTAATGTTATATTTTCTATTGTTTTAGATTTCATTCAATGCATGATAACGGACGAATTGACGACACTATGAACTTTTTGATATTATGATGGACATTGTTTTGACACTATTACCTAATTGGGCAAGACCTTAATGCTGTCCTTGGATTTCTACTGATTTGCCCACTGGGGCGATACTTGGATGTTAATCTGCATGCCCACTTGGGCGGTATTCAATGACAAGTTGCAACTCAATAATGTCAGTGTAATTTTGAATTGTGTCATTTCTTGGACTAGCTGCACATTAACTTCAGAATGGTTTGTGCCCGTCTTAGACAATATGTGCAATACGATCACAGACACGCCACGTTTAATTGGTTTACATTTTTTCGCATAAGATCGTTGCTGGTGTTTACAGGCGCCATGGTAACGCTACAACCAATGGGAACACTGTTTTCTAATATGTGACCAATCACGGCGAGTGTTGCATTTCGTCGGCGGAATGCTGCTAATCAGGCGTTTTTCTGTGTAAATAGTGGTTTATTGCTGTCACCATGAATAATATATGAACGAACATATTCCTGCAAATTAACAATGCAATTTAAACATGAATTCTTCTTTTTTTCACGGATTTTTCCATGATTTGTGAAATAATCGCCATCAGTTGGTTATTATTTATTGATATGAAAGTACAATGAAACTAAGGTTGCTCTAATGTACTACAATGCTGATTAGGAAGTATGTTCAGTTTGTTTTGCACATTACAACACGTCCGTCTATTTTATGCATTGGATGTCTTCACACGTGGTGTTGTGGGTTTAAATATGGCTGGCAGCACATTTGAGGCGAGCGTGATCAAGCCTTAAGTGGTGAAACGCGTCGTGAGACCTTTTCCGTCTGCTTGGAATAAAATACCTTTACTAAAGCTCTGGGTGTCCTGCATTTCTTCTACAATTACGGAGAAAGACTTTGGAGATACATTTCATGCCTGCCGGTGGCCTGGCGGGACCGCCCTTTGACAGCCCAACTTGTTTACCGGCGTTTGGGGAGTAAAATATATATATATATATATATATATATATATATATATATATATATATATATATATATATATATCCAAGAAATCCACGCTTGATCTCCGCAGGGTGAGGCGTCTCCCCACTCCTCAGAAAGACGCAGACACGGTCCAAGTATGTGCAAATCAGTTTATTTCATGACGTTTCGGCTCCAAGGAGCCTTGTTCACATGACAGTGTCAAACATCATGAGCCGTTCTTTTAAAGAGACAGCCACTTGTTGAAAAGAAGTTATTGGTCACATGCTTGGTTTAAAAATAGACATGGAAGAAACACTTTCCGCTTCGACTTGCTTTCAGAGATATCACAATTATATTTCGGATGGCAAATCAAACGCACAATTGATTTATGTTGTATACAAAAGTAAAATACTCTTTAGTTTACAATGGGTAGATATTTTTGAGCTTAGTCTTTATGGGTCAAATACAAAAATATATATCACTCTGTAATAGAAAATTGCCTTATGAAAAATTTATATACAAAAATAGAATAAATACTACTATTATACAATCGTATATTTACATTATTTACATTAAAGTGCTTTTGCCTCAGTGCTTGAATGCCTGATTGAAATTGTTGCAATAATGCAAAAATAACACCCTTGTGATAACTATCTATTGATAAATTATAACATTGGTTGTGCAAATTAAAGCAAGTTTGTAATGTAAATGTAAACATATTTCTATCCTTAGACAATTCATTAAATGTGCTCTTCTCAACCCACATGAAAATCTTATTTGGCTATATAGTCCTTCTTCTGCTGTTCTACATTTATTTACTTCCATGTCCATAATAAAGTGATAATAGTGCAAAAACATATCAAAAAACAAGTTAATATGGATCAAATCAGCTTCTCAGGAATAAGGACCTGTTAGCTGGACCATTAACATTCATATAAATGTAATAAGTATTTTATTTTTCTATTTCCTTGTATGCTTTTTTGTACTTGTTTTTTTCTTTTCTTATATATATATAAGCTCCCAAAGTCCTTTCCGAAATGCGGTAAAGTCAGCCGCCAAGAAAGAGGACAGCACTCACGAGGGGGAGGTTGCCAGTGTTTTATTTGAAACCTTCAAGCACCAGCAAGACGCGTTTCGGCACTTAGCCTTTTTCTATTGCACCACATAACGCATTGTGGCCATTTTTAAATATGATACAAGCTGACAGCGTCATCAGTGTTACATTGACATAGACAATTGACTTGATGTTCAACAAAGTCCCGCCATCTTGGAACTTGTAATTTACAATAAACATTCAAACCAAAATCAAGTCGATGTTTACCATTGTATTCATTTCATTACATCATTATATCTAACGATGGAACCAATGCCTATTAATTTTTGGATTAAGTAGCCCTGAAATGGCTTGATTCTAATATATTTTGCAGCCGCAAAAATTAATCAAAATCTTGCCCATAGATGGGCTTGTGTGTCAAACATCCAATGACAATACATGACAGCTTGTTAGGTCTTTAAAGAATAATAGTTATATAAATCCATTAAATCAGAAACAACCTATCAATGCATTTCAATATTTTCATTTTACAAATTTCAGAAGTTAAATCATGCAAAACCAAAGAACAACAGAACAAATAGTTTTAGCCCAAGTGTGAAGCTAATTCTTCATGATTATTTAAACCAAATGGACTCTACGTTTGAAGATCAATAATGTAACAGGACTCTAAACGTCTCAACTTTTGTAAGCGATCTCACCCCCTGGGATGTACGGGTATATGGTCCAGACAGTAATAGGCCAATAGGTCCCTATTGTGCCCATGAACTTTGTTAAAATGTCTGGCGACAGGGTACGCTTCATCAACATTATTGATCGCAAGCATATGTTCCAATATGCAGAGTTTAACTGGATTTATCGTACTGCCACAAGGACATATTAAACAGTAGATTACGTATGGTGTCGAGCAGGTTATAAATTTGTTAATTTTTCTAGGTTTCTGAATGCCTGGAATTTTATAACTCAAAGTTCGTTTGCTCATTTTGCAAGCTTTGCACCTGCCACAGGGATAAAATCCCTTTAATGGTTGTAATGTCTTGGGTTTAGTAATTTCTGTGGCATGGTGACTGTGTACCAAATGATCTTTTAAAGCTCTAGGTTTACGAAAAGTGATTTGCGGATTAGTTGGCAAATCCTCTTTGATACTGTTACCAGTTAATAGGATACTCCAATGTTTTTTCAAGATCCTTTTCAAATCGCCTGCATGATCAGAGAAAGTAGTTATGAGTCTAAAACTCTTGTTCTCCGAAGTTATTTTTGGTTTAATTTTTAATAGCGCTTCACGTTTTCAGTTATTGACTCTATTTAAGGCTTGTTGTAGAACTCCTTCATTATAGCCACGAGTCCTAAAACAATCAATGCTGCATTTGGCTGACTTCTGAAATTCTTTAGTGTCAGAGTTGTTTCTTTTGAGTCTTAATAACTACCCATATGGAATGTTATTAATTAGTTTTTTAGGATGGTTACTTGTGGCAAATAGTGTTGGATTCCCTGCTGTTGTTTTTCGAAACAATTTAGTTTGTAATTGTCAATCTTCGATGTATACAGTTAAGTCCAAATAGTTCACACTTGAATTGCTAATTTCTCCACTGAACCTCAAATTTACCTCATTGTCATTCAACATTTCTACATAGATTGCAGCTTCTTCAATGGATCCCTCAAAAATAATGAAAAGATCATCTATGTATCGATGCCATGTTATGACTCTCCTGAACCAACTGTCATTGGTGTCTGCCCAGGCCACCCGCTCCTCCCACCAGCCCACGAATCAATTCGCGAAACTGGGGGAGGAGCAAGAACCCATAGCCACCCCAAACAGTTGTCTATATAGTTGACCATTAAATGTAAAGATGTTATTCTGGAGACTAAACGTCAGGAACTCAATCAGCATTTTGTTGTGTTCATAGAACCTGACCGGTCTAGTCTCCAGAAAACTTTGCACAGCTTTTAAACCAATGTCATGGGCTATACTGGTATATAGACTCGTAATATCTAATACCATCATACAAAAGCCGTCCTGCTATTTGATGTTATGCATACAGTTCAGAAAATGGGTGGTGTCCTTGAGGTAGGATTTCAGAGAGATGACAAAGGGAGACAAAAGGGAATCAATATAAACAGAAAGATGTTCAGTGAGACCCCCTTGATAAGCCACAATAGGTCTCCCTGGTGGAAAGTTTTTGTCTTTATGCACCTTAGGCAGGTGATAAAACGTAGGTGTTACTGGATTCAGACATTTTAAATACAAAAATTCATACGCATTTAGCATGTCGATTTTGTACCATTTATTAATCATTTCATGAAAATCCATGATACTTTGTTGGTAGACTTGATTAGTGATCTTGGCATAACAAGAAACATCACTTAGTTGACGTGAAGCTTCCAACTCATAGTATTGTTTAGTCATTAACACAATAATCCCCCCTTTATCTGAGGGTTTGCACACTAGGGAGGAATCATCGCATAATATCTTCAAGGCTAGTTGTTGAGTCATTGAAACGTTTTTAGGTTTACTTTTGTATTGTGTATCGTGTCTTAATCGTAAGAGATCTTTGATAACTGCGTCTGCAAAGGTATCAATAGCATCAATGCTCGAGGGCGGTATGAATCCTGATGTAGGTTTAAAAGTACTCAACCCTCCTTTTTGTTGAATTTCCATTTCTGCCAACAGTTGTGTGGATCTGAGTTCAATGTCACTGCCTTCATTCACTTCCATTCTTCGTTATTCCATAGTTTTTATACCGCCCAGGTCTTTGCATGAAAATACATTCAAGGTATTACTCTCACATTCCAGTATGGGTTTCGCTGTGATTGATTTTGGTTGTGTTTGAAAGATATGTGTAAATTAAGCTTTTTTGTAAATTTGAATAGATCAATCCTTGTTTGGGTGAATTCAAAACTTTTTTAAGGACAAAATGAAATACCTAGTTTTAAAATTGATTCTTCCTTTTGGGTTAATGTTTTCGTTGTTAAGTTAATGATAGTCAAATTATCTGTATCCATCAATTTCTCTTGTTGTAGGTCTTCTTGCTGCGAGTCATGGGGGGTGATCCTACGACGTTTCTTGCCCCAGCCCCCCTCCTCGTCTTCCTCTTGCTGCTCTTGTTTCTGGTGGCTTTTCCCTGCCGCCCTCCAATTGCTCCTTCCTCATAACTTTGAACTCCTCATGAAAAGGAGACGGGTCACCCATAACATCATCGGAAGAGTCTTCATCCGCTGTGACTGAGGATTCAGAAGTTTCTGGTACCACCACCGACGGTCCTGCCTGTTTTTTTTCCTTCCTTGTACTGTCAAATTTTTCTTCCTTTCATTGTTTTATCTCTTGTTCATATTTTTCTAATCGTTTTTTCATTGATTCTCTTTTTGTTTTTAAAGTCTCCTGATCTTGTTCTTTAGTTAAATCATCTTCCAAAGTCTTTGATTCAGGCTAAAGCCTTTTCTCGGTCGCTCCACGCAAACCATACCAAAATTACTAACATGCCTTTGCAGGACTCTGCTGTATGCTCCGCCCAGGCATCTAACACTTGCGGATATGGATCTTCATAAGACGGAATGGTATATATCCTGAGTCCCCTTGGTACGCGATTGACCTCAATGTAATTTTGCATGGAGACTGCCTCCCATCATTTTCTTATCTTGCGTTCATACAAGCGCTCCAGTGTGGTCAACCTTGCATTTAGGGTAGTTGTGTTACCGCTGCTTTTGTTAGTGTCAGTGTATTTGGTACCATTAGGTTGTTTCTTTTTGAACATTCCCAGTGCCGCCTCTTTGCGCTCCATTTCGCAAAACATGATACTCACACTATCGCAAAGCCGATAGTAATCTCAAGTTTGTTCTTAACCCCTCCGCTCTGTTTGTGTACAAGGAAGTATTGTTGTGCCACTGGCACCTTACCGGTTATTCAAATGCCGTAGATGTTTTCAATGATGAAAAAAACACAATTTTAGACATTCCCAGTTTTCAGTGTTATCGGTGTGCACATACATTCCCAATCCATGTTGTTTAGGCAAATCCACGTTGCAGCCAGCAGACAATATCCACTGCTCCAAATGACCACCAGACGGTTGCACTCACGAGCGGGTGCTACCAAAGCAGGGGTGTATCCGTTGTAGAATACAAGCTTCCAAAGTCCTTTCCAAAATGCGGTAACGTAAGCCGCCAAGAAAGACGAAAGCACTCACGAGGGGGAGGTTTCCGGTGTTTTATTTGAAACCTTCAAGCACCAGCAAGATGCGTTTCGGCACTTAGCCTTTTGCTATTGCACCACATAACGCATCGCGGCCATTTTTAAATATGATACAAGCTGACAGCGTCATCAGTGTTACATTGACATAGACAATGGACTTGATGTTCAACAAAGTCCCGCCATCTTGGAACATGTAATTTACAATAAACATTCTAACCAAAATAAAGTTGATGTTTACCATTGTATTCATTTCATTACATCATTATATCTAACGATGGAACCAATGCCTATTAATTTTTGGATTAAGTAGCCCTGAAAGGGCTCGATGCTAATATATTTTGCAGCCGCAAAAATTCATCTCTTTCTTTTTCATCATTTCTTTGAGCAGCCTCTGCTTTGATAAATAGTACATTCTGCCAACCCACAACAATCTAGATCTATCTGCTAATTGTCCGCCTCTGGTATAGACTGGGCACCCCAGCACCTGGCTAGATTGCGTTTGGCCACCACCGCCGCCAATGCCGGCCAGCAATTAGTATATCTGGGCCATAAAATAATATGTTTAAAGCTGTATGTATAAATCATAGACTGTATATACACAATTAAACACACAGTAAAAAAAAACAGTATCATTGTAAAATATAAGAATTAATCAGACCAATTTATTAAATGGTAAAATGATTAACTGTACAAAAATCACAATTTATTAAACCTAAAATAAGCATTACAATAAATATAAACAAAACAATATTAAAATTAAAGATACAAATACATAATAATATATGCCCAGTTTCCCCAACAATAGGAATGGCAGATTTCAGAGGGGCTGGATTTAATATTCCCACTCCAATCTATGTAACAGTAGAGAAAGGTTTGGATTTCAGGGGGGTTAGATTTATTATTGCCTATCTAAACAACAGTAGATAAGGGGTTAGATTTACGATTCCTACTCCAATCTAAGCAACAGTAAAGAAACTGCAGAACGTCAAAGGAACTACATATAAAGAAATACAAATCTTAATCATTTAATGTAAATGTATTGCGACTTATATAGCGCACATATCACCCGAAGGCATCAAGGTGCTTGCCTTGGGAACCCGTCCTGGCTTTTTCCCTGTGAGATAACCCCTACCGGGCATCCCCAAGGTGAAAGCCAGGCATCCCGCAGCGGGTGGGCCGCCGTAGTGAAGATTAAGCAAGCTATTGCCTGCATGGGACCCCATGATTAGCATGTATGTATTGCGATTTATATAGCGCACGTATCACCCGAAGGCATCAAGGCGCTTGCTTAGGGAACCCGTCCTGGTATTCCCTTGTGAGACACCCAGCAGGGTATACGCAAGGTGAAAGCCAGGCATCCCAACGCAAGGGGCCATTGTGGAGATTAAGCAAGCTATTGCCCAAAGTCGGCGAGTGTGAACCTGTGAATCGAGTAGGCACCAGAGCAAGAATTGTCGAGTCCATGGACATTTTAGGACTCAAGACCCCGCCGAGCCGGGAATTGAACCCTGGTCCCGGGATGACCTCTACTTCCATGCTTATGTGGAGAAGTGTGGCTCACTGGTTAGAGGCCTCCTCTAACCAGTGAGCCACACTTCTCCACATAAGCACCGAGGCGAGAATTATCAAGTCCATGGACATTTTTGGGCTCAGGATCCTGCCGGGTCAGGAACTGAACCCTGGTCCCAGGCAAGACCTCTGCATCAGGGTCTGCCGCTCTAATCACTGAACCACACTCCTCCACTAAAAATATTTCAATATCCAATAAAAGAAAATAATTATGTCACCTGAAAAATATATTAGTTAATACAATTAAGAAATAAAAATCAAATAATAAAAAATGCTTCTATCATTCATCAGCCTAACTACAAAACAAATTAATAGTTTCTATAAGTAACAATAAAGTGGCAAAAAATAATTACGCAAACCACATTTCAAAAACTTATACTAATAAATTAAATAACAATTCCCATAAAAGAACTAGCATAATGAGTACAACAGTACTATTACACATAATTATTGTGAGAGGCTGGCTCGGTATATGATGTACACTGATCCAGGCATCCCTTGTGTTGATTTTAGTGTTCTTAGACAACCATAGAAAGCTCTATGTTTAGTTCTGAAGGAGTGTAAAGCAGCTTGTTTTACCAGAACAAAATTTAAAAGAACCCCACAGTGGATTTATAAAAATATGTATTGATTTTAAGACACTCACTAACACATACAGATAACTTCTATCCTGGGATATACACAATGCTTTTCAAAAGAAAATAGTAAGTACCACAGAATAAACAGTGGTCCCCAACGGGAGACCAAACCTTATACTAAAATAGTGGTACGCGTACCACTACTCGAGTCAAGACAATAGTCAGAGGACGTAGAAGTGCTGGGGACCCAAGTAACCACCCAAGGTGAGTGTCTAGGAGCCCCATGGAGGTTGTGTGCAGGGTAGAAACACAACTGTGTTCTCCGTACAAATCAATATATAGGTTGCTGTTGCAATTTTAAAGAACGAGGACCCTTTCAAGTGGACCCAGAAGAAATCCAGTGTAAGACAAGAGGTTGGAGAGCCACCCCACCCGTGGATACCTTAGCAACCAGGATACCTACATCAAGGAAGCCAGGTGCATAGGTGTGAATGTGTGAAGTGGTATCGGAAACCGTTGTCAAGCTCAATGGGAGACTTCAGAAAGATGCCACTGCTAGAGAAGATTAAAGTGTCCAGTAAAAACCAAAGGTAGATTCAAGATGTGAAGAACCTGCAAGCCGAGGGGACAGAGTCTATGCCACTCAGGAGTGACCAGGAGGCAGGGAAGACGATATCCATCTGATGTCGGGTGTTGCAGGAGAGCTGATGGTGACCTTGAAACTGCAGGTGTGTGGACCAGGCAATACTGTGCAAGACCAGGAGCTGTACACGACCTGTCCCCAGTTGAATGGTGAGAGTTGAGGGGTTGAGGTCCAGCGACAGCACCAACAAGCCTTGGCAACTGCAACCAATGAAGGAGTAGAAGAAGATGCAATGTCTGGACCAGCAAGGTCCAGGAGCCTCACCACAAGCAGGGGAGTCAGGACCAAACCAAAGCAATCAAGATGCTTACAGGGATTCAAATGTAACCTTCAACAGAACCCACAGTCTGGAGGGACTGGAGTCACAAGAGGACCTTGAGCAGTTACCAAAAAAGCAGGCCCAAGGTGCATGAAATGTATTATGGTCAAAGATTCTGGTCACTGGAGATGCTTGATGTTGTAGCTACTTGGAGCCAGAAGATTTTGGTGGAAGGAAGTCCACAAGCATTTGCAACTGCAAGTGGATGCAATGCACAGGGGTTCAGTTTGTGCGGGTCTAACAAGTGATACTGTTCTTAAGTTTGGTGAATGAACAGAGCAGACCTTGAAGGATGAGAAAAACTAACAGCTGTGTTGCTGAGCCTTTCAAAGTATGTAGGAGCCCAGGATCAGCAGACCGGTAAGCTTAGTTGTGGTGCCTCCAGATGCAGAGAAGTGATTCCTTCACTTCATGGGAGATTCCTTCAATTGTCTTGGATGTCCATAGGATCTGGACGGGTTCTTGTATAGAGCACAGGCATGGATGATGCTGCAGATAAGCAGGGGGATGAGATCAGGAGCAGCATGAGTCTCCCTGGTTGCAGCCTTGATGCCCAAAGCAAGGTCCAGTGAAGTACAGAGTGCCCAGGTAGTCAAAGTTGAGGTGGCGTCTGAATTGTATTGTGTCTCACAACGAATCTATGGACCCACCCACAGGTAACCCCGTAATTAATCTGAGGAAAGAGTTGGGACAATAAGATGTCTCTCCTTAAGAAGGGGCTGGAAAAAGGGGGAGGATACTCCCCTGTCCTTTGTCCAGTTTCGCACCAGAGCATGAGCCATGGGCTCTCTGAACTGGTCTAAGCTGGACAGTGCATGGAGGTAATCAAAAGTGCCCTGCCTGAAGACTATGTAGCACTGGCTAGCTCTTCCACCTTGACCCAATGCATTAAACCCTGTCTGGGATGTGGTTACAGCTCCCTGTGACAGGATACCTATTGTTTTGCCTTTCTCTGCTCGAGCTTGGCTCAGCAGCAGAAGAGCATAATCGTGTCTCTGGTTGACAGCAGCCATGTTGTTGCTGTCCAGGTCCAGAAGACTGGACTGGAGAGAGCTGAGGGTCTAACTGAGGGCCTTTTTTGAAAAGAAGAGAATGAACACACCGGGTTATGTGTACTATTACTTCATGAGTAACCTAGACATACATGTTTTAATAAATCATTTTCCACCCATTGATGTCTGATATGTGTTATTTATTTTTATATTTGATATTTGTTATTTTTTTCAACTTTCTATCTCTTTGTATTTCAACACATTTTTGTTGTTTTTTTAGGTACAAAAGATAATTTTTACATATAGTACATTGCAGTGATTTCACATTAAATAGTTCTTAAAATATCATAACAGATAGTAACTTAATCTTTAAACGCAGAAATTAATCCCTTCAATGCGTTTCGGCCGTTCGCCTTCCTCAGGAATTCTGCTTTGTTCTTTTATACATAAACAGTGGCTGAAATGGTGAAAAATCAAACTTTAGTATTCGATCTTATGCAGTGTTTTATTTAATCTTCATGTCTAGCTAGTTACTTCTGTCTTTTTATCTCTATCAGTGATTCTATCTGTCTAATACAATTGTGAATTCTCCCTAGTTGTAGGTAAGCCTTGCCTCGTTGGGTGCTGTGATATCCACATGTATATACATTTATTTACACACCTTGTACATTACGTTACTTCTATTTCATCTTTCTTGTACTATTATATACAGTATATACATGAATATCCAAATTATTCAGTGAAACCTGTACATTTTGACATACTGATATGGACTATTGTTTGCAGATGGGAGCTTTATAGATTTCAATCTGGCTCATTCTGAGGCGAGGGACCCTGGTAAATCAACTGGAAGATTTGCTCAACAAAAAGATGCAAACCTTTTTAATCCTGTGTTCTCCAAGTTCTATGGGATTGAATAACTGATGTTTTCTTTCTACACTCACAGATATTAGTATTTGTGTACCTTATTTAATGCAACGTAGATGTCTCCGTTGGGTATGCTTGTTAACTTGTAACAGTATGACAGCGGCCCAATTCTTCCGTTCTAAAAAGGGAGGGATTGTATCTGTTAGCCTATTTCTGTCCCATTAAGAAATTTCTATCTCTATCCTACTGATCAGATTACATTGGATGTTGTTTACCTGTGGAGATGCGTGACCGTCTAAGGGTCCTGATGCCGGCTTAATGGTATTGCAATATTTAGCGTTTAACGCTGCGATGCTTTAACCTGTGCAAAAACATTACATGTATAGCGTTTAGGCATAAGTTGAAATCATTACGGCTTTTGCTTCCTTCTGCTTTAAAGTAACGAAGTTTACCTGAAGTAAATCCTCGAGATCTTTCAGTGTCGTTTAAATAGCCGTTTCTGAGATCCTATGTCATATTACGGTCATCTGTGGATAGTCGGCTTAATGGTGTCGGGATATTTAGCGTATAGCGTTACGATGCTTTAACCTATGCAGAAACATTACATATATATCATTTAGATATAGGTTCAAATCGCTACGGCTTTTGCTTCCTTCTGTTTAAAAATAACGAAGTTTACCTGAGGTAAATCCTCGAGATCTTTCAGTGTCGTTTAAATAGCCGTTTCTGAAATCCTACGTCATATTACGGTCATCTGTGGATAGCCGCCTCCTTATCTTTAACTGTGTTTCTTGAAAAAAGAGAGAAGGTGTGTGCTCTAGATTATTTCTAAATTAGGTAGGTTGGCCTTACTGCCCTAATAGCGCATCTGACTATTTTCGTTTCTTTAACATACCTGTTTTCTTGACGGAAGAGCTTATGCGCGTGCCACTGGTCCTCTTGTGTGTAGTTCTTACGCTGGCTCAGTGGTGGGTGCATTTTAAATACAAAGTTTTCGGCACCAAGGCGCGTCATTCTCGTAACACCTCGCGATGTTTCAAGTGTGTTGTAAGCTCCGAGTCTTTTTTACTTATTTTGTGATTACGAAAAGTTCCGCCATCTTATCTTAGTTCTTTTTAAATAGATTCCACCTCTCAATAGTTGATAAGTTTAAAGTATGGCTCGTCTGTCTGACATAAAGAACCGTACTTCTGTTGTTTTAAGAATTATGTATACAACTTTAAGTAGCTTCTTTTTAATCCCTCACATTGCTGAAAATAACGGGAATGTTATTTGTGAATGGACATCTTTCGAAATAATTGAGACATTATTTTAGTGCCATAAGATTCGTGAGTGGCACTTCGCTCAGCCCAACATATTCCGAAATGAGACGCTGTTATTACTCTACGTGGAAATAATTATGATGGCAAGATGGGAATTGCTATCTGGGAAGCAAGATGCTGCCATCTGCAGGCAATTGTTGACATTTACAATGTTACATATGACATCAGGTACATATCTCCTGCAATTGTTGACATTTACAATGTTGCATGTGAAATCAGGTATACATCTCCTGCAAGCTACCTCTCCATTCATTATATGCCAGTTCTAGTTACAACATCTTTTCCTCTCCTTCAGTTGATTACATTTCTATTACAGTATAGCTTGTTCCCATGGAATTTCGGCGTTAAGCCCATTAATTGCTGTCCCCAAAAGATAAATCCAATACACTTCTCTCATTTTGCGTATTTTATCCTGTTCTTGTCCTGCTCTTGGGTGTACTCTTTCTAGGATGAACCATACTATATTGTCTGGTGTGTGGTTATGTTCAACATAGTGGTTCACCATCGGGGCAGCTAGTTTCTTAGTTCTTATCGCTGATCTGTGCTCCGTTAATCTGACATTGAGGGCTCTACCTGTTTGTCCTACGTAACCCTTGCCGCAGGGACAGACGATAAGGTAAATTACATTTGTGCTTCTGCAGTTGTTAAGGTCAGTCGGCTGTATTAATTGTTTATTGAAAGTAAAGCTTACCCCTTCTATAGCCGATTCACAGGATTTACAAGTGGAGCACTTGTAGTTGCCTACTACAGGCTCCAGGTTTGTTAGTGATTGTTGCTTAGAAGTTGTCTTGGTTGTCATTCTGGATCTCACTATGTGATCCTTGAGTGTTTTATTTCTTTTATATGCAAAGATGGGCTTGGACAGCTGGTCTTGTTTAGGGACATTGACATTGAGTATGTGCCAGTTGGCGCATACCGTCTGTCTGATTCTTTCATTGATACTCGAATGTTTTGTAACAAACATAAGCTGGGGAATGTTTTTGTCCTTTTTTGGTTGTAACAAGGATTGGCGATCGTAAAACCGAGCCCTTTTGAATGAGTCTCGTATAAGTTTCTTGGGGTACCCTCTGGTCAGGAATTTTTCTCTCATTGTTGTGGCTTTGATATCATAATCTTGTATGTTCGTACAGTTGCGCCGCAGCCTTAAAAATTCTCCAAATGGCACACTATTTTTTTGGATGGCTGGATGAAAACTATCATAGTGAAGAAGTGTATTCTTTGCGGTAGGTTTAACAAACAAGTCCACTATTAATGACCGATTTTGGTGTTTTATTACTACATCTAGGTAGTTTACTTGGTCTCTATTTGTGCAATGTGTAAATTTGATGTTACTATCACATGAGTCTATCCATTGTAAGTACTCCTCTAACGTGTCTTCATTATCTATCCAGATGAAAAACACGTCATCTATATATCTTGCCCAGTTACTTACAGACTCAAAAAATGGGGCAACTTCATTGAACACAAATTGAGCCTCGAAATGGGCCATGTAAATATTAGAAATCGTGGGGGCACACGAAGCCCCCATACTGACTCCTTGTTGCTGTTTATACAGCTTGCCATTGAATTCAAACACATTATCATTGAGGACAATGTTTAGGCATTCTAGGATGAATACGCTTGGGCACTGAATCGCATATGTTTGTATAAACCAATGTGTGGCATGTAAAGCTCCTGAGATTGGAATATTACTGTACAATGCTACAATGTCCATTGTAACTAGAATGTTAGCTGTATTACCGTAAGGTACATTCTCCACAAGATTTATGATTTGCCTTGTATCCTTAACATGTCCTGGGATGTTTGCTACATGTGGACATAAGATTGTGTCTATGTATTTGGCCAATGGTTCTGTTACTGAGCCTATGGTTGTTACAATTGGTCTTAAAGGTGGATCTTGTGTGTCTTTATGCACCTTAGGGATGCCGTAGATGCTTGCTAATCTAGGACTTTCCACATTTAGGTATTCACATTCTTTATCACATATTTCGCCATTTCTGAGTGCTTGGTTAGTCAGTTTTTTGATCTTACTTTTTGTCTGAGTTGTAGGGTCTTTAGTTATTAGGGCATAAAAGCGATGGTCGCTTAACATCTCTTCCATTTTGGATACGTATTGTACCGTTTCATAAACCACAATACCTCCCCCCTTATCACATGCTTTCACTGTGATACTTTGATTGTTTTTGATCATATTCATTGCTTCATATTGATTCTTTGTGAGGTTAAACTGTGGTTTTGGAGCATAGTTAGCGATGTTAGTGAATTTTTAATTCATAATCTGCTCAAAGATTGCTACCTGTGGTGGCACTTGTTCTAAGGTTGGCGTAAACACCGACTTGGGTTTCAGACCTGACAAGTTAACTGGCTCTACGTCTAGATCTCTATTTAGGAAAAAGAATTTCAATCTTATTTTTCTTAGAAACATCTGTAAGTCTCTAAGCAGATCGAACTTATTTAGTCCTGAGTGTGGAGCAAATGTAAGGCCTTTGGACAGTACTGTGATAGTATTCGGTGATAGCGTATGTGTTGTCAAATTAATGATGGGTAACTGATCTAGTTCCTCCAATAGCGGTTGTTCCTCGTTTCTAGGTATTGGTCGTATCCCATCTCTTGATGTACTGGGTATTGGTATTCCTGCTGTGGGGCACTCTGAAATGTTTGGTGGTATTGTGGTCTCCAGTTCGTACGCCTCGGTGGGCGTTGTCCTAAAAAAGGACGTCTACCTTGGTATCTGGAGTTTGGTCTGCCCCGTTGGTAGCCTCCATCATATGAGGCACCATCGCTGTCTGTGCCTGAGGACTCCGAGAACGTATTCACCCTTTTTCCATATCTATTCTGCCTATATCCCCAATTGTCTGCTCCATTGTCTTTGTTAGAGTAATAGTTATCCGATAAATAGGGATACACTGTTTCTTTTTTGAAGAATTTTATATCTTTCTGCAGTTTCTCTGTTTTTCTTTTTATATGATAGTCTGCATATGAATTTAGGTCTTTTTCTATGTCATCCAGTGTCTTTTTTACGTCTTCCACTATTCCGGATTTTTTGATCTTATCTTCTAGTTCTGCAATTTCCTTTGCCAATTCTTGTAACATTCCTTTGGATGTTTCCACTATTAACATCATGTAATCCCTGGAACACCGGTTCGAAATCATGGACCAGCGCTCCAGGAACTCCCTGATGTGTGTGAATAAGCCTGGAATGTTACGTACCCTAAGTCCCTGTGGTATAACTCCAGCTTTCAGGTATTGGAGCATAAAATGCCCATGCTGTTCGATGCGTTTTAACTTTTTTCTCAACCCCACTAGTGTGTTTACCTCCTTGTTTTTATCCTGACCTGTTGTTGAGGCTTCTCCAAAAGAGACTGAGCTCCCTACCATGTTTGCATATTGTTCGTCAGTGAATCCAAATGCTGGTAATTTGGCCATGTCTAAATATTTCTGTTCTTAGTACGTGTCAGATGAGGTTATAGAAAGTAGTTATTGTATAGTGCCAGTAGATAAAACACGCAACCCTGTCAAGAGGCCTACCCTCATCTCAGGGAATCACTAGATAATGTTAATTAGATCTGACAAATGCTTGTCATTTTGATATGAATTTATTGTGCCCCTCACGGACTTGCCGCGAGTCTATCTTTTTTGAAAAGACGGGGTCCCTGCCTTAATGGATAAACCCTAGCAAGGTATAGTATTTTTTTAAAAGAAGAGAATGAACACACCAAGTTATGTGTACTATTACTTCATGAGTAACCTAGACATACATGTTTTAATAAATAATTTTCCACCCATTGATGTCTGATATGTGTTATTTATTTTTATATTTGATATTTGTTATTTTTTTCAACTTTCTATCTCTTTGTATTTTTTTCTGTATATCAACACATTTTTGTTGTTTTTTTAGGTACAAAAGATAATTTTTACATATAGTACATTGCAGTGATTTCACATTAAATAGTTCTTAAAATATCATAACAGATAGTAACTTAATCTTTAAACGCAGAAATTAATCCCTTCAACGCATTTCGGCCGTTCGCCTTCCTCAGGAATTCTGCTTTGTTCTTTTATACATAAACAGTGGCTGAAATGGTGAAAAATCATACTTTAGTATTCGATCTTATGCAGTGTTTTATTTAATCTTCATGTCTAGCTAGTTACTTCTGTCTTTTTATCTCTATCAGTGATTCTATCTGTCTAATACAATTGTGAATTCTCCCTAGTTGTAGGTAAGCCTTGCCTCGTTGGGTGCCGTGATATCCACATGTATATACATTTATTTACACACCTTGTACATTACTTTACATCTATTTCATCTTTCTTGTACTATTATATACAGTATATACATCAATATCCAAATTATTCAGTGAAACCTGTACATTTTGACATACTGATATGGACTATTGCTTGCAGATGGGAGCTTTATAGATTTCAATCTGGCTCATTCTGAGGCGAGGGACCCTGGTAAATCAACGGGGAGATTTGCTCAACAAAAAGATGCAAACCTTTTTAATCCTGTGTATGGCTGAGATACCCGCCACCCCCTCTCAACACAATCCCCAAGGATGGGAAACCGGAAACAGTTCTGAAGTCTTTGGAAGACGGGAGGGAGTAACCCTCCCGGCCGTATTTATTAAAATATGAAACAAAATTAAAACATTAAATAAACAGTTTCATATTATGTACAATTTCATTACCACATTGCGATGTTTGGCTAACCTTAATATATTCTCTAATACAAAGGTTCTCCTAGCCGAACTAACATCCTACAAAACATTTACTTGAAATTTTGAAATTGTACATCCTAACGTTTAAGGGCCAACGGCAAGGTCGTAACCGGTGTCAAGATCACTAACCCATAAATATCGCCCTCACTTGTGAGGGGCGGCCCAGAGGCGTACCTCAAGTGCAATTACCAATTTCCCTTGACTTGACGGGGGCCCCAATAAAACTCGACGCCACTTAGAGGTCGTACAAGGACTCGTGTGAGGTATCTAGAAGGTAGCGTAGACCCCCCCCCAAACCCCACACAACTTACCACATCTGCCGTCGCAGACGTCCTGGCCCCGGGAAATTCCCCAGGAGGGGGCTGTAACCCCTCCTACCCAGGAAGGGGCCTTGACCGCCTTTCCTTTTCTTTCGGCGACCCATCCTTAGAAGGGACCGCCTCCCCGTTGAGGGGCCAATGGCCACCTCCCCCGAGCGCTCCCATCCGTGCTGGGTGACGCCCACTCATAGGGATCTTCCAATTAGTGCTCACCGATCATGACCTTACCGCCCGACCAAAATAAATACGACAATGTTAACTAAATGACTAAACTAAAAAGACCGTAGCAACTACACTTTTATTAAAAGCATGCTTACCAATGAACACTAAAGCAGAATTTCCTTATTTACGAAACTTAACACAAATTGACCATTCTTTATTACATACTCAAAATCATCACGATAATACCACAACCTGTAAACGAAAATCAGAGTTATCCATCAACTTTATTCAAAAACCACTTGCTGTCCTCAGGGGCTGGTGGGTGGGTCAAAATTGGCTCTTCGTTCCGTCTCGAGCTCACGTGCAGCGAGGAGGTGCAGCTTCAGAGCACAGGAACAAGAGGATGCCTTCGGATCTTGCTTCTCCTTTTATCCGTCTTCAGGGCGGGCGTAAACCCGCCCCTGCCTGCCCCTAGGGCATGGCCAGCCGCGTCAGTGTCTAGGCCAACCCACTCTAGGGCGGGAAAAGGCGCGCCCCGGCTACGCCGCTTCGGGCATACCAGCCGAGACGCGCCTCCCGCCCAAGATGGCTTCCCGGGGGGATCGTGGTACTCCGCCATATGTTCGGGGGGACCGAGTGGTCGCCCCTTTCCATATGGCTGAGATACCCGCCACCCCCTCTCAACACAATCCCCAAGGATGGGAAACCGGAAACAGTTCTGAAGTCTTTGGAAGACGGGAGGGAGTAACCCTCCCGGCCGTATTTATTAAAATATGAAACAAAATTAAAACATTAAATAAACAGTTTCATATTATGTACAATTTCATTACCACATTGCGATGTTTGGCTAACCTTAACATATTCTCTAATACAAAGGTTCTCCTAGCCGAACTAACATCCTACAAAACATTTACTTGAAATTTTGAAATTGTACATCCTAACGTTTAAGGGCCAACGGCAAGGTCGTAACCGGTGTCAAGATCCCTAACCCAGAAATATCGCCCTCACTTGTGAGGGGCGGCCCAGAGGCGTACCTCAAGTGCAATTACCAATTTCCCTTGACTTGACGGGGGCCCCAATAAAACTCGACGCCACTTAGAGGTCGTACGAGGACTCGTGTGAGGTATCTAGAAGGTAGCGTAGACCCCCCCCCCCAAACCCCACACAACTTACCACATCTGCCGTCGCAGACGTCCTGGCCCCGGGAAATTCCCCAGGAGGGGGCTGTAACCCCTCCTACCCAGGAAGGGGCCTTGACCGCCTTTCCTTTTCTTTCGGCGACCCATCCTTAGAAGGGACCGCCTCCCCGTTGAGGGGCCAATGGCCACCTCCCCCGAGCGCTCCCATCCGTGCTGGGTGACGCCCACTCATAGGGATCTTCCAATTAGTGCTCACCGATCATGACCTTACCGCCACAGGCCGGATAGTTGACCGGCTATCCGGACCCCCCACAACACTCCTACCTAAAGGTCATGGTGTAACGTTTTTAGCCATGCTAAGAAGTCTCCTATGAGTAACTCATTCCCCACCCGAGACAAATGTACTCCATCCCCCACATACATACTGTCCTCATTAATACACCCATGCGGAATAGAATGCAGTGTCTTGGAACGGAACAACCTACTCACTTTATTATTAAGCTTTCTAACAGAATGATTTAAAGCAGGAACCGAAATAGCCCCCCGCCACACTTTTCGTGGGATCATATGGGACCATGCAATTGTGCACCCTGGAACTCTCCTCGCTAACCAACTTACCGTGGAAAGCATCGCCTCAAGGAGAAGTCGTCTACCAGTGGTGACCAAATCATTACCCCCAAGATGTACTATGACTACAGACGGCGGTGACCTCGTCCGCCCTAGCAAACCCTCAAAATATGATTGAAACTGGTCAATACAGAGACCGCCTCTTCCGTAGAAGGACACACTGTACCCGTATTCCCCAGCTACGTGAATCATATCACCTGCCTTGAATACGTCTGCGGCACGTCTCACGTATGAGTGGCCCACGACCCACACCTCCTTTTTCACAGCCGGTGATGTCTGACCGCTGGCCCGGTGTTGGGTCGACTGCAAAGTCCGCCCCGCCTCGTAGGCTTGCGCAACTGAAAACCAAACAAAACAAGAAGCGTGAGTACATTGTTACAGCTTCACAACATGTGCAAACGCACATACCTTTTATAACAATTGGAGGACCAACGCCCCACCCGTTTAACTTGTTCCACATCCAGACCCCTGGCTGTAGCTTCTGTAGCAGCCCCTATCCGAAAGGAATCGGTCCCAAACTCGCCCGGGTTCAAGCCCGCAGCGGCAATCGACATCGCAAGCACCCGCTGAAACTGAAACTTTGTCAGTGGGGTGGCGTCAGCGTGTCTCAACAAGGTCCCCCCCCATGATGCCACCCTTCGTGTTAAATATTCTTCTAGACACCTTACCGGGCACATGGAGGACCCGGGAATCCTGCGTATGATTACGCAGTCACCCATCCCACTTTGATCGGTTTTGGACCTGACAAACGAGACCGTCATCGTCTCCCCTCTGATCTGGACGTGCTCCAAGCACAATCCTCCTGTCACATCCTGCTTGTTCCTCGCCACTAGTTCGCTTACCCGCATAGCCCCATGGAATGCCAGCGTAAAAGCGGCTCGGAATAACACCGTCTCAAACTGAGATGAACACGTAGCAGGGAGTCTGGATAGCAACTGGGCCAGCCTATCTAAACCTATCGGGCGCCTTTCATCTACTCTGCGACCCTCAAGGCGTTGCCACCCTCGTAGCGCTTTCTGTACAACGAAAGACGCTGTCGGGTCAAAGATCCCGTGGGCCCTAGCAACAAAGGAAATGGCAGCCCGATGCCTCTGAGCCGTGGCCACCGATTTCCCGACCCGATGTAAGGACATCAGAAAATTCACCACCCACTCTTCCTGGCCCCAAAGCTCCTCCCTATCAGTCCCCAAAAAGGCCAAATAGGACCGGAACGCCCCTTCATATGCCTTCCTCGTCCTGGGTGCTAAACTCTCTCCCACGAGGTTACGAAGTTCGGGGCACCGAGAGACCAGAGAGCTTCGGGAAAGGGTGCCGGCTCCGGGTCCGCTGTGGGAAGAAAACCCCAGAAAGCCTGCATACGAAAACGAGACAGTGCATCAGCTGCCTGGTTCATTACCCCTGGGACATGTCTTGCTTTGAATAACACATTCAATTGCATACACAGTAAAACAATTTCTTTGAGTAGTCTCAAAATCCACTTGCATCGTGCTGCCTGGCTATTGATACACTCGACCACGGTCATATTGTCAGACCAGAATACCACAGAGTGATCCATGAACCCTTCGGGCCAAGTTCTCAGGGCTACTAAAATGGGGAAAAGTTCCAGGAAAGCAATGTTACTTGTCAGCCCACTGTCATGCCACCATGTCGGCCACTTTTGTGCAGACCATCTTGTGCCGAAGATGGCACCAAAACCTATACTCCCTGCCGAATCCGTCCACAGCCCCAGCTCATCAGAGGACACGGCTGGTTTATTCCAGACGACTCGACCAATGAAATCCGCCAGGAATGCCAACCAAATGCGCATGTCCTGGCGGACCTCAGCCGAGAGCCTCGTGCGATGATGGCCCTCCTTCAGGCCGACCATGGCTTGAGCAATCGAACGAGAAAAGGGGCGGGCCATTGGTATAACCCTCAGGGCAAAATTCAACTGGCCAACTAGCTGCTGTAACTGATGCAGCTTAACCTTGGATACATTTATACATATTTTCAGAGATGTCCTGAACTTTGACACTTTTTCGGCAGGTAAACGAAAACACCCTTCCTCGGAATCCAACTCGATCCCCAGAAACTCGAGGCAAGTGGAAGGCCCCACAGTCTTACCTGGTGCCAATGGCACGCCAAACTGATTCATCAAAACACAAAATTGAGCCAAAGCCTGCCCACATTCCGGATCCCCGGCTGCCCCAAGGAACAAAAAATCATCAAGGTAATGCATCACATTTCGGAAACCCGTCTTCCTTGTGAAGACCCATTGTAGAAAAGTACTGAATTTTTCGAAATAGGCACAAGATATAGAGCATCCCATCGGCATACACCTATCCATGTAATAATGACCCTGAAACATGAAACCTAGGAGACGCTGATCGACTGGATGTACCGGGAGCAACCGGAACGCTGACTCGATATCAGATTTTGCCATCAGCGCCCCGGGCCCCAGGCGATTCAAAATGGCTACGGCCTCATCGAAGGATGCGTACCGCACCGAACACACTTCCGGGTCTATCGCTTCGTTTACGGAAAGACCACGTGGGGCTGATAAATTGTGTATCAGCCGAAACTCACCCGGGTCCTTCTTTGGGACCACACCTAAGGGGGAACAAACAAAGTTAGGAACCGGTGGTACACTAAACGGACCGGCGACTCGACCTCGAGTCACCTCTTTCCTGATCTTATCCTGTACCACGGTCGTATGCTGGAAGACCGATAGCTGATTTTTACATTTCGCTGCACCTTGAAAGTCCCCCACTGGGATGCGGAAACCATAAGAAAACCCGTTCCGCAACACCCCAGCAGAAGTACGATCCGGGTATTCACTGAGCCAAGGAATCATCGCCAAGGTATCAATCGGGGTAGGTAAAGGCGCCCCTCGGACTATATTAGACCTGTTTGGCGCCTCCTCTACCCCCGTTATCGCCCGTTTTGGCTCTGCACGTGGACTCAGGATGGGATGATTGCCCACACCCACTACATTCGTGCCTAAATTTGCACGATCCCTGGGGCCTGGTACATTTACCCCTGTTGAAGTTCCAACAAACCCCCCTTTTTCCTGTATTTCCGGCAGGTCTCGAGTAATTGTCGGTACCTGTACCTGATCGAAAGGGCGTCCCCGCATACTGGCGGTAGGATTCGCCAACGTTACTTCCCACCAATGGCACTTTCAACATACCAGTCTCCTTCATTTTATCCCAAGACACAGAATCATAACAATCCCAAGTTAAGCTTTTATCATGTTCTTTAGCCTTTCTAAACAGATTATCATAGCAGAACCAATGGTTACCCTCATGTGACACCGAGTACCCCATGATTCGAGACTGATAAATCGGCAATTCGTGCAGCAGATCGGGCCTTCGTTCCCCCAAGATCGATGTAAAGACCCCCCACGCTTTGCCCCAATTGCCAATATTTTCGTTCACCTTAAAGGAGGCCATTTTTGCGCGCCAAACACTCGGATGCATGAGATCCTTCTGGCCCTTAACATGCTCCATTTCATAGTGATCAGTAAGCAACGAGAAAATGTTTACATATTCTCCCGCCCATATCTTCTCCTTAATAGCCAAGGGAACATGCTGACCCACCCTTTCCCTACGAGAAGGTGCTGACTCATCCCTTGCAATCGGCAATGGCCGCTTACCTGAACCGGACGGCGTCTCTGCGACCGAACCTGTCCCCTGTGGCTTCTCTACTACCGCAGCCGGTGTGGATACCTTCGCTGCTTCCCGTGACTCACGCAATTGCTTCATCAGCACCTGCGCGTCGACAGCCGTGGCGCCCTCACTATCTTTACCCAACCACGCTGCTAGTTGTGCTGCCAGCTCAGGCGGCATATCGTCCCCGGACACGGGGGTGACCACAACGGGAATCGGATTCCCTCCCTCCGGCACGGGGGTGGGTGTCTCCAGCGGGGCACTAGGGCCCGGGATGTCTTCCACAGCTCTCCCTCTCCTGGGCCTCTTGTTTTTCCCTCCCGGGGCTGCTCCCGCCAAAGGACGTTTCGGTCCCCCTTCCTCGTTTTCATCCATTCGCTTCTTTAACTCAGTCATCTCTTTCATAAGAACGCGCAGCATCTGGTCAGTAGTCATGCGCTTTCCCGCCTTCTTCGGCATTCTCCAACAGAGTATCTGGAAAACAAACAAGAAAGATTACAACGCTCAAAATTGGCTCTTCGTTCCGTCTCGAGCTCACGTGCAGCGAGGAGGTGCAGCTTCAGAGCACAGGAACAAGAGGATGCCTTCGGATCTTGCTTCTCCTTTTATCCGTCTTCAGGGCGGGCGTAAACCCGCCCCTGCCTGCCCCTAGGGCGTGGCCAGCCGCGTCAGTGTCTAGGCCAACCCACTCTAGGGCGGGAAAAGGCGCGCCCCGGCTACGCCGCTTCGGGCATACCAGCCGAGACGCGCCTCCCGCCCAAGATGGCTTCCCGGGGGGATCGTGGTACTCCGCCATACGTTCGGGGGGACCGAGTGGTCGCCCCTTTCCATTCTCCAAGTTCTATGGGATTGAATAACTGATGTTTTCTTTCTACACTCACAGATATTAGTATTTGTGTACCTTATTTAATGCAACGTAGATGTCTCCGTTGGGTATGCTTGTTAACTTGTAACAGTATGACAGCGGCCCAATTCTTCCGTTCTAAAAAGGGAGGGATTGTATCTGTTAGCATATTTCTGTTCCGTTAAGAAATTTCTATCTCTATCCTACTGATCAGGTTACATTGGATGTTGTTTACCTGTGGAGATGCGTGACCGTCTAAGGGTCCTGATGCCGGATGCCTGATGCCGGATGCCTGATGCTAATATTTACATGGCCCATTTCGAAGCTCAATTTGTGTTCAATGAAGTTGCCCCATTTTTTGAGTCTGTAAGTAACTGGGCAAGATATATAGATGACGTGTTTTCATCTGGATAGATAATGAAGACACTTTAGAGGAGTACTTACAATGGATAGACTCATGTGATAGTAACATCAAATTTACACATTGCACAAATAGAGACCAAGTAAACTACCTAGATGTAGTAATAAAACACCAAAATCGGTCATTAATAGTGGACTTGTTTGTTAAACCTACCGCAAAGAATACACTTCTTCACTATGATAGTTTTCATCCAGCCATCCAAAAAAATAGTGTGCCATTTGGAGAATTTTTAAGGCTGCGGGGCAACTGTACGAACATACAAGATTATGATATCAAAGCCACAACAATGAGAGAAAAATTCCTGACCAGAGGGTACCCCAAGAAACTTATACGAGACTCATTCAAAAGGGCTCGGTTTTACGATCGCCAATCCTTGTTACAACCAAAAAAGGACAAAAACATTCCCCAGCTTATGTTTGTTACAAAACATTCGAGTATCAATGAAAGAATCAGACAGACTGTATGCGCCAACTGGCACATACTCAATGTCAATGTCCCTAAACAAGACCAGCTGTCCAAGCCCATCTTTGCATATAAAAGAAATAAAACACTCAAGGATCACATAGTGAGATCCAGAATGACAACCAAGACAACTTCTAAGCAACAATCACTAACAAACTTGGAGCCTGTAGTAGGCAACTACAAGTGCTCCACTTGTAAATCCTGTGAATAGGCTATAGAAGGGGTAAGCTTTACTTTCAATAAACAATTAATACAGCCGACTGACCTTAACAACTGCAGAAGCACAAATGTAATTTACCTTATTGTCTGTCCCTGCGGCAAGGGTTACGTAGGACAAACAGGTAGAGCCCTCAATGTCAGATTAACAGAGCACAGATCAGCGATAAGAACTAAGAAACTAGCTGCCCCGATGGTGAACCACTATGTTGAACATAACCACACACCAGACAATATAGTATGGTTCATCCTAGAAAGAGTACACCCAAGAGCAGGACAAGAACAGGATAAAATACGCAAAATGAGAGAAGTGTATTGGATTTATCTTTTGGGGACAGCAATTAATGGGCTTAACGCCGAAATTCCATGGGAACAAGCTAGACTGTAATAGAAATGTAATCAACTGAAGGAGAGGAAAAGATGTTGTAACTAGAACTGGCATATAATTAATGGAGAGGTAGCTTGCAGGAGATGTATACCTGATTTCACAAGCAACATTGTAAATGTCAACAATTGCAGGAGATATGTACCTGATGTCATATGTAACATTGTAAATGTCAACAATTGCCTGCAGATGGCAGCATCTTGCTTCCCAGATAGCAATTCCCATCTTGCCATCATAATCATTTCCACGTAGAGTAATAACAGCGTCTCATTTCGGAATATGTTGGGCTGAGCGAAGGACCACTCACGAATCTTATGGCACTAAAATAATGTCTCAATTATTTCGAAAGCTGTCCATTCACAAATAACATTCCCGTTATTTTCAGCAATGTGAGGGATAAAAAAGAAGCTACTTAAAGTTGTATACATAATTCTTAAAACAACAGAAGTACGGTTCTTTATGTCAGACAGACGAGCCATACTTTAAACTTATCAACTATTGAGAGGTGGAATCTATTTTAAAAGAACTAACATAAGATGGCGGAACTTTTCGTAATCACAAAATAAGTAAAAAAGACTCAGAGCTTACAACACACTTGAAACATCGCGAGGTGTTACGAGAATGACGCGCCTTGGCGCCGAAAACTTCGTATTTAAAATGCACCCACCACTGAGCCAGCGTAAGAACTACACACAAGAGGACCAGTGGCACGCGCATAAGCTCTTCCGTCAAGAAAACAGGTATGTTAAAGAAACGAAAATAGTCAGACGCGTTATTAGGGCAGTAAGGCCAACCTACCTAATTTAGAAATAATCTAGAACACACACCTTCTCTCTTTTTTCAAGAAACACAGTTAAAGATAAGGAGGCGGCTATCCACAGATGACCGTAACATGACGTAGGATTTCAGAAACGGCTATTTAAACAACACTGAAAGATCTCGAGGATTTACCTCAGGTAAACTTCGTTATTTTTAAACAGAAGGAAGCAAAAGCCGTAGCGATTTGAACCTATATCTAAACGATATATATGTAATGTTTCTGCATAGGTTAAAGCATCGTAACGCTATACGCTAAATATCCCGACACCATTAAGCCGACTATCCACAGATGACCGTAATATGACATAGGATCTCAGAAACGGCTATTTAAACGACACTGAAAGATCTCAAGGATTTACTTCAGGTTAACTTTGTTACTTTAAAGCAGAAGGAAGCAAAAGCCGTAATGATTTCAACTTATGCCTAAACGATATACATGTAATGTTTTTGCACAGGTTAAAGCATCGCAGAGTTAAACGCAAAATATTGCAATACCATTAAGCCGGCATCAGGACCCTTAGACGGTCATGCATCTCCACAGGTAAACAACATCCAATGTAATCTGATCAGTAGGATAGAGATAGAAATTTCTTAACGGAACAGAAATAGGCTAACAGATACAATCCCTCCCTTTTTAGAACGGAAGAATTGGGCCGCTGTCATACTGTTACAAGTTAACAAGCATACCCAACGGAGACATCTACGTTGCATTAAATAAGGTAAACAAATACTAATATCTGTGAGTGTAGCAAGAAAACATCAGTTATTCAATCCCATAGAACTTGGAGAACACAGGATTAAAAAGGTTTGCATCTTTTTGTTGAGCAAATCTCCCCGTTGATTTACCAGGGTCCCTCGCCTCAGAATGAGCCAGATTGAAATCTATAAAGCTCCCATCTGCAAGCAATAGTCCATATCAGTATGTCAAAATGTACAGGTTTCACTGAATAATTTGGATATTGATGTATATACTGTATATAATAGTACAAGAAAGATGAAATAGATGTAAAGTAATGTACAAGGTGTGTAAATAAATGTATATACATGTGGATATCACAGCACCCAACAAGGCAAGGCTTACCTACAACTAGGGAGAATTCACAATTGTATTAGACAGATAGAATCACTGATAGAGATAAAAAGACAGAAGTAACTAGCTAGACATGAAGATTAAATAAAACACTGCATAAGATCGAATACTAAAGTATGATTTTTCACCATTTCAGCCACTGTTTATGTATAAAAGAACAAAGCAGAATTCCTGAGGAAGGCGAACGGCCGAAACGCGTTGAAGGGATTAATTTCTGCGTTTAAAGATTAAGTTACTATCTGTTATGATATTTTAAGAACTATTTAATGTGAAATCACTGCAATGTACTATATGTAAAAATTATCTTTTGTACCTAAAAAAACAACAAAAATGTGTTGATATACAGAAAAAAATACAAAGAGATAGAAAGTTGAAAAAAATAACAAATATCAAATATAAAAATAAATAACACATATCAGACATCAATGGGTGGAAAATGATTTATTAAAACATGTATGTCTAGGTTACTCATGAAGTAATAGTACACATAACCCGGTGTGTTCATTCTCTTCTTTTCAAAAAATACTATACCTTGCTAGGGTTTATCCATTAAGGCAGGGACCCCGTCTTTTCAAAAAAGACTAACTGAGGGCCTTTACAGTGCTTGAAATCATAACTCCCACATCATTTATGGTGTGGGGGTATGATTCAAACATATTTTAAACCAAACACAACAGGGCTCGTTACAGCCAGTTTCAAGATGGTCAGCACGTAATGACACAGTGCCTATCTAAATGTGATTGGCTGTCTCACTTACGACCCGGGATAATGGAATCCAAAGGGTGTAGGGATGTCCTGCTCATACAGTTGCACCCTCACACTCAGAACCAAGCACCCTGCCTTCAGGATTAAAAAGGCCTGCTGTAGGGATGAGTTATAGGTTTGAATTGCAGTGACCCTAGATATAGGGAAACTATATTTCACAAGTGGTGCTGGATCCAGCGTATACAGGCTGCAATGGCAGGCCTGTAGAGCTAGTTTGAATGATCTCCCATGGATGACATAATGCATGCTTCAGCCTATGGGGGACCTATGTACTGGGTACCATAGTACTATATAGTAGGGACTGAAAAGGGTACCCCAGTATCCAATCTGGGATGTATCAGCTCTTTGTGGGCTGCGTTAGGTGAATGAAAGGCAAGCCTGTGCACAAGCAGACACTCTCCAGGTGGATACTCTTGTGCATCAAGATCTGCTACGGGTTGGCCAAGAAGGAACGCCTGAAGGTATCAGAGCTCATTCCACCAAAGCAAAATCTTCTACTGCTCTGTTTAGAGGTATTCATGTTGTTGATATCTGTAAGCCAGCAACTTGGGCCTCCCTCCATACCTTTGTGAAGCATTACTGCTTGGATTCTGAGGATAGGAGAGATGGCCATTTTGCACGCTCTGTGCTTCAAGATTTTTTGGTATAGGTTGGTGGGCACCCTCTTTTAGGAGTGGGGCTGCTGTGGGATTCTATTCAAAAGGTGAGGACTCCACGGGCAGATGTATCCATCAGAAGAACAAGTTACTTACCTTTGGTAATGCTTTGTCTGCTGGATACAGTATCTGCTTGTGGATTCTTCACTGACCCACCCGCCTCCCCGTTATTCACCTTCGTTTACCAAAGGTTTTATGTTTTAGAGGGTGGCAGTGATGTACCAGAGGATGGCATGGGTGAATCAGAGGGTGGCAGTGGTGAAACAGAGGGTGCTGTGAACCTGTGATGATGAACCAGACGTAGAACCAACTAAGTCGCGACCGTTGCGAGCCGACAAGTAAGTTCACAATTGCGAACTGGTACAAAACCCTCGCGAACTGGCAGAAACCCTTGCGAACACAAAAAAAATCCGCAAATTTGCGAATTTGCGTATTTTCGAACTCGCAATCTGCAAAATCCGCAAATTCTCACGAATTTGCGGGGTAATGGGTGCTACTTGAATGCAAACCTTTATTCCCCTTTTATCTCTCTGTTATCCTTCTCACTCCAAATAGCGGACTAATATCAACCTCAAATTACTTTCATATTTCACCGTACTAATTCAGCACTAATCCTTCATGGGTTTCCGGAGTAGAGTGCTTCACACCCCATCAGGGGTAACAAGCGCTATATGAATACACACCTTATTTTCCTTTCCTCTTCTATCCTTCTGCTATTTTTCTGAATCCAAATAACTGACTAACTTATCCAACACTTAAAATTTACTTGCATGTTTCAGAAAACTCATTTTACACTAATCCTTTATGGGTCCCGGAGTAGCATGCTACTGTCCGAAAAAGTGCTTCGACACCTCGTCAGGATTAGTAAGCACAATATAAATGCAATTACAATACAATACAGTACAATATCTAACTACTTGCCATAACAATGTAGGGGAGATAGCAGAGAGACTGAGGTCCTGATTAGCAGATTGCAAGTCAGGCTAGTCATAAACAGCATTACATCAAGCAAAAAGTGGGGAAAACCATAGAAGCAGATCTTACTTTCCTACACTCAATTACTCAATTACATACAAATAACAATTAATTCAAAACATATTAAAATGTAACATCTTCTCTTCCTATGCTCTTAAAACAAAATAACATATAATGAAATCATTACCAATAAACATAGAAAATAAAATACACAAACAAAATGACATCCCTTATTTGGTCAGCACTGGGATTGATTATCAAAACCAACATAACACAGGCAATAGCACAGGTAAAGGATGGGAATCACTGACAGAAGTAATACAAATCACTGACAATTAAAAGAAAACGGTTAAAACACTATTGAAAGGTGAGATTATTGCCAAATGCCTCTTGCATGGAAGAATTCTGAAAAAATAAAATCAGAAGGGACAATTTCAGTAAAGGGGACAGTCACATAAGAGGGTTAGGTGAGCCTCAATGGGCCATCTTCTGGCACGATGGGGGGAGGGCAGAGCTGAGCACAGCCCCACATGCAACTGAATAACCTGTGCTCTGCCTTCACAAAAATGGCCTAACAAACCAACATTGCCACTGCAGCAGGGAGTGAAAGGAATGCTCATGATGGAGTTCGCAAGTTAGCAGGGGACCATGTCCTCTGTCACTAATCCCTATTCATCCTGCCCATTCACCTGGCCAAAGGAACCACTCTGTTTTCCTGCTGAGGCTGGACATTGCTCGTTTCCTGGGATTGTAGTGAAAGTGACAGTCTGGCTGGGAGGGGAGGGACATCCTGACAGGTGCCACAGGAGAGTGGCACATTAACCCTGAAGTGAGGATGCTTTTCAAAGGAGGACGCCTAGAGTTGAGGTGGCAGCCCGGCTAGAGTGAGTGCTTGGGGTTGGGGCTTGCTTGGGCCCTGTATTTGGAAAAGGGTTTCTGCTGCCTGCCTAGCTGGTTTGTGTCGGAAACAAAGGCTTGGTACCTGTAACTACCTGGTCTGGACTACTCTAACTGGCTAAACAAAACATTGACCAGATAGTTTATTTTATCAAACTTACACATCACCTAACAAGCAAATCCTAAGTGAGCACAATTTTCATGTAATCATTTTTACTTTTTTGCATATGTTCATTTTATAATATTTCATCATATCCAAAAATCAGCAACTCAGCTATAACAGTTTTACAATACATAGACTTTCAAAATCCGACAATATAATACACACAATAAATGATTCACATCTATATCAAACATAGACACCATATAAACAACGTAGAATGCCTCCAACTATTTAATTTAGAGGGCACCAGTCCTTCTGTGATGTATAAATAAACAAGCGGACAACAAATAGTTCTGGAAAGGGCCTGCTCGTTTTCTGTGCTGAAGATTATGAATGTAAAAGGGTCGAGTTCCATACATCCTATTGATCATTCCCTGTAGCGCCCATTATTATTCTCTATTATGGAAAAACATGGCAACAGTGGGACTGGCACTGAAAGGCTGTATGAAAGGCCCATCATAATCCTTACTGAAGTGCCTGAGCAGTCATCACCCTGTTGTAGGGTATTACATTCTGATCAATGGTCGAACGGGCTCCTTGAGCCCATTGAAAATGTTGATTAGTCTCTCACCTGCTGCCTCATCATAATGCGCCATTTGGACTGCGGCACCAGATGTCAGTCAGACCACAAACGAGGACCTGCCATTTGCAATCCAACCAACAACATAAAATAGTGTGTGCTTACAGTGAACAATTTAACAAACACTGTGTTTTGCTGTGTACAGAGATAGATGATTAAACTTTGCTTTTCAATTAGTTTGAAAATGTGTTTTCAATTTTAACCGTAGTTGTTGAGTAATCTGAATAAGAAGTATTTGATGGCTTATTGTAAGGATCATGCTCCAAAAGACAATGGCCTGTTCCTTGGTAGAACTCTTGGCCCAGGATTGCAGGAGTGTTGACAATGACAAGGCATTTAACAGGGATTAGTAATCAAGAAGGAGGTCATTAACAGTTGACCGAACAAAGACCCCTCTTAGCTCTTCTTCTTTTACCTTGCTGATACCAAATGGGGTTGATAGAAACTGCATCCATTATTTTCCAAACCATTCTAGACTTTCCAGCTTTAACCCCAGCTAAAGCCAAACATAATTTGGCCCCTGACAAAGGGAAAGGCAACTCATCTGAAGGCTAGGGAAATGCCTGATGAATAAAGGAGTTAGCGATTTTGGGTTTAGGGAATTTATCCAGTCAGTCAAAGAGGAAGTGCTGAAAGTGGAGGTGCAACTAGTGGGAGATAAGAGAAAGGGTGGGTGGATGCAATACTTTAGCCACTGACTAGTGCACTGACTTGATCAACAGCACCTTTTCAAACAATTCCTAAACTTGGGTAATCAAAATATGAAGAAAAAAGATTACAGTGAAAAACAGTTACTCAACACTCCTACTTGTACCCAGAGGTTAGAACTGTTCTCCTAAGGTCAGGCAGTTGACCTCCTGTTTGCCTGCTCTAGGGATATAAAAAAGCAGAGGAGCTCCTGACTACAACAAGGTCCAGTTGACCTCTGAGGACCAGACATTGTAGAACACTGTAGGAGTACTGGCTGGAAAAAGGGATGAGGGTTGCAGGAGTAACAAGGAGAGCATTACCTGCCAGTTATTGGGAAGTGAGACCTTTTAATATTATCTTTCTCTGGAGGAACAGGACAAGGCACTGGAACGGGCATTCTTAGCGGACAAGCAGGCTAAATGTATTCCTGAGTTTTGTCTTGTTGAAATCAGGTTCAGCTGGATCTTGCATCAAATATATTAGCCCTCATCGAGCCATATCTGGATACAGCTTCCAAAGTATACATATGCTAGCCTTGCCCTAGCCTTGCCCTGCTGGTGGATCTTGAGAACCAATAAAATAACTAAGGGACTCATTTAGGGTTTGACAGATTAGGGGTATTGCAATAAACTAAAAGGCCCCAAGACATGCTATACTTGCAGTTCACCACTCTCTTTAGAGTTGGGGTACCTCTGGTTTACCTTTGGTAGAGCTGTTACTGGCTTCTCGAACGGCAAGGTCCTTCTCCACTAGTACTGGTAGGTTGCAGTGTCTATAGTCCCACTCTGCTGCGTATGACTCCAATCACTCATTTTCCCTGCCCATGTCTACCATGTAATACAGGGCAAACCTACACTGGGAGAAGTGTAAATGGCTTTCATGTGCAGAGAAGAAGTTTCTTGTCAATTGAGACCATTTACATTTTGCTTAGTTAAACAAATCTCTGCCTTGGCAGCTACTTTTCTGAAACCAAAATAGTTTGCAGAGCAGATTCCTTAAAGGTGCTGCCTGCCCATCAAACTTCCCCTCAGAGATCCCCACTAGGCAGATGGGATCTTTCTATTTATGGCTGGTG
The DNA here is from genome assembly GCF_964263255.1 of Lissotriton vulgaris. NCBI lineage: Eukaryota > Metazoa > Chordata > Amphibia > Caudata > Salamandridae > Lissotriton > Lissotriton vulgaris. The sequence continues at coordinate 226,523,711 of NC_141686.1, read as the reverse complement.
GCCCTACACCAGAAGAGCAAACAAAACCCATCTACTGACCTTGTTGGAAGGTATAAAACCTTGCAACTGGTCAAGGCAGAAAATGTATCCCTGTGGCAAAGCATCATCAGCGCCTATAAAATTCAGTTTGGTCCTGGTCAGAGCGTTTGACACCAAAACCAGCAGATTCAGTGACAGCTCAATAATGATGAATCCAACTTCGAGGGGCCCTCCTCACTTCATTTTCAGTCCTGCTGCACTATTATACTATTACATTCCAAAAATCGAAAATGTCTTGAGGTAACAGCTCTGAATGAGGTAACCCAGCTGGTGTACATGGCATCTACTCCATCATGGTCAGCCTGGTCACTGGCACATTGTATTTTCTTGTTGTTCTTTGCTTTAAAGCTCTAGCTCTCCTTATATCATATTGATTGCTTGTGTATCTTTTTGCTCTTACAACTTGTGAGAATTAGGGTTGTTGGTTGAGTGGAGTGGATATCCTGCTTAGGCAACAGCCACAATCCATATCAGGGTGAACCACTCTCACTAAAGTATCCTCTAAGCATGAGCGCAAAATCCGTTCCGCTCGCGGATTTTGCGAATTTTCGGTAAATTCGCGATCCGCGAACTCCCGCGAATTTACCACGAATTCGCAAATCCGCGAGCGGCGGATTCCGGGGGCAAAAGTTGAAGCCTGGCTGGCCTGTCAACTTGTAACTATTTTAGGATGGTGCCGGCAAGCTGCCAGCGCCATCCTAAAATAGTTACTAAGTTAGCTTCAACAGGAAGCTCTAATAGATAAAATAAAGCAGGTGCTCGCACCTGCTTTATTTTATCTATTAGAGCTTCCTTTTGAAGCTAATTTAGTAAGTATTTTAGGATGGCGCTGGCAGCTTGCCGGCGCCATCCTAAAATAGTTACAACATGCCCTAATCGTGAGCATCGTCGAGGCAAATCAGCTGTGATGCTGGATAGAGGCTTTTGCATCCTTGACTTTCACAAGCGCAATACCCGTGCTGTTTCTGTGACCAGGAGCTTATTTCTCTTCATCTGCTGAACTGATCTTTCTCTGACCTTTTATACACATTACACACAAGAAGCATGTGAACTCGCATGGTAGCCCTGCCAGTTTGGCCCCGCCCACACACTCGCGGTTTGCACCGTCTTCCCGCCATTCACCCACTATGATGGACAGCTCACTCAAGGGACCACTGCGCCCGTCGGGGCGATTGCATAGTAACACACACATGGTCGCTCGAACTAGTTGATGCTCAAATTCAGTGACTCATTCATTAGCCCAAAAACAATCGTGAGCGTCGTCGAGGCTGGACAGGTGTGCCTTCTTCCCAACTCTACCGTGGAAAATCAGCTGTGATGCTGGATAGAGGCCTTACTAGAGGCATGTGCACTCGCACGGAAGCCCCGCCCCAAATCCGCGGATCCGCAAATCCGCAAAATCCGCGGATCATGGATCCGCAAAATCCGCCCATGCTTAGTATCCTCTGTTTAACCCTAAGCACAAATCAGTCAGGGTTAACTTAGAGGCAATGTTTAAAGTATTTATGCAACACACAAACAGTAAGAAAGTAAAAATACAACACAAGAAAAATCCCACACCAATTTAGAAAGTACATTTTACTAGAGTATTTGACACCAAAACAACAAACATCCAAATAGTATAACCAGAGTTATGAATTTTTAAATTTTGGGATAAAACCTAGAGTCTTTTAGATCAAAGCGCAAACCAGACATCTAGTCTCATGAGCCTGGGTCCCAGTCAACAAAATATGGCCTACTCCGTTGGAGCACAGGCCAGTTACAGGAAGTGGATTGGGCCTGGTCGGCACTTACCCTCAGACTTAGAAGAAATTTTTGTGGAAAGAGGTCAGATCTCTGCTTTGAGGTACTATACTTTAGTTGAAGAATCCATTCATGATATCCAGTGTTGTTTTATATTTTTTTCTGCTCAATGTTGTTCATTAGTGCAGCACTGTGTGCATTCTGTACTGCAAATGTGCAAGTAGCTGTAATTAGGTGTATGTAGTGTAGTATGTAGTGTAGTACCAGACTACATGAATGTGCAGGTTTCATGAATAGAAACTAGGGATTTTTCATAGAAGAAGTGCAATTTTCCATCATAACTTGAAATTCAAATTGTTAAAGGATCTCCCCAGCTTGATTTTTTAGCTTCATGCTTAATTCTGTATTGTCGTTGAGGCTGTTGGGTTGTCCTAATGGAATTTCATGGTAAAGTGAACCGTCATCCCACCCCAAATGGTTGCAGTATAATGCAGAAGCTAGTGCTAGTGTCCACCCCTTGGTATATGAGTGTTTTACTGATGCTGGTCCTTGGTTGAAAAAAGCAGGTCAAATTGCTAGCTCTCAGTTTGGGCACTTCATTATGAGCTCAGGTGGCCAATCCTTTTCATCCAAAAGAATATTGTAACCTTGAGTTAAGAGACTATTAATATATCTATGTGTGTCCTCCTCCAATTGGAGTGGTAACTTGTATAAACAATGTGGGGCACTTACCCTGATATCAGGTATTTCCACCATGATATACTCACTCAGTGCTACTCCCAGAAGACAATCCTTCAGGTTCTGGCAAAATATCATGAATTTTGCTGCTCTGTCTATCATGGTCAATGCCTAATCCCCGCTCAAACGCAGAGTCCTCAATAACCAGATAACATATAAGGTAGCCTTAAGTTGAGCTGCCTTATTATGGTTGTATGACAGAACTCCACATGCAGTAACAACACATGCCTTAACAACATGGTCTTAAAAACGACCATGTCCTAACCATGCATGCCTTTACAAACCATATCTTAAACACTCATATACCTTTACAATGAATGCCTTACAGTGAAAATGTAAGAGCCCGACTAGGATGTCAGGCGAACTACCACCAACAGGCCAATGGTGGGGGTCCGTCTGACATCCAGTGTATCAGTCCAACCACTGGATTACAATGCTGGTGGTCGGAGCAATTTGCTTTGGGGGAACGAACGCAGCCCCCGACAGGCTCAAGGAGCCCATTAAGGCAGCGGTCAGAGCCTAATCCCTACAATGGGGCGGTGCCTGTGGATGCACCGCCATAGGGATTAGGATGTCCATTTCCTTCTGTCTTTACAGGGTAGTACCACAGCCATGTAAAGGAGGCAGAAAGATACTTTGTGGGACTCTAGCAGGACTTCAGTACCCTGTGTGCCTCTTCAATAGGGCTAGCGGGGAACATGGTGTGCCCTCCCAAACATCCATGCCCGTGTGTCAGGCACCAGATGGTGCCTGGCACACGGAGCATTGATGGTTGAAAAAATCGCATTTTCTAATGCAGCTTGTGCTGTGGCACTTTTCCAGGCCGCAGTACAAGACCCAATTGAAAAAGGCATGTATACAACCACCTGCAAGGCGGTCATATTGTAATTTGGGCTGTCGAGACCTCCGACTCCTTGTCCAACGGTCCTGTGCCTGAAACAGTGGCGGTCAGGCTCTCGTTCCACCACCATTGTAATAATACCTTAACTATTCAATGGATAAGTATAAAGCCTTTTGATATATTTATGTATATGTATAGTACCAACTGGCGAATGCCAGTAGGTATTTATAGTTAGGACAGGCATTTTTTGATTTGTCTATAACTTTGGCGGTGTTTGACCAATCTTCATGATATTTTCCCCAAAAAGTATCACCATTGGAACCTTTAGACACCGCTACAGCCCAAAACAATGAAAAGACTTGGACCAAATTTTGCAGCGAGGTACATGTTGGTTCAAGAAATTGCCTTTTGCCTATTTGGTGTAAATCCATTCAGTAGTTGTTGAGAAATGTCATTTTTTATTTATTGTGGTATCTCTGGAAATGCTCTAATTTTCTGGATGGAACCTTAATAAAAGTTGTGCCCCCGATTTATTGCTCTGGAACTGTTCCTGGGGCTGAAAATGTCTGAAAAAGCGAACATAAGGGGTCGGCGTAAAGGTACTCTGACCTCATGTTTAAAGAATAAACAGATTTTTTTAATTGGACAAGATATTTGTGACAACGCTGCGACTACCAGCGGGCCCCCCCCCCGTGTCATCGTGAAGACATCGCGACTATCAACGTCATCGACAATATTGGTGGGAAATATATTTTTTTAATCATTATTACGCATTGTTAGAGAGATATTGAGATTTTGATCAATGTTTTTCTAGAGTTATTTATATATTGAGTTATTCACAGTGATGGTTAGAATTAATTATATAGTTATATTTTTTTTATGTGGTGGTGGCTAATAAATTCTTGCGTATGCTCTCCTCTTTCCACTAAAATTGAAAATAGGTTTTAGGGATGGTTGTTCTACAAATACACTAGAAAAACACGAGTTTGCAGTCTACAGTAAAAAACCCCTAGTGTGTAAAATACTGTAATACATGTGCATATATTTGCTTTCACTTTGCAGAGAAAGCACAACCAGCACTGTTAACGGAGACATTGGAACATCCCGAATAACCATGAAAACTGAAAATTGGACTGCAAGATGGTTGTTAAAGAACCGTAGTACAAAAATATGAGTTTAAACATGCTTTGAAAGAAGTTTGTATATAGTAATGAGAGTAGGGTAATGTTCAGAATGGATTTTTTTACATAATATTTTTAGATGTGTTGGTGGTCATTGAATGTCTGCATTTGTTTTCCATTTTTGCAACATGTCAATGGGGATCACAACAGTGTGATGAATATAAAAAATGTAAAGATAAAAACAACGCTTATTAATCCACTGACCAAAATACAAGCCTATAAAAATACCTCTTATAGAGCCATTTTAGATAGAAAATACAAGTTGAAAAACTTAAAAATGAAAAAAAAACGAATTGGTTGCATGGTCATTATAACTGGGAAATAGAATTTGTAAAACCTTAGAAAATTCACTGAAATAAACAAGGTTATGGAGACGTTATATAGTGAGGGTTTAGCATTTAAAAAAACCTTACCAATTCACTGAAAAAAACAAAGGTTACAGGGGCGTTATAGTTAGGAAGTAGAATTTTACAAGCCTTACAAATTCAGTGAAAAAAACAAAAGGTTACAGGGACATTATTGTTAGGCTGACATTTCTCTCATACAAAACAAGAGCTGAGCTAACTATAACTTGCGTTCCCGCAAGGCACTGCTTATGACCTCACATATTACATCACTCATGACATGGTCAGTGACATCACTGATGACATCTCAAAGAGCATCACTTATAACATCATCCAAAGAATCACCCCCAATATACCCTTTTATTCGCCCTCTCCAACTTCCACACTACCATTGTCAAAACCATTGACACAACTATACCAGTACGTAAAATCCCAATCACTGATTCATACGTCTATGCACGCTTCCACTCAGTTGCCCATACAGCCACTCATACAGCTAATTATTCATTAATACAGCCCCTGATATATCCACTCATATGCCCATACAACCACTCACACACCCTCTATTACCCATAGAGCTATTCACTCAAATACTCACTCAAACATAGAGTCAATCACAGCCCCTTACTCACCTATACAGTTATATACACACAAAATCACCTATTCATACAGGTTCTAACACATACTCACTCACCCATAGAGCTACTCTCACAATCACTCACTCACACATACAGTCACTGATATACAACAACACTCATCTATACTGCCTTTCACATATGCAGTTACTCACCCATATACCACTGACACATCCATTGACTCACCAACAGAGCCATGCACACACTTACTCACCCATACATCCCCTCACAGATTCACACACATATCCATACAGCCACTGACTGAACCGGTCACTCATTCATGCAGACAGTCACATACCACTTCACCCACCCATTTAATCCCATGCTCACCCAAAACTCTCCAAATCCCCTTGCTAACCAATATCTCAAGATTACCCTAAAACCTAAAAATTAATGTGCCACCCAAAAGCCCCATACCCACCCTAACCCCCAAAAATGTCCATGCCAACCAAAACCCTTACCCACCCTAAACCTCAAAAATCCCCATGCCACCCAAAAACCTATATCTACACTAAACTCTTAAAGTTCCCATGCCACCCAAAACCCATACTCACCCTAAATCCCAAAAATTCCATTTGCCACCCCAAACCCATAACCAGCCTAAATCTTAAAAATTGCTTTGCCACCCAATTAACCATACCCACCATAATCCCTTAAAATTCCCTTGCCACCCAAAAACCCATACCCACCCTAATCCCTAATAATTCTCTTGTCACCCAAAAAACCCTACTCACCCAAAACCATAAATAAATATCCCCTTGCCAGCAAAAAACACATACCCAGCCTAAATCCCCAAAATTCCCATGCAATCCAAAAACCAATACCCATCCTAAACCCTAAAAACTCATATGCCACCCAAAAACCCATACACACCCTAAACCCTAAAAATACCCATGCCACCCAAAAAATGATGCCCACCCTTATAAATTCCCATGCTACCAAAAAACCATACCCACCATAAACCCTAAAAAATCCTTCGCCCCTGCCTAAACCCTAAAAATTCCCTTGTCCCCTAAAAACCCATACCCACCCTAAACTGTAAAAAAACATTTACCTCCCAAAAACTCCTACCCACCCTAAATCCTAACACTTCCCATGCCATTGAAAAACCCATATCTACCCTAAATTGAGAAAGCACGATAGAACTACTCAGGCGACCCAAAATAAGAACAAATTCTACCAATGATGGCGATGCCATTTTGTGTCGTTCCCCTCTTCCCAGTAGTAACTGCACCTTTGTTGGGCAACATAAACATAGGGACAATACCGGGCTAATTCCATGCATGCCCACAAGATATGTTGTCCTTGAGACCAGCTAGATCACGGTGTCACTAAATGCACGCCTAAATCTAGACAGGTAGGAAATGTTTTTGGCAACTAGAGAACATTACAACCATGAATACCTCTCAGGGCTTGTGAAACTGATCTAGAACCTGTTCAGTCAGTCGCTCATGCTCTCCTAAACTCAGAGAAGTATACAAGGAAAACACAAAGGGGTGTCTTCGATATTTTTTCTCCAATATTTTTAGAATCCCCTTGATTCTTCAATAAAACACATGTGCTGCGAGTATCAATAAACAGAAGCTGATTAAAGTGATTAGCAATATAAGGACAGTGAACAGAATGAAAAGCTCCACCATATTGCTAAACAATGTATGTAATCAGAGCTCCCCACTCATCTATTGGGCCATTTACTTGACCCAAACTTTGCTAATTGGGATGCGCTAGAAATAGAGCCGCCGCTTCCGGTTCCCTGGTCGGATCATTTTGCGATCTCTTTCAAGGTGCGGATGCTGGTTCAAAAGGCACAAGCGAAAGTGGAATTTAGGAATAAACACAGGAGGTGGGCGAGCTTCTCGCAAGATAATATTAACAAGGCCCCTTTACAGGGCAGGCACCGGTCGGTCGGGAGATTGACTCAATAATAATAATAATAATAATAATAATAATAATAATAATAATAATAATAATAATAATAATAATAAAAACCTCTTGTATAGCGCCTGGTTACACAAAAAAAAAATGTGTCCCCACGCTCTGTGAACTAAGGAAGTGGGCCGTTACCGGGAGAAGAGAGGATTAAACGGATAGGAAGCAAGGAAGGGGGCTCATAGCTTCGGGAACAGGTAGGTTTTTAATTTTTGAATGAAGATTTTCTCTGATGGCTCTATCCTGAGTTCTATGGGTAGTGAATTCCATTGTTTTGAAAGACCGACCGCCCATCTGCGCCCGGTAAATTCTGGGCACTTGAAAAAGCATACAGCCTTGGGATCTTAAATGCCGTTTGGGTTGATACTTGGTCAATAGTTTTTGGAGGTATATGGGTCCTTTTTCTTGGGCAATGCGGTGAGTCAGGCCAGACTTGGCCTGCGAGGACAAAGATAGGTGCATTACGGAAGCACTCATCATTGTGAGATTAAGGCACTGTTCCACTGTTGGAACCTAGAGTTGGTTGCACCTGGTCGAAGGAAGTACCTTCATCTCCACTCTCAGATGCAGTTCTAACATTGTCCATTGTGGGATCAAGACAACGTTCAACTGTTGGGACCTAGAGTTGGTTGCACCTGGTCGAAGGGAGTACCTTCATCTCCACTCTCAGATGCAGTTCTAACATTGTCCATTATGCGATCAAGAAACCGTTCCACTGTTGATACCTGTTGGACTACTGTGTTAGTAGTATACAGAGCACTCCAGGGTGCTGGGACTCAGGCTGGGCGCTGTGTGCCTGTGTCGCAGTAGCCAGCGTTGATCGCAGGATCCTTCCTACCTCAAAGGCCTCGGCCCAGGAGCTTCCGCCAGCATGTGGTGGGCCCTCTTTCACATAATGCAGTAGCAAAAGGTGAACTGTGCAGCATATGTGCGTCGCAGCGGCAATGGCGGTTTCTGGATACCAGCAGGTTAAGAGCATCATTCACGCAGCCACCTTTGCTCACGGGGTCAACCTCATGGCAGTGTAAGCTGCGCAGACCAGGCAGGCATGTTTGCCATTCCTGAGAAAAACCACACCCACAGAAACGTGCCTTTTATTCATACCCCTACGCTAGCCTTGCGTACGCTGAGGCAGCCCACTCTGCTAAAGATTTGAGGGGGAAAGGGCACGTATGTGCTATCTATTCGTAATCTTCTCGACTGATTATACTATCATGGTTGCGTCCCCTGTTTACTTCACTCAATAGACCATAAGTGTATGCTCACGTATACATGTCTGTGCTATGCGTACTCAAGTCTGTCCGGCACATCCCCTCAACACTTTGCATTGTATACTTTCTTAATTGAGTATCACTTCCCACCTTTGCACATACTTTGCCCCCATATCTCTTCGCATTCTGCATTGTGTGGCAGAGGTGCCATGCTAGCCACGATTCCCACAGTACGTAGTGTTGTTGTGTCTGCTAGGTGTACATGTTGTTTGTCATGTTGCATGTGATTATATAAGGTAGCACGTTTATTCACGAGCAGTGGTTTCTCTCATTTACATATCGCTGTCTTAAAGAGGATACAGAACTTTTTCTCACAGGTGAAAAGTGCAACCACAATGGCACTCATTCATTACTATCCAAGAATGTCCAACTGCACGACGCTTCTAAGCTTACCGCCCCAATCTTGCGTGCTTTCTTAAAAGCACGCCAACTTCCACAATCAGCCCAACATTTACACAGCTTTCTAACATCACTTCTCTTCTTCTCAATAACATGTACTCCTACGGAATATGAGCGGGCATGCCATCTGTCCTTGCTGTTTCAAACGTAGTGACTTCCTGTGGCAATGTCTATTCCAACCCACAAAAAACAAATCCCAAACTTCAACTTGACCTTCAAAACCTACTTTGAAAACAGATTTTATTAAACTAACCAAAATGAAACAGCTTTTGTTCAGAACAGGAGTGTCCCTCACTTCTGCAAAAGAAATTTATCGACTGCAGATAACACGTACTTTAAGTAAAATACAGTCCCTTTTAAATACGAACCTCCCATTACACTTTGTGAATTGTTACACAATTTTCAACATATCTCACACTCAAGGTCTGGCACACTTTTTTAACACAGTCTCCTCTGGCCTTCTCACACTCTTTCAAACTTTTTTTGGTATAATACCAGACTTCATTTATACGATCATCTATGGAATAACAACAACAGTGCCCATAATTCTCGCTCTCTTTGCAGCCATCCTACTACTATTTTTGCTTGTAAAAAATGGCTGCGCTCCCACTGCTAACAGCCATGCCTGACAGAATACGCCTCTACGCGAAGCTACATCAATACTGTCAAAAAATTTAACAACTTTTCGGATGCCTGACTCTATCTAGTATCAGATCCAGCTACAACATGACATTTATTTACACATATGCAATCTGCGTACAACCATTTTTTTATTGCAAAACTTGCCCATTCGACTGGTGAATGGATCTATGGCTTGCCAACATCCCAACAATCGCTCCCGATATCCAGCAAGTAATGGAGTATCTTGAAAACCGTGAACTTGATTGTTCAGGCAGTGGAGAAATGACGGAGGCAACGCAAAAAAGTATTGTGGAGGAACGGAATTTCTGCGCAGCCGTGAAATATCTCCTGCAACATGCGACCTTTGACAACATCGCAGATTGCATGCTAAATCAAATCGCTGCTCCAACATTCGAGGAACATTACTGTCCCTTCGAGGATATGAATTAGATCGCTTCTCTTTTCTCACACAATGGAAACAATGACCTCTTGGAACATTACGCATCTCAAGCCGCTGAAGACCTTTCCAGACTGCAATCTCCAAGACTTGTAAGAAATTCACGTTATTCTTGGATTGATTTTTTCCAACTTTTTTTTACTTTTGCCTTAACATATTTTTAATACACTTAACTTGAATTATTTTCCTATAATAACTTTCTAAGTATGCTCACGCATTTGAACTCTGTTTTCATTATTGTTCCTTACGCCTCCACTCTAACCAAGTATCAGTGATGAATGGCCTATACAAATATGCTATTTACTTAATTAGCCTAAACCCGACATGCATTTTGAACCATGTCTATTCTTTGTGCATACGTTATCCACAAAGCCCGTTCACACAATTGTACTCTTCCTCAGCCTCTGCTCACAAGCTGGCGATCAAGATAAAAAAACAACACATTGTATAGGAGTTGGTTGGCACAGTGTGATAATCATATCCCACCTTTATTTTTATTATACTATTTCGTCATTCATGTCTAATAGCTATTGTTTATGTCACATGGAACTGTAACATGTAATGTGGAATTCACTGATGCAGGAGCTTCAGTTTGAATACAGCAGAAGCGATTGGAGTTTGCTCAGCTCACTGCCTTAGCTCTCTGCACAAGATTTTTTTTTTGAAAGAGCTGAAGACAATAATGTATGGTTTGACCAGAAGGGTACCGAATGTGCTTCTCAGAAGCGCAATGTTCGTATGCCTCCTCAAAGTTCCAATGTGGGTATAACTATTACCAATTGTGACACGCACCAGATAGAATCTACTGTACAACAGATTCCTGACTGTTCTACTGTTGATAATTTTGTGTTACAAAAAAGAAGTACCAGGGTACCTAAAAAGTCTGATGATTACATTTTGCATAATCTTTTTTTTCTTTGTTTTCTTAAAGGATACATGTGGTAATCGTATCCTACCTTTATTTTCCTTATAGAATTTAGAGACATTCAACTCTAATAGGTATTGTTGATGTCAAAGGGAACTGTAACACGTAATGTGGAATTCACGGATACAGGAGCCTACATTTGAATCCAGCAGAACAGCTTAGAGTTTGCCTCAGCTGGATGCCTTAGCTATTGCACCAGTGGGTCCATTTATGGCACTTAAATAAAGACACTTTTTATATAACTCTCAAACTCCATCGCATTATTACACACAGCCACTTTCTTACACTTACCTAATTTCACTATTTGTCTTCTGTGGCATTGCAACATTCTGCATTATATTCGTTATGATTATTTCTTTATTCCTGCTTGCTAAAATACTGCATTTGAGTCTTCAGACCGGTAGGGGTGAATAGTTTGCTTCCCACTTCGTGTATTGTATAAACGCATACTAACACTACTTGCACAGGTATGGTACTGTGGCCTGTATCCTAAAGCGACCACAGCACATCACTTTACAGCAATCAGCTCACGACTTAGACTCATAGTTTCATCCCCGAGTCATCAGAGTGGTACCAGTATGTAGTTTGCTTCCCACTCCCTCTATAGTCTAAATGCATACTAACACCACCTGCACAGCGATGCTACAGCGGCCAGTATGCTACAGCACCCAGAGCACATCAGTTTACAGCTCTTACCTCGCAGTTTAGGTGCACAGTTTCATCCCTGAGTTTACCGGTACCTCACCCCAGCACCATCTCACTCTGGGCAAAACACCACTTTCACACCGCTAAGGATAAATACTTTGCTTCACACTCCCTCTATAGCACACCCTAACCACCATACTGAGCTCACAGTGCTCCTACCCTCCTCTTTCCTACTTTTTTCACCCTTTTTTCCCCTTACTCACTTCAATGGAATCACAAAATGGCAGCCAACAATTCCTAGTTGCAACCGCTCGCAGCCAATAAGCAGCAAGCTCGTGCTCATAACGCCTCAGCCAATCAGATGGCAGAATTCCGAAATATTGATATCTGTAAATTTCGATATTTTTCAAAAACTACGAATAGATATACACCAAAAACAAAAGCGTGCTTTCTAGACATGAACCTTCTCCCTGCCAAATTTAGGATAATTCCGTTCACCTGTTCAACCTGTAGCCTTGTCTAAAGTTTCCTATGGAAATTAACATGGAAAAAATATGTCTTGGGACCCTCCTTTTTTCTCTGCCCCCCCAAACTTTCAACATAGGAGCTGATATGAACAAAGAATTAGTTTTGAACATTTCATGAAGATTGATCAAACAACACCAAAGTTATAAGTAAAAATTAAAAATACTCTTCCATTGGAAACTAGGTCCTACCTATAACTACCTACTGGCGACATACATACACACCACTTACTCATACTATATGTTCCCTGACCTAAGTGCTTAGGTTATGTGTGTGTGTTCTGCCAAGAACCAGTGATCTGGGTGATCCAATAACTTGAGGGAAAGGATGTAAGTCCCTGTCTTGGTAAGAATTGCTGGGTTGAAGATTCAGAATTCAGTGACCTCGCAATGACAGCAAAGTGCTCCTCTACCTAACCCCTGAAATTGTTTTTTATTTATAATGAAAATCATTATTGTTCTTTGCGCCAAGACCTCAGGCAGGCTGACATTGTAATGGTCTATCGATAGCTGTGTCGCCGTGTGGAAAATACACAACTACATTTCTACTATATATTTTGACACCTTGCGCATGGTGTTCAAGGAGTCGTGATAATGTTCTCGCTCTGTGGAATCTGTAGGTGAAACAGTTTCCGAGACACCAATCCAGCGTTGTTCCGCCACAAATGTGTCTAAAAAGTATTTTGGAGAAGGAGAAGGCAACTTAAGAAACGTGTACATGGTAAAAGATGTTGGTGTGTAGAATGCGTGGCGGTTGTTGAGGTATGCGGGCACGCATCTTGGAGACCTTTGTGTGCGTGGGTGAGGAGTCAGAAGGTGACTCTCTTGTTGACGGGGAGCCAGTGCAGATTCTTCAGATGGGCAGAGATGTGGCTGTGCTCTGGGATGCCCAGGATGAGTCTTGCCGATGCGTTCTGTATGTGCTGTAGTCTTTTCTGGAGCTTGGCTGTGGTACCGGCGTAGAGGGTGTTTCTGTAGTACAGCCGGCTGGTGACGAGGGCCTGGGTGACCGTCTTCCTAGTCGCGGTGGGGATCCATCGGAAGATTTTTCAGAGCATGCGCAAGGTGTTGAAACAGGATGATGAGACGGCGTTGACTTGCTTGGTCATCGTGAGGGAGGAGTCCAGGATGAAGCCTAGGTTGCGTGTGTGGTCTGTTGGTTTGGGTGCAGAGCCCAGTGCTGTAGGCCACCAGGAGTCATCCCAGGCGGATGGGGATTCTCCGAGGATGAGGACCTCCGTCTTGTCTGAGTTCAGTTTTAGGCGGCTGAGCTTCATCCATTCTGCGACGTCTTTCATTCCTTCCTGGAGGCTGGCTCTGGCGGTGTCCGGGTTGTTGGTGAGGGAGAGGATCAGCTGTGTGTCATTGGCGTAGGAGATGATGTTGAGGTTGTGTTGGCATGCGATGGCTGCGAGAGGGTTCATGTAGACGTTGAAGAGGGTGGGGCTGAGTGAGGATCCTTGTGGAACGCCGCAGATGACATCGGTGTCCGTGGACCGGAACGGTGGGAGGCGGACTCTCTGGGTTCTTTTGGTGAGGAACGAGATGATCCATTCCAGGGCCCTGCCTTGGGTTCTGGTGTCGTTGAGGCGTTGTATCAGGGTGTGGTGGCATACCGTGTCGAAGGCTGCTGAGAGGTCCATGAGGATGAGGGCGGTGGTTTCCCCGTTGTCGAGCATTGACCTGATGTTGTCGGAGGCTGCGATGAGGGCGGTCTCGGTGCTGTGGTTTGCTCGGAAGCCGGACAGTGACGGGTCGAGGGATTCGTTTGTCTTGAGGAAAGCGGAGAGTTGTTTGTTGACAGTCTTCTCGATGACTTTGGCAGGGAAGGGGAGGAGCGAGATGGGTCGAAAGTTCTTGAGATCCGTGGGGTCTGCAGTGGGTTTTTTCAGAAGGGCGCTGATCTCTGTGTGTTTCCAGCTCTCCGGGAAGTTGGCGGATGCGAAGGAGCTGTTGATGACGTCCCGGAGTTGGGGTGCGATGATGGAGTCAGCTTTGTTAAAGATGTGGTGTGGGCATGGGTCGGTGAGGGAGCCGGAGTGGATAGTGCTCATTGTGCGGGCGGTGTCTTCGGTGCTTACCGGGGTCCAGGTGTGGAGGGTGGCGGTTGGGTGCGCTGGTCGGGTGGTTAGGTGCGTAGTCTGTGCGCTGCAGCTGTTGTATATGTCGGCTATCTTGTGGTGGAAGAACGAGGCGAGTGAGTCGCAGAGGTCTTGCGAGGGAGTGATGTCATTGTTGCAGGCGCTGGGGTTGGAGAGCTCTCTCACAATGCTGAAGAGTTCTTTGCTGTTGTGGGTGTTGTTGTCCAAGCGATGTTTGTATGTAGTTCTCTTGGTGGTGCAGATCAGTTGGTGGTGCTGGCGGGTGGCGTTCTTGAGGGCTGCCTTGTTTTCTGTTGTCTGGCGCCAGGTTTTCTCAAGGGAGCGGCAGGTTTTCTTGGAGTTTATGAGGTTGTTGGTGAACCACGAGGCTTTCCTGCTGTGGGGTCTGCGGGGTGGTTTTTTCAGTGGTGCGAGTTTGTCGGCGCAGTTGGTCAGCCATTGTGCGAGGTTGCGGGCTGCTTTGTTGGGGTCCATCGTGGTGGTGGGAAGGTTCTGGCTGAGGGAGGTGGTGAGCTGGTCTGCAGTGATCTTGCTCCAGCTTCTGCGGGGGGCCTGTAGCGGGTGGTGGTGGGTTGTGGTTTTCCTGAAGGAGAAGTGGACGCAGGTGTGGTCTGTCCAGTGGAGTCCGGTGGAGTGGATGAAGGTGCTTGCTGGAGGAGAAGATGGGGTCAAGCGTGTGGCCGGCGTAGTGGGTGGGGGTGTTCACCAGTTGCTTGAGTCCGAGGTTGTCCAGCAGCGCGGTCGTGTTGCTGTCATTGTTGTTCTCCAGGTGGAAGTTGAGGTCCCCTAGGAGGATGCAGTCTGGGGAGGTAAGGGCGTGCGGGCTGACGAAGTCTGCGATGGCTTCGCTCAATTGTGTGCGTGGTCCCGGGGGTCTGTAGATGAGGGTGCCTCTGAGGGTAGTCCTGGGGTCAGTGTGTATCTGGAAGTGCAGGTGTTTGGCGGCTGTGAGGATGTCTTCTGAGTTGGTCGTGATGCGGATGGTTTACCTGTAGACGATGGCGATGCCTCCACCGGTTTGGTTGGTGCGGTCCCTCCGGATGATTTTGTAGCCGTTCGGGATGGATATGGCAATGTCGGGGGCTGAGGAGGTGTTCATCCAGGTTTCTGTGAGGAAGGCGACGCCAGGTGCTGTTGTGAACAAGAGGTTCCAGAGTTCGACTGCATGTCTGTGGACGGAGCGGGTGTTGAGCAGGATGCACTTGAGGTGATTCGTGCTGGAGGTAGGCTCGACGGGTGCCGACCTGAGCGGATGCAGGTAAAGTTGCATTCTCGGCAGGTGAAGGGTCCGTGGGTGCGTTTCGGGGTGGCCAGGTTGCAGGCGGGGTTTCGGTCGGTGTTGAGTGCGTGGAGGGCGGCGGCGGCGTAAGTTCATCGAGATCCAGGGTTCCTGGCGCTGGGCGCTGGGCGCGGTACAGGCGCGGACGGGCGTAGACGGGCTTGCCTTTGGTGCACCTTCGGCGCACAATCGGCCTACCCGCTGCACGTGAACGCTGGGCGTACGTGCGGAATCTGCCATAAATGGAGAGTGGGGGGAAGGATGGAGGGAGGAGCAGCTGGGAGGTGGGAGCGGGGTGGCGAATGGGAGAGGGGAGAGGGAACAGAAGGAAAGGGGGCGGGCCGCCGGGGAGCAGCAGCAGGGAGCGGGGTGGAACAGCGGGAAAAGGCGGCAGAAGCGCAAAATACAGAAATACAAAATAAGGGGCACAGCAGAATTACAGAAAGAAAAAAATCAGGGGCACAGCGGGAAAAGGAGGCAGAAGCGAGAGATAGAGAAATACAAAAAATCAAGGGCACAGCCGAAATACAGAAGTACAAAAATCAGGGGCACAGCAGACAAATACTGGCTAGTGCCCCTCTGAACCCCTAACCATAAAAGTCCAGGGTACCGGAGGGAGTCTGCAACCTCAGAATATGACCCGTCTAACTCTGCAAGGAAATTGTGGAAACAGATTTACCCTTTAATTATTACTTAGGCATGCCCCCAGAGGGAGACACAAGAAAGATACAAAGTAGTGTTTCAAACATTTATTGAAGCAATTATATTCTTGCGCAAAACAACATGAGCTGCAATCATGAGCAGGAGGAAACAAAACATTGTTACAAGCATTACACGAAGGGTGAAAAAGTTACACTGCAGCCATTATAACAATATTGTGTGAATATATAATTATATGCATATATGTGTACTCCTACCCTAAAGCTACCTACACTAATGAGACTATAGTGAGAGTACCGTCTGCCCGATATTGTGGCATAACCCAATTCTACATACCTCTATATGATACATCAGGAAGTCATTCTGGTGTAGAAGAGGTTGCCATCCTTCCAGGACAGAGGTCAGAATTAGCAGGGCTACATCCCAGTCACATATTTGATGATAAGCAATTGAAGTGCTATACTGAGAAACCTAGCTCAGAGGCAGTTTATATGATCAAATCCCAGTTCCATTCACACCTTGTCAGAGGTGCAATGCTGATGTGATTGTTTGCCTTTCTGATTCAGAGCTGTCTCTAATTAGACAATCAAAAACAAGGGCATTGTGCACAATGTTCTTAGCCTTAGACAGGCTGTGCTAAGCAATTTGATTATATGCCTACTAAGAAATGTACTGCCTGCAGAATGATTTCTGCATGTGCTATCATGTGTGCAAAGCATGTAAAAAGTTACTGTCTCAAAAGATATCAAGTTAATATGTGTATTACAAAACGGAGGCTTTTGTTCACTGGCAATGTTGAACCTCGAAACAAAATACATAGAGCCCAAATGCCAGCAACACCCAGTCATGTGAGTAAGAGACAGGCTAAAGGCAATAAAGGGCTTAGCCAGGAAAATGGTAACTTTCTAAAAGTAGCATTTTCAAAACTATAATTTAAAATCTGACTTTCCCTTAAGTTAGAATTTTTCATTACAATTGCAAACACATCAAACATAAACTGGTACCTTCCTCCATTGGGAAATGACAGCCTATTAAATTTACGAGGTAAAAAGGTAAAAAAGACAAGAGAAAAATAAGCTTTGAATCAATGAGAATATCAAACAACCTTTCCATAATAGTCAACACAACAACAACACAACAGCACAACACAACACTGTGTGAAACTATTGCATAGGTCGACGACAATGTTTCGATCCCTTTTAAAGGAATAATGGGATCATCAGGACAGTTTGATTTACATGCCTGAATATAAAAGCTGCCTTGGCACTCACAGAGCCTGCATGCTTATCGTGCCTACAATGTGGACAATGCCACAATGTGGGGTGCCGCAGCGATTTCTTGAGTAAACGGGGGTATAGTAGGTCTCACGTTACGAAACCTCTGGAACTGGCGACGATGGATGAGTGTGGTTAGCTCAGTGCGCGATGGCAGGGATCTGTTTCACACAGACAACCATTGTGTTATATTGGTGTGTTGACTATTATGGAAAGCTTGTTCAGTATTCTCATTGATTCAAAGCTTCCTTTTCTCTTGTCCTTTGCCTGAAAATTCTAATGTTTATTTATATGTTTGTTTTGTTCTCATGTACTGGATGCAGGACTGTATCCCACTGTACTGTTGGTTGCTCTTGAAATTGATGATACATTTAATTGATTAAACTATGTGTCCGGCTGGACACTGTGGAATATAGTACCTATTATAGTTTATATTTATTTAATTGTTCTAAATTGATTCTTTAAGGACCATTGTTACGATTTATTAGAAGCATGGCTGCACAACACCAGAGAGGGTTCCAAAGGTTATAAAGATGCCTTGCTCATGTAAATCTACTGTACTGATAAAAATTATAAGGATTTGTAATGCGGCGAAACAGAATGAATGGAAAGATTATCATGTGCAGTGGTTAAGTTTTTCCAGGGGTTAAGCAGCGTCTTCATGTAGAGTGTCTTTGGACTGGTAGTTACCCTGCACTTAGAGAGAGGTAGAGCTCAGTTTGGGGACATTGCAGTGAACGTCAACATCGAGGGACACTGGTCAAGCAGGGTCAGCAGCAGAAGCTCGAGAGGCATTGTGGGACAAACAAGGAGCTCCCTCCCTGCTAGATGGGGACTTCTGTGAGCGCCATCAGTGTCGAGAAGAGCAAGAGGTTGCTGGTTTGTTAGTTCTCCTTCTGATGCTCCTGGGGGTGCTCTCACCCACACATTTTATGGAGACTTTACCCTCTGACACTCCTAGTACAACTGCAACGTCCCAACGTGAATGTAAGAGAGGGATTTATGGGCATTGGTCTGTGAGTCATGAATACTTTAAGGAAGTTAAAATGTATTGCGTTTTTGTTTCATTTACACGATGAGAGAGTTGTCTGCTCATGTTCCAGCAGCTCGCTGCAGTTATAGGGCATTCTGGTATCACACCGAGAAGATTCATTCCCCCTCAGCCCACTGCTCCAGTCTCCCAGGGTGTACAGTATATCATTTCGAGTCTGCTCTACATTGTCCTAGCTTATGTTTTTTATTCACAAAAGCTCCCACTCTGCATTTCATTTCCTGAGACATTTTTACTGTTATTCAAAGACACCAATTCTCGAATTCAAACACGGGAACAGGACTTTCTACAGAACAAACAGGCCCACATAGAGTGCACACAAGGCATTCACAAGGGGGGGAAGACAAGTCTAAACATCTCACTGAGAATCCCTGAGAGGGGAAGAGGGAGTGAAGCTCAGGGGGGTGATGGAAGCTCACGCCACCCCCTCTGCTGGGACTCCCAGCCAGCTGCCCCCTCTCACTGGTTAGGGGAGCTCATTCCTTATATATCCCTGAAGTCAAGTGGCTTCAGGCGCCCACAGAGGTTCACAGTCACTCACTCAACACTGCCCGTTCAGGATGATAGTGACCTGGGAGGGGGCAGCAGGGCAGGCCGCTCCTCTCCTGTCTTGTCAGCCTGCCTTTGGGACGTGTGGGGGAGATGTCCCTACATCTTCCGCCCGTGCACTTCCTCTCCCCCGTCCAGGCTGCCTCCTCTCTGCCCTGCTCCGCCTCGCCAGACACATATGAAGAGCCAAGGGCAGGCATGAAGGGGCCCTAGTCACGGATGAGCACAGCCGACAACTCGCTCCTACTGCCCATTCAGTATTATTGTGACCTGAGAGGGGGGCAGCAGGACAGGCCGCTCCTCCCCTGTCTTTTCAGCCTCGGTTTATGACGTGTGGGCACTACCGGGGAAACGCCCGGTGCCCGCTATGGCCAGTCCGGACCTTGCGTGTGGGGTAGATGTTCCTACATCTTCCGCCCGTGCACTTCCTCTCCCCCGTCCAGGCTGCCTCCTCTCTGCCCTGCTCCGCCTCGCCAGACACATATGAAGAGCCAAGGGCAGGCATGAAGGGGCCCTAGTCTCAGATGAGCACATCCGATCACTCGCTCCTCTGCACCCCCTTGCTTCTACTTTGATAACGCTTTTCACAAACACACCTTCGTGTATCCCGCACATAATCAGCGTGTGCACCAGTGAAAGGAAATAGAACCTACAATTCTGCGAAGTAAGGTGCACAGCTCTGCACATCGAGAGAAGGAAAGCAGAACACGGTTGGAAGGGACAGGCAGCCGCAGAGCACGCGCCATCCCTTCACCTACGAAGGGCAGGATTAGCGCCTAGAAGCGGCAGAGTCCACGGTGAGCTATGACAGTCCCAGTTCTTCATCCCTTTTTTATGGATCCATCACTCTGCCTATTGTTCATTGATAAGTCTACTTTCTTTATGTAACACTTAAAAAAAACCCTCAAAATATAATCACACAATACAGTCATTTCATCTGTACAACTATTTTGCCTGTAATAGTTTTGAGGAACTCAACAGGGGAATCTCTGGTGCGTATTTTACACGAACACACTAGTCTGAACACGAATACGTGACGGAAACCAGTGCAAACTTGTCTGCCATGTGAACTGAATTGAATTAGTGATGGGTGAAAAAAATCTGCTATGTATCTCTGTCTGGTTGATCTGTGGTAGTCTATAAATAATCTCCCTACATTCTGGCACCTTTTATTTTCTTATTATAGTCGCGTTCTAACGTCATACACGCCTGTAATAAGAAAATAAGATGCATCAAGTCATCTGTAACAGGTTATTACAAGTGACGCGATACATCACAATGCTTTAGGGAACAGCTGCCGTTAGTCAGTATAAAGGAGGTTGATGCAGTGTGGCGTTGTGAGTCTGTAAACCTACATGTCCAATGGCGCTTCTCGGTGACTTGCAATAGCCATCATGGGGGTACTTTATCTCATACATACACCTGGTCTACCTAAACAAACCAATACATCATGAGCTCGGAGAACATGCTGCTAGACCGATTTTTAATAAATGTGATTCATTCGTGGAGCTGCATGATTTAAATTAAGGTAGACATGTGCTACGGGTTACGGAAGCGTTTACAACCTCTGTTTTCTTAGCAATCCTATTTCCGAGTCACATTTCTTTAAATGTTTCTATTTTTAAACACCTGTATGGAATGACTCTTCGTGCAATCGCTAATATTGATAAACAGGACACCAATGAATGTGTTTTCTTATGTTGTGACAGAAATAGTTGAACAGGATATGGATATGACAAGTGTGCATTAAATGAGTAATTAGAAAATAGGCGAGTAGCCTAGGGAGAATTCCCTTGGAAACAATGCTGTCACAGATACTGAACTTACTGCAAAAGTCTTTGCAAAGAGGTTTTTTTTCAGAACCACGTTTTTTACAAGCAATGAGTTCCTGGCCCAAATTGCTAGTTCAATCCGTCCTGCTGCTCTTTTGAGGTTACATCACTTATTCGCAGCTCTACCTGCTCTGCGCCATTTACAGCTGGCAGTAATCCTGATCTAATTTTATACTCCTGGGGCCTCATTTATGAGAAATGACGCATCGCTGCATGAAAGCAGTGATGCATCACTTCTCAGTGCGCACTCCTTGCGACATACCTGATGCGTCATATTTACTGATTAACGCATCATGTCGCAAGGAGTTACAGATACGTCAGTATTTCTGACGTATCTGTATGGCGCAAAAGTGACGCATTGCTGGAGTGTGTCACAAAAGTGACCTAACTACAGAAATGCGTCCTTTCACATGGGGCAAGCCCCATATGAAAGGGCCTGCATCAGTCTTATGCCTGCTGTGAGGCAGGCTCAAGATTTTGACGCAATGCCGTCCTAAAAGTGACGCAGTGAAATCTCATAGATTTCACTGCGTCACTTCTACGACCCTTCCTTGCGTCGATACGCCCCCCCTTGCATACATTATACCTGGCGCAGGTATAATGTGGCGCAGGGGTTTAGAAAGTTTGTAAATATGGAGCAGCAAGGCGCATTTTTTATTCCACTGGTGCGTCACAAAAAGTGACGCACCGTCAGCGTAAAAGTGACGCACATCCTCATAAATGAGGCCCCTGTTGTTTACTGATTGTTTTAGTTTAAGGATGTGTTTTCTTTTACCATTCCAGTTGGTTCTTTGGTCATTCAACTCGGAATTGCATTTATGTCCCTAAATTAAATATCTTACCGAACCATAAGTCATCTGGATTGTTGTCTTAAAACCTGACTGCTTTTTTAAAATGCATTCTAGTTTCTGAACTTCCACATCAGCAACATGAAAAAATAGTGACTTTTTTGTTCGCTTTCTTTACAAGAACTCCAGATTTCGATATATTTTGTCTTATTTCTTTACAAATAAACTAACTTTAAAGCAGTAAGTTATCAGAACGCCATTCCTTTTGGATCTGTGTGACTGTATTCTAAGATCTCCAATCTCTTCCACTGTCTACTATGGGATAATTGCGAATTAGTCGAATGAGTTATTAAAATAGGTCCTCTCTCTGAGAGGGTAAAGAATCACTTCTTCACCAATGGCGGGTGGATCTGCAGATTGGTGGGAAGAAGGAACCACTCAAAATTAAATTATGAGAAAAACAAACCAGAGAAGAAAGTTAGAGAAGAGCCGCGAACATAGGGCAGATGCGAACATAGAAAACCCAGCACATGTGTGCCTTAAGACAGCGGTCAAGTTCCGTGCTTAGACAGAAGCAAATACTACAGTGAAGAAGCATTTCTTGTTTTATTTGCAGTGTTTATTTTGGGGACCTCCGTAGAACTTTCATATCATACAGGCCCGGACTGGCCATAGCGGGCACCGGGCAATCCCCTGGTGCGCCGCACGGGTGGGGGCCGGTTTAGGGCCCCTGGGGGCCGTTTTTGTTACAGGTCCGTTTTTGCAGCAATAGCTGCAAAATATCGGCCCTGTAACAAAATCGGCAGAAAACCAGCCCTGGCAGAGAGCTCGGCGGCACCCACAACCCCCGGAGGGGGGCGGGGGGGTGAGAGGGGGCCGGCCGAGCACTTTGCCAGGGCCTATTTTATTTCCCAGTCCAGCCCTGATATCATAATAACCTTGACTGGCTAACTGATGAAAGCGGTGCCGACGAGAGTACAGAACTGCTGCCCTTTCAGGAGCTCCAAATTGGCCTGCCCTCCTGGGGGATGTGGACGCCACACAGATATATATAAGATAAAAGACCTGCTGGCATATTATAAAGGCAAGAGAAATGAAATTATCGTCGCTTTTGCAGCTGTTTTCGGCTGCGAGGCTGCTATAATTTCATTGCCCTATTAGCAAGCTGTTGCTAACATCAGTTAGCAACAGCTTTTAGGAGATATCGAGCGGTTTGGGGCCCGCTTTGCATGTCAGCGATATTCATCGCTAATGATATGCAAAGTGGGCCTACCCAACCAGTTAGCGACTGAAAGCAGCCGCTAACGTCGCTATCACCTATTAATAAGGCAGGAGTAGCGATTAAAAAATGTGCGCTAAGCTCCAATATCGCTAAAAACTAACTCCTGCGCAGACCAGTTCTTAGCCATTATATCCAATGGGAGGTGGACATTCTGGCTAAGACCCAATTGGCAATGATGCGTGAATATCGCTGGTTTTCCAGCGATATTCACGCATTTTGCCGCTATCGACGGTTATTTTATTGCATTGGAGATAAACGTTGCTAATAGCACGTTATCTCTGCGATAAAATCCGGCGATGCTTAGCGATTAAAAAAAATCGCTAACCTTCTTAAGCAATAAATATCGCTAGTTGTTGATAATATGCCCCCTGGTGCCTTCCCGGGGTGGGGTTGTGGGCACCACACAAATAAATATAAGGAAAAAGTGCAGCGCTGCGACTGCACAGCATACGTTGTGCAACATCATCTCTTGACATATTAACGTGCAGCAAAATTTGGGATGCATTAAAAGTATATCAGACCACGAAAAACCATGACCAGGTGCCCATAACGCGCAGAATTAATTTGTGGGCACACAGTAGTAGATAAAAGCAGCTCCTGCTTTAACCTCATTGGTTAAAATATCAATAGAAGATCACGTGCCCTTCCAGTGCACCTTACACGTCCATCTTTAGCACCTTAACAAAGTAACATCATTACATAGTTGCTGAAAGGTTTTCCTGTGGCTGCTGTGCATTCCTTAGCATTTGGTACTCAAAAGTGAGAGTAGGTGCCCCACTGGCGTAACTATTCACTGGCATGAGTTTTCCTATTCAATTAAAATACCACACCTGTCAACTCACACAGTGCCAACTTGTCTCTCGTTATTTCATCCCTTCACAGCCCGCTAATAAATGAGCTAAAATCGCAGCATGGGCTCAGGCTGGACTGGAAAGACCTACAGAGAGTGATTTTCAACCTCACGTTCCCCTCATTGTTGTGAATCCCTCACCACAGCTGTGGTAATTCGGCAGGCTTCGTGTTTCATATTTTTAAGATGTGAGGAAGTCAGGCACCCCTGCCTATGTAAATATAAGTATTTTTCCCATCACTAGATGCCATCCCACCCTTGTCAAACCTGCCTACGTAAAAGCATAGTCAGGGGGCCCATAATAACAATGGGCCTGATTCACAGAATTAACTTTAGACTCAATCCTAAACTTACTACTATTTTGGTATTCACAGAATGCACTTACTACTTTTGGCATTCACAGAATGAACTTACTACTTTTGGTATTCACAGAAGTTAGGATTTTGTCTTAAGTCTGTCTTAAGTCTGTCTTAAGTCTGTCTTAAGACAAACTTATGACAAAATCCTAACTTCTGTCAATACCAAAAGTAGTAAGTGCATTCTGTGAATACCAAAATAGTAGTAAGTTTAGGATTGAGTCTTAAGTTCATTCTGTGAATCGGGCCCTATTATGGCTTTCTTCTCTTCCAATACTATATGTTAAATGGTCTTGCCTTTGCTAGAGTTTGGTGGGTGTGTGGCTGTCAATGGACTTCCAAATAATGTGACCCCCCGGTAGAAGGGCCTTCTGCTATCACCACTAGACATGGCACGCCACTCCAGCACAGTATCCTTGTCAATCATCTGCTATCTGTCTGGCATGTAGTAACAACTCTAAAGCATTGAGTATATGATCTCTCTAAGCCCAGCATCATTGCAAAGTGGTTACTCCTTTTTAGAATGTCTTTGTATTGGTTTATTAGGTGTATTTTTTAAATTTATTTCAAAGTATTTTATTAAGAAATTTTACACATACATTTAGTATTGCTTTCCCTTTGCGGGACAACATCACAATCTGGCTGTACATGACATTATCCAGGTAAGTTGTCTATGTGATCAGATGTCCCCCTTTAGGGGTGACAGAAGGTGATAGAAGGTGGGAGCGGAGAAAAAGAGCAGAAGAAAGAAAGAAAGAAGAGGAGCGTGCACATGGAGGGCTCTTGGTTTTGGATTAACCTTGGCCTGCGGGTGTGTAACTTATGGGCTACAGCCCTTTTTGGCTCTGTTCACCGGGGCTTGAAGTGACCCAAGTGTTTGTCCAATGTTGCCCACATACCCCTGGTTGCCGGTCTCCATGGAGAGTGACATAGTGCGATACTGTCTGCGCCTCTAAGGTGTGTTATCCAGTTGAGCCACCCCTTGAATGTCGCCTTATGTGTTTCCTTCCATTTGGAGACCACCATTTTAACTGCCGAGGTCAGCAGGAGGTCTAGCAGGTCCCTGTCCTGTTAAGACTCTAGGTCAGTGGTTAAGAACGCCGTGGAGAGAGGGAGGAGAACTAAAGCTTTCTGGAACAGTAGTATCTTTTGTGCCACCTGAGAGTTAAGGATGGAGTGGAGCTTGGACATAGTGGATTCTTCTGCATTTTGGCTACATAGTAGGGGCAGATTTACAAGCCCCCTGCGCAACCAGTACATCACTTTTTGTGACATACTGGTGGCATATCTTACTCTATATTTACAAGGATAGGAAAAGCCACCCTGCGTGGCTTTTCCTGTCCTTGTAAATACGGCCTCTTTAAACACTGCACTTTGCGTGAAAGTGGCGTTCCATGTGTGTTGCTATGGGTGTTTATGGAATGAGACACATTTCCAGATTGACGAGGAATCGTAAATCTGGAAATATGTGTGTATGCTACGCCCCCATGGGAGGCGTAGGGAGGCGCAACAAGGTGAAATGTTTTCATTTCTCCATGTTTTTTCCTCTTTCAATGCGTGCTGCATTCTACAGCATGCATTGAAAGAGAAAAATACATGTAGTGATTTTGTTTGTACAGGAACGTGCCCCTTCCTGCACAAAAACAATCTCCCCATGAAGCAGGCACCCTAGCACCATGGTGCAAGGGTGCTTGCTCCTGCGCATAACTGCAGTTTGTGTGCCAGCGCAGTTTGTGTGCCAGCACAGAGATGCGATATATTGTTGTAAATATGTTACATCCCCTTGCTTTGAAAGTGACTTAGCGAGGCGCAGCCAAATGGCTTGGGGAATGCACTTAGTCACTTTCATTGTAAATCTGTCCATAGGAGTTCATAATAGGTTTCCCTTTGCTCCCGACTTTAGTAGAGGGTTTAGTGCCCACTGCCTGACCTGCAGGTACCTTTTCAACCTCTTTACCATTCAAAATCATTTTTCAGCCGCCCAAATGATCTGATTTGTCCTCACTTGCCTATTTGCGTTGCAGCATGCGAAATGTAATTTGTTTTATTTATCAATTTAGGTACTTAACTCCGGTCAGCAGTATGCCGGAGTTTACTACCACCCACCCTGCCCTTCACCCACGCCGCCCCACCGCCCCGCAGCACTCCCACTAGGAGCCGCGACTGCTGGCAAAATTCGCTTTAAACTTTTTCAGGAGGCAAATAGTGCTAACATCTTCTGTGTCAGAAAGGCTGGTAGCAGAATGATAGCCATGTATTTAAGGGCAGCTGCTGAGCTAAGAAAGGAGGTCTCATCTGGTTCACTGAAATAAATTGTATTTTCATAATTCCTGTCCCTGCAAGGAATGATATGGCATGATTCAGCCAATTGGATTTAAATGCACTGATATTTTGGTACTGAATTATACAAAACATTATGGGTTCAGTGCTTGAATTAATCACAGCCACTGGTAATTACTCGTCCCTCATCCCAGTCCGTCGTTATTTTTGTTCACCATGCCACATCGGGTTGGACCCAGCAATATGCAAATCAGCCTTGACCCTGCTCCAATATGAACAGTACAGCCAAGCTACCGGACCAGGGGTCCTCCTGAACCAGAGCACAAGCAATTCAAGCCTGGATTTACCCTGATTTAGCTCTTCAGTCGGGTGTAGCTTAGTTCCAGTTGCTCAGTGTGCCTGAGACCCACGTGTGGGCATACCATTGAACTTAGAGCATTGCACTGAAGTACACAACATAGTGATGGGTGGAGGGTTTGAATTAATCTGAGCCACTTTTCAATAACCACATCACCTCCCAGTACATCATTTTTTTTGCAAACCATGTCACCTCAGTCTAGAACTAGCAAAATGCAAACCAGTCTGGACTTTGCTCCAATGGGAACCATCCAGACCGAACTTCAAGGCCAGGTCCTCCCTGAACCAGACATCAAGCAACCCAGGGCTGGTGTTGACCTGCTTGACTTCAGTCATGTGTCTTTGAGGACCAGTGGCACAGTGTGCATGGGACCTGATTCTGAATATGCCTGTTCCACTGAGGGCATCAAACTGAAGATTTGATACAAGTGATGGGGGGGGGGACGTTCACAATAATGTTTTTGGTGGCCAACAGTGGATTGTGTTTTTTTAGGTGTCCCCACTTTAGGTTTTCTGTTCAGCATAAATCTTTAAATTATAAACCACATGGATAGTTACATCTGTCACCAATGGCTCCTAAACCTTGGCAGCAATTTCTATAGCTTGATTTATGGATCATCCCCTTTAGAAGGATATCATGATAATAGTGTAATGTCCCAATATTTTTATCATATACAATATTTTCTGATGGAGGTGATTCATATCTTTCAATCTTCTTGAGAACATTGTGTAAAACACTGGCTGCTCGGTGAGGTATGCGCAGTGCATGTACTGGGGTACTGCAAAGGACATTAGTTAGAGTTTTCTCTTTCAATGTGTCTTTGAACATGGTGTCAGTGTGTTTCAGTCTCGGTGTCACCATCCATGCCTTCCAATCCCTCTGTCATAAATACTATGTGCCAATGCATTTGTATAATTGACCGTGTTATTTGTCACTGCTCATGCCTGGTGTTCTACCAGCTTATGTTTCCGATGTCTTCCTACAAGTTTTACTGTAGCAACTACTGCAGAGTCATAGGGTTTGCAGATGTGGGTGAGTGTGAGATATCTGTTGTTCTATATGTATCATGATATTATATCCTGAGAATATGTGGGGATAGACATGGTGGATGTAAACTTGCCTATGTATGCTTGCCTTTGGTGGTCCACGTTGTGGCTGTGATGCCTTGGTGGGATGAAGGGTTACTTTGTAATCTTAGGAGCAACCCTGAATTTCTCTGTCCCCTTCTTTCAATGTTAGTGTGCTCATGCCCCGAGTCCCTGTCGTAGATTCAATCTGTCCATATTGAGTGTCTCTTTTTACCCTGATGCAAGGTTGCTGTGTCCTTGCCCCAGTGTATGGCTTTCCATATTAGAGTCCATCTTGCATCATCACTGGAGCCCCAATCAAACAATACAAAGTTTATTGTGTAGATTACTTAAAACCATGACAATAGAAAACATTTAAAAATAATTATACAGAAGCAAAATAGAATGCTAGTTACAAGTCAAAACCATTTAATGTGAATGGTTTGTTTTGCCCGAGGAAAGGAAGCACTTGGTGCCAGGCTTTCTCTCTACCACCTTCCATTTCCCATGTCTATTGTGAAGATAATGAATAAAAGTAAATTAAAAAACCTTCCATAAAATGAATAAAAAAGTTTCAACTAAGAGAAGACTCAATTATGGCGTAGGCTAACTCTACTATGCATCAATATCCATTATCCATGGGCTAAGGGTTAATACCTAATAATCATCTCAGTGCTTTGTATAGAGTTTTTTTAAAAGTCAAGCAAGATCGGACAGCTGCACAGTAAATGTAAAAGAGATTCTGATTTGTAGCCACAGAGTCTACACTTGACTACTTTAGAAAGCCGCGGCCAGTTAGGATTAAAATCTTTGATTTGTAATGCCAGCATCCTTACTGCCATGATTTTAGTCAGACAGGCTTTCCCTATAGTGCAATTGAGGTAAGTTTGTGCCCTGAGTCCAACTTGACTTTCATTGGTGTATGACGCTGCCAGGGCCCTTAGTGGTGGAGTGGTATTCATTATTTGCAGGTCCATGGTCTTGGAAAGTAATCTATTCTGTTTTTTTCATTATACTTTTTATTGCAGTGAACGTGAATGAAAAAAGTATTTAAAGTGGTTAAGTTGATTTGTTGAGTTTCTTCTGATATCCTTAAGTAAGTAGACCATGGATTGATTTTATGTTTGAAGATATCTTGCAAAATACATTTCAGGGTACCCTGTATTACTGTGATGCATCTCTGATAGTACTTTATAAAAGCCCCATACTTGACCATGTGATGCCCTCCAGGCCAAATTCAAGTCTCACCAAGGGTCCCCTGGTATAATAAGGCAATTTGAACACTCTTTTGTATATTTTTAGATGTCATTTTTCGATGGTGTTGGTGAGTTGACCTGGAAAGGCCTCACTGCCGTAGGTAATTGCGGATGGTAATACTACCCTGAGTACCTTTATATTAGGCGCTGAGAATGGACTTTCAAGGGCTGCATGTAGTTGACACAATCTTGATGGTATTAACGCTGCCTTGTTCTTTAAGTGACGCTTGTGTGATGTTGATGCGTCGTTTGCAGAAAACTATGTGCCCAAATAGAATTTGGCTCCAGAGATTTTTAAGGGACCCAGGGACCAATTGTTATTTATTTTTTGTAGCGTCTTTCCAAATGATAGAACCTTTGTTTTTGCTTAATTTACGTTCAGTTTATTTACACTATTGTATGGGTGGAGAGAGTTTAATGATCTCTGGAGTCCTATTTTTGAATTGTCGAGGAGGACGATATCGTCAGCGTATTGCAATATTGTGATCTTTATGTTGCTGACTTTTGGGGAGATTAGATTAGCGTTGGTAAGCACCCATGACATGTCCGCTGTGTATAAATTAAAGAACATTGGAGCAAGGACGCAGCCTTGCTTTAACCCTTGGGTGGTATTGATCTTCTTGGTTAGCGCAGTGTCTGACAGCTTGACCCTCTCCCAGGTAGTTGTGTATAGCGAAATGATGGCATTGAGGAGGCCGCTGGGAATGGCCCACCCCTGCAGTTTTCTCCAAAGAATGCCTCTGTCAACCAGATCGAACGCAGATAAATAGTCCACAAAACATGCGTAGAGTGTGGACGTCTTCTGATTTGTTGCCTGGTGGGCAAGGTAGGATAGGGTGATTATGTTGTCCAGTGTGGAGGAATAGGGTCTAAAGCCAGTTTGGCAAAAGTAATTATTGCGTTTGTTGTTGCCCAAGCCTCTACATCTTTTAGGAGCACAGCTGCATAGATCTTGGCCTCAATATCCAACAAGACTATCAACCAATAATTACAGGGATTCAGTCTTCCACCCTTTTTAAAAATTGGGTGCAATATTGAACCTCTCCAGTTGGAGTTTAGTGCAGGTTGTAAACAGTGAGAGAAGTATTGCAGACCATAATGACGAGTCTTTTTTGAACAGTTGGGCCGGGAGGCCGTTCGGACCAGGTGTACCTGAGGATCTTATTTTGCTTAGTACTTTTTGAATACTATTAATCGTAAATATGGAGGTATGGTCCTCTGAGTCATCTGAAGGATTTGAGTATTCAGGCTGAGAGGCTCCTGTTTGAACCACATAAAGGTTGTTTACGTGTGAAGACCACATTGCTTCAGTGATGGAGTTGCTCCTTTCTAGTTCTTAGGTTGTTTTGCTTTTGATGTATCTCCATAGGTCTGCCTGATTATGATTGCTCATGATTGAGTGGACATATTGCCAATCCTTTTCCCTCTGCTGGTATTTTACCTGCCATATCAATTGCCTATGCTTTTTTCTTGCGCCTTGGAGTTCCAATGACAGGTCGACTTTGGCTAGTACATTGCATGTTTTCTTGCGTGCTGTTGTCAGCTTACGAATGTGATGTGAGCTCGCCAAAATCGTTTGATTATTGTTGGTTGGTTTTACCTGGTGCCTCTTGGGGCCTTTTTGAGGATTAAGTAATTCATGGATACCCCTAATAATGGGAGTTCAGTGAGATAGTAGGTATTCGCCGCTTTGGGCTTGCAGGGACTGTCCTGTGGCAGCTTTCCAAAATGCTAAATTCTGTAAATTGACCTGGCCCCATTGTATCCTCCGAATTAGATTAAATCTTTCGTCATTGCATGAAGTACTCAACACTTTATGACCTTTGTGTTTCGGGAAATTTACGTTAAATATTGTACAAAGTGGTAGATGGTCGCTATCTTTAGAAAAAAGCATGTTAAAGCTCGCGAGGTGATTAATAAGGTTCACCGTGGCAAAAACGTAGTCAATGGTACTTATTCCTTTGAAGGTCTTCAGGGATTGGGTTGATGATCCTTGGCTGTTTGCTAAGAGCTGTAAAGATTGTAATCCATGTTTACTTAAGATGTTATTCATTTGGGTACTTAAAGGTTTTAGAGATAAGAAGGTGGTGTTAAAAAATCCTAATTGTCGCAGGTTAAAGTCTTCGCAGATTATTGTGTCGTAGTTAACATGGTCACAGAGGATTTGGTCCAGATTATCACACAGCTGGCGAAGACGTCTTGCTCGATCTGAGCCGAAGCTGTTAAAACAGACATTGATCAGGAGGATTTAAAGCGGGCGCCAACGGCTTACTGCTCTCCAATACGAGCGCTTGAAGCATCTCATCTTGGGTAAAATTGAGTGTGTTTTTATTTTCATATTCAAGTTGGGATATATTGACAGGCCTCCGGAGGGTCTCCCAAAGATGTTTTTCTTTCTTAGCTACGTGGTGGATCCCTTGGAAGCCAACAATTGTTAAAGGTGTTAGAGCCCATGTTTCTTGGAAATAAAGAACATCAGATGCCAATAGCATTGATTTTGCTGTGTTTGAGCTAAGAAGTCTTGATAGTGCTGCTACATTCCATGATAGGAAGGTTATCTGTTGTTGTGGCAATAATACATGCTTCGCACTGCTAGGAGTAGGCTGCGACTTCACTCAGCAAAAATTTGGGAAACTGGTTTCTGGTCATGTTGGTGGGCACTTCCTGGTTGTCCTGTAACTATTTTCCTAGTCATGCTCCTTGATGATGAGTGGAAGCAGGATATATTTATAATATCTATCTGTGGCTGGGGAGGAAAGGCCCTGTCCCCTTCGATATACTGTAGGGGTGGGCTTTAGGAATCGTTGAGTCATATGGCTTTCTTAACGGAGCTGGGTATTTCAGTGCATCCAATAAAGAGCCAGATGTAGGTAGGCTTTTACCGGTCGGTAACGTCCAAAATCGGCTGTTACTGACCGGTAAAAGCCTTTTCCTATGTAGGAGGCTTGTTTACTGATTCGGTAAATTCTGAATCGGTAAATGTTGATTCTGTATTTACTGAATCGGTAATTACCGATTTGGTAATTGACATTCATTCCTAGGCCCATAGGAATCAATGGCAAATACCAATTCGGTAAATACTGAATCTTACCGATTTGGTATTTGTTACCGAATTTTTATCTACATTGCAATTACTGATTCTAAAATACCAAATCGGTAAAATTTGGTATTTTCAAATCGGTAATTGTAAATTACCTACATCCAGCCCGTAATGTGCTAACTTCTTAACAGAACCACCGGAATTAGCCTCTAACTTGAAGTAAGGCCTTCAAAATCATTACACACCTGTTGTACCAGGAACACACTGCATACTGGTAATCTCAGGGTAATTCACTGTCAACCTTTTCGACAAGCAGTACGATGCTAAGTGCCTTGGAGAACAACACTAGATCGAAAAATCTGAATTTCTTCACATTTAAAACTGCACTATACTCGTTCCCATGAGATTAAGAATATCACGAGAACCTCTAGATTCATAAATAGTGTTGAAGATAAGATCAGCATGGTTAGTGTAATCTTTGGTCTCATTAACCTCTTCATATGTCCCATTGTCACAACCTATACCATGGCACAGACCATTAAATATGGATGTAATCTGGTTTCCTTATATGGGTGAAATAGGCAGGGAGTTAGCTAAGTCCCATCCACAAATAATATTAGTTGTTTTATGATGATTACCTTTGTTAGATGGCAATGTGGTAAAGTTCTCATTTGCTAAATTCTCTAGTCCAATATTTTGGTTGAAGCCCATAGGTGTTTTTATTTGGCATTTCATATTGTTTGCTGGAGAGTTAAACTTTGTTTCTTCATATCTTAGTTTGACCATCCTGCTATGTCATGCCTGGGTTGAGATTTAATTCCATTTAACGATTAGTATCAATCTGTGGATGCCAAGATGGACCAACCTCCATTGCTTCCAATTGTGGCTGTGTTTGGTGGTTGTACTGGATATTAGCTTTTAAATATAGGTTAGCAATCTTTGATCTTTTCTTCAACCCATGTAGTTATCACTATTTTCTTGGATTTATTTTAAGCCTTTTTAAGTTTATTTTCTGGTTGAAACAATTTCATATATTTGATACATTTTGTGCATGCATCACATTGCTTGTTGACAACTGCTCTGAGAATAACTTTTCACATTCACAGTCAAATTAACATGCTGAACATTAGTAATTTTTCATTTTTCTCAGCTGGGTTTCTAATGCTCGATTTTGGATGTTCAACTGGGGAAATTGGACTGCTGTGGGTTTGTTAAATGCTTGGTCTCATACCCAGGCTTAGGGATGGATTTTCTATGTGGGATTTACCCATTGCAAAGTGCCCATATTTTTAACTTCGTCCACAAGAGCACCAACTATCATTGGGAGATTTGAGACATTATCCAATATACAGGAGTAGGTGCATGTTACCAGTTGGTTATTTGTATCTAATTACACATTTACTAGTAAATCATCCAGTGATGCAGTTTGGAGTCTATCCCTGCAACATAAACAACAAGAGTATTGAGCAACTTTTTTATTTTTTATTTTAAGGAGTTTTACATAGCGCGTACTTGACCTGAATCGGGTATCAGGGCGCTTTACATAGCACCAGTTGCATTACATGAGGACACATTAATTTTTGTTAGGCACTGGGAGATTAAGCGATTTGGCCAGAGTCACAGGATGTTCAGCGTAATGGTAGAGACTCAGACCCAGTTCCCCAGATTCAAGGTTACTGGTCTAGCTGATAGGCCAACTTCTCTTCTCTTTGGGTTAAGCTGGGGGAAAACTATGATCTCCAACTGGCAACGACTTGGCATGATCATGGTCTGTGGGTGGTTTATGCTGCCGACAACAAATCAATCAATCAGGATTTGTATAGCGCTGCTAATTAGGCGATAGGTTATCCAGGCGGTTCCAGTTCCTGGGGCTCATTCGAACATCCAGGTCTTGAGTGATCTTCTGAACTCCGGAAGTGAGGTGAGGTTCTTTGCTGTGATGTAAGAGAAGAAGCGACCTCCACTTATGCTCCTGCAGGGAGTATGGGCCGGTGATGCGGAGGGTAGTCTACTTGCCAGATGGTGGAAGTTGGGGTGTTGGTTAAGGTAGGGGGCCCCTTGGTTGTGTAGAGCTTTGTGTCCGCGGCTCAGCAGCTTGAATTGGCATCTCTTCTGCACATGGAACCAGAGGTGTTGCCGGTGGTGGGGTGTGATGTGGATTTGCCATGGGAGGTTGAGTCTGGCTGCTGCATTCTGTACGGCTTGAAATCTTTGTAGTAGGCATGCCCCAATTCCTACATAGAGAACATTGCCAAAGTCTAGTTACTTGTTTTTGAGGGCCTGTTTCCGGACTGAAGAAGTATTTGGAGGAGACGTCTGTGATCTGTGGTTTCATAGTGAGCTTGTAGTCAATGATGATTACAAGGTTTCTGGTGTGACTGGAGGGTTTGGCTCTGGATCCTAGGTCTGAGAGCCATCAGGAGTCATTCGATGGGTTGCTGTTGTTGCCAAAGATCCGTACTTATGTCTTGTCCATGTTCAGCTGCGGGCAGTTGTTCTTCATCCAGTCAGCGAAGCTCGTCATTTATCTGTGGAAATTGGTCCTGGTGATGGTGGGGTCACCGATTAGTGAAAGGATGAGTTGGGTGTCTTCTGCGTAGGAGATTATGTTAAGACTGTGCGATCTGATAAGGTTGCCCAGTAGAATCATGCATGTGTTAAAGAGCATGTGCTGAGGGATGAGCCACGAAGGACACTGCAGGTAATGTTCTTGGGTTCAGAGGTGAAAGGTTGGAGTAGGATCCTCTGTGTTTTTTCCGGTGATAAAGGAGGTGATCCGTCTGAGTGCATCCCCTTGGATGCCAATGTGGTGGAGTCTAGCAATCAGCAAATGGTGAGGAACAGTGTCAAAGGCTGCCAAAAAGTCGAGGAGGATCATAGTAGCTGTTTGTTCCCAGTCGAGGAGGGTTCAATGTCATCAGTGGCTGCAATCAGGGTGGTCTCTGCAGTGATTGCAGTGGAAACCAGATTGGGAAGCTTCAAGTAAGTGGTTCTGCTCCAGGTATGTCATGAGTTGCTTGTTGATGATCTTTTTCAATACCTTGGAAAATGGAGCAGAGATATTGGCTGATAGTTTTTAAGTCAGCTGGGATCATGGAGGTTTTTTAAATAAGGAGCCTAACTTCCACGTGTTTCCAGGATATGTTGCAGTGGTGATTGAGGCATTGTGCAGGGTGGGGAGTTCCTGGCCAATCCTTTGGCTTTCAAGATTGAAGGTGTGGTGTGGGCATGAGTCTGCAGGAGCTCTCAGGTGATGGGTTTCATGGTGGAGGTGGTGTCCTGGATGGAAAGGAGGTTCCAGGTGGTCAGTCTGTGGTATGTGTCAGTTGCGGCGGTGCCATATTTGTTGAGGAAGTCCCTAATTGTAGGTTGGGGTACAAAGTTTCTACATATGTTTGCGATCTTGTCATAGAAGAAGTTGGCGAGTTTGTAGCACAGTTCTTGCGGAGTAGTGATGTTTTCGCTTGCAGCCAGGTTGGAGAATTCCTTAAAGTTGTTGAAAAGATCCTTGGTGTTGCTGCTGCTGATTTCGATGTGTGTCGCTAGGGCTGTCTTCTTTGTTGCCCTCAACAGGGGGTGGTAGAGGTTTAGGGAGGACTTAAAGGCTGCCCTGTCAGAGGTGCTTCTGCAGGTGCCCTATCTCCTAACCCGCTGTTTGCTGTCTCATTTCTCTGTTCTGAGTTCTTGGGTGTACCAGCTAGCCCTTTTGGAGGATTTTCTCTGATTGTTGGTCTTGATAGAGAAGATGCAGGAGGCACAGCTGGCGATCCAGACACTGAAGTCCTTAACTCCATATTCAAGGTTGGTGTCGTGGAGGGGTTGGAGCTGTTTATGGCGTTCGTCCAGTTGGTCTCTGAGATTTTGTTCCAGCTGCAGTGGGGAGCCCAGGTTATCTAGAGGATAGCGGTGAGGGGACCGGAGCTGCTGAAGTGGATGATGGAATGATTGGCCATGAGAGTTCTGTGACGTGGCTATACTTGACTAGGTTGCTAGATGTGACTATGGAGTCCAGCATTTGTCCTGCAGTGTGCGTGGGATCATGGACAATCTGTGTTGTGTGCAGTGTTGTTATCAATGGCGTCATCGATGTGGTAATTCAGATCGCTGAGGAAGATGTCGTCCTTGGAGTCTAAGAGGGGGTTCAATGAATTCTTCGATGGTGCTGCAAAACTTGGAACATGAGTCCGGGGTTCGTTTTGCGAGGGTCCCTCTGACGGTTGTGTTGCCAGTGTGGAGTTTGAAGAGGTGGCGGTGGTACACTGCAAGGTTTCTTTGTGGATGATGGCTGCGGCGGCGACACTCTTCCTCTCAATGCGTCGCGCTTTCAGCACCCAGCGGCACACAAGTGTCTGTAGTCAGAATTCCCAGCAAGGAAATTCAGGAGGGAGCTGGAGGTGAAGTCTTTTGTCCCTGAGACTTCAGCAGGAGGGAAGCACTGTTTAAGCCCTTGGAGAATATTCTGTAGATGAAAGTCCACTGCAGGCCAACCCAGCAAACAGCACCCTGGTAGAGGGGCAGTACAACTCCTGCAGCTTCCTTGGTTATTCTCCTTGGCAGAAAGGTTTCTTGTCCAGAAGTGATCTAATTCCTTGGGATCAGGGTCCCAATATTTATACCCCAAATTATTTGTTGTCTGAAGGCAGAGAGGCCTCTGCCTAGTCCAAACCAGTTCCTGAGCACTTTGTTTACATGACTCTCTTCTCCCTTTCACTGTGCAGGGCAGAGACATCAGACGCCCTACAGGAGCTAGCATTGTAGAGGGAAGGCCCAGCCCTAATCAGGTCCCAGGTGCAACTCCTCCCTCCCATCTAGATGCAGATCTCTCTATTCACCACTGGGCTGCCCCAGCCTGTCTCCTAGAATCCCCCAACCCTGTCACTCACAAACCCAGATGAGGAATACACAACCCAGCAGAAGCAGTCCTGGAGAGTTAGGCAAGAAAATACCTACTTCCTAAAAGTGGTATTTTCAAACACAGAATATTAAAACCAACTTTACTAAAATACGTTTTTTATTATTCTGAGTTCAGGCATACTAAATTCGAATTTCTACCATGTTCCCTGAGTCAGTTAGGATGATAAGAATGTAATAATCTAACTGCCCATTCTGGCCTATGAGAGCAGGTAGTCTTCAATAGTGAAAAACGAAAATGGCTTTAATTCACGATCAGAACATGCTACACACATCAGGGCATGTCCTACCTTATACTTACAATGCACCCTGCCCTTGGGCCTGCCAATGGGCTGTCTAACATGAAGCAAAGAGAAGGTTTAGGGACTGGCAAGTGGGAGCACTTGGCCAAGTCAACATGGCAGTGCTAGACTGCACATAGGCCTTGCAATGGCAGGCATGAGACACACTATACAAGCTGCTTCTGTGGGTGGCACAACCAGTGCTGCAAGCCCACCAGCAAAATTTGATTTACAAGCCCTGGGTACACATAGTGCAGTGTACTAGGGGCTGACAGATAAATCAAATAACCCAATCATGGAATAACCAAGTAGTACATTAATTTAACATAGAAAGCACTTGCACTGTGGCACTGATTAGCAGTGGCACAGTGCCCAAAGCATAAAACCAGCAAAAACATATCAAAACAGAGGAGGCAATTCGTTAAAAATGGAAGGGGAACTCACACCAATGATGCCAGGTTTAACATATCCTATTGAGGGAACTGGACTAAAAGGGTCTATGTCAGTTTTTTCATCACTAAGGGGCAGGCCTGAAAGATACTGTACTGAAATAAGTCTAGATATACTTCAATCTTTTGATGTCGTTTTTATATAGTTAGACCCAAATTAGGAGGGATTTGTTGACTCATTTCTATCCATGGTACCATATCTTTTAAACAAGATGTTAGACAGCAGTGCTCTGGATTTGAGTAATGAACTTGTGCCTTTATGGTCATCATGCAGAGTTTGACTTAGCAAGCTGTCTATGGTCTGTTTATGTGTTGTAATAGCTGTGTTGTGACGTGTTTTGTATGTGTGCATGAGAAGTTTGAATAGGCTGCGCTTGTGAATGGGGAGATAGAGAAGCTTCCTGAGGTGCAGTGTCATGTGGTTGAAAAGTGGAAGGTCAAGTATGAGTCTTCAAGCCCTAAAGAAGCCTTATGGTAGACACCATTGTAAGATGAAACACATGTATGCTTGAAGTCTATTGAGCCTTAACAAAGGAAATAAAGGAGGCAATCATTAGGCATGTCACAAATACTGTTTTGGACTTGCTTCTTGAAGATTTGGACAAACCCTTAGTGGAGATAGTGGTCTAGGTGGTAGGTAGGCAAGGGTTCCAATCAGGGTGAATTTTCAGAGATTTGCAGCTTGAAGTGCAGGTGTTCCATGAATGGGGTGGGGTTCTCTGTGGATTTCTCTGCATTTGATGGATTCCCTCTAGATGATAGCAAGTCATCCTCGTGGTATGTAAAGGCAGTCCGGTTAAGCAATCTTGTAGCCTGCTGGGATTGTTGTAGAGATGTTGGGAGCCGATGAGGGGCTGGGCCAGGTTTTCGGTGAAGAAGAGGATGTCTGGTTCATCATTGCTCAGAAGTTCCTATATTTTGCTTGTTTTTTTGCTGAGTCATTATGTGTTGAGAAGCATAAATGCAAGAGGATGTTGATGTGCATTTTTACTGTGGCGTGTGGTGTAGGGAGGGAGTGTAGATGTAGTTGGCGCTCGTGTGGCATGTGTGTTGGGAGGGGGTGTTGAGGATGTTGTTAGTATTTGCGGGGGTGTGGGTGGGTGGCTGGCTGTGGGTGGCTGATGGAGAACCAGAAGGGGGCACAGGTGAAATCTCTTACCATGATGTAAGGGATTGTAGTGGTTGGGGAAAAGACATTCAGGGTATTGCAACCTAAGGAGTGAATCAGAGTGCCGGTGGGCCGTGATCACAGAAGGGTTCCTGGTGCTGGGCATGGTCCATGCATTAAAAGGCACAGACAGGCCTGCTTTTAACACTCCCGCGGCATGTCTATGTTGCATCTGTCATTAAGTAGATCCTGGGAGGGGGGAGTAGTCCAGTGTGCCCTGATGTTATTTCCTGTGCTGATGGGTGATGGGAAATGAAGTCCTCTTACTTGGCTTCTTTTTTTAAAGACGTTTTGGCAGTAAAACCAGCAGTACCACTTCTTGCCCAGATGGATAATGGAAAATACAGTGATTTCACTTCCTGTGCAGTTGAATAATAGGATATCCAGTGATGTTACTTCCTGTTCTTATGGGTGGTTGTACATTAATGCCCCTTGCTTGGATTTGTCTTTTAAAGACAGTTTTGGCGGCAAACCAGTAATCTCACTTCCTATCCTGATGGATGATGGACAATTCAGTGATGTCACTTCCTGTGCTGATAGGTGGAGAGAAATTAAAAAGTAGGGCTCCACAACTGTCAAAATGATCATTTTGACACTGTTCAGCAGATTTTAGTCTTCTGAAGTCAGGATACACTGCGTAGGCTTAAAGCCATGTTTTTTCTCTGTCACTATAATGTATGGCACAATCAGTGTGGCAGTCCACAAGTGTGACATTTAACTTTTCATGTCATTGGTTTCTGCACCATATAATTTGGTCCTATAGGAAAGTTAAGTATGCCAATAAAGATAAAGCCAACTTTGACATGTTTAAAGGGAGTGCACAGGCACTTTACTCTGGTTTAGTTCTCAGTCTAGCAAAAGTAGGGCCCAGAAAAAGAAAGAAATTGTAGTTGATGATGCATAAAAGGCAGATTTACTACACAATGCACATATTGAGCTCCTTGGAAGAGGGAAATAGTTAATAACAAATTCACCCCCTCAGTTCATGACTGGATTTGTTATATAACGTTCAAGAATGTGATTAACAAATTGCCAAATATAAAACACTAAAAACAACTGGCTGGTCAAACAGGCATTGACTCAGACTTAACAGTGCACAGCCTAATTAAATTTACTGATCTGACAATTTTTTGCTTCGTCAACTATTTTTCTTTTTATTTTCAATTCTTTTAACTCATACTGTCAAAAACTTTAGCATTGCATTATTTGGCATATAACATTATTCATGCCTCTTTCTTGCACATCAAAACAATACAGAATTCACTGTTTCATCAAACACAAAAGTACAAATATGTAAATATAAAATAGGTGGGATTGGCGTTCGCCCAATGCATTTCGGGACGTTAGAAGAGTCCCTTCGTCAGGGGCACCACTGAAAAGAAACATAAATATACTTAAATACACAGGCACAACAGTAGATCTATTCAAAAAAAGTTAACACGTTTAAAACATGCAGTGCTACCTTCACCAAAATCACCCCGTGTGACCTTGTGTAAAAAATTTAGGAACTTACACCAAAACACCAGGTTGCTAGAGTCAAACAACCATCCGCTTTCTGCAAATAAAGTTTAAACCAAACAATCAGAAACACTGTGCTTTCCTAAGCATCTTCTAGTGTTTAACAAAATACACCACCAAAGTGTATTACCTAGCTACTTGGTTCCTCGGGTAGAAGAAATGTCTTAAACAATCAGTTCACCCTTCAGTAATTCGCAGACCTTCGTCAACCTACAACAAGTTAACATCAACCATTACAAACAAGTATTAAACTTGCAATCGACTCGTTAGCTTAACGTGATCATTGACATACCTCGTAAAAGTTTCAGCAAAAGGCAGTAGTTATGGAAGTCACACTACATCCTAAGAACGCAGTGCATACCGACGTGCCTGTGAAAAAAACCCGAGAACACCATTACACTACTGGCCTTAATCGAGCCTCACCAGCTATCACGTAGTATTCCGTGTCCTTACCTTAACAAATGTTCACAGAACCGAAAAGCGTCACTGTCTCAGTTCTCCCCTCCTCGTTACAAACAAGCCGGCTCGTTTGTAACGAGGAGGGGAGAACTGAGACAGTGACGCTTTTTGGTTCTGTGAACATTTGTTAAGGTAAGGACACGGAATACTACGTGATAGCTGGTGAGGCTCGATTGAGGCCAGTAGTGTAATGGTGTTCTCGGGTTTTTTTCACAGGCACGTCGGTATGCACGGCGTTCTTAGGATGTAGTGTGACTTCCATAACTACTGCCTTTTGCTGAAACTTTTACGAGGTATGTCAATGAGCACGTTAAGCTAACGAGTCGATTGCAAGTTTAATACTTGTTGGTAATGGTTGATGTTAACTTGTTGTAGGTTGACGAAGGTCTGCGAATTACTGAAGGGTGAACTGATTGTTTAAGACATTTCTTCTACCCGAGGAACCAAGTAGCTAGGTAATACACTTTGGTGGTGTATTTTGTTAAACACTAGAAGATGCTTAGGAAAGCACAGTGTTTCTGATTGTTTGGTTTAAACTTTATTTGCAGAAAGCGGATGGTTGTTTGACTCTAGCAACCTGGTGTTTTGGTGTAAGTTCCTACATTTTTTACACAAGGTCACACGGGGTGATTTTGGTGAAGGTAGCACTGCATGTTTTAAACGTGTTAACTTTTTTTGAATAGATCTACTGTTGTGCCTGTGTATTTAAGTATATTTATGTTTCTTTTCAGTGGTGCCCCTGACGAAGGGACTCTTCTAACGTCCCGAAATGCATTGGGCGAACGCCAATCCCACCTATTTATATTT
This sequence comes from Lissotriton vulgaris, assembly GCF_964263255.1. NCBI lineage: Eukaryota > Metazoa > Chordata > Amphibia > Caudata > Salamandridae > Lissotriton > Lissotriton vulgaris. The sequence goes on along the minus strand of NC_141686.1, from coordinate 226,481,802 downwards.
ACATGTTTGTACTTTTGTGTTTGATGAAACAGTGAATTCTGTATTGTTTTGATGTGCAAAAAAGAGGCATGAATAATGTTATATGCCAAATAATGCAATGCTAAAGTCTTTGACAGTATGAGTTAAAAGAATTGAAAATAAAAAGAAAAATAAGTTGACGAAGCAAAAAATTGTCAGATCAGTAAATTTAATTAGGCTGTGCACTGTTAAGTCTGAGTCAACGCCTGTTTGACCAGCCAGTTGTTTTTTGTAATCCAGAGTATTGGGTATACTCTATTAATAGTAGCACGCAGATCAAAAAATTCATACAAATTAATTTCCAAAACCTTGAGAAGAATAGGTGTGCTCAGAACACACCCTTTAAATATAAAACACTGCCACATATAGAAGATAAAGCTGCTGTTGGCTGGCTACCAAAGGTGGAAGAGCTAGGATGGAAATGGATTCCTGATAAGCAGCTCTATAACCCATCATACAGATTACCTGTTCCTAATCTTGGCATATAAATAGCATGCACAGTGATCTTGCTGCTACTTCTAGGTGTAAAGAAAAACAGGTAGGTGTTGATTGATCACATTAGGAAGCAATATGTAGCCCTGTCAGCCGCCCTCAATTGACACCAAGGTGTCTCCAGACTGAACCAGAACATCCTCTCCCTACTCTAGAGGAACTACCCATGTAGAGTACAGCCACTCTGAAAGTATTAGCCCCATCCTGGAATCAGAGGAGCCTGCTGTGTCTCCATCTTTACAAATGGTATCAGGATTTTGAATTCATAAGTTAGATAATGTGATGCAAGCACCATCTTCAACAAGTGAACCTCATCCTACCATTTCAACAATCTCAACTCAGCAACAGTTGTTTACTGAAAACCAAAAACAGAATGTACATCAATTGAAATAATGCATTTGCATTAAACAGCACTACATGAAAACGTGAAATAAATTCTACAAATGAAAAGGATTCTAAATCCCATTTTGAAATCAGACAAATAATCATCTCTCCAATAATTCACCACTACAACATTCTTTCTTGCCGCTGATTTTGCAATAGATACATTTCCCACTGTGTTTATTCATCTGGATTGCTACTGATAATATTCAACCAAATGTTGATCATAATGTTGAATAATATTTTGTTACTGATACATATGAACGATATTTCTGATAACTAGATTCTTCTTCACTTAGAACCAAAAGGAAAACCATGCTGCTTGTCTTGTGCTTAAAAAGGTTTGGGAAAAGTTTCCTTATCAAATTATGGGTTTGACAGAAGTGATTCAAATGCCTTACATTTTTTAAATCTCTTTGTATGACATCATCACACCAGGTCTTTTTGCAAGCTTGTGGAACATAAATGCTGGTAAATAACTGATGACTAATTTGGGCTTCATATGCTCAATTGGAGTAGGAAGATCCCCATCTCACCTTTTTCTTTCATCATGAAGGACACATTTACGTTCACTAATCCAACAGCCCAAGTGAAATATGTAACTCCATACAGTGCGAATATGGCATGACCCCAATAATTAACAGTCCTAACATTTCAAGAACAAGTTTTCTTACTGTAACAGATCTAATCAATTAGCATTGTTTTAATTATTTGCAACAGCCAGAAAAGCTGAAAAGATGTTGTTAAGTAATCACTGGCATATTTAATTCTCACAGTTTATTGATTAATTTCCAGAAAAGACAGACTTAAGTTAGGATTCTGTCTTAAGTCTGTCTTAAGATAACATCCTAACTTCTGTGAATACCAAAAGTAGTAAGTTTAGGACTTTTTCTTAATTTAGTTCTGTGAATCAGGCCCATTTATCCTAGTTTAGAGCATCATGTTTCCTAGAGAAACTATATATTTTGAAAAATGACTGCAATACACAACTTGTATGACCTTTGTGTCTTTTATAGTTTGCAGAAAACGATCTATACAGATTGAAAATGAAAGGAAAACATTATTAGTAATGATTTAAATGATATTTTGCAAAATGGAATATATAACATTTGATCAAAAGATACTGATATATGCATGTATAAGATTCTGTTTAATGCTACAGGCTCATTGGTAAGCAAACTAGAATGGCAGAGATTGAGGCAAGATGGCGACTGTGTATGCTGACACACTCAGCATCTCTCCGCACCAGACTCATTCAGGTTGGCATAAGGCGTATGCCTACAGAATCTCCACAAAGGTAAGGAATGACTATCGGCTGTGCTGGGTGTCAGGAGACTTTGCTGGGGAGCTGCGACAGAGCCAGAGCTCTTTTTACTTTCACAGCTGTAATTGTGTGGGTGGTCTATTTGGCATTTTCCAACCTCTGGCGCAGCAAGTGGCAACAGCCTCAATTCTCTGGAAGCAGCAAGGAGCGCCCACTGACAAAAAGCATACTGCCTAAATCCCAACAACCCTCCTGCGAACGGCTTGGAGAGAATACTGTGGCACCATTGCGCACCATACTGGCTAAGATGAAACCCAAGCAGAACCTCCAGCAACACGAGGAGGATAATGTTTAATGTGCAGGGAGGCCCAGCAAACTGGAAAGGCGCTAAAAGAGATGAAAAACTCATAGGGCACTACACTGGCTACTGGCTCTGTCATCCAGCCTTCAATATTAGAGTTTATTATTTAGCCAAGAGAGCGCACTTATTACTGACATGCCGGATGAGCAAGGGGGTTAAGATGATGGTGTGGCCCCTGTGAAAACAGCACAAATTGCCGGGGTTTTGATCCTTGGAAAAATGAACTCTGGTTCCTCCACTTCTCCATTAAGTGTTTCTGCAATAAGTGATGATGGAGTGGCTGACCCCCAAACAGAGTCTGTCCTGCCAACTTCATGGAAAGCAGATCACCCTCCAGGACAGTGAGAATGCTGATTTTACCGGGAGTATGGGGGGCCAGGATGCAGGAAGTCACTGGGGGAAAGGGATCACTAGCGACCAGCCTGCTGCATTCAATTGTCTGCACAGAAAGGGTGATGAATTAATACACTCTACTGTATCCACAATGGTTCGGGCTCTCCTAGTCCTATTCTTGGGATGTCTGTAATAAATCTTTGTGAAGTCACTGTTGTTAACCGGGGGAAATCAAGTACAGTCAAGAGTCAGGATAAAAGTATTACTAAGGCATTGGATGCAGCAGATCCTAACATGGTTAACTGTAGGAGCCAAGAACCAGAAGTCTCAGGAGGCCTGGTTGGACGGGACCTGGGGTTAGAGGAATCCCTGGACTTGGGGGATAACTTCTTCTCGCTGACTGATGGCTCAGATGTTTCTTAGCTTAGACATTCTTACAGGGCCATAAGTACATCGGATGTGGAGAGTGGCTCAAACAGCTTATCTGATGGTCTGAGTTCCATGATTAGATGTGCAAAACATCATTGAAGGAATCTAGGAATAAGAGGCACTGAACTACGGGAGAAATGATAACATGTTTAGAGCCATCTGCTCTAAAATGAGTCAATTCTGCCAACAACAGGTTTATGTGGATCCTCGCAATCAGAAAAAAATCACCAGCTGCCTGCCACAGAGGCAATGGCTCCAGTCTCAGAAAAGGAGGAACCTACGATAAGGTTAATCTATAACTATCAAACAGCATCAAGAAGAAGGCTGCATGGATGAACATAGAGCCAGGTTGGCTACTAAAAAGGCTGTAAGGTGCAGTGGGGATGATGTCCAAAGCCTACACTGAAATCGGAGAGAGGATTGCAGCTGTGGAAAGTAGGTCTGAGGCCCTAGAGACAGACCTATGGGAACTCACAGGTCAAACTGAAGCTGAATTCTCCCAAACTAGAGATATCAAAAGGAACATTGAAGATTTTGAGAACAGACGAATGTGAAATAATCTACGTATCCTTGGGTTGGAAGAAAGGGTTGAGGACAATAACATAAGGGAGTTTGTGCTAAATTTGTTTAAAGGTGCCTTACCAGAGCTACCAACCTGGAGTTGGTACCAGGAAATATTAAAAGTGCGTCATATTCCCCTGTAACCATGATCATCCTAGTCTTCAAGTGAATCCCTTACACGAGTAGGCCTTCCAAAGGCTGTTAGGTCATAAAAAATCCACCAATCACACGTGCAACCAGCACTGGTGTGTTGATGTGTTTTCTGTGCAACATGTTGTTCCATGACAATGTGTCTACATTCCTTCTTCGAAAGTATTCTTGGACAACTTGTTATGGAGCATGTGTACTTGGCTCTTCAGACAAATTATGAATGTTTCATATGTATTAACACCATTGTTTTCTTTTGTGTTAATTTTCACTGTTCTCTTGGTATTACAAGAGAAGACTGCCCTCCAGCCCCTGGTACTTGTGACATAGCCTTGCCCATAGCAGGATTTCCCGAGATCATGCATGATCTCTACAAAACACCACCTACCTCATTCAGGCACTATTCCTATTAGAACTGCTTACCACCTTCTGGAAGATGGTTTCTTAGAGACCCTTTTAAGGGTTTGACACATACTTTGCTCCCTCCTCCCGCAGCTTCCTTCCAGCTTCGGCTCCCTGAATTGGACTTACCTGCAGAAATTCCGGCTCACTCTGCAAAGATTCTGGATCAAGCCTGGCAAGGGGAATCTCCGCACCGCAACCTCAAAACCACCCACAAAAGACAAGGAAAAGGGAAACTGTAAGTAAAACCAGACCCTCCTTGCAGGAATCAGCATCAAACAACAGCAGTGGTGTTGCAACAAGGTACCCAATGCAAGTAAGCTCTACCATGCAATTACAATGGTAGCAGTGACTTTGTTTGGTAATTAACCTACCGCAACTCATGGCTCACCGAGAGTAAAGTACTGGTTACTTTACTTTACAATCTACCGTGGCACTAATTTTGGCACTAAGTTGGACAACATGAGGTTGATACAGTGCTGATTACGTTGCTGCATACCTGTGCTGATAACAAGCTATCAACGTTTCCATGCTGCAATTTCCTGTGTTCACTAAACAGGATACAGACTACTCCAACCTATGAAACCTATGGTCATTGCTTAGCAGTATGCTGTGGCAGCATGTATGGGGTGTTGAAGTAGGGCATAGTTTGGGTTCTAATCAGCTGACTTGATTGATGCGTGTTGTTCTTATTAGGTCACTTGTTAAACCAGTGTTATTCCCTTCAAAACTAACATCCAGAGCAGAATGTGGAAGAATGGAAGTTAGCCACATGACCAGTATTCCCGACACCACCAGGATGTCACGATTCCAGCAATTGCTTGCAGGTAGGAGGGGTCATGGGTACATTTTAGAGAAGGGACAGAGAAGGGACAGAACATCAGGACATACGTCTCACATACCCAGTCTCCTTTTCTTGTCTTGAAGGTTGACAATAACGTAAGGATATCTACTACAATGTCCATCATCCAGGCCCCCTTCCCTGGACCTTAACTGCATCGCTGCAGCGGTTATTTTTCCGCTGTGCGGCTTTTTTCTAAAAGCCGCGTTAAATGACGAGCTCAGCTCGTCATCTGTACACGACCACCGTGGCTGATGACAAGCTGAGCTCGTCATCAGCAGCGAAGGGGTTAACAAGCTACCTCATGGACATACATAAAAACACAGGCAGTAAGGTAGGGTATGGGGAGCAGTGTGGGCAATATGGTAAGCAGTGCATTGTTGCGACCTGACACCTTATGATGAAAAAAACAGAACAAGCAACAGGAATATTGGATGGGCAAACCCAGACCTATTCATATTTATTTTGATAACTTTTTATTTAGGCATGCCATCTCCTAGAAAGCACACCAGATACCAAATGTAGCTTAGAAGGAATCACCTTCTTCACCAGGCCAGATTTCTGTCACACAACTGTGGAAAGAAGGTGGAGAATGAGGCAATTGATTAGGCTGTGTCAAGAAAAAGGAGCTGAAGCATACTTGATGTACCTATCTCAATTCAAGATCATCTTTAAGAATAAGACGAGTTTAATGCCACGGAGTACATTGATGAATTTTCTAAATCTGATTGAAGGCAATTGATATAATAGGATGATGCATAATGCTAATAATTTAATTGTTGTCTTCACCCCTTACTGGTACTAATGGCTGGAGTTATTGCAACCTGGTGGGAAGGTGAGCATGGAACTAATCCCCTTGCCATTTCAGGGCCTGAGTGTCTCCAAGGATAGGAAGGGGTGTGTGATGGGGGGAGGACACTTTGTTTAGGGTGGGGTATATAAGAGGGTGGCACATAGGGTGTTGGGTTGGTGGGGAGCACTACACAAGAGGAGTATAGAAATATAAATGATCCAAGACGAGTTTATAGTTGGATTTTGCCAGACGAGGTGGCAATGGAGTATGAAACAAAGCTGTATGAGTGGGCCTATTTGTTTTATCTTAGTTGGCTGGGTATGTGGCTTGCATGACTTCCATATCGCTTCTTTTAATAATTATGGTCTGAATAATAATTGTGAGAGTCGTAACATTATCGAAGATCTTAAAGTACTGCACACATATATTTTCTGCATGCAAGACACATATATAGAGGGTTTACCTTGCGCACGTGTATGACACAAGGGACAAATAGGTGTGGGGTAGCCATTTTGGCTTGTAGAGTTTAAATTAAGTCTTCCGATAAATATGGTAGGTGGGCGATTGCTGAATGCCAATTTTAAAGGGGAACTATTACACTCTGCTCTGTGTATGGATCAAATTTGGCTGACCTTGAACGATTTGATTTTTTGAACACTGAGTTGGCCCTTTGGCCAACATCAATCATATTGTTTTGCAATCTAAATACCTGCTCCACAGATAAATGTTATTCAGGGCAGAAGCCTAGACTATCACCTTGACAGCAACTGCAAACTGGTTGATATTTGGCATCAAATTATGGCACTGACCAAGGATCCACATTTTCCTCACCTCTCCATGGAAGCCTGTGTGTTTGGATTATTCCTTTACATCCCTCAGTTTATTCCAGGGGCCACAAAATGAGAAGTTTCCATGAGTCATGTCTGACTACAATCCTTTCATTATCAAAATGTTATTCATTGGTGCGCGAAGGCCAGGGCAGACTTGGTCGGTTAAAGGAGTCCTACTAACTGATGAGGATTATGTCACCCACATGAATAAGTAGATCCTGAGTTTCTAGCTTGAAACGGAGGTAGTGCATCACCTAGTATAGTCTGTGACACGATTAAGTCAGTTATTAGAGGAGAGACTCTTACCCCTCTAAGTCTTACTCAGTCGCAAAAAAATCACAAATGCAAATGTATGGTGGATTATGCGAGGCTGAGGCTCAATTAATTCTGGCAGCTTCATTGTTTGCAGCAATTCAACAAAATTCAACAAAAGCTTTCACTTGCAACTAGGAATAATATTTAAGCAAAAAGAGCAGTAGAAAAAAATTGGACCTGCAAAATGAATGCTATGAATATAGAGAGTGTGTGGGGCACTTGCTGGTGGAACACACACGACAAAAAACAACAGCTCTTGAGATTGCTGAAATTAGGGAAATCAGGTGTCATTCCAATACTGATATCAAGGGAATTAATGAGGCATTCCAAGGGTTTTTTGAAGTACTGTATTGTGCTGATAAAGCAAAGGTTAAAAACAATATAAGGGAATATCTAGACTTAGACTCTTTGGGCCCGACTCAAATGAACTTAAGACTCAATCCTAAACTTACTACTATTTTGGTATTCACAGAATGCACTTTCTACTTTTGGCATTCACAGAATGAATTTACTACTTTTGGTATTCACAGAAGTTACGATTTTGTCTTAAGTTTGTCTTAAGACAAACTTAAGACAGACTTAAGACAGACTTAAGACAAAATCCTAACTTCTGTGAATACCAAAAGTAGTAAGTGCATTCTGTGAATACCAAAATAGTAGTAAGTTTAGGATTGAGACTTAAGTTCATTCTGTGAATCGGGCCCTGGATGTAAAGTCAGCCCTGAAGATCAGGATTTGCTAGGGCACCTATCAGCACAAATGAGATCTATGTGGCTCTCCTGGATCTCCCGCCTGGAAAGGCAGTTGTGATAGATAAAATCCCATTCGAATAAAAAAAAAAAAGAATAATCCGGAAGCCAAAGTTTTAATTGAATCTCTGCAATTTTATGATGGGAGCACTAAGGTCTTTGCAATCATGATGCTGGACCCAGAGGCTTCAATGCTGGTGATAGAAAAGGAGGCCTCGGACTTTGGGAAAATATCACGGTACTCTTTAAATCAGAGTAGGACTCAACTTTCATTAACAAGCAGATACATCTTACTAATGTACGTATAGTACAAAAGCAGTCTATCTGGGAGTTAGTATCGAGGAGGACATTGACCAGATAGCCAAATTTAATATAGCACCGGTCATTAATAAATCTAAAGGGGATCTGCGGAGGACGGATAATCTGCATCTTTGAATCTGGAGACTACTAATCGTAGTTTTTATGAATCAGTGGAGCTGGGTTACATGCTCTTGTTGTCTTTGAGCTTACAGGGGCAGCACATTAAAATGCTGTTTGATTTACACTATAAACTGGCACAAAAATTGCTAGATGGGGTGGGAAGGTAGTTGTTTGTTGCCCGAGGTGCCAAGTCTGAAAGCAGAGCTTGTGCATATGGTTAGCACCTGCCCAACACTGGATCTGCTGAAGCTGGAGATTACTAAAGTTAAAAAAATCTCATTATCCTTGGATATTACCTTAAACCCCCAATTTATGTAACGGGGAATGCACAATTATACGGTCCTTAGGACAGAGCAGCTTTTTGTATTTGTTGCTATGGCTGTGGCCTGCATCTGTATAGCATCAGCGTGGCTTGACCATCTATCCTCATCATTTCGTCAATGGCAAACATGTTCGTTATCAATTACAATTTGGAAATTAACCTGTACTCTTGAAATGGCAGGAAAGCCAGAAGGAGAGGAAATCAGATCTAGGCTCCTCTACAGAACTGGAATGGAAATATATGTCCCTGAGCAAGAAGAATTGTATGGATTATATTCGCATTGCATTTGGTTAGATGTTTAGATAGAATTATTCACTTTAACGAGACTGGACTATACCAAATGCACATTATTGTTTTTTGAATTGTCCTCTTCTCCTTCAAATGCGTGATTGATATATATGACATTTTAGTATTCCTTTATGGGTTGACAAGTTGTTGTTCTAAATAGATCATGGGAAAAGGAGGCTTGAATTGATTGAATCAGCATGAATTTTGCAATGTGTGATATTTCCTAATATGTCTTCCACTTTACTTGTTATGCTACGCCGTTGTTTTGTAAACGGATTATGGATCTCTTCTTTTCGTCTGAATGGTAATGAACTACTTGTATTGTAATACTCTACCCTTGTGTTTACAATACTATACTTTAATACAAATATATTAAAACAAGATAAGCAAACCAGAACCTAGGCATAAAAACATATTCTCCCATGGCTATAACTAGTTATCGTGTTGTGAAACTTGAGATGGATTGTAAGTTTAAAGCACCAGTGGGTACCTGAAAAGCCACCTGAAACTACCCCAATCTCCCAAATGCAAAATTATAAAAGGTTCCTTCAAACAGTCATAAGAATATATTCTTAGCAAGAAGAAAAAGTAAAAAAAACAGGGAAAAATTTGCCAACAATTGTCTGAAAATGTGTACCATCTTTCAAAGCGGGCATAATGCATATTTACCATCTAGACGTATAAAAACAAACACTTGTACAATGGTTGTCACGTGAGAGTGGATAACAGACAGCTTATTCCATCATGTTCCTGTACGTTTCTCACTGTCATTCTCATCTGCAGGTGTTGGAGCTTAGTTTTGCTGTGATGCAGATGTGCACAAAAGAGCCTGCACTTGTTATATTTGTATTTCTGGAAGGCTCTATGCTTTTCACCACAGGTGTAGAACATCTTGACATGTAGCTTTTTCGTTTACAAGGATTAGCATTTATCTAGAGACAAACTTCAGCATATTGTTTTGTCCCCCTTACCTGGTCTTGTTGAATTTAATTGGGGGCAGTTTATTGTTCATTTCATGTGTAGCTTGTGTCACTGGTGTTACTTTGTGTGGATGTGTGTTTTGCTCTTATATCTCATTGGTCTACATATAGGGAGGCTGTTGTTATAGCTTTGTGTGGTGTTTACGCTGAGTGGCCTCTCAGGTCTATTACTGTTCCTGTATTTACAGGCCATGTTCAGAACTAGGGCTTTGCTATAGATCTCGGAATAATTTCTCTGTCAGTCTGTTGCAATATTAGAGTTTTGATTAATTGGTAAGATTGCCTCCCTCCATTCTGATCTTTGTGAATGGAGAGCAGGTGTTCAACATGAGTTGAAGATGGTGAATGTATGTATGTGTTGTGCTTTCATTTGGATCTTACTTTTCTCTTGGACTTTATTTAAGATTTCATGGGTGTATAGGACCTGGAAATTCACTTCATGGTAGTTTAGATGAAAATACATTTGGAATTGGGCTTAGAGGGTTCTTCATCAATTTTGGTTGTGCCTGAATCCACATTTTCCCAAGGGAATGCCTCTTTCTCGCATGGGCATTGACTATTCATGTTTTTATTTGGGGGTTTGACAGTTGTCTCTGCATTTTCTGTCTCTAATGGATTTGTTCATGGCCAATGCTGTGGTGCATTTTGTTTGCCTACAGTTCTATGAACATTGTTTGCAGATGTGTTTATCTTGGTCTGGGGAAAATAGGTGAATGTTTTATTTACTTATATTGTGGTTGTGTCTATTTAATTGTTATATGGATATGTGCAGAACTTCCTCCAGAATAATGTTTTTAGGTGATGTGTCCATGGTGCACTTTTCATAGCCTGTTGATAAGAAGGCTTAGCTGCTTGTGAATTTGTGTGATAAGGCAGAAGAATCCATGCCAGAAAAAAGTATACTATTTGAAGGAAACTCCATAATGTTTTACTTTGATAATGGACGATTTGAGTCCTGAAACCTATATAACTTGACAACATTATACTACATTGAAACTCTTCCTTTATGAATAGTTATTAGAAAAAGGACCAGTGTGGGCTGATATATTTCATGTTTCTTAAATTCACTCTTTCTCTTGCAGGAGGAGATTGTTCGCGTCCATTGGAAAAGAAATACAATCATTTGAGATATGCAAGGTATTTCCTAAACCCGTTTCATTTCAATGGATTATTGACACAGCAAAGAACTGCAATCTGAGTCTAAGTTCAACATAAAATGAACGTCTCTTGAAAGTATCACCTTTTATACAATTACTAGAGTTGCTTTAATGAAGAATTATACAGCTGGGGATGAGTTCATCCTTTTGGGAATATCAGACCTGCCTGAACTCCAGTTTCCCCTTTTCTGGGCACTGCTACTGATCTACACTGCCACCATGTTTGGAAACCTCATCATTATTACCCTTATCTGGGTAGATGCACATCTCCACATTCCCATGTATTTCTTCCTTATTCATCTCTCCTTAATGGACATATGCAGTTCATCAGTCACTGTCCCCAAGATGCTCATGAACCTCTTATTGGGCAGGAAGACCATTTCCTTTTCTGGTTGCATTGCCCAATTCTCCTTTTTCATTTTTTTGGCCTGCTCAGAATGTCTTCTTTTGAGTGTTATGGCTTATGACCGCCATGTTGCCATCTGTCACCCTTTGAGGTATGCGGCCATCATGACTGGAAGGTTGTGTAGTCAAATGGTCACTGGTTCCTGGGCAGGTGGTTTCCTCTATTCATTGATGCACACAATCGCCACATGCCGATTATCATTTTGTGGGCCGAGAATAATTCATCACTTTTTCTGTGATGTTCCTCAAGTCTTCCAACTGTCTTGTACTGACCCCTTTATAAATGTTGTGCTTGTTTTTATCTCTGGTGGAATAATGGGTCTAGGATCTTTTATCATAACTATTATTTCTTATATCTATATAATTGCTGCAATATTGAGAATTAATTCCAGAACAGGTAGATCCAAGGCTTTCTCCACCTGCACTTCCCACCTAACAGTGGTCACTTTCTATTATGGAACCATGTTCTTTACCTACTTCCGCCCTGTATCCAGTTATGCTATGTCGGAAGGTCGCCTATTGTCGGTGATCTATACTGTCATCACCCCTCTTGTGAACCCCATGATTTATGCACTGAGGAACCAAGAAATAAAGGCGGCTCTGAAAAGAACTCTAGGGAGTGTTTGAGGTCCCATGACAGAGAAGTTACCCCACAACTGAATTCACCATGGACTATATTATGAATTTTGAGAATCATTATAACTATATTTTGAGACACAAATATGATGTGTGTTTGACAAAAAGTAATCAAATGTCATCATTCATATATATGCTGTGCAATGGAGACTTCTAAGCTACTTTTAGGCAAACAACTGTTAAACATACATAAATATTACATTTCCTACAGAAGTAATGCAGGTGCTGTGTGGTAGTAATGTAATCGATTAGCAACGTTTTTTAAACTTTCTAAGACTTAAACTGCAGAAGATTTTGCTTCCTAGGCTGTAGGCTACGTTTTTAGGAGGAAATTAAAAAAATATACTTTTAATTTAAGTAAGGTGGTGGAATAGGAAATAAACTTGATTTATATTTTTATTTACACCTAAAATAAATTAAATACAAACTAGAAAAGGTAAGAACAATTTCTTCCAGCAGCTCATAAATTGTAATGTAATAGGAGTCAGTAATTCACTAGGCACCTATTTGTGAAATGCACTCAAATTTCATAAATATCTACTTCATTATGGGTATAGGCAATTGAATATCTGGAAAATAGATTATTGTAACAGATATATGAAAGCCTTTAGTTGAGGAAAATAACTAAAATAGCACATTTAAAATGCAGTTATATGGTTGTTGAATATAAGAATTGGTAAATGTGAAAGTCGGAATATCAGGATGCTTGCATAGCAAAAGATAATCTTGATACAGAATAGTTTGAATTGAAGTTTGATGCATAATTACAGGGAGTTGATCCATTTTTCATATCAACTAGTTTGGTAAAATGAAATTAAACTGTTATGAGGTGATATACTCTACATTTTGAAAAATTAGAATCTCCCTGTGTAAAGTTATCAGATGGTTTGGGAAGGGATTCTTGCTCAAATGAGATCAATCAAAACTGTTTACCTTTTAGACCCAAGGGCAGCAGGAGCCTTGGGTAAAATGATCCTATTTATCAACCAAAGAAAGAAAAAGATGAACTATTCAAGTTCCAATGGCCATCATCACCGACGATGACATCATTCTTTATAGGGAAAGAACATTGTTGAATTCTTCTTGCTCTCCATCGAATCCCAAGTGTCAGTTTTAACAGCACTTGCTAAGCTGGATCCCAATGATTTGAACATTGGAGAGTCCTTATTATGATGGGAGAAGTAGAAGTTTAGAGAGATGCTTCTGCAGGTAGCTGCCATCTTATCCATCTCTGAGCGGGATGGAAGCCAATGCGGGCACCTGTGCATCTGCCTGCAGCCTGCCATTCCAGGAGCCATCCTAAGGATGGGCATTCACCGATGACATACAACAGCACACATCTTGTTTACTGTCAGCTAGAATAATCAGAGAGCAAGAAGTGTACACATCTGCAAGATTGTTGCTCTCAGGTATCTATTAATACTTAGATTATCACCAATATAAGAATAGCAAAGTGAGCAGCCAGTGCACATTAATCAGAGCAGCTGACACATTAGATGATCTAGCCATCATCTGATGATATAGTGGGATTGGATCCAATGGACCAACAAAACAAAGGAAAAACTGTTTTTACATTACTAATTCGACTAATTTAACAATATTACAAAATATTACTCTTGGAAACAGTTATCTGACATTGAGTAATGAAAAACACTGTAATATCTCTGAGGTAGACATTGACAAATAAAAAAAAATAATGCGCATTGATGAAATCATTATATTCAGCAGACAATGGGTACACAACTGAATTCTGGTACTTCTGTAAATATTGAAGGGATGAGGACTCAAACTTCCATTGGACAATCAGAAAAGTGCCAGCTCTGCAGGAGCAGGTTAAAACATATTGAGCACATCACACTAGCAAAAGGTGCTGGCATTGATCCTTCATAAAGGCAAGCCATTGAAAATAGTACGAAGTCAAATGCCTTATAAGAACTGCACCGTTTTCTGGGATTTGATGGGTACTGGCACAGATTTCTTCATGGATTTCCCAGGATCTGTAAACCACTGACTTAAACTCGCTGAAGGGCACCTGCCAACAGGGAAAGATTTCAAATCTGACCAGAGACATTGTCAAACACATCACCTGCTTCCTGCTTGAGATCAGATGGAATGGTAAAGCATTTAGCCTTTGACCTAGTCTAGAAGAATCTCACAAATCATCGGCTGCAATCGTAGGTGTGAATCGGGCCCGAAGACACAAAGCCACCGATCCTAAAGGGAGCCGGAGCCAAGATGCATTATGTGCGAAGACATAGTTAGCCCAAAAAAGCGAAAACAAACCAGTGTTAACATGGAAATACAGAAAGCCTGCATGGCATGCTCTGCGTATTCAGAGCCGAGACTTGGGGTTAACAAACCTGACAAACGCAAGAAAAAATTATGCCACAGTCACGTACCAGAGTAAGGGAAAGAATAGAGTAAGCTTTAGAAAAGCGCTAAAAACATGGGCCCTTATTTATGAGGCCTTGCGTCAGTTTTGCGCCGCCGGTGCGTCACTTTTCGTGACGCACCAGCGGTGTAAAAAATGCGCCCTGTTGCGCCATATTTAAAAAGTGACGCATCTAGGTAGATGCGTCACTTTTTAAACCCCTGCGCCACATTATACCTGCGTCTGGTATAATGTATGCAGAGGGGGCGTTTCCTCGCAAAAAGCCTCGTAATAGTGATGCAGTGAAATCTATGAGATTTCACAGCGTCACTTTTAGGATGCAAGCCCTTTCACATGGGGCTTTCCCCATGTGAAAGGACGCATAACTGGAGTTGCGTCACTTTTGTGACACACTCCAGCAATGCGTCACTTTTGCGCTTACAGATACGTCAGAAATACTGACGTATCTGTAAGTCCTTGCGACATGATGCGTCATACATTAAATATGACGCATCATTGGTGTCGCAAGGAGTGCGCAGTGAAAAGTGACGCATCGCTGTTTTCACGCAGCGATGCGTCACTTTTCATAAATGAGGCCTCTGGCTTTTCACTATGTCCTAAACCTCCTCTGCACTCCCTTCTGTCCTACAGCGCCAAGACGCCTTGGCATAAGAGCGCTCTAAAAATAATTCAGTCAGTCAGTCATTGGACAAAAAATGACGTCACAATTCCTTCACAACTGCTCAACTTATGCATTTAAGGCAATACAGTGAATCGTGTTCGTAATAAACTTGAAGCACAGTGTTTTTGTTCAAAGCACATCACAATATAATGCAAACCTAAATATATGGAAACAAACCAAGAATAACAATGTATAGTTTGCTATACTATGAAGTTCGAAATACCACAGAAAATATTTTCTAAATTGTGATAGCATTGTGCGGCTATTGTGTACACGGTTCAAATTACCGGGATTGTAATTCTGATATACACATATCTTCATAATATTTCGGTAGTCAGTATTTTTCTTTGACATTTTAGCAGCACTATAGTTGAATTTTTATAATCAGAATGTGCTTTGCCATCCACAAGGGGGCGCCTCAGGAGAAGGGATCAACACAACACCACTTGACAATCAAACTGAAAAGAACAATGACTAACAATGTATATCCCCCAGTGACTTCTATAGAAACCGATCCAATTTAAACTAGGAGACAGACACAACAAAGCAATTTTTTGCTTCGGAAAGCGAGACTCTCCAATCTGGATTGGGGTCATTGGTATGAATGGAATGAGCGAGAATCACCATGCTCATTCATGCATTCATCTGCACCAAAAATGGATCAAGCTCCTTTCACCTGTCCAACCTGAAATTTGGGACTTAAACCAGACTGCACCCTGCCAAGTGCCATGCATCTAATGTCATTGTTTTTTTTTTATTTAAGTGTATAATAGCATTAACACAATAACAGAAAATTGACATGCAGTTAAAATAATGATGTCCAGTAGAGAAAATTTTGCTTATGCTAAGGTTAGTCTATGTAGGCTTCAAATTAAGAATGGAAAAATGTACTTTCAACCATCTTTCAGGACAAAGTCTTCTTTCCATTTCTGTCTCACTTTGTAAACAATGTTATGAAATGTAATGTCACTTCCCCATGTACAGAATGTTTCTTTTCTTTTGGGTTCTGTTGCACATTGTTCCACTAAGAGTGAATGTTTCCTTGGCCTCGACGTATTGTGATGGTGGGAATGTCTCATATGTAAGTGATATTTGTACTAACAATTGAGGTACCTAAAGGGCACCGGGGAGTAGAATTGAATCAATCAATCAATCAATCAATCAAAGCATTTGTATAGCGCACTACTCACCCGGAGGGTCTCAAGGCGCTAGGGGAGGGGGGTCCGCTACTGCTCGAACAGCCAGGTCTTGAGCTGCTTCCTGAAGGCAAGGTGGTCCTGGGTCAGGCGGAGGTGGGACCGGAGGGAGTTCCAAGTCTTGGCGGCAAGGTAGGAGAAGGACCTTCCCCCTGTGGTGGCTCTTCGGATGCGGGGGACGGCGGGGAGGGCGTGGCCGGTCGATCGAAGCTGGCGTTTGGGAGCGTTAAAGTTGAGGCGGCTGTTGAGGTATCCTGGGCCTTGGTTGTGCAGGGCTTTGTGTGCGTGGGTGAGGAGACGGAAGGTGATTCTCTTGTTGACCGGGAGCCAGTGCAGGTCTCTCGGGTGTCCGGAGATGTGGTTGCGACGGGGGATGTCCAGGATGAGTCGTGCTGAGGCGTTCTGGATCCGCTGGAGTCTCTTCTGGAGTTTGGCGGTGGTTCCGGCGTAGAGGGAGTTGCCGTAGTCCAGTCGGCTGGTGACGAGGGCCTGGGTGACCGTCTTCCTGGTCTCGGTGGGGATCCACCGGAAGATCTTATGTAGCATGCGTAGGATGTTGAAGCACGACGAGGAGACGGCGTTGACTTGTCTGGTCATGGAGAGGGAGGAGTCCAGGATGAAGCCCAGGTTGCGTGCGTGGTCTGTTGGTTTGGGTGCGCTGCCTAGGGCGAGGGGCCACCAGGAGTCGTCCCAGGCGGAGGGTGAGTATCCCAGGATGAGGACTTCCGTCTTGTCCGAGTTCAGTTTCAGGCGGCTGTTCTTCATCCATTCGGCTACCTCTTTCATCCCTTCGTGTAGGTTGGCTCTGGCGGTGGCAGGGTCGTTGGTGAGTGAGAGGATCAGCTTGGTGTCGTCGGCGTAGGAGATGATGTTGAGGTTGTGCTGGCGTGCGATGGCTGCGAGGGGGCTCATGTAGAGGTTGAAGAGGGTTGGGCTGAGCGAGGAGCCTTGAGGAACGCCGCAGATGACTTCGGTGGCTTCTGATCTGAACGGGGGAGGCGGACTCTCTGTGTCCTTCCGACGAGGAAGGAGATGATCCACCCCAGTGCCTTCTCCTGGATTCCGACGTTGCTGAGGCGCTGTACTAGGGTACGGTGGCAGACAGTGTCGACAGTGTTGAAGGCCGCGGAGAGGTCTAGGAGGATGAGGGCCGCTGTTTCTCCGTTGTCGAGCAGGGCTCGGATGTCATCGGTTGCTGCGATCAGGGCGATCTCGGTGCTGTGGTTGGCCCGGAAGCCAGACTGCGAGCGGTCGAGGGATCCGTTCGTCTCGAGGAAGGCGGCCAGCTGCTTGTTGACGGTCTTCTCGATGACTTTTGCCGGATACGGGAGCAGCGAGATGGGCCGGTAGTTCTTGAGGTCAGTGGGGTCGGCTGATGGCTTCTTTAGTAGAGCGCTGAGTTCGGCGTGCTCCAGCGGTGTTGAAGGAGGTGTTGATGATGTCCCGCAGGTGGGGTGCGATGACACCGTCGGCCTTGTTGAAGACGTGTTGAGGGCAATGGTCGGTCGGAGATCCGGAGTGGATGGAGTTCATCGTGCGGACGGTGTCTTCTGTGCTGATTGGGGTCCAGGCGCGGAGGGTGGTGGTGGGGGGCGGTGGTTCGGTCGTGGCGTGTGTCGGTTGAGTGCTGAATCTGTTGTGTATGTCCGCGATCTTGTTGTGGAAGTAGGAGGCGAGGGAGTTGCAGAGGTCTTGCGAAGGGGTGATGTCTTTGTTTCCGGCGTTGGGGTTGGAGAGCTCTTTAACGATGTTGAAGAGTTCCTTGCTGTTGTGTGCGTTGTTGTCCAGTCGTTCCTTGAATGCAGTTGTCTTGGTGGTGTGGATCAGTTGGTGGTGTTTTCGGGTGGCGAGCTTGAGGGCAGTCATGTTGTCCGGTGTTGGGTCTCTGCGCCAGGCTTTCTCAAGGGCTCTGCAGTTCTTCTTGGAGCTCTTGAGTTCCTTGGTGAACCATGGGGCTTTCTTGCTGCCGGGTCTGCTAGGTGGAGTCCTCAGAGGGGCGAGGTCGTCTGCCCAGTCGCTGATCCACTTAGTGAGGTCGGTGGCCGCTTGGCCGGGGTTTGTTGCGCTGGTGGGTGGGTTCTTGCTCAGGGAAGTCGCGAGCTGGTCGGCTGTGATCTTGTTCCAGCTTCTGCGTGCAACCTGTTGCTGTTGGTGGTCGATCGTGGTCCTTTTGAAGCTGAAGTGGACGCAGCTGTGGTCCGTCCAGTGGAGTCCGGTGGCGTGGCTGAAGGTGATGTCCTTGTTGGATAAGAAGACGGGGTCGAGTGTGTGTCCGGTGTAGTGGGTGGGGGTGGTTACCAGCTGCTTGAGACCGAGGTTGGCGAGGTTGTCTAGCAGGGTGGTGGTGTTGCGGTCATTGTTGTTTTCCAGGTGGAAGTTGAGGTACCCGAGGAGGATGTAGTCAGCGGAGGGGAGGGCATGCGGGCTGACGAAGTTGGCGATGTCCTCGCTGAATTGTGTGCGTGGTCCCGGGGGTCTGTAGATGAGGGTGCCTCTGGGGGTGGTCTTGGGGTTGATGTGGATCTGGAAGTGCAGGTGCTCGGCGGGTGCGAGGGTGTCGTCGGTGTTGGTCGTGATGCGGATGGTGTTCCTGTGGATGAAGGCGATGCCTCCTCCAGTCTGGTTGATGCGGTCCCTCCTGATGATCTTGTAGCCGTCCGGAATGGCGATGGGGATGGCGATGTCGGGTGCTGAGGAGGCGTTCAACCAGGTTTCCGTGAGGAAGGGGACGCCTTGGGCTGTGGTGTCGAGCAGGTTCCAGAGCTCGACGGCGTGTCTGTGGACGGAGCGGGTGTTGAGCAGGATGCACTTCAGGTGGCTGCTGCTGTTGCTCGTCGTGGTCTTGGGCATTGCTGGAGTGGTTCAGGTCCGGATGCAGGTGAACTTGCAGGAGTTGCAGCAGAAGGGTCCGTGGGTGCGTCTTGGAGTGGCTCGGTAGCAACCCGGGAATCGGCCGGCGTTGAGTGCGTTGAGTTCGGTGGCGGCGTAGGTCCGGCGGGTGGGCTGGTGACTGCGGGAACCAGGGGTCCTGGCACTGGGCGCGGTACAGGCGCGGACGGGCGCAGACGGGCTTACCTTTGGCGCGCCTTCGGCGCACAATCGGCGCTCCAGCTGCGCGCGTCCGCTGCGCGCGTCCGCTGCACGGTCGCTTTGGGGGCGCCATAAGAAGGGAGCCGGGAGGGAGGGTCCGCTGGGAGGCGGGAGCTGGGAGCCAATCGGCTGGCGTGGGGGCAGGGCCGCAGGCAGGCAGCGGCGGGAAAACGGGTGCAGGCTTGGCGGGCGGCCCTACGGCGGCTTGGGCGCTGGAATCGGCGTCGGCGCTAGGCACAGGCAGCAGGTGAGGCTCAGGAGGCAGGAGAGGCTCAGGAGGCAGGAGAGGCGAGGAGCGTGGGGGCGACCAGGCCGAAGGTCTGATGTGCATCTGTGGGGTAGTGCTTAATAATGTGATTTCAGATACTATATTGTTCTTCCTTTAAACTGATTTGTTCAATTTTGTGATTTTAAAATATCTTTTTTCCTCTATTGTTTTCAATCTATTTTGCATTATAAATTGGGTTCCCAGTTTTATAGTATTTACTTTTTAAACATGTACCCTTATATTTATCCATTATTATTTTTGGGAAATCCTATTGGTGTTTATCCATGTTTAATATGTAATTTTAGAACACATGAAGTCAGAATATGGTACATTTCTACTTTTATTTAACTGATTCACATGCATTCATACTTTGATGCTTGTCTTGTTTTAGCAACTTAGGAAGCCCAATATAACACAACACTCCACACATAGGTAACTATTAGGATTATACTACAGATTTATGTTAACATATATCTGCATTAAAGAAAATCTCATTCTGTTCATTAAACCCTCCCCCCCCCAATGCCATCTGGCTGGTCACTTGTTTGCCTGAAATTCATGAAAGACAGCATGGTGAGTCAATCATAACAAGCCTGATTTTCTGGATTTTTCCACTATAAAAATCAAATATTAAGAAAAAACATATTGTTTTCTGTATTTATCTATAAAAATCAGTGACCATGGAAAACAGAGAGTCTACATTTTAAAAGAAAGCTATTTGTGAGGGTTGTGGCTGCTCTGTCAAGAATCACACATCACAGGTTTTACTAAAGCATTCTGGGAATGTATTTGCTCACAAAACACAGAAGACCCATAGTAGAAAGATGTGTTCCTTTTAAAATATATTTTTCCATGCCTTGAATTTATTCCCACATCTGCCAGCTCACAGAGCATATTTCAAAACTTTAAAACATCACAGGCCTGCCACCACAGCCTGCATTCAGTTTTAAACTGCCAATTCGATTTGGCAATATAAGTCCAAACCTCAAGCTCCCTTCTGTAGCATGTAAGTCATCCCTCAAGTAGGCCCTAGTTAGCTCATATGGATGGGTGTTTTGTTATTCAAAGGTGGACAATTTTGAAAATACCACTTTTAGAAAACTGGCATTTTCCTGACCTATTTAGTGCTACAACCTGTTCCTGGTTGATATAATGGGGGAATGTTAGAAAGACAACCTTTTGCCCTCCCTGTTCACCCTCATTGTGTTTTGAATGATACTCGTGGTAAATGACTCTGACTGTACCCTGGGCTTTCCTAACCAGGCCCAGGACAAGTGCCATGTGTAAAAATGTAATGTAAGGGGGTACCCTTACAATTGTCAATGTAAGACCCTATAACTCCCTAGTAGATAATAAAGCCAGTGGGTGCAGTCCACTTATAAGTCTTCAGTATATAAAGGGGCATGAAGGTTTAGAGGCCCAGCAGATTTCCTGCTCTTGCTTGTGTGTGCAGCTGAGTGTCTGCTGTCTTCATAAAGGCTGTCTTGCATTGCAGCCTGTCTTTAAATTAAATTCTCATCATTGATATTGATATTGATAGACCCTATACATCCCTGGTAAATAACAGGACTAGGGAGTTCAAACTACCAATATGTCACAGACTGTCTTTAAAAGCAAATTGTGTGCAAACTCAAGTTTGGTGGCATGGACACTTTAAAAGTGATAATCTACTTCATTTTTACATATTGGGCACTCTCCATATCTCTTATTGGTGTCCTGGGGTAGAGGGCCATACCTATGAGAAGGGACTTTATACAAGATGTACAGGCACATGCATCAATGTTGACTTTTGCAATTCCTTAATTGCGATTTTTAAGGAATCGCAATTAAGGAATCACATTAGCCTATGCATTTAGAAATCACTTAAAATATAGCGATTTCTAAACATTGCTTAATTGTGACTCGCAAATTGCGAGTCACAATTAAGGAATACCTCCCCATTCATACCTATGGGCCTAGAGGCCCATAGGAATGAATGGGAAGACATTCTCAATTTGCGAATCTCAATTAGAGAATCGCAAATTGAGAATGCAATTGCAAGGGTGCCAGGGTGTCAAAAGGACAGCCTGTTGCATCCCTGAATTTGATCTGTGTACATATGTTATGTTATGTTATATCATTTTTATATAGTGCAAATGACAAACCGGTCTCTAAGCGCTTCTAGAGAAAGTGAACAAGTCACTAGAGCAGAAATAACTGGCTGCAGCTGATGCAGAGATTACGCAGTTGTTAGTGCCTTTCTGAAAAGAAAGGTCTTTAAGAACTTCCTACAGATGAGCAAAAGCGGTTCCTTTCGCAAAGTACTCCGGCAGATCATTCCAGACCTATGGGAGGACACACATGCCCTAAAAGCATTTGTGTGTGCAACATGAAATTTTGAAAAATGCACAAAAGTGCATTTTTCAAAGCAACAAGACCAAAACAAAAAAATATCCAACATACATGTACTAAGCATATGACTTTAAATGGTTTCAAACAACTTGGGGCCAGATGTAGGTAATTCCTTTTTACCGACTCTTAAATACCGAATTTTATCGATTTGGTATTTAAGAGTCGGTAAAAAGGAAGGGGGCAGATGTCGGTAATTCTAATTTTTGAATTACCAAATCGGTAGGATTCGGTATTTACCGATTCGGTAAATACTGAATCGGTATTGCCCATTGATTCCTATCGGCCATGAAGCCCATAGGAATCAATGGGCAATACCCGAATCGGTAAATACCGAATCCTGCAAGGGTGCAGGGGGTGTCACTTTGACACCCTCTAGCACCCCAAATACAGGCTTGTGTGCCATGTGGCACACAGACATGCCCTAAGGGCATGTCTGTGTGTCACATGGCACAGGTGTACATGCACAGATGTGCATGTACACCTGAATTCGGTATTTTATCACCCAATTGGATTGGGTGGTAAAACATCGAATCCTGAAGGCCTGTAGCACTGTCAACAGTGCTACCTACATCTGGGTTTTACCGAATCGGTAAAATTACCGATTCGATATTTTACAGAATCAGTAAATTTACCGATTCGGTAAATTTACTGAATCTGTAAAATGATGCCCCTACATCCCAATCACCAAATACCGGTCGGTAACGGCCGAATTCGTCCGTTACCGACCGGTATTTGGGCTCCAACATCTGGCCCTTGGTCCGTAGAAAACTATGGATCCGTGGTTTCTCACAAAGTACCTGTAGATGCATCAAAATTCACAAAGTCAAACAGATGGAAAGTGTTGAATAAAAAAAAAAGATGCATCAGTTCCTGAGACCAGTTTGGCGGTACGCAGAAGTGATTCGTGAAATCTGGTCTGTAGGGGAAGTGATACGTCGATTCCGAGATAGTTCTGATCCGCGGGTTAAGGGTCGGGAAAACTTGCCGCACAGGTACAATGTGTGGAAATCGGCAATCGATATGGTGACATCAAGCAAAGCTGCGTCAGTTTAGGCAGCGGTGTGTTGATTCATGGAGACTCTTCTCGCACAGCGGTGCAGCAATGGAAAAACTATTTCAAGAAGAGCAATGCATTGATTTTCTTGTTGTTGCGTTGTTTTCCCAGCTCCCAAAAACAGGAACAACCTCCAGAAGTCCTACATAGTCACAGGCACCTCTTGGCATCTCAGAACTTCTAGCGAGTAAGTTCAGGGGAGCTTGTGTTCCTGAAACTTCAGAACAGGAGGCAAGCTCCACTCAAGCCCTTGGGGATCTTCCTCAAGCAGTGGACACAGCACACAGGAAAGTCCTTATCCTTTCTTTGGCAGAAACAGCTACTGCAGCCCAACCTCAGACAGCACACAGCAAAGGGACAGTACTCCTTCTCCAGTTTCTCTAGCTCTTCTCATTGGCAAAAGTTCCTCTTTGATTCCAGAAATGATCTAAGGTTCTGGGGTGTTAGGTCTAATACTTATACCCCCAAATGTCTTTGTTCTGTTTGTGCAAGGGTCTCTGAGCCCAGTCCAAACAAGTTCTGTCATTTTTTTTTTTTTTTGTCCTCATTTGCCACAATGATCTCTGTTTCGATGATGAAGTTCAGTGGTGTACGAGCGGGATACTGTCTCAGCAGATATCTTAGCTGGTAGGGTTCAAAATCAACTATCCAAACTCAACCCTCAGCTCCTCATTCTCGACCAACTCCATTTCACCAGACGGAAACCAATCATTAAAAATAAGAGTGGAAGATTCCACAATAGTACCAGGCCCTGGGATGTATCCATGTGGCTTAATCATTGGACCCGGGGGGGAAAAAAAAAAACCCCGGGAGATCAATGTGCCCAGTTTAGTAGATGCCAAAACGCCTTTTCCTTTGAGTTATTAGACCTACCCAGGTCTAATCTGGAAACAGATAGAGTCGAGGAATACCAGTCTTCTATTGTAGGGGGCAAAGGGTCTTTCCATCTTCTGCATATCTCCCTCCTAGCAAGCAAGATAGAATAGAAAACTAGCTTCTTCTCTGAGCTTTGAAGATTTTCCATAATGCCAAAGATGATCAGTGGGAGATCGAGGACTATGCTCGAGTTCAAAGATAGAGACAAAGTTCTTTTTATGCCCTCCCAAAAAGTTGACAGAACGGGACACTCAAAAAACATGTGACAGTCCGAAGCAGCTACCTCACCACATTTAGGACATGCTACCTGGCTCCCCTGTGTAAATTTCGAAAGCCTTAATGGGGAGTAGTAGGCCCTATGAATAGTAAATATGTGATTTCTACGGAGCCAAGATGGTTTCACTACGTCCCACAACATTCCACAAGATAGGCCCCAGAGGGTTTGTAGATTCCGTCCCATTATAGTTGATGACCAAAGGTCCTCTGGTAGTGAGAAATCTCCGTCTCTTTCCTCCATAATCAAGTTATACCAAATTGAAATTTCCTTTTTAGCGGGAGGTTTGTCAACCAAGGATGCTATTAATTGACTATGACCTCCTATAGGGAATTTATTTCCACGCGTTGTGCGGGACTTGTATGCTTGGGACCAGCTGTCTATTTGTAAGTATTTAAACCTAGCAAAATTTATACCAATGGTGTTGCTGAGATACTCCCACGGAAGTAGCTCTCCTTCTATAAACAAATCCCTCCAGACAGTCAATCCAGCTTCCTTATTTGGGGTCGATAGGCTATCTCTCAACCAGGTGGGGGTCTCTGGGAGACCCCACAGTGGAGTCCTACTATTGTAGTACCCTGCCTTAATAGATTTTCTTATCTGTGCCCATAACTTGGCAAATCCTTGCAGAATCTTCAACTTAATTTTTTTTTTTAAACCTAGGATCTCCAAATTTAAACAAAAACCCTGAATGACTAATCCCTTCACCTGTGAGAAGAGTGGAATACAAAGATTCGACCCCGTACCTCGATGGATTTTTAAGAAGTATTCTGGCATGTGATAATTGAAATGCCCATGCATATAGGTGAAAATCTGGGGCAGCGATTCCACCTTTTTCTCTACGCCTCCTAAGCTTTTTCCAGGAAATCCTCGAGAGTCGGTTACTCCAGATGAAGGAGTTAATATCTGATTGTAATTTATTTATTAATACGGGATCAAAATATAATGGAATAGTGTTAAAAAGAAAAGAAACCTTAGGTAAGATAGACATTTTAATCAAATTAACCCTACCTAAAAATGATAAAGGAAGTTGTGCCCATGAAGTTAACAATTTACGACATTCTTTAGCGACAGCAACAAAGTTTATCTTAGCTATCTGGTTAATATCCTTGATGATGTTAATACCTAAGTATCTCAACTTATTCCCTGGGCGTATCATGATATCTGCTGGAATCTGATCTTCGTTCCAAATCAACATCTCTGTTTTATCAGGATTAATCTGATACCCAGATATTTCTCCAAACTCCGAGGCCAGCCTTAAAACTGCTGGTAGCGCGGTATGTACCTCTGAGGTGTATACTAGAATATCATCGGCGTATAGGGCCACCTTTCTCTCCCACCCCTTATACATGAACGGTCTGATGTTGAAACTCTCCCTTAGACTCTGTGCAAATGGTTCAATGTATAAGTTGAACAAGAGTGGGGAGAGAGGGCAGCCCTGCCTAGTACCTCTTGAGATGTTCAAAGGCTCAGATAGTATACCATTTACCAAGATGCAGGCACTCGGATTCTGGTATAGGAGGCTAATTACTCTCCGCATCTTTTCACCCACGTTGAATTTCGCCAAGACCTCCGACAGGTAAGCCCAGTTCACTCTGTCGAAGGCCTTGGTTGCGTCAAGCGTGAGGATTGCTAAGGGGAGACTCCAAAGAGGCCATATCTATTGCCCCTATTAAATCATACGTTAGTTCGTATAATTGCCGTCCCTTCACAAACCCTTTCTGATCTGAATGAAGGATTTCAGGTGCCACCATCGCCAATCTATTAGCGAGTATTGTGGTAAAAATCTTATAATCCACATTCAGAATTGATATGGGTCTATACGACCCACATGCCGAAGGTGCCTTTCCAGGTTTTAGTATTAAGGTTATAGAGGCATTATCCCAAGATGATGGAGGACACATACCGTCTTGTAGGATTTGGTTAAACAAAGTTGTCAAAAAGGGGGCTAGTTCTTGCACCAATGCTCTATAGATTTCTGCTGGTAGACCATCCGGTCCTGCAGCTTTCCCTTTCTTTGCACATTGAATAGCCTTTACAACTTCTCCCTCTGTGATTATGCTATCCATATGATCACTCTGTTCGCTCGATAAAGTCGGCAAAGCTGTTTGATTTAACCATTTCCTAATTTGGCCAGGTTCAGTTATTTTATCCTCATAATAGATTTCCTGAAAGAAATCTCTAAAAGCCTGTCTTATATCCGTATCCGATGTTTTTGAGATGTTATTAACCGTGATCAGATCTATGTTGTTACGAATTTGATCGGTTTTGGATTTCCAGGCTAATAGTTTCCCTGCACCCTCACCGTACTCAAAATGGGCGATCTTACTAGCATCCCATCTTTCTTGAACACGCTGGTTTAAGATTGAGGATAATTGCCCTTTTAAGGAGAGAAGATTACTTTGTAACTTTGATAAAAGGGTTACAGAGGAAGCCCCGTTGATATCGATATCATATTGGGCATTGGCTATATTTGCTTCAAGCGAAGCAACAGCCTCCCTATACTCCCTCCTTCTATAGGACACCTTAGCGGTGATGAGGCCTCGTAAAAACGCCTTTAGGGAGTCCCAGACGATACCATTGTCAACTGACCCAACATTCTCATTAAGAAAATGCCGGACCTCCGTTTTAAGAAATAAGATGTCATCAGGGTGGGAGAGCAGGGAACGATCAAATGTCCATCTTTTACGTGAGGCATTAAGGGTTATTGATAAATCCAATACCACGGCTGAATGATCAGATAGATGTATAGGTAAATATTGTATATCTTTAACAGCAGACATTAAACTCTTGCTGACCAATACAAAATCAATCCGGGATTGATGATGATATTTATAATTTCTAAAAGAGACCCCTTGCTGAGTCCCAGATCTTTCCCTCCAAACATCCACTTACTCATACTGCTTCATAGAACTAAGCAAAAAAAACTTAGACTTTGAAGGAATACGGGACCGGTTGTTTGGAGACTTGTCCAAAATTGGATCAAGTACTATATTAAAATCGCCGGCAAATATTACTGGCTCAGGGAAAGATAAGAGATGAGAAAAAATGGTCTCTAATACTGAGGGGTCATCTTGATTCGGGCCATAATACCCCACCAAGGTAAATTGGGCCCCCAAGATATTTAATAGTGCGATGACCCATCTACCCCCTGGGTCTACCATGGAGTTTAACAATCTTGCCTTTAGTTGTTTTTTAAACATCAAAGATACTCCCCTTATGTTTGTATTTTGGGAGGTGGAGACCGCAAAGTCAATCCACCTGTTTTTCTTCAAACATACATCTAAATCAGCTTGGGTCAGATGGGTTTCCTGGAGCGGGATAACCTGCACATCCATGTCGCGGAGGTATTGAAACAGTTTTCTAGCTCTGGGTTTAGTCCGCAGGCCATTTATGTTCCAAGAACATATCTTTAGATTAGCCATCCCCACCGAAAAAGTAGAGGGAAAAAGATCAGCCGATCTCTTGCCATATAGCAAGGCCTGGGTGTACCGCTATACCACTTGAAACAGGGCTCTAACCAGAACAGACTCTTCTCCAAACTATACAATATCCCCTGAACTCCATAAGGCAGTACATTAAGGTGACAAATGAGAATTTTTTAAATTTTTACCCCCCCCCTCCTCCCAACCTCCCTTCCCCCTCCATCCCCCCCTCCCGTGGAGAACCCCGGATGTATCTAACCGGATCAAATCTAGTAGATAGCACCCCCCCTACCAACCCCAACTCACCCACCCGGTCCCAACCTGAGCTAGAACCCAACCCCTTGTGTAGAGGATAGTTTTATGTGCTAGAAAAAACAATATAAAAGGGCAGAGGCAGTGGTGGAAAAGATAACCAAATAACCTCGCTAATATATATATATATTTCCCATTATGTGCTTTATATGTGCAGCTACTACCAGCTTTTTTTTTTTTTTCTTTTTCTTTTCTTCCCCTTCTTTTTTTTTCTCTTTTTTTCCCTTCTTCCCGCCCATTTCTTTAATCTTTTTTTCCTTCCCTTTTCCCAGTATCAGATATCTAGCCTTTAAGAATTTCCTTCAAAAAAAAAAAAAAGGGGGAACCCCCACAAATCGCATGACTCTGGGTCTTTAAGACCCGTTCTCCCCTATATAGCAGAACTCTTATTACCCAGCTCCAACAAAAGCTCATCCGCTGCAATTACTGTCCTGATATTATACATTTTGTTATTATGCATAACTTTTAACGCTGCAGGGAAGGTTATCTTCGCTGTGGGGCCCACCCTCCTGAAGGCATGTAAGCGCCTACCCAGTTCCCACTGTCTTTCAAGTGTGACCCGGGCCAGGTCTGATCTTATTTGAAAAGAAAATCCCTTCCCTGATAGAGATTTCTGTTTAAGAGCCTGGTTGAGAATCTGCTCCTTAAGGGCATATGTATGGAAGTTGATCAGGATCTTACGAGGTTTAGTTCTTTGTGGGTTATGTTTAAATGGTTCTCTGTGCACCCGTTGGATATCAGTGGTGAGCTCCTCAACTGAACATCCTAGGCTTAGTAGATCCTTCAAGAGCTGAACCATAAATAAGCATGGGCGGAAAATCCGTTTCGCTCGCGGATTTTGCGGATTTTCGGTAAATTCGCAATCCGCGAGATCCGCGAATCTCCCGCAAAATCCGCAAATCCGCGAGCAGCGGATTTTATGGCTTGCTCGCACTGTTCGCGTGAGTTCGCGGCTTGCCAGTACAACTTCGCACCCCGCGAGTAAGTGCTAAATTGCAGAAATACGATCTTAGCAAAACTGAAACTACTTACCAGGTTCAAAAGTTCAGGCTCATCATTAGTAGCCATTTCCTGTAGTGCTTCCTGAGGGGCCCCTCCAGAGTTCAGTTGCCAGTTGCAACTATTATGTGACCCTGCTCTGAACCTCAGAATAGTTACACATATGCCACAAAGGTCCTGAATTACAGCTAAGGGAGACAAGCAGGAGCCAGGCTGGAAGTTAAAATCCATTAATCAGCCCCTAATTCATTATTGTCAGTTGGGGCAGGGCAGGTGTTGTAACCAATTTTGCAACAATGAAAGCACTTAGCAAGTGCAAAAGATCACTAATCAGGAAGCACTAAGGAAGCAGGTGCCAGCTAAAAAAATATTCTGTGACACATTAATCAGCCCCAAATTAATTCAGGTCACTTGAGGCAGGAAAGGTGTGCTTTGCTTTGCCGAAAATAATGTACACTGGACAACCAGAGGGTGTGGTGATGAAACAGAGGGTGGCATGGGTGGGCCAGAGGGTGGCATGAGTAGTCAGAGAGTGGCAGTGGTGACAGAGAGTGGCAGTGATGAAGAAGAGTGTCCCAAACAGGCTGGACACGTAGAAACAACAAGTTCGCAAAACTTGCGACCCGACAGGTAAGTTCGCAAATTGCGAAATTGTAAAAACCCTCGCGAACTGGCAGAAACACGCGCGAACACAAAAAAAAAAAACGCAAATTCGCGGGAATTCGCGGATTTTGCGGATTGCGAGTTCGCAAATCCGCAAAATTCGCGAACGCGAGATTCGCAAAATTCGCCCATGCTTAACCATAAACTGTTTAATTTCTGAGCCCTCAGATCCTTCAGGCACATTAAGAACCCGTATATTACTGCGTCTGGCGTTATTCTCTAACACCTCCATCCTATCCTGAAAGGTCTGGTCCTCTCTCTGTAACTTCACTATATCCTCCTCTGCTTTATCAACATGCAGTGACAATACTCCCATATTCTCTTCTAATATGCCTGTTCTTGATGCCAGGCCCTCTAGTTTGGTATCAAGGGACTCATAAAAACTCCTCATCTCTGCTTGGTTAGCCGAGGACTCCTCAAAACCCCTCTTTATATCTTGGGTGAGTGTGGAAAACATTGCCATCAATGACTCTGCTGTTATACCAGTTATAGTGTCTGTTTGAATTAAATTAGTACAGACAGATTGTATAGGAGACTGCAATGAGATCTCAGCACCGATGTTGTCTGGTATGGGGCGTTCGCTTCTTGTTCCCATTCCATTTACCAACCCCTGTATAGGTCTATCCAAAATCGTGACGGCCGACTCCAGCATCGTCTGCTGTTGTAAGACCTGACATGTACCACCACTTGGGCCTCCGACTCTCTTCAAGTTTATATTCACCCCTTCCTCGACCAAATTCAAGGCTAACGATATAGTGTTCGCTGCAGGTAATTTACCTAGAGAGTCAAGAATGTCAACTGGGAGCTGAGTTTGAGGCGTTACAGGGGCTATAGGCATTGTGGATACTGCACCTTCTTGCACTGAGGACATGAGGGGGGTTGCGGCCATATCTAAATCTGTAGACGGAGCTGAGCATGAGCTCACTGTAGACGTAGGGTTAAAGGCAGTATCCTGTTCCATTACAAGCGGAGGGTCAGCTTGTACACCATCAAACAGGGCTGCCATTTCCTGGTTCTTAGAAAGGCGCAACACTTGCGGCAAAGCCTTAAAATATGCGCGCAGAGATGGGGTAATTCTAGAACCTTGTTCTGTAGAATAAGCGCTTTTAGATTTTGCCTTGGTTTTAGCCTTGGATTTAGTTTTAGTTGAGCGTGTCTCCTTACTCTTCACCTCAGCTGTTAAATACGAGGATCCCTTTTCCTTCAGCTCTGGATAGTTAACCGAGGGAGTTGCCAACACTTTCCCACCCCTCTTACAACTTTGACCTTTAGATCTGGTCTGGATCAATGTGGAGGAGTTCAGATCAGTACTGCTCACCTTTTGGGGACCCCACCTGCTGCTGCTGTAACACCCCTCCTCCGCCTTGGAAGCCTCAGAGGCCAGTCTCACAGGAGGTATTGACGCAGAAAACTCACCAGCTTTGGCTGAAATCCCACACGAAACTCTCACCAGGTTTCGGGCTCTCCTCCCCCTCCTCAGCTCCAGGGCTGCTACAAACCACCGCTGCGGTGTCACGCTCTTCAAAACTGCAAGCGGCGTTTCTTCCTCTTCTCCGCCGATTCCAGAAGCTTCAAGAGTCTCTACCGCAGCAACGCGGTGATCTTGCACTGACACTGGCTCAGAGGGATTCGCTATGCCGCAGCTCCCGACCTTCAACACTGGGTCCCGGGAGACCGCTGCAATTATGCTACCGCTACTACCACTGTTACAGGGCATTGACACCGTGAAAGGACTCCCGTCAGAGGTAAACAGCCCAAAAAAAAAAAAAAAAGTCGGCTAGTTTACATTTCTCCGACAAAGCAGATAGCGATGGCTAGAAAGGTGGAGGAATTGTCTCAACGAGCGAACGAACAACTCGACGAGCATTTCTAGCTAAGAAGCAGGTCAGGTCAGGTCAATCAGGCTGGGTCACCGAGCAAGGCAAGCCAAGGTTCGCATCACGGAGCGCCACGGCAGCTCAGCCATCTGCCGCCATGTTCTCCTCCCCCAAACAAGTTCTGTCTTAACTGGTGCAGTATGACCACAGGGGGTGAAAACAGCACTGAGATGTTTACCAGTCTTTTTAGGTTTGCAATGTCATTAGTATTTCCCTGGTATCACTAATCTGGTATCACTAATGCTAATTAATTTATGAAACGTGGTGTGGTCATATGTATTAATTGAACAAGGAAGGAAACCTGCCCTGTAATTTTAGAAAAATGGCCTACAAGAGGTCCAAGTGACTATATAACACTCTGAACCCTAGGTGGATATCTCACAAACGAATCAACACATATGTATTATCAAACCTATTTATTATTTATTATTATATTTCATTTTTTTCTCATTTTCATTTTATATTTTGGTAATATGGACAGACATGTTCAAAAAAGACAATTATAAATATACAATGATAAAATGTTAGAAAAGGGGGATTAGATTCTATTCATAGCCCATACTCCCACAACACATACCACCAACGCACAGACACAATCATTCACACATCTTGCAACACTTCACACAATTGCCACAGATGCATAGGACAGATTGGGGACAGAAGAAATGGAGTCCCAGATAGTTTTGTAGGTTCCTAAGGTGGAACAGATGCCGACGCACGTTTCGGTATATAGCCCGGTTCGGGCTACACCTTTATCAGGGCAGGGGTGAGGTGGAGGGAGGAAGGGCCAGAGGGGAGCGAAGATTTTTCTGTAGGGGAGACATATTTAAAACAACATTTGTTTAGAGAACATCCAGGGGAGGATTCAGAGTTTTTCAAAATTCAGACAATTACATTTAAAAAAATAGCACAAGATAGCAGCGACATCCAGGTGTTTCAAAGACTAGTAAGGCCAATATGAACATTAGATTTAAACTACAGTAGATCACAGTTCACACATAAGGACTCACACATTCTAAACAGATAGAAAAACCAAATTTGGAAAGAATTATACCTTCAAAAAATGGAGTGGGACGTTAGACAGGCTGTAGTTCCCTACTCGCTAGGTGGTCCAATTCACCATAAGGATTGGCTAGATGGTAAAAAACAGATCGCTATGGATTAAGGGGATTGTCCCAGAAGGATTCATTCAAAAACCTACTAGCTAAAAGAGTTCACTCACACCATGGCAAGCCTGGTAGGTTTCAAGGATTTGGATGTTCTCTGGGTGAAAGATTTCACGTTCTGGTTCCAAATAGAGATGTCAGAAGTTTAGCAGCGATGCTACAAGTTTAAGAAACAAGGGAACCAAATAGAAAAAAAGGACAGACAAAATTCTAAGACACGAGGACACTGCTCGCCACGAGTAGACAATGTAGATAGGGCAGGCATAAGATGGATCTACCAAGGGAGGTAGTAGTTTCAACACGTCCAATCTGACTTCTTCATGGGGTTAATATGAGAAACAGCAGGGCGTCTCAACCATGGTATCAAAAGGATAGCTGAAATAATAAATTAAAACGCTAAGTAAGGTACCTCGCGAAGATAATTTATATGGGGCTATTCTCCCCTTATAGACAGGCTTGCTAAACCCCAGGTTAACTATGCGCTAAGTATTCCGAGGTAACAAGTTCAGGACTTACCGAATAGGATGGAAACAATCGGGACAATGCTGGCTTCCTGGTACAATTAAGGCCAGAGCAGTCGGAGAGGAGGACACCTGGGGGTCAAATGATACAGTTTTAGAGAAACAGTAAGCTGACCCCATTTAGTGCTGAAATAGGGGGCGCTAGTTTGGGATATGGGGGCAAAATAGAGAGATGTATCCGGCATTATAAAGTTTGTGACAAACATATGGGACCTACCGGGATAGATAGATGCAGGGGGATAGATACATGCTCCCTTATGCTCTCTCAGCAGGGGCGGCAGGTCGGATATGATGCCACCTAACAAAGAAAGAATAAATCGCTAGTAAAGGCTCTAACAGGTCCAGTGTCCTCGCGGGGATGCAGCGATCAGAGACCGCCCAGTACGGGGGCAGAGGCAGAATAGAAAGGCGGGAGCTCTCTTACCACAAAGAATGACGGGAGGCGCTTCGCCGACTAGCCCTGCGGGACAAACACACAAAACTGAGCGGGTAGCGGAAGTCGCACTGGGGGACCTATTAGTATGGTCACCGGATGTATAACCCAGGAGAGACATCGCGGGATTTCAAAGCAGGAGTCATACAAGGCAGATAAGCGCCATAGAGACGAGGGCGCTCAGGATAGCTCCAAAGGCGCGGCCACGTTGGAATGGATAAGTTAATAGCTGGGATAGCACCCGATAAGGAGTGAGCACACGATCTGGAGTGTAAATACCGAAACTAAGAAGATAAAAAAAACTAGAATTCAAAGATCAGAAAATAAATGCATATGGTATTAATAAGCAAGTAAGGGAGACAACAGGTGACAACTAAAAAATAATTAACAGTCGGCCCGATCGATCAAGAGGGCTTCAAAAAGACCCGCGTGGATCGGAGAACCGAATTCCACATGGTCGATAGAATTTATACCTACCTTGGGGTCAAAGTTGATCAATGAGGGCCAAAGGCCTCAGGGTCCTTAAGAAGAAAGACAGGGAGGGATCCCAATCAAGCCGGTGGTGAAGTACCTTCAACACAACTGTTAGTTAGAGCTCACATACGGAATACCGGGGCCTGGCGTCTTGGTAAGGGCATTAGCCCAAGGGCATTCCTCATTTAGGCCCTTAGCGACACCATTGCTGCTCTTGCCCTGTCCCACTCCAGAATGCTGATCCTGGGAGATTTTAATCTATGGGACAATGGGTCCCTGGGGAGCCATCTGAGGGATCTGAAGGACATCTGTGGCAACTGGGGTCTTGATCAGCTGGTACAGAAACCAACCCTCTCAGGGGGACATATCCTAGATATGGTCTTCGCCAACCAGACTGAGACTAAGATGATCGATATCCTACCTCAGTGCTGGACCGACCACTCCTTAATCCATTTCTAGATCTCCATACTCACTGAGGGGAACGGAAGTGAGTGCCCGGTGACTTATAGGAAGGGACGGAATTGGTCTAAATTACCAAAGGATAAAACCAAGCCTACCTTTATAAGCAACGTTTCCTATGATCCAGAGGAATCGGTAGACCTGAACTATCAAAAGTACTGTAATCACATCATAAATACCCTGGATAGATTTGCCCCTCTGAAAAATATAAAGAATAAGAGGAAACCATCTGCTCCCTGGTTTAATGAGGAGCTGAAATTCCTACGCAATGTACGCCGACAGGCAGAAAA
Source organism: Lissotriton vulgaris (assembly GCF_964263255.1). NCBI lineage: Eukaryota > Metazoa > Chordata > Amphibia > Caudata > Salamandridae > Lissotriton > Lissotriton vulgaris. The sequence continues at coordinate 226,446,857 of NC_141686.1, read as the reverse complement.
GAAATGGCGTAGATGCTATTCAGAGTCGGATAAAAAACTGCTGAAAGTGGAACAGGCACAATATAAAGGAGCCATTGCCAAAGCTAAGGCACTCTTCTATGCCACTACTATTCTTCAGTCCCCTAACAGTACTAAAACCCTTTTTAATATCATAAGGGATCTCTCACACCCCACCTGTATGAGTAATAAGGTGGTTGCTACTCAAGAACTATGTGATGAGATTGCGATCTATTTCGAGGAAAAGATTGCTAAAATTGTGGGGGGGCTGAAGGAGGAAAGGGCTAGCTGCAAAGATGCTGTGGCACAGATAGATGAAGAGGAACCTTTACCAATACCGTCATCATTGGAAAATGTCACCCCTCTTACAGAGGAGCTCTTTCTTAGCCTGGCCCATAATGTGTCATCAGGGTCACCTTTAGACCCCCTTTGGCATAGGATCTGGAAGGAATATGGGCCAGAGCTGTTCCCCCATGATGCATCAGATCTGTTGCCAATCTCTTGAGGAAGGCATAGTGCCGGAAGCATGGAAACAGGCAGTGGTCACCCCCCTGCTTAAAAAGCCTTTGCTGGACCCTACTATTCCGGCGCACTTCAGGCCCATATCCCTCCTGCCCTACCCGATAAAAATCGTGGAAAAGGTGGTCAGTCGGTCCCTGTCAGGATATCTGGAAGACAACTGTCTATTGGATAAGGACCAATTTGGCTTCCGCCCAGGCCACGGAACACAAACTGCATTGGCAACCATGTTGGACACTAAGCATGGGCGGAAAATCCGTTACGCTCGCGGATTTTGCGGATTTTCGGGAAATCCGCAATCCGCGAGATTTGCGAATTTCCCGCAAAATCCGCAAATTCGCACGCAGCGGATTTTTTGGGCGGCGCGCGGCGTTGGTGATACAATTTTTGCGGCGCGCGGCGTTTATCATCGTTTGCCGAGTTGTTTTTTTCGATAGTTTGCGAGTGCTGCGCCATTTTGGATCTTGCTGTGTGATCCCGCGGGAATTGGCGAGCGCGATTACGTCATCGCGGCTTGCCAGCGATAGTTTGTCAACGCGAGTACGGCGAGATCATGTCTCGCGGTACTTCGCAATTGCGAGATTTGAGATGCGGCGAGCGAAAATATAAATTTGCAATTCTGCACAAGAAATCCACCAGCAAGCAGCATAAACCTTCTAGAAATGATGATTTTTATCTGAATAACTCCTTAGTTTGACATTTGCCTGCACTTTTTTAGCGAGGAGTCCATTTTGGGGAGGGGGGCAGGGGGGTGGGAGGAAGGAAGTGCCCCACAGTCTTCAACTTCCTGTTCCTGTTCAGCAGGCTCCTCCCAGTGCTTTGTCCATCTCCTGGTCACTTTTCATTTGGGTCTGGAGCTGGAAGGATTACTTTTTGTGGATGCTGCTGGATATTTGGATTTGAGGCCTTTTTGACTTTCTTTGGATCACTGTTGGATTAGAAATTTTACAAGTAAGTTTGTTTGGGGCATTACAGGTGCTGCAATTAAAATTTTGGAATTTTCGATTTTTGGGCTGTTTTGGGGCCTTTTGCCCAGGGGTACTCAGTGGTGGGTGGACTGAGTCTTTCTGTGGGGTGTCTTGAATTTAAACATCATGGAGGGGCTGGATGGCTTGGGATTGTGCTTATTTTTCAGTGATTTTCGTTTTTTTGGGCTGTACTTGTGGCCTTTTCACCAGGGGTAGTGAGTGTTGCATGGGCCTAGTCTTTCTGTGGGGTGTCTTGAATTTAAACATCATGGAGGGCATGGATGGAATGGGATTGTGCTGATTTTGCAGTGTTTTCGATTTTTGACCTGTTGTTGGGGCCTTGACCAGGGGTAGTGAGTGGTGCATGGGCCTAGTCTTTCTGTGGGCTGTCTTGAACTTTAACATCATGGAGGGCATGGATGGAATGGGATTGTGCTGATTTTGCAGTGTTTTTCGATTTTTGGGGGTGTTCATGGGGAGGGACATGCCATGTGGCTGGTGGCCATTTTGAGTGCAGCTACAGGCACTGGCCATGTGCTGGCAGGCAAGTGGCCATTTTGAATGCAGGCTTTGTTGTTAGTCCTCCAACCATTTTGCCTACTTTTCAACCTTTATTTATGCCCAGGAGTAGTGAGTCTTGCATGGGCCTAGTCTTTCTGTGGTTTGTCTTGAATTTAAACATCATGGAGGCCATGGATGGAATGGGATTGTGCTGATTTTGCAGTGTTTTTCGATTTTTGGGGGTGTTCAATGGGAGGGACATGCCATGTGGCTGGTGGCCATTTTGAGTGCAGCTACAGGCACTGGCCATGTGCTGGCAGGCAAGTGGCCATTTTGAATGCAGGCTTTGTTGTTAGGCCTCCAACCATTTTGCCTACTTTTCAACCTTTATTTATGCCCAGGGGTAGTGAGTCTTGCATGGGCCTAGTCTTTCTGTGGGTTGTCTTGAATTTAAACATCATGGAGGCCATGGATGGAATGGGATTGTGCAGATTTTTCAGTGATTTTCGTTTTTTGGGCCTGTACTTGTGGCCTTTTCACCAGGGGTATTTGAGTCTAGCATGGGCCTAGTCTTTCTGTGGGCTGTCTTGAACTTAAACATCATGGAGGGCATGGATGGAATGGGATTGTGCTGATTTTTCTGTGTTTTTCGATTTTTGACCTGTTGTTGGGGCCTTGACCAGGGGTAGTGAGTGGTGCATGGGCCTAGTCTTTCTGTGGGGTGTCTTGAATTTAAACATCATGGAGGGCATGGATGGAATGGGATTGTGCTGATTTTGCAGTGTTTTTCGATTTTTGGGGGTGTTCATGGGGAGGGACATGCCATGTGGCTGGTGGCCATTTTGAGTGCAGCTACAGGCACTGGCCATGTGCTGGCAGGCAAGTGGCCATTTTGAATGCAGGCTTTGTTGTTAGGCCTCCAACCATTTTGCCTACTTTTCAACCTTTATTTATGCCCAGGGGTAGTGAGTCTTGCATGGGCCTAGTCTTTCTGTGGGTTGTCTTGAATTTAAACATCATGGAGACCATGGATGGAATGGGATTGTGCTGATTTTGCAGTGTTTTTCGATTTTTGGGGGTGTTCATGGGGAGGGACATGCCATGTGGCTGGTGGCCATTTTGAGTGCAGCTACAGGCACTGGCCATTTGCTGGCAGGCAAGTGGCCATTTTGAATGCAGGCTTTGTTGTTAGGCCTCCAACCATTTTGCCTACTTTTCAACCTTTATTTATGCCCAGGGGTAGTGAGTCTTGTATGGGCCTAGTCTTTCTGTGGGTTGTCTTGAATTTAAACATCATGGAGGCCATGGATGGAATGGGATTGTGCAGATTTTTCAGTGATTTTCGTTTTTTGGGCCTGTACTTGTGGCCTTTTCACCAGGGGTATTTGAGTCTAGCATGGGCCCAGTCTTTCTGTGGGCTGTCTTGAACTTAAACATCATGGAGGGCATGGATGGAATGGGATTGTGCTGATTTTTCTGTGTTTTTCGATTTTTGACCTGTTGTTGGGGCCTTGACCAGGGGTAGTGAGTGGAGCATGGGCCTAGTCTTTCTGTGGGGTGTCTTGAATTTAAACATCATGGAGGGCATGGATGGAATGGGATTGTGCTGATTTTGCAGTGTTTTTCGATTTTTGGGGGTGTTCATGGGGAGGGACATGCCATGTGGCTGGTGGCCATTTTGAGTGCAGCTACAGGCACTGGCCATGTGCTGGCAGGCAAGTGGCCATTTTGAATGCAGGCTTTGTTGTTAGGCCTCCAACCATTTTGCCTACTTTTCAACCTTTATTTATGCCCAGGGGTAGTGAGTCTTGCATGGGCCTAGTCTTTCTGTGGGTTGTCTTGAATTTAAACATCATGGAGGCCATGGATGGAATGGGATTGTGCTGATTTTGCAGTGTTTTTCGATTTTTGGGGGTGTTCATGGGGAGGGACATGCCATGTGGCTGGTGGCCATTTTGAGAGCAGCTACATGCACTGGCCATGTGCTGGCAGGCAAGTGGCCATTTTGAATGCAGGCTTTGTTGTTAGGCTCCAACCATTTTGCCTACTTTTCAACCTTTATTTATGCCCAGGGGTAGTGAGTCTTGCATGGGCCTAGTCTTTCTGTGGGTTGTCTTGAATTTAAACATCATGGAGGCCATGGATGGAATGGGATTGTGCAGATTTTTCAGTGATTTTCGTTTTTTGGGCCTGTACTTGTGGCCTTTTCACCAGGGGTATTTGAGTCTAGCATGGGCCTAGTCTTTCTGTGGGCTGTCTTGAACTTAAACATCATGGAGGGCATGGATTGAATGGGATTGTGCTGATTTTTCTGTGTTTTTTGATTTTTGACCTGTTGTTGGGGCCTTGACCAGGGGTAGTGAGTGGTGCATGGGCCTAGTCTTTCTGTGGGGTGTCTTGAATTTAAACATCATGGACGGCATGGATGGAATGGGATTGTGCTGATTTTGCAGTGTTTTTCGATTTTTGGGGGTGTTCATGGGGACAGGCCATGTGGGTGGGGGCCATTTTGAGTGCTGGTACAGGCAGGCCCTGGCCATGTGCTAGGAGGCAAGTGGCCATTTTGAATGCAGGCTTTGTTGTTAGGCCTCCAACCATTTTGCCTACTTTTCAACCTTTATTTATGCCCAGGGGTAGTGAGTCTTGCATGGGCCTAGTCTTTCTGTGGGTTGTCTTGAATTTAAACATTATGGAGGGCATGGATGGATTGGGATTGTGCTGATTTTGCAGTGTTTTTCGATTTTTTTGTGCTCTATAACTGAACTGATGTTCCTCTGTCTTCCATTTTTTTAGGTGCACAAGACTCAAGAGAACCACCAGTGCCAGGAAGAAGTCCTGCAGTGGTGTGTTTGTGCAGCATAACGTCACGCGACGTCACGTCTGGCCTCAGACAACTCTACAATTCGTGCAACTGCGGCCTGCTGTCTGACCTGCTCTGAAGAAGATGGCCCCGCCCCCAAAGAAAGTTCTCCGTAGCTCCTCTAGCAAGAAAGTTGCTAGTAAGGAGCAGAAGAAGCAAGTTACCAAGGAGGCTGGTGTGCCACCCGCCACGTTTTTTGGGAGCAAAAAAAAAAGTACGCCTGCAGCAGCAGGATCTGCTGGGGACCAAGCTGGGAGCAGCACCCCTGCTCCATTGGGTTCAGTGCCTCCACCACCACGCCAACTTAAGTCAAAGCCCTTGAGTGCTTCAGAGGCAGTCAGTGTACTTCTCCAATCACCATCGACCAGTGATGTTGGCTCATCGCAAGAAAGTAGCAGCAATGTCCCTGAATCAACACAGGTTGTTGTAACTCATCTGACAAGTGTTGAACAACCACAGCCGCAACAACAACACCATGTGCAAGTACACGCCCAAGTACATGTGGAAGGAGAGGCAGCAAAAGGAGATGCGCAAGCAAAGGTGCATGGAGGTTCACAAGTGCCCACAATAGTTGTTCCTCCCGAAGTAGGGGCACATCAGGAAATCGACAATGAAGCCGAGGTATCATTGGAAGCCACTCCTCCTGATGATCATTCATTGTCTTCCACATCCCTAGCAAGGAAAAGATCAAGGGGGGTGTCTACATCTTCTTCAAGCCCACCTCGGACTGATGCAAGTGATCTGTCTTGGGAACCACAACTGCGGTCTGACAGTGAGGCACACCATGATCTGACACCGGTACCTAAGCGTAAAAGGAAGGTCGTCCAAAAACTCAAACCTATGGAGTGTGATGAGGCTCAACAAGAAGTGACAGATACTGCTGGTGATGAAGCCTCTCACGATGACGACGAGCCAGTCATCACAAAGGTCACTGCAGCCCCACCGGGCATGCAGCAAAGAGACATTTTGACCCTATCCCGAGAAGCTGCTGAGCGTGATGATGATGTCGACGAGGAGGCAATGGAAATGGAATCATTAGATTTGGAGTTAAGTAGTACACCAAAACCTACCGCTTCCATATTTCTTCCTCGCAAGAAGGTACCCACCTCGTCCTCGACCTCAATTCGTGGTGGTGAAAGTGCAAAACGTACTGAAGTTCGGCAATCCACATCCTCCACTTCATCTGGCATTAGCAGCAGGACCACCACCACCAGTATCGCCGCCTCCTCCGGCCCCCGAAGACATTTCAAGTCTCCAGTTTGGGACTTCTTTAGTGTTTGCCCAAAAAAGGAAAACGTAGCCATTTGTAGCCTTTGTAAGCTTCGATTTAGTCGTGGTAAGCTTGGTTCTAACTATGGTACCGGAGGCCAGAGAGGTCATCTTGAGAGAGCGCACCCTGTCCAATGGTTTCCGCACCTAGAGGCGGTCAAGAAAGCCGGAATTGCACGTAATGAAAACGTTGATTTTTCATCTGCTGATGACGAGGAGGTAGAAGACGATTCAAACACTTCACTTACACCCAGTTCCCATGTCAGCAGCACACCCCATGGGAGCCACACTAAGAGTGTGGGAGAGAGTGAGACATCAATGCGGAAAAGTTCATCAGCGAGCGTAACTGGGTCGAAGCGATCATCATCATCCCGTAAATCCTTGGTCCAGGGCAACATTAAAAAGATGTTGTTTACAGAAGCGCAATATGAACGCAACCACCCAATGACCCGTCTGTATAACACTAAGCTGGCTAAAATGCTAGCTCTGGACCTTCTCCCTTTTTCTTTTGTAGAAGGGGTTGGTTTTCTAGAATTAGTGACAGCGCTCTGCCCTAAATGGAAGATTCCTAGCCGGTTCTATTTTGCCCGAGTTGCGGTTCCAGCACTACATGAAGATGTTCTGAAGGTGATTGGGACAGCTTTGCAGAAGAGTGCTGTTCACACTATACATCTGACAACAGACATGTGGACCAGTGGCGCAGGCGCTGATTACATGTGCATCACTGCACACTGGGTCTCTTTTTCAGGGGCTAAAGCAAAGCTAAACGCAGGTGTTGACACGAACATTGTTTTTAAAGGTGCTCGGAAACATGCAACACTAGCCATGTTTGGTTTGGAGAAACGTCACACAGCAGAAAACATTTTGGATGTCTTTAACACAAAGGTCCTTAACTGGCTGTCCCCACTAAAACGCAAGGTTGGTTATGTTTCCACGGACAATGGCGCCAATATAGTTAAGGCCATGAGGGACGGTTACTATTTCAGAGTGCCGTGTTTGGCGCACTGTATAAACCTGGTTGTCCAAAAATTCTTGGGTAATAAAGGCAGTGCAGCGTACAGTGTATTGGACACCTGCCGAAAAATGTGCAAGCATTTCAGCCATTCTTTTAAGGCCCGGAAGCAGCTGAGGAGCCTGCTATATCAACATCAAATGCCAGTGAAAGCACTCATCCAGGAGGTGGTAACACGTTGGAACTCAACCTTCTACATGCTTGAGCGTCTGTATGAGCAGTATACGGAACTCGATCAATATTTCCTTAAAGAGGGTGCAGAGGAGCTGAGGATGGGTGGGCCGCAATGGAACATAGTTGAAAGCCTGACACGCATGCTTCGTCCTTTTGAGTTCTTCACGCGTGCAGTCAGCAAGGAGGACTCTAATTTGGGAAAAGCTATCCCATTGTTGTACATGCTGGAGGACCAACTGAAGGAGGTGTGTTCTGTGTTTGGAAAAGATAAAAACCAAGACTCTTTGCTTCTGGCTGAGCAATTATTAGAGCTCCTACAAGGTGATGAACGTCTTAAAAAGATCCACTCAGAACAGCATTACATTTGTGCTACTATTCTGGATCCACGCTACAAAAAGGCGCTGGCAGGCCAAGCATTCTTTCCTTTTGATGATGAACATGTTCCAAAGTACAAACGTTGGCTAGCCTTGTCAGCCAAGAAGTTTGAAACAGAACGGCTGGAAATTGAAGGAAATGGCAGTACATCAGCAGGCCATCCCCAGTCAAAACAATCCACTTCTGCACCTGTGGCTGTGGCACAAGTGACCTCTCAGCCGTTAAAGACACCGGCAACCGGATCATCTGCACGAAGGACAACAGAAACATTGGAGGCTGAAGAGGATTGGCTAGCTCTGCGTGGGTTTGGTTCTCAAAATGTCAGAGGCACAGCAAGAGCTAAGCAAAATGGAGGAACCTTGGATGAGGACCTTGAGTCGATGGTGAAGGACTATCTGAATGACTCAACAGAGGTCTATGTTAATTCTGACCCATTGGCGTATTGGCATGGGAAAAAAGAATTGTGGCCACAGCTCACCAACCTGGCTTTAAACTACTTGTCTTGCCCACTCGCAAGCGTGTCTTCTGAACGGGTTTTCAGTGCGGCTGGTGGGATTGTAACTCCCAAACGGAGCCGCCTCTCGCCCAAAAATGTGGAGAGGTTAACAATGATCAAGATGAATCAGCACCTCATACCACCAGATTTCAGAGTACGAGAGAGCGTGCCGGATGAAGAGGAGGTGGGCAGCAACATAGATGAGGGAATTTCTACTCTGTCAGGTGACACTGAGCTCACCCTGCCTGAATTCGCAGAGTATGATGACGAAGCCTTATTCTTATTCCTGGACCGTGATACCGAGCCCTGAAAATGAGACAACGAATCAATAACTTTCTTTTTCATCCTTATTCACTTTTATTCCTTTATGTCTGTCTTTCTTTGTTGTGCACAGTTAATATAATTCAAACTTTAATCAGATAATCACAAAAACAAGCCCATCAGCAGAACTGTCTTCACTTGTTTGCTAATTGATTTGAAGGTGCCGCAGTCTGCATTCCTCAGGTTCACAAGTTCAGAAGAACATGCTCCTCTATCCTCCTCCTCCAGACTCCTATTTCCATCAAAGCAGAGGGCTGGTTTACGCCCAATGAAGAAAGACTCAGCACTTGTGGGGGTGTTGTTCTACCTCTTTGCAGGTGAGTTGACGGGTCTGGGGCCATTGCTGGGAAGCACTAAAAGTGGTTTGGACCAAATCCGAGGCGGAAAATTTTTTGTGTTTTTGATGACTTGCTTGCCTTTGAGGTGCTCTTAGGGGGGGTTCCGTCTGTTTGTGGGTGAGTTTCGTGGTCTGGGAGCATTGCTGGGACACTCTAATCTTGATTGCATTTGCTTTTCAGGAAATCCGTCGTGCCAACCCCGACTTATGACCTAGCTACGCAGCGCGTTTGGACCGAAGGCCCAGAAATATTGCAAGTATGAGATTTTGCTTTTGGCCTGTTTGGGGGTGTTATGCTTCTTGGCGGGTGGGTTGCCGGGTCTTGGGGCATTCCTGGGAAGGTCTAATACCGGGTAGAAGTGGTTGGGACAAAATCCAGGCCGATTTTTTTTTTGGCTATTTCTGACATTTTGCTCTATGTAGCGTTTTCGGGGGCCTGTTTGGGGGGATTCCTGGTGTTTGTGGGTGAGTTTCGTGGTCTGGGAGCACTGCTGGGACACTCTAATCTTGATTGCATTTGCTTTTCAGGAAATCCGTCGTGGCAACCCCGACTTATGGCCTAGCTACGCAGCGCGTTTGGACCGAAGGCCCAGAAATATTGCAAGTATGAGATTTTGCTTTTGGCCTGTTTGGGGGTGTTATGCTTCTTGGCGGGTGGGTTGCCGGGTCTTGGGGCATTCCTGGGAAGGTCTAATACCGGGTAGAAGTAGTTGGGACAAAATCCAGGCCGATTTTTTTTTTGGCTATTTCTGACATTTTGCTCTATGTAGCGTTTTCGGGGGCCTGTTTGGGGGGCTTCCTGGTGTTTGTGGGTGAGTTTCGTGGTCTGGGAGCACTGCTGGGACACTCTAATCTTGATTGCATTTGCTTTTCAGGAAATCCGTCGTGGCAACCCCGACTTATGGCCTAGCTACGCAGCGCGTTTGGACCGAAGGCCCAGAAATATTGCAAGTATGAGATTTTGCTTTTGGCCTGTTTGGGGGTGTTATGCTTCTTGGCGGGTGGGTTGCCGGGTCTTGGGGCATTCCTGGGAAGGTCTAATACCGGGTAGAAGTGGTTGGGACAAAATCCGCGCGGAAAAGCCTTTAGTTTTGGCACTTTTTGTAACTTAGGGTTCGTTAGGGTTAGCCCTAGCAGCAGGATTGCATGTGTTTCGGGGTGTTCTAGATTTTTCCAACTGAGTTCTGGGGTCTTAGAGCACTCGTGAGAATGTGTAATTTTGGTTGCAAGTCATTTGAAGAAAATCCATGGTGGGAAAGGGGGGATTTGGCATAGTTAAAGAAAGCCTTTGCCACTATTCTTAACTTAGGGTTCGTTAGGGTTAGCAGTATTTCTATTGCATGTGTTTGAGTGGGGGGGATTTTGAGTCTTGGAGCGATGCTGGCTATGGCTACTTTTGCTTGGTTGCTTGCAAGTGGTTTGAATGCAATCCACGGTGGGTAATGGGTAATTAGGAAGGGGGTACTTCGGCCTACTTTTACTTTCAAAGTAAGTTTTGTCACCAGTTTTCTGCTAGGCCTCGTTTTTTGAGATTTGATTGGGGGTCTTCTACATTTTTGCGACTGGCTTTAGTAAGGGTCTGGGTGGGAGCAATGCTAGGAAGATCTAATTTTGTTCTAAAACACAGTTTACAGTACACCTAGCTTGAGGGGCAAGATCCGCTACATTAATTTGCCCATACTTATTTATCCTTCAAAAGGTGACTCAGAGTACGCACTTTCAAAAATATTGTACTGTCTACTAGGAAAATCAAATTGTGACTTTTTGCACTCCACAGCCTACATACCTTATATTTATTTATCAGTGGTGTTGTAATATTATATCACTTCCTGTTTTTCGTTGAATAATTACAGGCCGGGTTTCAGTCTCTGCAATGGGGAAAAAAGGATGGAGTCAGGCTTCACAGTAGCGAGCCACAATTCAGCATCAGGCAGGCAGTGGACAGGGTGTCTTCTGGTGACCAACATCGATGGACGAATCGTCGGCTGCAATGGAGGAGTGCCGCTAATAGGAGGATTTTTTTTATGCAGGCAACTTACTTACCACTTCCAACAGGACCACTACAACCACATAGATACAGTATCCCTTGCCTTTTTCTCTGACTGTGACTGCATTTCTTGGCTCTCTCTCGGCTTCTAAATTGATCCCTTAACACATCACTTAGTCCACTCCACTATCACATCTGCACCACACATAGTCATTTGTAAGTGCTCCTACGTAATTCGCAAGTCGCAGCATGCCCCAGGCCGTAGAGGACTGGGATGGCCCCAATGATGAAGCATGTCACCAAGGGGCAACCCTGGTGAGTGAGGGGACACCTAGAAAAAAAGCAATTTCTCCTTTTCTATCTACTATACCTTCCAGACCAACCCCACTGAGTGTTGTTGTGAATGGATTTATAGTGACCAGCAAGGCTCTCGGGTATCTGGCTACAGAGACCTTATGTTGAATATCGTTATCAATAATTTACACATAGGCCCTTTACTGTTGCATTCTTTCTTCCACAGTTGTCGAATGTACAACTTACTTTTCACTGACATGCATGCAGTAGTGCATGCACTTTCAAAGATTGATGGATAGGTTTGTACCCAAAGAATTGTTTATGTTCAATTGTTTGTCTATGCTGTGCTTTTTTTTACAGGGTGTCTTCTGGTGACCAACATCGATGGACGAAGCGTCGGCTGCAATGGAGGAGTGCCGCTAATAGGAGGATTTTTTTTATGCAGGCAACTTACTTACCACTTCCAACAGGACCACTACAACCACATAGATACAGTATCCCTTGCCTTTTTCTCTGACTGTGACTGCATTTCTTGGCTCTCTCTCGGCTTCTAAATTGATCCCTTAACACATCACTTAGTCCACTCCACTATCACATCTGCACCACACATAGTCATTTGTAAGTGCTCCTACGTAAATCGCAAGTCGCAGCATGCCCCAGGCCGTAGAGGACTGGGATGGCCCCAATGATGAAGCATGTCACCAAGGGGCAACCCTGGTGAGTGAGGGGACACCTAGAAAAAAAGCAATTTCTCCTTTTCTATCTACTATACCTTCTGTCAGGTTACGCAGCCCCTAAGCGCCTACCGTACTATGAAACTACATTTCCCATGAGTAGGCGGGAGACTTGCAGGAAGTTTATCTGGGGAACAGACGCGCTTCCTGTTGCGCGTTATTCTGGTTTCTGTTCTGCACCGGCATGAGAGCGGGCGCTCTGCATGCTTTTCTATCGTGTCTCCTGTGGACTATCACCTTCCCCCCCCCCCTGAGGCTCAGTGGGGAGCGCTTCCGTGTTCTGTCCTTGGCGGTAGACGGACTTCACGCGTCTTCAGGTAAAGCCGCTCTAAACTCTTCGGCCGCCCGTGCGGTCAGCTGATTACTGCCTGAACGGATTGTTAAGGGAGGTTCTGTGACTGTTTTCTAACAGAATTCTACCTTTGCTGAATTCCTGTTTGGTTGAATTGTGTGTGGCGGAGCACAGTGGCGGTCTACACCACGTGTTACCGTTCACATCGGGGATCGTTTTTGTACTATTAAAACGGAGCGCGGTAGTAAGGACAACTACGCGTCTCCGTTGTATAACTGTGTATTTCAAAGGACCTCCATAACTGGGCATGTAGTGAGGTAACTACAGGCTACCCCAGTTCTCTTTGTATAGTGCACCGTGGGGTGTGTTGTTGGCAGAATTCAGTGGTGGTCGCAACTACGTTTTTCTGTTTGACCTTCACCAAAGATTCTCTACTGGGTCATTACTTAGAGAGCGCAGTGTTGTAGTTCTTGCTTCCTACACACTACCGTTTCCCTCTTCCTTTTTGTTGGACCATACATCTTTGCTTTGACTATTTGGAACCCCCTTTGTACATTGAGTCCTCTACCATGTTTGTGGTATGTTGTGAGTAGTGGGTTTGATGTCTTAGTATAACGCGAGTGTGTTTGGTGCGACAGGAGTGTGTTCGTTAACTATATGTTTATGTGTTTCTTAGGCCTTCCTCACAGATTGTGGCAGAAGGGCTATAGTATTTCCTATCCAAGGTCATGTTTTCTTGGTGCTCAGGTACTTGTCTACTTCCTTGGTTATTTAGTGAGACTATATGAGAGTAGCCTTGTATGTTAGGACAGCACTTCACTGATGCCTGTCTTGTCTTCTGTTACAGGTATCCTTTCCCTGCTGACCCTACCTTTACCCATCCCACATTTTTTATTTTAGTTTGTTATTTTTCTCCCCCGCCTAATGGCTCGAACACCCTGTGTTTACACTTCTGGGTGTTGGTGACATTTGGAGGTGGAACCATATTTGCATCGACTGGATCACGGGGAGTAAACCTGACACCTTCCAGACCAACCCCATTGAGTGTTGTTGTGAATGGATTTATAGTGACCAGCAAGGCTCTCGGGTATCTGGCTACAGAGACCTTATGTTGAATATCGTTATCAATAATTCCACACAGGCCCTGTACTGTCGCATTCTTTCTTTCCACAGTTGTTGAATGTACTACTTACTTTTCACTGACATGCATGCAGTAGTGCATGCACTTTCAAAGATTGATGGATAGGTTTGTACCCAAAGATTTGTTTATGTTCACAATTGTTTGTCTATGCTGTGCTATTTTTTCTTGTCTCCCAAAACCTTTCCCAAAAACCCCCGTACCCATCCATTTTTCAAACCCTAACCCTCTTCCCCCGGGCTGTGTGGTTTTGATTGATGTGTGACTAAATTATTATTACAGCAATAAATCCACACACTTGCTGGGGAGGATAAGGTGATAGCAACAGGCTGGTGAAGAAATCCGAGGATATATTCTTACTCTGCTTGACAAAGAACCATTGCTAATGTGAAAGAACTTCAACCGAATTAGTAGTTATACTTTACCATTTGTTAGGCTACAATGTGGCACTGTTCTACTGTACTTCTGTCACCTGCTATATTCTCAGTTGTACCGTTGAATTGCTCAGGAGGACAAACCAGATTTCATTTTCTTTTTTTTCATAGGCATGCAACTGCCACTGTGTCACACCACTAGTACCACCGCTATGAGGAAATTTTATCCGACCAAGATTGCCAACCTTATTCGGTGTTTCCCGTGGAGCCAGCCCTGGGTCTAGCCCTACTTTCAAACACAAATTACAGGTAAGATAAGCGTTTGGTGGTTTGGGGGTATAATGGAGTATTAGTACGAGAGACGAGAGACTGAAGGTAGTACTACTAAAGTCCTAGGACTCTTGGATTCACTTCACTTAGTCTGTGAGAGGCACTTAGTGTTGAAAACATTTGGGCATTTACACTTAAAGGAAGAAAATGGAACTAAACTTTCAGGAAAACAGTCAACGTTAAACCCCCACCCACCAGGCAAGCAGTAAAAAACAGGTATGCTCAGATAAAGTTTGAAAAAGTATATTTATATCCCTAACAAAATAATCTCCCGCAAGACCCTCCCTAACCCCAACGATTGTCCTTCAAAAGTCCCCAAAAACCCAACTCCCAATTCCCACCCCCCAAAAGTCTCTAAAAAAGGGGCAAGGGACACTATGGGTGGATGCTGTTAACTTTTTGGGCCAGGGCATCATGCTCCTCACGGAGCAAGGCGAGCTCCTGCTGAAGGCGGGACACCATCAGGGTAGTGCGGCGCAGGCGTGCCTTCACTGCCTTGCAGGTGCAATGCCTTTGAGAGGCAGCTGTTGGCCTTGCTGCTCGGCGGTGGCGTTTGCCTTTGGCAGCCCGGCTCAGTCTGGGTGGACCACTGTGCTGGGTGGCAGCCCGTGGGGCCACGGAGGCCGATGCAGACGACGTTGTTGTTGTTGTCGACTGCACACTTTCCTCGTCCTCCAGGGCCACCAGCCGCCGATATTCCGCAACAGTGGCCTCGATCCTCCGTTGCCGGGCCGCTCTAGCCAGCTCCTTCCTCCTTGTTCGTTTGGAAGGAGCATCTATATGAAGAAAGAAAGACATAGTCTGTAACCAATGCTCTTTAAGATTAACTCAATCATTCAGCAGAAATTTGTGTTGCAGTACAACTAGCAACTTGCAAGCGCATTACATAACTATTGAGGCCAGTATCTATCTAACCTCACACTTCTTCATCCTTGCTCTAACATTAGTGGGAGTTTAAGGAACAAATTCTACGAGCACTGTGGACTTCCATTGGAGTCGACTATGAAAGTACACCAGTCTTATTCTTCTTCTTATCTCTTGTTTTGGAAAATTGGTACGTTATTTTCTGCAAGCCGGCATAATGCCAGCGCAGTAAACTTGCACCCGTGAAAAAGAGACGCACGCCATGAGGAGTGACCTAGACTTGCGTTGCGTTACTGTACCCGTCCAGTACATGCAGGTGGTGAAGCTCTTACTTTTCTATTACGGGTGGCACTGAGAATACTCTGTTACAACTCAAGGGCTACTGCTTAATTAATTTAACTTTCACCCTACAGTGGAAATGAGTACTAGAAATGGAAAATTGAAGAAGATAAATAATCTGATTATCTATCACTTCACATGGGATGTTTTTGCTTATATATGGGATGACTTTAGGTGCTTTGCTTTTTATTGAGTGACCAGTGATACATCCACACATGAATGACTGAGTACTTCTAAACTTATTAAGAGAGGTAGGGAGTGGCCACCGTAATAACCGGATCTATGCAGTGCTTGCAATACAAACTACTACTACTATTTATGGTAGTATTTGGACAAAATTAAAAGTTCTTTTCCTTGCCTTTCCTACACTGGAACGGACGTGCGGGTGCAGTGTTACATGCTCTTCAAAGTTACACTTAGTTCATCCACTGACCGTCTACTCTCTCTAGATCATGGGTACTCACAAACTTTCTCTCAGGGGCTACATTTACAGTGTAGTTTGGGGCCGAGGGCCGCACTGGTGGGGGCGGAGTCAGAGGGGGCGGGGCTAAAGCAAAACGATAACTTGTGACCATGAGGTTGCACACAGGTCCCTGCAGCAGATGCCCTCATCCACTGAGCCACCAGACCCAGCATTTACATACATCTCTCTCCCTCCTGCTCTCCCTCCTGCCCTCCCTCCATCTCTCTCTCCCTCCTGCCCTCCCTCTCCCTCCCCCTCTGTCATCTCACTGTGTGTGTGTCTATCTGTGTCAGCCTTCAGCCCGGGTTGAGACCGCTTCCTCAACGCGCACACACAGACAACAACACCAAAGTACTTAGCAGGTCTTTAAAAGACCATTAACATATTATTGAGGCTTTGTTTGTTGTAGCGCACCTGCTTCTCCACCCTGACAATCACTGCTTGCCCGGCCCCACAGAGCAGAGGCTTTGTTCTATTTCACCTCTTTGTGGCCTTGCATCTCCACTCTGCTCTGTGGGGGCCGGGGGAGCAGTGATTGTCAGAGTGGAGATGCAGGGGCGCTAACAGGTGAAATACAAAAAAGCCTCTGCTCTGTGGGGGCCGGGGGAGCAGTGATTGTCTGCAAGGTCTGCGCACCGCCAAGGAAGGCTTTCCGGGCCACCACCGGCCCGCGGGCCGTACTATGAGTACCCCTGCTCTAGATACACATATGCTATCTAAGAGTCAGATAGTAGCATGATCCAGGTATATGGACACATACAGTTTCTGTGTCACCCACCCAGGCTGTTGTCCTTCCACTCATCATTGCTTCATCATTCACCCAGCCATGCATCTCATATTCTTGCCTTCCCAGCTAGTCTTCAATCTCAATAAGTAAGGAATATATAAGAGCTTACCTCTGGCCGCCACCACCACCGTCTCAACTCTCACAGCCGCCGCCTCCTCCCCTGAAGAATCGCCCTCCGCCTCCGTGTCGAGCACCACCACCTCCACACTGGCCCCGCCACCAGATGTTCCACCTACAAAGTACATTTAAGAATGTTAGAATAAAGCACTCACTAGTCTTTGGTCTAGGAATGAAGACATGTGAAAACAATGTAATTTGTGACTGTCTACGTTAAAGTTAAAAAAAATGTCCCTTTTTCCAGGGAAGGTTGTCTTGCTGCACTTTTTGGCACAACTGATGAAGGCTGTTTTTTTAACACGCACCATTTTTCTCCACACAGACAGAAGATGGACTTCTAACAACAAGATCAAGTTGAAACCAGGTGAGAGCTCGGCTCGACCACAAGAAATGTCTTCAATTAATCGTCAGCACTAACCACTTTTCCATTATCAGTTAAACGTTTAGTTTTATTATGACTTCATTTTAATAAATGTGTTTACTTTTAATAAAGCTTTTAAACTTAAATACAATCTGTGTTTTTTGGTCCAGACTAGAGTGACTGAGCGAAAGGTTTTGCAATTTTTGCAAGCATGAGTCCAGATAGAACACTTCAAAAGACATTATGGACAATCCCAGAGGACTGCACTAAGTTGATAGAGCTATTGCTGACTAGAATCATGGGAGTTTCGCCAACCGTGCAATCTTAGTTAGCTACACAGACAGACTAATAAGAATAATCTAGTAATACCACAGGGAGTCATAGTAGAGGCAGGATAAGAATTTAGATACAGTCTACAAGAAGAGCAAAGACAATTTTGAAAAAAGTCAAATGAGGAACGCTAGGAAAAATAGGTACTAGTCTAAAATGAAAACTTACTGGGGCCAGCAGAGGAGCCCTCGCCTGCCCGATCCTGGCCCTGTTGAACAGCATCCGCCGCCTGCTGCTCCTGTGTCCTCCTCTCGCCCCTGGGGGGAGCTGACGTACAACATGAAAGAAAGAACAGAAAACATGGATGATTGTTGCTTGTCAATGTCAACCAAATCAAACATTTCAAAAGAACAATAACAAAATATTTCCGCGAAATTATATTGATTATGGTTAGTTTTCATTTATTTGCGGACCTGTGACTTCGAAAGTCACGTAACTCACTAAACAAAGTACTGAAACGTTCACCTAGGACTGGCAGGCAGCAGTCCGCAGGCAAGACGCAAAGTGACAGACAAACTCCATTGTGATTTCAGTCAGATCAGTGACAACACTAACAGTTGCCTGCTACATTACCAGTCATTTAAATAGTCAAACTATCAATCCACCGCCACTATTTTTCTTATTGTCAGGGGTACAAAGGAAGGGGCAGATTTAAGCCCTTGCGGCTCTTTTGCGCCGTTCTTGCGTGACTTTTGTGACGCAGCAGCTAAACAAAAAAGGGCGCCATGGTGCGGCGTATAATATTATAACAACGTGACGCATTTGGGAGATGCATCCCGTTATAAAGCCCTGCGCCATCAGGGGGCGTTCCGGCGCAAGGGAGGGCATTCCTGCGCTGGAACACATCCTAATAGTGGCTGAGGGAAATCTACAAAATTTCAATCAGTCACCTTTAGGACAATGATGCGTCACACAAACCCTGCACCTGCTTGAAGCAGACGTACGGCTTGACCCAGCATTGGGGAGATAGGGTACCCCAGAGCATTGATGGAGCTGCGCCATCGTTGCGACGCAACTCCAGCAGTAAAGCTTCGGTGACGTTTTGGGCCCATGGTGCGCCGCATTGCAAATACGGCGCACCATGTTTGGTGGTGGTAGCGGGCTGCACAATTAATGGCGCATCCCTGCTACTTTGCAGGGATGCGACGGTAATTGCAATTCTGCCCCTTAGGGGCATACTTACTTACGCGTTCTGGCGCATCTCCAGAGATGCGCCAGATCAAATGCGTCACGCAAAACTACCCTTGCGACACGGCAGATGTGCCTCATTTACAATGCGGCGCGCCCTGGCACAAGGGTAGGCACTTGCGTGACGCATCTCGTCACGTAAGAGCGGCGCATCGCTGGAGTCACGTCTCCAACGCAATGCAACTCCAGTAATGCTCAGGGCCACCCAATACTTAACATGCTGTGTCAGTCCTTTCGCCTGCTTCGAGCAGACATAAGGAATTGAATTGACGTAGCAGCGTCGCAGAAGTGCCTGCGTTAAATCTTGTAGATTTCGCGCAGGCAATTTTGCGAGGCGCACAGCCGCTGGACCGCCCACCCTGCGTACTAGGAACGCACCCATTGTGGTGCAGGCCCATGGCTTTATAACGTGACGCATCTCCCTAGATGCGTCATGCTGTAAATGACTCGCAGGGATGCGGCACGTTTACGCCGCTGTTGCGTCACGCAAGGCAACGTAAACGTGGCGCAAGGGGGCTTGTAAATGTAATCTGCCCTCTAGTGTCTAGCATTACGCAGTTCTGTAAAGTACACTCATACATAATAGTTACTCAGGCCAATGAGACCACGAAATAGAAAACAAATAAGCATAGTAGCAACGCCACTGAGAAGGAGAGCAGTGCACCTGAAATGCACAGAAGATTTTGAAATATAATTTAACTACAATGTAATCGTCATCAGCGGCATTATTGGCTTGCTCCATGTAAAAAACAAATATTTGCAATACAACAACACAGAGCAGGAGAAAACATCATAGTAGTGAGTGATTAAATGGCTACTACTACTCACCAAGCCCGGGGATCTCCAAGCCGAGCTGGTTCAGCAGGTCGCGCTCGCGGTCCAGGAGGTCCGTCCAGCGATGGGTGACCTGGCTGTAGGTGCCCTGGACCCCGTAGAGGTGGGATATGGCCCAGCACACCTTCTCCCACCGCTTCCGGCGCTCCCGCATGTTGTAGCCGCCGGCCGCGATCCTGCCGCCTCCCGCGATGGTCCTGGGCAGGCGGCGCTGGACAAAGTAGACCAGCGCGCCCACTTCCTCCGGGCTAAATATCTCCCGTCGCGTCACCTGCTCCCCCCTCAATCTCCCGCATGCTGTCCTGGCACTGGGTCCAGCACTACTCCCCGCCGCCGCTGCGGCCCTCAAGTGCCTGGGCAGCTTCACAGCGCCTGGCTTGACCATGGTCTGGGCAGGTAAGGTAGGAAGAAGTAGAAAATTAAGAAAGAATAGGATAGGGAAGAAGAAAAGAAAAGAGTTTAAAAAAGTAGTTTAAAAGTAAAGAAAAATAGCAGAAAAGACAAAAATATACAGCTAGGAAAAGAGAGGGATAGATAAGAAGCAAAATCGTAAAAAAAAAACTGAAAACAAGCAAAGGATGGCAAAGATACCAAGAGGATTAAACACCATGCCCAGACACAGGAAATGAATGAAAAACAAGATGGCCGGCGCCCGTTCACGAGCGCGAAAGTAAGTTCGCGCGAGATTTTCCTCGCGATCTCGTGCGAACCTCTAGATTTCCCGCGCGATCTTGTGCGAACCTCTACTCGCAATGCGCTTACTGCGCGAGATTATACATAGCGGGCGGAAACGGAAATACGTCACGCAAACAAAATGGGCGCGCCCGTACTCGACCTTGGGGTAAATTTGCGTGTTGCGCTGCAAGCGGCTCGCGAATACTGCAAAAAAACTCGCGAAACAACAAGCCGCAAAAAAATAAAATGCTCATTCGCACAAATTGGCGGCTTCCGCGGTCGGTTTCGCACGACGCCGCGCCCCGCGAATAGCGCGAAAAAAACGAAAAACGATTTCAGCAAAAGCAAAAGCAATGAGCAGGTGCAAAAGGTCAACCTCATGATTTGTAACGATTCTTTGTAGTGCTTCCTGAGGGGGCCCTCCAGAATTCGGTTGCCTGCTTGCAACTATTGTGTGACCCTGCTCTGACCTTAACTGTATGCCACAAAGGTCCTGATTTACAGCTAAAGGAGCAGACAAGCAGGTGCCAGGCTGGAACTTGAAATTCTTTCAGTGACACATTAATTAGCCCCTAATTCATTATTGTCAGTTGGGGCAGGGCAGGTGTTGTTAATAAACTAACCCCAAATTAATTCATGTCAGTTCAAGCAGGGCAGGTGGGCTTGCTTTTCCCCCCCATCTACTACAGTGATGATGAACCAGAGGGTGGCATTGATGTAACAGAGGGTGGCATGGGTCAAAGAGAGGGTGCCAGTGGTAAAACAGAGGGTGCTGGGAGGCTGTGATGATGAACCAGACGTAGAAACAACATAGTCGCGACCGTTGCGAGCCGACAAGTAAGTTCGCAATTGCGAACTAGTACCAAATCCTCGCGAACTGGCAGAAACAATTGCGAACACACAAAAAAAAAAAATCCGCAAATTCGCGGGAATTCGCGGATTTTGCGGATTGCGAGTTCGCAAATCCGCAAAATTCGCGAACGCGAGATCCGCAAAATTCGCCCATACTTATTGGACACCCTTCGAATGCGAGCCGACAATGGCAACTCCTCAGTCTTGGTGCTGTTGGACATGTTGGCCGCATTCGACACGGTTAGCCATGCAGTTCTGCTAAGTAGGCTGGAAAAACTGGGCATGAAGGGCAAGGCCCTGAGGTGGATACAATCCTACCTGACAGGTAGACAACAGGTGGTGACCCTAGCACCCTTTTCATCTCCTAAGTCCCTGGTCAGTCATGGAGTACCTCAGGGCTCCTCGATCAGCCCTATTCTTTTTAATCTATATCTGCAGCCTCTGATCCCCATGATTAAATCCTATGGAATAGATTTGATAAATTACGCCGACGACACCCAACTGGTGTTCTCCTTAGAAGGAAGACAGGCGGTGACCATGGACACCTTTCAGAACTGCATGAGCAGGGTCTCCAGGTGGCTGAAAATAAACTCCCTTCAATTTAACGAGGGAAGACGGAGGTAGTCTATTGCTCGTCAACCAAACTGAGTCAGCAACCTTCCCATGAGATCAGGCTTGCGCCGGGAGCTGATCCTTGCATCCCAGTCAAGACCATGCGCAATCTAGGGGTACTGTTTGATGCGGATCTCCAAATGACCTCTCAGACCAATAAAACCATCAGTGTCTGCTATGGACTGTTGAAAGCGCTCAAACAGATTTTGCCCCTTCTGCCTGATGAGTCCAGATCACTAGTGGTTCAGAGTGTGATCCTGGCCAGACTGGACTACTGTAATTCCCTATATCTAGGGGCCCCCTTATACATCTTACAGGGGCTCCAGAGGGTCCAGGCTATAGCGGCCAAGCTGGCACTTAAAAGACCTCTCAGTTCCTCCACTACGTTGGCGCTCAGAGACTTACACTGGCTGCCAATCGGGAGTAGAGTCGCTTTTAAGTCCCTATGTATTGTGTATAGAGAAATGCACAACATGGGACCTATTCCTCTACAGGAAAGGCTCACCTGGTATAGGCCCACCAGGTCCCTGTGCTCCTCTAGCCTGGGTTTGGCAGCAACTACCAGGATCAGGAGATCAAGGATGGGAGGCAGAGCCTTCTGCACTTCTGCATCTAGGCTGTGGAACGAGCTTCCCCAAAACATCAGGCAAATTGACACCCTACTGGGATTCAGAAAGAGCCTAAAACATGGCTATTCGCCAAAGTCTAATCCCCGTGACTCTATCTAATAGTTCCGGTGGCTGTTTTATATGTCATGACAGCTACTGTATTGTTGTACCATCTGACTACTTCCTGTTTGGGCGCCAGGATACCCGTAGGGTGACAGTTGCACATTACAAATAATAAATACAATACAATACAATACAATTAGCGACACTATTGAGGTAAAAGATCCAAAATACTACTCTTTTTTTCCTTAGAGAAGTGGGGTCCACCCCGGGTAGTGCCTATATTCTCTCTAATACAGACCATCTAATGTCTTTTTCCGAATGCTCTCTGGTGAGCCAATGTTCCACCAAGGGGGCACCCCTCCTGCCAGTCCTAATATTGGACTTGTGTTCCCCAATGCGGAGTCGGACCTCCCTCTCTGTCGCTCCAACATAAAGGAGATTACAGGGGCAGATGATAATGTACACAAGATTGGAGGAGTGACAATTGGTCAGTTTAGTGAGATTGATGGTGCGAGACGGGGTGCCGATAGTAGGGCCTATCATAACATTGGGGCAGGCTTGGCAAGTACCACATCGGTGGTTGCCAATTACAGGATTGGGTCCAGTTAAGGAGCTTTGGTAGGATGGTTCCTTCTCCGGTAGTTTACCTTTAACCAGATGGCTTTTTAGATTTCTATTTCTTCTAAAGGCGAAGATTGGTTTAGGTAGGGGGCTTTGTTCCTGGTTCAAGTTAAGTAGGAACCAACTAGAGTTAATGGCCTGCCACAGTTTGTTGTTCAGACTAGAGTGTTTCGTGATACATACAATAGTTTCCTTAGTGTTGTTCTCCTTAGGTTGGAACATAGAGTCTCGATTATAATAACAAGCTCGTTTAAAGGCTTCTTTGACCAGCCGGTGAGGGTAGCCCCGTAGTATCAATTTATCCTTCAGAGTGTCTCCTTGGATTAAGAAATCTCGCATTTCAGTATAATTTCTCCTAATGCGGAGAAATTGACTGAAGGGAATACTGTCCCTCTGACAGCACGGATGATAGCTGCTGTATTGAAGGAGAATATTTCTGGCGGTAGGTTTGGTGAATAGGGAAACAGAGATTTAATTGTTGTGATGTTCCACCCAGATATCCAAAAACGCGATTTTGTCATTACTCGAGTGACTAGTAAATTTCAGGTTGGGGTCCGCTGCATTGAGCCAAGCGATATATATTCCATCAGAGTGATGGAGTCCCCCTCCCAGATGAAGAAAACATCATCAATAAAGCGAGACCAAGCTCGCACATTTTAATGGAAGGGGGCCATCTCATTGTAAATATGGGTTCGCTCAAATGCACCCATATACAGGCAGGCAATGGTGGGGACACACGCCGCACCCATGCTAACTCCGCCAACCTGATGGAAAAAATTATTGTTGAACTCAAAATAGTTCTCTCGTAGGACAATCTCCAGACACTGCATAATAAATCTAGAGTTGTCAATCTCAGAATTGGAAGAGAGCACTTCCTGAAGGACTTCAATGGCTCCATCCTGGGGGATGTTGGAGTATAAAGACTCCACATCCAGGGTAACCAGTTCTCTGTTGGAGTAATATGGGGTTCCCTCAATCTTCGCTATGAAGTGACCGGTGTCTTTGATGAAAGAACCCAAGGAAGAGACCAAAGGTTTAAGAAATTGGTCAATATATTTTGACAGCGGTTCGGTGGCGGATCCTATCGTGGACACGATGGGTCTCAGGGGGGGATCCAGCTGGTTCTTATGCGTTTTCGGGACCCCATAAATGATGGGCATCCTGGTAAAGGTAGGAGTTAGGAATTCAGCCTCCTTGTCACAAATGAAACCCTCTTCAACAGCTTTCTCCACCATACATAAGATGCGACTTTTGAGGGCCGGCCCAGGGTTTCTTGTAATTTTTCGATAGTATTCAGATGAAGAGAGAAGTTCATTCATCTTTTCAATGTAGGTAGGGGTGTCAAAGATCACTATGCCCCCACCCTTATCACAGGGTTTGATGGTCAGGGCATTGTTGTTTTTATGGGACTTCAGGGTCTCTTCTTCTGTTTTAGTGAGATTGGCAGGTCCCATCGGGACAAACTTCAAAATTGTATTAATTTTGAGGGTGACAGTCTTCTCAAAGATTCCAACCTCATTTCCAATCTCCTCCAAATTGGGAGTAAACGTAGATGGAGGTTTGAGACCAGATTTGTTCGTGGTAAGTTCTGTAGATGAGCGGGTCATGAAAAATGTCTTAAGTCTTATTTTCCTGAAAAATAAATACAAGTCTCTCAGAAATTCAAACTTATTGAAATTGGTGGTCGGGACGAATGACAAACCCTTGGATAATAGTCCAATGGTGTCTGGGTCATTTTCTGTATTAGACAGGTTAAAGACCGGAATGTTGTTTACCTTGTCCAGTACTGATGTTGTCTGGTTTGGACGTACATTTGTGGTTCACCCTGATGGTAATTCCCCCCCTGGGGGTTCCCAGTTCTTGGTCTGACGTTCCCCCGGCAGTTCCCTAAAAATCGATTGGGTCGGGAGGAGAGGTCAGCAATTTCCTGTCTTGCTGGTTGCTGATGGCCATAATCAAAGTTAGGGTCATAGTTGGAATCATGGGGGCCCTCACCATCCGAATAAGTCGTATCTGAAAATGTGGTCACTCGTCGATTGCCCCATCTGGGGTTGGGGTTCTGTTGGTTGGAGCTATCTTGGGAACTGTAGAAGTTGCTAGTAAGGTAGGGATAGGCTTTCTCCTGAGAGAAAAACCGTATATCCTTACGGAATTTCTCCGTTTTTCTTTTCAATAAATATTCAGAAAATGAATCAAGGTCAGCCTCAATCTCCTCCAACTTTTTCTTGCCAAGGTCTTCGGAATTATCGGCTTTAAGTTTTTCCTCAAGGGCCTCAATTTCTTTGTTTAGGATGGCTATCACCTCCCGCGCGGTCTCAATGATGAGCATCATCCAGTCCCTGGAGCAACGGTTGGAAATGAGGGCCCATTTCTCCAGGAACTGTCTGATCTCAACAAAGAGACCGGGGATGTTGCGCACCCTAAGCCCGATGGGGATGGTTCCTGCCTTGAGGTAGTCAAGTATAAACTTGGCATGAAATTCCGTACGTTTAGATTTTTTTCGGAGATTGAGCAGTTTGGTCCATTCTCCTTCCAATCCTTTGGATAGAGTAAAAGCAGAACCATTACCGGTAGGGGCACCTACCATCTTGGCGAATTCCTCTTCAGAATAACCAAATGTTTTAATGCTCTCCATAATCAGGAGTGGCTACCCGCAGGTTCCAAACAAGGACAAATGGCAATCACGTAAGCACAACCACTCGGGGAGAAGGGTGTGAAAAAAAAATATATATAAGACACAGTGCTCAACAAATACACACACGAAAAGGCCAAAGAAGTCAGAGAAACAGCTCTGGAGTCGGAGTATAGATAAAATAACAAACCCCCCACAGCACAGGGCTGTGTAGAAACTTCAAAAAGACGGGGGACCCCACATCAATAAAGGGCAGGTTGACGGGGAAAGAACGAGAATCAAACAAGGAAGGAATCCTGCCCTGTAATTTTAGAAAAATGGCCTACAAGAGGTCCAACAGACTATATAACACTCTGAACCCTAGGTAGATATCTCACAAATGAATCAACACATATGTATTATCAAACCTATTTATTCTTTATTATTATATTTAATTTTTTTCTCATTTTCATTTTATAGTTTGGTAATATGGACAGACATGTTCAAAAAAGACAATTATAAATATACAATGATAAAATGTTAGATCCTATTCATAGCCCCTACTCCCACAACACATACCACCAACACACATAAAACTGAAACTGAACTCAGACAAAATAGAAGTCCTCATCTTAGGTACCTCCCCCTCCGCCTGGGACGACTCTTGGTGGCCAGAGGCCCTTGGAAAAGCACCCATCCCGACGGACCACGCACGGAACCTGGGCGTCATCCTGGATGCCTCACTCTCGATGAACAGACAAGTCAACGCCGTTTCTTCGTCTTGCTTCAACATTCTTCGCATGCTCAAAAAAACATTTCGCTGGATCCCTACCGAAACTAGAAAAACAGTCACCCACACTCTGGTCACGAGCCGACTGGACTACGGAAACACACTCTACGCCGGCATCACCGCAAAACTCCAGAAAAAACTACAACGCATCCAGAACGCCTCAGCCAGGCTCATATTAGACATCCCGCGTAAAGAACACATCTCTGATCACCTGAAAAACCTCCACTGGCTCCCCGTCAATAAGAGGATTACTTTCCGGCTCCTAACCCACGCACACAAAGTACTCTACGAAATAGGACCCGAATGCCTCAACACACGACTATCCTTCTACACCCCCTCCCGCCAGCTACGATCCTCCACCCAAGCCCTCGCCACTGTACCTCGCATCAACAAAACCACCATGGGAGGTAGATCCTTCTCCTACCGAGCAGCTAAAACTTGGAACTCACTCCCCACTCACCTCCGCCTTACTCAGAACCACCTAGCATTCAGAAAGCAACTCAAAACATGGATATTTGACAAGTAACTCCCCACCCTTCTTCAAGCGCCTTGAGACCCTCTGGGTATGTAGCGCGCTATACAAATCTATTGACTTGACTTGACAATGATTCACACATCATGCAACACTTCACACAATTGCCACAGATGCATAGGATAGATTGGGGACAGAAGACATGGAGTCCCAGACAGTTTTGTAGGTTCCTAAGGTGGAACAGACGCCGACGCGCGTTTCGGTATATAGCCCGGTTCGGGCTACACCTTCATCAGGGCAGGGGTGAGGTGGAGGGAGGAAGGGCCACAGGGGAGCGAAGATTTTTCTGTAGGGGAGACATATTTAAAACAACATTTGTTTAGAGAACATCCAGGGGAGGATTCAGAGTTTTTCAAAATTCAGACAATTACATTTAAAAAAATAGCACAAGATAGCAGCGACATCCAGGTGTCTCAAAGACTAGTAAGGCCAATATGAACATTAGATTTAAACTACAATAGATCACAGTTCACACATAAGGACTCACACATTCTAAACAGATAGAAAAACCAAATTTGGAAAGAATTATACCTTCAAAAAATGGAGTGGGACGTTAGACAGGCTGTAGTTCCCTACTCGCTATGTGGTCCAATTCACCATAAGGATTGGCTAGATGGTAAAAAACAGATCGCTATGGATTAAGGGGATTGTCCCAGAAGGATTCATCCAAAAACCTACTAGCTAAAAGAGTTCACTCATACCATGGCAAGCCTGGTAGGTTTCAAGGATTTGGATGTTCACTGGGTGAAAGATTTCACGTTCTGGTTCCAAAAAGAGATGTCAGAAGTTTAGCAGCGATGCTACAAGTTTAAGAAACAAGGGAAACAATTAGAAAAAAAGAAGGACAGACAAAATTCTAAGACACAAGGACACTGCTCGCCACGAGTAGACAATGTAGATAGGGCAGGCATAAGATGGACCTACCAAGGGAGGTAGTAGTTTCAACACGTCCAATCTGACTTCTTCATGGGTTTAATATGAGAAACAGCAGGGCGTCTAAACCATGGTATCAAAAGGATAGCTGAAATAATAAATTAAAACGCTAAGTAAGGTACCTCGCGAAGATAAATTATATGGGGCTATTCTCCCCTTTTAGACAGGCTTGCTAAACCCCAGTGTGATGCGGCACCATCCCTTACCTCCCTTGGGCCGCGTCTCTTCGGACCTTCGAGTTGTATGGAAACCACACCCGATGCGTACCTAGCAACAACCCGGCCAACCAGAAACCCAACCTTCTGTCCTCTGTTCCAGGAGCCAATCAGGAGCAGCCGTTTCTCGGAAGCACACCATCACGACCCCCGAAGTACCTCCCCCATGCAGGAACCGGACGCTGGAAAAGCCGGAAGCAGGAACCAGACGGACGTCGGATCAAGCTCGTGGCAGGCGACCCAGACCGGAGTGGAGACGGAGAAGGCGACCGAGGAAGAAGACAAGTGGAGTGAGGACTGGTGGAGTCCGCAGGAGGTGGCTGGGGAGCGGCCGCAACTCAACCAGGAGAGTTGCGGCGGAGCGGCTGAGTAACCGAGAACCACCCTTGTAGCACCTTAGGTGCATTGTAAATACTCTCCCTTTGTAAATCGTTCAGTAGAATCACGCAATCACCCGTAGCACTGTACCTAAACTGTAGAGCACCTCCTAGCCCTGTATAGCACTGTATATTAAGACTCTCCTTCCCTCTCACGTCCTATCTCTCAATGCACATTCTGCCTCTCGACTTCCGTCCTGTTTCCAGATCCTGACCCGACCCTACCGTCCCCTCCTCACTGTCATTTCTCCCCCTCTCACTTGTACCCGGGTGCTGGTGACCGGTTCTAACCTACAAAGTCCGGTGGGACTAACGGCTCCTTTATTTTTGTTTTCTCTCCCGGAACCTCTGAGGACCACCCAGACCCGAACTCCGGAGGAACCAGCTCTCCGCGTGTCCCGGACCAGAGCCCATCCATCGTCCAGAGGAGCTATTTTGTGTTCATTATATAAAGACTCCTACGTACTCTGTTTATCCAGTGGGAGAAAAATAAACAAACATTGCTCACTACATACGGCCTCCGCGCTTGATATTCCGGTCCGCCAGTCCCCCACGACCACATCCAGGTTAAGTATGCGCTAAGTATTCCGAGGTAACAAGTTCAGACTTACCGAATAGGATGGAAACAATCAGGACTATGCTGGCTTCGTGGTACAATTAAGGCTGGAGCAGTCGGAGAGGAGGACACCTGGGGGTCAAATGATACAGTTTTAGAGAAACAGTAAGCAGACCCCATTTAGTGCTGAAATAGGGGGCGCTAGTTTAGGATATGGGGGCCAAATAGAGAGACGTATCCGGCATTGTAAAGTTTGTGACAAACATATGGGACCTACTGGTATAGATAGATGCAGGGGGATAGATACATGCTCCCTTATGCTCTCCCAGCAGGGGTGGCAGAAAGAATACATTGCTAGTAAAGGCTCTAACAGGTCCAGTGGTATTAATTGAATTTAAGGTCATGTTTACTAAATTGAATGATCTTGTAAAAAAAAAAAGTAAAAACACACCAAAAAATGCACCCACTAATTGCTTTGTTTTTTAATGTATTTAGAGGTCCATAGTTGATGTAGATGAGGGGCCAACCCAAGTTTGTTGTTCTCAACTTTTTAAAAGTAGGAATTCTCTGGTTCAACCATCCTGTCAGCCTCTTCCTGGTTGAGGGTTCACTGTGTGGGTCTTAAGTGTGCAAATGGCTCACTTGGCCTCAACTGTCTTCCCAGGCACTTTGCTTTTTTTCTTTGACACATCACCACCACCCCAGCAGCACATGAGCAGGTGATCGTGTTGCAACCCGTGTCCTCATCGACTGTGAATACTTCACTTCCTAAAGCACTGCACCACCTTCCCAGCTGCTAAAGTATTCCTCCACCGGGCATTCTTCAGTAACCACTGGCGGTGCACTTCCCATGCCCCGGTGCTCCAGGTCCAATCCAAGTGTACCCCACAAAACCCTGATGTTTGTGCCAAGCAACTAGTAATCCGGGTGGCGGGTGCACATTACGTAGCTCTGAATGTCCCTACCAAGGAACCGCCAATGTTGTTGTCTCTTTCCAGGCCGTTGTTCATCTGTTTGCGAGAACAGTAGTCATTTTGATGGTAACCACTACTACACCTGGGTCTCTCTGCCAAATCTCAGTGGTTGAGTCCTTCTGATAAATGATTACTGAAGGCTATTGATAAAAAACCTGCATTATTGATAAAAGTTTACTGATTACTGCACCCACTTTTCTACAGGGTCATTTTTGTGATTCATCAATGTGATTTATGGATACTAATGTATTTTTGATGTACAATACAAAAGATCTATTTTTATATAACCTGGCATGCAGCCTCTTTTGTGGTGTGCCCGGTGTGCGTCACTAGTGAGTGTGTATGTTGCGCAAACACCTTATACATTACCTCTGGGATAAGCTTGACTGCTCTGCCAAGCTACCAACGGGGCGAGCTCGGGTTATCTTGGGTGTGTAACTCTCTTTCCCTGACTAGGAGTGGTAGGTTTTGCCTGGCTTAGGTGTATGTCCCAGCCAACCAGAATCCCCATTTCTAACAGTAGTAATTTCCAAGTCACTCACTCTAACCCAGACAAGCATCCAATAATACACAACCCAGGAAGTGGAAAGAAATCCTGCTGGCCCTGTTAATAGAAACTAACATACTGATTTGCAAAACAACTGGAAGCAGTGGTTTTAAGGTACTATCTAATATATGACCACTCAGTCACAAAGGCTTTGGAAAGGAAGAGGTGAGAGGCTCAGGCTAACCATCGCATATATAAACACATATTTACTTCTGATATCTTTGGCAAGGTCAAAATTCTCACACACCGCAGATTGCCCCTCTCACTTCTTAGTGGCACAAATTGAGCAACTATAAGTTTTTAAAAATGGGAAAGGTGGGACTGGGTTTATAATACAAAAGAATATTTTTATAAAGACCAGGTAACCACTGATACCCATGAACAACATATGAACTAATTTAGAGTTAGGGGAAAAACAGTTATCTTGCAGCATCCTGGCACTATGTGCAAGCCCCCTTTTACTGTTTACAGACATTCAGGCTCATTTGTGAAATGGCTAATGTCATGAAACAGACCTCTACACATCAGAGAGTGTATGGTAGTGATTCGCTGCATGTTTCAGAGAACTTTCTACTGTTCTATTTTCACACTTTCTGTGCTGTAAATACAATGCCCTGCAAGGAGCGAGAAAGGGGGTACAAAGAGATGACCCAGAAGGCCAGTCCATCGAGAGGGAAAGGGGGCACAAAGAGATCATCCAGTAGGCCAGTCCCTCCCAATAACCTACAAAGCATGCCTGTCTCCCTGGAGAGTGGCCTGTTTGGAGAGGCCAGTCCTTTAACACACACATTCTACAGTGCATGCCTGAATCCCTGGGAAGTGATTTGTCTGGAGAGACCAGTCCCTCTCTTCATCCTACAGCACATGCCTATTGCACTGGAAATTGGTCTGACCGTAGAGTTCAGTCCATCTGCACGCCCTAATATACAGATATTAGATGTTGTTTCAATACAAATATTGGGGGTTTTAAAACCCTACTACATGTAGGGAGACTCACATGCTAATACACTTTCAGACACTTAAACACACAAGCATACACGTTCACACTTGGCTACATGCAACTAACACATATCCTTAAACACTATCATACATGTACACACATACACATATTGGCACTCATGAACTTAATCTTAGACATGCCCACTTAAACACAGACACACACTCTGGCATAGAAACACACACCTAATCACACACAGATACAATCTCTCACACCCTCTTCCAGACATGCACAAATGCACAAAGACACATGCAAAGGATTTCACACATATGTACGCTCTTTCACACAAACACCCTTTTACATACACACATATACACCCAAGGATACACTTGCACAATTGCAGACATTCACATACTCACACTCAGATCCACTCAAACACGAGCTAACAGGCTTATCCCAAAGGCAATGTGTAAAGTAACACACTGATAACACCATACATGGACACCACACCAATTTAGAAAAATAAAGTGTATTTATCTAAACTCAACAATACCAAAACACAGAAGTGATGTCACTAACCTGGACTGTAGGAGGAAGTGATGGGTCGACTCTAAGCTGGTACTGGTCCATGGGTGATGCATCAGAAAAACATTCAGCACAGGTGTGATACATGGAAATCTGGGCTGCGTCGGCGATCGATGCGGCAGCGCTGCTCCAATGTCTTCCACTGCAATCCCATGATGGGTAGGTTCTTGCAGCCAAAATAGGTGCTGCGTCATCTCAGCAGCAGTGTAACAATGCATGGATATTCTTCTAGCACAGTGGTGCTGCATCAGGAAAAACAGCTGTAGGATGAGCGGTGTGCCAATTTCTTCACTTCTTTCGGATTCTTCCAGTTCCAAACAGCAGGAACAACCTCCAGAGACCTAAAACTGGAATAGGCACCTCCTGGCAGGTCAGAACTATTAGCAGCAGAGTTCAGGGGAGCTGTGGTTGAAGTATTTGTGTCCCTGAGACTTCAGAAAAAGAGGCCAGCACACACAGGCTATTGGATATCTTCCTAAAGCAGGGTCAAAGCAAAGTTCCATCTCCTTGGCAGAAACAGCAACTGCAGGCCAACCCCACACTGCACACAGCTAAGAGGCATTACTCCTCCAGTTTCTCCAGCTCTTCTCCTTGGCAATGGTTCCTCTTGGATTCCAGAAATAATCTAAAGTTCCAGGGCGTAAGGTCTACGACTTATACTCCATTGTGTCTTTGTGCAAGGGTCTCTGAGCCCAGACCAAACCAGTTCTTTCCTTCCTGGTGCAGTATGACCACAGAGGGCGGAGACAACATTGTGGAAGGGAGACAGGCACTAGTCAGGTGCAAGGAAAACTCCTCCCACCACTCTAAATGCAGCTAAGCCCAATTTGGCTCAGCTCCAAGTCATGCAAGAAGGGCCAGGCATACCTCAACCCCCCATTGTCTGTCTACAGTGAATGCACAACCTCAGCCCCTGTCACTCTAAAACCAGACTGTCAAACCACAAACAGGCAGAGGCACACAGAATGGTTAAACAAGAAAATGCCAACTTTCTAAAAGGTGCACTTCCAAACACAGTTAAAAAACATCTTTTTTAAAAGATGTGTTCTTAAATTATGAGTTCAGAGAGCCTAAACTTTATTTCTCTATCTTGTTCCAATGGGAAATTATACTTTTAAGATGTTGCAAAGTATTTCCCATTCTATCCTACTGGGCAGATAGCCTTTCAAGAGTGAAAAACAAAATTGGCAGTATTTCACCATCAGTACATGTCACACACACCAGTACATGTCCTACCATTCACATATACTGCACCCTGCACATGGGGCTCCATGAGCCTATCATAGGGTTATCTTCCATGTGAGAAAATAGAAGGTTAGAGCCTGGCAAGTGAGTGCACTTACCAGGTCAACATGACAGGTCCAAACTGTGCAGAGATAGGGCTACTCATGTGGATGGCACAACCAGTGCTGCAGGCCCACTAGTAAAATTTTCCCCACACAAAACATTTTTCACTATCTCGTAATGCCCTCAAAGCAAACCCCAGTGTTCTTTTGACATTTCCAGCATATTGTGATTGATTACACCCAAACCACTGTTGCTTGCATCCACCGTTATCACACATTGAAACTCAGAGTTAAAGGGAGCCAGCACTTTTATCAAAATTATTTCTGATTTAGTGCATCAACATGTCTTATACACCTCTCATACCAGACAAAAACATTTTTTAAACCAAAATTCTTACATTTTCAGTTTTGCACAAGCAACCTTTATACACTTGCCAAAAAATTCACACACACCTAAAAATGAAGCAACCTGTTCTTTGTGACCTGTGTGGGAGTATCCTTAATAGCATCCACCAAACCTTTACGTGGTGCTACACCTTTCTTGGATATTACATGTGCCAAATATTCCTTAGATTTCCAGACATGAATATTTTGATGTTCGCTACGATTTCAGCCTGTTCAAACCTTGGAACAAAGAATGGCAGTGAGGCACAAATTACTGCACCTCCCAGTATAGTCACACCTAAGTCACAAACTGTATATTGCCCACCTCAAATGACCAGCTGCCAGATGCCCATATATCAGATACAAATATAACAACAAAATGAGAGGCAATATGATCACAAGAAATGAAGAGTTTAAGTCCCAACAATTTCAATCCACAGTTCCCAATGTGAACAGGAAAATTCTTTATTCGAATTTCTTCTTTATCAGGCATACAGGTGCAGCCAACACATTTCGCCCAACAACAAGGGCTTCTTCAGGGCAGCAAACAGATATATAAGTACACAGGTATACACCAATTTTGACTCAAATACATTAAAAAGACATATACACATATAAGCAACCAAGCACAACTCCAAAAACGCAAAAAGACTTATAAAACAAGTTTCAACAAGCAACATGATGACATACCCAACAGTGAACAACACTAATAACTAACAAAAAACTAAATTATGCAGACATATCTTCAAATACAAAGATTAATTTCTTTAAAAACATTTTACATCAGAAGTGTATTTCAAAGTATAATCTCATAGAATCCTGTGCCAGAATCATATATAATTGTCAAAATAGTGCATGTATAAAAAAATGCCCAAGGTGGGAAAGAAGAAATGAACTGAGAGTGGTGTGCAGAATAGAAGTTAAAAGAAACAACCCCAGCTACTGATACGTCAGCTAATGACCAACCAGAGATGGTTCCAAATCAATAACACTTAAATGTGCACTTATCCACTATATAGCCCGTGTAGTGACATACAACCATATACAAGTAGGCTTACCACTATAAAGTAGTATCAATAATTGTTGATAATGATGAAACACCCCAGATTCCTCCCACAAATCAGCAGTTCCTCTTTTTATTTTCAAATCGGTCATCCTTCAAAAACTAATATTAGTAGGAAGTTGAGACGTAAGAACCCACATCATGTATAATAAATCAAATGCTCTACAAGTTTTTGGATGCTTGAAAGAGCAAGCTTTATAAGCCAATACTGATGAGAAGGGAAAACCAGGCAGTTTTCAAAGTGCTAATTTGCAGAAGAAAATCCATCACGTAACCCAATGTGGGAAAGCATGTCATTCACCAAGTGATGAGGCTACATCAAGGCATGTAGCAATCTTAAACAACAACTGTTATGCCCCTGAGTATGTGTCCATATGTTCAAGATGTCGTCATGAGCAAAAATCACGCCCCTTACTGAAAAACCTCATGTTTATGTGCATGACTTGTGTGATATGCATTTTATGGTACCTATAGACGCATAAGTGAAATAGTTATATATTGGTTTTGCATGATAACATCAGGTATTCAGAAGGAACAGGTCAGCATAGGTGAAGGAGCAGCCATAGTTCAAAGTTCATTAGGAGCAGCCATAGTTCTAGAGTTCATTAGGAGCAACCATAGTTCAAAGTTCATTAGGAGCAGCCATAGTTCAAAAGTTCTTTAGGAGCAGCCATAGTTCAAAAGTTCATTAGGAACAGCCATAGTTTAAAAGTTCATTAGGAGCAGCCATAGTTCAAAGTTCATTAGGAGCAGCCATAGTTTAAAAGTTCATTAGGTGCAGCCATAGTTCAAAAGTTCATTAGGAGCAGCCATAGTTTAAAAGTTCATTAGGAGCAGCCATAGTTTAAAAGTTCATTATGAGCAGCCATAGTTCAAAAGTTCATTAGGAGCAGCCATAGTTTAAAAGTTCATTATGAGCAGCCATAGTTCAAAAGTTCATTAGGAGCAGCTATAGTTTAAAAGTTCATTATCCTGTACCAACCAGTAAAAATAGAAATGCAAGCCCACATGTTTCATATAAATAGGGCTAAATGTTCCATACAAACAATGTCAGTCCTAGTGGTGCGTGCGGCCACCCCACAAACGTACCCTCTGTGCTCGGCTTTAAATAAACCGACGGTCTGCAGCCTTCATCACAGACTGCCTGCAAACCACCCCAATCTCCTGATAAGCCCATGCAATGGTGGCCAGAGGTCGCAACCAACAAATACTCCCACATAACACCTAGCCTCAAATAGACACCTCTAACAACGGAAAACTTTCAGACCAGGTGTGAATCACAGAAAAAAAACACAATGCAATTCGCATATAAAGCCCATTCCTGGAACCAATTAATCTAAACAGTGCAATATCCAGGCTTCTTATTCGTACTTACAAGTGTTGTTTCGTCTTTCAGCTGTACAAGTCATCCTGGTCCTCCCTCACCTCCTCCTTTATTGAGAGAAATCCGGCTACCTGAAGTTAAAGCGTGTAGGTACGAGACATCTGCGCAACACTAAACAGCCAATGGAAGAACTGTAAATCATTCCCAACGATACTGACCAACTCCACTTCCGCCTCCAATTGCGTCTTGCAATGGCCCGACTTCTCAAAGAGAGGCACAACAGCCCCTCAGTGTATGTTTGATTAAATCAGTAATAGAGCTCAAAAAGCCCTACATAGGAACACAATAATGTTCTGCCAATTATTAAACCAAGTATTTGCTATGTGCAGATGTAGTACAAGGCTCATTACTTGAAATGATCAATAGCATTCCAGTCACTGAATCCACCCTTATCTGAATACAAAGAATGCCAAAATAAAAAAAACAAATTGCCACTATATGTTTGTATTCACTCATATATACTTAAGTAATCAGTGCATCAAACAAATAATACGTAACACGTTTAGCACGAACAACGTGAATAATTCGTATGTTATAACTATTCCCACATACGTCCAAAAGATTCGGATTCTGAAACATACTGTAACGAGCTTATTGAATATTTTCTTGTATAGTACAAAATGCCCTTTAGTCCATGAGATGTGATACAACCAAAGCAAAAGATCAAGTTCATGCCTATCACAAGAGCACAGGAACAAAGCACGAGCAGCATCTAAGTGCTGCTGTTCATGTTCTGTTGCACTTAACACTATTATTGTTGTGTAAAATGCATCATTGGGTCCATTTTGAGCACAAGGGCCGTGCTGTCTGAGTGACTTTCTACGTTGGTGACCTGCCTGCCTACCTGGAACTTTCGTCGCCCCTGTTTGGTTGTGAGGGAGTTGGCCGCTTGCTGTAGGGACTCCCGCCTGTCTTGCACGTTGCCTCTTCAGTCTCGCGGACCATGCGCTGCCCTGGACTCCATCTTCCAGAGGGCAGCGTAGTCTCGCGAGAGGCGCATGGAATTTCCCCCACCCCCGGGGCTACAAATTGGTGCATGGACTCCTGTGGAGCGGAACACGTTGTCTGAGTGACTTTCTACGTTGTTGACCTGCCTGCCTACCTGGAACTTTCGTCGCCCCTATTTGGTTGTGGGGGTGTTGGCCACTTGCTGTGGGGACTCCTGCCTGTCTTGCACATCGCCTCTCCAGTCTCGCAGACCGTGCGCTGCCCTGGACTCCATCTTCCAGAGGGCAGCGCGGTCTCACGAGAGGCGTGTGGCAATTCCCCCGGCCCGGGGTTTCAAATTGGTGCACAGACTCCCGCGGCGCGGGACGCGCTGTCTGAGTGACGTTCTACGTTGGTGACCTGCCTGTCTACCTGGAACTTTCTTCGCCCCTGTTTGGTTGTGGGGGTGGTGGCAGCTTGCTGTGGGGACTCCCGCCTGTCTTGCACGTTGCCTCTCCAGTCTCACGGACCATGCGCTGCCCTGGACTCCATCTTCCAGAGGGCAGTGTGGTCTCGCGAGAGGCGTGTGGTACTTTCCCCGCCCCGGGGCTTCAAATTGGTGCACGGACTCCCGCGGCGCGGGACGAGCGCGGGCGAAGGCGGGCCGGTCCTTGCCCGTCTTTGACCGGATAAGACCGGGCTGGGCCCGGTCCCTTGGTTCCTGCCTCCCGAAATAACAAACATTGCTAGCATTTAAACCTGTCCTTGATAAAATTTTAAATATCTAGCTCAGCTAGGAGGTGGGAACACAGGCCACTACTATGGGTATGAGGAAATTAGCGAGCCCCAAATCCCTTGGGGGTAACAAGGCGATTCCTGACTCCCAGCAAACTCTTTTGAATTATTTAACAGGTGCGGTAGGAGCATTAGACAAGCAAATTCTATCAGTGGAGGAGTCAATTGAAGGCAATATCCCATAAAAAAAGCAAAAAAGCCCGGAACTCATTGATAGACAGAACAACCCGAAAGATATAGCTCCAGTTCTGGTTGACTCCGCTTTTAATTCGAAAATGCAAGCGAAATGTACACCACAGGGGAAAAAAAGAGCAGGGCAGTGTAAAGGCCAACTAAAGCGTAAGGCCGGTCTAACCAGTAGTTCCACAACTCAATCGGATATTAAGCTCTTGACATCCCTGGTGGAGAGGCTGTATTTATACGTAAGGGTCAGGCTGGACCAGCTATCATCCAGAATGAACAACTTAGAGGAACTTCTTACTGGCAAGCCTAACCCAGTGGTCAAAAATTTGGATAGCCATGTTAACGTGGATACTAATATCCCCATAGGGAAATCATATCTTCTACTAAATATGGCCACTGTAGCTAAGGGTTCAGACCAGAATGTAAATATCAAAATATCCAACGAAAAAGGACCCACAGTAAACATAGATAAAAGGGCAAAGCATCCCCCTAAAATATTGTTGATTATGCATAATAGAACTTCATCAACTTCCGAGAAACTTACACCTCAGGTACAACCGCCCTCTTCCCACCAATATCAAAAACAGAGATATCCAACGACTCTTCTTTCTGGAGACTCGCCGGTTGTAGACCACTCCCTACGTTATTATTTTAGGTAATGTACCAAGAAAACAAGCTGTTGAAGAGGAATCATTGGTATCCCTCAAAAATAAATCATTACACTGTTTGAGCACAAGGGTAGGATTAAATAGACAGTTATCCCAGGACTTTAAAATGGTTAGAAGAGTGCAGTGGGTGGGATCACGCGAAAAAAAGCTGGCCGGTGACTGCTTAGTTATGACATTTGGTTCACCAGTGCTAGTAAACGAAATATTGAGGTTTGGCGTAAACCATACAGTAGACGCCGTTGGGATAAACATTCTACCATTGGG
This sequence comes from Lissotriton vulgaris, assembly GCF_964263255.1. Taxonomy (NCBI): domain Eukaryota; kingdom Metazoa; phylum Chordata; class Amphibia; order Caudata; family Salamandridae; genus Lissotriton; species Lissotriton vulgaris. The sequence continues at coordinate 226,408,154 of NC_141686.1, read as the reverse complement.
TTTCTTCTATCCTTCTAGAAGAATCGCTCAGATTCCAACCAACTGGAGACACCCTTTTATTAATCAAGTTCAAATGCAGCCAATCTCCACCTATAATAGATTCAGCGCTCTCTCAGGCCTGCATGACAATGAATGACTGATAGCAGTAGATATCCCAATAGGGGGATCACCGATCTTCAGTCCTAGCTTGGTCCCCAGCCAATTTGAAACACAAGTGTTAATAGACTGTCTTAGCAGTTTGGGAATACATATCTCCTTAAACCCAATCCCACACTGCACAGCACCGATTATAACGTCTGAGGCTGTGAGCCCCCATATGATTGTGGCAGAGAAGGAGATTGAGTAGACGCCCTCCATATTAATTACAGAGTCAGTAACCCAAGCCTCTATAGGCCAGCCTGTATTAAGAGGTTTGAATCTCGATGTTGTTTTTTGGAACGTAGCGGGGCTTCATTCCAAAAGGACAAATGATGATTGGCTCAAATTTGTGAGGAATCACAACATCGTCTGTTTGCAAGAGACCTGGGTAAGCACCCCAATTCATTTGGAGGGGTACAAGACTTATTTCTCGAAAGCCATGCCTTCTATTTTGGGAAGACTGAAGGGGGGGTCTAAAAATGTATATTTCAAATGTCTTAGCTATTAAGGAAATTGTTTCACTGAGATTGGAAAGCAACTATTAGATTCTCATGTTAACTGTAAATAAGACGTCCATCTATTTTTGGTTAATTTTTATAATAACCTTAAGGAAGCTGATTTAATTGATGTTTTAAACAAGATTTCCTTCTTTTTACAAGAATTGCGAACAAACTATATTAATAAATCTTTTATGTTGATTTGGGGGGTGATTTTAATCTATCACTATGTAAAAGGAATAATACTATTAATTGTGGAATTCAGGATGAGTGTGGGAATAATTTAACACATTTTACTCACACGAAAATTGGTAATCGCATGAATGAGATTTTGTCTGTAATGGAGATGGGCTTTGCAAATGAATTAGTAGTTCCCTCAGTTACTTTTTCCCCCACATTTAATGGGAGGGGGTTCTCAAGTACAATTGATTTTCTACTAGTTTCCCTCAGTATTGCTTCAGTTATACGAAAGTTCAACACAATTAATAACGCATTTAGTGATCATTTTCCCAACACTCTTTCACTGTTTTAGCAACTGTCATGGTGGAGCCAAACTACCTGAGTCTTTTGGATCAGAAAACTTTGATATTAGATAGACTTAATGGTTTCTCTGTTAAATGGGAAAAAATAGATCCAGTACTGATGACAGCTAAAGTGGTTAAGCGTGCTTTGCCTTCATTTGAAATTTGTCTTAACTCTAATTCTTCTCATGATGAAATACTGTCATAAAACCATCACTAGAGTTGTACAGACGAATTACGTAAAAAACAATCAAAAGGGAATATTAAAAAGGGGTGGTTTAATACAGAGTGTACAAAAGCCCACTTGTGACTAAAAACGCAACTCCATAAAATTAATCAGGATAAAGAAGAAATTACCAGACTTAGAAAGTTCATTAGGAGCAGCCATAGTTTAAAAGTTCATTAGGTGCAGCCATAGTTCAAAAGTTCATTAGGAGCAGCCATAGTTTAAAAGTTCATTAGGAGCAGCCATAGTTTAAAAGTTCATTATGAGCAGCCATAGTTCAAAAGTTCATTAGGAGCAGCCATAGTTTAAAAGTTCATTATGAGCAGCCATAGTTCAAAAGTTCATTAGGAGCAGCTATAGTTTAAAAGTTCATTATCCTGTACCAACCAGTAAAAATAGAAATGCAAGCCCACATGTTTCATATAAATAGGGCTAAATGTTCCATACAAACAATGTCAGTCCTAGTAGTGCGTGCGGCCACCCCACAAACGTACCCTCTGTGCTCGGCTTTAAATAAACCGACGGTCTGCAGCCTTCATCACAGACTGCCTGCAAACCACCCCAATCTCCTGATAAGCCCATGCAATGGTGGCCAGAGGTCGCAACCAACAAATACTCCCACATAACACCTAGCCTCAAATAGACACCTCTAACAACGGAAAACTTTCAGACCAGGTGTGAATCACAGAAAAAAAACACAATGCAATTCGCATATAAAGCCCATTCCTGGAACCAATTAATCTAAACAGTGCAATATCCAGGCTTCTTATTCGTACTTACAAGTGTTGTTTCGTCTTTCAGCTGTACAAGTCATCCTGGTCCTCCCTCACCTCCTCCTTTATTGAGAGAAATCCGGCTACCTGAAGTTAAAGCGTGTAGGTACGAGACATCTGCGCAACACTAAACAGCCAATGGAAGAACTGTAAATCATTCCCAACGATACTGACCAACTCCACTTCCGCCTCCAATTGCGTCTTGCAATGGCCCGACTTCTCAAAGAGAGGCACAACAGCCCCTCAGTGTATGTTTGATTAAATCAGTAATAGAGCTCAAAAAGCCCTACATAGGAACACAATAATGTTCTGCCAATTATTAAACCAAGTAGTTGCTATGTGCAGATGTAGTACAAGGCTCATTACTTGAAATGATCAATAGCATTCCAGTCACTGAATCCACCCTTATCTGAATACAAAGAATGCCAAAATAAAAAAAACAAATTGCCACTATATGTTTGTATTCACTCATATATACTTAAGTAATCAGTGCATCAAACAAATAATACGTAACACGTTTAGCACGAACAACGTGAATAATTCGTATGTTATAACTATTCCCACATACGTCCAAAAGATTCGGATTCTGAAACATACTGTAACGAGCTTATTGAATATTTTCTTGTATAGTACAAAATGCCCTTTAGTCCATGAGATGTGATACAACCAAAGCAAAAGATCAAGTTCATGCCTATCACAAGAGCACAGGAACAAAGCACGAGCAGCATCTAAGTGCTGCTGTTCATGTTCTGTTGCACTTAACACTATTATTGTTGTGTAAAATGCATCATTGGGTCCATTTTGAGCACAAGGGCCGTGCTGTCTGAGTGACTTTCTACGTTGGTGACCTGCCTGCCTACCTGGAACTTTCGTCGCCCCTGTTTGGTTGTGAGGGAGTTGGCCGCTTGCTGTAGGGACTCCCGCCTGTCTTGCACGTTGCCTCTTCAGTCTCGCGGACCATGCGCTGCCCTGGACTCCATCTTCCAGAGGGCAGCGTAGTCTCGCGAGAGGCGCATGGAATTTCCCCCACCCCCGGGGCTACAAATTGGTGCATGGACTCCTGCGGAGCGGAACACGTTGTCTGAGTGACTTTCTACGTTGTTGACCTGCCTGCCTACCTGGAACTTTCGTCGCCCCTATTTGGTTGTGGGGGTGTTGGCCACTTGCTGTGGGGACTCCTGCCTGTCTTGCACATCGCCTCTCCAGTCTCGCAGACCGTGCGCTGCCCTGGACTCCATCTTCCAGAGGGCAGCGCGGTCTCACGAGAGGCGTGTGGCAATTCCCCCGGCCCGGGGTTTCAAATTGGTGCACAGACTCCCGCGGCGCGGGACGCGCTGTCTGAGTGACGTTCTACGTTGGTGACCTGCCTGTCTACCTGGAACTTTCTTCGCCCCTGTTTGGTTGTGGGGGTGGTGGCAGCTTGCTGTGGGGACTCCCGCCTGTCTTGCACGTTGCCTCTCCAGTCTCACGGACCATGCGCTGCCCTGGACTCCATCTTCCAGAGGGCAGTGTGGTCTCGCGAGAGGCGTGTGGTACTTTCCCCGCCCCGGGGCTTCAAATTGGTGCACGGACTCCCGCGGCGCGGGACGAGCGCGGGCGAAGGCGGGCCGGTCCTTGCCCGTCTTTGACCGGATAAGACCGGGCTGGGCCCGGTCCCTTGGTTCCTGCCTCCCGAAATAACAAACATTGCTAGCATTTAAACCTGTCCTTGATAAAATTTTAAATATCTAGCTCAGCTAGGAGGTGGGAAAACAGGCCACTACTATGGGTATGAGGAAATTAGCGAGCCCCAAATCCCTTGGGGGTAACAAGGCGATTCCTGACTCCCAGCAAACTCTTTTGAATTATTTAACAGGTGCGGTAGGAGCATTAGACAAGCAAATTCTATCAGTGGAGGAGTCAATTGAAGGCAATATCCCATAAAAAAAGCAAAAAAGCCCGGAACTCATTGATAGACAGAACAACCCGAAAGATATAGCTCCAGTTCTGGTTGACTCCGCTTTTAATTCGAAAATGCAAGCGAAATGTACACCACAGGGGAAAAAAAGAGCAGGGCAGTGTAAAGGCCAACTAAAGCGTAAGGCCGGTCTAACCAGTAGTTCCACAACTCAATCGGATATTAAGCTCTTGACATCCCTGGTGGAGAGGCTGTATTTATACGTAAGGGTCAGGCTGGACCAGCTATCATCCAGAATGAACAACTTAGAGGAACTTCTTACTGGCAAGCCTAACCCAGTGGTCAAAAATTTGGATAGCCATGTTAACGTGGATACTAATATCCCCATAGGGAAATCATATCTTCTACTAAATATGGCCACTGTAGCTAAGGGTTCAGACCAGAATGTAAATATCAAAATATCCAACGAAAAAGGACCCACAGTAAACATAGATAAAAGGGCAAAGCATCCCCCTAAAATATTGTTGATTATGCATAATAGAACTTCATCAACTTCCGAGAAACTTACACCTCAGGTACAACCGCCCTCTTCCCACCAATATCAAAAACAGAGATATCCAACGACTCTTCTTTCTGGAGACTCGCCGGTTGTAGACCACTCCCTACGTTATTATTTTAGGTAATGTACCAAGAAAACAAGCTGTTGAAGAGGAATCATTGGTATCCCTCAAAAATAAATCATTACACTGTTTGAGCACAAGGGTAGGATTAAATAGACAGTTATCCCAGGACTTTAAAATGGTTAGAAGAGTGCAGTGGGTGGGATCACGCGAAAAAAAGCTGGCCGGTGACTGCTTAGTTATGACATTTGGTTCACCAGTGCTAGTAAACGAAATATTGAGGTTTGGCGTAAACCATACAGTAGACGCCGTTGGGATAAACATTCTACCATTGGGTTTCTTCTATCCTTCTAGAAGAATCGCTCAGATTCCAACCAACTGGAGACACCCTTTTATTAATCAAGTTCAAATGCAGCCAATCTCCACCTATAATAGATTCAGCGCTCTCTCAGGCCTGCATGACAATGAATGACTGATAGCAGTAGATATCCCAATAGGGGGATCACCGATCTTCAGTCCTAGCTTGGTCCCCAGCCAATTTGAAACACAAGTGTTAATAGACTGTCTTAGCAGTTTGGGAATACATATCTCCTTAAACCCAATCCCACACTGCACAGCACCGATTATAACGTCTGAGGCTGTGAGCCCCCATATGATTGTGGCAGAGAAGGAGATTGAGTAGACGCCCTCCATATTAATTACAGAGTCAGTAACCCAAGCCTCTATAGGCCAGCCTGTATTAAGAGGTTTGAATCTCGATGTTGTTTTTTGGAACGTAGCGGGGCTTCATTCCAAAAGGACAAATGATGATTGGCTCAAATTTGTGAGGAATCACAACATCGTCTGTTTGCAAGAGACCTGGGTAAGCACCCCAATTCATTTGGAGGGGTACAAGACTTATTTCTCGAAAGCCATGCCTTCTATTTTGGGAAGACTGAAGGGGGGGTCTAAAAACGTATATTTCAAATGTCTTAGCTATTAAGGAAATTGTTTCACTGAGATTGGAAAGCAACTATTAGATTCTCATGTTAACTGTAAATAAGACGTCCATCTATTTTTGGTTAATTTTTATAATAACCTTAAGGAAGCTGATTTAATTGATGTTTTAAACAAGATTTCCTTCTTTTTACAAGAATTGCGAACAAACTATATTAATAAATCTTTTATGTTGATTTGGGGGGTGATTTTAATCTATCACTATGTAAAAGGAATAATACTATTAATTGTGGAATTCAGGATGAGTGTGGGAATAATTTAACACATTTTACTCACACGAAAATTGGTAATCGCATGAATGAGATTTTGTCTGTAATGGAGATGGGCTTTGCAAATGAATTAGTAGTTCCCTCAGTTACTTTTTCCCCCACATTTAATGGGAGGGGGTTCTCAAGTACAATTGATTTTCTACTAGTTTCCCTCAGTATTGCTTCAGTTATACGAAAGTTCAACACAATTAATAACGCATTTAGTGATCATTTTCCCAACACTCTTTCACTGTTTTAGCAACTGTCATGGTGGAGCCAAACTACCTGAGTCTTTTGGATCAGAAAACTTTGATATTAGATAGACTTAATGGTTTCTCTGTTAAATGGGAAAAAATAGATCCAGTACTGATGACAGCTAAAGTGGTTAAGCGTGCTTTGCCTTCATTTGAAATTTGTCTTAACTCTAATTCTTCTCATGATGAAATACTGTCATAAAACCATCACTAGAGTTGTACAGACGAATTACGTAAAAAACAATCAAAAGGGAATATTAAAAAGGGGTGGTTTAATACAGAGTGTACAAAAGCCCACTTGTGACTAAAAACGCAACTCCATAAAATTAATCAGGATAAAGAAGAAATTACCAGACTTAGAAAGGCCTATTTTGTGGAACTAAAAACCGAAAAAATCGAGATAAGAAATGGTCTATGGGACCAACTACATAAGAGCTGCACAATGAATGAAAGTGCACATTTTTGGAGAGTAGTCAAATCCCCCTTTCTTTCAGACTTGAATGTTTCCCTAAGATAGATGTCGCTGTAGACGACAAAGCATGGGTTAGTTACTTTTCTCAAATATTTAGTGTGGCCCCGCATGTACATTCTTAGCATCTTGAGGAAGATGGGAGGGAATTATTCCCCAGTCAGGTAACATACCTTATCCCATTAACTTTTACGCACATGGAGGTGATAAATGCCTTAATGGCCTCCAAATCTGGAAAAGCATCAGGGCCCGATGGGGTGCCGGTGGATCTTTTCAAACATTACTTGGATTTATGGTCCCCTATTCTCACAAGAGTGTTCGAAGCTGGCAATACTGTAGGATTAGTTGAATCCAGGTCTGCTTCAATTTTAGTACCGATTTTTAAAAAGGGCGACCGACACAGTCGAATGTGTTATCAACCTATATCCCTCTTAGATTCCCTTGGTAAGGTCGCTGGCCGCATCCTTTTGGAACGACTTCAAGATTGAGCCACTGACCACAAAATAATCTCTGATCTACAGTACGGGTTCCGTGAGGGACTGGGCACTGTGGATCAAGCTTTGAATCTTTCACTTTTAATGGGAAATATACACTCAAGCAAAACAGGGTTTTTTAAACATGGTCTACGTCGACCTGACTGCAGCCTTTGACTGCGTCAGCCACACAAAATTGTGGTTGATCATTTCGCAAATGGGGGTGGATCCAGCAGTGGTAAACTTCTTACTAGAGCTCTACTCTGGTGCAACAGCAAGAGTTAGGTACGGCTTGGGGGGAGAACTTACCAAGCCATTCTGGGTAGAGAGGGGGTTGAGGCAAGGCTGTGTCCTGGCTCCCTTCTTATTCACCCTTTATACCAACGGGTTAGAAGCAGTGATGCTGGAAGATAGCCTGGACTTGCCCACCATTTGTCGTCGTCCAATACGGGCATTACTATATGCTGACGACGCGGTGATTATGGCAAGAACCCCCCTGCAGCTACAGCGGGCTCTAGATAAATACTGTAGCTTTATGAAAAGCCTGAATCTCATGATGAATATAAAAAAGACCTATGTAATGCATGCAGGCTGTAGACCGAAAAAGGTAAAAGAAATTTCTATAAATAAGTTGGAGTGCACGACTACCTATCCTTATCTTGGGATTTTAATAATCATGAGCGGAAAATCCGTTCCGCTCCCGGATTTCGCGTATTTTCGGTAAATCCGCGATCCGCGAACTCCCGCAAATTTACTGAAAATCCGCAAGATCCGCGAGCGGCGGATTTCGGGGGCAAAAGTTCAAGCCTGTTGAACTTTTAACTATTTTAGGATGGCGCCGGCAAGCTGCCAGCACCATCCTAAAATAGTTACTAAGTTAGCTACAACAGGAAGCACTAATAGATAAAATAAAGCAGGTGCTCGAGCACCTGCTTTATTTTATCTATTAGTGCTTCCTGATGAAGCTAATTTAGTAACTATTTTAGGATGGCGCTGGCAGCTTGCCAGCGCCATCCTAAAATAGTTAGTTAGGATGATGTGTGTTTTGTCGAGGCTGGGTAGGTTTGCGCTCTCCCCATATCTATTGTCGAAAATTAGCTATGATGCTTGATGGAGGCCTTTGCATAATTGACTTTCACAAGCTCAATCCCTGTGCAGTTCCTGTGACCACGAGCTTCTCTGATCCGTGCCTGTCCTTTTATACACACAAGAGGCATGTGAACTCACATATAAGCCCCGTCCGTTTGGCCCCTCCCCACACACTAGTGGTGTGTGCATCGTCTTCGCGCCCCATACCCACTTGATGGACAGCTCACTCGAGGGACCACGGCGCTCTTTGGTGTGATGGCAAAGTTAATCAGCCCCCCAAAAATGTGTGTTTTGTCGAGGCTGGGTAGGTGTGCGTTCTCCCCATATCTATCGTCGAAAAATAGCTATGATGCTTGATGGAGGCCTTTGCATTATTGACTTTCACGAGCTCAATCCCTGTGCAGTTCCTGTGACCAAGAGCTTCTCTGATCCGTGCCTGTCCTTTTATGCACACAAGAGGCATGTGAACTCGCATATAAGCCTCGCCCGTTTGGCCCTGCCCCTCACACAAGCGATGTGCACCGTTTTCCCGCCCGGCCATTCCCCACACAATCCGAAAAATCCGCGAATTCGCAAATTCGCGGATTTTGCGGATTGCGAATTTGCTAAATTCGCAAATTCGCAAATTGCGGATTCGCAAAATTTGCCCATGCCTAGATTTTAATTGACAATAGGTCTCTATGGACACAAGCCATAAATGCGAGGAAACTGTTATTTCTTAGGGCCATCACTGCTCTCGTAGTATTTTCTCAAAAGATAGGGAAGAGGTCCCCCCAGAAACGTTAAAGATATACCAAGCAAAATGCATTAGTGTAGCAAGCTATGGCGCAGGGGTGTGGGGCCACGCTACGGTGGATGAGCTACAGAAGATCGATAATAGCTTTCTGATATATTTATTGGCAGTCGCTCAGAGCACTTCGATATATTGTTGCCACTCAGAATTAGGATTGGATTATATGTCGGATATTGTTAGAATCCAACCAATCATGTTATGGCATTGCGCCTGGATAACGGAACATTGCGAACTGTTGGGACGCCTTAGTCAGGATTGTCTCACACTTGGCAAGATGCATAAGATTACCTGGCTATCTTTTGTGAAAACTTTGTTTGACGATCTAGGCCTTCCGAGATATTTCAGTCATCCATCAACTATTTCCGAGATATCGAGGAAAGAATTTAAAAAGTTGTGTCTGTTGCATCTAGGGCAACTGCAACTTTCTAATGAGATAGGAAAAAGCTCAGTGCAGCACATCTTAGCTATTCAGACTATTTTTACTGTGCAGCCATACTTAACGTACAACTTGAACCCATATGAAACATTTTTACTGACTCGCTTTAGACTTAACATATTCCACCGTCTAATAACTTTTCCCCAACAGAACGATTGGTCTAGGAATCTATCTGCGTGTCTGAGTGATGATGTTTCTCAAGAAACTCTAATTCACATACAGCCTGATTCATGAAGTAAAATTGCGCCCGCAATCGCTGCGAAAATGCAAATGCGGGCGCAATTTCCGTAATCGGCATTCAACATCAAAATAGCGAATTCGCAAACACAGATTTGCGAATTCGCTAATATATTCGCAGAATCCCGGCAGGTGAGCATTAGCGAATCGGAAATTGCGACACACCACGGATTCTGCGAAAATAATAGCGAATTCGCTATATAATCGCAATCGGTATTCAAGAAAAATCGCTATTAGCGAAAAACCCAAAAATCGCTATTTGCACCGCGCAAAATAAGGACAACTCAAAGCAGGTGGTAACCATAAAAGCCATGCAAAAAAAACATTCAAAAAACCGTTGTCCTATCACCAACAGGTACTGGCCTGACCAATCACACATAAGGACCATCATCATCAGCAGCATTAGGAGTCCCACAATGCCAGGAATGTACATGGTGGTGAGGCGTCGAAGGCTAGAGCAATTAGCACGGAGGAGACGCAGGATCCAGGACAGGATATTCGCCAGCGGGTCACCTTGCTGGGCCAAACCAGAATGCAGATATATGCTAAATACAGGCTGAATGGGGAAATGATAATGCAGCTAATACAGGACCTTGACCCCCTGATGCAGCACCCAACAAGCCGTACCAATGCTGTGCCTACACATGTGCAGGTATTGTGTAGCCTGCACCTCCTGGCCTCCGGGAGTTTCCAGGGGATAGTAGCGGCTGCTGGGGGGATATCCCAGCCCACCATGTCACGCTGCCTCCACACTTTTGTTGACGCCATGCTCACCCAGCTACACCGTCACATCAAATTCCCCGCCAGCCAACAGGAAATGGACATGACCAAGCTACAATTCTACAATGTAGCCCATTTTCCACATGTGCTCGGATGCATAGACTGTACCCACGTCGCCATCTGCCCACCAGCTGGCATGGAGTATATGTTCCGCAATAGAAAGTCCTACCACTCCCTCAACATCCAGATGGTCTGCAATGCTAAGACATACATCACTGACATTGTCGCACAGTACTCAGGGAGTACCCATGACTCCTTCATTTTCCGGCACAGCGGCCTCCACACACGACTGGTCAGGGGAGAGTTTGGGGAAGGACACCTACTTGGTAAGTACACTTTGTTGAAAATGTCACATTGCGCAGCACAGGCAATCACCATCTGCTCCTCTCATTCAGGTGACAGTGGCTACGCCCTCCGTGAATACCTCCTGACCCCATACCTCAACCCTGCTACACCCCAGCAACGGCGCTACAATATTGCACACATACGGACAAGGAATTGCATAGAAAGGACATTTGGCCTGCTCAAGAGCAGGTTCCGCATACTGCACAAGACAGGTGGGGCCATGTATTACAGTCCTGAAAAGTGCTGCCGCATTGTGGCTGTCTGCGCAATACTACATAACATTGCAACCAAGCGCCGGATACCTGTTGACATCTCTGGCAGTGAATCTGAGGGGGACAACCGGCCACCTGCACATGCGCGCCATGCACATTGGGAGAACCCAGCAGAAGGGCACAGACGTCGCAACCACATCACAGTGAACAGTTTCTAGTACAACCTCTTCCATCACCCCACAAATCAACAATGCATGCAAAATGTAATGATGACACAACGCTAATGTGTGTAGCAAAATAAATGTATTTGTTCAATTCACAAAAATAAAAATAAGGTTCCAGTCCAAATAACTACAACAAACAGTATTACAGCATACTGCTGTGTATCACTACATGGCAGGCTTAACGTCAGCCTGTGCCAATAGTCTGAAGTTCTCAGGAGCGCCTACTGCGCGTTGCGCCCAAGCGCCTCTGAGGGGCATCCTCCTCAGGGGCTTCAGGCCCTGGCGTGGGCCTGGTGCTGCGGCTGTGTGGTGGGACCTGTGAGGCAGAGTGAGAGCTGACGCTGGACGCCCCCTCACTAGCATCATCACCCCCCACAGTGGATGGAATTGCTGGAGGGTGAAGTGCAATGACGGCCGTGGTGAGGTGCTCCAGCACCCTAGTCATGTCCTCGCTGCACTGTACTAGTTGGTGCTGCTGGGTCAGGGAGCGCCGCGCCAACAGAGAAGTAGCATTTGCTGCTACATAACTTGCCCTGCTGTAAGAGGCCAGCCGGCTCATAAGTTGGCGGTGGCGCCGGCGTGCTCCACTGCGCTGTCTCGACATGGCAGCGGTGTTGGCCTCCATGGCTGCAGCCATGCGGGCCATTCCCTCACCCACACCTGCCATGGCGGCAGTCATGTTGTCTAATCGTTCTCCCACACCTGCCATGGCTGCCCTCATGCCGTCCATGTGGCCTGCAACTGTGGCCACATTGCGCCCTATCATATGGAGCTGCAGCTGCATAGCTCCTTGCTGTTGTGCCTGGCGCTGGTGAATCCGAAGCATGCGTCTCTCAACGCTGAGCCGCGCCAGTCCCTGTTCATTGGCCCGCCTGCTTGCTGGAGTGGTGTGCTGGTGTGACCTGCCACGCCTGCCCTGCTGGCCTGAGTGTGTGGCTGGCCGCTGTGTGGAAACTGGCGCAGCCCCGGATGTTGAGGCGACAGCTGCTGGGGGTATGACCGCAGGTGTTGCAGGTGCGCCAGATGCAGGGGGTGTGACTGCTGGTGTGGCTGGTGTACAAGATGCAGGGGGCACAGTGGTGACTGCCCTGGCTGCGGCTCTAGGTGGAGCAGCGGTAGCAGGAGGCACAATGGTGGCTGGCCTGGCAGCGGCTGTGGGTGCTGCACCAGTCGCAGGGGGGACACTGCAGGTGGTTCTTGCTGCTGGTGTTGATGCAGCGGCAGGGGCTGGTGCCTGGGTTGATGGTGGCACCTCCTCCTCCTGGACCCCCTCATCGATTTGCAGCCTTTCGCTGGCGCTGCTTTCGCCACCTGTGGGGGTAAGTGGTGGATCATTAGTTGCATGTATCTGGCAGACGTGCAGTTGCTACATGCATGCTGGGTGACATTCCCTGAATGGCAGTGGCTTTGTGTGCTTTGGGAACTGTCTGGCTGCATTGTGGTACTACAACATTGTGGCCACACTACATCTCCAACAATGCTTCAGTACATTCCTTGATGTGCAACTATGCCATGCCTATGGGACATTAGGGGAGCCTATTTGGTCATGGACATCCATAGGGGGCAGGCTTGCAGTCGCATGCCACTTACTTTGGGTGTCTTGGGTGGTGCGGGATGAGTCTAGTTGTGTAAATCCTACACAGGCCTCCTTCTCCAGGGTGTCCTCCACCTGGTCCTCCATGGCAGTATTGGGTGGGACAGTTGGTCCTCCTCCTCCAGTGCCCGAGGATTCCCCAAGGCGCGCCGCCACCTTCTCCTTGGCACGGCCTCGGAGGTCGTACCAGCGCTTCTTTAGCTCCTCGAGGGACCTGTCCGCCACTCCCACGGAGTTCACAGTCGAGGCAATCCCCTGCCATATCCTGCGCTTCTCCTGTTCAGGGACCCTCCTTGAATCTTTGCCAAACAGTCTCTCATGGTTTGCCACCACCCCCTCTATCAGGTGTTCTAGCTCCTGTTCCGAAAATGTTAATTTCCTTTTGCGCCCAGACGAGCTGCTGGTGCCAGGTGCAGGTTCCTCAGCCATTGTAGCAGGGTTGTGGTTCTGTGGTTCTCTCCTGAATAGCTGCAGCTCTCCAAATTGCTCCCTCTCTGTCAGCCTCACTGTGGAGAATGGTGGTGGGAACCGGCAGCTTCCTGGTTGTGATGTCATCCCTGGGCTCGAAATGCGACTTCCCGTTTTCCCGATCTCGCGAGTTTGCGATCTTGCAAATAGCGATATCGCAAATAGCGATATCGCTATTTGCGAGTTCGCAATCCCGGCGCGGGTAGCCGAAAATAGCGATTTTTCTGCGATTATCGGTCATCGCTAACAGAATTTGCGATCGCGTGCGAATCGCTTTTTTTAATCGCAATTCTTCATGAATTCGGATTTGCGATTTCTGAATGGCGATTCGCTTTTTTTCGCTATTACAGAATCGCAAATGCCGATTTTCATGAATATGGCGGATAGTGTTATTTTGTAAATTTTATGTAAATCCACGAAGACAATGGATAGTTCCTATATTGAGATCAATGGGATTACGTTGTTGTCGTCCTGCTCTTTTAGCGCTCCAATTTTGGGAAAATGAACTGCATGCTAAATCTATAGCCTGTTTTTTTCATCGTCCTAATCTTGAATAATTCCTGATGCACAGGCATTTTATCTTGAAGCACCCTTTCTTGATCGTTCTTTTTTTTCAAACAAATACTGAATTTGCAATGTATTGATTTTATTGATTGTATTTATTGTTCAAATCTGTTTTTTATTTGTACTTTTATGGTTTTTCTACAAATTATGAAAAACGAATAAAGGAATTTTGAATTGAATTGAGCACAAGGGTAGATTTTGATGGGTTACGGTACTCGCATGAGTCCACTTAATCTCATGGAATCTTGCTGTATTTCACTTAATTATGTACAACAAACTGAGCAAGTTGTGCCTAACCTTATTTGTTTTCTTTTCTTATATATAGTCGATTAACAGCAGATATGTACAAATGTGATGCTTCGCCAATGAGTATATACCTTGTGCAGAATATAGATGTTACAGTATTTCAAAGAAAAAAAATATACAGTCTGTGGCAGAGTATTATTTTACCAGATAGCATAGTTCTTTAAAAAGATGGCATACACCATTTTCCAAGTGTACTAAAACGTATCTAACTTCTAATATGTTCTCAAAAACAGTACGTTGAATGTTTGATTTAGGCCCAGATTTGGACTAACAAATGGATATCCCATCTGTCTCTTTACACATACATTATATTCAAAGGCACTTATAATAAAGTGGATGGGATATTTGTTACTTTTGTGATGGAGCAACACTTCTGCCAAAATATAAATTAGGCACTTAGTTCAATTTAGTTTGATATTAAATTAGTTAACTAGAATCTGCAGTGCATGAACAGGAGTTTTACAGATGGGTATTTGTCAGAAAGGTGACTGATGTCCCACTTATCTTATTACACGTGGTAAATGATAATGCACCTGTAATAAGGCAGAGAGAAGTTCCTTGATGTTTGAGAGGGAATATTCAGTCTTGTAAAAACTGAATCAAGCACTTTATGATGTCTCATTGTGTGCATTTCACTGAAATTAGTATAGTAAAATATCTTCGATGTGTGCATCTTTTGTTATCGCCCTCTGTACTATGTAACTGATGTGTGCACATGTTTGCTGTCAGCTTCCTCCAGAGTAGGCAAGGTAGATGCTGGCCAGACTTCAAGGGGCTAGCAGAAGAACCACTAGGAGCCAGAAGGTGGAGCCACCAATGCAAGGAACCCAGCGGCAATGAAAGTGACAAGGAGGCCACCACAGCATCTAAATCTGAGGCTTCCAGCTTGGGTCAGCTACAACCCACAACACCCCCACTCATGTCCCTCCCGTAGAAAGTCAGTACCAAATGTTTAACTGGGCTGAGTTCTCTATTGCTGCAGGTACCTCTCTCCTGGCCTTATCCCACTAGAACTGGTGTCAGAGTAGTCTCTGGAGTTCTAAAGAACTTTGTTGTAGGGAAGATGACATTATCGTATACTGTCCTGTGTGTCATTAGGCAACTTGTGTAGGTGACATATATCCATAATGGCATGTTCTTCGTCCAGTGTGCATTACAAGGAGGTTCCTTCTTTCCTAGTGCCTCAGCTGAATAAAGTGCTTCCCACAAAATGTCCTCTATTCCTGCATCTGCCCTCATTCTCCCCCAGACCATTTCCACCCTCTTCTCCTGTCCAAAGCCCCAAAATTATTCTTCCAACTGCCCCATTTCACAGCTGGGAAACCGTATCACTATAATTGGACTTTCTGGCCCATTTTCTCCACCTTCCTTCACAATTCCATCTGTCCAACAATATCCTTCACCATTCCAAATTTTCTAACAATATTCCGAACCTCTAAACAGTAAAACATTCTCAAACACTGCCTTAACCCAAAGCCTCTCGATGTCCATGGCCAACCCTCCCAAGAAGTATGTGGCCTGCTCCCCCTAAAATAATCTAAAAACCCCACCCCACCCTTGCCTAAAGCATACCTGCCTGGATATTCATCTGCTGCAGGTTGATATGTGATATCCCTAAGGAGGAGATTTCTGCAAATGTTGGAATGTCTAGAGGCAAGCACAGTAGCTGGAGGTGGGATGAAATCTAGGGGTCAGCAGAGCATACACTAAATAACCCTTCACAGGCAGTGTTTTCTGGTTCATTACCTCTAAACATGTTTAGGGAAACAGTTGCAAGCCAATCATTTGTTTGTTTATTAATATCATACTCACAGATAGCACTATGAAAAGGCTTATATAGTTTAAACTATTTCTTTTAATATCCTCAGCCTAGTGCATAAAATATGTAATGAGAACCCCTCTATTATTGGACACGTATGTAGATATGCAAACAAAAGAAGGAGTATCCCCAACGTCAGGTTTTATGAGGAAAAAGCTTTCGGAGGGTGAGTTGTTTGGCAAAAAAAGGAAAAAAGTCAACCTTTTTTGATAGGAAACCCCTCACTCACCACCTAGTGGTGACTTGCTTCATCATCGGGGTCCACCCTGGTGACCTAGCGTCACCAGGATGTGCTTCGACACCTGGGTTACAGTGGAGCAGGTTGTGTCTGTCTGTGCAAAAAAAGTGTTAAAAATTGTCCTGGTTTAACTTAAAATCAATCTTTATTATAAAGTAATCAGAACAATGTTAAAAATTGCTGGCGAGATACTCCTTGGTGAGTTGCGGCCAAGGTATCTCTATATGTGTCTGAGTGGTTTGGTCGACATGTTTCTACCATCAGGGCAGTAGCCCGGTATTCTTCAGGACCAAAAACAGGTGGATGGGAGGTGTGTGCCCCCTAAAAGGTACACCCTCTCCTGATCCCCTGTGAACCAACTGGAAAAATTACCAGTGGTGGATGTGCTCTTTTAAAATAAAGAGAGCCGTCTGGTTGCAAAAAAAGAAAAAGAGACCTGTAGGGAAAAGCAAAAGAGTACTGATTTCAGTAGAATTTCTATACTTTCCTGTAACGTCGTGAAGTGTCTCTGTGATATGATTAATCATGCCAAGGGACGTGCCCTCCGAGTGATCAAGTATTGTGTTCAATACGGGTGATTGGCAGGGGAGTATTATCCGAGCGTGCACTCTTATCAATAGGTGCTCGTGTTTGTCATGCAGTACATAATAGTTGCCTTCATAGAGATATATACGGGCATGCACTTCATTTCAAATGCATACACACTCGATTTGTCATTCGTCTCATTCAACCATCTAATGTCTATTGTGCCCAGTGAGTTTCTGTGGGCGTCTCTAGGTAGGTGTGGCAGGTTGTGGCGTGTCCTCGTATGTACAATAATACTAGGTAGTGCCAAGAGTTATACTAAGTTGTGCCAAGAAATTGTACCTAATTACAAACAAAACACACAAACATATAACATGTAGGAGTACGCGTAGATTCCATGGTTCAAACATAGGGCTTACTTGTTATAAGCCTCTAGATTACTTCAACGGGCAGGGGGTAGGTTCTTCTAACCGCCAAACCTAGTTCTAAAATGGCGCGAAAGATAATAGTGGAGTGAGTGAATCGAGCGAAGAGCCCGGTAGGGATCGAAATGGTTCTAGATAATCGATTCCATTTCTGTAGGAAATGCGAGGTGCATTCTACTTACAGTTTGCGGGAGAATTAAACGGCCATTCACCTACTCCTATCCTCCTCTGCTCGGCTAGTGGTGCCGTGCGGGAGTTCTTCCGTTAAATGAGATAATCTCTTCCGGGAAGGGCGTGGTGCCGTGCGCCGGAGGGGGAGGAGTTACGGGGCGGGACCTGATGACGCGGAGTACGCGTGTTTTGGTAAACAAAGCGCGTCCCGGTTACTAAGCATCGAACGGGATGGTTTAGGTGATTAGGGTTATGGGATACTTTTATTTTGATGGGCATTAGTGTCTTGATGTCAAGCCCAGGACCTGGTGACGCGGTAAACGCGTATGTTGCAAATAAAGGCGCTTTGGATACTGTTATTTTGATGGGATTTAGTGTCTTGAAGTAAAGCCCAGGACCTGGTGACGCGGTAAACGCGTATGTTGTAAATAAAGGCGCTTAAAAAGTGTAAAGCGCATGAAAAAGGGGGGCACTAATAGCGGGTGGAACTAGATGTGGGAAACCACCTTAAATTATGCAGATTTTTAATGTGGACGTCATTTTATATTCATCTCAAGAGACAAGTGCGTGGGATCTTTACTGCACTTTGGAGAGAAGGGATGAATTGGCCCCATTAATAGTGGGTGAAGCTAGATGTAGGAACACAACTACAGTTGTGCATGTTTTCATCGTGTGGTGCAGGAACAAGGTTCATGGGTCATTTGAGCACACTGGCCCATGGAATGTTATCATTGAGTCCAACTTGGTGCGTAGAAAGTCTATAAATCCACCTCTGTTCTTTCTCATAGAGGCGTGACTGTATGTTGGGACCCTGCTGTATTTGCTCAATCACAGTCCACCACATGTCGTTTGGGGTGTGTCCCATTGTCAAAAAATGGTCCGTGAGTCTTGTGTTGTTTTTCTTGCACCTGATTGTGCTACGGTGTTCAGATATCCGTTGTTTCACTTTACGTGTGGTCATTCCAATGTATGGTATATCACAGGAACATTTAATCAAGTATACAACATTTTGGCTATTGCAGTTTGTGTGTGCCCTCTGTTCCCAAGTTTTGCCTTCCTCCAGGTTCAATGTTTTAGTGTTGGTGGTCAAATGGCAGACACTACAATCCCCACATCTAGAATGTCCTGTGACACGTGGGAGCCCCCATATTTCCGTGATTGTGGGGTTAGTAATGGTCAAGGTGGGTTTAGGTCTAGTATTCACCAGAGTGTCTTTTAGACTGCGTGCCTTTTTGTAAGAAAACAGAGGTTTTTCCCATTTGTAGTTTCCTGTATGGAGTATGGACCAGTGTTTCTTTATGCTTTTGCTCACCTGATTGGATATAGCATTGTATGTCGTGACACAGGCTAGTGGAACCTCAACCTCGTTTTTGGTTGTATCTTCCAATAGAGCTTGTCGTGGCTGGTTACGAGCTCTCTTCTGGCATTTGTTAGTAATTTTCTTTGGATAGCCACGTGAGGAAAGTTTTTGTGTTAGGTCATCTGCCTGGCTCTTGTAATCAGATAATTTACTGCAATTCCTTCTGAGGCGGAGATACTGTCCATAGGGAAGGTTTTCCCGTAGGGGGCGAGGATGGAAACTCTCGTATCTAAGCAAGTTGTTCTTTGCCGTTGGTTTGAAATGCGTTTTAGTAATTAGATTCTCATTCTCCCTTTGTATTTCGATGTCCAAGAAGACCATCTTGTTCCTGTCTATGCAGTGGGTGAATCGTAGATTCCTGTCACGGGTGTTCAGCCAAGTTATGAATTCCATAAGGGTTTCTTCTGAGCCTTGCCATATGGAGAAGACGTCATCTATGTATCGCCGCCAAAATTTTATGTGGCTGCCAAATGGGTTATCCTCTGCCAGGATGTATTTCAGTTCGAAGTCATATACGTAGAGCCCCGCCACACTAGGGGCAAAAACACTGCCCATAGATGTACCCCCTACTTGTAGGTACAGGGTGCCCTCATATTCAAAGTAGTTCCTTTTAAGGGCCAGGGTGGCACATTGCATGACGAACTGTTTAGGTGTGTGGTAGTTCCAGGTGGTGTTTTCCAGGGTTCTCTCCAACACATTGATGGTGGCGTCTTGTGGGATGTTCGTGTAAAGGCTTTCGATGTCAAAGCTGAGGAGAATATAGTCTTGTTCCATTTTGATGTCCTCCAGCATTCTCAGTAGGCTTTTGGTGTCACGTAAGTACGTGGATGTTCCCTGTACAACAGGTTTCAGAAAGAAGTCACTGAATCTTGATAATGGTTCAAGAAGTGAGCCGATGCCTGAGACTATAGGTCTGCCTGGTGGGGGGATCTTGCCCTTGTGCATTTTAGGCACCACATAGAAGTAAGGAATCTTATTGTCGGTTTTGCTCAGATAGTCTGCTTCTTGTTTTGAGATGTTACCTCGGGCTTCAGCTGTCTCCACCATGTTGGTGATTTCAATTCTCAGATCTTCAGTTGGATCTCTGGGTAGTATTTTATAGTTTTTAGTGTCGCCTAGTAGGCGTCTGCATTCTGCATCGTAGTCATCCTTATTCATCACTACAAGTCCTCCGCCTTTATCTGCCGGTTTTATGATTATGGTTTCATCATTTTTCAGGTCAGATATGGCTTTATTTTCAGCTCTGGTGTTGTTATGGAACTGGCCTTTTGCCTCCAATTTTTCCACATCATTAAATACTGCCTGTTCAAAAGTGTTAATCTCGACTGGAACCGAGTGTGGTGGAGGTATGAAGGTTGACCGTAACCTGAGACCTGTTTCATTGGGGGTATCTGTCGGGTCATCACTTGTGTTATCATTGGTAGGGTTCTTTTCGAAGAAGGCTTTCAATTTGAGTTTACGAAAAAAGGAAGCCAACTCGCAATGTAACTTGAACTTATCTAGGGATGCAGTTGGTACAAACCCTAGTCCCTTGTTAAGCACGTTTGATTCCGTGATGGTTAGTGTGCGTGATGATAAGTTCGTGACTAGCTCCTCGCATTGCTGGGGCCGGCCTTGTTCGCTCCTGATTTGCTCCTGGTGATGCTGCCCGTGTTGTCCTCTTCCTCCCAGTGGACGTTGTTTCCTCTTCTGTTGCGTCCCCTTCCGCGCCTGCCTCTGTTGTGAAAAGGAGGACGGAATTGATTCTGTGGAAAGGGGAATTGCTGGAAGGGCGGTTGCCATCCGTACATTTGGAAATGTGGTGGTATTTGGTATGGGTTAGGTGGAGGTTGTTGGTAGGAGTTCTGGAGGGGATGGTTGTATTGGGGCCATTGGTTGTTCCCTCTGTGTCCACCTCTCTGTCCCCTTCTCGGGGTCCCATTACTGGATCCAGTGCTGCTATTTGAGCTGGAGGTGTTACTCGCGGCATCAGAGTCTTGATCTTGTGGGCCCGATATTTTATAGTCCGGGTCTGAATAGGGATAGACCTTCACAAAAGAAAATTTTTTCAGATCTTTTTGGAATTTCAATGTTTTTTGTTGTAGTAGGTTGTCTTTGTATTCATTAACTTCCTTGTTTAAGTCATCCAATTTTTGCTTGTAGCCTTTGATGCTCGCTTTTATTTGAGTTTCTGTTATTTGAATCTCTATCTGGATTTTCTCAGACAGACGTATGGCAGTTTTTAGGATCAGTATTATCCAGTCATGCGTGCAGTGCCACGCAATTAGGGCCCAATCTTTTCTAAATTCTGGATCATCCAAAAAGATGCGTGGTGCGTTGGTAACCAGTAGGCCCTTAGGAGCTATATTATTGGTAACATACTCTTTCATGATTGTACCATGTAATATGGTTCTGATCCGGTTCCGCTTCATTTCTGTCAGTTTTTCCCACTCAGATGTTTGAGAGATGGTGTTGCTGATGTTGGCGTCCGCAAAAACATTTAAGTCACTCATGATTGAGTCTATTTCTTCCGTAGAATAAGTTAAGCCTGTGTTCTCTGCCATGTTGTCTGTATACGTACTCCGTTGTGCCAATGTCAGTGTGATTGACTCTCACAGCTGTGCGCTGCCAAGAATTTGAAATCAAAGGAGAGAGTAAGGGATATTGTCACTAGGAAGTGACAAGAGATACCTCCTATTCCCCTGATAGGAATATTTATGCAAACAAAAGAAGGAGTATCCCCAACGTCAGGTTTTATGAGGAAAAAGCTTTCGGAGGGTGAGTTGTTTGGCAAAAAAAGGAAAAAAGTCAACCTTTTTTGATAGGAAACCCCTCACTCACCACCTAGTGGTGACTTGCTTCATCATCGGGGTCCAC
The DNA here is from genome assembly GCF_964263255.1 of Lissotriton vulgaris. Taxonomy (NCBI): domain Eukaryota; kingdom Metazoa; phylum Chordata; class Amphibia; order Caudata; family Salamandridae; genus Lissotriton; species Lissotriton vulgaris. Next base: position 226,386,600 of record NC_141686.1, on the reverse strand, counting down.
CCTGGTGACCTAGCGTCACCAGGATGTGCTTCGACACCTGGGTTACAGTGGAGCAGGTTGTGTCTGTCTGTGCAAAAAAAGTGTTAAAAATTGTCCTGGTTTAACTTAAAATCAATCTTTATTATAAAGTAATCAGAACAATGTTAAAAATTGCTGGCGAGATACTCCTTGGTGAGTTGCGGCCAAGGTATCTCTATATGTGTCTGAGTGGTTTGGTCGACATGTTTCTACCATCAGGGCAGTAGCCCGGTATTCTTCAGGACCAAAAACAGGTGGATGGGAGGTGTGTGCCCCCTAAAAGGTACACCCTCTCCTGATCCCCTGTGAACCAACTGGAAAAATTACCAGTGGTGGATGTGCTCTTTTAAAATAAAGAGAGCCGTCTGGTTGCAAAAAAAGAAAAAGAGACCTGTAGGGAAAAGCAAAAGAGTACTGATTTCAGTAGAATTTCTATACTTTCCTGTAACGTCGTGAAGTGTCTCTGTGATATGATTAATCATGCCAAGGGACGTGCCCTCCGAGTGATCAAGTATTGTGTTCAATACGGGTGATTGGCAGGGGAGTATTATCCGAGCGTGCACTCTTATCAATAGGTGCTCGTGTTTGTCATGCAGTACATAATAGTTGCCTTCATAGAGATATATACGGGCATGCACTTCATTTCAAATGCATACACACTCGATTTGTCATTCGTCTCATTCAACCATCTAATGTCTATTGTGCCCAGTGAGTTTCTGTGGGCGTCTCTAGGTAGGTGTGGCAGGTTGTGGCGTGTCCTCGTATGTACAATAATACTAGGTAGTGCCAAGAGTTATACTAAGTTGTGCCAAGAAATTGTACCTAATTACAAACAAAACACACAAACATATAACATGTAGGAGTACGCGTAGATTCCATGGTTCAAACATAGGGCTTACTTGTTATAAGCCTCTAGATTACTTCAACGGGCAGGGGGTAGGTTCTTCTAACCGCCAAACCTAGTTCTAAAATGGCGCGAAAGATAATAGTGGAGTGAGTGAATCGAGCGAAGAGCCCGGTAGGGATCGAAATGGTTCTAGATAATCGATTCCATTTCTGTAGGAAATGCGAGGTGCATTCTACTTACAGTTTGCGGGAGAATTAAACGGCCATTCACCTACTCCTATCCTCCTCTGCTCGGCTAGTGGTGCCGTGCGGGAGTTCTTCCGTTAAATGAGATAATCTCTTCCGGGAAGGGCGTGGTGCCGTGCGCCGGAGGGGGAGGAGTTACGGGGCGGGACCTGATGACGCGGAGTACGCGTGTTTTGGTAAACAAAGCGCGTCCCGGTTACTAAGCATCGAACGGGATGGTTTAGGTGATTAGGGTTATGGGATACTTTTATTTTGATGGGCATTAGTGTCTTGATGTCAAGCCCAGGACCTGGTGACGCGGTAAACGCGTATGTTGCAAATAAAGGCGCTTTGGATACTGTTATTTTGATGGGATTTAGTGTCTTGAAGTAAAGCCCAGGACCTGGTGACGCGGTAAACGCGTATGTTGTAAATAAAGGCGCTTAAAAAGTGTAAAGCGCATGAAAAAGGGGGGCACTAATAGCGGGTGGAACTAGATGTGGGAAACCACCTTAAATTATGCAGATTTTTAATGTGGACGTCATTTTATATTCATCTCAAGAGACAAGTGCGTGGGATCTTTACTGCACTTTGGAGAGAAGGGATGAATTGGCCCCATTAATAGTGGGTGAAGCTAGATGTAGGAACACAACTACAGTTGTGCATGTTTTCATCGTGTGGTGCAGGAACAAGGTTCATGGGTCATTTGAGCACACTGGCCCATGGAATGTTATCATTGAGTCCAACTTGGTGCGTAGAAAGTCTATAAATCCACCTCTGTTCTTTCTCATAGAGGCGTGACTGTATGTTGGGACCCTGCTGTATTTGCTCAATCACAGTCCACCACATGTCGTTTGGGGTGTGTCCCATTGTCAAAAAATGGTCCGTGAGTCTTGTGTTGTTTTTCTTGCACCTGATTGTGCTACGGTGTTCAGATATCCGTTGTTTCACTTTACGTGTGGTCATTCCAATGTATGGTATATCACAGGAACATTTAATCAAGTATACAACATTTTGGCTATTGCAGTTTGTGTGTGCCCTCTGTTCCCAAGTTTTGCCTTCCTCCAGGTTCAATGTTTTAGTGTTGGTGGTCAAATGGCAGACACTACAATCCCCACATCTAGAATGTCCTGTGACACGTGGGAGCCCCCATATTTCCGTGATTGTGGGGTTAGTAATGGTCAAGGTGGGTTTAGGTCTAGTATTCACCAGAGTGTCTTTTAGACTGCGTGCCTTTTTGTAAGAAAACAGAGGTTTTTCCCATTTGTAGTTTCCTGTATGGAGTATGGACCAGTGTTTCTTTATGCTTTTGCTCACCTGATTGGATATAGCATTGTATGTCGTGACACAGGCTAGTGGAACCTCAACCTCGTTTTTGGTTGTATCTTCCAATAGAGCTTGTCGTGGCTGGTTACGAGCTCTCTTCTGGCATTTGTTAGTAATTTTCTTTGGATAGCCACGTGAGGAAAGTTTTTGTGTTAGGTCATCTGCCTGGCTCTTGTAATCAGATAATTTACTGCAATTCCTTCTGAGGCGGAGATACTGTCCATAGGGAAGGTTTTCCCGTAGGGGGCGAGGATGGAAACTCTCGTATCTAAGCAAGTTGTTCTTTGCCGTTGGTTTGAAATGCGTTTTAGTAATTAGATTCTCATTCTCCCTTTGTATTTCGATGTCCAAGAAGACCATCTTGTTCCTGTCTATGCAGTGGGTGAATCGTAGATTCCTGTCACGGGTGTTCAGCCAAGTTATGAATTCCATAAGGGTTTCTTCTGAGCCTTGCCATATGGAGAAGACGTCATCTATGTATCGCCGCCAAAATTTTATGTGGCTGCCAAATGGGTTATCCTCTGCCAGGATGTATTTCAGACATACAATGCTATATCCAATCAGGTGAGCAAAAGCATAAAGAAACACTGGTCCATACTCCATACAGGAAACTACAAATGGGAAAAACCTCTGTTTTCTTACAAAAAGGCACGCAGTCTAAAAGACACTCTGGTGAATACTAGACCTAAACCCACCTTGACCATTACTAACCCCACAATCACGGAAATATGGGGGCTCCCACGTGTCACAGGACATTCTAGATGTGGGGATTGTAGTGTCTGCCATTTGACCACCAACACTAAAACATTGAACCTGGAGGAAGGCAAAACTTGGGAACAGAGGGCACACACAAACTGCAATAGCCAAAATGTTGTATACTTGATTAAATGTTCCTGTGATATACCATACATTGGAATGACCACACGTAAAGTGAAACAACGGATATCTGAACACCGTAGCACAATCAGGTGCAAGAAAAACAACACAAGACTCACGGACCATTTTTTGACAATGGGACCCACCCCAAACGACATGTGGTGGACTGTGATTGAGCAAATACAGCAGGGTCCCAACATACAGTCACGCCTCTATGAGAAAGAACAGAGGTGGATTTATAGACTTTCTACGCACCAAGTTGGACTCAATGATAACATTCCATGGGCCAGTGTGCTCAAATGACCCATGAACCTTGTTCCTGCACCACACGATGAAAACATGCACAACTGTAGTTGTGTTCCTACATCTAGCTTCACCCACTATTAATGGGGCCAATTCATCCCTTCTCTCCAAAGTGCAGTAAAGATCCCACGCACTTGTCTCTTGAGATGAATATAAAATGACGTCCACATTAAAAATCTGCATAATTTAAGGTGGTTTCCCACATCTAGTTCCACCCGCTATTAGTGCCCCCCTTTTTCATGCGCTTTACACTTTTTAAGCGCCTTTATTTACAACATACGCGTTTACCGCGTCACCAGGTCCTGGGCTTTACTTCAAGACACTAAATCCCATCAAAATAACAGTATCCAAAGCGCCTTTATTTGCAACATACGCGTTTACCGCGTCACCAGGTCCTGGGCTTGACATCAAGACACTAATGCCCATCAAAATAAAAGTATCCCATAACCCTAATCACCTAAACCATCCCGTTCGATGCTTAGTAACCGGGACGCGCTTTGTTTACCAAAACACGCGTACTCCGCGTCATCAGGTCCCGCCCCGTAACTCCTCCCCCTCCGGCGCACGGCACCACGCCCTTCCCGGAAGAGATTATCTCATTTAACGGAAGAACTCCCGCACGGCACCACTAGCCGAGCAGAGGAGGATAGGAGTAGGTGAATGGCCGTTTAATTCTCCCGCAAACTGTAGTAGAATGCACCTCGCATTTCCTACAGAAATGGAATCGATTATCTAGAACCATTTCGATCCCTACCGGGCTCTTCGCTCGATTCACTCACTCCACTATTATCTTTCGCGCCATTTTAGAACTAGGTTTGGCGGTTAGAAGAACCTACCCCCTGCCCGTTGAAGTAATCTAGAGGCTTATAACAAGTAAGCCCTATGTTTGAACCATGGAATCTACGCGTACTCCTACATGTTATATGTTTGTGTGTTTTGTTTGTAATTAGGTACAATTTCTTGGCACAACTTAGTATAACTCTTGGCACTACCTAGTATTATTGTACATACGAGGACACGCCACAACCTGCCACACCTACCTAGAGACGCCCACAGAAACTCACTGGGCACAATAGACATTAGATGGTTGAATGAGACGAATGACAAATCGAGTGTGTATGCATTTGAAATGAAGTGCATGCCCGTATATATCTCTATGAAGGCAACTATTATGTACTGCATGACAAACACGAGCACCTATTGATAAGAGTGCACGCTCGGATAATACTCCCCTGCCAATCACCCGTATTGAACACAATACTTGATCACTCGGAGGGCACGTCCCTTGGCATGATTAATCATATCACAGAGACACTTCACGACGTTACAGGAAAGTATAGAAATTCTACTGAAATCAGTACTCTTTTGCTTTTCCCTACAGGTCTCTTTTTCTTTTTTTGCAACCAGACGGCTCTCTTTATTTTAAAAGAGCACATCCACCACTGGTAATTTTTCCAGTTGGTTCACAGGGGATCAGGAGAGGGTGTACCTTTTAGGGGGCACACACCTCCCATCCACCTGTTTTTGGTCCTGAAGAATACCGGGCTACTGCCCTGATGGTAGAAACATGTCGACCAAACCACTCAGACACATATAGAGATACCTTGGCCGCAACTCACCAAGGAGTATCTCGCCAGCAATTTTTAACATTGTTCTGATTACTTTATAATAAAGATTGATTTTAAGTTAAACCAGGACAATTTTTAACACTTTTTTTGCACAGACAGACACAACCTGCTCCACTGTAACCCAGGTGTCGAAGCACATCCTGGTGACGCTAGGTCACCAGGGTGGACCCCGATGATGAAGCAAGTCACCACTAGGTGGTGAGTGAGGGGTTTCCTATCAAAAAAGGTTGACTTTTTTCCTTTTTTTGCCAAACAACTCACCCTCCGAAAGCTTTTTCCTCATAAAACCTGACGTTGGGGATACTCCTTCTTTTGTTTGCATAAATATTCCTATCAGGGGAATAGGAGGTATCTCTTGTCACTTCCTAGTGACAATATCCCTTGCTCTCTCCTTTGATTTCAAATTCTTGGCAGCGCACAGCTGTGAGAGTCAATCACACTGACATTGGCACAACGGAGTACGTATACAGACAACATGGCAGAGAACACAGGCTTAACTTATTCTACGGAAGAAATAGACTCAATCATGAGTGACTTAAATGTTTTTGCGGACGCCAACATCAGCAACACCATCTCTCAAACATCTGAGTGGGAAAAACTGACAGAAATGAAGCGGAACCGGATCAGAACCATATTACATGGTACAATCATGAAAGAGTATGTTACCAATAATATAGCTCCTAAGGGCCTACTGGTTACCAACGCACCACGCATCTTTTTGGATGATCCAGAATTTAGAAAAGATTGGGCCCTAATTGCGTGGCACTGCACGCATGACTGGATAATACTGATCCTAAAAACTGCCATACGTCTGTCTGAGAAAATCCAGATAGAGATTCAAATAACAGAAACTCAAATAAAAGCGAGCATCAAAGGCTACAAGCAAAAATTGGATGACTTAAACAAGGAAGTTAATGAATACAAAGACAACCTACTACAACAAAAAACATTGAAATTCCAAAAAGATCTGAAAAAATTTTCTTTTGTGAAGGTCTATCCCTATTCAGACCCGGACTATAAAATATCGGGCCCACAAGATCAAGACTCTGATGCCGCGAGTAACACCTCCAGCTCAAATAGCAGCACTGGATCCAGTAATGGGACCCCGAGAAGGGGACAGAGAGGTGGACACAGAGGGAACAACCAATGGCCCCAATACAACCATCCCCTCCAGAACCCCTACCAACAACCTCCACCTAACCCATACCAAATACCACCACATTTCCAAATGTACGGATGGCAACCGCCCTTCCAGCAATTCCCCTTTCCACAGAATCAATTCCGTCCTCCTTTTCACAACAGAGGCAGGCGCGGAAGGGGACGCAACAGAAGAGGAAACAACGTCCACTGGGAGGAAGAGGACAACACGGGCAGCATCACCAGGAGCAAATCAGGAGCGAACAAGGCCGGCCCCAGCAATGCGAGGAGCTAGTCACGAACTTATCATCACGCACACTAACCATCACGGAATCAAACGTGCTTAACAAGGGACTAGGGTTTGTACCAACTGCATCCCTAGATAAGTTCAAGTTACATTGCGAGTTGGCTTCCTTTTTTCGTAAACTCAAATTGAAAGCCTTCTTCGAAAAGAACCCTACCAATGATAACACAAGTGATGACCCGACAGATACCCCCAATGAAACAGGTCTCAGGTTACGGTCAACCTTCATACCTCCACCACACTCGGTTCCAGTCGAGATTAACACTTTTGAACAGGCAGTATTTAATGATGTGGAAAAATTGGAGGCAAAAGGCCAGTTCCATAACAACACCAGAGCTGAAAATAAAGCCATATCTGACCTGAAAAATGATGAAACCATAATCATAAAACCGGCAGATAAAGGCGGAGGACTTGTAGTGATGAATAAGGATGACTACGATGCAGAATGCAGACGCCTACTAGGCGACACTAAAAACTATAAAATACTACCCAGAGATCCAACTGAAGATCTGAGAATTGAAATCACCAACATGGTGGAGACAGCTGAAGCCCGAGGTAACATCTCAAAACAAGAAGCAGACTATCTGAGCAAAACCGACAATAAGATTCCTTACTTCTATGTGGTGCCTAAAATGCACAAGGGCAAGATCCCCCCACCAGGCAGACCTATAGTCTCAGGCATCGGCTCACTTCTTGAACCATTATCAAGATTCAGTGACTTCTTTCTGAAACCTGTTGTACAGGGAACATCCACGTACTTACGTGACACCAAAAGCCTACTGAGAATGCTGGAGGACATCAAAATGGAACAAGACTATATTCTCCTCAGCTTTGACATCGAAAGCCTTTACACGAACATCCCACAAGACGCCACCATCAATGTGTTGGAGAGAACCCTGGAAAACACCACCTGGAACTACCACACACCTAAACAGTTCGTCATGCAATGTGCCACCCTGGCCCTTAAAAGGAACTACTTTGAATATGAGGGCACCCTGTACCTACAAGTAGGGGGTACATCTATGGGCAGTGTTTTTGCCCCTAGTGTGGCGGGGCTCTACGTATATGACTTCGAACTGAAATACATCCTGGCAGAGGATAACCCATTTGGCAGCCACATAAAATTTTGGCGGCGATACATAGATGACGTCTTCTCCATATGGCAAGGCTCAGAAGAAACCCTTATGGAATTCATAACTTGGCTGAACACCCGTGACAGGAATCTACGATTCACCCACTGCATAGACAGGAACAAGATGGTCTTCTTGGACATCGAAATACAAAGGGAGAATGAGAATCTAATTACTAAAACGCATTTCAAACCAACGGCAAAGAACAACTTGCTTAGATACGAGAGTTTCCATCCTCGCCCCCTACGGGAAAACCTTCCCTATGGACAGTATCTCCGCCTCAGAAGGAATTGCAGTAAATTATCTGATTACAAGAGCCAGGCAGATGACCTAACACAAAAACTTTCCTCACGTGGCTATCCAAAGAAAATTACTAACAAATGCCAGAAGAGAGCTCGTAACCAGCCACGACAAGCTCTATTGGAAGATACAACCAAAAACAAGGTTGAGGTTCCACTAGCCTGTGTCACGACATACAATGCTATATCCAATCAGGTGAGCAAAAGCATAAAGAAACACTGGTCCATACTCCATACAGGAAACTACAAATGGGAAAAACCTCTGTTTTCTTACAAAAAGGCACGCAGTCTAAAAGACACTCTGGTGAATACTAGACCTAAACCCACCTTGACCATTACTAACCCCACAATCACGGAAATATGGGGGCTCCCACGTGTCACAGGACATTCTAGATGTGGGGATTGTAGTGTCTGCCATTTGACCACCAACACTAAAACATTGAACCTGGAGGAAGGCAAAACTTGGGAACAGAGGGCACACACAAACTGCAATAGCCAAAATGTTGTATACTTGATTAAATGTTCCTGTGATATACCATACATTGGAATGACCACACGTAAAGTGAAACAACGGATATCTGAACACCGTAGCACAATCAGGTGCAAGAAAAACAACACAAGACTCACGGACCATTTTTTGACAATGGGACACACCCCAAACGACATGTGGTGGACTGTGATTGAGCAAATACAGCAGGGTCCCAACATACAGTCACGCCTCTATGAGAAAGAACAGAGGTGGATTTATAGACTTTCTACGCACCAAGTTGGACTCAATGATAACATTCCATGGGCCAGTGTGCTCAAATGACCCATGAACCTTGTTCCTGCACCACACGATGAAAACATGCACAACTGTAGTTGTGTTCCTACATCTAGCTTCACCCACTATTAATGGGGCCAATTCATCCCTTCTCTCCAAAGTGCAGTAAAGATCCCACGCACTTGTCTCTTGAGATGAATATAAAATGACGTCCACATTAAAAATCTGCATAATTTAAGGTGGTTTCCCACATCTAGTTCCACCCGCTATTAGTGCCCCCCTTTTTCATGCGCTTTACACTTTTTAAGCGCCTTTATTTACAACATACGCGTTTACCGCGTCACCAGGTCCTGGGCTTTACTTCAAGACACTAAATCCCATCAAAATAACAGTATCCAAAGCGCCTTTATTTGCAACATACGCGTTTACCGCGTCACCAGGTCCTGGGCTTGACATCAAGACACTAATGCCCATCAAAATAAAAGTATCCCATAACCCTAATCACCTAAACCATCCCGTTCGATGCTTAGTAACCGGGACGCGCTTTGTTTACCAAAACACGCGTACTCCGCGTCATCAGGTCCCGCCCCGTAACTCCTCCCCCTCCGGCGCACGGCACCACGCCCTTCCCGGAAGAGATTATCTCATTTAACGGAAGAACTCCCGCACGGCACCACTAGCCGAGCAGAGGAGGATAGGAGTAGGTGAATGGCCGTTTAATTCTCCCGCAAACTGTAAGTAGAATGCACCTCGCATTTCCTACAGAAATGGAATCGATTATCTAGAACCATTTCGATCCCTACCGGGCTCTTCGCTCGATTCACTCACTCCACTATTATCTTTCGCGCCATTTTAGAACTAGGTTTGGCGGTTAGAAGAACCTACCCCCTGCCCGTTGAAGTAATCTAGAGGCTTATAACAAGTAAGCCCTATGTTTGAACCATGGAATCTACGCGTACTCCTACATGTTATATGTTTGTGTGTTTTGTTTGTAATTAGGTACAATTTCTTGGCACAACTTAGTATAACTCTTGGCACTACCTAGTATTATTGTACATACGAGGACACGCCACAACCTGCCACACCTACCTAGAGACGCCCACAGAAACTCACTGGGCACAATAGACATTAGATGGTTGAATGAGACGAATGACAAATCGAGTGTGTATGCATTTGAAATGAAGTGCATGCCCGTATATATCTCTATGAAGGCAACTATTATGTACTGCATGACAAACACGAGCACCTATTGATAAGAGTGCACGCTCGGATAATACTCCCCTGCCAATCACCCGTATTGAACACAATACTTGATCACTCGGAGGGCACGTCCCTTGGCATGATTAATCATATCACAGAGACACTTCACGACGTTACAGGAAAGTATAGAAATTCTACTGAAATCAGTACTCTTTTGCTTTTCCCTACAGGTCTCTTTTTCTTTTTTTGCAACCAGACGGCTCTCTTTATTTTAAAAGAGCACATCCACCACTGGTAATTTTTCCAGTTGGTTCACAGGGGATCAGGAGAGGGTGTACCTTTTAGGGGGCACACACCTCCCATCCACCTGTTTTTGGTCCTGAAGAATACCGGGCTACTGCCCTGATGGTAGAAACATGTCGACCAAACCACTCAGACACATATAGAGATACCTTGGCCGCAACTCACCAAGGAGTATCTCGCCAGCAATTTTTAACATTGTTCTGATTACTTTATAATAAAGATTGATTTTAAGTTAAACCAGGACAATTTTTAACACTTTTTTTGCACAGACAGACACAACCTGCTCCACTGTAACCCAGGTGTCGAAGCACATCCTGGTGACGCTAGGTCACCAGGGTGGACCCCGATGATGAAGCAAGTCACCACTAGGTGGTGAGTGAGGGGTTTCCTATCAAAAAAGGTTGACTTTTTTCCTTTTTTTGCCAAACAACTCACCCTCCGAAAGCTTTTTCCTCATAAAACCTGACGTTGGGGATACTCCTTCTTTTGTTTGCATAAATATTCCTATCAGGGGAATAGGAGGTATCTCTTGTCACTTCCTAGTGACAATATCCCTTACTCTCTCCTTTGATTTCAAATTCTTGGCAGCGCACAGCTGTGAGAGTCAATCACACTGACATTGGCACAACGGAGTACGTATACAGACAACATGGCAGAGAACACAGGCTTAACTTATTCTACGGAAGAAATAGACTCAATCATGAGTGACTTAAATGTTTTTGCGGACGCCAACATCAGCAACACCATCTCTCAAACATCTGAGTGGGAAAAACTGACAGAAATGAAGCGGAACCGGATCAGAACCATATTACATGGTACAATCATGAAAGAGTATGTTACCAATAATATAGCTCCTAAGGGCCTACTGGTTACCAACGCACCACGCATCTTTTTGGATGATCCAGAATTTAGAAAAGATTGGGCCCTAATTGCGTGGCACTGCACGCATGACTGGATAATACTGATCCTAAAAACTGCCATACGTCTGTCTGAGAAAATCCAGATAGAGATTCAAATAACAGAAACTCAAATAAAAGCGAGCATCAAAGGCTACAAGCAAAAATTGGATGACTTAAACAAGGAAGTTAATGAATACAAAGACAACCTACTACAACAAAAAACATTGAAATTCCAAAAAGATCTGAAAAAATTTTCTTTTGTGAAGGTCTATCCCTATTCAGACCCGGACTATAAAATATCGGGCCCACAAGATCAAGACTCTGATGCCGCGAGTAACACCTCCAGCTCAAATAGCAGCACTGGATCCAGTAATGGGACCCCGAGAAGGGGACAGAGAGGTGGACACAGAGGGAACAACCAATGGCCCCAATACAACCATCCCCTCCAGAACTCCTACCAACAACCTCCACCTAACCCATACCAAATACCACCACATTTCCAAATGTACGGATGGCAACCGCCCTTCCAGCAATTCCCCTTTCCACAGAATCAATTCCGTCCTCCTTTTCACAACAGAGGCAGGCGCGGAAGGGGACGCAACAGAAGAGGAAACAACGTCCACTGGGAGGAAGAGGACAACACGGGCAGCATCACCAGGAGCAAATCAGGAGCGAACAAGGCCGGCCCCAGCAATGCGAGGAGCTAGTCACGAACTTATCATCACGCACACTAACCATCACGGAATCAAACGTGCTTAACAAGGGACTAGGGTTTGTACCAACTGCATCCCTAGATAAGTTCAAGTTACATTGCGAGTTGGCTTCCTTTTTTCGTAAACTCAAATTGAAAGCCTTCTTCGAAAAGAACCCTACCAATGATAACACAAGTGATGACCCGACAGATACCCCCAATGAAACAGGTCTCAGGTTACGGTCAACCTTCATACCTCCACCACACTCGGTTCCAGTCGAGATTAACACTTTTGAACAGGCAGTATTTAATGATGTGGAAAAATTGGAGGCAAAAGGCCAGTTCCATAACAACACCAGAGCTGAAAATAAAGCCATATCTGACCTGAAAAATGATGAAACCATAATCATAAAACCGGCAGATAAAGGCGGAGGACTTGTAGTGATGAATAAGGATGACTACGATGCAGAATGCAGACGCCTACTAGGCGACACTAAAAACTATAAAATACTACCCAGAGATCCAACTGAAGATCTGAGAATTGAAATCACCAACATGGTGGAGACAGCTGAAGCCCGAGGTAACATCTCAAAACAAGAAGCAGACTATCTGAGCAAAACCGACAATAAGATTCCTTACTTCTATGTGGTGCCTAAAATGCACAAGGGCAAGATCCCCCCACCAGGCAGACCTATAGTCTCAGGCATCGGCTCACTTCTTGAACCATTATCAAGATTCAGTGACTTCTTTCTGAAACCTGTTGTACAGGGAACATCCACGTACTTACGTGACACCAAAAGCCTACTGAGAATGCTGGAGGACATCAAAATGGAACAAGACTATATTCTCCTCAGCTTTGACATCGAAAGCCTTTACACGAACATCCCACAAGACGCCACCATCAATGTGTTGGAGAGAACCCTGGAAAACACCACCTGGAACTACCACACACCTAAACAGTTCGTCATGCAATGTGCCACCCTGGCCCTTAAAAGGAACTACTTTGAATATGAGGGCACCCTGTACCTACAAGTAGGGGGTACATCTATGGGCAGTGTTTTTGCCCCTAGTGTGGCGGGGCTCTACGTATATGACTTCGAACTGAAATACATCCTGGCAGAGGATAACCCATTTGGCAGCCACATAAAATTTTGGCGGCGATACATAGATGACGTCTTCTCCATATGGCAAGGCTCAGAAGAAACCCTTATGGAATTCATAACTTGGCTGAACACCCGTGACAGGAATCTACGATTCACCCACTGCATAGACAGGAACAAGATGGTCTTCTTGGACATCGAAATACAAAGGGAGAATGAGAATCTAATTACTAAAACGCATTTCAAACCAACGGCAAAGAACAACTTGCTTAGATACGAGAGTTTCCATCCTCGCCCCCTACGGGAAAACCTTCCCTATGGACAGTATCTCCGGCTCAGAAGGAATTGCAGTAAATTATCTGATTACAAGAGCCAAGCAGATGACCTAACACAAAAACTTTCCTCACGTGGCTATCCAAAGAAAATTACTAACAAATGCCAGAAGAGAGCTCGTAACCAGCCACGACAAGCTCTATTGGAAGATACAACCAAAAACGAGGTTGAGGTTCCACTAGCCTGTGTCACGACATACAATGCTATATCCAATCAGGTGAGCAAAAGCATAAAGAAACACTGGTCCATACTCCATACAGGAAACTACAAATGGGAAAAACCTCTGTTTTCTTACAAAAAGGCACGCAGTCTAAAAGACACTCTGGTGAATACTAGACCTAAACCCACCTTGACCATTACTAACCCCACAATCACGGAAATATGGGGGCTCCCACGTGTCACAGGACATTCTAGATGTGGGGATTGTAGTGTCTGCCATTTGACCACCAACACTAAAACATTGAACCTGGAGGAAGGCAAAACTTGGGAACAGAGGGCACACACAAACTGCAATAGCCAAAATGTTGTATACTTGATTAAATGTTCCTGTGATATACCATACATTGGAATGACCACACGTAAAGTGAAACAACGGATATCTGAACACCGTAGCACAATCAGGTGCAAGAAAAACAACACAAGACTCACGGACCATTTTTTGACAATGGGACACACCCCAAACGACATGTGGTGGACTGTGATTGAGCAAATACAGCAGGGTCCCAACATACAGTCACGCCTCTATGAGAAAGAACAGAGGTGGATTTATAGACTTTCTACGCACCAAGTTGGACTCAATGATAACATTCCATGGGCCAGTGTGCTCAAATGACCCATGAACCTTGTTCCTGCACCACACGATGAAAACATGCACAACTGTAGTTGTGTTCCTACATCTAGCTTCACCCACTATTAATGGGGCCAATTCATCCCTTCTCTCCAAAGTGCAGTAAAGATCCCACGCACTTGTCTCTTGAGATGAATATAAAATGACGTCCACATTAAAAATCTGCATAATTTAAGGTGGTTTCCCACATCTAGTTCCACCCGCTATTAGTGCCCCCCTTTTTCATGCGCTTTACACTTTTTAAGCGCCTTTATTTACAACATACGCGTTTACCGCGTCACCAGGTCCTGGGCTTTACTTCAAGACACTAAATCCCATCAAAATAACAGTATCCAAAGCGCCTTTATTTGCAACATACGCGTTTACCGCGTCACCAGGTCCTGGGCTTGACATCAAGACACTAATGCCCATCAAAATAAAAGTATCCCATAACCCTAATCACCTAAACCATCCCGTTCGATGCTTAGTAACCGGGACGCGCTTTGTTTACCAAAACACGCGTACTCCGCGTCATCAGGTCCCGCCCCGTAACTCCTCCCCCTCCGGCGCACGGCACCACGCCCTTCCCGGAAGAGATTATCTCATTTAACGGAAGAACTCCCGCACGGCACCACTAGCCGAGCAGAGGAGGATAGGAGTAGGTGAATGGCCGTTTAATTCTCCCGCAAACTGTAAGTAGAATGCACCTCGCATTTCCTACAGAAATGGAATCGATTATCTAGAACCATTTCGATCCCTACCGGGCTCTTCGCTCGATTCACTCACTCCACTATTATCTTTCGCGCCATTTTAGAACTAGGTTTGGCGGTTAGAAGAACCTACCCCCTGCCCGTTGAAGTAATCTAGAGGCTTATAACAAGTAAGCCCTATGTTTGAACCATGGAATCTACGCGTACTCCTACATGTTATATGTTTGTGTGTTTTGTTTGTAATTAGGTACAATTTCTTGGCACAACTTAGTATAACTCTTGGCACTACCTAGTATTATTGTACATACGAGGACACGCCACAACCTGCCACACCTACCTAGAGACGCCCACAGAAACTCACTGGGCACAATAGACATTAGATGGTTGAATGAGACGAATGACAAATCGAGTGTGTATGCATTTGAAATGAAGTGCATGCCCGTATATATCTCTATGAAGGCAACTATTATGTACTGCATGACAAACACGAGCACCTATTGATAAGAGTGCACGCTCGGATAATACTCCCCTGCCAATCACCCGTATTGAACACAATACTTGATCACTCGGAGGGCACGTCCCTTGGCATGATTAATCATATCACAGAGACACTTCACGACGTTACAGGAAAGTATAGAAATTCTACTGAAATCAGTACTCTTTTGCTTTTCCCTACAGGTCTCTTTTTCTTTTTTTGCAACCAGACGGCTCTCTTTATTTTAAAAGAGCACATCCACCACTGGTAATTTTTCCAGTTGGTTCACAGGGGATCAGGAGAGGGTGTACCTTTTAGGGGGCACACACCTCCCATCCACCTGTTTTTGGTCCTGAAGAATACCGGGCTACTGCCCTGATGGTAGAAACATGTCGACCAAACCACTCAGACACATATAGAGATACCTTGGCCGCAACTCACCAAGGAGTATCTCGCCAGCAATTTTTAACATTGTTCTGATTACTTTATAATAAAGATTGATTTTAAGTTAAACCAGGACAATTTTTAACACTTTTTTTGCACAGACAGACACAACCTGCTCCACTGTAACCCAGGTGTCGAAGCACATCCTGGTGACGCTAGGTCACCAGGGTGGACCCCGATGATGAAGCAAGTCACCACTAGGTGGTGAGTGAGGGGTTTCCTATCAAAAAAGGTTGACTTTTTTCCTTTTTTTGCCAAACAACTCACCCTCCGAAAGCTTTTTCCTCATAAAACCTGACGTTGGGGATACTCCTTCTTTTGTTTGCATAAATATTCCTATCAGGGGAATAGGAGGTATCTCTTGTCACTTCCTAGTGACAATATCCCTTGCTCTCTCCTTTGATTTCAAACACGTATGTAGATGCCAACACCAGAGAAATAATTGAAAGCAGGGTTATAGAGGAGAGATGATGGCACTCAAAATTCACTTACTGTATTTGGTACTCTATTATATGTCTGATGATGCCTGTATGTAAGCAATGTTGAAATGTTAAAAAGTCTAATAAAGAGATATCTGACAAAAAGATAACATTTTCCTTTACAACTAAAAACGTTTTATTCCCACCACAGAATTACAACACAGGGTCAATTGAACCATGAATCCACAATAGCTGGACACCCAGGCATTTACAAAACACTAGAGCACTGTAGAAACAATGTCTGGTGGAGGTAACATGCGGAAAGACATGCAAGTATACGTAACTACTTGTCCAGTTTGTGCACACAACAAGCCCACACATGCAGTGCCTACAGGTCTCATCCGACCTCTACCTATACCGCCTGCCCCTGGACACACTATAAGTGTAAATGTTTTCATAAATCTACCAAAGAGCAATGGATTCCCCCCATCCTAGTAATAGTTGATGTGCTATTTAAGATGGTGTATTCATTCCTCTTAAGAACTTCTCACCGCACCGAATTTGAGTCAGGTTTTCATTATCCACATAGGTTACATAGTCTGCTGTCCAAAATCATCTCTGACCACAGATCCCAATTTACTTCCAGAATTTGGAAGGTGCTTTGCGCCAAGTTAGGTATTGAGGTAGGCCTGTCCTCCGCCTTCCACCCACAAACAGACTGACAGACAAAACGAGTCAACCAGTCCTTAGAAATGACACTTCAATTTTTACTATCCAGTTTCCCTGGGCAATGGGATCAGGCTCTACCCCTGGCAGAATTTGCATACAGCAACAGCAGTTACAAACCACTTAGATCAACTGTGTGAGATTCAGGAACATGCCAGAAATAGTCTGGCGAAGGCTAAATTAACCATGACGACTTACACAGACAGACAGAGAACCCCCACATCTATATACCAGAAAGGGGATTTTGATATGGTTATCAAAACGACACCACCAACTAGTCTGTCAGAGAAAACTGCAACCATGGTTCATAGACCCTTATGATCTACATTGAAGTAATGAATTCTGTCACTGTGAAATTGTACCTACCCCATAAATATATTATTCACCCAGTGTTCCATGTCTCCCTTATCACCCTGACACCCCAAAAGACACTCTACACAACCAAGGGCCACCAAGAATATGAAGTTTGCATATCCTGGATTCCAAAACTCTCACCAAGTTAAATGACTTGATTGACTGGAAAGGTTACAATCCTTCAAAGCATTAATTGGAGCTCGCTTCTTTTGTTCATGCCCTTTATCTCATGTGGCCCTTTTATGTCCTCAACCTCATTACACCGCACTCTGTAGGGCGGCGCTTGGGGGGGAACAACTGTCATGATCCCAGCCACGGCACAGCCCCTTATGCCATTGTGACTTTGGTGGGCACTTCCCTTTCTCCATTCTTCTTCCCCTTCCCCAAATTGCATGTTTACTCTGCGATATGGGTTGCTGGATGTGCCTTTCCCGGTGGCATGGTGGGAACTATTGGCCTTAGCAGTCAGTAGATGAAACTCTATGTCAATAGTCTATGGTTAAAAATCCATTGGAAGGCTTCAGAATCCTTGCAACAGTGACAAGGGCCCCTATTAATCACATTCAAAAGGAGAAACTGTCAAGACTAATTACTTTGCTCAAGTTGAACATTCCAAGACCTTGGGGGCAGCAGCAGATACACTCTAATGCCAATTACTCTGCTCAAGTTGAACTGTCCATGACCCTGGCAGCAAAAGCAGGTGCACTTCAAACTCACATGGAGTAAATGCAAAAAATGCAACGGTGTTGTTTTCTATCAAGACGCTGCGGCTTCTTTTCAAAAGCTGTTCCCACCCCGGTTTCCCCCTTAGCCGCTTTGCCCCTCACTCAGCTGCTTCGCCCTGCTGAGCCCCTTCTTCCCGCTGTTTCGGCCATGCTCAGTACACCACTTCAGACCGCAGCTGCTCCCTGAGTCTGTCCTGATACGCCGACAGCTCTAGCATTGGATTTTCATAGAAGAAGAGAAAAACAAAGGAAACATTCTGACATCAGGTATGTTTGTTTATTGTGCTCTGAGCTCCGTAATGGTTGATTATAAGACGCAAAATGACCCTTTGATTTTTGAAAGCGGCAAAAGACTATTGAACCGGCGGTGCTCTACCACAAATAAAAGTCCTTGGTATTAAATTTTTCGGTGTCCCCTAGGGGTACACATTGGATGGATTCCAGCTTGACACATGGATCACAATTTGCACACCTAGACTCAGCATATGATGGCTCCCCGTCAACAACTGGCTCCCCGTCAACAAGAGAATAACATTCAGTCTCCTCACCCACGCACACAAGGCCCTCTACGATCTAGGTCCCGAATGCCTCAACACACGACTGTTCTTCTACACACCCACCTGCCAACTACGATCGTCCAATCAAACCCTTGCCGCAATTCCGCGCATCCAAAGATCCACCATGGGAGGAAGATCCTTCTCCTACTTAGCGGCCAAAACCTGGAATTTTCTCCCCACTCACCTCCGTATTACACAGAACCACCTCTCCTTCAGAAAGCAACTAAAAACCTGGTTATTCGATAAGTAATACACCCACCCTCCCTCTAGCGCCTTGAGACCCTCTGGGTGAGTAGTGCGCTTTACAAATTCCTGAACTTGAACTTGAACTTGAACATGAGTTGCTGTCCAGAGATTTCTTGCACTGCACCTGGGATGCTACAGGATAATTGTGTTGACAGCCCTTAAGTGATTCCTTAAGAATCCATGCTCCAACTTCACAATGACACAAGCCTTCCGACCAGAAAGACAGAGCCACTACTAGATGTCTTTTGGAGTATGAACAAAGGACATATAAATACGTTTTTATGATTTTGTTTAATATCTTTAATATTGGCAGCACTAGCAGGGGAATGGACGGTGCCAGCTGCTGTGGGCTCCTGACAAGGGCCCTGTCACTTATTCTTTCACACATTACGCACTGGGCCCAGGGCTCCATCTAGCAATGCTGAAGGAACAGCAATGCCTTGACAACTAAAAAGAAGGCAAGTGCAATGTGAAACATATATTTAATGAACTACACTGACTGACAGTGGCACCAAAATGTACTCTATGTGTACTAAACGATATCTAATACAAACCATATCTAACAGCAATTTGCCCTATCTCCCTGTCTGACTACACCTCACACTGCATACTGATAATACATATCCCCAATAGTTAGTACCGTCAAACCTCAATTCAATGAGTAAATGCACATTTTTATTTCATCTACATAGTCACAAAAACATGCATTCCCAAAACTCTAAAACTAAGCTGTTGAATGTTTGATAAATACATGTATGCTGATAATTTTTCAAACTTGTTGAACAGAAACTACACAGAGACTAACCTTCATCCTTCTTTACACCCATACCACACTCACCCAAGTCATATGATGCAACCACCTACTGCTACCAACAACCCCAATCACATATTTTTACACTACCTGGTCATTGATATGTCACCCACATTTCTCCAAGTATTCCTGCATTTAATCACAAAAATACTGGAGTGAAATGTTGTTTCGCATGCTCCTACTCTGAATGACACACACATTAGGCCCTCCCAAAAGCACTACCACTTCCTTTAACACACATGGGAAAGAGGATGAACTACATCACCCACTTTGCAACACATAGGACATCTCAAGACCTAGAAATGAAAGTAAATTGTTAACCTTAGCAACATATTTGATTACTCTGTCAAATACATCAAGCATGCTAATATTTTAATAATTCAACATATATCTACAAGTACACTCCAGACATTAAACGTTATCTTAATACATTTTATAAAAAATAAAAAAGACACTTTTATTTCCTTTAGGTCATTAAATATCTGTTTAACGAAAAATAAATAAACACAATAGTCTCGATATGGGGCAGTAAAAATGTATCCTATTAGAGTATGTATATACAGTTTCCTCTGTATTTCATGCTTGCTGTAAGCGCCTCTTTTATCATTAGAACCTAGAAAATGTAAAGCTCCTAGAGCAAATGCAAAAATGCTGCTATCATCATTGTGGACAATCTGTAAGCTGCTCTTTTTTAAAATTTGTATTTTTATGTCATGTGTGCATCCATTACAAGGTTGCCTCATATATAATAGGCTTAAGGCCCACATGCATCATTGTGTCATTTTGCATTTCTTAATTTGCGAAAAATAAGGAATCGCAAATTAAGAAGTGCAAAATGCTATGCATCATTTTTTTCGGTATTTCTTTGTGATTCGGTAAAAATCGCAATTTTTACCGAATCCCAAAGAAATACCGAATTCTTAAGTTAATTTTTGCAATTCCCATTGATTCCTATGGGCCAAAAGGCCCATAGGAGTCAATGCAAATTGCGAGTGGCACTTTGAAAATTTCATGGGTGCAGGGGGGGGTCCAAAGGACCCCCCCATGCACCCCTGAAATGTATTTTTCGCATCATGTTGCACACACACATGTCCTAAGGACATGTGTGTCCGTAACATGAATGTTGAAAAAAAAGCATTTTCAACATTTTAAACACTTTTTCCAAATTTACCGAGTGGTTCAACCACTCGGTAAATTTGGAACCCTAATTGCGAATTTCCACTTGTCAAAGTAATGATGCATTGCTTTTAAGAAGTCGCACATCTGCGACTTCTTAAAAGCACCCGCAATTTTAGAACTCGCAACAATGTTACGAATTCTAAAATTGCTTCATGCATCCCAAAAAGCACTTTTGCATTCGCAAACGGCCGATTTTAAGTAATCGCACCGTTTGCGAATGAAAAAGTGCTTGATGCATGTGGGCCTCATTGTTTACAAAGATGGAGGCTGAAGCCTAATGTATACAGAATTTGATTTTATTTTGTAAATATGAGAAAAAATCAGTGGTAAAATGGTATACAATCCCTAGGATTTGACCACTGATTAGCGAGGTCTTTTCACAAGACCTATCACTGTGCTGAAGGTGGTTTTCATCTAGAGCACATACCCTTCTGCAACAGAGCTCTGAGAAATAGCGTTAGCCACCTATTCAGAGGTTTGGTGTCCAATCTAGCATAAGAAACTCACAATGTATGTTTTGTTATTTAATATTATAGCTGCGGTTTAGCATGGCATTAGGAGTAACACTAGGGTTTTTGGAGGATGTCAGGAAATTGGTAATAATGTTGGAAATATTTATCTTGTTCTCCCTGACTGTGAGAATTGATTTTGTTTTTGCTTTTTATGGGTTCACCAAAATGTGTGTGTGCCTTCTGTGAATACCAAAAATGAGTAAGTTACACATTTCGGTATTCACAGAAGGCACTTACATCTAGATTCATGAAATCGGCTCGCAAAGGGCCAGATTCTGAGAATCTGGCCCTTTGCGAGTGCTATTTTTGCATTTGGGATTCATCATCCCAAATGCAAAAATCGCAATTAGAGAAATCGCTAAATTGTGACCAATCGCATTTAAGGAATCTCAATTAGAGATTCCTTAAATGCTATTCATGAACCTTTTTAAAATTGTGAATTCTCAATATGGGGATGCTATTTACCGCGAAGTGTAACTTCGTGGTAAATAGCGAAAACTTATAAAAATGCATTTTAGTTGTATGTTACACACACACATGTCCTTTGGACATGTGTGTGCGCAACACCAGTGTACATTTGCATTTCGTGGGTGCTACAGGGTGTCCTTCGGACACCCTGGCACCCTTGAAATCACTTCCTTATTTGCGATTCGCTAATTGCTAATCGCAAATAAGGAATGACTCCCCATTCATTCCTATGGGCCTTTGGGCCCATAGGAATGAATGGGAAAGCCATTCCTTATTTGCGATTAGCAATTACTGAATCGCAAATAAGGAAGCAGTAGAAATCGCAAAAAATATTGCGATTTCTACATGCATCCCGTTTTGCGAGTCTTTAATAGCGATTCCTTAAAAATCGCTATTAAGGACTCGCAAAACGGCACTTTGATTAATCTGGGGGTTACTCATCAATGAGTAAGTGCCTTCTGTAAATACCAAAATGAGTAAGTGCCTTCTGTGAATACCAAAATGGTAGTAAGTTTAGGATTTTGTCTTAAGTTAGTTCTGTGAATCGGGCCCAACATGTCTTGGGCACTGTGTCTCCTATGATGTTCCAAGGCCTCTGATTTCTCTGCTAGGGTTGTAAGCCCATTCCCGCAGCACTAGGACTAGATAACAGACTCCCAGGTCCTGTCCTCTTGCAAAACCACTGCAGTGTCTGGGGAGGTGTCGGGCAGCTCACAGGCAGCAGTCATTAGTTTCCAGAGCTGTTGCATCAATTTTTATTCAGGACTTTACACCTGGGCCAGGATGGAACTCTTTGCTGAGTATTCGCAGCGATCGCCATCTTGGCCATGTCCCCCGCAAAGGATTATATTTGATGATATGTTTTGGAGTTTTTACCCAATCTCAAGAATCTAGCTATTTTGTTCCCTTTGTATTTCTGTCATGAAGGTATGAACTTCTGTGGCAGCAACTTATTTTTCTGATGGAATAATAGAGGTAGGCTCTGATGGAGGACAAAGGGAGTTGGCATGACCTAGTCTGGAAAGGATGTCTGACTGTAATTGTTTTGCACCAGGGCCATAGCTGATGATGAAATAAAAAATGCTGAAGAAGTGATATCATTGCATTGGCGCTGTTTTAGAGCCTTAACAGAGCTAAATAATTTTAGATTCTTATGATCAGAAAAGAGTGTAGCCATGTGTTTGGACCTTGCAAATAATGTCTCCATTTCGTAAACGCTAATTTGATAGCCTAAAGCTCTCTTTCCGCTACAGTATAATTTTGTTCTGCAGGAAGGAGTTTTCTGGAATAAATGGCGAGAGGATGCAGGTGGCCATATTTTAGATTATATTGTGATAGCACTTCTTCAGCAGCTACCTTAGAGGTGTCAACCACCACATAAAAGGGTTGATCTGGATTGCAATGTTGGAGAACGGGTGCCGTAGTGAATTGTTCTGTTAAGGTGGTCAACACATGATCAGTTGCTTGTGACCAGCTAAATGGTTGACCTTTTCTGACCAGGCATCTTATAGGTGCCACTATTTCTGAGAAATGTGAAATGAATTGACAATAAAAGTTGGCAAAGCTGAGTATTTGCTGGACTTCTTTGATAGTGGTAGGGGCTGGCCAATACATGATTGCCACCAACATCATGTGGTCAATTGTGTTCCCAGAAGGTGACAAGTGGTAGCCTTGAAATTCTACTGACGGTACATGAAAAGAAGGTTTTCCAGTCCAAAAAATAGGGCATTTTCCCAGAGGTGCTGTAAAAGAGTGTGCACGTGTTGTATGTGTTCTTGTTCAGAGTTAGAATATATCAGGATATCATTGATATAGACGATGGCAAACACATCCAGGAACTCTCGGAGTACCTCATACTAAAATGCAGCCCGGGCTTGCATAACCCAAAAGTATATTCGAACAGCCCAATTTGTTAATTATCAAATTCTTTCTGTTATGATATGATTTAAGGACGACTATTCTTGCATCATTATGAGAACTGTCTCCTTTTTACTTTCCTAAACGATGATCTAGTTTGACCACTAGTTTAATACATTTTGAACCATCATAAGGGATGCCTAAAATATGCAGGAGTGATTCTTTTACATCATCTTTTAGACCTAGATAAAATAAGGATGTTCTCTTTTCTTCCAGCCACGGCCCGTGAAGGGAGTTTGGTGGGGCAGGGAGGCGGTGTGGAAGAGGGGCAGGGTGGAGGGTAGTAAACAATGGAATTTGGATAATTGCAGGTAAGTAAACAGCGCACGCTGCATCACATTTTGTGATGCAGGGTGTGCTACGAAATTTGTTTTATTTATTAAATTGTTTACTTACCTGCAATTATCCATATTTCGTTGTTTACCCCACCGAACTCCCTCCACGGGCAGCGGCTGTTTTCTTCTACTACGAGTCAATAGAATGTAGTTACATACGTTCTATTTTCTTCTGCTACTAGTCAATAGAATATAGTTACATAAGTGAATAGATCTTTAGAACCCTCTCATAGACAGAGTAGTTTGTTGTCAATGGATTGAATTGCCATGTGCCTTGCAAATAACCTAATCATAGCTGCCTTAAGTGCCTTAAAGGGAGGGAAAGTATACAAAATAGGATAAATATTTTCTCCAAAGGGAATAGACCAATTGGCTGCTACTCACCCTAGATAAGAGATTGCAAAGGCAACTTTTGCTGCGTCATAAGTGAAAACCTGAGGTTTACTTAGGAATTGTTATAGGTAAAGATTCATGAAGGCCACAGATTTAGCACTGATGTCAATAAATCATTCGGGGATTGAAACACTGGGCTTGGTGTAATGACTGATACATGTAGGTTCTGATCTGCGGCAGGTCAGGATAGGGTATTAAACCATTTCCACCACATTGTCAGTAAGGCCTGAACTAAGTCACCTGTGATGATCTGATCTTGGTCAGTCATGGCCTCCCCTGAAGGGAACGGCAATGTTGTGGATCGGCCTTCTCTGTTAAAAGCCACTCACCTGAATCCCTGGCAGTTTTAATAGGGCAACGCTAGATCCCTTTATTACTCCTAAGGTCTACCTCCAGTTGCAGGAAAAGATACTGTGCCAGTCACAGGCCCCAAGAAGAATAACAAACAACATGCTGTGGTGCTCCCCTGTGGCAGGTACAGAAGGGTCTCAAAAAGGCCTGTCACCCATCTTGTGCAAACGCCAAATCAAAAGGGTATCTGTGAATTTCAATAACAGTGTTTAACTCACAATATAGTTATTAAACAAAATCCTTAAATGTATTGTATGCCCTTTGTTCATACGCTGAATGACTTCTAGAAGTGCTCTGTCTTTCCAGTCAGAAGTCTTGTTTCATTGTGAAGTTGGAGCATGGATTCTTAACGAATCGCTTGACCCATGTCAGCACAATTATCCTGTAGCTTCCGAACTGCAGCGCAAGAAATCTCTGGACACCCACTTATCATGCACTGAGTCTAGGTGTCCTACTTGTAGTCTGTGTGTCAAGCCGGAATCCACCCAGCTTGTACTCCTAGGAGTCAATGAAAGTTTTATTACCAGGGAGGTATATTCTTGAGAGGCTCTGCCAGTGCAAGCGTATATTGTGCGCTTTAAAAAATCAGTTGGTCATTTTGTTCCGTAGACTCTACATCTACTGAGCTCAGAGTGCAAGAAACGTGAAAACTTTTTGAGCGAAAATAGTGGATGTCAAATTGTTTCTTTTGTTGTCTTTTTTTTCTTCTAGGAAATTCGATGCTGTAGCAGTCGCCGGATCAGGGCTGGATCAGGGAGCAACTTCAGCCTGAAGCTTAGAACTGAGGATGGCCAGAAGAGTGTTGTTAAAAATAGGGTTTCTGGTTAGCTATGGCATGCACCTAAGCCAGGCATGGTGAGGGAGTTTTTTTTATTTTATTTGAAATATTTATATAGCGCAACATATACCCGAAGGCGTCAGGCGCTTGAGGAGACTACATAAGGTGAACGTTAACTGTGATTCAGCTCAGACCAACTCCAGGTTGCAAGGAGAAGAGCCAGGTCTTTAGGCCTCTCCCAAAGGATAACAAATTAGGGGCGTTTCTCAAATCAAAAGGTAGCTTGTTCCACCATCTTGTGGAAATACTGAAAAAGCTTTTACCACCCCATCTTTGAAGACGAAACATTGGTTCCTCTACTAGCTTCAATGAGGTTGAGCGCAAGGTTCGACAGGGGGTATTTATCAAAAAGAAGGGAGAGTGATCAATCGATCAACGGACACTAATTACCACTTAAAAAAGTGGAAGGTCCAGTATCAGCGTGTGCCCGTGTCAGGTACAAGTAATACAACAGGAGGGTTGCTGAACTGTTCCTACAGAAAGGAGGGGGAACAGGATGTTAAATATAGTTGGCGTGACCGAAGGTGTATGTCAAACACCGTTTGGCACCCATTTGGTTGGATGTAATTGCCTCACACACCCAAAAGGGTGTCATGCTTCATCATTGGCAGTTTGCTCCTCGTCGGGGAGGCGGTGCAATCCCCGAAGGGCTCACCTCAAAGAGGGGCACTTTGACGGAGATCTTTTGTATCCAACAGCCTTATGGTGAAGTGCGGGTGTGTGGGCGGGATAGCAATTTTGCCTAGTGAAGTGGTTTAAAATGTAGCAAGGGGTGCCGGAAACACTTTATTCTGGGGGTCCCCCTGCTGCAATTAAAAACGTGATGCTAGCTCGCTAGGTATCAGCAGGTTAGGTGGAGTGACCCTAGGGAAGACTAGAATACAGATTGGTCGACATGTTTCTCGCGCCGGGGATATTTACCCGCGATTCATCAGGACCTTATAAAAGTGAAATATGTGAAGTGAACAACATGCAGGTGTCATGTGTATGGTGTTGGTCTAATTTACCTGTGTGGGTAATCCAATGCCTATATAGGGAAAAATGGTTACACATTAGTAGTTTATATTGCTTATAAACAGTATGGACGGTCAGCGCATGGGCAGTGGGTGGCATGCTGGTGGTATTGTGGACCAACGAGCAAAACCTGAACATGCCAAAATACTTTCAGCGTGCAGTGAAAACGTCACCCACTCACACAACTACGTGAGAGAAGTGATGCCTTTAATAGAAGACAGTGGTATAAAAACAGCAGAAATTTAAAAACAGCAGTAATATAAGGAACACCATACATCTCAAGATTTGGCTTGCCACCCAAAGATTATAAACGTGACACCATCTGTATCTCTATGTGGCTTGTCAAATTGTGATGTAAAGATTGAGCAATCTCCTAACTCACCTAATGGTCAGGGACTACATGCCACATGAGTGGTCGGCGTGTCAGTACATCGGGGTTGAACCTTTAGGTGTAGCTACAGGGAAAATAAATATTGTCCACGAGGTGGTTACAAAAGTTACCTGGTAAGCATGTGGCCATGCAATAGTGATGCTTCCTGTGTGGATTGCTGGTAATCTGTCTTACCTCAATCGGCCCGTGACTGTGTGGAAGCACCTACCCATCGCCGCCGAGCTCGAGTAGAACTGTGAGTTCGGCGGCATTTGTTATCATAGGAAACGGAAAAGGAAAGTCATGACCGATTCCGCCCTCCATAAAGGTCACGTGATGGGGTTCGTACAAGTGGCGGCCATGATGTAGTGGTCTTAACCCCTTGCGTGCGGGGCGTATTTTCCGCCTGTGCTGACTCCGCCTTGCGCGGGCGGAGTCATGACGGAACGGTTTCGTCATCAGCACAGCTCACCCGTAGCTGATGACGGAACCGTTCTGTCATCAGCACGCAAGGGGTTAAAATCTGATAGCTAGGCTCGTGGTGGCTGTCAGGCTGAGTTTGCAAACGGAAAGAACAGAACGTAATACCGAAGTGTATTGTTCATTGGCCGCTGTGTTGCTAATCTAACAGCTAGATGGCGTTCAATGCTTCGTGTGGGAGGTTTGGATGGATTGTTCCCGTGACCATCCCACCGCAGTGACAACGTGACCAATTGTAGCCCTACGTGAATGTCACGTGATGATGTAACTCACTAGGGCGGCCATGATGTAATGGTCGTACAGTCTAACTCACTAGGGCGGCCATGATGTAATGGTCGTACAGTCTGAGGGACCAGTGATGATTGTCTAAAAGAGTGATAATGCCCGTGGCACTAAAGTGAAGAGGTCAATGATCGCTGTGTTGCTAAGTAACGAGGTGGCCCACTCGGTGGCGTCTTTCAATACATGGAGCCTAAGACCACCCCTCAGTTAGATCTCATGGTAGATATTATAAACGTGTGTCAGTCATGATGTCCAGGTCCCAGAGTCTAGTAAAAAGGGGCCTTTATTATTGTGCAGAAACAATGTATGTATGGTAGTACTACCAGATGCTTGGAACCGCCGTAATTCTGTAGTCCAAGCCTACTGCATGGAGGTTTGTCAGATGGATTTATGTGGCATACTGAGGTAAATACCCATAGAAAGGGGTGACTGATGGCTCATGTTAAAGTGAGTGCCAGGGGATGTCCTCATTCAGGCCATGGCTGTCAGAGGAAAGACATCTTTGTTCCTTCCGAAAAAGGGCATTTTTTGGGCAGTTAGGGCTAGATTCCAAAACTATCCATTTCAAAGAATCTGCATTGTGGTTAAATTCCACATAGTGTTTACACATTTTTGTATGAGTCTTTTTACAGCGAAAATTGCTGCGATGTTCGATGATGCGAGTTTTTATTGGGCGGGTTGTCATCCCAATATATAGTAAATTGCATGGGCAAATCAGAATATAAATGCAATGTGACGTGTTGCAATTAGTATGGTTCCTGAGTTCCCAATTGAAAGTTTCAGAGAGTTGTATGGTTTTCAGAGTCATTGTGTATCTGCAAACACCACAGGAACCGCATGGGTAATGGCCCGTAACGGGGGGTAAATGCCATAAAGTTTGTTGAGTCTCTTTCCTAGCTCTTTTGGGTCTGGTACTGATCAGAATATCTTTCAGGTTTTGTGATCTCTTAAAGGCGAACCTTGTTTGTTCCAGGTCCATATTGCCTGTATTGAGGATACCCCTGTGGCGGTTGATGGTATTCTTGATTTTGTTAGACAGGGGGGTGTAGGTGGTAACACAGGTGATCGGTTGATTCTCGATCGGGGTGCTCTCCTTTCACTCTAGTAGAGCTTCTCGGTTATTATTCCTGGCCCGTTTTCTGGATTTAGAGACATCGTTTTTTGGATAGCCTCTGTCAAGTAGGTTCCTGGACAGGATCGTGGACTCCTTTTTATAGTCAACCACATTGCTACAATTGCGCCGTATTCGGAGAAATTGTCCGAATGGTAAGTTTGAGCGCAGGGCCTTCGGGTTGTGACTCTTGTAATGGAGTAGACTATTACGGTCTGTAGGTTTCCTATACATTGTGGTACTTAGGATCCCCTCTTCTAGTTTTATTGTCAGGTCAAGGAATGCAATTTCTTTTGGTGAGGAGGACATGGTGAAATGTAGGAATGGGTTCAAAGTATTGACCCATTCAAAAAAGGCCTCATGGGAAGTCACTGGGCCTGTCCAGAGGATTAAGACGTCATCTATGAAGCGTCTCCACATTATGATGTTGTCTCGAAAGGGATTCGACTGATGGTGTATATGTTTATCTTCGAATTCTGCCATGCAGAGACAGGCCACTGAAGGGGCAAAAGTACTGCCCATCGATGTACCTTGGGTCTGGTGATAGTATTGTCCTCTGTATTCGAAATAATTTTCGGTGAGTGCCAAGGTGGCTTAACGCTGCCTTGTACTTAAGGCAAGGCCACCATCGCTACGGGAACTTCACAAAAAAGTGACGTGCCCGTGGCCATAGGGGCATGTACATATGCCCCATATTGTTAAAAAAATTAGTGAAGAAATATTCATGCCTCCGGACACCCTGACAGCAATGCCAATAGTGAAGTAAGAGGCAATTCATTTGCCACATGGAACCCTTTGGGTGGGAAGGGTTATTATTATACATGGACAACCTTATAGTTTATTAAATAAAATACAAGCGGTCTGTATAGCATGTATCTTTGACTCATGTATTTCAATGTGTTCTCTTTTGTCACAAAGAAGAAAAAGGAGCTAAAGTAAAATTAGGCAGTTGTCTAGAATCAAACAGTTGGGTCAAGTAGGGAAGCCAGGATTGATCCTAAATTCACTTGTTACTTCCTTTTTACATTTGCATCTCTCAAGGTAGTGATGGCAAGCAGAAAGACTTACCCTGAGTTATTCAGACACAGAATGGCACTGTATTGTCAAATGATACTCTAATAGATGTATGTGACTCGCTTCCCCTATCCCCACCGTAAGCCCCCACAAAGCCCCACTCCCATTGTGCTGCCATTAATGCGGCCCTCAGGCAGGCCACAGACCATAGTTTGTATCCCCTGGGGAAATGTTTGTGAATACCCATTGTCTAGAGTCGATGCACATCCCCAGCTCCTGTCATTCGAACACTGGACGCTGAATACACAAACAGCCAGAGGCATGCAGAATGGAAAAGTAAGAAAATGCCCACTTTCTAAAAGTGGTATTTTCAAGCACAGTATTTAAATAAACATGTAATATTGACTTGACTCAACTGTTTGATTCTAGGCAACTGCCTAATTTTACTTTACCCAGCCAGTCTTAACAGCACCACACTTAAAACAAGCAATGGACCTCCATGGACAAAGCTCCGCTGAAGCAACTGAAGTAAACTCAAACAGATACGACCCTCAGGTTGCTGCTTTATCAATGTTCGCGAAGGGTCGCGCATTGCAAGCGCCTTTGACTGCTACAGACCTCAGGGAAACTGAACACCCGCTACTCACCATAAGCGCCCCCTGCCCGTCACAGATGGAGGCCCACCCGTGGCAATTGGGGCCATTGGGGTTAAACAGGCATGGAAAGGACAGTCCACTAGACACAGTACAAATACCACAAACAGGCGGCCATTGGGTGGACTCAGTTTGTCAAATAAACCACGTGGGACATTCTCAACCGCAGCAATCTACTAAAACTTTTTGCAAACATCCCAGGGTTGGAGGGAACAAAAACTACAGACATTGAAACCATCTCCTTCCTTCCGCCAGATGCGGAGGAGAAAAACGAACCCACGGAGCTAACCTTCGTGAGCCCGCACATGGCCTAGGCTCTGAAAAACCAGCACAAGCTATTGGAAAGTTGGGGCATAAAAATAAAACCTATGCGCCCTCAGAAATACCCACTCCTCTTAAAAACTCAAACTGCCAGATTGGAAACACAGATGGGAAACACAGATCAGCGAATTGGAGGGAACTCACGCCTGCATGCCCACACCACTGACGCACCACACGTGGTGCCCATCTGTGGTATTGGGTTCCCAAGGCCTACATACTCCGCAGAATACCCATTACACCGAGAGAACTGTTGGCACGGAAACTGAAAAGTACAAAAGACAAGTTTATTAAGACCCCATGGGGTGGTGGTACATTCCTACAGCACCCTTTGGCAATGCAAGAAGTATCACACCGAACGTCGGTGCGAGTCCTTCTTTTATACAGATTTACAGTAATAAAAAGTAGGCGGTACATGATTACAGAGTATAGGTTCATATATGGTCATTTTTGGAGCACAGCCAACTCATGGGAGGGGTTACAACACCACTGGTCAGTTTGGCGGAACATTCTTAAGGGGTGACTGGTCAGTCGGAACTGCGCATGTACAGGCTTGACCGTTACTAAAAATAGCCTGTTGCTGGGCAAACTCAAGTGGTCAGTGGCACGGACAAAGGACTAAAGGGCATGCTGACCACGAGGCAGCTCATTCTCTAAAATGGCCGCCGTAACATACAAAATGGCATTTTCGAATAAGGCCAAGTTAAGGTGAATAACGTGTAGCAAAGCTAAGCGCTAACCCAGCCATCGTCAAATTACGACAAACGACCCTTTTAGCGTTTAGCTGAAGCTACCTCATAATGAACATAGTCAGGATATTCATCTTCTATATCAATCGACATAATTTGAACCACTTCTTTATGAAGCATCAATTCATTTTGGGCAAGAGCTCGCCTAGATGGAATACAGGCTGATAAACACATAGAACATAATGCAGGGCCACATTGTATACATAGACACAAGAAGAACAATATCCCAACTATAATACATAGAATTGTCAATAACTTCCAGCCCCAGGTACTAAGCATTGACCAGAACCACCCCGAAAAGGTCCATGTACCATTGTCCGGATGTATCTCAGCAGCATTTTTATGCAATTTAGATATGGCATCATATACAGATGGTGAGTTGTCTGGAACGTAAAAGCAGCAGCTACTTCCGATAATTCTACATGCCCCCCCTCGATCAGCTAGAACTACATCTAGAAACATCCGGTTCTGGAGCGTAACAATTCTAGATATTTGAAGCTCTTCAGTTATATTCCCCAATGCAAAAGCAGTATCATTAGCTACAGCCTCAACAACACGGGTCAGTCGTCGTATCTTTCGACTGTTCAGAGCAGCTCCCACAAATGAAAACAAACCCAAATTAAAATCCACATATTGCAGCAGAGCAGTATCAGTCTGGTCGATATCTTCAAGAACTACAGCACGTTTGACTCTATTTAGCACAAAGTCGTGGTATAAAACATAGTCATTATGGTACATTGGTGGGGCAATGAATACAGGGGGCAATACAAAAGAGATATAACATGTACCTAACCACCCTAACGGGAGTTGATGATAACCTTTATTACCACAGATGAAGTATGTATTTCGGGATGTCACAAATGATATGCCATTCGGACTGTCAAATGTAAGTGTGGTGTTACATTCACTTTTTCCAACCGGGATTGTACCTTTATTTCGTATACAGAGATCAGCCTTAGTATCTATAACATTAATAACATGAGAGCTGGACATATTAATGTTCCGTTGATTACTGTAGATTCGGGGTGCAGATACGTTATCGGGGCGGTACTCTTCCCATTCGTATCGAGTACCCTCAGCTTGTGGATAGCCGTCCCGATCATGATAACCTATCTTATTTAAACGGAAAATCACCCCCCCTTTTGTTGGCCATCGCAGAGTAAACAGAAGAGTATACCAGGCATTGCAGGAACCATTGTGGGAAAACAGGAGTGGGATAAGCGGTGTGCCTCCTTTCTTCTGATGCCCAGGCAACATCCCACATACCCAACAGTTAGAAGTGTTCGTCATATTATGAGTATGATGCAAAATTTGAATGAAGCTATTGTTCAAATAAGTCTGTCGATGCCGTTCTTCATGGTAGGGTAAGGTGAAATGAAAATGTTCAGATGGAGCCAGGGTAGTCGGCAGCAAATGTTCTCGTACAGGTACCACGAGTTCTACTACCCAGGCTATCACTGCTATCACCACAATTGTCAATACAAACAATATAGCACCAAGAATTCTTTTGTCTCGTGATGCAGAAGACGCCATAGTTCAAAAGAGTTCACAATGTCTCAAATATGCAACTAAAAACTAAAAATGTGAGTGCTGAGCTCCGAGGTAGCCGTTGTTTTCTTCTCCGGGGTCAAGACGGGTGTCGCTACTCTTGGCAGAACTGATCCCCCCCCCTTGAGATTCCCGGCTTCCGTTTCACAAACCCCAGAGCGGTAACCAACCAGTCTCGCCCCAAAAAAAAAAATCTTCTTCCTATTGTGGCCGCAGATGGTAGCGCTGTTGTCCAGAAACGGTGTGGTCCGGGAAGGCTCCCTCAGATTCGGCCGACGTCACAGCTGGGCTCTTTTCCTTGTCCAAGATGTCTCTGTAGTCAGACAGCACAGTAGGATTCACCAGGTCCGGAGAGACGTGACGGCAGTGAGTTGAATGCACCCACCGCTTCCTGTTGGTCACTCGCACAGCCGTTCGAGTTGCAAGCAGGACTTGCTCGTGGCCACGCCACCTCGGTTCCAAGCTGTTCGCTCTCTCAAATGATTTTACCATAACAAAATCGCCAGGACGAAGATTGTGAGCCTCTCCAATAGAGTTGTCAGGAGCGCTTCTCGAACCTGTTGGTGAATAGAAAGTAAATCATTTGTTAATCGTGCCAAATAATCGTTCATCATTATACAAGGCACATCATGTAACAATCGCGGCTTAGGAACTCCCCATATATTCATTGGCCTTCCAAACACCACTTCATAAGGTGTGAGGCCAGTTCGAGAGTGAGGCACTGATCTAATAGAGAGTAATGCTAACGGCAAGGCATCCGGCCACTTAAAATACGTGGATGCCACAATCTTAGCCAACTATAGTTTCAAAGTAGCATTGTACCGTTCGACAAGACCTGCTGACTGAGGATGAAACACAGCATGAAACTTTTGCTGAATCCCCAATCCCTTCAACACATATTCTACAATTTTCCCAACAAAATAAGGACCATTATCGCTCCCCAAAAATTTGCAAACTCATTATCGAGGGAAGTACTCTTTGAGCAAAACCTTAGCCGTTGTCAAAGCCGTATTATCTTTCGTGGGGAAGGCCTCAACCCATTTGCTAAAGGCACACACCACCACTAAGACATACTTAAGGTTATTGCAACGCTCAAGCTGGATATAATCTATTTGAAGTACCTCGAATGGTGCAGAAGGTGGAACGAACCCTCCTTTCGGAGTATGTGTCCCTTTTGCAGGATTGTGCTGTAAACATATCAAACAGGTCTGCACTACTCGCTTAGCAGTGTTGGCAATCTCTGGGTGCTCCCAAACTCGTGTTAACAATCGAGTGATCGCAAGAGCTCCAACATGTGCCAACCCATGTGTCATCTGCACCATCGCTTGCAAGTAAGCTGCAGGCAATTTCCAACGTTCCATATCCTTGCTCCTCCAACAACCCTCATCATCCAACACCCCCTCTGCTGCCCATGTTACAAGTTCCGCTTCAGTCGCTGATTTCTGAATGTCTAATATCTCTGCTCGAGCATCATGCCATCGCTCGGCCTACGACTTCACTACATACATGGGGGAGTCGTTTCGTGACATAGCCGTTTGTCTTGCTATACTGTCCGCAAAAGCATTACCTTGTCCCACTTTGTCAGTGACCTTTTTGTGCGCACTGCATTTGATTATCGCCACTTTCTTTGGACAAAGTAACGCATTTAGGAGATCACGCCCTAGTTCTCCGTGCATAATGTGTACTCCATGTGAAGTCAAAAACCCATGCTCTCTCCAGAGTAGGCCGAAGTCATGCGCTACTCCGAAGGCGTACCGGCTGTCTGTGTAGATGTTCACACATAGGCCAGCACTCAGTTCACAGGCTCTTGTCAAAGCTATCAGCTCCGCTGCTTGGGCTGATTTCTGGGGTATTCGTGCTGTTTCTACCACTGTCTTAAGTGTCGTGATCGCATATGCTGCAGAAGTTGTGCCATCTGGCAGCCTCAAACACGATCCATCAACCCACAGTTCCCCATCCACATCTGGAAGTGGCATATCCTGTAAGTCGACACGAGCCTTTGTTTGTTCCTCGGTCAGGAAGACACAATCATGGTGCTTTTCCTCCTGGCCCTCTTCAACCGGATATGTCAATAAAGTGGCAGGGTTCAGGGTAGCACATCTTTTCAGTGTGATATGTGGCGCCAGAAGTGTGAGCTCATATCCTGTTAAACGTGCGCTCGTGAGGTACTGTGTCTTCGTTTGATTTTACAAGGCATCTACTGCGTGGGGAACTAACACCAACAATTTGTGCGACAAAACTATTACCTCACTCTGCCGTATAGCTACTGCTGTTGCTGCAACTGCTCTGAAACACCCAGGTAACCCTCGCGCTACAGGATCAAGAATTGCTGAGAAATACGCACATGGCCTCTGCTTATCCCCGTGCGTCTGTACTAACACTGATAACGCGCACCCATCTTTCTTGTGCACGTACAACGTGAAAATCTTTGTGTAATCTGGTGTACCTAACACGGGTGCAGAGCAAAGGGCTTGTCTCAATTGATCGAAAGCATTTTGGCATTCATCTGTCCATTCAAGGGGCTTTGGTGTAGTTTTGGACAATAACGCTAACAAAGGTTTAATAATGTGTGAACACCCCATGATCCACTGTCTGCAAAAGGACGTTAATCCTATGAAGGCGCGTACATCTCTCTGAGTTCGGGGAACTGGCGTATCTAAAATCGCTTGAATTCGATCTGATGTTAATGC
Source organism: Lissotriton vulgaris (assembly GCF_964263255.1). Lineage (NCBI taxonomy): Eukaryota > Metazoa > Chordata > Amphibia > Caudata > Salamandridae > Lissotriton > Lissotriton vulgaris. The sequence continues at coordinate 226,350,704 of NC_141686.1, read as the reverse complement.
ACGCCCCTCCTTAGACAAAAGATGACCGAGGTAGGTCACCTTGGGTCTACAGTATTGTAACTTTTTCTTAGAGACTTTATGATTGTTCTGAGCCAAAAAGGAAAGCAAAGCAAGTGTACTCTCCTCAGATTGTGCATAGGTGTCTGCAGCCAACAGGAGATCATCAACATGCTGTATAAGGGCTACTCCGGACTGCAATTCAAAAGAGTCAAGCTGTCTTTTTAAAGCCTGGCTATAGATGCTAGGACTCTCTGTGTAACCTTGGGGAACTCGACAAAATCTATATGATTTATTATTTAACGTAAAGCCAAATAGATATCTGCTGTCAGGATGAATAGGAATGGAAAAGAATGCGTTCTTAAGGTCAATAACAGAAAAGGTCGTTGCAGTTGGGGGGACCAATGTAAGCAATTTCGTGATGTCAGACACCACCGGGTATTGGGGAATGACACTTTTGTTAATTTCTCTCAAATCAATAATAAAGCGATAGACTTTGTCGTCAGTGTCTTTCTTAAGAATCGGAAGAAAAGGGCTGTTACAGACATTGTAAGGAACTTCCTCCACTACTCCTGCAATGATCAAATCCTGAACGATGTGCGTCAGGGCAATTTCACCTTCCCTAGAAATCTTGTACTGCGGCACACGTGGCAAAAGTACTCCCTCCTTGACAATAATTCGAATAGGCGGAATAAGCATCTGTCCCACATCCGTATCTGAGGTCGCCCATAACGTGTGCGGGAGAGAGGCTAATGCTTCAATTTCCTTCATCGTACAAAATCTGTCTGAATCTGGGTAATTGTCATTCAAAATAACTCGCACTCCTTCAGGAGCACAGCGTATCGTTGCTCGAAAATATTTAAGCAAATCAATGCCCATAATGTTATCTGGAGTGTGTGGCGACAACAAAAATGGGCAGAAGCAAAAAAATGTGTCAATACAAAGTGCAGGAGGTTGTGATAATGGGCTAGGGGAGGGTGTGCCATCAAACCCTATACATGTTATCGTTTCGCCAGACAGGGGAGCCCTTGGAACCAAGTTTTTAGACAAAGCACTACGAGTAGCTCCTGTGTCAACTAAAAACTGAACAGTAGAACCCAAAATGCCCGCTGATACATATGGACCTCTTTGATCTACTGGCACTTCAACCGATTCCACACCCCATCCTACGCAATCCTATGCATGCACATAATCCTGATGCTCCACATTCTCACTCTCCGATATCTGGTACTGGTTCTGTCTATCAAAGGTATTTCGTTCATCCTGACCACGACCCCTCGCTTCAAACCTACCACGATCACTTCCGCCACCTCTCGCTCCCGAATAACTATTCCTCAACCTTCCACCTCCTCGACCACGCTGGCTACGTTGCTCACGAAGCACCGGACAATCTTCAGCCCAATGCCCAAACTCTTTACAATATGCACATTGGTCCTCAGCAATATTGGTACGACCGTACGATGCATTACCCCCTCCTCGCCTGCCTCTATCATTCCCTCTTGATTGCGCACCACGAACCTGTGCCAACATCACCTTCGTTTTCAATTCCTTCGCTTTCTTATCAACACTTTCTTTAGCCTCTAATTCCTGCCGCTCGTAATACTGAGCCATAGTTAACAAAGACGCAGGGGTCGCTGTGGTCCAGGAACTTTCACTTGTTTTCAACCATTTTGCAATCTCCGGTAGGAGATTAGCCACATACTTATCAACAAACAGATGCCTACCCGTATCATTTGTTAATGATTGACCACTGTAATCATGAAACGCTTCTTTGAAACGTGTAAAGAAATCAGATACCGATTCGTCTGGCTTCTGTTTGCACGAAGCTAACATAGTCCAATCGATCTTTTCAGGAGGAACAAGCGTTTTTAGTTTGTTCAAAATAGCCGTTGGGAGGTCTAAAATTAAATCACATGGTTTACATGCAGGTTCCCTGTCTAAGTCAGCCTGGCCTATCTCCTTCCAAGTTGCCCCAAACATCATTTGGTCATTAGTCTTACGAATCGATCTCCACATATCGGGGGGAAGTATTAATCCAAAGAAAAGATCTATATCAACAAGAGTCATAACACAAGAGGAAATGGCCCCCTCCACCCCTTCATAGAATGCTGCCGGATTCTTACGGAGATCAGGTAAAGCATTTTACAATGCCATAACATCTGCTCTGTTCCAAGGCGTATACACCCAATTATATACAAAATACCCCTTTGAATTTGCCGACATTTTATCTTCATCTGTACCTTCCCCTTTAGGGGGAACATACAGAGGTGCAGCTTCACGCATAGGCATAACATGCACTTTAGAATTCTTATCTGAACCCAGGATAGAACACTGTTTGGACTGCTCCGTCGACCCCGGGAAGGACTCTTTTTCTGCTTTTCGTGCTTCCCGCAATCTGGACGCCTCATCCCGTAGCTGGAGCAATCGTGTGAAAAACCCATCTGCATCTGCAAGAACAAATAAACCTTTACGCATATTCTCATGATGGACTGACATATCCTTGGGTTCTAAGCCCACTGAATTTTTACGGAATCGAGCAATAACTTCATCTGCAAAAGTAGTTAAAAAACACATCAATTCTCATTCCGACCACTTATCCTTTTCAGCTATAACTTCTGACACAGTTATGTTATTCAGATTCAGTTTCCTAGCGAAACTACGCAATTCCGCGCCTCTCTCAGCAGTTAACCTGGTACTCGACTTATCCCGACCTTCATCACCGGAATATCAGACGGGGTCGTAGGCTGAACATACGGAGGCGGAGATCGATCTAATAACGAAAAATCATCAATTTCATTATTAAGGACAGGATAAAACGGACGTCGAATAGGAAATTGACCGGTCGTTTGCAAATTACGTTCCCGTGCCTCCCTCTCTTTCTTCTCCTGCGCCTCCTTTTCCTCCAGCTGTAAAGCTTTATCTCGAGCAGCCTTGCGCTGCTCCTTGTCTGCCAAGGCAACCTCACGCTTCATACGTTCACGCACTGCTTTCTCCCACATTCGCACACAATCAAACATATCCTGTCTAGACCTGCGCTGAAACAAACATTGCTCCACAAACTGAACCTTTCGTAAATCAAACGACCCATGTAGTGGCCATTGCAATTCGGGATCAGTTCTAGTATATTTATGCCTTAATTTACTGTACAGTATAGGGGGAAGGCCGAATTTAACATACATATCACGATTAGGAGTTCCCTCTGGGGGAGCCGGCTGAGATTCATTTTACCTATATGAGGTACCATTTCCAAGACAGCACATCCCTCGGAGTGTGCTTAAAACAGGCATGTTCAAAAAGTACCACGAAAGCGTGATACTGTAAAAAATGGCACTTACAGTACTTCACACAAATGTGCAGCTCAAAGTACGAACAAAGTTAGAGAAATATCTCTACATGCCTGCCTATGTGAAGTGCACTACACATATGTATTCAAATTCACAAAGTCAAAATGTTAGCTAACTCAAATCATAATCACAGTCATAGAACTTCAGTAAGCGTCCGCAGACTACCTTACCGATCACAAATCTTACCCAAATCTCAAATATCCAGATTCCAACTGCCAAGGTCTTTGATCGAATCAGCCAAATGGGCACTGTACAGCAACACAGACGAGCAGAATCTCAGTCGGGGACCGGCGCCACCTGGAAGGTCAGATCAGAAGGAAGGGAAGAAAAAACCGTGGGTGCCAAGACTCGGGTCACTCAGTGGCAGCGTACGCGTCCATGGCGAGTTTCCAAACCTTCGTCACGACCTCTCCTTCGGGCATCCCTTCGTGGATGAGTCCCTTCGTGGTCGCCAATTTGTGGTATTGGGTTCCCAAGGCCTACATACTCCGCAGAATACCCATTACACCGAAAGAACTGTTGGCACGGAAACTGAAAAGTTCAAAAGACAAGTTTATTAAGACCCCATGGGGTGGTGGTACATTCCTACAGCACCCTTCGGCAATGCAAGAAGTATCACACCGAACGTCAGAGCGAGTCCTTCTTTTATACAGATTTACAGTAATAAAAAGGTAGGCGGTACATGATTACAGAGTTTAGGTACATATATGGTCATTTTTGGAGCACAGCCAACTCATGGGAGGGGTCAGTTCGGCGGAACATTCCTAAGGGGTGACTGGTCAGTCGGAACTGTGCATGTACAGGCTTGACCGTTACTAAAAATAGCCTGTTGCTGGGCAAACTCAAGTGGTCAGTGGCACGGACAAAGGACTAAAGGGCATGCTGACCACGAGGCAGCTCATTCTCTAAAATGGCCGCCGTAACATACAAAATGGCGTTTTCGAATAAGGCAAAGTTAAGGTGAATAACGTGTAGCAAAGCTAAGCGCTAACCCAGCCATCGTCAAATTACGACACATCCTCCAGGGGTCCAAAGGTGCCACAAACACTGGTCCAACCATCAGCACCCCAATTAAAATAACAACTAACATGAATCAGGGTACACGCACATGCGCAACCTTGGGACGCGCAAGTAAAAATTGGTCCTGGCTGCCGCTAGCACTAAATTCAAGATCCTAACACAGCCACCATGCCTCGGGCCACTCCTCTGCAACATGACCATCGCTCATCAAAAGCCTCCAGACAGGGATCGCCCCCGGATCGCCTGAAAATCATGACTCGGAATGTCGCAGGGCTCAGGAGACTGCTTCTTAATAAAAACACTGTGACATTTATGGAAGAGGCAGACATCATCTGCATACAAGAATCCTGGCAGCTCCACCCGCTTTCATTAAGAGGATACGCAGAATATGGAAAACCTGCAAAAAAGCCTAACATATTCAGAAGACCGTCGGGGGGATATGTGTCTACATAAAGCACTCACTTAACCTGGAATTCAAGGTAATTCCTAATCTCCCGGATAATCTCCAGGCAGGCATCCTGAAAGGCTGCCGCCTGACAAATGGAAACTTTGTGTTTTTATTGATTAATCTCTACTATAATCCACATGGGCCCTATCCAACTTGGCCACGCTGACAACCCACCTTGAGTCCTTAATGCTACAACACCCGGCCTTGGGATGCACCATTCTTGGTGACTTCAATACCCATAATATAGGGAAATGAACCACACGACGACATCAGCCTGGGGCCACCATTGCTCTGAATGATCTATTAAAAACTCACAAGCTGTTGACACGCACTCGGTCCTCCTAAAAGTCAGCCCAGGGTCCTTTGTCGGTCCTACATACAACAACCAAACAACGATCGACTACATCATTCTAAGCGAAAAACTACAACCTCTCATGTCAAATTACACAGTCCATCCACGCAGCGATAGCGACCACGCTGCCTTAACCATCACATTGAATCTCATAGCGGACACTCGCCACAGGCTCGAATACATTGGAGCTTCAAATGGTGAAGAACTGATAAAGCTGCCTAGAAGAATTAAATGGGTACAGACCTCCATCATAACTTTCAACAATTGGGCAAACCAGTGGCCAGGCTGGCCACCGAATGAACAGAAAAATGGCGCAATAGCCACTTGGAATGCCATTACTGGGACCCTGGCTGCGATCCTTCGTGGAACCTCAAACAGCACATTTAAAAGGGACTTTCCACCTACATATGGACACAAGACGGAAATCAAAATCAGCGCTAAACAACTGAGCAAGAAACGCAAACTTTTCCACCAACATGGCACAAGCTCAATGAAGAAACAACTTCAAGAGACCAGCAAAAGTCACTCCAAGAAGGTTTGGGAGGCAAAACGAGATCACTGCGAAGCACAATGGCTGAAAATCTTTGACTTGCTGTGCCCAGGAAAATCACAGGAGTTTTGGCACTACTTAAGCACCCTTGGACGATGCACAAACCACAGAGAAAACTCCCTCGAGGCTCCCATCTGGGCCATCCATGTAAAAGCCCTTTACATCGAAACCAGCCCGCCACCAAGCAAAATGAAACAACTAACATTGGAGCCGACTCAGACCCAACCACCAAGATGACTGCCCCGCCGGGAAAACTGTTGGTGTCCAAAATTCTAAAAAACATCAGACAAAATGGTGCCCCGGGGCCCAACGGCCTTCCTGGACACTTATTCAAGGCAAACATCTACTTTTGGTCAAAAATCCTGACCCACCTGTACACTGAATGCTGGCTCTTGGGGATGTCCCAGACTCATGGAGAGTCTCTCTCCTACAGCCAATCCACAAAATGGGGCCCCAACTCTGAACCATCAAACTATCGCTTGATCTCCCTTCTGGACATCGAGGGAAAAGCTTACGCCAGTGTCATCTTGAGGGACCTCACAGACTGGGCGAACGCTGAAGGTCTCCTCCCATTCTGCCAAACCGGATTTAGACCAGGGTCCGCCACAGTCGATAACATCACTGCACTTTCCTATCTGGCCCACCACGCTCGGACACGCAAAAGCCCTCCCTTATTTGCCTGCTTTATTGACTATTCTGTGAAACAATGAAGGTTTTGGATCCTACGTCTGCCCAGCCCGGATCTCAACAACAGAGAAAACAGAACAAGGTGGCTGGACAGGGAAAATTAATATCACAGTTACCAGACACGCAGTCAATATGTACTACGTGACCACGGGATTTATCTCCCAAAACAAATTTATTTTATTTTTAACTCAGTTTATCAAAATTTCAAACACACAGAGACAAACAAAGAACTGTCACAGCAGTGAATTCATGAGTACAGTATCTACAAATATACAAGTTTACAAATGTACAGTACTTACAAAATGAATCAAGCAGAACGAATAAGAATGACACACCAACAAACAATGAAATAATTCAGTGATCAAAAGTGAATTGCATTTATATACAGTGCAAAATTAGTGCATAAAGCAAAGGTACAACCAGTCCATAAGACTATGAAACCAAAGGACAGGCGGGGGCAGATGGAATGGAACGCCTGCCTGCCTATCAGGACCTGTGGTTCAATGTTTGTATTGGGTTGCACGGCTAGGATCCAAAGTAGTGGAAAAAATTCTTATCCTAGAGGCACCCTTTTGAGTAACCACAGGGTGGAGGTGTCGATGCGTTTCGAACCAGGGTGTTAAAGGTTCTCTTCAGGACGGGGACTGGGAACAGTGAGTCTGCACGGGGGCAAGGAATATGCCGTGGTGTCGGTAATTCACAAAGGATGATTGTTTCTGTAGTTCACACAGTGTTAATGCCGGAGATGTAGTGCCCGCCAAGCGGTGCACACTCGGAAGAGGGAGCGGCTCACATTTTTTAACGTATGTCTTTTGAAGGCTTAATATGCAGCTTGTCGAGTTAAGGCGTCTGGTCACAGAGGCCAATTTGAGCCGGTGGGCGGTTTCAAATTTTAACCGGGACTTGTATCAAAGGACTCAATCTATCACTTCCGAAGGGACAATCCTGTCCTATTCGGCGGCGTTCAACGGTGTAGATCGTGCAATCCTGTGGAGAAAGCTGGCCCAATGGAACATCAATCCATCCTTGTTGAGGGCGACCCAATCCTTGTATCATAAAACGTGGGTAAGAATCAAACTCTCGAGGGACCATGCATCCGCAAAGATCAATACGGACCGTGGACTAAAACAAGGGTGCGTGTTAGCCCCACTGCTATTCAATTTATACACAGCGGACATGGAGAGAGCCTTGTCTGGGGCAGCACTGCTTATCCCAAAGATCAGCGGGACAAAAATTCATTTTATGCAATACGCCAACGACCTGGTGCTCTTGGACCATACGAGAATTGGGCTACAAAAGGCGCTGATGGCACTTGCCGCATACAACGATAAAAATAAGCTTGTAGCAAATCCATCCAAGTTAAAAGTCATCATCGTTGGAAAGTACCCAAAGAAAAAATCACTAAAATGGAGGCTTGGCCACCTTTTGCTGGAAAGCACTCAGCGGTACACTTACTTGGGCATTTGCTTCCAGGAGTCGGGGCTCTCAAGTGCGCACCTAAAGATCATCCAAGGCAAAGGCAAAACTATAACCTATGCTATTTGCAAGCTGCACGCCTCCTTATACAGCCCTTCCACAATGGCCATCCAACGAGTACTAAAATATAATGTTGGCCCTAAATTACGCTCTCCAAGCATTTCCAGGCAAACTGCATAAAGATCTAGAAAAAATTCATTGCAGAGCCTACAAGAGACTATTTGATCTTCCGAGGTGTACCAGAAACACTCTTGTCCACTTGGAGTTCTCACTCAACCAGCAATACTTGGAAGAGATGGCCGCCCTAAGCAAACACTACTTTCTAACAACAACGGCCAAGGAGAACACACTTAAGGCATCGCTGAATTGCATCTTCAGAGAATCAGGGAACCCCTGGTCGGCCACTCTCAAGGCGGCGAAGGACCATCTCAATCTTGCCATCGAGTCTTGGAATCCCGAATATGTCAGCTACACCGCCATCAAACACTCCATCAAAAAACAAGTGCGTGCGCGGTCACGAGAACTGGACCTGGAGTCGCTGGCAAAAAAAGACTTTCACGAGTACTTGTGCTTACCACAGATCCTGCACAATCCCAAACACCATCTCAAGCAGGCCGCGGGCCGCGCAGCTCTTCATAAGATCTTAGCCTATAGACTACATCCGCTGCCTCTTAAAGAACTATGGGGCATATTATCAAGGACAGGCGATACATTATCGCCGCTTTTATCGGCAGGAAATGTGAACACATCTAACATAGGCTTCGATTGGAATTCATAGAGCATATTATCAAGGCCATTATCGCAGCTTTATCGGTAGTTTCCTGCCGATAAAACCGGCGATAATGTATCGCCTGTCCTTGATAATATGCACCTATATGCCTTCGGCACGGCCGGCTCAGGAGTCCGGGAATGCAGGCTCTGCAGGTACAAACGTGAGTCACTGGCCCACCTACTATTCTGCTGCCCGGCCCTGCACATGGCTCGCAGTCTCTACCTCAGGCCAATTCTAAGACAATCAGGAACCCGCACCGCAAAGGAGGCGACCACCTACCTTTATACCTTGACAACGATAAAGCACATGGCCTCCTTCGGAAAGTTCATTCACCAGATACAATCCCTGCTGATGGCCCCGGAGGGCCTGCCCTCATAGTGACTTTGCAGACCCATGCCTCAATATGAACCTTACTCACCGCAACCCCAGCCCCCTGGGCGGCACAAACTCCCTTGGTTTTAACTTTTGTAATTTTGTAACCTTGTTTCTTGTTTTAATGTAATGGTTTTGAGTAACCAAACAATAAAGAATTCATTCATTCATTCATGTTTACCAAAACGTATGTTAAAAAAATTCTGAGTTCAGAGAGCCTGTACTTAATTTTTCCATCTTGTCCCTATGGAAAGCACATGTAAAATGTTAAGCATGTAGGTCAGATAGCCTTTTAATGGTTAAAAACTAAAGAAACAGTATTTCACTATTAGGATATGTCACACAGACCAGTACATGTGCTACCTTTCACATACATCACACCTTGCCCATGGGGGTACCTTGGGCCTACCATTGATGTACCCTACAAGTAAAAAAAAGGAAAGGTTTGGGCCTGGCCAGAGGGTGTACCTGCCAGGGCAACCAGGCAGTTACAAACTGCATGCGCAGACACTACAGTGGTAGGTCTGAGACATATTTACAGGGTCGTTCATGTGGGTGGCACAACCATTTCTGCAAGCCCACTGGTACTAGGGACTAAACAGTAAATTAAAAATCCCAATCATGTATAACTAATCCTTGTCATTATTTATACAGTGAGCATTTGCACTTAAGCGCTGATCAGCAGTGCTAAAGTGCCCAGAGTCCTATAGCCAACAAAAACATGGTCAGAAACATAGAAGGTGAAAGGCAAAAAGTTTGTTGATGACCCTGCTGAAAGGGCCAATTCCAACAAGTGTGAAGAAGGGGGTTGGCGAAGGGAAGCAGGTGAGTGCAGGAGAGAGGCCAAGCAGGAAACTAGTCTTGGAGCACACCTGCTGCTGCCCCCAGGAGCAGACTAATGAATATTGACTTTAATCAACTGACTGCAAAGGTCAATAGTTCCCACCATGCCACCAGGGAAGGCACACACAGCAACCCATATCACAGAGTAAACATGCAACTTGGGGAAGGGAAAGAAGAATGGAGAAGGGGAAATGCCCACCCAAATCACAAGGGCATTGAGGGTAGTGCAGCGGCTAGAATCATGAGAACAGCACACTCCACCAACTGTGACATTTTAGACAATTCCAATCCCTCACATTTATAAGAATGGCTTGGGAGGCAGGTATTAGTCATTTTTAAGGTATTTAAAATTAATAAATAAGTGCTGTAGTGCTCATCTCTAAATTATATAAACAGCGCTACCATGTGGCAGACTATCATCAGAACTAGTGTTGACAATTAAGTTGCGGTGCCGAGCACTGGAAACCACTGGCTAAATTAAACCTTGCAGTAACCTATGTTGATAGCGTACATTTTGATACTGTTTGTGTGATTCTATTCATGCTCTGTTCCTCCAACACAGGTGTGGAGGTTGAACTACCATGTTTCTGTTCACGGAAATAATACTCTGAATATAGGGGATGGTATAGAGCTTGCAGGGGCTTTGTCCATCATGTATTGGGCATAACTTCATTTATGGGAGATGGGAAATGTGGCAGAAGCAGCAGATGGTTGACAGAGTTTTGGCCATCAACCCGCCATATTCTTAATCTGAAGGGCAGCCTTCTATCATAGTGAATAGAGATTTTTTCACAGCCTATTCTCATCCGCCAAACTATATAGCATTCCCTATTTATAAATACATTATTATAATTAGTTACATTATTATTTAATGTACATATTGTTAATAGCCTGCAACATTTTATATGATTCGCTCTAGGATAGTAATGAACATTTCAAATTAATGTTTATTTATGTTATATCATTCACATATTTCTTTATACTTTTTTTTTAAAGAATAATAAACATTTACCTATAAATAAATGTATAATTCCCCCTATACCTTTCCATATGGTGGTCTCCAGCACAGTGGTTGGGGTATCCACCTACAGACTAGTATTAACTTTCCACTCATAAAACCATATTGTAGGAAGCTCAGGTGGAGATATGTAAGTCAATATTTAATTTAGGTGTAAATCTAAACTCAGGAATGGTGAATAGCAAAACAAAAAGTGTATAGCTGTACCTAGGTTTAGCTGAAAAAAGACGCGCAAATAAATGTATAGATATATATCTAACTTTGTGTCTTACGTATTTTGTTTGCTTCTTCCATGAAAATGCTGACAAATGACGTGATGAAACAGCCCATCAGGTTTCAACTACATAAATAAATGTGAATAACAGATATTGATGGTAAAATATGCACGTTTTCATGAACATAAGCCCATAGATTTGCAAGGATTTGCATAATGAGCTGGACTGCTTTCCATAATTCTGAGTTTTTCTCATGTGAGTTCTCATAATTTCCCCAAAGCACTGAGAAGATGTGGCTAACTTTAACCTGTTCTTAAAAAAATGTCTTTACCTGTATGTGTCTTCCCAGTTTCAATTTTCATTTTCATTAATGTTATATTTTTCCGAATGAGAATGGAAGGATGCCTAAAAACATTACAGGTGTTCCAATGTTCCTGTTAATGGGATTTCAGACGTCTCCTGTGCTGAAGTCCCTCTTATCTCTGTTCTTCCTCAACATTTACATCTTTAGTGCAACCAGAAACAGCTTGACCCTTGTCACGATTTCCACAGCAGTTCACCTTTGTTGGAGCAGGGGAGAGACAACACTTTTTGTGTACCCCTTATTAAGTTAAGCTCTCATAATTATAATGACTAACAGAGTGAAGCATGTGAAATAATCAACAAAATGCACTTAGATAGACACTACATGTGGGAAAACTAATGGCTGTTTTGCATAAATTAATATACTAATGTATGTAAACGAGTCATACTAACAGAGAGCTGTAATAATAAATATTTATTCAAATAGGTATATGTGTTTGCACATAAGTAGAAAATCCTTCGTGGCAAAATAAAATACAATTGGTAAGTAAAATGACGCTATATGTTTGCTTCTGCTAGGTAATAAATAAACTGGGAAAATTAGAACGGTGGGGGAAAACAGAAGTGCTATAATTCTCTATCTAATTTCTGTTGTGTATATTTTCGCATTTTCCCATTGAGGCCTGGTCAGAGAAAACGGCTGTTTATTGAACTATTGACAGCGCTTTGAAAAAAGATGGCCTCCAAGCATGCGCTGTATGCGGAACGTGTGAATAGAATGGCCTGTGCACACACTGAAAGATGTCAAGGTCAGCATGGCCTGGCACCTGGATATGTGCCAAATGATGTTTGCTTCTAAAACCGTGACAGAGAGGAAAAGTATTGGAAAATAAGTACAAAAAGTGTTACAAAAGGAGAAAATGACAAGCGCAAGTTTGAGTTGAATGCCATGGGAAAGAACTTAAGGATGACATTGCTAAAATACAAACTGGTTTAGACAAAGAATATATGAGGTGATCATTACCACCCCTCTAATGGACCAATCAGAAAGAACTGTGGACCCTAAAAGTTTCAATTTTAAGTTAGTCAGAGAAAAAGGGTACAAAAGGGCTTTCGTGGAATGGAGGGAGCGCGTTGCTCCACACATTTTATTTGACACCAAGACATGCTGTCCGTTTGGACAATTTGATGGTGCTAGAGACTTTGAAATATTTTTGGACTTAACTTTGATGGAACAGAGAAGATGATCAATTGCAGAATTTTAATTTTGTAAGGGAGGCATTGAGGAGAATAGAGAGACCGTTTTGGGAACCTGTGCGACAATGTCATTCACTTATGACAGATGGGTAATATGCTTTTCTAATGATCATTTCTTTAACCTGAACTAAATAAAATGTTTTAAGTTTGCTTGTCTAAATAAATTGCTAAATGTTCCTTTCCTAAATGAAGTAGATAAAATATTTTACATTCAAAACTCTAGTCTGTTTATATTTCATTTTAGACAAATGTCATGACAGAATAAAGAATTGTTAAAGGTTATGGGATTACTGTGATTGAGCTGGTCTTAATCTCCATCAACTGACTTCTACTAGTTGGCCCATCCACCAACTAGCGGAGTACCTTGATGTATTTGTTCTCCTATAAACAGGTTAGCATGATATCGAAAATCCTGAAATATATATAATGTATAAAGTATAGAGTTGAGGTACCACGCTAAATCCAGCAGCTCTTTCAGGAGTAGTGTGGTGTGTGTATATGTGACTCGCGGTGCTATGAGCCTCACCGATGAGTATTAGTAAGTTGCTCCTGGGTTAAGTGCGATGAGTATTGAGGGTTGTTGGAGAGCTCCGCTGGATCACCTTCCCTCACCTATGTACTTCTTCTTGGAAAGTGCTTCGTGTTGACAGTAATGGCGTATGACAGGTACCCGACTATCTGCTAACCATAACACAATGCTACGCTTTTGTCTGGATCTCACCTCCTGGGTGTTATGTTATGTTATGTTATGTTATGTTATGTTATGTTATGTTATTAGAGAGAGATTTGAAGCTTTATTTCGAAATGTTTCATTTCATAAAAGCATTACAGAACAAATAAACATGAGCATAAAAACAATTGTACATCAAGGCTAGCAAAATCTCAAGAAGGGCGCTAAAAAGAAAAAAATATAGAATACAACATAGTAGATAGCATCCATTCTAAAAACATTTGTGCAAGTATATAATCATCAACTTCGAATAGGAATAATGGGGAAAGGACGCATATAAAAAGCAACCGGGCCACTGGAATGAAGGTTGGCATCCTTACTGGAGGATCTTTCTCCTCGCGGTTCTTATCCTCCAAGCCCACCCCAGGAATTTTGCCAGGCCACATGCAAACAGTGGGTGAGGGACTGATCTTAACAGCTGTAAGGCCTCCAAGTGTGACCGAGTGCCCAGCCTCGCGCAGAGCGGTTTTAGCCATCTGCGACGGGGAGCAGCGTAGGCTGGGCATTCGAACAACAAATGGGGAATGGATTCATCCCTAGTTGTGCAGAAAGGGCACGTTTCTACGGTTTGCCATGGTGGTTTCCATTTAGCTGTCCTTGTGCCTAAGGGCAAAACCCCAGTCCTAAATTTAAAATACAACGCCCTATCTGCTGGATTCAAAATCACATCAAGGTAGGGTTCTCTGAAGGGACGGCATTTGATAGCTAAAAACTCCTCAGCTGATCTGCACAGATTCGGTTGGGACACTCTCTCGTTATCCACCCACGACCAGAATATTTTCTTTAGCAGCTGTTTAGGTGGTGAAGATCTATTGGCCCAAGCGTCATCCAGGCCTAAGTCACAAAGGAGGCGCTTTACTCCGCGGAGCCAACCGATCTTATGCCAGCCCGGGGTTAAAAGAAGTTCACTTAGTGCAGCCGCATAGCTTGAAAGTTCGGGGACATTCCATATACGGGCCCACAAAAGGAGGGGACGTAACTTGGCCTGATCGGCTATGGATCGTGTTCCTGTATCTAGTAGAAGGGGTAGAGTGGGCGAGCTGTGGGGGAGCCGCATTAGATCTTTGTGGAACTTATTCTCCAGATGGGATAGGGTATCAAATTTCTGTGTACCCCACAATTCAGCCCCGTACAATGCCGCACTCACGGCCTTTGCCTTGTAGATGTCGAGAATCACTCCGATGGGTTTAAGGGGTGAGGCGCGATGTTCTTTTAGGAGGGCGCCCGTAACCCTCCTATGTGTCAAGATGGTTTTTTGGTGGTGCGCCTTCCAAGACATGGAATCGCAAAGTCTGATTCCTAAATAATCAAATTCCCTGACCCTTTCTAGAGGTACTGCGTCTATAGATGGCGGGTAGACTGTTTTCCTGGGGGGATTCAGCACAAGGAACTTGGTTTTGTTGATGTTAATAGCCAAGCCCCTTGCGTCGCAAAAGCCCTGGAACCTCGTTAACAGGGTTTGGAGGCCCTTCGGGGATTTTGAAATCAACAGGGTATCATCTGCGAACAGGAGCGTTGGTATCTTTCTGCCCGCCAGGGAGGGAGCATCTGCTGGTAGTTGGAGAAGGTGCTCTACCACTCCGTTTAGATATAGAGAAAACAGAGTGGGAGCTAGCACACACTCCTGGCGGACGCCCCTGTCAACAGGGATCCGGGGTGTTTTTTGGCCCTGCTGACCCCATCTAATTTGGGCAAAGTTGCTTTCGTGGAATTTGATAGTTAAGGCCAACAGGTACGTGGGCATACCCAAACCCTCAAGTACAGCCCACAGTTGGTTACGTGGAACAAGGTCAAAGGCAGTCCGTAAGTCGATGAAGGCGAGATACAGACTGCCCTTGCCCAGTTTGACCACTTTCCAATAAAGCATTAGGAAACGGAAAGTCTGCTCAATCGTACCGGTTCCAGATCTGAAACCGGCCTGAAAGTCAGACAAAACCTGCATTTCCTCGGCCCACTGCAAGATCCTGCCCAAAACTACCTTCCCTGCTGCCTTCTGGGTGGAATCAAGCAGACTTATGGGTCGGTAGTTGGCAGGGTCGTCCCTGCAGCCCTTTTTAAAAATGGGGACGACTTCCGCACCCCTCCAAGAATCCGGGAAACCGCCACCCACCATTGCCTCATTCAGGAGTTTGGCAATATACAGGCTCCAGACCTCTACTTTGCTACGAAGCAAGTCACCGGGGACACCATCTGGACCTGCCGCCTTGTTGGGGACGATACACCTGATTGCTCTTTCCACCTCCCTAGCTGAAAAAGTGGGGCCAGGATGAGAGCTATTGTCTGACACTATGTGACTAATACCCCTACTTGGGCCCAGAACCCCTAAGGAGTTAGAATAGAGTTTAGAAAAGTGGGCCAACCAAACTTCCCCTGTGATATTACATGTTAGCAGGGAGTCAACAGGCCTGTCCCTACCTCTAATCAGAGCCCAGAAAGCCCTTGAGTCCTTTCTAGAACCAGCCTCCATTAAATCACTCCAGAAGTTGGTTTCGTGCGTGACCTTTGCCACAGCTTGGGTTTTCTTGTAGTTTTTCCTAGCTAGTGAAATCAGAGCCGGGTCTTTAGCACTGACCGCCAGGATTAGCTCACTTTTTGCTTGACGGCAGGCGTGGGAGTACCATTGATCTCTACCCCTAGTCTCGTTTCTCCGCTTAGGCCCCCCCCTCCCCTCAGGAACCAAGAAAAGATTACTAAGTGATACAATAGTCTCCACAAATGGCACGAGGATAGGAGTGTCAGAGTCCAGCGTGCCTGCGATACACTTAGCTTCCATCATTATGGACTTTACTTGGGCCATTCTTGTAGCATCAGAAGCAACCTTAGCCCACTTCAGTCGCCTCCCGCAGTTAGATGGGACAACTTCATGGGATGATTTCCAAGTTGGCCGGGATAATGCTGTGGCCCCTGGGTCCCACGGGAGAGCAAGCGAGAGGACCAAAGGATTGTGGTCACTATCCGTGGATTGTTGAACGACCATATCAAGGACATATTCCCACAGCTTGTAGTTTAGCAGCACGTAGTCAATTCTGGAGGTGTGTCCAATCCTGTTAAATGTGTGCGCACCCCCAGTATCTGACTTGCATCGGCCATTAGTGGCTCTGAGGGCGTATTCCAAGCAAAGTGCATTAATATCAATGGCATTCTGTGTCCATTTCTTGATGGGGTCAAGAGCAAGCAAGGGAATGCCTCTCTTGGCATCGTCCTCCCATGTGTCCAAGATGTCGTCACTGGCCAGAGGCTCGAAGCAACAATTAAAATCCCCGGCCAGAATAATAAAAGAGTCAATGTTGCAGCCAGTTAGCTCTTCTTCAACTCCAGTTAAAGACAAGGGGCTCGAGTTCCCCGTCCTGACCCCCCCCCCTACAATACAGATTGAAAAGCTCTAGAGTCTTGCCCCCCGGGCATTGGATGGTGAGTCTCAACAGATCTGGGGATGGCGAATTTATATGTTTTACTGTGAGCCCCAACGAAACACTGACCCAGATGAGAAGGCCACCAGAAGGACGGCCTTTACTGCCTTTGGACCTGGCGGCCGGCACAGAGTAGGTGGTAAAGCCGACCCTGTGCACGGGCTCCAGGCACCAAGTTTCTTGTAGGAGGCAGATCCCAAAAGGCTCCATGAAAGAAATCCAATCAGGTTTGTCAAAGTTCCGAGCAAGCCCTGCCACATTCCAGCTTAGGATTTTAAGCTGGGGAACACCTTCCAAGGTCTTACCAGACTGTGGCTCAGAAACTGGAGAGATGGCATGAATATCCTCGACCCTGGAAGATTGGAAAGAAGGTGCAGGTGACAAGGCATCGGGGGCAGTCAGGTTTGAGGCTAGGGGAATAATAGGGGAGCAAACAGCTGGGGAAAGGTGCATCAGATCCTGTATAAAGGGGACCTGAGTTGAGGGCTGAGTTGGAGCGGGAGTACTAATCACGCCTTCGGTCGCCGCCAAGGACGATCTCCCCGCCTCCAGTATACGACCGTTGGGATTACTTGGAGGTACTGCTGCTGGGTGCGTTAGGAGTCAGTCTACATCCTCCAGGCTGCCAAACCTATTTGAGGTTACAGTTCCCAACCAGCCACTGTTTGGGTTATACACAGTGGGAGGGTAACCCCAACTGGGCTGCTGGGGGACTGCAGGCCAAAAACCCCCTTGCGGGCATACAACACGGGGGGGATAGAAAAATGACAAAGGCCTTGGGGCAATAGAGGAACCCCAGTCTTGATTCCCAGGAGACCAGATATGTTTGGCCGTGTACACGCCATCAAAGGTTACGACTATACAGTCACCGGGGGTCGATTTCCTCGTGGTTCCCACCCACGGAACTCTTCGTGTCGTTAAGACTCTGCTCCTCCTACCATTGGGGATAGGTCTATAAGTATTAAGCCAATGCATAACTTTATTGCGTAAGGAATGCTGGTCTTCATATTGGCCATTCTCTAACTCCGGGACACCCGTCAAAACCACCATATAATCATTTGCTTCAGGAGGAAGGTCGATGTAACCTCCTCGAAAGTTACTCCTGGAATGAGGGCCCCCAGCAGAATGAGTAGGGGGGTTGTTACGGGGGGCCTGGACGGGGCGGGAACTAGAGCTAGCTGAGTTCTGAACTCTCGGTGCGGCTGGTGTAGTGTTGTTCCGAGGGGCCTGGGCAGGGCGGGAACTAGAGCTAACTGAGTTCTGAACTCTCGGTGCAGCTAATGTAGTGCCAATCTGGGATTGTGTTGCTTGAGCATTTAAGGTGTTGGCCCTGGCCTGGGGGGGCGGATTTACAGTGATGAGACTCCTAGTGCGGGGTTTAGGGATAGGGTGGGTAGGGCAGGGCGGAGTGGGATTAGGGGGTAAACCAGGGTTAGCTGAAGGAGGTGGGGTAGGAACCTGTGGATCCATGTTACTATCAATCAGACCCTGGCATTCAAGGCCTCTCAGGCCGAGGGTGGCCAGGGCGATAATACTTTTCTCCATCTCGAGGAGATTGTTCTCAATGCGAGAAAGCCTTAAATCCAGGGGGGATAGAAGATTTTTTAAAGACTCCCAAACCACTCCTATAAATTCCCTCTCCCTCCCTTCTTGATTAGTCCAACCCGGGTCTGATCTCTCGGGTGGAAGGGTACTTCCAGGATCTAAGGGGACTTGCCCCACGATGTTTTCGCCGCAAGGAACCAATGGGGAGGAGAAAGATGCAGCCAGACTGGCATCAGCTATTGTGTTATCAATGGTGGATAGATTGGCCCCCTGCATTGGCATTTTTTTCCGGGGGGAGGTGGGACTGGGGGAACGTTTTCTCTTGTTGGAATTCACCGGAATGTTATCGAGGCCGCCATATGAGGTGGAGGCCAGAGATATATCAAGGGATTGCGGGGAAGAAATGGGGGGAACAAGAGGGCTACCCTCAACAATGGGCGGGCCGTCAGGCAGAGCAGGTAAACCTAGAAGTGGAGAAGGAATGGGCAAAACAGGCATATCGTGAACATCAACCAACGCTATAGCGCCCTCCCGAATGCATGTACGATTAGGGGAAATAGCGGTAGCTATGTGTCCAAGGGAGGATTTCTTATGGGAGGCAAATTCAAGTGACAGCTTCCTAGCCGCTTCCAAGTCAAGGGACACTCTAGTTTGCAGTTTATTAATTTCATGATCTATCGCCTTGCTTGTCCGCGTAATGAAGTCGTCCATAGGCCCGTTGTGGGCCAACCCTCCCTTGGCCGCCCTATTACGTGTAACGCGGGTGCACATGTGGACTTACTGTGGCTAGCAACTCGGGCTGCAAGAATAGTTAGACACAGAACCCAGGATGCGAGACAAAGAGGAAAGAGGAGGGGCCCAGACCAGACCGCTCAGACCTCGAACGGCCTCAAACGGCCCAGTCTTAGCCCTGTCTTCGCCCGGGCTGCGTCCCGCGCTGCGGGAGTGTTAAGCCAAGATATAGTGGGCGTTTTGGGCGGGGGGCGGGCCGGCGGGGAGAGCGGACCGGATGTTCAATCCGTGGTCTTCGCAGGGACTCCTGGGTATCGGAGTCCCTGCACACTCGCAGCCCGCGCCTTTCCACTCACCCCTGCCTCCGCGTTCAGTGTCCAGGTGCTGCTAGTGGAAATCGCACTCCTGTGCGCAGCGGCTCCCGCGGAGCGGGAGCGGCAAGCGGTGTGGGCGGAACTGCCCTTCAAACCCTCAGAATGCAGGTGAGCCTCCTTGCGTGCTTTTCAGCGTCCCACAGAGTGACTAGGGAAAGCGCCCTTTAAACTGTCAGGTGGGCGGGGGGCGGGCCGGCGGGGAGAGCGGACCGGATGTTCAATCCGTGGTCTTCGCAGGGACTCCTGGGTATCGGAGTCCCTGCACACTCGCAGCCCGCGCCTTTCCACTCACCCCTGCCTCCGCGTTCAGTGTCCAGGTGCTGCTAGTGGAAATCGCACTCCTGTGCGCAGCGGCTCCCGCGGAGCGGGAGCGGCAAGCCGTGTGGGCGGAACTGCCCTTCAAACCCTCAGAATGCAGGTGAGCCTCCTTGCGTGCTTTTCAGTTATGTTATTAGGGGATTTGTATAGCGCTCAGCTACTCAGACAGAGTGTCCCGGCGCTAGCACACCCATAAGCACAAAAGGAAGACACAGATAGGATTACTGGCTGAAGAGCCATGTCTTGAGCTCTTTTCTGAAAGAAAATAGATTGTCGATTCTCCTTAAAGCCACTGGCAAGTCGTTCCAGGCCTGGGGCGCTAGATATTTGAACGAACGGCCGCCGGTACGGGCTTTTTTAATGGCCGGTGTTCTGGCCAAGGCCAGTGAAGCTGAGCGAAGTGCTCTGGCTGGATGGTGAAAGCCAATCCTGTTCCTCAGGTATCGCGCGCCCTTGCCATGCAGAGCCTTGAATGCAATTGTGGGGGTCTTAAAAACAATACGCTGTTGAATGGGCAGCCAGTGAAGCGATTGCAGGATCCCAGACTCATGCGATCTATGTCCAAGACCAAAAATTGCCCGCGCCGCAGAGTTCTGCACCACCTGCAAACGGGACAAAAGATAGTCAGGAAGGCCGAGATATAGCACATTTGCGTAATCTAGTCTGGATCCTATCAGCGCCTGAACAATTGTCCTTCTATGAGAAATAGATAAGAGTGAAAGGAATTTCTTCAGCATCTTGAGCATGCCAAAACATTGTCCAACCAGGCTCATGATCTGAGGTTTGAAAGAGAGACCATTATCCATTTTCATTCCGAGATTTTTCCCCACTGAAGTGTCTGTGGCTGGAGGAAACATGTCGGCCGGCCACCACGATTTCCAGCCAGGAACAGGGGAACAACCAAAGAAAATAACCTCCGATTTATCGGAGTTACACTTCAACTGATTACGCTGGAACCAGGCGAAGAGCGTGTTCAGGCAAATCCTGATCCGCTCCCCATCAAAATCGATGTTCTTCTCGCAGGCAGGTGAAGAGGAGCTGGGTGTCATCAGCGTAGGAGACGATCTGGGCACCACACGACTCAGCCAGCACCGCCAAAGGGGCCATATAGATATTAAAGAGAGTGGGGCTCAGGATGGATCCCTGAGGAACACCCACCTCCAAAGGCGGCACCATGGCCGAGTACGGGGGGGCCCAGACCGTCTGCAGGCGGTCCGAAAGAAAGGATTTGAACCAGCTGAACACCGTCCTTCAACCCCAATCTCCGAGAGTCTTGCAAGGAGACGGCTGTGGGGGAGGGTGTCAAACGCCGCCGACAAGTCCAATATCACCAGCAGCGCTTTCCCTCCCCTGTCAAGAACCTCCTTAATGGCCTCCAAAACCTCCAACAGAGCAGTTTCAGTGCTCAAATTGGCCCTGAAACCTGACTGTGTCTGATGAAGGACATCATGCGCTTCAACAAAGTCCGAAAGGACTGTCTGAACGTGTTTTTCTATTACCTTTGCCAAGACCGGAAGCAGGGAAATGGGCCCGTAGTTAGAATGGCATTTAAGTTCGAGAGTCGTTTTTTTCAGAAGGGGCAGTACCTGAGCCTGTTTCCATGCCTGCGGCACTACCCCTGACTCAATAGAGCGATTTAAAATGGGATTCATGATGGGGTTAATGGCCGTAGCAATTTTAGCTAAAAACTTGGCAGGGCAGGGGTCCATCTGGGAACCTGATTTCATTTTAGAAAGCAGATCCAACGAAGTCAGGTGGCTGATAAGCGGAAATTCAGACAGCGTAGATCTATTCAGTTCCGTCCGAAGATGGAGAGATGCAGCATTATCAGTCACCTCTGTCACAGCCGGCCCGAACGTGGCCTGAATGCTACAGATTTTATTAGCAAAAAAACCTGCTATATCCACGATCCATGGCTCCGAGAAAGCGCTCTTAGTAGTCGCTGAAGCAGGGAATGTGAATTCCATCACAATCGTGAAGATTTCCTCACTCATATTGGATGCCTCCTCAATCCTCCTTGCATAATAAGCCTTCTTTTCTGAATAGATGTCTTTGTGATATGCCTTAACACACTGCTTATAGGCCACTTTAAGAGCCTCTTCGTAATTCGATCTCCATGCTCTTTCTGCCTTCTTGCAATGCCTCCGGCTGGTGTTAAGTGCCGGCGTAAACCAAGGAGCCGAGGCCCGCGCCGAGTTCTTATGCGCCGGTAGAATGGGTGTGAGTTCATCAAGGCAGCGTGCCAACCATGAGCGAAACCGCTCTAAGTCGTCCTCCAGGCTACCCGTGAGCTCGCAAGGATAAGATATTAATTACTGCGTCACCATATCCACCGAAATACGGCACAAAGCACGCTGTGGCTGAGAGTTGTGGCAAGGACCCCTGTTATGGGGCCTGGACTTAAACAGGATGTCAAAACTAACCAGCATGGGTGGCAGCTCTTCTAATTTCAATGGCCAATGTCTTGTTCCTCTGAATGTTACAGTGCCCTAAACACAATGAGATGAATCATTATTTTTGTTATTTGCAACCACTTTTCAAACATGCATGCTCAGAATTGTCCAAGATCAGAATAGAGGCCCTCATTTTCTCATGCAGTATACTTTTGATGTCATTTATAGCAATCATTGTTCCCTATGTTTACATTATCTCATTAAAAACAAGTCATGATCCTATTCTACCTGCAGCTCTCACCTTACAGTTGTCTTAGATTACTTTGGGATACTCATCCTTATCCATATGGTACAATCATCAAATGAGTTTTTCAACCTGACCAAATCGTTCTCTCTGATCTACACCATTGGAACCAGGCGCAGCCACTGGTACTGTGAAGTGGTGGGGAGAGGGGTAAGATAAATAAAAGACAAATAAAACGAAACTTACCTTCTCCAACTGTCGCCGCTTTCTCTTCAATCCTCCTTTTAATTTGAGGAAACTTTCACACTGGGCAGGCTCCCAGCTCCCAATCCCAGCGCTGCTCACTTGCTGGGAATAGCATTCCCAGCACGTGAGCAGCACTGGGATTGGGCTGAGTGGCTTAGTTCGGCACTCAGACTCGGATTGGAAGCCTGTGGTTGTTTCTCCACCCAACTGTACAACACAGCCAGGTGGAGAAAAGCTAAGTGCGCCTGACGGTTTGGATGGCCCTCTGGGGACGACAAAACCATCATGCGCATTTAGCAGTTACGCTCCTTCCAGTTGCTGCAGTCTCACTGTGGCTGCCCTGCCCCTCCCTCGGCTCGGCTTGCAGGACGCAACATAACATGATGATAAAGACGTTTAATAATCATTTTATTTGTCCTTGCCTTTGCTTGCTTTCAGCAGGGGGACGACGCTCCTTTGCCATAACTAAGGAGCCACCCCTGGTTGGAACTCCTATTGGTGTATACAGTGAGGAACAAGGAGATACGAGATGTCTTGAAGAAAACAATGACTGGTTTACTCTATTGGGGATGTAATGTTGCAGATGTAATGTTACTTATCAGTGGGTGCTAGTGACTGTAGTGTTGTGCGAGGCCCTTAGAAATAAATTGCACAAACACATGTGTGGGTCTCGTGGTGGCCAGCAGCGTACTTAACCACGCCCAGAACCCTGGTCTATTTATTAATTTACATGCATGCTGGTCCGTGGGTACGCCGGACCAGCCCATTGTGCTCACGCTCTGGGGGAAATAAACACACTGACCCTAGCAAGGGTGTAACATCGGCTAGCCCGACTCACAGGCAACATTACATTCCTCCTTTACCCAGAAATGTAAAACACTGTAAACAAAACTCAACTGAACATTTAACGTGCGATACTGCATAGTCTTTGACAGATTTATAATACTTGAACAGTCTTACTTGATCTTCAATGGTCCACTGGTTCACCAAAACTCACGTGGCTGGCAGCGGGCAACAAAGTCTCAATACCTCTGTGATGGCTGGGGATGAGGCCTCAGGTGGTACTTGCTCTGGTTGTTTCTGGCTGACGGAGTCTGGAACATATCTTCGGAGCAGTCCATCTCGGGGGTGTCTTGTCCACCTTGTGCCCCTTGTGACGGAGTACTTTCCGGGTTCATGACTGCTCGGTCGCTCCCTCCGCTGGAGGCCTGTTGAGGAGTGTGGTCTTC
The DNA here is from genome assembly GCF_964263255.1 of Lissotriton vulgaris. Lineage (NCBI taxonomy): Eukaryota > Metazoa > Chordata > Amphibia > Caudata > Salamandridae > Lissotriton > Lissotriton vulgaris. Next base: position 226,326,829 of record NC_141686.1, on the reverse strand, counting down.
CGCCGCCGATACCGGGCAGCGGGTTCCGTCGTGGTCTGGTTCCCCTCTCTCACTGAATTCTTCCCAGTAGTCTACCAGGACCTTTTTGAAGAAGGACACGTTTATGGTGACTCTCTCTGTTCCCCGTGAGGTGGTGACCATGGTGCCTTTAATTCAGGTCACGGTCCAGGGGTCTAATTCAAACGGTAGGTAGAACTTTCCCCCTGGGTGGCGGTCTTTCACTAGCACCCAGTCGCCGACCCCAATCCGGCTGTCCATGGCTGGCCTCCTTCGGGATGCATCCAGGTTTGTCTTGGTTCTCCGCTCCATGGATTGGTTTGGGAGATTCGGAGACATCGCCCATGCAAGGTGGTGTGGGATGGTGTCTGTCACAACCCTGCCAAAACAGAGGCGGCTTGGCGGGATGCCCGTGGTGTAGTGGGGGGTGAGGCGGTATTCATGAAGAAATTTATAGAGTGCCAGCTCGAGATTTTGGCCATCTGCCAGAGCGATCTGAATGGTTTTGTTTAGTGTTCTCATTAGCCGTTCCACTTCTCCATTTGCCTGGGGCCACCGCAGGGTTACCGGTTGATGCTTGATTCGGTTGGCCACCAGATATTCACTCAGTTCACTACCGTTGAATGGCGGGCCGTTGTCGGTACGCAGCTCGCCGATGAGTCCACCTTCTCTAGCTTTGGTATGACTTCCGATGCTGCGGTGGAGGCCAGGATCTCTACTTCCGGGTATCTTGAGAAGTCATCCACTAGAATGAACATGTACCTTCCACCTGGCAGGCTGCCGAAGTCAGCCCTGGATCGTTCCCATGGAAATGTCGGGCCATCTTCCGTGTTTACTGGCGCGGAACGGTTAGGTGTGCTGGTTGCTAGACACACTGTGCATCGTTGGATTAATGATTCCACTTCCCGGTCCAGGCCCTGGAACTAGAGTTTGCTCCGGAGGCGGTTCATCGATTTTACAATGCCTTGATGGGTGCCGTGTGCTAGACGGTGTAATGGCTGGATTTTCTGTTTAGATGGGATCAGCCCCCAGGGGCCCCTGTGACCCAGCCAAAACGTACTCACCTTCCCTCCTCAGATCGTATTCACAATGAGTAGATATACAGATAAATATACAGGTCGCACCTAAGGACGGGGAATGACAATATATGTATGTACGGATTTTCTACAATATCTTATTCACATCAGTTGGCCTCGCGGTCACCCCGACCCAGACCGTTCTACCCTAGGGCAGATCTGACACACAATCCGGTGTGTCTACACACGGGCCTGCAGAACCCAATGCTCCCTTTTCCAAACTGTTCGCAATCTGGCGAAACTAAGCGCCAGTATCCTCCCTGGCGTTCTCACTTATCCAAGCCACAATCTGGTGGGTATTCCCACTGGTCTCCCACCCAGTGTTATCACTAACGCCGCATATCAACGACGACCACATTCCTATGAACCATTATTCGGGGGTATTGTCTCAGTGGTCTACCTGGAATAAAACTACAGTAATAACTTTGAATATGGTTTCAGATTATGTAGTGTACTCCCTGCTCTTGGCATCAAAGATCCACCCACTCCCTCCTTATTCAGTCACCATTTACCTGATCGGGATTTCTCATCCGTTCACCCAAACAGCTCCTAACTAGAAGTCGGGTTTATCAAGATTGAACATGAGCACCAGGCACACAATAATTCTATATGAATTAGGGTATTTATTAACAATAAACATAAATCACATTACTATGCAGCATTACATTTGCAAGAAAAAGGTAAAGATTAGAGTGCACATCCTACATAAATTGAGTGGGTATCACCTGGTTAGTGGGAAGTCTGGACTCGGCAGTCATCTAGGCTCCTGTCTCGTCTCTGGGTCCTGGCTCGCCTTGCAGTCACCCTCAGCCGTCACAAGTACACGTCTGCACCGCTAGGCTCAACCTCGTCTGCTCTCCCTCAGGACCTCGGAACCTTGCTGTTTATTAGCTACCGTCTCTCTCTCTCTCTGTACCAGTGCGCTCCGCGCTACTTCTCGTTCAGTCTATCTCAGAGAGTTTCGGTCTTAAATCTTTCTCCGACTTCAAAGATGGCGACTCATCCACCATGAAAATGAATAATGGCAGAGATGCTAACGGCTAGATGCCGCCTACGGACTAACTGACAAAAAGACTAACACCTTCGCTAATATCAAAGCCCGTTCCTTCATGGAAATTCACGGCCAGTAACCTGCCGCCCACCAAATTCTTGTACCTCCCCGTACCAAGGACACTTTCCCAGCCGGCCGGCCTGAAGTTGTGTCTTCGGAGTGGAGAAAAATACATTCCTTCGATAAGGGTCAGCCTGAACCGGTTCTCTCCAAGCGAACAACAGCTTGAAACTAAAACATTACTCTTCACCTAGAAAGCCTTCTCGAGCTACCGGGCAGAAAGCAAAATGGAGTCTGTCTCGTTTAAGGCCTACGGAGCCCATAATATGCATAGCTCCATGAAAAACAGATCGGCATGTTAGCAAATGAGTGAATCATGACTAGTACTTATATATCTATCCCCTAACTTAAATTCATAAGCCTTACTCTAAGGGAAATTATACGAAATGCCTTTATATATGTAAGACAGGGTCCCTGTCTATCGGCCTAATCCCTATGCTATGGGGGTGATAGGCTGGAGTCACACTTCATCATTCTCCATCTCCAAAGAACTAGCAAAAAGACAGCCATAACATTACACCCCTTGACTCCAGTCTATTAACCACAAACTAAATAGAACTAACGTCAGTAGAGGAATAATATGAGACAAAATTAACTGATCTACGACCCTTACTAAGTCTAAAAAATTGTAGCAGGGAAGGGATACACTGAATAAAGCAACAAATTGCTATAAGGATACAAACAGCAACAATAACCCCCCCTAAAATTTGTCGCATAAAATGCATGTCAGGGAGCCAATTAAAAAGCCAGTCAAAGAAACCCTGATCTATATGTTCTCTGATTTCTGCAGTCAAGTCGTGGAGTTTGTTAATGTGGGACTGGATATCTTTAGAATGGTCAGACAAATTAAAACAGCATAGACCTTCAAAATCAGAGCACTCGTGCCCATGTTTTAACAACAAGTAATCGATTGCTGCACGGTTTTGCAAAATAGCTCTACGTTCACCTTGGGAATCTAATAATAAATCTGATAAAACAGTAGACGTTTGATTTATAGACTTCACCATCCAGCAGGCCATTTTTCCGATTGTTTTGGCATTATAAACGGCCAATGCTGGAACACCAATAATAGAAAAAGCTAAACCAAGATATTCTGATCTGGAATAAAGATGAACAGAGGAATCACAATCTTCATGTAATGACATTGAGTCACGGACAATACGGGAATGGGAAGGAGGATGTGAAGAAAACATTAGCAAACTTAATCTAGTGATGGCACATGGGCCACCAGAAATATTTGCAGGAATATAGGGCCAAGATGAATTCCCGCAGGAAAAGAGCCATCCAGCCGGCAATAACATTGAACGATAATGGCTAGTTGCTACTACTAAACGTTTACAGGTCATATTGTTCTTCACTGAAAGGCATGAATTAGGAAGTCTCTTTAAACATAACAAACGTTGATGAAATGAAAAAGTAGTAGCGGCTTGGAGTTTCAACCGCAAACACTCGGTAATAGCCTTAGGATTACAGGTCATCACGAAGCAAAGGTCACCAGGGGTAATATTAAAAGTAGTAATTCTGGAATTAATAGGGATATCAAGGTCCGGAAGAAGAGTACATGAGGGACAGAACTCGTGGGCCGCAAAATCGCCCAGAATAACATTAGGTCGGGCATTGGATACATTAAACACATGGCGCAAAGTCTCAGTGGATGCAGGGACAGCTACCAAACAGGTCGCTAGAATGTCCGTAACACTCTTCATAGGAGTGAGGCAAAAATGCGGAGAGTTCGTCACCCGCTTCGCGAGTGTGACCCAGAAATTTGAAGATGAACGCCACGCAGACCGCGTGGCTCTTATAATTCCATCAACCGGCGTCGGTGGATCCTCTCCTCTCCCGGCGTAGCAAGCCAAAAGGAGTCCAACGCCGACACATCCTGCAGCAGCAGTCCAAAGAATGATTTGAAACAATACAAATACAGGCCTTAATCATTCTCGTAAGTAACATTTATCAGCTGGGACAGCTTCCCAGCCATCTTTCCCTGGCTTCATCACCAAAACGGTGTTGTCATGACCGGTCGCAATAATATCAGCCTGTTCAGGAGGATTTTTAGGCGATTGCACCCATATTTTAGCTCCAGGAAGATCAGACGATCCGAAGCCTTTTTGTCCTCGCACAGTTAGCAACGTTGGGGCAGAGCCTTTTTTGATCTCACCACTGAAGACAGGCATAATCAGTAACTGAGCAACACGGTCAGACTTTTTGATCAATAAGTCAGTCTCACTGCTATTAAGCAAGAGAACCTTAATCTCTCCCTGGTAATCACTGTCAATTACTCCTCCGAGTACTTGTACACCTTTCAGGGCCAGGCCAGATCTAGGGGCAATTAATCCAAAACTACCGGCAGGTATAGAGACACCAATGCCAGTCTCAACAATGATTCGATCTTTTCCTGGAAATTGTGCATCATTTAATGCATACAGGTCAAGGCCTGCGGAACCTGGGGTTGCTCTACATGGAGCCAAAGCACCGGGGGTAATTTCCCAATATGTGACAGTTTTCGAAACAGAATTAGGTTTTGCATCAATATGTGGAGGAAACAAACGCATCAAAGGAGATTCAGCATGTAATAAAGGACGATTATTTAAAATTAACAAAGCTTGAAGTAGGACATCTCTCCACTGGCTGTAACGGTCATCAGTCAACTTGCGCAACTGTTCTTTCAACAAGCCATTCATTCTATCAATCAGTCCTGAAGCTTGAGGGTAATATGGAATATGAAACACCCAATCTATATTGTTCTCCATACAGAATTCCTGCACCAATCTTCCACGAAAGTGGGATGCATTGTCTGATTGAATCTGGAATGGGACACCATAGTACAAAATAATGAGCTCCAGGGTTTTAATGGTATTCACTTGGGTAGCATTCTTGCAAGGGAAAGCGACCAAAAGGCCACTATAAGTATCAACCACTGTACAAATATATTGACAGTTTCTGCTCATAGGGAGCGGACCAATATAATCAATCTGCCAAATTTGGGCGGGCAATTTACCTCGATGTAAGTGGCCTCGAACAATTTGAGGCACCTCTTTCTTTCTAGAATGCTGGCAAATGGGGCAATGTAGAATGACATCTTTAATTAAAGAAAAGGGAATATGAATTCCTCTATCGGCAGCCCACCTGTTAGTGGCTTTCTCTCCAAAATGTCCTGCTTTCTGATGGGCCCACTTCGCCAATCCCGCCAAATCAGAATCCTGCATGTCAACCACTGCCTCAGAAATTTTAGACTGTTCATCTGCAATATTATGAAAAAATTTGTCAAGGGAGTCGATTGGAGTATGAGCATCCACGTGAAAGATTGTTACAGTACTCTGCGGAAGCAATTCCCAAATTTCTTGCCACAACTCTTTACCCCATAACTCCTTAGAATGAAGTTCCCAATTATGAGAATGCCATGTTGGCAGCCACACCGCTAGTCCATTTGCAGTGGACCAAGAATCAGTGAAAATATGACATGTACCTGGTAACTCTTGTTTCAAAACCTGATAAACCGCATAGAGTTCAGCATATTGACTACTCTTACCATCTCCAGTTGTGCATAAAAATTTCTTTGTAGTTGGGTTATAAGAAACAGATTTCCAATGTCTTTTGTCACCAATGAACTTCGCAGAACCATCCGTAAACCACACATGTTTTCTATCCTCCGCGGACAGATCATCAAATGATTTACCCCACTTCACGGGAGACTCCTGCACTACGGGAACCGAACACTCACTTTCAGCCTCATTGGAGGGCGCCTGCGCCACTCGCTCATGTAAAACCGCCACACCTTTCCGACCCACACGTGCCCTGTCCTGAATGTACCATTTCCATTTAATCACACTAGCCTCCTGAGCATGTCCAAGTCGATGGGACTTCGGTGAACTCAAAACCCATTGCATAATGGGAATTTCAGGCCTCAAAATCACAGCATGGCCTAGGGTCAATTGCTCGGTATCCACCAGAGCCCAATAACAAGCAAGCAACTGTTTTTCAAAAGGTGAGTAACGCTCACCAGCCTCTGGCAACTTTTTGGTCCAAAAACCTAATGGCACTTTTTGTCTGCCCTGCTTTTGCCACAAACTCCAATTGGCATACAGGCCTTCCACGGACACATTCAAATCCACATCACCGTCACTCACAGGCCACAAATCCAAAGCATACTGAATAGCTTCTTTAGCCAAATTAAAAGCAGTCTGTTGAGGTTCACCCCATTCAAACGCATTCTTTTTACGAGTGACTCGATACAATGGAGCCAAGATCTGACTCAAATGGGGAATATGCTGACGCCAAAATCCAAACAATCCAATAAAGCATTGCGCCTCTTTCCTGTTTCTGGGAACAGCAAAATCAAGTATTTTTCGTTTAACCTGCGGAATCACCTCTCTGTGACCCTCATGCCAATTAATTCCTAGAAATTTTACAGCTTGGGATGGAGTTTGTAATTTGTCAGGATTAATTTCCCAACCTTTTGCTCGCAAACAATCAATGATTTGATCTAAATGGGATTGTACCTGGTCTTGCGTTTCACCTTGAATCAAAATGTCGTCAATATAATGACAAATCTGAACTTGTGGATTCGTGGATACTTCAGACAAATGTTCCGCCACCAGCCGGTGACAGATCGTAGGACTATGTACATAGCCTTGAGGAAGACTCCGGAACGTCATTTGACGTCCATTCCATGTGAAACTGAATTGTTCCTGGCATTCGGGGGCAATCGGAATTGAAAAGAATGCATTAGCAATATCAATGGAAGCATACCATGTACCTGGATGCTTTTGAATTCTCTGAATCAGTGTAACAATGTCAGGTACTGCAACAGTCAATTTAGGTGTGTGTTTGTTCAATTCTCGATAATCAACAGTCATGCGCCAAGAGTTGTCACTTTTGCGCACGGGCCAAACAGGATTATTCCAAGCAGATGTGACCGGAGTAATGACTCCCGCGTCAACCAAATCCTGAATCGTAGCTGTAATTTCTTCATGACCACCTGGAATGCGATATTGTTTCTGAGAAATCACTTTCGTCGCTAAAGGGATCTTAATAGGTGGCATGCGTAAACGGCCAACCAGTACGGGTCTGGTCGAAATGTACTGTCGTGAACCAAATTGATAACATCCATCATCCAAATGCAAAGTCATACCTTTCAAAATGTCAATTCCAATAATGTATTCCAAAAGTGGCACAACGAACACAGAGTATTCTCTACGAGGAATTCTACCAATTTTAATTTCGAGTGCAGTTTGAACTGCGGGTGTCTCTTTACCACCCAGACCGGTAATTGTAAAAGACTGTCCATGAAATTTTCTCGACTTACCATGAATTAAAGTGGCCTCCGCCCCAGTATCAACCAACGCTCGGGCCCTTTGGATATTACGATGTTTCCAAAAAATCTCAATATCTACATAGGGTCTGTAATCTCTGTGGGCCCACTTGCGTACCGGAGCTTGACCTATTTCCTAGTCATTTTTCCTGCGTTCCGTCAACCAAGACAGATCAGGGTAAATGTTCTCAGTTTTCTTTGGTATTAGAATTTCTTGTTCATATCCGTCTCCAGTACGAAACGGATTAGTGTCAGATTCAAAAAGTTGTGAATTACGGTCAGAGAGTCTGTTACGATCCTCTCTCTTTCTCATGTCAGGGGAGTAACTCCTTGCATCTCGTCGTCTGTCAGAAACACGATCATCTCTACCCCTTTCACGCTCATCCTCTCTCCCCCTCCCATCATTCCGACGGGGGGATCCATCACGTTCATAGCGCCGATCATCACGGCGATCAAAATTCACACGTCGCCTCTCATCACCACTGTCATCCGAACCACGGTCATACTCATTCTTTCGCACACGGCGGGCACCCTCCTTACGATCCAAACCACGCTTACGAAACATGTCCCATAAGCGATTATTAGGCTCGCCATCAATGTCTTCCCTTTTGACACCATCAGCAATGAGAGCAAGAAACATGTCACGTCTAGAGAACTTATAGTCCCCACCAGTACGACCCTCAGGTCGGGATTGTCTTTCAGGTTTAAACCATTCACCCAGCTCACCAAGCTGACGAACAGACTCGAGCACAGCAGACAAAGGATTGCCAGTTTGATTAATCAATAGTGTCATCATGACCTGCTTATAAGCAACAGGGGAAGTACGTATAATGCGGTTACGCACAGAAGATGTTAAAAGACCATCCAATAACCTGTCAGCAGTACTAAGGAAGATACACGTTTTCATGACCTCCTCCTTCAAACGTTGCGACGCATCGCGCAGAGTATACCACGGTTTTTCATCAGTAGGCCAATCAGATTCAGTTGGATATTTATGATTACAGCCCTCAGACGCAAGCTGGAGCAAAGAAATTTGAACACCACCATTATAATTCCGAAAATGGTCCTGAATCGTAGAATCAGAACTTAAAGAGCAAAATCGTAAGCAATCAACAGCATCAAGCATAATACCGGCAGCGCCAAGATCATAAAGACGCACCATCCAGGTAAGCAAGGCCTCACCAGGCCGTTGTTTAAATCGTTGTAGGATGTCACTAATCTCCTGCTGAGTAAAATCTTCCATACAATCGAGAGCAATACCACCCGGATTACCAGGGGCTTGTTGTAATTTTCGTCGAAAAATCGGGTGAGCAGAGACTGCGGGAAGAGCTTCCGAGGAAGCCCGCATCTTAGATTTAACAGAACAATCAGGGCAAGCTACGTCATCCACACGGGAAGAACGAGCACGGTCACAATCGGGAGTCAAATCAATGCATGAAGCAGATTTACAATCACGTCCGGAGCGAGAAGACTCGCGCTTGTCACCCTCCTCTGCCGAGGAGTCAGAAGTATGAGAATCCCAGATATTACCGTCCCACTCGTCGGGGTTCCAATCCATTCCAGCTTTCGCTACAATCATACGCACCTTGCGTGAAGACACACGTCCACGACGATGTTTATATTTATATCGTGCAATACGGACCGCAGCTCTTTCGGCAATGGTCTGATATGTTTCAAGTTTATCGGCAAGCAATTTGTTTTGACAACGCAACAAAGTGTGCGCATTTTGCAACTCGACACACTGTCCTTCCGAATCTTTAAACTGTTTCTGTAATTGAACAAACCTCTCATGCAATATTCTATATGCATTAAGAACAATCCACCCTCTGCGTCCTAAAATAGGAAGCTCATCACCCTTCACTACTGGCGCTTTCTGTAGGCATGACACCACATCGGCAGGCTCCGCCTGCTCCAAGCATGAAGACCAATTTTCACTCAAACCAGTAGAATCAGCCCACTCACGGGCCAAAGCCTCGTAAGGCGTAGATTCCCAGCCGGGAATCTGGATCGGTAATTTGAAAACCGACGTTGATTTTTTCGCAAACATAATGACACGCAAAAACTATATACGCAATTATAAACAAAATTTCATACGTACAAGCCGAGCGCAAACCAACGAGATTAAAACAACACAATGCACACAGGCTTCGTAAACAGTTCGTGACGCCAGATGTAATGGCTGGATTTTCTGTTTAGATGGGATCAGCCCCCAGGGGCCCCTGTGACCCAGCCAAAACGTACTCACCTTCCCTCCTCAGATCGTATTCACAATGAGTATATATACAGATAAATATACAGGTCGCACCTAAGGACGGGGAATGACAATATATGTATGTACGGATTTTCTACAATATCTTATTCACATCAGTTGGCCTCGCGGTCACCCCGACCCAGACCGTTCTACCCTAGGGCAGATCTGACACACAATCCGGTGTGTCTACACACGGGCCTGCAGAACCCAATGCTCCCTTTTCCAAACTGTTCGCAATCTGGCGAAACTAAGCGCCAGTATCCTCCCTGGCGTTCTCACTTATCCAAGCCACAATCTGGTGGGTATTCCCACTGGTCTCCCACCCAGTGTTATCACTAACGCCGCATATCAACGACGACCACATTCCTATGAACCATTATTCGGGGGTATTGTCTCAGTGGTCTACCTGGAATAAAACTACAGTAATAACTTTGAATATGGTTTCAGATTATGTAGTGTACTCCCTGCTCTTGGCATCAAAGATCCACCCACTCCCTCCTTATTCAGTCACCATTTACCTGATCGGGATTTCTCATCCGTTCACCCAAACAGCTCCTAACTAGAAGTCGGGTTTATCAAGATTGAACATGAGCACCAGGCACACAATAATTCTATATGAATTAGGGTATTTATTAACAATAAACATAAATCACATTACTATGCAGCATTACATTTGCAAGAAAAAGGTAAAGATTAGAGTGCACATCCTACATAAATTGAGTGGGCATCACCTGGTTAGTGGGAAGTCTGGACTCGGCAGTCATCTAGGCTCCTGTCTCGTCTCTGGGTCCTGGCTCGCCTTGCAGTCACCCTCAGCCGTCACAAGTACACGTCTGCACCGCTAGGCTCAACCTCGTCTGCTCTCCCTCGGGACCTCGGAACCTTGCTGTTTATTAGCTACCGTCTCTCTCTCTCTCTGTACCAGTGCGCTCCGCGCTACTTCTCGTTCAGTCTATCTCAGAGAGTTTCGGTCTTAAATCTTTCTCCGACTTCAAAGATGGCGACTCATCCACCATGAAAATGAATAATGGCAGAGATGCTAACGGCTAGATGCCGCCTACGGACTAACTGACAAAAAGACTAACACCTTCGCTAATATCAAAGCCCGTTCCTTCATGGAAATTCACGGCCAGTAACCTGCCGCCCACCAAATTCTTGTACCTCCCCGTACCAAGGACACTTTCCCAGCCGGCCGGCCTGAAGTTGTGTCTTCGGAGTGGAGAAAAATACATTCTTTCGATAAGGGTCAGCCTGAACCGGTTCTCTCCAAGCGAACAACAGCTTGAAACTAAAACATTACTCTTCACCTAGAAAGCCTTCTCGAGCTACCGGGCAGAAAGCAAAATGGAGTCTGTCTCGTTTAAGGCCTACGGAGCCCATAATATGCATAGCTCCATGAAAAACAGATCGGCATGTTAGCAAATGAGTGAATCATGACTAGTACTTATATATCTATCCCCTAACTTAAATTCTTAAGCCTTACTCTAAGGGAAATTATACGAAATGCCTTTATATATGTAAGACAGGGTCCCTGTCTATCGGCCTAATCCCTATGCTATGGGGGTGATAGGCTGGAGTCACACTTCATCATTCTCCATCTCCAAAGAACTAGCAAAAAGACAGCCATAACAGACGGGCAGCTTGTTGAGTGAGACATTCGGGCAGCACCAGGCGGGGGCCTCTCAAAAGGCAGCCTTCTGTGGAGACGGACAGCTCGTGATGAACTTGATAGAGGGCCCTCAGCGGGCTTGTGCCTCCGGTGTGCGGAACAAGGTTGGACTTTGGAGAGGCTTCCAGTTTCCTGATGTGAGGGCTTGAATGGCGATTTGGAGGCAGTTATCGTCCTTGGTGGCTCTCACCACTTCCTCTAGGGAGATCGGGAGTGGTCTTGATATATCCACAATCATCCTGACATACTCCTCAGTTGCCGCAGCCTCAGCTGCTTCTGAACGGTGACTGGACGGGCGTGACGCAACAGGAAGTCAGCGGGATTTCAAATGCCTGGCCGCTACTCCACGATGAACTGGAACTCCTGAAGTTGAAGTATCCACTTCTCAATTCGGGGAGGAGGACGCAATGAAGAGCCACGGAACAGTGGAACCAGGGGTTTATGGTCCGTGATCACCACGAAAGGATGCCCGTACAGATAGATGTGGAAATGGCGGCATCCCCACAGTATTGCAATTGATTCCTTTTCAATCTGCGAGTAGCGCTGCTCCGTTGCTGTGAGTGTCCTGCTCACATAGGCCACGGGGGCCCACTCGCCACATGCTTGTTGTGGGCCAAAACCGCTCCCAGGCCATTTGGATTAGCTTCTACCACTAGTTGCGACTCACGCGGGGGGTCGTAGTAAGCTGGGGTCATGTACGCAGAGAGTGCGGCTTTTGTTTTCTGGAAGGCTTCTTGTTGTTCCGTGCTCCACACCCATGCACTGGTTGATTTGGTGAGGTTGCGGAGAGGGCCTGTGAGGTCTGACAGGTCTTTGATGAATCAACCACAATATGTAATCATCCCTAAGAAGCTGCGCACTGCCGTCACTGACGTTGTGGCAGGGGCATCGTGAATGTCTTTGACTTTGTCGGGGTCCGGGCCAATTCCTTGGTCAGAGAAGCGATATCCGAAGAAACTGATTTCCTGGCGCAGAAATTCGCATTTATCCCATTGGAGGGTGAGGGTCTGTCTTGAAGTCGAACGAACACGGCGTGGAGGCGTTTGATGTGCTGGTCATGGGTGGGCGCGTGCACTAGAACATCGTCGCTGACGTTTAAGACGCCGTTAGTCCTTGAAGGATGTTCTGGATGATGTTCTGGAACACCTCCGCAGCCCTTGATACCCCAAAGTTGAGGCGTGTGTAACTCCAGAGGCCAGCGTGGGTGGAGAAAGTGGTGATCTGGTGTGAATCAGGGTGGAGAGGAATCTGGTGGTACCCTGAACGTAAGTCAATTTTTTAGAACCACTTCAAGCCCGACAGCTCACCAATTATGTCATCTATGGTTGGCGTCAGTAACGTTCCCGCTTGATGGCGGGGTTGGGGATTCGCATATCCACGCAGATTCGGACTGCGTCAGGCTGTTTTGTATTTTTTCGCCACAATGATGGGCGACACCCACTGGGTCGGGCCACTTACTCTCTCGATAATCCCCGCTTGCTCCAGGGTGCGTAGCTCTGCTACCACTTTGGGCCGCAGGTGGAAAGCAATGCGCCGGTGTTGGAGGGCTACTGGGGCCACGGATTTGTCAATATGAAGGCGGACTGCGGGTCCCTTTAGGCGTCCAATGCTGTCGAATAACGTTGGGAATCCTTGCAGCAGATGGTCAAGGTTGTGGACTTGCACTGTGAGGGCAAAGTAGATCAGGGCTGAGATCTTGCGCAGTCTTGCAGAGCCTTCTTGCGACACGTATACCTTCATCTGCTGGTGGGCTGAATCGTGTGACAGGTCTGCTCGAAACACCAAACACAGGCGGAGTGGACGTTGGGTGCCATACGTGTATACTTGCACTCTGGTCAGGTGGAGTGCTGGGGGATCCACAAGAGTCCGTTATACGCTGGCGGCCATCAGGTTGATGGAGGCTCCGGTGTCAATGAGGGCTGCCACTGCTTGGTCGTGAACCTTAATAGTGCACATGGGTGCTGCCGATGGCGTGGCCGTGAGCGTGTTGAGCATCCTGACAACATGGACAGAGGCTTAAGCCGCTTCGTCGTCGTCCATGTCACTGCTAGCGGGGCTGCCGGGGGGCATTTATACCGTACGCACCCTCTGGGGTGGGCCGCTCTGTTTCTTCCTTGGCGTTGAGCGGCACACAGCCGAGAAATGATTCACTTTTTCGCAGGCGCTGCAGATCTTTCCCTGTGCGGGGCAGGCACCGTTGTGAGGTGTGGGGCCTATGCACCATGCACAAGCGGTCCACGTGGCGTTTGGGCGGGCTTTTGGTTTCGAGGCCGGGAATGCTTCGGGCGGGTGCTAAAGGGGTGGGTTTGCAGGGTGCACACTGGTTCTGTCTTGATCACTATGGATGGCATGGGGTCCATATGTGCGGCCCTGGCTCTGGACAGTTCCTTTCAACGTCTAAGTCGGAGGATGTCACTCACGGGCATATTATTTTCCTGCAGAACTCTCTCACGCATTTTCTAGGACGCGCAGCCTTGGATGAACTGGGCGCGGATTTCATCATCTGCATCCAGGAGCGTGCACATGCTAGTCAGTTTCTTTAGACTTGCATGAAAGACATCAACAGATTCCTCCGGGAGTTTACAGGCCTGGCGGAGAAGGAAACGCTCGTAGCCGGTGCTTGCAAAGGGTTCAAAATACGCGGTAAAGGCGTCGCGCATGGAGGCCTAGTTTCTGGGCGGGCCTGCCTCCCTGACATCCTTTGAAATTTCGTGAATGTCTGCACCCCCTAGGTGTAACAGCATGGCTCTCCGTCGTGGGGCAGCAATTTCTGCCACTTTAAAGTAGTTCTCCAGCCTTTCTACCCATATATTTTACCTTGCTGATTGAGACGGTGGGGTCACGTGATAACAAAAGGCTCCAGGGCGGGCACGGTATTCATGGTTGCAAGTTCTGGCTGGGTGGACGGTGGGTGCGCACTATACAGGCCCAGAGTGGCATAAAAACGCTGAGATTTGCAGCAGGCTGTGTAGGGAGGACTTCGCAGGTGCCCAGTGACAAGTGTGGAGGTATGACACTGGCCGGTCGGGTATGCGGGGCAGAGCACGTGGCCTTTTGGTGGTGAGGCAGGAGCGAGGGCTGTAGCAACAGGTGCTAGGCGGCAACGTGGCGAGGAATTCCTACTAGGGGTGACCCAGGGTTGTCAATGTGTGCCCAGCGCAGGAGTTTGTGTCAGCCCCCAGAGCAGGGGCTGAATCAGGGAGTGTCCACTGGTGTGAGGCGCCTTCGCTCACGCTTCTGTGCGACATGCGCACTCACCTTTCGGGTTGCGGCCTTCCCGGGCCGGGAGTCTAAGCAGGTTAGGGCCGGGTGCGCGCGCATGCGCTGCCTTTGTCCGGGATGGCAGGCAGCGGCAAGAGGCAGGTGCGGCCAAGAACAGAGGGCGGAAGGTCAGCGTCCCGCTCCTGGGGTGTCACTGGAGCAGGAGGGGCAGCCGGCACAGCCGCACGTGACGTGGGGGCTGCAGTGCCATTGGAAGCGCCGACGGAGGAAAGATAGGCCACAGGGGCACAACAGGTTGCTCCGATGAGTGTGCCGGCAGGAGGCACAGAGGTGGCGGCGAGTGCGGCGGGGTGGCGAGACCACCTCGTCGCCAGTGTAGTGTTGTGCAAGGCCCTTAGAAATAAGTTGCACAAACACACGTGTGGGTCTCGTGGTGGCCAGCAGCGTACTTAACCACGCCCAGAGCCCTGCGATATTAATTCATCTACATGCGTGCTGGTCCGTGGAGACGCCGGACCAGCCCATTGTGCTCACGCTCTGGGGGGAAATAAACACACTGACCCTAGCAAGGGTGTAACATCGGCTAGCCCGACTCGCGGGCAACATTACAGTGACTGTGGAGTATGGAATATTATGACTGTATTAAAAACGTATAAGTTACGTCTTACGATGAACTCATTGATATAGATGTTTTGAGCTCATTTTCTCTTCAGCTGCGTAGTTGTATTAAGTTCCTTATTCATACTAATATAATAAAGAGAGAGCCCAAACCTTTGAGGCGGGTAATCTCAGGAACCACAGCACCAATCACAAAACCCAATACAGCGTTGGAAAGGGCAGTTGCAGCAGAAGGATATAGGCTATACAGACGCCCACCATATACATTTAAAAAGTAAAAGAACCGTGCCAGAAAAGTAGTCCCTTGTGGGCGTGTCTGCATTGTGTTGTGGGCTTGTGCTGGGGGGCGTGACAAATGCTGGGGGCGTGTGGTACGTTCCGCCCTTCGGGCTGGACTGTTCCCATGAGGCACAGGGTCAAGGCTGATTTGCATATGGTCATGTCTGAACTGGGGTGGTGTGGAGTGCAAAAAAACGATGGATTTAGTCCCAGATCTCTGTACTGGGGTGAATGTATGACATTGTTCTGCATTCTCTCCATCAACTGTTGTATTTGCATTTGTCACCCCGAGTGGAATTGGGTATGCTCAGACGTGAGTCCCATGCTCTCCATAGCACTGGAGTCAAGCTATTCTGGCTGAGGACGGCTTATAGCTAGAAATAGGTCCTAGGATGCTTGAGTCTGTTCCAGGAAAGACATGGCTTGGCAGTTTGGCCTGGAGTGTTCCCATGAGGCACAGGGTCAAGGCTGAGGTGGTGTGGAGTGCAACAAAAATGATGGATTTAGGCCCAGATCTCTGTATTGAGGTGAATGTATGACATTGTTCTACATTCTGTCCATCAACTGTTGTTTTTATATTCTGCCCTTCATGCCATGTCTCATATTGTGTGCTGGGGGTGTGGGCGGTTGCGGGGCGCCCGTTGTGGCAAATATTTCATTGTTTTTTCTTCCCAGGTTCTGTACATTCTAGCTCAGGGTGTTCACCCTACTCCCTTTAAATACCCCTGCACCCCATAATCAAAACCCTCCCTTACTCCTTAAGATACCCCAACACCCTTAAAAACTAACCCATCTTAGCCCTATAAATATACCCTGTACCCCAAAACCCAAACCTATACCTATATCCTAAAAATACCCCTGTACCCCAAAAACCAAACCTACCCCTGAACCCTAAAATACCCCTGTACCCCAAAACCCAAACCTAGCCCGGACCCCTTAAAATACCCCTGTACCCCAAAACCCAAACCTACCCCTGTACCCTAAAAATACCCCTGCACCGCAAAACCCAAACCTAGCCCTGAACCATGAAAATAACCCTGTACCCCAAAACCCAAACCTACCCCTGAACCCTAAAATACCCCTATACCCCAAAACCCAAACCTAGCCCTGAACACTAAAAATACCCCTGTACCCCAAAACCCAAACCTAGCCCTGAACCCTTAAAATACCCCTGTACCCCAAAACCTAAAACTACCCCTGAACGCTAAAAATACCCCTATACCCCAAAACCCAAACCTAGCCCTGAACCCTAAAAATACGTCTGTGCCCCAAAACCCATACCTATCCCTAAACGCTAAAACTACCCCTGTACCCCATAACCCAAAACTATATCTGAACCCTTTTAAAATACCCAAACACCCCAAAACATATACCTCAGTACCCCAAAACATATACTTACCTTATCCAAACATTAAAAAAAACATGCTTTTACCATTCATGCATTTATAATGAATTTCGTTGAAAATGTATGCGTGGTAAAAGCATATAAAATGTAATGCCATGCGTTATAATGCCATTGCGGAGTCATGGTACTTTCATATTGAAAGTATGCGGAGTGATGGTCTGCGGAAAGAAAGTTGCGGAATAATGGGTGTTTACCCTCCCCCGGTAAGTACATTGGTGGCACGGCGGCCCACATCTCCAGCAACATACTCATATTTTTTCACCACCGATTTGAAAAATGCACAGGTCTCTCTCATTGATGGCCAGCACCGACATACACTTTTAGACACACCTCCCGCCACAAGTTCTAGAATTGCAAACTTTAGAGCTGGGGAGCTACGTTCGAATCTCGGCATCAGGTCAACATCCTGTGATTCCAGGCAAATTGCTTTGTCTCCCCGTGCTTACCACAAATTAATGTGTTCTTCTGTAATGTAAATTGTGCTCATGCCATGTTGTCGAGTTCGCGCTATGTAATATTGCAAGGAAAAATAAAGTAAGGAAACTCGAGTTCACACACTACTGAATGCGCACTCTTAAGTGCATCAGCAGTGCACTGTGAATCGGAGCGTTTCACAGGCCTGTCACAGATAAGAAATGCTATCAAAACGAAATCCTACAAAACAATATACTACTGGCCGGCAGCAATTCATACTCGGACAACGTCGGGACGGGCTGCTAGTAATTCATATTGTGTAATTTCAATGTTTTTTTTACTTTTTTTCAAATTTCAGACCCTTCAAAGTTATTGATGTTTACTACCATTTTAATGGGCAAAAGGTCATTGAAACTAAAATTGAGTGATGCTTTGGCAGATCATAGATGTGGTACGGATAATGTGCGGAACAACATTGTTTATCATAATATTGATTAATGGTGATAGAGTGAAAAATAATTCTCAGAAGACACTGGGTAGGATGCTTCAAATTACCCCAAGAATCGTTGCTAGAGGAGGAATAAACACAATGCAATTTCGCTTAGAACATCGAAAGTCCTTAGACTGGTCTTGAAATTCCTAAACAAACAAGCAACTTTATATTTCCCCAAATTGAAAACTTGTGTTAAGAAGAGTTTATCTCTTTCGGCGCTATTGACGGAACCGTTCCGTCACGCCCCTCGGGTGGGCTGTGCTCATGACGGAACGGTTCCGTCACGGCCCGCTCGCCGCGCCTGATTTGGCGCCTCCGCGGTGCGTGTCATTAAGCGGGCGGGCCATGACGGAACCGTTCCGTCACAAGCACAGCTCACCCGCGAGCCGTGACGGAACGGTTCTGTCACCCGCTCAGGTGAGCCGCTCGCCCCCCCACGACTGTTAGCGCTGCGGTGGAATAGCCGCTGCAGCAAAGGTGTTAAATGATATAAAATCCAATAGTTTCTAGAAAGCTGTATCAGAGTGAGAGCTCTGTCTCAGCTTTGCACATTATCCTAAATGTCAAAAGAAATCATCCACAAGTGTGTCTTCCATATCCTTTCAAGGTACTGAAATTGTACTTCACTTCAATAGAATATTCATCTTAATTGTTTTTTTATTTAGCTTAATAAAAGTCACTGAATGTGTGATTCTAAAGGTGGAAATAGTTCCACCAGTCATGATTCTAATTGGGGTCTGAGTCTCATTGGCCACATCAGAACAATGACTCTCATTAATATCTTACAAGCCTGTAGGGTTGAAACTCCCAGGTGGTGTATCCATGTCAAAAAATTATCCTAATTTTATTTTTCTAGATATTTCTTGTGCAGATGACCCATGTCATGGGCATTCTGACAAGTGCACTTCGTCTTTAAGTATGTCTGTTCTGCAATGGCCGGTGTATGTGAGGAAGTATGCCTTTTGATGTGAGTGGCAACTGCTCCTAAGGACATGACATTACCAACAGTTGGTGGTAGTGTGATAAAATTGTGTGATGTTGGTCTTTTTACCTAAACTCCAGTGGGAACACTGCTTACAGGCTTGTCTTGTAAATCCTAACAACCTCCAATGCATGTGCTCTGAGCCCTAAATCTGGTACCATTTTTCACAGGTTGGCTTAGGGAAGGACAGCAAGAAAATAATCGGTATATTGTTGTAATACTTAGAAGAAATCTAGAGGCATATTACCAACACGTAGCGATAATTATCGCTAACTAGGCTTAGCAACGATCTTTTTATCGCTAAGCATTGCCGGAAATTATCGCTGAGATAACGTGCTATTAGAAAAGTTTATCTCCAAAGCGATAATTTTTCCGGCGATAGTGTAAATATCGCTGAGAATAAAGCGATATTCACACATTAGCTAGGAAATGCTCTTAGCCATGCTATCCACCTCCCATTGGATAACATGGCTAAGAACTGGTCTGAGCAGGCTTTATTTTTTGGCGATAGCGGGAATATTTCCATCGCTACGCCTGCCTTGCTAATAGGCGATAGCGACGTTAGCGACTGCTTTCAGTCGCTAACAGCTTGGGTACGCCCACTTTGCATGTCATGCAAAGTGGGCCCCAAACCGCTCGCTATCGCCTAAAAGCTGTCGCTAACATCAGTTAGCAACAGCTTGCTAATATAGCGACAGAATTATCGCCGCTTAGCGGCTGAAAACGGCCGCTAAACCGGCGATAATTGCCTATCGCCCCCCTTCGTAATATGCCCCCTAGTTTATTGGTACAGACTAAGGAGGATGTCATTTTTTCATCTCTGCCAGAGGCCTGGACAGTCATCAACCTAATGATCAAATTATAAGCTGAAGGTACTGTAATTATTTTGTTGAAAGAATGTGTATTTAAAGATAGGGCTGAGGAAACGAAATATTAATCTAACTAAACAAGTTTCTTCTGCAGTGATAGCAATTAACTTCTTCCAGCCCTGTAATTAGATGTTAAATACCTCTCAAAGAGGAACAAATGAACCTGGCCTCGTAGTAGATCTCTGGCAGGAAGACAAAGGGAAACTACTTATGTGGCATCCCGTAGTAGCTCTCTTAGAATGTGAGGGAAAGGGAGTGAATAGGAACAACATATGGGTATTATGTAGTGGTGGTAGGCACTTTCAAATAGCATGTATCTGGAATAACAAGTCTAATGTGATGCTTCTATTTGATGGTGGACTGCTCCCAGCCAAGTTGTTTCTTGACAACACATATTGGGGCCTGGACACAGAAACAGTCTTTTGAAAAGCACAGATCCTGTGTTGCATGAAGATCCTCACACTGTGGGCCTGGCTCCTTTCCATCCTATAAAGGGCTTCCGTAGACAAAAATAACAGGAAGTGCCACAAGAAAGGACTGGGTTGACTGTGAAACCTACCAACAAACACTGACTGTGACTGTCTGCCTTTCAAAAGACTGAGGCTGGGCATGATCCTCGAGGTTCACAACAGCTGGCCTGTTGTGATCTTAAGGGAGAGGATTGCAATCAAAGGCCTCTTACTAAATTAACCTTTTTCATGTGTGTTACCTTATGCGTACTTAAAGAGCCGCCTGTATGGGGCATTTTCTTATGTGCTCATTGACCCTCCGGCTGTATAAGATATTTTAATTTCCAATCAATTTTAATTTCCAATCAATGGCGAGCTCATATTCATTTATGTTTATTAGAATGTTACAATGTCTGGGAAAATCTTATTTAAATAATGAGTTATTAATAAAGATATGATTTTCTTGTGTGTGTGCACTTGTGGCAAAAAGATGGAAGTAGCTCACAGCAGTAAATTTACATGCCTTACAGAATTATTTATGGCAGGATGTACTTTTGAAAAATTATAATTATGTGCACTGCCTCAGTTATAACTAAGGTTTGTCTCGTTTTGTTATGTTGTGCCATTTATAAGTATTGGTTTGCTTTTGATGTCTTTGTGGATTTGTCTCAATTTGTATCATTGCTTTTTTATTTAATTGTTTCATGGTGTCTCTTTCTTCACGACATGAATCAAATGTTTATCATGTTTGTAATTGAGAAAGATGAATAAACAAGAAAAGGTGGAATAAAAGCACTAGAGCCACTTTAGATTCCAAGGTGGTTACTTTGAATGTATTAATCATCAATGCACGTCAATTTTATTTGATTTAATTATCATATTTGTAGAGCGCACGAATGCCCGAGGGCGTCTTGACACTAGAAATGACTATGCCTGCCGGAAGTGGGAAAGAGTCGTGCAAAAACAAGAGCCAGGACTATGCTGGGGGAAGCCAGGTCTTTATGTTCTTTTGAAAAGATAACAGTGATGGGCTGTTTTTTAATTCTACTGGTAACTTGTTCCAGGTTTTAGCTGTATGCAGTAAGAAGCCTCCCCCCCCAACTTAGTTGTTTAAATCTGGGAGTCTTTAGAAGCTTAGCACTGCTGGACCTGAGAGTCCTAGACTGGTCGTACTGTAATAGGTTAGTTTTCAGAAAGTGAGGGCCTGACCCATGCAATGCCTTATATGCCACGCAAGCAGACTTGAATTGAATTCTTTTCTCTATGGGTTGCCAGTGGAGACTTCTCATTCTGAGGGCCACCGGCTCAAACCTGGGAATGTCCAATACCAGCCTGGCTGCAGCGTTCTGGAGGCCCTGAAGTTTTAGCAATAGCTGTTTTTGAAGCCTACATACTGAGCGTTCCAATAATCCATTTTGGAAAGTTAGCATAGTTACAAGGGTTTTGCAGGTATCTGATGGGATATATGGCAACAGTTTTCTGCTCAGCTTCAGCGTGTACCATACGGAGGAGGCGAGTTTATTAATTTGAGCCTTAATAGTACGTTTGCAATCAAACATGAATCCCCGGTTCCTTACGTTGTCCACTGGTGACGGGCTACTGCCTACACTGTTGGGCCACCATTTGAGTGACCAAATGTTAGGTTCAGCCCCCAGCAGCATGACCTCTGACTTATCACCATTTAATTTTAAGCAGTTTACTTGCATGCAGTGACTAACCTGATCCATGCAGTGCCTAAATCTATCAGCTGTCTCGGTTGTGTTGTTTGATATAGCCACCACTATTAGGGTGTCATCAGCGTAGGATATGGGTAGGAAGCCGCATTTCCTGACAATGTTTGCTAATGGGGCAGCATATATATTTAACAGGGTTGGACTTAATGACGAGCCCTGTGGAACCCCCCCAGGGGGATTTGAAGGATTTTGATGAGAATTCGCCTAGCTGAACCGTAAAGGATCTCTCTCCCAGAAAAGAAGCCAGTAATGAGATTTCTGATGCATGAAGACCAATTTCCTCTAGATGGGTCAGGAGTATGCCATGGTTGACGGTGTCAAAGGCTGCCAACAGGTATAACAATATCAGGGCACCCTTCCCACCTATGTCCAGTATACTCCTAATCTCCTCCGCCGCCATAATCAGAGCGGAACCCGTATTGTGATGTGTCTAATGCCTGGGAGGCCCTAACGAACCCAGAGTGTTGCGTGTTCAAATATTTTTCTAAAATCTTTGCCGGGAAGGGAATTCTCGAGATTGGTCTATAGGTAGCTGGAACCGAAGGGTCAAGGTTAGGCTTTTTGAGGAGTGGTAAAACCGAGGCAGCTTTCCAAGCCTTTGGGAAACATTTAGCCTGTATTATTTTGGCGAAGAGCAGCTGGAGTTGATTGCTGAGCATCTTAGGGAAAATGTGCAAAACGTTAGGGGAACAAGGATCCATGCACCCCGTGACTTGGTTGTTAGTATGAGTTGATATACCTGTTCTGCCGACGGGGCTGAAAACTGAAAGTCGGTGTTAACTGACTCTGAGTGCTTTCCTGGGTTAGGCTGGAAATTTCCTATTAAATTGGTGTCACAGTTAGGGGTGGAGATTGATTCGTAAATGAGTTTCACTTTGTCAATGAAAAATGCCTCAGACCTAGACTGCCTTCAATCTGTTTAGCAGCTGGCTCCGTAAGTTTTTTTTACAATGGTAAAGAGTTCCTTACTTGAGTTATTGGCCTCCTTAATTTTCTTTGCGAAAAAGGCCGATTTTTCTTCAGCTATTAGTTTCTTGTAGGTAGCTAATGTCATGCAATAGATTTATTTCTCCTTATCCTCGCAGTTAACCCTCCATCTCCTTTCGGCCCACCTACATGTCTGTTTTTGTAGTCTGAGCTTCTCTGAGAACCAAGGCTCAGAGAAGTTTTTCCTCCTATAGTTTTTCATTTTAACAGGTGCGACTAAAAGAACCACCGTTTTGATTCAGTTATGTACTTGGTCTGTGGCCAGATTGCTACCCTGGTCTAAACCTGATACAGTCGTGCTAAGCTGCGCGTGAAGTTTGGCTATTTCATTTTATCCCATTCCTGGTAGGTGAGTTGCCTACCCTGATGGACCCTAGAAGCTTTTACATGGTTTATAGTTAGGGTCAAATTGATGACTTTGTGGTCAGACCAGGGGACTGGGATAATGTCACCTATTTTGATGTTGCGATAAGAGGAAAAGATCCCATCCAAGGTGTGACCAGCGGATTGTGTTCTTTGTTGGACCAATTGGGTCATGCCATAACTGGCCATGGTCTCATAGATAAGTATCGTGTTTTTATCTGCAACTTTTTAAAGGTGGATATTGAAGTCTCCCAGAATGGTGTAGTCTGCACCTGAGAGATTGGACTCAAGAGCAGGGCCCAGCGATTGTGACAGGAGGGGTCTAGCCTTAGGCGGCCTGTTCAGCAAAAGGCAATCAAAGGTGTAGTTATTAGTGATGACAATTTTAAAAGGTAGAGTCTCACACTCTGGGGAACTCCGAGCCTCCAAGCCACGAACCTGTAATACATCTTTGCTGATGATGGCTGGGCCTCCCCCACATTTCTAATTTCTATCTGCCCGAAGAAAAGAGTAGCCCCCCGGGCTAGTGCCAGATCAATGTCTGAGGTTTTATCTGCCCAATATGTCAAGTGAACAGCAAATCTAGGTCATTTGTGTCAATCAGGTTGGCTACTTCTGTATTAGGTTTTAATAGGGACCTTACATTCACCAGAGCTGCCTTTATCCTTTTATTAAGGTGCGCTCCGACCTGCTGGTGTTGCCACGCTGCTGTTCCGCATAGCGTGTAATTAAGGTACAGCGAGCAGCTTAGACAGTGTTTGGTTTCTTCCATTGGATTGAGTATTCCACAATCCAGCCTGGACCGCAGTTTCATCATTTATACTGCTGTAAACCCTCCTGTTAGCTTTATTCCTGTTTTGGGCAGGGGTTCTGGCCCTAGGCCCGGGTCAGGCGCGGGCAGGCGCAGACAGGCTTGCCTTTGGCGCACCGCTGGCGCGCAAACTTCGCGCGTCTGCTGTGCGTCCGTACTATTATGGGTTAAATGGTCTCTGGGCTTCAACAACGAGCCAGCGCACCCCCGGAATTGTCTCCCTAACAACGGAAGTGAGGGAGTGCTAACCCTACCCTCTGCCCTCTCCGTACAATCGGCACTTGCTGTGACAGACCGGGGAGCATAGGCGGGCAGCTACTGCCTCAGGACCACAATACAATTCAAAAGGTGAGGAAAGTTAAAGGTTGAAAATTAAGTTGAAAACCAAACTATTCTCTGTTTCTCATAATATTGTGGCTCAGTTTGGACGTAAGTATAGGCCCAACCCCTTTGTGTATCATTACAGAACTCGGCACACATTCTATCTGCATATAATCCCCTTACCTCCTATTTCTGGATGCTGTAATTCCTTTATTAAAATTGTAGAAATGCTTGTGGGAATGCTTTTTGAAATGGCCAACCGCAGTTTGAAAGACGAAATGGGAAAAAAATATTCTAGACAAATATTCTAAATGGCTATCTTCTTCAACTCACACAGTTATTTTGAAATAAAAAAATATTAAAATACATGCTGCCATGATCTCAGCACAGCCTGTGGAATGGAATGGCCTGCCTAGCCCGGGGTCACTGGTAGGGTATCTCCGAGTGATCTTGTGCAGTAGTTGTATGTTACACCTCAATAATGAAGCAACAAAGAACAATACTTTATTGTCCATTCAAGTAAAGCATCCCAGCTTCTCTCTCACACCCTGTCCTGGATGCATTCTATCTGTAATTGTACCTCACAGAGTAGGACTCCAACACATGGAGATTTGCATGAGATGCTAAAGATGCCAAATTTCAATTAGCTTATATGTGACACATACTGCTTTATATCCTTCCGAGTGGTTTACATACCAAATAGATTGTTTAATCTAGGCAGAATAGTTCTGTCAATTATAAGTTTACCCTAATATATAGTGTACCTTCATGTATGTAGGTGTTTTCGCTGTATTCTCATTGTGTTTTCACCATTACACTGGTCCTGGCGTTGCATAGCAGACCACAGGATACAGTCAGAGCCACTTACCACCAGCACCACTCAACAAAAAATTTGGAATGCACAGGGCACTCAGGATGAATTCGCAGCATAATGAAAAATTCTAACTTATGGGAAAGTCTGATCCCAAATTATAATTTTGAAAGTGTTACCTTTTGAACCTTGACATTTTCCTGCCTTAGCCCTTTAATTCCTGTCGCTTGTCTCTTGGCCACATGGCTGGCTGTAGCTGATATTTAAACTTGACAACTTTTTAGACTGTAACTTTTTGATTGCATATGATTGCATACTTAGAAATCATTCAGCAGGCAGTACATTTCTTGGTAGCATATCATCAACTTGCTTAGTACACTCCACCCAAGGCTAAGATTATTGCACACAATGCCCTTGTTGTTGGTTGGCTGATTTGAGACATCTCTGAAAGACAAACAATCACATCAACATTGCACTTCTGACACAGTGCAAATGGAACTGGACTTTGATTATATAAACTGCCTCTGAGCTAGGTTCCTCACTGTAGCGCTTCTATGGCTTATCCAGCAATCTGTGACTGAGATGTAGCCCTATCGCTTCCAATCTCTATCCTGCAAAGGACGGCAGCCTGTTCTACCCCAGACTGGCTTCCTTATTCATCATACACAGGTACGGGGAGTTTGGTTGTCCAAGATATCTGGCAGACAGTACACCCACAATACTCTCATTAGTATTGGTAGATTTAGGATAGGAGTATGCATAGATGCATATAATCATATAATGACACAATATTGCCATATTGATTGCACTGTTTATCTTTTTCATCATTCTTGCAATGCCGGTAACAGTTATGTGTTTGTAATAATTGCAGCTTCTATTTCTTGTGTCTCTGTTTCTGTATGCCTAAGTAATAATGAAAGGGTAAATCTGTTTTCACAATTTCCTTGGGGAATTAGAGTGGTCATTTTTTTTTTGAGGTTGCAGATACCCTCATGTATCCTGTTATGGTTAAGGGTTCGAATGTGGCCGTATGAGCTAGCTAGGAATTCGGGCAACAAACCATGAGAATATGGATAGACTAAGTCTGCATACTCTAACATTTATGTTGTCCAGATACATAGTCCTACTTAATTCATAGGAACCATACGTTATGGCGCCACCAATGTTCTAGGTCAGGTACTTATTTAATGGGTCTCCTGAGTAGTTCTATCTGTGCTCAGAGCCCGTAGTCACCCTATAAAGCAAAGTCCTTGGTATTAGGGAATAATCCTCCTCAGTGATATAGGGAAAATCTAATGTTGTCTGTAGTTTGTCAAGCTTGAACATTTACAATGTTTCCATTATTTGAATTCCGTTAAATAAATATTTTGCAAATACCATTGGATATTCCACTAAAAAGAAGTCATTCATGAACAACAAATTTACAACAACTGAGCCTCCTCTTACAGAGAGAGACATCTTTATGGTAGGTGCCCTTGAAGCAAACAAATCAGATGTAATCAATTCATGGGTCACTTTTCCTTCATCATATACAAACACACACGCTTTTTATACATACACAGTAGCTGTAATATAAGGCCAATACAGAGCCTATGAAGATTAGAAATACCAATAATTTTTTATGAACATAAAATTGGTTCGAAGGTGTCCTACCACATGTACTAAACAATAAAATATCGGGTCCTCTTTTATGTTATGTTTTTTAGTAAATTTATTGCACAGTTAATTAAAACTCACAATTTAAAATACATAGAAATGTGTTATCAAACATTTAAAATAATTTGCGTAGTACGTATTGTCGATTAGTCAGTTAATGTACTTCGTTTAGATCGTGAGCTCAGAGATGCTCAGGGCAATTTCTGGCTATTGCACATTTACATCTTCTTGTGCTTCATTAATTCTTTTTGCCACTGCGTCAAGGTATTTTGTGATTCTGCAGTTTAGTTGGATCTCTTGTGGATTGAAACACAGTTTGACTGACTGTCGGCAGGATCTAATCCCCTTCTGATTCCATAATGCACGTAATAGTGTTCTCCTTAGGTCCATTAAACAGGGACAAATAGATATTGTGTGGACTAGATCTTCAGGACCTGTTTTGCAGAGTCGACAAATTTGGTCGTCCTGAGTCCTCTTCCATGGAGCCAGATGAGGGAGAATTGGAAGAATGCCTAACCGCAGCTTTAGGAATTTTTCCTTAGTCTTCTGTTTAAATCCTTGATCTAAATACACTTGAGGCTTTAGAGTTTTATAGTCATTTAAGACTATCCATCCATGTGCCCTTTTTGCCAGAGTTTCTTTGTCTTCCAGCAGGGATGTTATTTTAGTTACTTTTGTTACCAGCTTTTTAAAGTGTTTGTGGTCTACTGGGCTGTGCTAAAGGCCAGTCAGCTCGAGATTTTGTAGAGATTCCGTCAGATACTCTCTAGCATGTGATCGTTCACGTCTTTGCAGTTCAGTCCAGAGGTGGGAATTTAGAGTGCCTGGCTCTGCGTTTCTGATCTTGTGCCAGCATTTTATGAAGCTGCCCCTTCTTTCCACAGTTTGCTTTTGTACCCCGAACTCCAGACGGATTTGTGCTGGTGAGACATAACTAGGAAGCTGGAAGATTGACCTATAAGTTCTGGCGATTACTTTGTCTATTGTCAGAGCGTCTTTTCCAAAAGTTGGTTCGCTCCCATATGTTAGTGTCGGTTGGAGACGACCTCTCAGTCCCTGCAGAAAAGGGCCGAGCATGTGGTCAGGCAGAAGCTTCTCCAATGGTTTCATCGCGAGGAAGGTTATGGTTCCTTTTCGGTGTAGCGACTCTAATTGAGGTTTAAATGACCCTCTGCTATCCAGTAGGACACCCAGGTACTTGTAGCACGTCACTTGGTCCAATTTGTGACCATCCAGGAGCCAATTGTTCTTCCTGGCCTTCTTGTAATTCACAGCCATGATGCTTGTTGTTTTCAAATTGATGGTTAAGCCGTTACGATACGAGAATGAGCTAGTAGTGTTCAAAAGATGTTGGAGACCTGCTGGAGTGCGGCTTATTAGGACAAGATCGTCGGCATAGAGGAGATTGGTCAGCGTAATGTCCCCTAGCCGCGGGGCATGCGATCTAGCACTGTCCAGTTCCCCTGGTAGATCTGCCAGGTTAAGGTTGAACAGGGTGATAATTTGCCTTGAAAGGTGCGTCCCGTCTCCCAGCTTGATCTTGAGCCACGTGTTGGTGAGGAGTAGGATGAGTTGCCTCAAGAGGGGGTGGGGTATCCCCCATTTTTCAAGCTTTTGCCATAATTTATCCCAGTCCACATGGTCAAAGGCTGAACTGTAGTCTATGAAGAACAGGAACAGCGAGTTTTTTCCTAGTTTTGCCGCATCTGTAAGTAGGGATAGAGCCATGATATTTGTGGAAGTACCCTGTCCTCTGCCGAATCCTGTTTGGGTCGGTGGAATTATATGCATTGTCTCGGCCTATGAAGTCAGTTCTTCTAATAGTATGCCAGCATAATATTTGGCCTCTATATCTAGTAGAGCTATCAGCCAATAATTGGCAGGATTGCTCCTGTCTCCTTGCTTATAGATAGGGCTTACGATAGATCCTTTCCAGGATTCCGGGCATGTCTCCAGTGTGCTCGAAAAGAGTGGCACTAAGATATCGCTCCAGAATTCAATGTCATGCTTGAATATTGACGTTGGTATCCCATTTGGGCCCGGGGCTCCTTCCGTTTTCCCCTTCTTTATTTGAGTTTTATCCGATAAATGGTTATTTTGATGTCGTTTTCAGTGTTGAATGTTGATGTGCTGTTATTCTTTTCTCCCCCTGCCTTCTGTTGGTCATGTTGTACTCTGATGTATTCTCCTGCGTTTCTGAGCCCTTTTTCTACCTTCATTGTTTCACTGATGTCTGTAAAAAGCTTGTTTCCTTGTGTTGTCGGACCTGTGGAGTTGTCTTCGTTGGGTTGATTAAAGTGATTGTGCAGGTAATCTGCCCAAACTGGCTCTGATATATATGAGCTTATCCTGTGGTGCCCTGGCCGCTGCAGGCTATGAATTATTTTCCAAAAGTTGGCACTTATGTTATGTTAACTGTTTTATAAAGCACTCAAATCAGCCTGGGGCATCTCAGCAATGCCTATAAGTAGTATTCCGAGGATTAGAGAACCACGATTGAGATAGGTAAGTCGGTTAAAACAAACAACTTTCAGCTAGTCCCAGCCGGCGGTAAAACCATGTCCGATATTATTAACTCTCAATGCGGTTGAGGGGGCGCTAGAAAGCCCCGAGGCAAGATGGCGGCACATTAGTGCTGCTATGCCGGATGCGCAAAGAAATTCATAAAAAGTCAGAACATCCAGCAACTAAACATGTGTAAGATGGCAATGAACTGAAGGTGAAAACAAAGCGTGTAGCTGTATCGGATAATTTGAAGCAAATCTGTTACTGAACAGCAGCAGGAGGATTACAATTGGAGTGCAGTATGCAAGGCCTCGTGGCGGGGAGTTTTGGCACAAGCGCGAAAGAGTACGACGCAGGTAGCATACCCGGCCTTGCAGCCCAAGTAAGAAATACTGGAGTGGCCCAAAGCTGTTATTGTATTTTTGGGACGGTCTTCCCACCTGTGGAGAAAAGACATAGGGAGGTGTGCCTGGGAAACGAGCTTCAGTGAGAGGGAGGCACCAACTCAGGGCGGAGACACAGCGGTGGGCCCGCACAAAGGGAATGAAGGAGTCAGTTGGGGCCTCCTCTACTGCGACCATAATCATGCCAGCGAGTACAACCACGGCATAGTGTAGCACACCAGCTGGGTGCTTGGGGTGCATAGAGAAGGCCAGCCCTCAGTGTGTATAAACAACACAGTGGGGCAGGCCGCTCAGCAGACCAGAGAGGTTGCCCTGCCGGGCCCAAAGGTTAATACGGTACTGGAAGAAATAACCGTGGGGCAGTCCAGAGTGCACTGTGCTACTGTGGCAGTGATACAACCGTAGATTAGCACTGTGCACTTGTATTGTTGGGCTGCGCTCTTTGCTTTGCGCCTTTAAAAACTGCTGCCTGCTTTAATGATATAGCACTTAGCCTCACTTAAACATTGCTCGTTTATTTTTGCAGTCCTAATCTGTATTGCTAGCTTGTGAAGCAATTATTATTTGTATTGCTCGTTTATGCAGTTGTAATAGTAGCGCCCACATCATTGATTTAAATACAATTATTAATACCTGATTGTGCCAGTGCCACTGCCCACAGCGTATCCCTACTTTGTGCCCCATCCTGTTCCAGTTTCGCTTTTGCTGCCATTTTGTTGTTGTTGTGCCTCGGAGCCCGTCCTCTCCACCCCGCTCCCGCCTCCCAGCTGCTCCTCCCTCGCTCCGCCCCCCTCCTCTATCCACATATGACAGACGCATTTGCGCGCAGCATTCACGCGCAGCGGTCGCACCCCATGCGTGCCGAAGGTGCGCCAAAGGTAAGCCCGTCTACACCCGTCCGCGCCTGGACCGCGCCCAGCACCAGACCCCCTGGTCCTCGCAAATCCCACTCCACCCGCATAACGTATGATGCCGCACCCCTCTCAGCACTCAACCCCGGCCGTCTCCAAGACTGCTACCAAGCCGCCCCAGGACACACCCATGGACCCTTCACCTGCCACTCCTGCAAGTTCGACTGCATCAGGACCCACACCAAATCCACAGACTCCAAACAGAGCAGAACTCCATCCGCATCATGACCAGCTCAGACGATAACCTTGCAGCCGACGAACATCTTCACTTCCAGATCCACACCGACCCCAAGACCACACTTAGAGGGAGCCTCATCTACAGACCACCAGGACCCCGCACACAATTCAGCGAAGACATCACTGACTTCATCAGCCCACACGCCCTCCCCTCTGAGGACTACATTCTACTGGAAGACCTCAACTTCCACCTGGAAAAGAAAAACGACAGCAACACCACCACCCTTCTGGACAACCTGGCCAATCTCGGACTCGAACAACTTGTTGATACCCCCACCCAATATGCCGGGCACACGCTCGACCCAATCTTCACCTCTAGCAAGCACATCTCCTTCAACCACACCACAGCTCTCCACTGGACGGACCACAGCTGCGTTCACTTCAACTACAAAAAGACTACGACCCACAACCTCCCACAACCAATCCCCCGAAGAAACTGGAACAAAATTACCACCGACCAGCTCTTCACTTCGCTTCACTAAAACCCTCCTGCCAAATCATCAGACCCAACCTCAGACAATGGATCACCCACAGTGCCGACGAACTAGCACCCTTGAAAAACCATCAAATCAAGCAAAGTAGCAAAAAATCCCCCTGGTTCAACGATGACCTTAAGACATCCAAGAAGTTATGTCGTACCCTCGAAAAAGCCTGGAGAAAAAACCCAACCAATGACAACCTGACCACCTTCAAGAACGCCACCCGCAAACACCACCAACTGATCCGATCCACCAAGAAATCAGCATTCAAGGATCGACTTGACAACAACGCCCACAACAGCAAGGAACTATTCAACATCGTCAAAGAATTTACCAACCCCACCGCCGGCACCAACGACATCACCCCATCCCAAGACCTCTGCGACTCCCTAGCCTCTTTCTTTCACAACAAAATCGCTGACATACATAACAGCTTTGAAAACCAATCCGGAGACCAGTCCACTCCACCCACCTCCGAACCAAAACCCCCCTCTAACAACCTTTGCGCCTGGAACCCAATCACCACTGAAGACACCATCCGCCTGATGAACTCCATCCACTCAGGATCGCCAACCGACCCATGTCCCCACCACATTTTCAACAAAGCAGACTCCATCATTGCACCCCATCTCCGAGACGTCATCAACTGCTCCCTCAAATCCGCTACCTTCCCGGAAAGCTGGAAACATGCCGAACTCAGCGCCCTTCTGAAGAAACCCACAGCAGACCCCACTGAACTTAAGAACTACCGCGCCATGTCGCTCCTCCCATTCCCTGCCAAAGTTATTGAGAAAGCCGTCAACAGTCAGCTCGCCGCCTTCCTCGAATCCAACAAATCCCTCGACCCCTCACAGTCCGGCTTCTGAGCCAAACACAGCACCGAAACCGCCCTCATAGCAGCAACAGACGACATTCGAACACTACTGGACAACGGAGAAACAGTTGCCCTCCTCCTACTTGACCTCTCCGCAGCCTTCGACACAGTCTGTCATAGCACCCTCATACAACGCCTCAGCAACGTCGGAGTGCAAGGAAAAGCATTGGACTGGATCATCTCGTTCCTCGCCGGAAGAACACAGAGAGTCCGCCTCCCC
Source organism: Lissotriton vulgaris (assembly GCF_964263255.1). Classification (NCBI taxonomy): domain Eukaryota; kingdom Metazoa; phylum Chordata; class Amphibia; order Caudata; family Salamandridae; genus Lissotriton; species Lissotriton vulgaris. The sequence goes on along the minus strand of NC_141686.1, from coordinate 226,294,371 downwards.
CCTTTCAGATCGGAGCCCACTGAAGTCATCTGCGGCGTACCACAAGGATCTTCACTCAGTCCCACCCTCTTCAACGTATACATGAGGCCCCTCGCATCCATCGCGCGCCAACACAACCTCAACATCATCTCCTATGCAGACGACACCCAGCTGATCCTCTCCCTCACCAAAGACCCAAACACCACCAAAACCAACAAAGGAATGAAAGATGTAGCTGAGTGGATGAAGAACAGCCGTTTAAAACTGAACTCGGACAAAACGGAAGTCCTAATCTTAGGCTCATCCCCCTCTGCTTGGGACGACTCATGGTGGCCACCGGCCCTGGGAACAGCACCCATACCAAAGGACCACGCACGTAACCTGGGCTTCATCCTAGACTGTAGTGTAGTTCCTAGTTTCCCACTAGGCCCTGCGCATTGGAATAACATAAACAGTAGTATCGACGTGGAACTGCGGATATTCCAGGCCTCCACTGACTATGCTAAACTTAATTGGGTTGTGTTACCAACTAGCTCAGAGGTCACTGGAAACTTTCTTCTCTGCATAGGAAGTGATCAGCTTCCTTGGCACAGACAAGAAGGGATTCAGCTTTCCAACAACCGTGCAACATGACAACTTTGCTCCTCAGATCAAGAGTCAATCTCTATGGTTGTGTGAAACAATAGACATGTATTTCACTCAGTCAGTCTAGTGCAGTTTACTTTCCTGAGATGTAGAGAATAGAGAGACGGGCGTTAGTCAATAAAGGGTTAACATTTATTGAACAGTCTTTCTTCTCATACAAGAGAAATGTATTGCCACAATTGCAATAATTGTTATTATAAAAAGTACGTACAGTAAGATAAGTATTGCGAAATAGAACTGTAAAAGCATTGATATGGTTTCTTAGCCATACAACGGTTTAAAGTAATAAAACATATATACAGTCATATATACATTAGGCTAACATACTCAACTGGTGCTTCTAACTAAGCCTACCCCAGTGTGCCTGACCTAAGCCTAACACGTGAAAGGGGAGTAAGTAAGTAGCTTTAAGTTAAGTTGGTTTTGCCAAGGTTTGTTTCAAGAATTCTCATCTAAGGGTTTAGTCAACACCATACCTCTGAATAGAATGATGGAGGATTGGTATCTCCTTCAGGGGTCTCTCTCGATATCCCAGTCACCCGCGAGGGTAAACCGGAAACGCCGTGGCTGGATTTCTCTGCACGAGAAAGGCAGCGGCTTCTCTTCAGCGCGTCGAGGAAGGAGGGGGGACAGCATCCGCGGGCAGCTGGATCTGCTGGATGTCTTCGCAGAGGGACGGCTGTTCAGCTCCTTAAGCGTACTGCACCATAGTTCGCGCTTTAGCGGCGATAATGGTATCAGCAGCTTCACCACCACAGGATAGCAGGCTGCAGCGACAGAGTGCTAGATTTACCAACACGGGGTCGTGCAGGCAGCTGGCTTCAGTAGCTCGTACAACAGGCATTGCTTAAGGCAACGTTGGTAATATTTATACCTGACAGGTGCAGAGTTTGACGCAAGTTTGCTGGACATAAGACGTCAATTAAAGATGTCACTAGGAAGTGATAGTTATCAGTTGCTCATTAGAGTTCTATTACTAATCAAAACATAGCAAGCGGGGATTTCCAGGTTTGCTGAGTTTTTATCTTGTTGAAGAACTCGGAGTGTTATCTAGGAATATCAGATAGTGACTGCTGCTCTGTCATTGCACTAATTGGTCGCAAAGGAAGTGGCAGAGGGAACTATGCTGGAATGTGGCTCTGTTCGTGTGAGGCCAGAGATGACTTTTCAGAAAATCGCACTTGAACGGTTATGCCAATACAGGGAATAAATGGATTTATAGCCGAATAGGGGCATAAGGTCACAGTATCGATCAGGAACATAGATAAACACGCAACACCCACTCCACGGGTTAATGTCCATCAAAATGACTAAAACTAAAGCAATTAGATGCATGTGTAACATTGCCCACCCCAAAATACATAAATGCATTCGAAATAGGCGTACTTGTAATACATGAATTTAGGTACTGTACGTTTTTTAAAGCATAGTAATCATTCAGAAAATTATTGCATATGAGATCAATGAACGATTATGCAAAAGGAATTACACATGAAGTATCTCTGACAGAAGAAAAGCGAGATAAATCATCACATAAAAATACATTGTAATAACATGTGCGCTAGAGGCTGGTGTAATGTTGTTATGTCTCTAGATGTGTTTAGAAATAGAAGTGTGAAGCTTCTGTTCTCTAAGAATAGTTTTTACGTTAAGCAAAGAATTGTTCGTACCAAAAAAGGGTCAATATTAAAAAAAATTGTCCAATTCAAAGAAAATAGATTTCCAAAGCTCTTGGCAGTTTTTGTTGATCAAAACTGAAGGCCGAATTCAGAGTTCATGGGAACGCTGTGTGTCGGAAAGCTTCTCAAAAGTTATTGTTTCTCTATGGGTGAGAACATCGTATCAGACAGGCTCTCAAAGAATTGGTCTACAAATTCAGGTGATAGTTCAACCAAATTAGATAGCGCTGTAACTTGGCAGGTGTGAGAATGATTGCTGTCATCGAAGGCAGGACCAGCAATGCTCACAGAACGTTGTACCTGGATGATGTTGCTTTTGTCACTCGCTCCACTGCTACCACTTGGCTGTAGTACAGGAGTCTCCACGAATGCCGTCATCAGGATTGGTAGCCGCTGGGGACAACACAATGCGTGAGCCGTTATTGGACTGAGCAAAGTATCGACGTCCATTGGTACTGCTGATGGAAGTGAAAGACAGATGTCCAACACGCATTCATCGCCGCAAAGCATACACCGTAGCACAGGTAAAATGCAATTTTGCCATATCGGTCTGAATGAAAGGAACCAGGTCATGTTTAGATCTCTCAGCCTGGCCAATCCAAGGACGTTAGTTATCCTGTCCCGGTAGCGCATTGCTAGGATTGTCTCTTCCATTCCCATGGGAGCTATGTCTGAGCCGAGGCTTGCCATAACGAAGCAGGAGGGTCAAAAATAGAATCCCTGCGACGAGTCCCAAAAATAATGGTATGCCGCCAAAAATGGAGTGCACAAAATTAGGAAAGATTCCCAAAATTGCCTGGAAGGGTGTTAGCAGTCCCGTAAAGACTGTCTTAAATATGCCTGGGATGCTTGTTGCACTAGACATGTTAAGGAGTTGGCTGAACATTTCTACGAAATGCACGGGGCAATTTGTTGATAAAAGGTCATGAACTTCAGTAGCTGTCCTTGCAACTAGAAGATCATACGTCTCTTTAGATGACGTTATAGGCACTGTTGTCTGTAAAAGTACAGATTTCATTTTGCTTAATGTATCAATTCGTATAGAATAGAGATTCAGACGAGGCCAGATGGGAGTCACTATGTCTGGAGGCCCACTCGGAAACAATGCTTGCATACAACATTTGACCATGGACGTTACTTCTATTAGATAACTTTTCCCTGGCGTGAGGCCACAACATCTGTGATCCGTTCTAAGAATGTAACTCCCGTTTGCGAGTTGCATAAAGAAGGGCTCTATCTGAGTTGCAGGTGTGACTAGCTGGTGGCATGAAAGGTTGTTTGAATTTCCATCACATGCTCCGTGTAAATTAATACCCTGACACAAAAGTATACCGCTTAGTGAATGTTTACAATTTTCACCACTAAGAAATACATTTTTGTCACTGTCACTATAGCAAGAATGAGTGTATGGTAATTTCCATTCGGATTTTACATATCCTTTACCCAATTGTTCATACTGGCCAGCAGGTATGTACTCAAGGCACTTTTTAAATCGGAAAGTTGTTATCGGAATTGTGATAATTCCGTGTATTATCCATTCAATGACAGGACTCTCTGACATTGTCAATGGTAATCTCTCGAGTTTTTCGATGCTCAGGATTGTATAGTCGGCTCCTTTCTGTGCCAAACTGATCTGTTTATCAGTAAGGTTAAAACTGGAAAATAATGACGTTGTGTTGATTAAACGCCAAGGCACATAGCCTGAACGAAGATTTTGCAGCGTCCAGCCTAATTCTATAATAGAGCGTAATTGAGACTGGCCATGTTGTAACATTAGCAAATCTCTGTCTATCACATCAAAGGCAGAGGATACAATATTGTCCAACGAATATATTCTGGAAGACAGAGTCGTTAACCCATTGTCTACTACAGAAAGTGATTTCTCTAAATTAATACGATCAATTTCTCGTATTTTTTCAGCAGTTTCAATTTGCTTTACTTTCCAAGCCTCGTTGTAAGCAGCATAGATACTGGTCGCTATGAAACGCTTTTGACACTGTTTGGGTGGTCCAAGAATGAAATCGCGCAAATCAGCACCATCTTTTAATAAAGACAAGTGTTGCTTAATTTCAGCCAGTGTGGATGTAGTTAGCCATTCTAGGCAGAGTTTCCCTACACTGTATGTTGTTATAATCCCTGGATGTTGTCTCTGGGAATATCTAGGGTCTAATCTGGTCATTTTTAACCCCTGTGTTTTATTCAGGAACCTATCTTGACAGCTATTTGTGTCTGTAGGCCAGATTAACCACTTTTTCCAATCAGGATGTGTTCTGTTGAAATGTAACATTTGTGACACGTCTAATTCAATATCTGTGGTTGTATTCTCAGGTATTGGCTTTGGTATAGACGGTGTTTTAAGGTCTTTGATCTTAGCTAGGCCAAGACAAGATGTTTGGTGTATTGTGTCATTTAAAAATAACATTTGTTCTGGTATCATGCAGGTTCTAAATAGTGCTTCAATGCCTTGCACCTGCCAATCTTTTGTACCCCAAATTGTTTTCGTTTCAATATTATTTTTCCAATAATCAAAACCAAATGTCATCATTTTGTCATAAAATGCTTCTGAATATATCAATTTAGAATTTGTCAGCATTGTTTTCATTCCTGTTTTATCTAACAGTTTGTAATAAAACGTTTCTGCATCACTGGTTTTTAAACCCTGAGAAGTATTTGAATTTCTCAAAAAATGCTTTAGAACTGCTTTTAGGTGGTGTAGCACAATGTTCCCATTGATTATACATAAAAACATTTCTAGGCTGTGCAGATTTATGCAAGTAATGATCCCCATAATGGGTGTAACAGAATAACTGCTCATAACTAGATGAACCTTGTAAATAATCATGATCTGTGAATCTAGCTGACATTACTAAATCAGACATCATGTCATTAATACTGTTAAAGTCCCAATCATCAGAGAATGTACTTGGTGTCACAAAGTCACTTAAGGAAACCTTTAGTTGATGAGGATACTTCAGGATTTCGACCGGACCATAGATCTCATAATCTGTTTTCTCCCATACTACCCCACCAGGTATTGGAATTGCTGTCACATTTACTGTTGACAGTTCTCTTTTCTTCACGTGGGATGATCTGTGTGGTTTCAGGACTAGGTTGATGTTCTGACTTGCTGTGTCCATTGTAATATATTTTCCTTCAATGAATTTTCCCAAACACAGTACCATGATGAGCCAAAGCAGGAGGAAAAATACACCTAGACCAAACCAGAACTCTAGCCAAGGGGAAACAAGGTAGATTTCCTTCAGTTGATGAAAGAGTTCAGTTGCTTTTTCTTTAAAAGACTTTTTTGTTTCTGGCATCACTTCGGGGTCATTTAAATCTTCAGAGAAGTTGTCGAAGTTGATGAAATAACCAGAGGCAGTTCTGTCAATTGATGGGATTGTTCTTTCAATCTGTCTTTCGGTAGCACTTTCTGATGCCACATCATTGTAGACTGGTGTTGTTTCTTGACGAACTGTTTCAATCTGTGTTTCAAGAGGCACGAGTTCCATGGCATTATTGCATAGTCCTTCATTGTGCACTGCAGGCTGATCGAATGTGATTAGTCTTTCAGTTTGAACCTCTTGGATTGTTGCAAGTTTGGGTATTCTGTTGTTTCTTGGGAGTCCACTGGGCCTACTGTTGATTATAGGCCACATGCTTGTGGTTTTACCAGATCGATAGACACGACTCTGTTCTCCTTTTTATCAGCAAGGGGCGGTAGTACAACTGATCTTGTTCCGGTGACTGCTAAGACAGGTACTGCTTTTCTGTAAGAAGGCCCAAATTCCTTCTTAACCGCGATCTTTTCTCTGACTAGATCCCCAATCTTTGGAATCCAGACAGGCCTTGCTGGGGCTGTTGCGGGTGGTGCCTCGTCAGTGGTACTTGGCTGTTGCTTTAACTTTATGTTGCTTGATGATTTTCTTGTTTCATTCAGTTCCTGTAAAACAGCCAAACGATCTTTTACATCAAAGTGCGTTGTTTCTTCTTGTACCACTGACATCTGACTATTGAGGTCCTGAACTCGCATTCTAATTCCGAACAATAGTTCGTATGGGCTGAAACCTTTTAGAGAATTTCTTGGCATGTTGGTAAGACTAGTCTGGATACTTATTAAATGTTTGACCCACCCAGCGCCTGAACCTAATACCTTCGCTGTTATAGATTGCTTTATGTCACAGTTTTTTCTTTCTACCACACTGTTCCCTTCCGGGGTATGACGGACAAGAATACCGCAACCCAATTCCCATGCTGGCCATGGCCTCCTTATAAGCTCGAGAGCTGAAAGCAGGACTATGGTCAGAATGGAACGTGGTAATTGCGTATATGCCGATATTGACTCGCAAATCTTTTATAACCGTTCTAGCGTCAGCCGAGCGCTGGAGGCCTCATTTTTTAAGTGCTTTTCATCTTAACTATTAATAGGACGCAGGATGGGGTGTAGGCAGTGTTACACTCTTTCTGACTGGTAGCCGGTAGCATGGTTCGCTACTGCGATCCCTATTGCAGTTTTCACAGTTGTTTGCATATATTTGGTGTTCTACACTCATTCCCGGCCACCAGAATACTGATTGCAATTCAGTCAGTGATTCCTTGATCTTTCTGTGCCTTAGACCCAAACCCATATGTGCGTCTGCTATTAAAAATATTCTCCTGTTCATGTTTGGAATTACTCTGTCCCCCACTCCAGGGATTCGAGCAAAAGGAACGGAGTTTGCATCGATTATGTATGCATATTTGAGTGGATAGTTTACGGGTAGGGCTGCACAGTCGCCTTTTACGGTCGTTTTTACTGCCAGCATGGTTTCCCCGTCTATGTACTTATCTGTACGCTTTTTTGTGGCTACGGAAGCCGGTTTAGTTGCTTCCGCTATGGCTGTTTTAGCCAATGAATTCCCTGCAATGTGAACGCCATCACGTCGAAGACTCTGTGCGTGAATCACGTGAGTCTTTTGTAGTTCTTTGTGTAAAAGAGCTACCTCGTTCCAGAGCAATTTATGCTTTATTGTGGCACCTGTGTCATCTTTGTAGTCTTTTTCGATCCAATTCTGCAGTTTATTGTTGTAAGAGTTGACGCAAAAATGAGAACCGCACACTATAAGTGTCGGGAATTCACGTTCTGCATTTTCGAGCGCCATCTTTAAAGATCTGATTTCAGTTCTTTGAACCGAACAGTTTCTTACAGATTCAGTTTTTGTTACTTTCGGTCTGAATTTACCGCACAGACAACGACCTTTAATGATCGCACATGCTGCATCGTAGGATTTTCTCTCTACTTTGAAATGCTGTACAAAGCTATCTGTATAGATTATACAGGCATATTGTGGGAGAGGCAAAATTTCGATTGGCAGAGGATATTCTTCTTCATACTCTAAATCATTCAGTTCTTCAAATTGCGGGGCGAAATAGTATTTCACGTCTTCCGCTCCTAGAGAATCTATACACTGTATCCATTTCGGATCCAGTGACACTGTAGGCAGGTTTACTGGGCTGAATAGCGCCTCGAAGGCGGATTCCGCTGTAAGGATATTAATCCGTTTGCCGTGTGCTAGTTCTCGTTCATTTGCTAATGCGATTTGCACTGCTTTCACAGTTCTTTCTATGTGACTGAATGTTTTTTCTGCTTGTGTGTACAAGTGAGATTTAATTGAAATAGGTACCTTTTCTCCCTCATTAGAGGTCAGGTACGTGAATCCGCATCTTCCTGGGATGACTCGGATTACAAGATCGATCGTGTTGTCACGTGTATCTAATTTTGTTTTTGCTAACATGTCTGTTTGCAGTGATCTCAAAATTTCTGTGTGTTTTTGAGTCCAATTGATTTGTTTAAAATCAGGTTTAATTAGTTGGTAGAGAGGTTTAACCCTCTCTGCGTAATTTAGAATGTAAGTTCTTCCAAAATTCAGAAAACCTAGAATGGATTGTAAATTCTTCAGCGTTTTTGGAGCTTGGAGTACAGCGCACTTCTCTAAGAAGTTGTCCGCTAGGCTTTTCCCTTCACTTGATAATTCGTACCCTAAAAACAGTACTGTCAGATGGGCAATTCGGGACTTTTTAAAGTTGAATTTGTAACCCTCTGCTGCGAACCCAAGTATGATGGTGTTCACTCTTTTCAAGTGAGTATCCAAGTCGTCGTCTGTGAGATAAATATCATCTACGTAAGACAATGCTTCATCATCATAGATTTGTAGTAACTCTGTCACCCTAGCTGAGAATAGTCCTGGGCTGTTCTTGAACCCCTGTGGGAGTCGACAGAATTTTTTCTGCGACCCAAATGCGGAGAAAGCGGTCAAATATCTGCTTTCTGGTGCAATGTTTTGACAAAAGAAACCATTAGAAATGTCCAGTGTCGTTTTATATTTTTTCCTAACTATGTTATTCATTAGGGCTGCACTATGCGAGTTTTGTACTGCAAAAGTTTTGCAACATGTATTAAGATGTCTGTAGTCCAAAACTAGACGATATGAATTGTCTGGCTTGGAGACAGGAAACAAAGGATTGTTCATTTGAGAGGTGCATGTTTCAATCACCCCCTGGTACTCAAGTTGATCTAAGATCTCCCTGACCTATTTTTTAGCTTCTTGCTTTATGGGATACTGCCGTTGGGCAGTTGGTTCATTTTTTAATTGGATTTTGTGAGGCGTTGAATCCTCATCCCATCCTACATAATTTTTATATAATGCAGGTGTCTGGGCTACTGCCCATTTCCTTGCATATGTATATTTTTTGTGAATCGGTATGTGATTCGAGAAGGCAGGCATAATCACTTCTTCGCCACGAGGGCACTCCCTGACAAACTCTGGGGGCCAATCTTTTTCAGCTAACAGAATATCATAGCCTTTTGAGAGCTTATCCCAAAATAGACCCTTAATTTTCCTAGTCTTATCATCCTCCATACGCAATGTTATTTCGTATATTTTATGGGGCTCGCTAAGTCTGGCGTCGGCAGTTTCAACCTGAATGTATTCATTCGTGTCCACTGTCTCCAGATGACTCATCAAGATCTTGCGCGCTATACTGATTTCTGCTGCACTGTCCAACATTGTCAATGCCCACTCCCCGTTTTTCAACTGTGTCCTCAGTATTCTCGGCATGGTTGATTACTCTAATACTGGCTACCTTCTTTTTTTGAAATTGAGATTTCTTATTTTGAGCAGGTTCCTTGTCTTTGGACTTGGTGTGCTCTCCTGGGTCTGACCGTCCTCTTCTTTCCGAATTCTGTGGAAAAGATCGAGAGGGACGTGTATCAATACTTTGATATCTGTCAGGTTTTTTCAGATTATCCCTATTTCTAAGGTTATATCTTTTCTCAGAGGGCTCCCTCTGGGGAGACTGGCGTTCTCGAGTCGGAGTTCTTTCCCTCCGTCGAGGAGACCTTCCTCTGGACTGGAAAACTTTTTCCTTGGGAGTGGATTGTTTATTTCCATCCCAGCTCTTTTTAGGAGTGTTTAAATTATTTTAAATAAATAATTTTTCAGGATTTTCGAGCAGTTGGGGCTTTACCGGTTTCCCACCCAAGCTGTCTCTACCTAATTCTTCATAGCATTTTTCTATGATTTTGGCAAGCTCAACAGGATCTTTTATATCTGTTTCCTTCAACTTCTGGCAGATCGCCACAGATGCTGCTTCTCCCTTTATGTTGGCTAATAATATAGCCGTGACCTGCTTGAAGTCTTTCAGTAATTTCATACCTAGATTTAAAGCAGGCTCTGGACCGAATTCATTTTGAATCTGTTTTAGCACTTCTGGTATTACCGTCATAGATGGAACACCGTGTGTTTTTGTGTAAATGGAAGCAAAGACTGTACCCCAAGTGTCGCAGTCCTCCACGTGTGGTGCGATTCCCATAGGAAGGCAGATGGTCAAGATTCTGTGTTTCTCAATAGAGGTAGTATCAGGAAATACTGCCTCTATTTGAGTGATTTTCTGTGCCAACCAGAAAGGAATTTGTTCCCGTTTTACGGGTGTTTTACCAAGACATGACTGTATGTTCTGTGGTGTAATTTTATTAGTGTTCCCCTGATGAGGGGTCAGCTGTGGTGTATTAACAGCTGGCTGGACTGTTGCAGTCCGCATTACATATTGGACTAATTGCCTATGTATTTTTATTAGTGTTTTGAGCTGTGCTAACAGCTCTTCCTTAGACATTTTTGCAATGTCAGGATGTGGTGTGTAGCTGGCTAGAACCGGCCACGTGGCTCCTGGTCTACCTAGTGGACCGAGCCTAGTTATGTGATCATTGTGTTTTAGGGCGCCATTAAACCAGAGCAGGTGCTCTTGAAATTTAAGTGGAATTTCAATCTCCTCGAAAGGAGCGTACTCTTCCGGAGGTTCCTCTATTTTGTAATAGTGAAACTCTTTTGTTATAGCGTTTACCGCTGGAAAGTTTATCCATGAATAGAATACCTCTGTCTGCCGATACTCGTGAGCCTCTATCACGAAAATTACTGTACCACCCTGAGGTGTCAGTCCGTTTACTATAAGTTTTGAAGTTATAGATTTTCTTAAATGTGCCGGGATGATTATTGCATCCGGGTCTGTGTATTCGGGACCTTGCTGAGTCGTATCTGCTGCGCCCCCAGTGGTTCCGTTATTTTCTACTGACATTGTATAAATGCAGGTTTTGCAGAGTAGGTCTCCAAGGAGACAAAGATTAGATGCACAATATTTTGGAACACTGTATCCTTCACCGTTGAATAAACCAGAGCTTTACATAGGAATCTCTTCCTACTAAGGTCGGGCGGATTTTAACCTTTCACCCACTCCAGACGTCTATTGGAGTATTTACGGGAGAAAGGGGTGTGAAATATGCACGACTGAGTTACTCTAAAAGTCTTGCGTTAGTTTATCGCCTTACCAAACGTTTGGGCGCCATGTAGTGTAGTTCCTAGTTTCCCACTAGGCCCTGTGCATTGGAATAACATAAACAGTAGTATCGACGTGGAACTGCGGATATTCCAGGCCTCCACTGACTATGCTAAACTTAATTGGGTTGTGTTACCAACTAGCTCAGAGGTCACTGGAAACTTTCTTCTCTGCATAGGAAGTGATCAGCTTCCTTGGCACAGACAAGAAGGGATTCAGCTTTCCAACAACCGTGCAACATGACGACTTTGCTCCTCAGATCAAGAGTCAATCTCTAGGGTCGTGTGAAACAATAGACATGTATTTCACTCAGTCAGTCTAGTGCAGTTTACTTTCACGAGATGTAGAGAATAGAGAGACGGGCGTTAGTCAATAAAGGGTTAACATTTATTGAACAGTCTTTCTTCTCATACAAGAGAAATGTATTGCCACAATTGCAATAATTGTTATTATAAAAAGTACGTACAGTAAGATAAGTATTGCGAAATAGAACTGTAAAAGCATTGATATGGTTTCTTAGCCATACAACGGTTTAAAGTAATAAAACATATATACAGTCATATATACATTAGGCTAACATACTCAACTGGTGCTTCTAACTAAGCCTACCCCAGTGTGCCTGACCTAAGCCGAACACGTGAAAGGGGAGTAAGTAAGTAGCTTTAAGTTAAGTTGGTTTTGCCAAGGTTTGTTTCCAGAATTCTCGTCTAAGGGTTTAGTCAACACCATACCTCTGAATAGAATGATGGAGGATTGGTATCTCCTTCAGGGGTCTCTCTCGATATCCCAGTCACCCGCGAGGGTAAACCGGAAACGCCGTGGCTGGATTTCTCTGCACGAGAAAGGCAGCGGCTTCTCTTCAGCGCGTCGAGGAAGGAGGGGGGACAGCGTCCGCGGGCAGCTGGATCTGCTGGATGTCTTCGCAGAGGGACGGCTGTTCAGCTCCTTAAGCGTACTGCACCATAGTTCGCGCTTTAGCGGCGATAATGGTATCAGCAGCTTCACCACCACAGGATAGCAGGCTGCAGCGACAGAGTGCTAGATTTACCAACACGGGGTCGTGCAGGCAGCTGGCTTCAGTAGCTCGTACAACAGGCATTGCTTAAGGCAACGTTGGTAATATTTATACCTGACAGGTGCCGGGTTTGACGCAAGTTTGCTGGACATAAGACGTCAATTAAAGATGTCACTAGGAAGTGATAGTTATCAGTTGCTCATTAGAGTTCTATTACTAATCAAAACATAGCAAGCGGGGATTTCCAGGTTTGCTGAGTTTTTATCTTGTTGAAGAACTCGGAGTGTTATCTAGGAATATCAGATAGTGACTGCTGCTCTGTCATTGCACTAATTGGTCGCAAAGGAAGTGGCAGAGGGAACTCTGCTGGAATGTGGCTCTGTTCGTGTGAGGCCAGAGATGACTTTTCAGAAAATCGCACTTGAACGGTTATGCCAATACAGGGAATAAATGGATTTATAGCCGAATAGGGGCATAAGGTCACAGTATCGATCAGGAACCTAGATAAACACGCAACAAGACTCCTCCCTCTCGATGACCAGACAAGTCAAGGCCGTTTCATCATCATGCTTCAACATCCTACGCATGCTCAAAAAAATATTCCGTTGGATCCCCACCGAAACAAGAAAAATGGTCACCCACGCACTGGTCACAAGCCGACTGGATTACGGAAAGACCCTTTACGCCGGAACCACAGCCAAACTACAGAAAAAACTCCAACGCATCCAAAACGCCTCAGTCAGACTCATACTAGACATCGCCCGCCAAGCTCACATTTCCGGTCACCTGAAAGACCTCCACTGGCTCCCCGTCAACAAGAGGATAACTTTCCGACTCCACACCCACGCACACAAAGCCCTCTACGACCTAGGACCCGAATGCCTCAACACGCGCCTGTCCTTTTACACCCCCACCCGCCAACTACGTTTGTCAAATCAGGCCCTAGCCGCAATTCCGCGCATCCATAGATCCACCATGGGGGGAAGATCCTTCTCCTACTTAGCGGCCAAAATCTGGAATTCTCTCCCCACCCACCTCCGCCTTACACAGAACCACCTCTCCTTCAGAAAGCAACTTAAAACTTGGATATTCAATAAGTAAAGTACCCCCCCCCCCTCCCACAAGCGCCTTGAGTCCCTCTGGGTGAGTAGTGTGCTATACAAATTTTGAACTTGAACAAGTAAGCAGTGCAAAGAAATTGAAGGCCTGGGCATAAGGACCCTAGATGCATCATCAAGGCCCCAGAAGCTAAACTGCTGGGAGGAGGACTGCACTGCGGACCCGAGTGGGGACTCACAAGCTAAGCCAGGAGCAGAGAAAGGCAACTGCCCAGTATTAGAGCTGGCTGCAAAGAAGCTAATGTATTAAGATAAATAAAAAAGAGGCGATTCACCTGGCAGGATGAGAAGGGATATATTGTCCTGTTTTGGGTTAACAAAGACACAGATAACTTGCAACACTCCAAGTACAGATAAAAAGTCAAAGTGGGACAGGGCTCGGCATGCTCTGGGTAGATCGTACCTATTGTGGACAACGGTGAAGCGTGACGTGGCTGGGGAAGTGCCTTGAAGGAGAAGCACTGACACAGTGGCAGGCCCAGAAAGAAGAGAGTGAAGAAGTAGGCCGGGGCCTCTCCTTACAGTGACCACATACATGCCTGTGAGTACAGCCAAGATGCAGCAGAGTACACAAGCCAGGCACCCGTGGTCCCGCCGGGCCAAGGAGAAAACGTGATACAGGAGCAAACAAACAGCAACGGGCAACCTGTAGCGCGCTGAGGTGCTGAATTGCTGTGATGGTGCGACGCACCCAGGGGGAAACCGTGCTATGGAATATGAGCAGTGACCTACGAAACAAGCCTAGGAGCATAGGAAGTAAGCATGGGCGAATTTTGCGAATTCGCGATCCGCGAATTTGCGGATTTGCGAATTCGCGATCTGCAAAATTCGCGAATTTGTGCGAATTAGCGGATTTTTGTTTTTTTGCGTGTTCGCTTGGTTTTTTGCGTGTTCGCGGGGCTTTTTGCGTCTTTGCGAGCCGCTTGCATAGCGAAGTTACCCATGCAGTCGTTTATGGGAGAGGGAGAGAGAGATAGATAGATAGATAGATAGATAGATAGATAGATAGATAGATAGATAGATAGATAGATAGATAGATAGAGAAAGAGAGGGAAAGAGAGAGGGAGAGAGAGAACGAGAGAAAGAAAGAGAGGCCGGATCTCTGAAGGGCCAGATTCCTAAGTTGCCCCTACTGAACATACAGCTTTTTATTTTTATCAAAATGCATAAGAAAATTGTGCTGTAAAGGTCTCTTTTAGTTTAACCCCTCCCGACAACTCAAAATGGGTGTATTTGCAATCCTCTCCCTTCTTCCTGTTTTTTATATCTGTAAGTGCTTCCTGATGAGGTTTAATTCCTTGGACAGGTGCCTCGTTGCCTACTTGTAACTATTCTCTGACCCTGCTTCAAGGGTCAGAGCAGGGTCAGAGAATAGTTGCAAGTAGGCAACGAGGCGCCAGGAAGCAATTAGCAGCAGGTGTCCAAGTTGAAGTTAATTTGTTTGTAACCCTTTTGTAAAAGGTTACAAAGAAATTAGGTTCAACTTTTGCACCTGCTGCTGTAACCCTTGCTTGGCTGAAAATTCGTCCCCGCTGATTCGCGGATTTTACCGCGAGATTCGCGGATCGCGAAATCGCGGAAAATCCGCAAATTCGCCCGCGAAACGGATTTTACGCCCACCCTTAATAGGAAGGCAACTGTCTAGCAGTAGAGCGAAGATTTTAGGCAGTCAGTGTGAACTAGCTACATATAAGCGGTGACACCCCGGGCAAGCTAAGAACGGTAATACTGTCCCGCTGTGAGCAGCAACAGATGCCTAATAACTCAGATAAACCAAGTGCAGATATAAAGGCACAACAAAATGAATTATACAGGCTTCCCCCAGTGGCGATAACATATAGGCACAGAACCTAGGGACGGCAGGCCAGAGGAAGACATTCACTATGGGGAAGTCAGAGAAAATACAATCGCAAAACACTTTTGATGAAAAAAAAACAACAAACCAGTGCAAGGCGGGCAGTGCAACTCCAAACAGGAAACAGAAGAATCTCACCTGTAGAGGATGGCCTGAGATCAACGATTCAAAAAATGCACAGACATGGAGAATCTCCTAACTTCAATACAAGATAAAAATGAAGATTCAGAAGCGCGCTCCAGGTGCAACAACTTACATATAATAGTAGTTCCTGAGACAACGAACGTAGGAAGAATGGAGCTGTATGTAGAGCAGAAGATTAATGAACTGTTTGGCAGGGAAAACTTGTCAGCCATAATGGTGGTTAAGCAAGCACACAGGTCATTAACTGCAAAGCTGCCTCCGGAAATGGAACGTACGGAGATTTAATAATCCCAAGAAAATATACGGGTAATGGCCTACATCACCAGGCATATCATTCAAGTAGCGCTTCCTCAAGAAACATACAGAAGCGAGGGTGGACGCTCGATGGGCAGGAGTCTGTCTGGTGTCTTCATATTCAGCTTATGCAAGAGGTGTGCTCACAATAATAAGGAAAGCAACACCGTTTGAGGTCACACACACTATCACTGATGAGGGCAGAGATCTGCTATACTGCTGGGTCAAAAACATGGCTAACTCATCACAAAAGTGAATGTGTATGGGTCAAACACAGACGATCCAGGATTCTATGTAACCATATTGAATTAGCGACTCCCCCTTCTGAACACTGAAATAATATGGGCAGGGGGCATTTGAATACACATCTGGACTCCAGTAAATACGAATCGGTCCCGCAAGTAGGTCATACAACTAGGACTGCTCAAATTCTAAAACAAGGGTAGGACTAGATGGGCTGGTAGATGTCTGGAGAATTCACGACCCGGAAAAACTGTAGGGAACACACGCATCAATGGAGTATGGAACCTGGTCCAGACTAGATTATTGGCTGATGACAGTAGAGGTTAGCACATGGTTCGCAGATATCAGAGGTTTGGCCAGGACACTATCAGATCATAACCCGGTCAAACTAAGTTTACAGCTTCCAGCAAGTACACCCAGACAATTCACAAGTTGATTCAAAGTGGACACGTTGCTTGATCTGATCTACAAAAGGCAAAAAGGCAATAGAGGAGTACTATGAAATTAATAAAGGATCGGTAAGCAAAGCATCCACACTGTGGTAAGCATTTAGGGCTACTGTATGGGGAATGTGAATAACTACAAGTGCAGGAATCTTGAAAGATATCTCAGACAGCTGCAATGCACAGAGGAGGCCTTACAGCACCTGGAGGAGGAATATGAGATCACACCCCAAACTGACAGTTTAGCAAAAATTTGAGAACAAGGGGCATTATACAATGAGTTAGCATTGGAGTAAGTGCAATACCTGCCTAAGAGATGGGGAGAGCGGGACATATTCTGTCAATGAGAATATTGGCAAATAACAGACACCATAACATTATAAAAATCACAAATGAAGTGGGAGAGAACCATTATGAGCCTAAGGATGTACTAGATCAGTTTAGGGGTTTCGATGCAGAACTCTACTCTTCTCGTATGCAGGCGAATCAGGAGGAACTGGATGAGTATCTATCGGACATTGCACTCCCATGGCTGTCAAATGGACATATTTATGGAATATTTAATTCAGCCCATTGAAAGGATGAGGTGCGGGAGGCAAAATGCGAATTACCAAATAGAAAGGACCAGGTCCAGATGGGCTCACATGTGAGTTCTACAAAGAGTTTAAAGACCTAATCATCCCACACATAACTATAATGTACAGGGAGGCCTATTAGAAGGAAACTCTACTGCCCACACTACCAGAAGCTCTAATAATAACATTGCCAAAGCTTGATAAATTCCCAGAGAAATGCGAGTCCTTTAGGCCCCTATCACTCACTCATCAACAAAGAAGTTAAAATAGGAGCATGAATATTAGCAGATAGACTGCAACTCTTGTTAAATACAATGGTACTCCCAGATCTGTCCAGTTTTATACCCACAAGATCCACCACACAAAACCTGTGCACCATCTTTCCATTGTACCATCAACTCGACTCAGAGTTGAAGTACGCGGGAGTAATGTTAGATGCCGCTAAGGCGTTTGACTCCATAGAATGGAGCTACATGTTTCAGATACTCCAGAGAATGGGAATCCCAGATTGCTTTCGGAAATGGGTGAGGTTGTTATACACTGATCCGCATGTATGAGTAGGCATAGATGGGTATACGTCAGAGCTGTTACCTATACACAGGGGAACAAGGCAGGGGTGCCCTCTGTCCCTGCTCTTAATCACTCTGGTGCTAGAGTCGCTGGTGTGCATTATTAGAAAATGACACAGGGCATCAGCGCTGCACTTTTTACAGAGGCCTATAAACATATCTTTGTACGCAGATGACATGGTGCTCTATTTTAGGGAGTCAGAGAGGTACCTCATGACCATTTTCTGTGAATATAATTGCTTTGGTCAATTCTCAGGGCTAAACATAAACTGAAAAAATCGAAGGTTATCTATCTAATGGAATGCACCATACCACTTGCACTGGAATATCCCCTAGAATGGTCAATGCACCCAGTTAAATATCTGGGAGTCTGGATACATAGAGACCCAGAACTGGTAATTTGGGAAAACTGTGGAAGGGCACTGATTAAAATGTGGAAACAAGTAGACAGATCACTTGCGGATAGGTTAGCTCTAATAAAAATGATGATACCCCTGAGTTACCTCTACCTCTTTATAAACATACCTATTTTTTACCAAGCTCGCTGTTCGCAAACATACGCTCACAACTACTGAGACTTATATGGGCAGGGAAGCAGCATTGGATAAAATGCAAGATATTGTCCCGGCCTTATGAAAAGGAGGGATTTGTGGTGCCAGATCTGTACCTATATTGCTTATGTGCTCATGCACATTTTGTGCTTTACTCGTACACCCACAGGCCTATATGCCACACACAGCACTGGAAGACGGTGATACACATCTAGTCCCATTACGCAATATCTAACTGCACAACAAAAGAAGGACGCCGCAAACTGAAAAAAAATACTCTCCTGCACTACTACCACAGCATGGCAGATCTTAGGAATGAGAGCTCATAGGCCTCCTCTATATGCCACGCTATATGCCCCGCTTTTGCCGCTGGGACACCATCCAGCATTATCGGTTACACAAGAGACAGGGGGTTTAAAATTCATAAACAGGTGGGAATAGATAAGATGGGAGACATGTTTACAGAGGGTGGATTCCTCATAACCGAAAACTTGCAAATTAAACAAAATAAAACATCACTATCTGCATTCATATATCAAAGGCTCAAAGTAGCTATAAAGGAGTAATACCCTATGTTTCCAGAAGAACCACCAACAATAAATATGATACAAGCGATCTTAACAAACCCCACAAGAGGGAAACGAGTCACCAAATTATATAAAATAGCACTAGAGGAGGTGGAGGGTACCCCGAACCGCGCTCTAGAGCACTGTAATGAGCAATTGCAAGCTAAGCTCACGCAGGAAGACTGGGAGTTCTGCTGCAGCCAAACAAAGGAGATACTATCTAATTGTAATCTGTGTATAGTACACTTCAAATACAGGCACCAAATATATTACACACCTGCAAGGTTACATATTAGATCAAAGAAGACAACATGGGACACAGGTGTGGGAGGGAAGGAGCAGATTTTCTGCACTTAGCCTGGGAATGTAAGTGAATACGACACTTCTGGGTATCTGTGGTTCAAAACAGAAACAAAGTGATTGTAGATATAATAGAGTGTAGCCCAAAGGTATGCATGCTTGGCCTAATACCAACATTGAAAGGAGCAATGCACATATTTACATCAATCGCGTTGCAGCTAGCCAATAGACCGGTAGCAAAACACTGGAGAAAGAGGTTAGGCCCTATAGTGGAACTATGGAACAAGGACATGGTATACTGTAAAGAAGAGCTAGCTCTTTACGCAGAGGAGATTCCAGAATCATCCAGACCAAAAGACTTATGGGGCCCACTAATAGAGTATTTAGGGAAAACTCCACCTCAGAACATGAAGCAGATGTCCAACTGTAAGCAAAGGAGTGATAGTCCAAACATAAAGTGGCCTCATAATGCTGGATGAAACTCTGGCAGGGGGGGCCTGGACAAGAGGTTTCCTGTCACAGGTTGGGGTAACCACCTCCCAGACAGGCTTTTGTGAATTGGGGCTGGGGTGGTGCACTCTGAGAGTGCTTTGAAGTCTGCACTGGGGGCACATTTGGTGTCCCTGACCATAGCCCAGTTCAAACCAGTTGCAGGGGCTACCAGCCCCTGCTCTGGCACGAAACTGGACAAAGGAAATGGGTGTAGCCACCCCTCTTTCCATACCCTCCCATAGTGGGTCCCTAGAGTAAGTCCAACCCCTTCCATGGGTTTAAGAAAGGAACCCCTGACTACAGGACTTTAGATTACACCTGGACGAAACTCTGCTACAGAAATACTGGAGCTTCATCGATCTACACGACTAGATTACTGAAGAATCTCCCTTGGAGTAAAGGAGTTACTCCCCTGCTTGACAGGCACCAAAGATGCATCTGACCAGTCTGCATCTCTGAAGCTCCCGACAGACTCCGGAGTAATTGCAGCCCAGGAGGTAGATTTCCAGACTTCTCCAAGGCCGACCTGAGAACTCAGCAAAGCTGAGACCCGCAGCCCTTGTAAGTACCGTGGAACCGGAACCCCTGGACACGTGCATATTTGCTAGTGCATTAGCTTCTCGACGTTCCTTGAGGCAGTGCATTGGATTACTTGTTTCCTAGACCCAGAGCACTTTTTTCACTGAAGATTTCTGGCCTACACTCCAGGAGGGTTCTGTGAGCTGGCCCTTTGTGTTTTCGCTCGAGGTACCTTTGCAATCCCTGGTCCGCTGACTGGTGGGTCACTGAGAAGGGAACTTTAACTTTCATTGGGTTTCCCTAGTTGCTCCAGATGTGCCCTTACTCTCCACCACTTGGTGAGTCCCCAGGACCTTGCTGATCTGCACCAAAGCATTTCTTCTCTTTCTGCATGGGTTGCTGTTGCCAAGGCTTGTTGGGTCCAATCTGTTCACCGATGCCGCAGCTCTCGACATCCTTTGTGGGACAGCTTGAATCCAGCTCCTGGTTGTTATCGACGCCGCCTGGGCCTCGTGGATGCAGAGTCAAGCTCCACCTCTTCAACCTGAAATCACCTGACATCGGTGGGCGTTTGTCTATCGTGCCCCTGGTCACTGGCAAGTGACCCAGACTCTGTCCCCTCTGCTTTCAGGTTCTTTTCATATTCGATCCAGGCTTGGATCACACCGGACACTTTCCACTTTGATAGCAGCAGCACTTTGCAGCAGATCGCCATTGAAATCACCGACGATTCCCAACACCAAAAGACACCTATGCACCCGGCTTCCCTGAGTGAGGTAACTCGAGTACTCTGGTGCTCCCGTGGGTGTTGGCCCTAGAACCCCTTGAGTCTAAAGGGATTTGCTCAAATTCCTCTCCTAAATATCCTTAATCTTTAAATTTCCATCCGCAGCTTTCCCAATAGAAGCTAATGGTGTCTCACAGCTGTGTTCTCACACTGCAGGCGTCCCCCATGGGTCCCCAGTGTCACTACCTTGGGTGGTTCCTTGTGGCCCCAGTGATTCTACAGGCTGTAGGCCTTGTGTCTTGTCAATTCATGGTTCTTATACCACATTCTTAATATATGGTTTGGTATGCCCCTAGGGCTCAGCGAATATTTTGCTAATCTACTGTGTGTTATTAAATGTAACATATATGCTTTTACATCTAGCCCCATAAAGAGACTAGTAGGGTGGGTTTAGAATAAATGCATATATTTTATATTCCTTCCATTTGGCCATTCAAGAGATTATAGACCGGTAAAACAAGCTGCTTCACATTCCTTCAAGACTTAGCCTGAAGGCTGCTCTCAATAGCTACCACTAGGATAGCTTTCAAATAAGGTTGTCTTTAACCTATTACCTCTAAGGGGTTATTTGAACTGGTGCAAGGTGCCCACTATAACTAGTGGACAGCATATGCCAGGCCAACTGCTCACAATCCTTTAGGTACAGACAGAAGTTAAAGTATATAAAATATAAATTTCTAAACCCCTGCCTTCTTAAGGAGTAAGTAAAGTTGTATTCATTTAAAGACGGTGCATAAATTATAAATTGATTGTACAGCTATAGAATAAGAATGTCTCATTTATGTGTAATTTTAGTTTGGTTTATATTGAAAGAATAAATAAAGTTTACCTTATTATAAAAAAACTAAACTCTCATAGCAGTGTCATGTTTCTTAGTTCGTCTTGGGAAGAAACGCTGCCATCTTTTACCATGTACGTGTTTCTTAAGTTGTCTTCTTCTTCACACATTGACTTTTGACACACATTTGCGTGCATAACAATGCCAGTTTAGTTTCTCTGCTTTGCCTACAGATTCTACTTAGAGAGAACATTAGCACGAATCCTTGAACACCATGTACCAGGCCTTGACACACATTGTCAAATGCTAATGTTTATTTTCATCCACAAGGTGAGAAAGCTAATAATAGACATATTAATAGGCTCAGCTTTTGGCTGAAAATGCAAGGATGCTTTTCATTATAAATAAACAAGCATTTCCAGGTTTAGGCAGAGGAGCACTTTGCTGTCAGGTCACCACATGCTGAATCTTTAGTCAATTCAATTCAATTCAAAAGACCTTTATTCGAATTTCATAAAATTCATAAAAGTACACAATAAAAACATTCATTTGTACATTAAAAACAAATATGGAATAATAAATTTAAAAACTCAAGCATTTCTCATGGGGCAAGTAAACAATTTAAGAAGGGCTTTCCATGGTTTTATGTGCACATGTAATAATTCTCAGGAAAGTGCTAGTGCGGAAAATTAATTCATCTGTATCCAGGGACAATAACATTGCATAAGATTCCCCTAATGAAAGGGGTCTGTGTTTTCAAAAATACGGAGTTAAAAACCAGTTGATATATTTTAAATAAAATGTACAAAAGAATAGAAAGTGCAAATCATTCTGTTTACTACTACCATCACATGGGCATGGATTATAATCATTTGCATGGTGGTAGCCCAAGAGAAATCCCAATAAAGTTTTTATAGAGCCTGCCCTTAATCGGAACAGTAATGATCTTTCCCAATTCGTCATTGGTAAAGGGAGGTATTGTGCAAGATTATTCCTACTTAATTCATTTTTCTGATAAAGCACAACAGTTGATTTGACAGTTTCTTTTTTCATTCGTTCTGAACTATAAAGTGCATACAGTGCTTGTTTGACCTCAATTTTGTCATTCACTTCAATGTTATTAGGATCGGAGAAAAGATGTTCCCTGTTTACATCGCTCAATGCTTTTGAAACATCAGCGAGCCAGGGGATTGACATGCCATGATCACATTTAATTTTACACGAAAGAAATGCATTTCTTTCGTGTAAAATTGTGATTTCAGGTCCAGCCTTCCCACTTTAAGGACCGAACTCCTTCATACTAAAAAATGATCACATTTAAGGCAGACTTTTATTATATTTTGTGTTAAAATTGCAGAGTAATTTCTCCAGATCCTTAACCAAAAAAGAACAGGTCTAGATCTGATAAAGTCACATACATAGGAGAGGTTAAGTTCCTCATGACAAATCCATTCTGTAGAGGAGATTGGGGCACCCAGGATTTTCCTACAAAATCGATCTGCTTCACGCTGGATCCCGGGACTTTTTCCTGCTCCCCAGACCTCAGCCCCGTATGTGACTACTGGTAAACACTGTAGTTTAAAACATTTTTAAATAGCTCTAGTGGCACCTATTTTCTTAGGTCGGGACAAACTCAAGATAGAATTGTTGGCTTTCGAGAATTTGCTCATGGCGTGGGCCTTATGCCCACTCCATGAGCCGTTCGCAGCGAAAACCAAACCAAGATAGGGAAATGAACTAACAGATTCTAGTTTGTCTGCCCCTATATGTATCGTATTGAGTTTACATTTCCCGGTGCCACAGGGCATGATAAAAGATTTTAAAAAATTGACGCGTAGGTCTAAGCCCTCCATGTATTGGACAAAGCCTCTTACCAGTAGACGAAGGGCATTGGGAGTTCTTCCCATCAAGACCGCGTCGTCAGCATATAATAAAACTGGCAATGGGTGCCCCTGGATAGATGGTACGTCACTAGTCACATCTTTTAGTGCCTTGGCCAAGCCGTTAATGGAGATAATAAACAGCAGGGGTGCTAAAACGCACCCCTGTCTTACCCCTCTGCCTATTTCGATGGGTCCTGATACTTCTCCACCCGCGCCAATCCTGACTTGCGCTTTGAGGTCGGTGTGAAGATATGCGAAAAAATTAACAAGAGCCTCATCCAATCCATAGTCTAAAAGAATTGCCCATAGTTTAGTTCTATTTACTAGGTCAAAAGCGGATGAGAGATCCATAAAAGCAAGGTAGATAGGGGACGATCGGGCAATGCTGTACTTATCAATAATCAATTTCAAGTTCAAGCATTACTCGACAGTCCCCACCCCGCTCCTAAATCCCATCTGGCACGGTCCAGCATGCCCGTGTCCTCAGTCCACTCTACCACCCTTTATATATAACTCGCCCCAAAATTTTTAATGTATTATCCAGGAGAGAGATCGGGCGATAATTCACTGGATCCGATCTCTCCCCTTTCTTAAAGATTGGGACTATGATGCTGATGGCCCAGGTTTTGGGCATAGGGACTGTAGGGAGGCTATTAAAAACATTGAGGAGGATTGGTGCTCATAGATCTGGGTTATACTTAATCACGTCTATGGGCAGCCCATCAGGACCTGGTGCCTTGTTTCCAGGGCTCTCTTTAATGGCTGAAACCACCTCATGCAGTTCTATTTTTAAGCCGGGGAGCTGGCCCTCTGGTGAGCCGGATATATCTTCGGTTGGGGCAGCATATATTTTAGAGAAGTGGGCCTCCCATAAGTTACTAGTTATGTTACAGCTAACTGGGGTAAGTTGTTTGCCCATTTCTCGGGTTTTTTTCACTGCTGACCAAAAAAGTCCATTATTTTTCAAATTGGCACTCCGAACCAACGACTCCCATTGTTCTGTTAATAATGCGGCCTTCCTTTCGGCTATTTTTAGTTTATAAAATTTTCTAGCAGTCTGGACCTCAGCTAGACATTCTGGTTTAGCATTTAATGCCCTACGAAGCTCCCTATTTGCTAATGAGCAGGCGGAATCAAACCACCTAGGTTCTTTAAGCACCTTAGGTAACGGGACTGACAAGGAGGCTTTTATTGCTGTACACAGTTTTTCGAAATCTTCGATTATCCTGTGACAGTCCCCATCCATATTTAGGCAGGAGGTGAGCAGATTAGGGTGTGATCTGGTTACGTTTTCTAGCACAGCCCCACTATCGACTCCCCTCCATTTAAGGCACAAACCATCTCCTGTTGGTGTAATGTCTCTTGTCCCATTTAATTTTTCATAGACCTTATTACATCCTAGTTTTAACATCACATTGAGGGGTCACCGAACGAGGTTTCTATCACAATAGATTTTATCACACAATCTAATAATCGAGGTGACATAAAAATAAAGTCAATTTTGGATGAACAGTCCCGCACTCTGAACGTGGGGGCTTGGGATTCACTAGAGGTATGACATATATCCATGACATTACATAAGTTATACTCAGTTAGGATATTTGATAATTCAATACCCCTGCGTTCCACCAAATCTAGGTGATTCCTCCCCTCGGTGCCATATTTACTAACAATGTTTGCATTAAAGTCCCCTCCAATAAGGAACAATGTTTCCTCCTCAATCGCAAAACTAGTTTCAAGGTTTCGTAAAGTCTTAGAAAGTGCTTCATAGTTCTTATTAGGAACAAAAGAAAAGTCATTGTTGTAAAAATTAATTAAATAAATCCGGGTCGTTCGCTTATACTCTAAAATCTGGATATTCGGGTGCCCTCTAGAAAGATCTGTAATTGTGCCACTGGCCAGTGTCTTGATACCAATAAACAAGCCTCCCACTGCACGTCCGAAATCTGGTTTTGGTGCTGTCACACTGAAGCTTTGATACCCTTCTATATATAGGTTCTCCACTGCCCAGGTCTCTTGGAACATAATAATATCTTTGCCATCCAATATCTTAATCCATTCAGGATTTGTTAGTCTTGTCTCTAGTCCTGCAACATTCCAGCTGAGAATAGATAAGTCACAGTGTTCAGTATGTTTGACAGATTTTCTTATAGCATTATTGGATATGCTCTGCATGGGGACAGATGGAGTGGGAAGTACTGTCTCTTCTGTGATTAATGATGTTGTGGCATGACTTTGTGCAGATATTTCCTGGGTGACAATGACTGACACCGAGGAGGGAAGTTCCTCGATATCGGCACTTAGGTCTCGCCATTCATCACTGTTTCCCTTTATCCCAAGTCAATCCTGTTCATCTAGATTTGAGAAAGCATACTCAAATCGATTATAAGTTGGTATGTTATATTTAGGCCTCAACTCATTATAACCGGAGTCGGAATTTACATTAGAACTAAAGTGTGGCCTTTCACTATAGTTGTACCGGGGCGTGAACGAAGGATGTGGATAAGTCATCGTGTATCCCGTAGATTTTGTTTGATAACACAGGGCTTGAATGTTCATGGGATACAAATCTTGGTTTAGTTGGTGTGATGGATAGAAATTCCTAATTCCAAGATTTCGATCCTGAGAATGTACAGCTGGTTTGGGCATAGACCCAGATGCTGGGGCTAGATGTCTATAGAAATAACCAAAGGGGAGCAGGGTCGTATTAAATTCCCAAGGTGAGGGTAGTGGTGCATTGGCAAGGGTCCTAAAATTGATAACAACACAGTCTCCCACAAACTTCTTTCTCAATGGGCCTACCCACCCCACTCTTTGTGTTTGGATAATCTCCCTTGCTCCTTCCATTGGGAAATTGCAATTAGTAGTTAGCCAGTGGAGGATCCTATTATTGAGGGTTGTATGGCTTTTTTCTTGTTCATTCTTTAGTTTAGGAACGTTTACCAGAATCAGCACATACGCCCCGCATTCAGGGGGGAGATTGATGCGAGAAGGCATCTTCTTTCTAGGGTTCAGTGAATTCATTTCAGATTCAGTTGAGGGGCAGTTTTGGGGATTGGTCTTCGAATGGTGAGTTGGGGCCCTTACACTGTTATCAGTGTTAGGGGCCATCCTCACCACGCTTGCTGTATTAGTTAAGTTCTGGCTTGAATTAGGAGCCTGTTTTTTGGGGGGAAGTTGGTTATTACTAGTGCTAGATGTAGGGACGGATCGGGTGGATTTATTATGGGCCACTGTTTTTGGGTTAGTATTGGTGTTTGTATTGGGCCTGCTGGTTTTGGTCTTAGAGGGGCCAGATGTCCCGTTTTCAGCTTTATTACTAGGGATCTGCCCGGTTACCCAATTTTGATACTCGGTCGTCCAACACTTTCAGCTTTTTATCCAAATTTAAAATTTGTTGGTTAATTGGGCCTAAAAGTGTGGACAGTAGTGTCTCCTTCCTCCCCCAAAATGCCTCATTCCCTGGTACTAGAGTAGTTTCTATAGGTGGGGTTTTGACAGCCATGTTTTCGTTTTCCCCCCTAATCTTTTCCTGTTCTATGGAGACATGGGATCTCCGGTTGCGCTTGCGTCCTCCTTTATTTCTATATGTTTTTAATGGGGACTCAGTATTTAGATGCTTCGTTTTTGTCTTGGCTTTTTGGCCCCTGGTTCGTATCGGAATACTGTCGCTTTTATCTACCTCAGTAATTGATATATCAATATCCGCCTGAGATTCAGCATCATTTATGCAAGGCTGGTCATCAACCAATAGTGCACAAGAGTCTTGGCTAATGTTTGTGTCAGCCCTGGGCAGAGTAGGAGTGGAAGATATTCTGCTGCCAGGGGTGCGTTGTGACACTGATACATTGTCCGAGATTATGGAGTTCTCATTTTGCTCTGTCCCTGAGAGTCCTGCATAGGAAGCAGCCAGTAATGAGTCCATAGAGTTATCATGATGCAATAAGAGGGGAGGCAAGGTAGATGGGAGAGAAAAGCGTCTTTCTGTGTTTTGAATGGCATTCGCGACAACATCGATAGTTTTTTGGAGCATTTTATCAATTGCAGTTAATGTTGATCGCGGAGTGGTAGTGACCAAAGGGTTGGCCGATTTAAGAGAGTTTTTTAGCCTAGTTACAGGTGCAATTTTTTTCCCCATAGTTCAGGCGCAATTATAACCAAGATGTAAATGGCTTTATCACAGACCTTACGTGTGGTCCACAGAGGTGGTGTAGGGCAACCAAAAGGGGGGTGGCCCAGCCCAGCCTCCTTTGGCCTCTGACGGCCTAAGACGGCCCGCCCTTTGCCAGGGCTTAGCCCGGCGACGCTCCCGCGAAGCGGGAGAAGTGGCTGATGATATAGCGCCTCCTGGCGCGTTTCTGGCGGCGGCTTCCGGCCGCTTAGCCCACTGGGACCTGTAGTCCTTGTGTCCCCCGGTGTCAGCTGCCCTCCCCCGCACTGCGGCCGCAGAAGGTCTGAGATGGCTTGCGGCAGCGGGGGGAGAGCTAGGAGGCAACAGCAGGTATCGGTCGAGGTGAGGGCAAGGGGCAGATTCTCCGAACCCCTAAGCAAAGGTGAGCCTTTCCTGCAGCTCAACTGTGTTTGTACGTAAATTCCCCCACTTTGCCGGGGAAGTGGCTGATGATATAGCGCCTCCTGGCTCCGGCCGCTTAGCCCGCTGGGACCTGTAGTCCTTGTGTCCCCCGGTGTCAGCTGCCCTCCCCCGCACTGCGGCCGCAGAAGGTCTGAGATGGCATGCGGCAGCGGGGGGAGAGCTAGGAGGCAACAGCAGGTATCGGTCCAGGTGAGGGAAAGGGGCAGATTCTACGAAGGGCGTTTGTACGTAAATCTTTAGTTCAGCTGTTTGGTGTTCCCTCTTCAGAGAATTTCCAATTTGTGACAAAGGCAGGGACCTGGTGAAGGTCTAGACTTGGTGTTGGTCACTGTTGTTCTCCATGTTTTTGCTCCATCCAGAAGGAACAATTTTACTTTGGTGTTAAAAAACCTGATGTAGGTTTGCAGGGTTGGGTCCTTGGAGCTCCAGATATTCTTTAGCTGAATAAAGACAGCCCTTGCCTTGCTGATTCTTGCTTTGATTGTGGCACCTGTAGTGTCCAGCTTGTCTATATCACTGCTCAGGTAGATAAAGGCCTCAGTCTCTTCCAGTGCATCGCCTGCAAGACTGACTGCACTTGTGCTCTCCGGGTTAGCTATCATCATCTTCTTTCTCCCTGTATGTTAGCGCCAAGTTGTGCTGAAGTGGCTACCACATTGCTGGTCTTCTCTTTCATCAGCAGATAGATATGGAAGAGTAGGGCCAGGTAGTCTGCAAAGACCTGGTTGGGGAGCTATGTACAAGGTGTCCACTGGATCCCATTTCTCCTCCTTGCTGTGGATGTCGTCATGATCCAGTTAATGTCCAGCTGGAAGAGAAAAGTCAAGAGCAAATATTCATGCCAGGCTTGAATCCTCACTTGGAAGGCTTCTATGAGTTGTCCTCCGTGGACTATCTTGCAGGCCGTTCTTTTGTAACAGTTCCTGATGATTCTTTGTGGTTTATCTCCAAACAGTAGTGGGGAGGAGTTTCCCATGGCTCTATCTGTCTCCGCTGTCAAATGCCTTCTCACAGTCAATGGCGTTGACATAGAGGGGTGAGTTCCAATCCATCTACTGCTCAATAATGATGTGCAGTGTTGTAATCAGGTCTGTGCAGGATCTAATTTTCCAGCAGTGAGCTAACTGGGCTCACACCTAAGCATAAACGTGTTCCTTAATTTTGTTCAGAATGACTCTGTTGAACACTTTGCCTGGGTTTGATAGAAGAGTTATCCCTCTGTAGTTTGCACAGGTACTCGCGTCACCTGTCTTTCAAGTTTCCATGGCTTGCTGCTTTCTAGGCTTCTGTGTCAAAACCATCAATGGATCTTCCCTTTTCTGCTCTGAAGCTTCTCTTTGCCTCCTTGTTGGTTTTGGTGTATTTACCTTGAGCTTTGCCTTTTTCTGATCCTGCTTCAATGGTGTTGACTGGAGCTTTCTTTTCCTTTCTCTCTTGATTTTTGCATAGAGTCTTGGTGGTGATCAATTCTTTGTACAGGTGCTTCTTGGGAACCAGTACCTTCTGGCAGGTTGCTGTTACTGCTTCTTTGATCTTCTCCCCTTGACTTCCTTTCAGGACTCAAAACTTGTTTATGAGGTTGTCTGAGTAAAGGATAGCTAACCCATCATGAAAAAATAAATCCTAGCTACAGAAACATTTTCCGGAAAGAGTATCTTTCACTATGACGGCTTGTGGTAAAAGCAGGAGATCCCTGGTAGCCACAAAGCTGATCCATGTACTTTTGACAAAGACCATCACCTTTGAAGGATAGAGAATGTAATTAGCAGGGCTACAACTCAGTCACAAATTGCAGGATAAGCCATAGAAGTGTTATACTGAGGAACCTAGCTGAGAGGCAGTATATATGATCAAAGCCCAGTTCCATTCACACTCTGTCAGAGGTGATTGTTTATCTTTCTGATTCAGAGCTGTCTCCAAGCAGACAACCAAAAACAATGGTATTGTGTGCGATGTTCTTAGCCTTGGATGAAGTGTACTAAGCTACCTGATGACATGCTACCAAGAAATTGACTGCCTGCAGAATGATATCTAAGTATACAATCTTGTGCCTGCAGAGCATGTGAAAAGTTACCACATAAAAAGACGGCGAGTTTACAAAATGGAGGCTTTTGATCACTGGCCCCGTTGAACCCCACAATAGAATGCACAAGGCCCAAAGGCCAACTCCACCCATTCATGTGCCCAAAAGACCAGCAACAGGAATGAAAGGGTTAAGGCAGGAAAATGGCAACTTTCTAAAAGTCTTAAACAAACACATGGGGGACATTTTACGATCCTAACACCATCCGCACGGCCATATCCATAGATTAATGAGTCCAATAAAACAATTTCAAGTTCCTTCTCAATTCATCCACTTTTTCTTTCAAATTATTTTACTCCAATTTTTTCTTCTTTTATCAATTTATTTCACTCATTGTTGTCTTATTTTCAAAAGTATTCATGGACAGGAGGTGTTTCACCAAGTCACAGCTTTATTTAAAAGGTCCCCAATGCATTCCGGGATATGTTCCTTTTATCAGGGGTATCTAAAAAAATTAATAAAACAACCATCAGCCTGGATGTGATGATCCTAGTCACAATTTAACCAAAAGAGTATATCAAACACTAATTTTATATGAAAAGCCAGCTCTTTTTACAGAAACTCTACATACTTAACAACATAGTGTTTTCCTCAACTTTCATCATCTCCCACTCATTCTCTACCACCCAGTAATACACTCATTCAGATCACCCTGTTATCTGGCAAACATAACGTATCTCTTAATATAGTCTCCACTAATTTGATATTATTTTTACCTCCCTACGCCCATGAATTTTCTTGTCCTGTCTCTTCTCTCAAAATACTTCATAGCGTGCTTACCGTGACTAGGTGTTTAACAATGCATAATGTGGATCTAAAACTAGCTTGGTTCCCGCTTTCCACCACTAACTACTTTTGAAAATAAGACAAGAATGAGTAAAATAAATCGATGAAAGAAGAACAAAAATGGAGCAAAATAATTCGAAAGAAAAAATTGATGAATTGAGAAGAAACTTGAAATTGTTTTATTGGACTCATTAATCTATGGATATGGCTGTGCGGATGGTAGTCGGATCGTAAAGAGTCCCACATGTGTTTGTTTAATACGATTAGCGCAATTGGACAGAGTGCGATACTTTCTTGCACGCCTTTATATATCTGAAGCAATATAAAACTAAGGACTAAAAATGGAAGTAAACGGTGTGCAACTCACCACTACTAATGTAACTTTCTAAAAGTAGCATATTCAAAATTGTAAGTTAAAATCTGACTTTCCCATAAGCTTGAATTTTTCTATATGTTGCAAAGTCATCTTGCTCTACTGGTTTGTCCAGCTGAAAAGCTGAGGAGGTCAGACTTAAAGAGTTTGACTAGGAGCTCATTGAAAATCAAGCCGTCAAAACCCTCACCCAACCCAGACTGGTGGAGAGCATCGAGGGACCCCAGCTGAAATATTTTCAGGAAAGTTTCTACGTCAGAAGGTAAACAATTTGACCGAAGCTTACTGGGAGGGGTAGATGCGCAGTGCTCCATCATGGTCAGCCTACCATTTTGACTTTTTCCCGGTCTATTGCGACTAGATGTGTCAACAGGGGCTATAGGTTTCTGTTCTACATGGTGCTAAATATTTTTTTTAGTTTAGAAAGTAAGGGGCATATTATCAAGGGGGTTTATCTCCGCTTTTTTGGCTTTAAAAGCCAAGAAAGAGGAGATAAAATTATCTCCCTATTACCTAGCTGCCGCTAACACCAGTTAGCGACAGCTAGTAGGAGATAACGACCATCTTGGGCCCCGCTTTGCATGTCAGTGATATTTATCACTAATGACATGCAAAGTGGGTGTGCCAAGATGTCAGAGACTGGAAACAGTCGCTAACATCGCTATCTCCTATTACCAACTTTTGGAGATATTTGCGCTAAGCGCGAATATCTCCAAAAGCTAACACCTGCCCTGAGCAGTTCTTAGCCATGTTATCCAATGGGAGGTGGATAACATGGCTAAGAGCATTTGCTCGATAATGCATGAATATCGCTGACTTTTCAGCGATATTCATGCATTGCGGCCGTTTTTTATCGCATTTGCGATAAACCTTGCTAATAGCAAGGTTTATCTGCGATAAAAATCGCCGATGTGCGGCGATAATTTTAGTCTCTAAACAAGTTAGAGACAAAAATTATCGCTAGTTGTTGGTAATATGCCCCTTAGTTTAATAACGAAACAATTGATTCAGTACAATACAATATATGGGGGATAAGGAACAGAGAAAAAAAGGGAAACATACATCTTTTTATTTGATCATACAACCCTATCTAGGTTAGAATGAAAAGGCATTAAAATATCAATATATATATATACTGGGGGGAGTACTGATGTAACATGGCTGCCTTTTGCAAGATCTAAT
Source organism: Lissotriton vulgaris (assembly GCF_964263255.1). Classification (NCBI taxonomy): domain Eukaryota; kingdom Metazoa; phylum Chordata; class Amphibia; order Caudata; family Salamandridae; genus Lissotriton; species Lissotriton vulgaris. The sequence goes on along the minus strand of NC_141686.1, from coordinate 226,262,053 downwards.
GGATCTTGGGCATTTGAGAAAGTCTACACGACGAAACGCGTCATGCCCGGAATGCTTAATAAAGCGCGTTTCTGACCTGCTACATCTTTTTATTTTATCATATAACCCTATCCAGGTTAGAATGAAAAGGCATTAAAATATCAATATATATATACTGGGGGGAGTACTGACGTAACATGACTGCCTTTTCCAAGATCCAATGGATATGGGCATTTGAGAAAGTCTACACGACGAAACGCGTCATGCCCGGAATGCTTAGTAAAGCGTGTTTCTGACCTGCTACAGGTGTGGCTCGTTCTTTTCGTTTGGAGAGGGGCGTGGTATGGAGATATTGTATGCGGCCACAGCACACCGAGCCCCCCACCCAACCAAGCTGTTCGGCGTAAGCAGTGGCAAACAAACGTGTGTTTTGGTTTACCCCATCGACTGGGGATGCTGCCGAACCACCGCATTGCGCTACTGTGACCTGCCAATTGACTGGATTGTGAACACATGAGGGAGCTTCTCGCACTGATGTGTCATTCCAAGGTTACAGATGTGCCCTGCAGGTGGGTGGTTGTTTCAGGAGAGCCGCTTTTGCCATCAAGATCTCAGTGCTAGTGGAGTAATAGGCAGTCACCGCCCACTGGGGGGAGTACTGACGTAACATGACTGCCTGTTGCAAGACTCGGAGGTCCGAGTTTGTTTGATGCTCCCTAGTGCCGGCCAGCAGGTGTCAGCCAATCGTAATGAGGTCATCTGGGTTAAAGGTGGACTTATGTAAGCACTTCTAATGAATATGGACATTTGAGAAAGTCTACACGACGAAACTCGTCATGCCCAGAATGCTTAATAAAGCGCATTTCTGACCTGCTACAGGTGTGGCTTGTTCTTTTCCATTGGAGAGGGGCATGGAATGTATATATATATATATATATATATATATATATATACATACATACATATATTACCTACTGGCGATAGCCAGTAGGTATATATAGTTAGGATTATTTCTCTATGGAACTTTTGAAAATTCTATGTCTAATAACTTTGGCGTTTGTGGACGGAATCGGCTGAAATTTTCAGGAAAATGGCACATTTTGTTTCTGAGCAGCCCCTGAAAATTTGGGGGGGGATTCGTCTAGGGGGGGCAGAGAAAAAAGGGGGGTCCCAAAACAAGTTTTTCCGATGTTAATTTCCATAGGGCGTTTGGCCTCACTTTTAGCTCGAACGGCTGAATGGATTTACAAGAAACTTGGCAAAATTGTAGGGACTGTTAGCCCGATGTGCCTTTGCTGGGTCTCAATATATGTGCTCCAGTGGATTTTGAGAAATTAACGTTTTAAAAAATGTATATATCTGTGACAGCGTCCCAGATAGCGCTCCAGATCGCGTACTTTTCGCGTCACGGAGCTTTGCGAAGCGATGCTGATTGGCTCTCCGGTGTCTGTCAACATTCTAAACAGTCCGGTGCGGCTGCCATCTTGTCTCTCGGTAGGATCGAGAGACAAGAAGAGGTGAAAAACGAAGGGGGAATTTAATGAAAGGGGGCAAGGCAGACCCCTCTTGACCCCCTAGGAATGATGTTGGGGTTATTAAAGGGTCCCGTGGGGAAAATAAAAAAAATTTGATTTTTCACGGTAGAAGCGCTTCTCGGTTCGCAAATTAACGGCTGAATGGATTTGCACGAAACTTGGCAAAATTATAGGGACTGTTAGCCCGATGTGCCTTTGCTGGGTCTCAATATATGTGCTCCAGTGGATTTTGAGAAATTAACGTTTAAAAAACAGGTATATCTGTGACAGCGTCCCAGATAGCGCTCCAGATCGCGTACTTTTCGCGTAACGGAGCTTTGCGTAGCGAAGCTGATTGGCTCTCCGGTGTCTGTCAACATTCTAAACAGTCCGGTGCGGCCGCCATCTTGTCTCTCGGTAGGATCGAGAGACAAGAAGAGGTGAAAAACGAAGGGGGAATTTAATGAAAGAGGGCTAGGTAGACCCCTCTTGATACCCTAGGAATGATGTTGGGGTTATTAAAGGGTCCCGTGGGGCAAATAATAAAAATTTGATTTTTCGCGGTAGAAGCGCTTCTCGGCTTGCGAACCGGGTTGCAAACTGGTAGCGAAACGTGAATTCGCCATTTTGTGTTTCGATTTCATTAAATTACTAGGTATAAGGGGGTATGGGAGACGTATCCGGACCCCTTTTGTTTTCTGAAGGTGGCTGAGGAGGCACATATATGTTGATACATGTCTTCCAGCGGCTGTGTGTGAGCGTTTTTTTTTTTTGCTGCGTGACGTCTGTTAACGTTCGATTCGATGGAAATCAGGAACTGTTGACCGCCATTTTGTCACTGCGAGTAAATATTTTGTTTTAAATATTTGTTATAAATTAATCCTTATTGATAAACATTGTCTGCGCCATCTTGTCTTTTTTGCAATGCCACACTTTTGTTGAGCACGGCAGTCATTTTGGATGCCTTGACCAGACCCACTCTCTGCACGCCGCCTATCCTCAGCATGGCTCCTCACCCTCGCAAGCATCTCCCCCACGCACTGGTCACCCCCGCTCTCTCTCTCATGCATGGGCCAGAAACCTCCTCCCATGTGCGCTGCTCTTCCCTGAGAATCACACCCTGTGCCCGCCCGACACCACCCTTTCACCCTATTCACTACCGCACCCTCTGACACTCCTCTTCCTCTGTGTCCGATTGTTCATGCCGGTCCCAGGCTATCACCTAGCCCTGCAGATGTAGTTTATGGCCCCAGCTGTAGAGAATCACCCCTCTTCAAAGGAGTTACAGTAGATCAAGGCCCCCACCCGATGAGATCCGTCACACCACACGTGTTCCTACTATCTGATAACCATCCTGTATTGTGCTTGGGGAGGGGATTCTCACTGTGAGGGTGTGTGGGACCGAGCCTGAAGCGGAAGATTCCAGGGATGCCTCTTTGTACATCAAAGTTTTTACAATTATGTGTCACATTATAAATATATAGCACTCCAACAAAGTAGGATTATAACACTTTAATAACTTTTAAATATATAGAACGCAACAAAAACAGTAAATACATTTAAACATTTTTTTGAAAAAAGAAGCAACAATGGTCAGTAGCTGTGTTTTGTGCGAATAGTCCCAAGGCAGCACAACGTGCTGAGTTCTGGACGGCACCCAGGTGATGTTACCTGGGTGCCGCACTGGTTTTGGTATCCTACAATGCAGCTCCAAAAAACGGCGTGGGGCGTCCCGAGGGGTGCGTGGGGAGGCCTCGTCAGTAGCGGTCTGTTGTGCGAATAGTCCCAAGGCAGCAGAACGCGCTGAGATGTGGATGGCACCCAGGTGATGTCCAGTAAGTTGTCGCACTGGTTTTGGCATCCTACAATGCTGCTCCGAAAAACGGCGTGGGGCGCCCCGGGGGGGGGGGGAGGCGGCGTGAACGGGTCTCCCCAGTTGGAGGCTCGTCGGTTGTACTGGGGCGCCCCTTTACCGTTTCAGTTGCCATTCCGCCCGCTTTTGCTACACTGTGCCTCTTCCGCCATTCAGCTGTTTATCGCCCGCTGTTGCGGGTACAGTGTCTCGCTTACCATGTAGTTGAGTTGCGCCCACTCTTGCGGTGCAGCGATAGGCGGCTGCCACAGGACTCTTAAAATGGCGGACGGCTCTTCGGATTTGGGCCTGGTCCACTAAAATGGCCCTGGGACACCTTGGAACTCGGACGTCCCCTGAGCCTTGAAGATTTTACAAAAGTCTTGGGGGCTCCCGACTCCTGCAGGCTTCCGGTGGGGAGCGGCTGCCATGATTGCTCGCGGAATGACCACGACGGAGCCACGAGATGGTGGTGCTCTCAGGCTGACGCCAGCTTCAGTCTGAAACATCTAGAAACAAGGTGGGGCTTTCATCGTTTGGGAAAAAAAAATGTTTTAATCCAATGAAAAGTGTTATTTTTAGGTCATATGATCAAGCCTTCCATCATTAGGAAACCAAAAGTAAAATGAACCAATGAAAAGTTTTATAAAGAAGTCACATGACCTGTTATGCTTACGTTACGCGCTGCTATAAAAAGCGTAGAAAATCCGTTGGCACGTGAGGCGGCGTCAGTAGCGGACCGATGTGCGAATAGGCCGAAGGCAGCACAACGCGCCGAGATCCGGATGGCACCGAGGTGGTGTCCAGCAAGTTGCACTGGTTGGCCAACCTGCAATGCTGCGCCGAAAGTCGGCGTGGGGTGCCTGGGGGGGGGGGAGGTGGCGCAAACTGGCCTCTCTCGCCTCTCCAGGTGGAGGCACCTCATCTGCAGTGCGGCACCCCTTAGCGTTTCACACGCCGGCCAACAGAGTTGCGCCCGCACTTGCTGCTACAGTAGGCCGAAGGCAGCACAACGCGCCAAGATCCGGATGGCACCGAGGTGGTGTCCAGCAAGTTGCCGCACTGGTGTGGCCATCCTACAATGCTGCGCCGAAAGTCGGCGTGGGGCGCCCCAATGGCCTGTGAGGTCGCGTCAGTCAGTGGGGGCTGTTTGAGAAAGCAATGTGATGCTGTGCATCGCCCCCAAGTTGGAGGCTCCTCGGCTGCAGTGGGGCGCCCCTTGGTGTTTCACTCGCTATCCAGCTGAGTTGCGTCCGCACTTGTGGCTACAGTATGCCGAAGGAAGCACAACGCGCCGAGATCTGGATGGCACCGAGGTGGTGTCTAGCAAGTTGCCGCACTGGTGTGGCCATCCTACAATGCTGCGCCGAAAGTCCCATGGTCCGGCGGAACTTTTTTCCTTTTCCTTTCTGCATCTTGTTCCACAATTCGTTTGACCTTTAGACACGACCAAGTCCCTGAATGTGTGCAGGGGGACGCTATTGATTGAATAAAAATGGCGGCTCCACACAAAGCTGACTCAAGCGTTGCTGGTGATGCTATACAGACAAAAAATGGTTTTCAGTTTGTACATTCTTTAGGACTTGTCCATCCAAGTCTGCTTGAGAGTTTGAAGAACAATGGATTTAGATCTTGCCCTCCCCTCTTTTGACTGTTGGTCTTGTTGCCTATCTCTTCTGTTGTCATTTAACTGAACCTTTTTTGACTGCCGAAAGGGGTTCTGGTCCGACCGCTGGTTGGTGGAGACATTTTGACTATATCCTGGACCTGCCCGGCCTCGCCCAAAATGGCGCCGGTATAAATGGGACTCGTAACTTCTTGTTGTGTACTGGTTGCACAACCTTGATATCACGAGATACGTATGCAGTTTTGAAGCACATGGCGGGCGGGAATGAGAATTGATTGAATATTTCGACATCCCTATTGATATTAAGTTCTGATGTGTTATTGATTACTGTACTATTGAAAGTTCGAATTAACGTCACCCATGGTACTTGCCCGCAAATGTATATCTAGATAATTTTATTGTAAGTGGCCCTGTCGTATTTTAATTACAAAATGTACGTCCACCGATTCCGCAACTGTTAGACACCTTAGTTCTTGCAACCTAATGGCCTTCTCGTTGCGTTCCTCTACAGTGTAAATGTCTCCTCATCATATACGATTCCAGTTTGCTCCGTGGCCGGCCCATGTGGTTATAGGCCCGTATTTGTATACTGACATTTTCACAATAATGGTTTTTAAAACAAAACATGGTAGTAGTATTTACATTGGTAAAGTTTTTAATTTTAGTCACTGTTTTCGAATCAGTAAAAGGCAAGTGAAATAAAGCAGTCCAATTACATGACGGATAAAAGGTATAATACGCAGGAACGCAGTTAAGATAAATGGTCAAGGGCTGTTGTGTTTTTTACTCCTGCAACATAAAGTGATCGATAAGAATCGGATATTCAGGCGTATCGGCGACTAAGACAGCAGGCCGAGCATCTTTTGCTCAACGGCTCCGTCATGGGACGAAGAAACGCCCTTTTTCTAGAAAAAGGAATATATTTTACTTGCAGGACAGTTGTAAATTTTCCGGGAAAATACATTAGCTTGGAACATTATAATATATATGTTTAAGAAAAAATAATGTTCGAAAGCAATAAAAAGCGTAATTTTTAGGTCGTATGACCAAGCCTTTCATCATTAGAATAACAAAAGTAATATGAACCAATGAAAAGTTTTATTAACAAGTCACATGACCTGTTATGCTTACGTTACGCGCTGCGCGCCGCGCCCCGGATCCCTTCCGGGAAGCTGCGCTTCGCGCACTGGAGTACTTCCGGGTGCGCTAAGGCGGCGTGTCATATAACGCATTACGCGACAACGTAGGTCCAGAATATAGTCAGAGCCGGCCGCCTATGTTGGGGGCGATCTTAGGCCACGCCAGGGCAACACGACTTGGGGAGGGGGCAGAAGTCAAGCGCACCCTCCCAGTCCGCGCCACCACACCGTATGTTGAAAATCTGAAGCCATCGTTCTACAAACTCTCAACCAGCCTTGGATGAAAAATCTTGAAGAATGTACAAACTGGAAACCAGTTTTTGTTTGCATAGCAATGCAGCAACGCTTGCTATCAGAGTGCATGAGTTTCATGCTCGATCGATTGAGCTAGCCTGTTCAGGCAACAAAAAGTATAAAATAGTTATGTAAATAGTTATTTAATAAAATGTTTTACCCTGTTACTTTGCTGGTGTGTTGTATATATTTATAATATTTGGATAGAGTTTATCGTTATTTTGAGCGGGGTGGGTGGAGGAGCCGAGCTGTCTTGCAACCATCATGGTGTGGAGCTCAGTTCATCTCACTAGTTTTGTATTTCTCATGAAGGGTTGTTCCAAATGTTTCTATTTTAGCGAGGTCAAAAAGAGATCCCATTAGTGGCCTACTGATTTTGCTCGATTATTTTTTTTTTACACGATTTTTCAATATCTGCAAAGACTAAACAGAGTATTGCGGCTTTGTGCTTGTTAGTAAATAGAGAATGAACCAAAGAGAATACATTCTAAAATAGTAAATGCTTGGATAACAATCAATCAAATGGAGAGACAAGCAGGCACGATGGAATACAACGGGGGCAAAGGCCTGCGTTAACTACCCTTCACTATCTGCAAAGAGAGAGTACTTCTAAGAGGAAAGAGGGGGGGGCAGCGTTTAAAGCACATCAGCGTGCATAAACACGAACATGTTTTTACCTATCACGTACTTGACATTTGACAGCTTTTGATATTTGTTATTAAAAAAACATTGAAATTCAATGAAAAAACCATAGGTTTTAGCCCATATATAGTTAGGGATTAGCATTTACAAAACCTTATTTTACTCGCATAAAACCATTGAAATTCGCATATATAGTTAGTTGCGCTAACTATATATCGCGCACCCGCAATCCACTGCTGATGATGTCACATATTACATCATTCATGACATGGTCAGTGACATCACTGATGACATCACTGATGACATCTCAAATGACATCACTGATGACATCACTGATGACATCTCAAATGACATCACTGATGACATCAATGATGACATCTTAAATGACATCACTGATGACATCAATGATGACATCTCATTTGACATTACTGATCACATCACTGACGACATCATTCATGTGATTATACGATGAACCTCTTCAGACTCTGATATAACCTTAGATACACTCAGTGTAAACAGACACTCACAGACTGTCACTCATCCATGGAGTTACTCACAAACCTAGTCAGTCATTCAAAGAATCAATCACACCTCCATTTCATCAACTATACAGTTATACACATCTTACTTATTCAAACATATACGAACACATATTTACTCCCTTATACAATCCCTGATACAAGTTCACAATGATCCATACAGCCACTCACACATTCACTGGCTCTTATGCACAGTTATTTATATATGTCAACTCTCACATGTACTGTGTTTTACATATGTACTTACTTTGACATGTAGCACTGAGATATCCATTCACTCACCAATACACTCATGCACACAGTCAACCGCCCATACAGCTGTTTCCATATGCACTTTTGAACCCATACATCTAGTGAATCAACTGCTCACACATCTATGCACAGTCATACACCTCCCAGCCACCCCCACACACACTCAGTCTCCCATACAAATACTTGGGCAACCAATCAATAACCCATATAGTTACTCATATAGCTACTGATCAACACATGCAGCAGTTTACAGAACAACAGACATAATGATGCACAAATTAAGACAGTTTAGTCACTAACCCATGCACTCAGTGAGACACATTTAATCACTCACTTATACAGTCAGTCATGCACCTACTAAATCCTTCATCCAGACACTTATACATCCACTCATTCTTCAATATGTAATACATATTTTAACTTTACAGAAGCATACAGTCACTGGATGATGACATCAGTGATGTCACTGACCATGTCATGAATGATGTAATATGTGACATCATCAGCAGTGGATTGCGGGTGCGCGATATATAGTTAGCGCAACTAACTATATATGCGAATTTCAATGGTTTTATGCGAGTAAAATAAGGTTTTGTAAATGCTAATCCCTAACTATATATGGGCTAAAACCTATGGTTTTTTCATTGAATATATATATATATATATATATATATGTGTGTATATAAATATATATATATATGTGTGTATATATATATATATATATATATATATATATATATATATATATATATATATATATATATATATATATATATATATAGCTACGTTTCTTCTCACCCCATGTACATTGGCTGAAGTCACGGCAGAGCAACAGGTAAGTTTGTAAAAGTTTTTGCTTTATTCACACACCATGTGCAAAGTTTTAGCGTGCATCGAAAAAACAAAAAAACGGACGGCCTACACGTTTCGGCTACTCCTAGCCTTCCACTGGACCATCTATATATCTCGTAGGATTCCTCGCCACAATCCCACGTGTTCCCGGCAAATGTTACCGCAGGAAAAGAATGACTATGAACAAAACCCAGGTCTGGTGCAAATTATTTCAGTGCTTTATTGTGTGCATGAAAATCGCCAGCATGTCCGCCATGACGCGTTTCGCCTCTCTCCAGAGGCTTGATCATATATATATATATATATATATATATATATATATATATATATATATATATATATATATATATATATATATATATATATATATATATACAAACGGCGTACCTTCGAGCACTCAGTTTGAGTAAAACAAGGAGTCGGGTCTCTTAAGCCAAGCGAGGTTTATTGAGTCATAAACCTTGCTATTTTTTGCCTAAGAGACCAGACTCCTTGTTTTACTCCAACTGAGTGCTCGAAGGTACGCCGTTTGCTTATGGATGTTTATTGCCGGCTGCGCCGCCGGTTACGAGCCACCCCTTGCAAGGCGAAGTATTTCCAGCAGGAGCAACATTGTTGAAAAATATACATATATACATATATATATATATATACATGTATATATATATATATATCTATACTACTATTATAAAGAGAGAACTTGCACCTTTTGGCAAGGTAAACTCGGGAACCACAGCACCAATCACAACACCCAATACAGCGTTGGAAAGGACAGTTGCAGCAGAAGGACATAGGCTATGCAGACGCCCACCATATACTTTTAAAATGTAAAATAACTGTGCCAGCAAAGTAGTCCCCTGTGGGCGTGTCTGCATTGTGCTGTGGGTGTTTGCTGGGGGCGTGACAATCGCTGGGGGCATTCCATCACGGGTGTTGTTTTTTCTTCCCAGGTTCTATACATTCCTGCTCCCTTTAAATAGTAATTCAGTGGTGGTCCCATTCTCTTAGAACCACCCCAAGCACAGTTATGGCCAAAAATACAACTAAAAGGCCCTGCAAAACATTATGGGATAAGCTTAGCATAATTTTTAGCATTCATGAAAGTGTTTCAATGTTTTTGAATTTCACTCATCAGGGACATCTTGGGACGACGAGGTGAACTGCAGCTTGATGTATACTATTTTAAATGCAATTGCATTTGCCTCTTCAGGAACATCTAGGGACGGCGAGGTGAACAGCAGCTTGATTTATAATATTTTAAATGCTATTGCATTTGCATCATCAGGGACATCTAGGGACATGAGGTGAACTGCAGCTTGATGTGTAACATTTTAAATGCTATTGCATTTGCCTCATCAGGGACATCTAGGGACCATGAGGTGAACTGCAGCTTGATGTATAATATTTTAAATGCTATTGCATTTGCCTCTTGGGGACAACTGGGGAGAACGAGGTGAACTGCAGCTCTTTGTAGAATTATTTGTATACTATAATATTCACTTCCCACTGCTAATCTCATCCCATAATGGTTTGCAGGGGCTTGATCTCAAAATCATCACCTCTCTCACTGCTTGCTGGAAGCTAATTTCAATTTTGTGAAATGACTATATGCATTTTAGCATGTAGAAGTACTTGTTATTTTACCTCTGAATATATGAGGTTTCTGTTTTAATAATTGGAAATCTGACGGAACGAAATATTGCGGATTTATTGTACCAAGTTCGCGCCAATTCCGCCCACCCCTACTTTAAATACCCCTGCACCCCATAATCATAACCAACCCTTACTCTCCAAAATACCCCAACACCCTTAAACACTAACCCATCTTAACCCTATAAATATACCCTGTACCCCAAAACCCAAACCTATCCCTAAACCCTAAAAATACCCCTGTACCCCAAAACCAAAACCTAGCCCTGAACCCTATAAATACCCCTGTACCTCAAAACCCAAACATACTCCTGAACTCTAAAAATACCCCTGTACCCCAAAACCCAAACCTACCCCTGAACCCTAAAATACCTCTGTACCCCAAAACCCAAACCTAGCCCATAACCCTTAAAATACCCCTGTACCCCAAAACCCAAACCTACCCCTGAACCCTAAAAATACCCCTGTACCCCAAAACCCAAACCTAGCCCAGAACCTTATAAAACCCCTGTATCCCAAAACCCAAACCTAGCCCTGAACCCTAAAAATACCCCTGTACCCCAAATCCCAAACCTATCCCTGAACCCTTAAAATACCCCTGTACCCCAAAACCCAAACCTACCCCTGAACCCTAAAAATACCCCTATACCCCAAAACCCAAACCTAGCCCTGAACCCTACAAATACCCCTGTACCCCATAACCCAAAACTATATCTGAACCATTAAAATACACAAACACCCCAAAACATATACCTCGGTACCCCAAAACATATACCCCTATACCCATATTTGCCTTATCCAAACATTTTTAAAAAACATGCATTTACAACGAATTTCGTTGTAAATGTATGCGTGGTAAAAGCATATAAAATGTAATGCCATGCGTTATAATGGCATTGCGGAGTTATGGTACTTTCGTAATGAAAGTATGCAGAGTGATGCTATGCGGAAAGATATTTGCGGAATAATGGGTGTTTACCCTCCCCCGTAAGTACATTGCTGGCACGGCGGCCCACATCTCCAGCAACATACTCATATTTTTTCACCACCAATTGGAAAAATGCACAGGTCTCTCTCATTGATGCCCAGCACCGACATACATTTTTAGACACACCTCCCACCACAAGTTCTAGAATTGTGAACTTTAGAGATGGGGAGCTACGTTAGAATCTCGGCATCAGCTCAACATCCTGTGATTCCAGGCAAATCGCTCTGTCTCCCCGTGCCTACCACAAATCAATGTATTCTTCGTTAATGTAAATTGTGCTCATGCCATGTTGTCGAGTTCGCGCTATATAATATTGCAAGGAAAATAAAGTAGGGAAACTCGAGTTCACACACTACTGAACGCACACTCTTAAGTGCATCAGCAGTGCACTGTGAATCGGAGCGTTTCACAGGCCTGTCTCAGATAAGAAATGCTATCAAAATGAAATCCTACGAAACAATATACTACTGGCCGGCAGCAATTCATACCCGGACAACGTCGGGACGGGCTGCTAGTACATATATATATATATATATATATACATATATATATATATATATATATATATTCATATTACCTACTGGCGGTCGCCAGTAGGTAGTTATAGTTAGGATCTATTTTCCATAGGAAATCCGCAACATTCTATTTGGAGTAACTTTGGCCTATAGGAATGAATGGGAATTACCTATTCGGTATTTACCGAATCAGTAAATACTGATTCGGTAAATACCGAATCGGTAATAGGGGGGACATTTTCAAGTGTGGCAGGGTGTCATATTGACACCCTGTTACACGCCTGAATAGTGCATGGGTGCACATGTGGCACACATACATGCCCTAAGGGCATGTATGTCTGCCACATGGCACACTTAAAAAAAACTAAGGTTTTTGATATTTACCACCAACCTTTATTTGGTGGTAAATACCGAATCCTTAACTGTGCAATGCACTCATTTGAGTGCTCCCTACATTTCAGATTCGGTAATTTACTGATTCGTTATTTTAAGGAATCAGTAATTTACCGATTCCTTAAATTACTGATTCGGTAAATTACCGAATCTGAAATGTAGCCACCTACATCTCAATAGCCTAACCCAGTCGGTAATGGCCGAAATTTGGTAATTTCGGCGGTTACTGACCAGTATTGGGCTACCTACATCTGGCCCTAAGTAATTTTTTAAGAAGTATAGGGGCGAAGTGAGTAAATAATTCTACTGTGAATCCATCTGGACCCGGGGTTTTGACTTTTTTAAGTGAATGTAAAGCACTAAGAAGTTCTTGATGTGATAAGTCAGCTTCCAATGGGAAAAAGTCAATTTGAGTATCAAAAGATTTGTGAATATCTGAAAGAAAATGTATAATATGAGATTCTGAGGGCGTGGTCTCAGGAGTGTATAATGACGTATAAAGAAGGAGGAATTCATTCAAGATTTCTGGTGAGTAGTATATTCCGTTCATCAAGAATACCCTCAATATCAAACTTGTTATGTTTAATTTGTAAATAAATAGCCAAGAGCTTGACCACCTTATTTTGGCCACCATAGTATTTTGCACTTCACTTCAACAGATATAGCGAGGCATTCTCTGCAGAATCTTTGTTAAATAGAATTTTTTTCTCAATCAGTTGTGAGAGACATTGTTTGCACTTGGAAGAATAGTAAGAGTGTTCGAGCTTCTTTATCTCAGCCAAAAGATCCCGGGAAACCTGAAGGGCATTTTTACGTTTTCTGGAAACAAAGTCAATAATAAAATCTCTGGCTTTAGCTTTAAATGCATCCCACACAACAGAAAAGTGAAGATTTTCAGTCTGGTTGAGTGAAAAATACTTCATAAGTAGTTAGTTATTAAATCTCCATCTTCTGGGTAAGCAGGAATTTGGAACTATATCCAAGTAAATGGCGATGGGAGCATGGTCTGAAATTAGAATAGAACCAATATCAGCGCTTCTCATTTCATAAAGCTTTATTCGGAGCATTTAAACAACATGTCCATAAAAGCACAAATAATACAGACATTTCATACAATTTCATAGAAGAAAACACATAATATAAAATATAGAATAATTAATTACAGACAATACATTAAACAATACATATCTCCAATTAAGACCACATGATTCAAAATATCCAGAGGGGGATGGAATAAATATTTAAAAATGTTCATATATTTTAAAAACATATACTTTTCCTGGCGCTAATAGCTTTAAGCAAAAAAGAAGCGGTAAAAAAGCAAATGTCCGGGTGGTTCAGATTAAAGAGCATTTTCATAGCCTCCGTAGTGTTTCTCACTCCAAATCTATTGAATAATGGCTTCAAGTAGAATTTCCGTAATTCTCTGTACAATTCACATGTTAACAAAAAGTGCCTAGTGCTTTGTTCAGTTTCATTGTCACATTTACAGGGACCAGTAGGGCACATTTTAATGTTAGGGCACGCAACCAGATAATGTACTATACCCATCCTCATTCTGGTTAGTACAAACTGGTGCGATGTTCTTGTCACCTGTGATAGATATGGGCTGAAACCAGTAAATTCATTCATGCTATTGTACAGTACACATGTAATTAACTTAGAATCCTCTAAGAGATGCCTTTCATTACAATGATTTAAAAAGATTGTTTTCACATTAGATTTGGGGATTTCCGAGAGCCTATAGGGGTCCATCAACACATTGATCCCGTATAATTTTTGTACACCTTCAATAATATATTTGATCCAGGGGATCTTCAAGTGTTGGTCCAATAGAAGGCAGTTCTTAATAATTGCTCTGTTCAAAGAGGTACCATCACTGAGCCAGATAGAGCGCCACAGTAGTATGGGCCTTAGCATGATCAGATCATTTAGGGCTTGGATCCCAGTCTCGTTATGAACCAAGGAATTGGAAGTAGACTTGGGTAAACATAAGAGCTTTTTCAGGAAGAGGTTCTCCTCTACCTGAAGGCTCTTGGCAGATGACACACCCCATACCCCTGCCCCATAAAGGGCCGCAGAAAGACATTTAGCTTGGTAAATATTTAACATGTCTTTAATACGTCTATTCCCCAGCTTCTTGGCAAACAGAAAGACCCCATTAGCGCTCCTAATCATCTTAGTTCCTACCACCTTATGTTCAGTGGCCCAACTCCCATTATTAGAAAAGGTAATTCCCAAATAACAAAAGTTTTCAACTTTTTTAACTGGTTCACCATCAATAACATAGTGGGTTTTACCTTTTCTTTTAACTTTTCCCGATCCGCATTCCATTACATAAGTCTTAGACTTATTAATCACCAGTTTCCTTTTCTTAATGAAGGATACAAAACAATCCATCAAACGTTGGAGACCCTGGGGTGTCCTAGACAGTAACACTGCGTCGTCCGCATAGAGTAATACCGGTATGTTAAAGTTATTAACTCTAGGGGCATCTGCAGCGACTGCCTGCAGGGCAGATTCGACCTCATTAATAAAAAGGGTAAAAAGCAGGGGTGCTAAAACGCACCCCTGTCTGAAACCCCTTCCTATCCCAAACTTTGTAATACATTCCCCATTGGGTCCATAGCGGACGCTGGTGCGAAGCTTTTCATACAGTCGGGCTAAGAAATAAATAATTCCTTCAGGGGCACCCATTTCCAATAATTTGGCCCATAATATTGCGTGGTCTACCAAATCAAAGGCACTACTAAGGTCAGCAAAACAAAGGTAAAGTGACCCTTTTTTCGCCTGGGTATATTTTCCCACTAATAGCTCTAAATTCAGACACTGTTCTATAGTACCACGGCCTTTCCTAAAGCCAAACTGACAGTTACTTAGTATCTCGTTTGATTCTGCCCACTCTTCTAATCTTACAAGAAGAACCCTACTCATAATTTTAACTGATGAATCCAATAAAGATATGGGTCGATAATTTTTAGCATCCCCCCGGTCTCCTTTCTTATAAATAGGGATGATTATTGACTCTTCCCAGGTAGACGGTATTTTACAGCATATAGCTGAGTTAAAGATTTTGGTAAGCAGTGGGCCCCAAATATCTGGCGCGGTCTTGTACACATCTATGGGAACGCCGTCCGGCCCCTGGGCCTTACCTCCTTTACTAGATCTTATACTAGCCATGGTTTCACTGATGGTAATATCTAAGGCTAGGATGGGCCATCTATCACCATTGGAATCTGTTAAATTGCTAGAGTCAAAAATGTTAGAAAAATGCTGGATCCACGAATCCATACTCACATTAGATGTGAGTTCTGAGACCTTGTCATCTTTTAGGAATGGGCTATTCACCGTGGACCAGAACAGGGTACAATTATTCGTGTCCGCAGCTTGGGTAAGATTATCCCAGGCTTCTTGCTGTAATTCAGCTTTTCTACGTTTGAGGGTCATGTTATTTCCCTGTCTAAGTTGGACCACCAGATCTTTATCCCTTGGTTTTACTGCAAGGGCCTCTTTAAGTTCATTCCGGGCAATAGAGCAAGCATGATCAAACCAGCCCCTTGGACACCTAGCTTTAGACCCAGCCTCTTTAGTAAACCTTTTATTGATGGTAGAGTTAATTCTGTTAAAGTGATCAATACTGACAGACGAGGTGTCTTCTTGTTCTAGAATTGCCGTGATATCCATCAGACAACTAGAAATAATGGAATCTGATGTTATGGCCGCTTTTTCTCCTTTCCACCTCAGTCTATAACCATTCTGTCTATGGGGTTCAATATTAGCGATGATACCCTGTTCGCAGACATGATCTTTTTCCCAGAAAGTTAATTCAGTAGTCAAACAGTTATGGTCACTTAACATAATATCTATCACCTTGGGCATTGGGCATAGCGGCGCAATGGTTGATGACATGCATATAAAATCAATAACAGAATTAGCGCCCCTTCCTTTAAAAGTTGGTATATTTCCACCCATGTCATTTTTAGCATTGTCCATAATTTCCAAGTCATACTGTATCATAAAATTATTCAGAGTTTCCCCGTAGGTGTGATGGGGAAAATGGACTTCAGCTTCCCCCAGTCGGTTATACACACCACAAACCTTCTGGGTGGATAATGGGCACACAGGAACATTAAAATCCCCCACAAAAATAAATTCAAATGCACCATTAAAATTCTTCACAAAATTATTCACTGCCGTATCTAAGTCGTTAATTGCTACATGTCTAGTGTTATCGAAAACATTATTATAGAAATTTATCAATAGAATATTTCTACCATTTTCTTGTGCAAGCCATAAAATTTGTGAAGGCGCCCCCACATTAACAAACTTTTTCACTAAGATGGGTAATTTGACAGAAATTAACACCAACAACCCGCCTTTAGCTCTACCATGGGTTGAGGGCGATGCTGGGAGCTCATAGGACACATACCCCTCAATGCCCTTAAAATTTTTGCTCCAGGTTTCCTGTAAACACAGGATGTCAAACAAATACACAAATTGCTTCCAGCCTAAGGCATCCTCCTTGCCCCCAATTCCCGCAATGTTCCAGCTAGCAATGTAACAAGTTACCTTCTCTCTCTCTTTGCTAGCATTTGGCTGTTCAACACTAGATATGGACATGTTATTCTCTGTAGTAAAAGGCTCTATGTTAGGTATAAAATTAGGGATATCTCCCCCATTCAACGAACAGTTCAAGCACACATCGTTACCCATTTCCTCAATTAACAAAACAACTTCTTCATTAGGAGTACTACATCCTAGATCCCTAGGAGGGTCAATCTCATGTCAGTCGTTCGGGTCTAGATGACTCAGGGACTGGAACCTGTTCTGGGTGGGGACCTGGTAAACCATTCCATTATCATACAAAGGGGTACTACCAAACGGTACAAATGGGTTGGGGGTATGCATTAAGGGAACATTCCCCCCAAACATAGGATTCCCCAAATGCAGCGGTGTGGTGAATAGACCATTTTGTGGGCCAAAAAAGAAGTTAGGCATCAATGGTCTATTTACCATAGATGGATAGGTAGGATTGCTCGGTACCCTCTCCTTACAGTTTGGCAGAGGTTGCCCACTGAGGTGATTATAAAAATAGCCCAATGGTCTAGCAATTACTTCAGTCTCCGACTGAGTAATTGCGGCCGCTCTAAGCAAAACAGTCGCTACATGTCTACATGTTGTGGGTGCTTAAAATTTATTATCACACAATCCCCCCCACCGACTTTTTTGGTGTTACCTATCCAGTTGACTCTTCTGATGGAGATGATTTGGTCAGAATAGCCGACTGGATAGCCACAATGACGGTTAAGCCAGGAGATAGTCTTATTTCTCAAAGAATCAGGTGTCTCATATTTGTTTGGGGGCTGAGTGATAATGGGGACGTTGGTTAATACCACAACGTAGGGTACACAGTCGGGTGGTAGATCAACAGGGCGTCTACATATCCTAGTGGGCACCCCATTAGATCCTCCCGTCGTATCAGATGGAGCTGGCACCACAGGTGCTGATACTTGCATGGGGGCTTTCATGGGGGCTGATAATTTAACACCCGGCAAAGTACTTGTAACCCCATTGTTAGATTGTTTTGAGGATCTTCCTGCCTCCTGAGTCGATGTGGGTAGTGGTTTCAGTGGTTCTTTAGAGGAGTGTTTCCTAGTCACCATGGGAGGGGCATTAGTAGAGGCTTGTGGCTGTTCCTTATCCATAGTGGGAGCAGTGGCAGGGCAAGTTGACTTTTTAATGTCGGCTAAAGATTTTTCTAAGTTGTCTGCATGCTTACCCACCAAGCCCCTTAACCTAGCTACTTCCTCCTGGAGATCTCCAATCTTGGTGAGCAATGGCTCTACCACCATACTAAGTTGACTGAGAATAGTACTCGTTAGTGAGTCGATTTGGTCAGGCTTAATGAGAACATATTTATCTGGGTTAGAGGTTACTAAATCCTCGGTATGTTCCAGTTGGGTTGTATCTTTTTTCCTTTTTGAGATATGACTACCTCGCTTGGAAATAGGTTTTCTACAAGCTCGCATACATTCTGAAGCCCTCCCAGATTGCTGAGGTGTCCCCCCAACATTATCACATTGGTCATCTTCCCCCATTATTGACTTGTCAGAAACCTTGGTCGCTTCGACATTTGTACTAATAATACTATTATCAAGCTCTACAGGAGCGACAATCTCATTAGCAATATTATCTGAGTTGACATATTTAATTGCATCAACGGACATAGTCAAAGGGGGGTCTGCATTAGTACTTTTTCCTAGTGACTTCCTTCTGTCGCTGTTGATTTTGGAGACCACTTTCAGTAGGTAATTATCCGGTAATGTACTTTGGACTGACATTTCAGGGGTTGATTTGACAGTACCCGGAAAAATTTTGATTAAAATACACAAGGGGGAACAAGTGGGTTTTCCACGTAATGTCCTTCAAAAATACTCACAGTTCGAGTCAAGGGGGTGGCCCTGCCCGGCCTCTTCTGGCCCCTGACGGCCACAGACGGCCCGCCCTTGTCCCGGGCTTCTCCCGGCCGCTCCCGCGCGCGACTCGCGGGGTTAGAGGGGGTGTCAGTCTTTATCAGGCACCTCCGGCGCTCTCTGCGCGTCACGGGCGCGCTACTGGCAGAGGGAATGCTGGGGAGTGTGGTCCGGTCTCTCGGGACGCCTCCCTCGCCTCCCGGCGTGTGCCGCCGCTTTCGCTGCTCCCGCCGTTCCCCTCACGGCAATGCCCGTTGGCAACTAAGTCAGGTAAGCGTGGTGTTCCCCCACTGGGCTCCCGGGGGGTCAGCCTTTATCAGGCGCCTCCGGCGCTCTCTGCGCGTCACGGGCGCGCTACTGGCAGAGGGAATGCTGGGGAGTGTGGTCCAGTCTCTCGGGATGCCTCCCTCGCCTCCCGGCGTGTGCCGCCGCTTTCGCTGCTCCCGCCGTTCCCCTCACGGCAATGCCCGTTGGCAACTAAGTCAGGTAAGCGTGGTGTTCCCCCACTGGGCTCCCGGGGGGGGCAGCCTTTATCAGGCGCCTCCGGCGCTCTCTGAGCGTCACGGGCGCGCTACTGGCAGAGGGAATGCTAGGGAGTGTGGTCCGGTCTCTCGGGACGCCTCCCTCGCCTCCCGGCGTGTGCCGCCGCTTTCGCTGCTCCCGCCGTTCCCCTCACAGCAATGCCCGTTGGCAACTAAGTCAGGTAAGCGTGGTGTTCCTCCACTGGGCTCCCGGGGGGTCAGCCTTTATCAGGCGCCTCCGGCGCTCTCTGCGCGTCACGGGCGCGCTACTGGCAGAGGGAATGCTGGGGAGTGTGGTCCGGTCTCTCGGGACGCCTCCCTCGCCTCCCGGCGTGTGCCGCCGCTTTCGCTGCTCCCGCCGTTCCCCTCACGGCAATGCCCATTGGCAACTAAGTCAGGTAAGTGTGGTGTTCCCCTTCTCAAAAACTGGGAAATATCATGTGAGACAAAAAAAATCTAATCTGGATTGGGTTTGGTGGGCTGGGGAGAAAAACGCACATTCTCTAGTGGTGGGATTGCAGATCCTCCAGGCATCAATAAGTGTATACTGTTGAATGGTTTGAACAAAAACTTTATGTGCTTTATGAGGTTTAAAGTAAACCAGTGAATTTCATTCTGTAAAGGGGTCCAACACTTGATTGCAATCCCCAGCGTGGATAAAGTTGTCGTCAATACAGGAGGAAAGTTGCTGAGACAAAGTAGACCAAAACAGAGGATCCCCATTAGTAGGTGCATACACATTAAACAAAGTTAACAATACACCTCTTACTTGTCATTTAGTATATAACAGTCTGCCTTCATCATCAGACTGTTAAGAAAGCAAATTAATCTTCAACAATTCATGGCAAAGAGTAATAACACCATTATGTTTCCCATCACCCGGAGAAAAAAAACATCTCCAACCTAGTTCCTTTTCAACTTTAAAGATTCACTAGCATTTAAATGAGATTCCTGCAAGCAAACAATATCAGCTCCTAACTTGGAAAGATGTGTTAAAAACTCCTTGTCACTTGATGAGGGAATTCAGACCTCTGACATTTCAAGATATGATTTTCAGGGTCATAAAACCAACAATAAAATTACCAAGAATAGGAGGTCAATAAAGACCAACAAAGAACAAAAGGTAAGATTGATAACATTCCAACTATGTGAGCAAAATATACAATGAGAGAGAAAAGTTAAGAACATTAAATGTAGAAGTGAGAGAAGAAAATGAAAACAAGAAAAATAAGAAGTGAAAGACCGAGGTTCGGAGAAAAGATTTAGTAAGGGAAACAAAGGAGAAAGAGAAAAGACAGCAAAAGGAGATGAAGAAAAGACATGCAAGTAGAAAAGAAAAAAGAAGAGGGTAATTCAAGAAAATAGGTATTTATGTGAGAATAGAATGGAGAAGCAGAAGACCACGAAGACGAAACAGGGGCGAAAGAGAAGACGAAATAATACAGGAATAGGAAAGAGGAAGAAAAAAAGAGAGGAGGGAGAAAAGATATTTAAAATGAAGGATAGAGAGCATACCTAAATCAAAAGACATCACAGAAAAATGGGGGTAGGTGAAGCCACGAGAAACGAATGGCACATCCAGACTCTACAAAACGAGGACAAGGACATACCACAGCAAATCAGATAGGGCGAGGGTACACAGTAAATGTAGACATCCAGGCACCTGTCAAGACAAGGGAATAAAAAAGAAGAAGTAACAATAATTATTAATACAAAAAAGTAGAACAGGCACAATGTAGAAACAATAAACTGAGAGTAGCAAAAAGAGAAAGAAAATAGAAAGAGCCAACAAGACAAACAGCGCAGAACAAACAAATATGTTAAGTAAGAGCTATAAATGGTAAGACCTAGAAACCATGAAACCTATAAGAGAATTCAATACAAAAAACATAAGAACCAATTAAACAGCTTGGGTAGAAGAAGCATCAAAAATGGCCATAGAGTCAGTTTTACTAAAGTTGAGGAAACTCCGCAGTTTGACAGGATCATCATAGGTTGACATTTTATTGTCATAGGTAATCTTGAAGAGGCACGGGTGGAAGAGGCCATATCTAGCACCTATGGCACATAAAGCAGGTCTCATATTCAAAAACTCCTTGAGTCTATTAGTTGTAGATCTGGCACAGTCCTGAACCAAGAATAAAGTAGAGCCTGACCAAGAAATACGTTGAATAGATTTGGCAGCCGAGAGCACCTTAAGTAGATCTGTATACTCAAGACAGTACATTATAACCCCTCTTGCTCTACGAGAGGTGGAGGTGTCAGTGCGGTGATGACCAAGTCTTTGGGCACGTTGAATGTTAAGTGAAGCACCTTCAGGTAGCTGGAGCAGCTTAGGAAGAAAGGACTTGAACAACGATATAGGATCAGAACCTTCTGAACTTTCCGGAAAATCATAAATGCAAAAGTTATTCCGTCTATTTCTGTTTTCTAAATCTTCAACCTGTTGCTGTAAAGACATTATCTGGGATTGAAGAGTATTTACTTTCTCATTTGTATAAGAGAGGGAGGAGATATTCTGCTTCACTGTCATAAGACGATCATTCATCTGAGACCAATTTTCCGTTAAGGACTGTAGCTTAGTGGAGGTATCTTTCATGGAGTAAAGTGGTAAAGTGCACAGAGTCCTAGGACCAGCATAAATAAGATCAGGTAAAATGGAGGAGGAAGGCAAACAACTTGTGGGAAGACCACCTTTAGGCTGGAAAGCCAATATCTAGGTTTACTACCTGTAGTAAATTATGTTTGCTTCATAATTTTGGGATGTATACATGGGAACATCCATGCTCCACCAACTTAATGTATATCCGATGATGGGTAACACAAGACAGCACATGGTGAGTTGTTATGTAACTCTGCAGCTGTAAAGTGATGCAAAGCTATGCAAACCGTGATAAACTGGCTGTTTGACTGCCAATAAAAATTTGTTTGAGCATGAGTTGTAATTGATGCCACTTTTGGACTATGCACTTTATTTTCAGCTTGGTGGAGATGATATGCTAGGAAACGATGACGAATCGTGCATCAGCTGTATTGTGCATGCATTTGATATATTGGGCTTGAAATATATAAAACTATGTGTTTGCACCACAGATCACTTTTACATTTTCAAGTATTGTCTGGTGTTGTGTGGGCATTGAAGAACACCAGACAGAGTACCAAAGGTTATAAATATGCCTTGTTCGTGTAAATCTACTGTACTGATTACAATTATAGGGTTTTAAATGCAGTGAAACAGAATTAATGGAAATTATACTGTGCAGTGGTTATATTTTTGCAGTTTCACGCCACCAACACAGTTGGTCCAATGGTTGCCTGACACAATCAAGTCATACGGACATGTCATCCGAGCCCAGGAGTATAGTGGAGCCTTTCCTCTCTCCCTCGTGGAGAGCCTGGGAGCACTCAGTGGTCTACCCAAGGTGGCCCCCATACAGACCTTCCTTGGTGACCTTTCTGACGCCCCTTTAGCGGAGCCCGAGTAGAAACTAGTGATCAGCATTAGCCCTGCCTTGTGGCATTTTGTTTTCCTTGCACTCATGTCCTGACGAGGCCTGAATGACTGGTCCGAAATGCCCCAACCCCACAGAACAGAGAAGTCCGTCGGAATATTAGCACCTGTAAAGAAATTGAACACACACTTTTTGGACTAATTTAGAGGGCTAACCTATCACTGCTCTGTGTGTATTGGACTACCTCATGGTTGGATTGCTTATAAATATGTAGCAACCATTCAGTTTCAAGAATGGGTAAGAAGGAATTAGGAGTGAATTGTATAGATTTGTCCATTTCTTAATATTTGTGTAAATGCTTTAAATCTTCCCTTGTGATTGATGTGTTTTGTATGTTGGTAAAAAGATAATTTTTAAAGAATAAAAGTTGTGTCAACTGGATTTGGAGGTGGTATGTGACTAGAGAAATTAACACAAATAAATACTAAGGGACTACTATCCAGCCTGTTTGAGCCCTCCTGCCGCCTTCAAAGCCAGTATTAGTAATTTTTTAGGACCCCTTGTGGGATGAGGGTCCCATGGGCTACGCCGTTCTTCCCACATCAGCTTCCACACTCTGGGGGGGACTGCAAACCCCAGAGTGCATGACTGCACACACCAGCTGCCGTGAGTGATAGGGAGGCATGGCCGACGTGCTTATAGCGCCACCTCTCCCCCTGCAGTGCGAGACACGCGCGGGATGAAGCACAGACGAGGCCCGGACCAAGGGCGAGCCAGTCTGAGCCCGGCAGAGGCTGGGTAGGGCCATCCCTCTTGGCTGCTGTCTTTCAAGTTGTTGTCAGACTCAAACCCGATATCTGGAAACAGCTGGCCATCAAGTACCTGAACCTGTGAAAGGAGGTAGGCTTGCACCAACACCTACCATATAGACACTGCTTGGACGTTTAAATACAGGCTCTGGTATTTAAATCCCTTGATAGGGAAGAAGTTTCCCTGGACTAAGCGCTGGACTTAAACCACAACATAATATGAGTAAGAGGCATTTGTCTGTTTTTTATTGCACTTGTATACACACTGTTTAATTTGATTTAATCTATTCATTTATGCTCATATCTGTTTTAACTTAGTTGTGATATCATCGAAGCCACTTAAAGATATGGGAGACGAAAGGCTCAGATGGGGACTGCTGGGGTTAAATCAGCAGTTAGTTCATCTTCCACTGTAACCACAATGGACTCCTTCCTGCAGAGAGCAGCTGCTAGTATTGACAAAGAGATCGAACTTGTACATAGGCGTCTTTCCAGGTCACCCTCTAATTGTCTGCAGCCACTTACACTTAGATCCAATGTGCCCCTGGTTGAATCCCCATCCGCCTGTTCCGACAGCTGCCAGGGGTCGCCTGCAGTCTCTTTTATTACTGAAGGGTTACCACCTGTAAATGAAGCTCCCTCTCCAGCACCTTCTCCGACCCTACCCAGATCTCTCTCACCCATTGTTACAATTGAAAGAAGAGGAAGTATTGTTCCACCTCAAGGGAAGGACTGTACTAACACATTGAATCCTATGTCCACCCATTCGCTTTTCCAGCCTAGTCAACATACTGCCCAGAGGGGGTTTAATATCCAGGGGAGCACAAAACAGAAACTTCCAACTACTGGGGGTAAAGAAAAAAGATCTAAACTGACCCCAATAGACTCCAATAAACCTCTGGTGCCCAAAACGGTAGCCACAAACTTAGACATAATGGCTACCAAGACCTTTCAAGACATAATGATTACCTTGCTGGATACCAAACTGAGTCCTATTTTGGAGAGGCTGACAGCAATTGAGAAAAGTCTTGCAAGGGGGGCCCTAAATGATATTTGTACAAATCGCTGGGTTATAAGTGAGACCCTCAAACCAAAATCAGCAGCCAAACTTGGCCCGAGTATACCTAAAAACCCTAGCAAATCACATGAAGACCAACAGCATGCACAGCAACATTCGGCGCAGTCAGCTCAAGGGGAGATAGACTGCCAAAGGGGTGGTCAGACTCTTAGCAAGCCTCTGGCAGTTCCTCCGTACAGGCGGGACCATCAAACTATCGTAGGCCAGCCTGACGGCCCCATGGCTTTGCCAGGGGAGGTCTGCCAGTGCCCTATTACTATTCATCTTCCCCCAGAATCCACATCTTATGTTGTGGTCTTGGGGAATGTCCCTCCTCTTCGCCCAGGTACAAACGAGGACAATAATGATTTAGAGAACAAGGTACTCCACTATTTAACAAATAATACCCCACGGGTCCTGGTGTAGAACGCAGTATCATCATGATTCATCGAGTGGAATGGATAGGCAGCTCTAAAAAGTTGGGAGGGGATGACTGTGTTATAGTTAACTTTAACAGGGCCTTTGTAGATGAGAGAATCCTGTCAGGTGATATTCTTGCTGGTCAGTAATTTCATGGGTCCATAATACAGGTACTTCCACTGGGCTTCTTCAATAGAGCTGAATCTCATGGGTAAGTAAATTGGAATAAGGACAGGGAACTCTCACAAGCCAGACAGCCTTATAAAAACGTTGTAAGCAACAACCATGGGTTCCCAAAACCATTGTACAGTACAAGTTATCCATGGGGGCCTTGCTTTGCTCCTGTCGCGCCTCTTACCCCAGCATTAGCCAACAGATTTTCTACACTATCGGGGTTGGAGGAATGCGATTGACAGGATACTTCTGATGAGACTGTAGTAGAGCTATTGCACCAACAGAGGGCCCACATAACCCCGGTAACCGAGATAGTGACATTGCAAATGGTTCCTCTTCCATCACCACAAATAGAGGTGACAACCCTCGATGTGGACAGTATTGTTCTATCCTGGAATATAGCAGGCTAGACTGACACGTTCCGGGATCCCTTATGGCAACAGTTTGTTAGGCAATTCCTAGTAATTTGCCTTCAAAAGACCTGGTTAGTGGATTGCAACTTGTTCCTGGAGGGTTTTAAAGCTTATTTTGTTCCTGCCTCCCCGTCAACTAGTGGCAGAGCCAAAGGAGGTTTGGTTATTTATATATTCCTGGCTGTTGACTGCCAGGTATGAACCCACCCTCTTTTTTTACCAGGGCCTACAGGCCATTACACTTAAGAAGGGGAATAACACAATGACTCTGATAAATTTTTATAACCCACCAAATAGAAAAAAGGGGAAGGTAACATTATACTGCTGAGCCACTATCTAAGGAAGTCATGTGATCTCAGCTCACAGCCCTGATGGTGCTGGAAGATTTCAATACTCACCCCTGTGGCGACCCAAAGATCATGAATATGTCTGACATGGGATGCCACAGAATGAGGGAGTTTCACTTTGAGCACTGAAAAAACGGGGGAATGATTTAAACAATCTAGTCTACAAACGTGACCTAGTGACACTAATGTTCTTCTCTGCCCCAAACTGTAAAACCCTAACTCCCACCTTCAAAGGAAGAGGTACCGGGTATTTTATAGACCATATTTTAATTTCTTCCTCCTGTCAGTCTGTTTTTCAGATATTTACCGTCAAGGACACCGGTTATAGCGATCACAATCCCCTTTGTTTATACCTCTGTGGTGTATCTCCATTTAGCAAATCTAGGGGAAGCGTATTGGGAATCACGAGTCCTATAGACGGTGGGCGCCACCGTAAATGGTCCCATATTGACCCAGATGCTTTCTACAGGGAGGTGAGAGACTCATATGTGGCTGAACTTGCCCTCTGTGGCCAACCGGAGAGTCTACCAAGGGATGTTCTTAGTGCTTTTAGGTCCATCTCCCGCAAAGCAAGGAAACTTTTGAGGGCTTCAGCCTGTAAGGCATTTAACTCAAACCCAAGATGGTTGGATTCCTCTTGCTCCCAGGCAGCATGTAAGTTAAAGGAGGCCCTGAAAGATGTTCCGAGAAACCCCCCATACATATAGGCCTGTCGTACAGGATATAAGCAGGCCCTAGCTACCTGTATGAGAGCTCTGAAGGAGGAGGAGTGGAGGGAACTGCTAGAGTCCAGCACACTAAGGAATGGCATACGGTTTTGGGGCATTATCAACATACCCTTATTCACGGAGGATACAGGTATCATCCTAGGCTCCCACGTCTTGGAAGAGAAATGGGTGGCCCACTTTCAATCCATGTTCAAGGGCTCCACGGGTCACCAGGACAGTCACCCCGGGCAACAAACACTAACTATCTGGTCTTTGAGCTAACAGAGGTGGAGGTGGGCATTGCGGGCCTAACTAGTAACAAGGCTCTTGAACCGGACAGAATTCCTTTACAAATCGGGTCCATCCTTTTGGGCCCCGATCCTGGTGGCTGTATTGAATGCAGCAGCCAGGGTCGGTAGCCCTGAATCCTGGGCCATTTCCACCATTGTGCCAGTGTTCAAAAAGGGGGACCGAAACAGTACGCACTGCTACCGACCTATTTCTCTTATTGACTCAAAGGCTAAGGTGGTGGTAGGTGAACTACTGCAAAGATTATCATCATGGGCAGAGGAGCACAATATTATCGCTGACACTCAATATGGGTTTCGTGTCGGGAGATCTACGGTGGCACAATGTTTAAACCTTTACCTTATCCTTGGCAAGTATACAATGGCCAGCCCAGGTATAACCTACATGGCCTTCATGGACATATCTTCCACGTCTGACAGTGTAAACTGGGTCCAATTGTGGCAGTCCCTGAGGGCCATGGGGGTGGAGGCCTCTATTGTGGACTTTCTAATGGATCTGCATAGGGACACTAAGGCAAACATTAGATATGCACAGGACCTTTGGGTTTCCAGGGACTTCAACATTGAGAGAGGGGTAAGGCAGGGCTGTATTTTGGCCCCCTTCCTGTTTAACCTATACATCAAATATCTCGAAGAAGCCCTGGTAGCTACGTGGACCAATTTACCCCATGTGGGTCCCCGGGGCTTCCCCGTCCTTCTATATGAGATGACGCCGCCCTGATTGCGAGCACGGCTAGAGGACTCCAATCTCTACTAGATGCTTTTTTGAACTTTATGCGGTCCCGTGACTTAGCGATCAATAACGCAAAATCCTATGTCTTGCAGGTAGGGGTGCGTCCCCAGAAGAAGTGTTCCTTTTCTGTGGGTTCCGCGAAGGTCCCCACAATATCAGTTTTTTCATACCTGGGGGTCCAGCTGGATGATCGCCTGAAGCGGGGGCCCCTTATTCTAAAGGAAATGGGGGAGCTCAATAGAATAACTGCCGCTATTTTCAGCTTTGCTGCTAAGATGGGCAAGCGCCCAATTGCAGCTATGCTGAAAATTTATCAGGCTAAGGGTGTGTCAACCGCATGGTATGGTAGTGAAGTCTGGGGGTACACCACAACAGATGCGCTGCAGGTGGCAGAGAACTACTTTTTAAAGCGCCTGCTAGGAATGTGTACTGGTCTATCAAACCGGATAGCTCATGAAGAACTGGTGGCCCTTTTTTTATGTGATACACTTGCCTTGCGTGCCCTAGTATTTTGGCTTAAGTGCTGGTCAAACAAGGAGCTACAGCTTACCCAGCAGATTCTAACGGACTGTGTGACCCTGGAACATATGTCTAGAATTGCACGGTTGAAGTATGTTAGAGGCTGCTTTACAGAGCTGGGTAACCCGGAACCCTTTTTAAAACCCTCAACCATAAAAAAAAAGGATGTGGAACTGGTTAAAAAAACATGTATGTGCTCAAGAAAGCTAGAAACAGATGAACAGGAATTATGCAAACCAAGCGTCCGTAAATGTCTGACCCTAAAAACCCATCCACTGACTGAGCCATACCTCCTGGGAACACTGAACACCTATGAGTGGTTTTTACTGTCCAGGTTTCGCCTCGACTTTTTCCATCTTCTAATTCCCGTTTCAAAAGGGTGTAGCAGAGAACAGGTGTTAGCACCCTGTGGCTGCGACAACCTGTCTCCACAGGACCTGCTACATTTCATGTTCCTCTGCAAATTCTATGAAGTACCTCAGAGACATTTTCTACTCCCCCTTTTGATGATGCTTAATTTTAACCAGGTTCGCCCAGCACTTTTGCATCTGCAGCTGTTGAAACCAGACTGTATAATCTTTATTGTAGGCTACTTGAAATCTTTGGTGAGAACCAGGGCCTGCCTGGAATAGTATTTATTTTAAGGGGAGTAGGTACTCATAGTTTCAAGATATGTCTCTTGTGTGTTCTCCATTTTAAGCACAGAAATATATTTAATGTATCCGCCATATTTCTTGTTTTATGGCTATGAATTGTAAACTTTTTTAATGCACTTTTTTTATGAGCTGTGTAAATTTACTGTGACTTTTATAGTTTTCACACTGTGAAACCGAATAAAGTTTTATGATGATGAATTTACTAAGGGACTATGTACATGCTAGTAGGAAGTAATTAATGTTCTACCTACTGAGTGTTGTGTGGGGTCTATTCCTACACATCATACCCCTCTTCTTTAGTTAGATGACACTTTTGATTAAGCAGCTGATTCATGAAGAGTGTCTTTGGATTTGTAGTTACCCTTCACTTAGAGAGAGGTTGAGTTCAGTTTGGGGATATTGCACTGAGGGTCAACATCAAGGGACACTGGTCAAGCAGGGTCAGCAGCAGGAGCTTGAGCGGTATTGTAAGACAAACAAGGTGCTCCCTCCCTGCTATATGGGGACTTCTGTGAGCACCATCAGTGATGAGAAGAGCAGGAGGCGGCTGGTTTGTTGGTTCTCACTCTGATGCTCCTGGTAGGTGCTCTTGGGCAGTGGTTAATTTGTAAAAATAAAAAGTGCCGGGGCTCTCCTCAGGAGGCAGCGCTCACAGGAGAAATGTGTTGGGGCAAATTGCCTGCTGACTAGAGCCCCAGCACTTTTTATTCTGGAGAGGACTTGGCCTAATGGCTACAGCTGCAGATATCGGAGCTGGGGAACCAGGTTCGAGTTTCAGCGTGGCTCAACATCCCGTGATTCTGTGGAAAATCACATGCCTTCCAAATGAGTGTGCCCTTAACTGGTGCTGTAAGCACCGGTGCGGAGGATTAAGTGCCAGTGCTGAGCACCGGAAAGCACCTGCTCAAATTAAGCACTGTCTCACTCACACATTTCTAGTGTGTTCGCTCTCTGACATTCCTTGTACGGCTGCAAGGTCCCGGCGTGAATGGCACAAAACTATTTCTTAGGCATTTGTCTGAGAGTTAGTGTAATTTTAAGAAAGTTACAATTAATTGCGTATTTGCTCTGCACATGATTTCGGGGCATATTATCAAGCAATAATTATCGCAAATCACGCTTAGCGCAATTTTCATTATCGCCATCTATCGTTGGATTTCAGCGCCGGATTAGTGACGTATTATTAACACTTTTCACCCAGGCGATGTGAAATCCAGCGATAGAGGGTGATAACATGCATTAGCGTGAGAAAAGCAGTGATAAGTTACCTGCAATAATGTAAACCTTGATAATAGGCAGGTGTGGGCTTAGACCATCCACCTCCCATGTTACAGATCGCTAAGTCGGATTAATAGCAGGAGTTAAAATCCTGCGATAAAGGGGCCTTAGCGTGACTGTGATCATTGATTCACGGGTCTGGGGCATCCTTCTAAATATCGCGATGCAGTTTTAGCGATGTTTACCCATGTTGTTCTATGAGGAACGCCCACTTTTCATGTCATTAGCGATAATAATCGCTGACATGCAAAGTGGGAAAAGACGGCTGCTAACTCAAGGAAACACGCGTTAGTGTGTCATTGATAATAGAGCGATATTTAAATCGCCGCTTTTCGGCCGAAAAAGGACGCTAAAACGGCGAAATTGGGCTTGATAATATCCCCAATGTGTTTAATTATCACGTGAAGACGCTAGACTGCTCAGTTTGCAGCTCACTGTAGGTATAGGGTGGGATATTCTGGGATCATACAGAGATCAGCCCTATATAAACCACCCCACTCACACACGCATTCTGTCGTAGTCTCTCTGTGATGTACAATACATCTTTTTGATTCTTCTCTTCATTGTCCTAACTCGTGTTTTTTATTCACAAATGCTCCTACTCTGCTTTTCATTGCCAAAGGCATATTTCGGTTATTCAAGGACATTAATTCAAACAGAGGAACAGGACTTCTCACAGAACAAACTGGCCCACATAGAGTGCACACAAACAATCCACCAGGGAAAGAAAAGTCTAAACATCTCACTGAGAATCCCTGAGAGGGGAAGAAGGAGTGAAGCTCAGGGGGGTGATGGAAGCTCACGCCACCGCCTCTGCTGGGACTTCCAGCCAGCTGCCCTCTGCAGGTTGGGAGAGCTCAGTCCTTATATATCCCTGAAGTCAAGTGGCTTCAGGCGCCCACAGAGGTTCACAGTCACTTACTGAACACTGCCCCTTCAGTATTATAGTGACCTGAAAGGGGGCAGCAGGACAGGCCGCTCCTCCCCTGTCTTTTCAGCCTCAGTTTGTGACGTGTGGGTACTACTGGGGAAACGCCCGGTGCCCGCTATGGCCAGTCCGGCCCTGCGTGTGGGGGACATGTCCCTACATCTTCCGCCCCCGCACTTCCTCTCCCCTGTCCAGGCTGCCCCCTCTCTGCCCTGCTCCCGCCTCACCGGACACATATGAGGAGCCAGCGGCAGACACTGAGGGGCCCTAGGCACGGATGAGCACATCCGACCACTCGCTCCTGTTCACCTTGGTTTTCACCGAACTTTGATAAACCTTTTCACAAGCACACCTTCATGTATCCCGCACATAATCAGCGTGTGCACCAGTGAACGGAAATAGAACCTACAATTCTGCCAAGTAAGGTGCACAGCTCTGCAAATCGAGAGAAGAAAAGCAGGACACGTTTGGAAGGGACAGGCAGCCGCAGAGCACGCGCCATCCCTTCACTTACGAAGGGCAGGATTAGCGCCTAGAGGCGGCAGAGTCCACGGTGAGCTCAGTCACCCTCACTTCTTCACCCCTTTTCCCCTTCTTTTACGGAAAGTAGTTTCCAAATTTGACTTAAAATGTACTTGTTGTAAAAGGCTGTCATGTGAGTACTGTTGAAGGTTTGTTCTGAGTATGTCAGAAGAGAGAGAATGTTGGAGGGAGTATTGAGTTGTCACAATATCATGGCCAGAATATTGAGAACCAAGCTATAAGCAGGTATGTGTGCTTACATTTTCTATACCTAACTCCATATACACGTATCTTGAATATATATGTATATATTCATGGTACACGGCTGATTAGATAGCAATCGTAAATCTATAGTGCCCTCTGAGCACGTGTTCTAGACTAAAACCAAGGGGGGAGGAATAGCACCCATTTATATTATGCTATATAGCACAAAAGAGGGCCTGCAAGTCAAATCAGCATCTCACAAGTAGACCAGGTGTTTCTGCTCCAGTTTGCTTTGAACTATAAATGGCTAAAGTTTGAAAACTCTTTGGCGCACGCCTAAGGAGCAAGAGATTCGTTTTATAATAATATGATAAACCCACATTTGTGAAGTGTAAACATGTCACCCCTAAGGGTATCCAGACACTGGTGTCCGTTGTGGGGATAAAAGTGAGCCATTGCCCAGAGTCACATGATGCTAAGCTGTCGATCGAACTTTGAGTCCCTCGCTTTAGTGTCATTCAGTCTGGCCGCTGCGCCACACCTCTCCCTCTATTGATCAATGCTAGATTACATGAAGAGAAAATGATGCAGTCCAGGAGTTTGGGTTCTACATTAGAATGTTCTTGTTGCCTGGTTACTTGCGGGGAACATAGAATATCCTGAGCCTCATTTATGAGGGTGTGCGTCACTTTTACGCCGCCGGTGCGTCACTTTTTGTGACGCACCTGTGGCGTAGAAAAATGCACCTTGTTGCGCCATATTTACAAAGTGATGCATCTAGGTAGATGCGTCACTTTGTAAACCCCTGTGCCACTTCATACCTGCGCCAGGTATAATGTATGCAAGGGGGGCATATTGACGCAAGGAAGGGTCGTAGAAGTGACGCAGTGAAATCTATGAGATTTCACTGTGTCACTTTTAGGACGCCGTTGCGTCAAAATCTTGCGCCTGCCTCACAGCAGGCGTAAGACTGACGCAAGCCCTTTCATATGGGGCTTGCCCCATGTGAAAGGACGCATTGCTGGAGTTGCGTCACTTTTGCGCTTACAGATACGTCCGAAATACGGACGTATCTGTAACTCCTTGCAACATCAGGAATGTCGCAAGGAGTGCGCACTGAGAAGTGATGCATCGCTGCTTTCACGCAGCGATGTGTCATTTCTCATAAATGAGGCCCCCTGTTGCCATGACGGAACGTATCAAATGAAGGACTCACCAGAGATACGTGTACTTCTTTTCACCAGGGAAAACCTGTTTGGCGGTGGATGCAGTGCCAGGGAGCAGGTCAAATAAGCATTTTGCAACCACTTTCTGTGACCTGGCTGTAATCGGGCCCCAGGGGATGCATCCTCATTTGATTCTGCCACATAAACCTCTGTCTGGGAAACACAGTTGTTCACCCAGTTGTGGTACTGCCTTCTTGCCAAGCAAACCTCTTCATGATTTTCCAGTCCACATTCATGCTCCTCACCCGGTTAGCCTCTTCCTGGATATCTCCTTTCTTCGCTTATTTGTGCACTGGGAAGGCAAAGGTCTTAAGTTCACAGTGAGGCTTCTGCACTTTGGCACACTGGATGATTCTGGGTGAGTCGCTAATGTCCATTTGTGTTTTTCTCATCACCACAAACATTCGGAGCATTTCAAAATACATTCTATTTCAGATTTTTTCGTAAATCTTAAAAAAGTCCAATTTACAATAGAAAGAGTATTTACTGTGGAATCCCGTTGGTGGTTTGCCTCTCCACATAGTCTACTCATTTCATCCCAATTTATGTCACTATATCAGGGTCACAACAGTGCTGAGACCTAAACACAGTTTCTGGTCCTTCCCTCGGCAACTCTCTCCCTTGTCCCCTCTACATTCATCATGTATTATTTTTCCCTAAGGTTTCCATGCCTAGAACTAACACAAAATCGACTTAATTTTCCCTTGGATGATGTATTTGCAAAGCTGTCATAGGCCAGCTAAAACTCAGGGGCAGCACATATGTTTCTCCTTAATAACAGGACTAAAAATAAAGAGCTGACAACCCGCTGAAGGCAAAGTGGAGGGAGAATTTGAAGGAATTCTCTAAGACAACCTCTAGACTTGGATACCCAAAAGGATGGTGTACAAACCAACAGATTCATCATCACAAATATGTCTAGGCAAAAAGTTAATTTTGCAGATGTAATTTGTATATTTTGGGGAATTTGGCGTAGTTAGGCAAAGTTTCCAAATTATGTCATTATGCCACTTTGCATAGTCATGTTCCTAACGTGATAAAAAGTTAGCCGGGGTGTGCCATGTGCAGTTGAGTTAAGTTAGTGAGGACACATTTTGTGCTAAAATAGAGCGCCATATTCAAAAGAACGTGCGATAAGTATCGCCATAGTAATTTATTGGCAGAAAAGTTAACGCTGCCTAACCCTGATTAATATTGCCATGTTAACGGGGTATTTTCAAGCCTGCTGTACATGGCAATAGTAACAGAGAAGTGGTGTCAAAACCTACGTACTAATCATCACGATGGCGCATTGAAATCCTGTGTTAGACGGCGATATGTTGTGAATGGCCGATAATCAGCTGCAAAGTCCCATCATCAGTACTTTTAGCTCCCGGGCAAACACTGCCCCTGCTGGAAGCCAGGTGTCACTGTGAGACTGGCGCATGGTGACCGCAGCAATCAGTTTCCTCGAAGTCTGACCATTTGTTTTAATCGAAAATCCAGTCATTTTTGATGTGCTAACTTAGGCAGACACCTTCCCTCTCAAATACCTGCATCTTAAAAGGCTCCTGGCAGTGTTCCCTTCCATGCTGCGGGAAGTCGACCTGCTTAACACCAGCAAAAGGCAGATGTAAAATCCCTGGTGTTACCGCGGTTAATCTCCTGTTTTTGCTTCGCTTCGCTTCGCAGCTTGTTGTGAATGTGATGTTGTGGTTTTCTCGTGTGTTTTTGCACGGGAAAGCCTACTCTGCATCTCATCAGTGTTAGTTGGTGGTGTCCACCGTGGAGATAAATTTGGGGGCAGTTATCGCGGGAATACTGGCGTTGTCTGCAGTTTGCACCAGCTTGTGATTGGCTTGTTAATTCTATCACCACTTTTAATGCGTTAAAATGGGGATAATTCGGAGATAATTCCTTGTGAATATGCCCCATAGTGCTTAATAGCAGATTTGAATTTTTCAATAAATATGTGTAATATTGAATGATTTGACTGAAACTGCATCATTATGCAAAAGCAAATTACGCACATTTCACCCATCCCTAATTACAAATCATGCACTAAAATATAATTTGGGGACATTCTAGAATCCGGATCAGAAATACAAACTGGGCTTTCATGATAGGTGCTGGGCCTGCAAATAGGTGCTTTGAGCAATATACTACAAGAATTTGATAGTAACGTTTTGTTGCAGAACTTAACTGAATTAGTGATGGATGACAGAAATCTGTGATGTATCTTTATGCCTGATTAATTTATATGTGATAGATTATAAATATTCTCCCTACATTCTAGCATCTTTTCTTATCTTGTAGTCACGTTCTGACATCCGAAACGCCTCTAATAGGTAAATAAGAAAATTATGCATCAAGTCTTTTGTAAAAAGTTGTTACAAGTGACTTGATACATCTCGGTGCTCTGGGGGAACAGATGTGTTTAGTCAGCATAAAGGAAGTTGATGCAGGGAAGCCTGTGGAGGTCTGAGTCTGTAAGCCTACATGCCTCATGGAACTCCTCAGTGACATGCAACATCCATGTAATGTACACAAGGGGGTACTTTATCTCATATATATACTTTGACTACTTAAATAAACTAATACATCCTAATCTCATAGAAAAAGCTGCTAGAATGCTACATCTGTTTAAAATAAATGTGATACATTCGTAGAACTGCATGATTTAAATTATGATAAACATATGCTACCGGTTAAGGAAGAGTTTACTGCCCGTATTTTCTTTGCAGTCTTATTTCCGTCTCTCGTTTTTTTTTCGTTATTTTCGCCATTCAAGTCCCTGAACCTGTGAAAGGAGGTAGGCTTGCACCAACACCCACCATATAGACACTGCTTGGATGTTTAAATACAGGCTATGGTATTTAAATCCCTGGATAGGGAGAAAGTTTCCCTGGACTAAGCGCTGGACTTAAACCACAACATAATATGAGTAAGAGGCATTTGTCTGTTTTTTATTGCACTTGTATACACACCGTTTAATTTTATTTAATCTATTCATATATGCTCATATCTGTTTTAAGTTAGTCTTGATATCATCGAAGCCACTTAAAGATATGGGAGACGAAATGCTCAGACGGGGACTGCTAAGGTTAAATCAGCGGTTAGTTCATCTTCCACTGTAACCACAATGGACTCCTTCCTGCAGAGAGCAGCTGCTGGTATTGACAAAGAGATTGAACTTGTACATAGGCGTCTTTCCAGGTCACCCTTCAATTGTCTGCAGCCACTTACACTTAGATCCAGTGTGCCCCTGGTTGAATCCCCATCCGCCTGTTCCGACAGCTGCCAGGGGTCGCCTGCAGTCTCTTTTATTACTGAAGGGTTACCACCTGTAAATGAAGCTCCCTCTCCAGCACCTTCTCCGACCCTACCCAGATCTCTCTCACCCATTGTTACAATTGAAAGAAGAGGAAGTATTGTTCCACCTCAAGGGAAGGACTGTACTAACACATTGAATCCTATGTCCACCCATTCGCTCTTCCAGCCTAGTCAACATACTGCCCAGAGGGGGTTTAATATCCAGGGGAGCACAAAACAGAAACTTCCAACTACTGGGGGTAAAGAAAAAAGATTTAAACTGACCCCAATAGACTCCAATAAACCTCTGGTGCCCAAAACGGTAGCCACAAACTTAGACATGATGGCTACCAAGACCTTTCAAGACATAATGATTACCTTCCTGGATACCAGACTGAGTCCTATTTTGGATAGGCTGACAGCAATTGAGAAAATTCTTGCAAGGGGGGCCCTAAATGATATTTGTACAAATCGTGTAGTTATAAGTGAGACCCTCAAACCAAAATCGGCAGCCAAACTTGGCCCCAGTATAGCTAAAAACCCTAACAAATCACATGAAGACCAGCAGCATGCACAGCAACATTCGGCACAGTCAGCTCAAGGGGAGATAGACGGCCAAAGGAGTGGTCAGACTCTTAACAAGCCACTGGCAGTTCCTTCACACAGGCGGGACCCTCAAACTAGCTTCACCAGGGGAGGTCTGCCAGTGCCCTATTACTCTTCATCTTCCCCCAGAATCCACATCTTATGTTGTGGACTTGGAGAATGTCCCGCATCTTCGCCCAGGTACAAACGAGGACAATAATCATTTACAGAACAAGGTACTCCACTGGTTAACAAATAATACCCCGCGGGTCCTGGTGTGGAACGCAGTATCTTCATGATTCGTCGAGTGGAATGGATAGGCAGCTCTAAAAGTTGGGAGGAGATGACTGTGTTATAGTTAACTTTAACAGGGCCTTTGTAGCCAAGAGAATCCTGTCAGGTGATATTCTTGTTGGTCAGTCATTTCATGGGTCCATAATACAGGCACTTCACCTGGGCTTCTTCTATAGAGCTGATTCTCTTCGGTAAGTAACGTGGAATAAGGACAGGGAACTCTCACAAGCCAGACAGCCTTATAAAAACATTGTAGGCAACAACCATGGGTTCCCAAAACCATTGTACAGTACAAGTTATCCATGGGGGCCTTGGTTTGCTCCTGTTGCGCCTCCTACCCCAGCATTACCCAACAGATTTTCTACCCCATTGGGGTTGGAGGAATGCGATTGACAGGTTACTTCTGATGAGACTGTAGTAGAGCCACTGCACCAACAGAGGGCCCATCTAACCCCGTTAACCGAGATAGAGACATTGCAAATGGTTCCCCTTCCATCACCACAAATAGAGGTGACACCCCTCGATGTGGACAGTAATGTTCTATCCTGGAATATAGCAGGCTTGACTGATAAGTTCCGGGATCCCTCATGGCAACAGTTTGTTAGGCAATTCCTATATTTTGCCTTCAAGAGACCTGGTTAGTGGATTGCAACTTGTTCCTGGAGGGTTTTAAAGCTTATTTTGTTCCTGCCTCCCCGTCAACTAGTGGCAGAGCCAAAGGAGGTTTGGTTATTTATATATTTCTGGCTGTGGACTGCCATGTACGAACCGACCCTCTTTTTGGCCAGGGATCTATGACAGAATATCGACTACAAAAATATCGACCTACAAGAATATCGAGTCAACAATATCGAGGGCAAAAATATCGACATCCTATCTACAACATGGTAAGTACAAAAATATCGAAAAAATAATATCGTTGTAAAAAATATCGATGTTAAAAATATCGATTTTTTTTTTAATATATATAAATGTAAAAGTAAGTATATAACACTAATAAAT
Source organism: Lissotriton vulgaris (assembly GCF_964263255.1). Lineage (NCBI taxonomy): Eukaryota > Metazoa > Chordata > Amphibia > Caudata > Salamandridae > Lissotriton > Lissotriton vulgaris. The sequence goes on along the minus strand of NC_141686.1, from coordinate 226,223,898 downwards.
AAAATAAACATATTTAAAAGTATCTAATAATGTTAAAAATTAATAAATAAAAATATATACAGTAAAGATATAATATATATGTACTAAACAATAAGTATTAATAATTAATTTACTAAAAATACCCCTTTACCCAAAAACTGAAAACTGACCCTGAACCCTAAAAATACCCCTTTACCCATGAACTGAAAACTGACCCTGAACACTAAAAATACCCCTTTACCCATGAACTGAAAACTGACCCTGAACCCTAAAAATACCCCTTTACCCAAAAACTGAAAACTGACCCTGAACCCTAAAAATACCCCTTTACCCATGAACTGAAAACTGACCCTGAACCCTAAAAATACCCCTTTACCCATGAACTGAAAACTGACCCTGAACCCTAAAAATACCCCTTTACCCAAAAACTGAAAACTGACCCTGAACCCTAAAAATACCCCTTTACCCATGAACTGAAAACTGACCCTGAACCCTAAAAATACCCCTTTATCCATGAACTGAAAACTGACCCTGAACACTAAAAATACCCATTTACCCATGAACTGAAAACTGACCCTGAACCCTAAAAATACCCCTTTACCCAAAAACAGAAAACTGACCCTAAAAATACCCCTTTACCCATGAACTGAAAACTGACCCTGAACACTAAAAATACCCCTTTACCCATGAACTGAAAACTGACCCTGAACCCTAAAAATACCCCTTTACCCAAAAACTGAAAACTGACCCTGAACCCTAAAAATACCCCTTTACCCATGAACTGAAAACTGACCCTGAACACTAAAAATACCCCTTTACCCATGAACTGAAAACTGACCCTGAACCCTAAAAATACCCCTTTACCCAAAAACTGAAAACTGACCCTGAACCCTAAAAACACCCCTTTACCCAAAAACTGAAAACTGCCCCTAAACACTCAAAATACCACTTTACCCAAAAACCCAAAAATGACCCTGAACCCTAAAAATACTCCTTAACCCAAAGTTAAATAATATTATTTAATTAGCAATTAATAATTAATTAACAATAACAATAAAGTAAATATATTAGCACATAAGCTGTAATTAATATAATTTAATAATTATTATCATTTTTCCCCAATTAATTAATTAACAGTAACTAAAAATTATATATAAATAAATTACTCTAATAATGTAATTAACTAACTAATATTATTTAATTACCAATTAATTACTAATTTAAAATATGTACCAAATTATATTAATTAATTAACTAATTAATATTAATTATTTGCCAATTAATTACTTATAAATATTTAAAAACATATATTAATTAATTAATTAATATTAAATTACTCCCCACCCTATTCCCCTATAAACCCACATCCCGCTACAGAAAATATATATCAATTAATCAATTAATTATTTCCCAATTAATCAATATTAATTAGCAAATAATTATAATTAATTAATTAATCCTACTAATTATTAATCAACTTACCATAATTAAATTACTTCCCACCCTATTCCCCTATAAACCCACAACCCGCTCCAGTACTAAAACATCAAATTTACTTATAAATTTATATATTATTATAGAAAATGTATACACATATAATAGTAATTATTTTAAATACTTAAATTAAACATATAACACATACATAATAAAAAACTATAAAATAATACAAATATCGATATTAGTGTCATCGAAATTATTAACATCGATATATATGCTATCGATATTACTAACTTCGATATTACTTACATCGATATTAAGTATTTCGATATTACTTACCTTGGGTCGATATTCTGTCCTACGATATTCTTGCCTTCGATATTATGCTCCTTCGATATTACAGACTCGATATTATGGTAAGTCGATATTTACAACTCGATATTTTGACTGTCTACCAGTAAATTCATCATCATAAAACTTTATTCGGTTTTACAGTGTGAAAACCATTAAAGTCACAGTAAATTTACACAGCTCATAAAAAATGTGCATTAAAAAAGTTTACAATTCATAGCCATAAACCAAGAAAAGTTACAAAGAAATATGGCGGATACATTAAATATATTTCTGTGCTTAAAATGGAGAACACACAAGAGACATATCTTTAGACTATGAGTACCTAGTCCCCTTAAAATAAATACTATTCCAGGCAGGCCCTGGTTCTCACCAAAGATTTCAGTTAGCCTCCAATAAAGATTATACAGTCTGGTTTCAACAGCTGCAGATACAAAAGTGCTTGGCGAACCTGGTTAAAATTAAGCCTCTTTAAAAGGGGGAGTAGAAAATGTCTCCGAGGTACTTCATAGAATTTGCAGAGGAACATGAACTATAGCAGGTCCTGTGGAGACAGGTTGTCACACCCACAGGGTGCTAACACCTGTCCTCTGCTACACCCTTTCGGAACGGCAATTAGAAGATGGAAAAAGTCGAGGCAAAACCTGGACAGTAAAAACCGTTCATAGGTGGTCAGTGTTCCCAGGAGGTACGGCTCAGTCAGTGGATGGGTTTTTAGGGTCAGACATTTACGGACGCTTGGTTTGCATAATTCCTGTTCATCTCTTTCTATCTTCCTGGAGCACATAAATGTTTTTTTAACCAGTTCCACATCCTTTTTTTATTATGGTTGAGGGTTTTAAAAAAGGTTCCGGGTTACCCAGCTTTGTAAAGCAGCCTCTAACATACTTCAAACGTGCAATTCCAGACATATGTTCCAGGGTCACACAGTCTGTTAGAATCTGCTGGGTAAGCTTTAGCTCCTTGTTTGGCCAGCACTTAAGCCAAAATACTAGGGAACGCAAGGCAAGTGTATCACATAAAAAAAGGGCCACCAGTTCTTCATGAGCTATCAGGTTCGATAGACCAGTAGGCATTCCTAGCAGGCGCTTTAAAAAGTAGTTCTCTGCCACCTACAGCGCATCTGTTGTGGTGTACCCCCAGACTTCACTACCATACCATGTGGTTAACACACCCTTAGCCTGATAAATTTTCAGCATATCTGCAATTGGGCGCTTGCCAATCTTAGCAGCAAAGCTTAAAATAGCGGCAGTTATTCTAATGAGCTCCCCCATTTCTTTTAGAATAAGGGGCCCCCACTTCAGGCGATCATCATGCCGGACCCCCAGGTATGAAAAAACGGATATTGTGGGGACCTTTGCGGAACCCACAGAAAAGGAATTCTTTTTCAGGGGACGCGCCCCTACCTGCAAGACATAGGATTTTGCGTTATTGATCGCTAAGTCACGGGAGCGCATAAAGTTCAAAAAAGCATCTAGTAGAGATTGGAGTCCTCTGGCGGTTCTCGCTATCAGGGCAGCGTCATCATATATAGTAGGACGGGGAAACCCTGGCGACCCACATGCGGGAAATTGGCCCACGTAGCTACCAGGGCTACTTCGAGATAATTGATGTATAGAATAAACAGGAAGGGGGCCAAAATACAGCCCTGCCTCACCCCTCTCTCAATATTGAATTCGCTGGAAACCCAAAGGTCCTGTGCATATCTAATGTTTGCCTTAGTGTCCCTATGCAGATCCATTAGAAAGTCCATAATAGGGGCCTCCACCCCCATGGTCCTCAGGGACTGCCACAATTGGACCAGGTTTACACTGTCAAACGTGGAAGATATGTCCATGAAAGCAATGTAGGTCATACCTGGGCTGGCCATTGTGTACTTGCCAAGAATCAGGTAAAGGTTTAAACATTAGGCCACCGTAGAGCTCCCCGCACGATACCCATATTGAGGGTCAGCGATAATATTGTGCTCCACTGCCCATGATGATAATCTTTGCAGTAGTACACCTACCACCTCCTTAGCCTCTGAGTCAATAAGAGAAATAGGTCGGTAGCAGTGCGTACTGTTTCGGTCCCCCTTTTTGAACAATGGCACAATGGTGGAAATGGCCCAGGATTCAGGGCTACCGTCCCTGGCCGCTGCATTCAATACAGCCACCAGGATCGGGGCCCAAAAGGATGGACCCGATTTGTAAAGGAATTCTGTCCGGTCCGAGAGCCTTGTTACTAGTTAGACCCGCACTGCTCACCTCTACCGCTGTTAGCTCAAAGACCAGATAGTCAGTGTTTGTTGCCCGGGGTGACTGTTCGTGGTGACCCGTGGAGCCCTTGAACATGGATTGAAAGTGGGCCACCCATTCCTCTTCCTAGACGTGGGAGCCTAGGAGGCTACCTGAATCCTCGGAGAATAAGGGAATGTTGATAATGCCCCAAAACCGTATACCATTCCTTAGTGTGCTGGACTCTAGCAGCTCCCTCCATTCCTCCTCCTTCAGAGCTCTCTTACGGGTAGCTAGGGCCTGCTTATAGCCCGTACGACAAGCCTATATGTATGGGGGGTTTCTCGGAACTTCTTTCAGGGCCTCCTTTAACTTACATGATGTCTGGGAGCAAGAGGAATCAAACAATCTTGGGTTTGAGTTAAATGCCTTACAGGCTGAATCCCTCAAAAGTTCCCATGCTTTGCGGGAGATGGGCCTAAAAGCACTAAGAACATCCCTTGGTAGACTCTCCGGTTGGCCACAGAGGGCAAGTTCAGCCACATATGACTCTCTCACCTCCCTGTAGAAAGCATCTGGGTCAATATGGGACCACTTACGGCGGCACCCACCTTCTACAGGACTCGTGATTCCCAATACGCTTTTTCTAGATTTGCTAAATAGAGATACACCACAGAGGTATACACAAAGGGGATTGTCATCACTATAACCGCTGTCCTTGACGGAATCCATCTGGTGGGAGTCAGGGTTTTACAGTTTGGGGCATAGAGGGACATTAGTGTCACTAGGTCAAATTTGTAGATTCGATTACTTAATTCATCCCCCCGTGTTGAGTGCTCAAAGTGAAACCCCCTCATTCTGTGGCATCCCATATCAGACATATTCATGATCTTTGGGTCACCACAGGAGTGAGTATTGAAATCTTCCAGCACCATCAGGACTGTGAGCTGAGATCACATGACTTCCTTATATAGTGGCTCAGCAGTATAATGTTACCTTCCCCTTTTTTCTATTTGGTGGGTTATAAAAATTGATCAGGGTCATTGTGTTATTCCCCTTCTTAAGTGCAATGGCCTGTAGGCCCTGGCCAAAGGTAGACAGTCAAAATATCGAGTTGTAAATATCGACTTACCATAATATCGAGTCTGTAATATCGAAGGAGCATAATATCGAAGGCAAGAATATCGTAGGACAGAATATCGACCCACGGTAAGTAATATCGAAATACTTAATATCGATGTAAGTAATATCGAAGTTAGTAATATCGATAGCATATATATCGATGTTAATAATTTCGATGACACTAATATCGATATTTGTATTATTTTATAGTTTTTTATTATGTATGTGTTATATGTTTAATTTAAGTATTTAAAATAATTACTATTATATGTGTATACATTTTCTATAATAATATAGAAATTTATAAGTAAATTTGATGTTTTAGTACTGGAGCGGGTTGTGGGTTTATAGGGGAATAGGGTGGGAAGTAATTTAATTATGGTAAGTTGATTAATAATTAGTAGGATTAATTAATTAATTATAATTATTTGCTAATTAATATTGATTAATTGGGAAATAATTAATTGATTAATTGATATATATTTTCTGTAGCGGGATGTGGGTTTATAGGGGAATAGGGTGGGGAGTAATTTAATAATAATTAATTAATTAATATATGTTTTTAAATATTTAAAAGTAATTAATTGGCAAATAATTAATATTAATTAGTTAATTAATTAATATAATTTGGTACATATTTTAAATTAGTAATTAATTGGTAATTAAATAATATTAGTTAGTTAATTACATTATTAGAGTAATTTATTTATATATAATTTTTAGTTACTGTTAATTAATTAATTGGGGAAAAATGATAATAATTATTAAATGATATTAATTACAGCTTATGTGCTAATATATTTACTTTATTGTTATTGTTAATTAATTATTAATTGCTAATTAAATAATATTATTTAACTTTGGGTTAAGGAGTATTTTTAGGGTTCAGGGTCATTTTTGGGTTTTTGGGTAAAGGGGTATTTTGAGTGTTTAGGGGCAGTTTTCAGTTTTTGGGTAAAGGGGTGTTTTTAGGGTTCAGGGTCAGTTTTCAGTTTTTGGGTAAAGGGGTATTTTTAGGGTTCAGGGTCAGTTTTCAGTTCATGGGTAAAGGGGTATTTTTAGTGTTCAGGGTCAGTTTTCAGTTCATGGGTAAAGGGGTATTTTTAGGGTTCAGGGTCAGTTTTCAGTTTTTGGGTAAAGGGGTATTTTTAGGGTTCAGGGTCAGTTTTCAGTTCATGGGTAAAGGGGTATTTTTAGTGTTCAGGGTCAGTTTTCAGTTCATGGGTAAAGGGGTATTTTTAGGGTTCAGGGTCAGTTTTCTGTTTTTGGGTAAAGGGGTATTTTTAGGGTTCAGGGTCAGTTTTCAGTTCATGGGTAAATGGGTATTTTTAGTGTTCAGGGTCAGTTTTCAGTTCATGGATAAAGGGGTATTTTTAGGGTTCAGGGTCAGTTTTCAGTTCATGGGTAAAGGGGTATTTTTAGTGTTCAGGGTCAGTTTTCAGTTCATGGGTAAAGGGGTATTTTTAGGGTTCAGGGTCAGTTTTCAGTTTTTGGGTAAAGGGGTATTTTTAGTAAATTAATTATTAATACTTATTGTTTAGTACATATATATTATATCTTTACTGTATATATTTTTATTTATTAATTTTAAACATTATTAGATACTTTTAAATATGTTTATTTTATTTATTAGTGTTATATACTTACTTTTACATTTATATATATTAAAAAAAAAATCGATATTTTTAACATCGATATTTTTTACAACGATATTATTTTTTCGATATTTTTGTACTTACCATGTTGTAGATAGGATGTCGATATTTTTGCCCTCGATATTGTTGACTCGATATTCTTGTAGGTCGATATTTTTGTAGTCGATATTCTGTCATAGATCCGAATTTACTAAGGGACTGAGGTCCAGATGTAGGTAATAGCAAATTACCGAATAGTAAATACCGAATTTTACCGATTCGGTATTTACTATTCAGTAATTGCTGTGTAGGTAAAATATTCAGTAAAAATACCGAATCGGTAAGATTCGGTGATTACCGATTCGGTAATTACCGAATCTGTATTTGCCATTGATTCCTATGGGCCTTGAAGCCCATAGGAATCAATGGCAAATACCGATTCGGTAATTACCGAATCGGTAAATTTACCGATTTTACAAGGGGGACAGGGTGTCACTTTGACACCCTGTTTCACCCCTGTTTCTGGCTTGTGTGCCATGTGACACACATACATGCCCTTAGGGCATGTCTGTGTGCCACATGGAACAGGTGTACATGCGCAGATGTGCATGTACACTGAAATTCATTATTTACCATGGAATAGGATTCCATGGTAAATAACGATTTGGTAAGGACCTGTGGCACTGATTACAGTGCCACCTACATATGGATTTACAGAATCGGTAGAATCGGTATATTTACCGATTCGGTATTTTACCTATTCTGTAAATTTACCGAATCGGTAAATATACCGATTCTGTAAATATGAGGCCCCCTACATGTCAAATCCCAAATACCGGTTGGTAACGGCCGAAATCGGCCGTTACCGACCGGTATTTGGCGAACTACATCTGGCCCTGAGTACTTGCTAGTAGGAAGTAATTAATGTTCTACCTACTGAGTGTTGTGTGGTGTCTATTCCTACACATCATACCCCTCTTCTTTAGTTGGATGACACTTTTGATTAAGCAGCTGATTCATGAATAGTGTCTTTGGATTCGTAGTTACACTTCACTTAGAGAGAGGTTGAGTTCAGTTTGGGGATATTGCACTGAGTGTCAACATCAAGGGACACTGGTCAAGCAGGGTCAGCAGCAGGAGCTCGAGCGATATTGTGGGACAAACAAGGTGCTCCCTCCCGGCTATATGGGGACTTCTGTGAGCACCGTCAGTGATGAGAAGAGCAGGAGGCGGCTGGTTTGTTGGTACTCACTCTGATGCTCCTGGGAGGTGCTCTCGGGCAGTGGTTAATTTGTAAAATAAAAAGTGCCAGGGCTCTCCTCAGGAGGCAGCGCTAACAGGAGAAATGTGCTGGGGCAAATCGCCTCCTGACTAGAGCCCCAGCACTTTTTATTCTGGAGAGGACTTGGCCTAATGGATACAGCTGCTGATATCGGAGCTGGGGAACCAGGTTCGCGTTTCAGCGTGGCTCAACATCCCGTGATTCTGTGGAAAATCACCTGCCTTCCAAATGAGTGTGCCCTTAACTGGTACTGTAAGCACCAGTGCGAAGGATTAAGTGCCAGTGCTGAGCACCGGAAAGCACCTGCTCAAATTAAGCACCGTCTCACTCACACATTTCTAGTGTGTTCGCTCTCTGACACTCCTTATACGGCTGCCAGGTCCCGGCATGAAAGGCAAGAAACTATTTCTTAGGCATTTGTCTGAGAGTTAGTCTAATTTTAAGAAAGTTACAATTAATTGCGTATTTGCTCTGCACACGATTTCGGGGCATAAAATATCAAGCAATAATAATCGCAAATCGCGCATAGCGCAATTTTCATTATCGCCATCTATCGTTAGATTTCAGCGCCGGATTAGTGATGTATTATTAACACTTTTCACCCAGGCGATGTGAAATCCAGCGATAGAGGGTGATAACATGCATTAGCGTGAGAAAAGCAGCGATAAATTACCTGCAATAATGTAAACCTTGATAATAGGCAGGTGTGGACTTAGCCCATCCACCTCCCATGTTACAGATCGCTAAGTCGGATTATTAGCAGGAGTTAAAATCCTGCGATAAAGGGGCCTTAGCGTGACTTTGATCATTGGTTCACGGATCTGGGGCATCCTTCTTAATATCGCGATGCAGTTTTAGCGATGTTTACCCATGTTGTTCTTTGAGGAACGCCCACTTTTCATATCATTAGCGATAATAATCGCTGACATGCAAAGTGGGAAAAGACGGCTGCTAACTCAAGGAAACACGCTTTAGTGTGTCCTTGATAATAGAGCGATATTTAAATCGCCGCTTTTCGGCCGAAGAAGGCGGCTAAAGCGGCGAAATTGGCCTTGATAATATCCCCAATGTGTTTAATTTTCACGTGAAGACGCTAGATTGCTCAGTTTGCAGCTCACTGCAGGTATAGGGTGGGATATTCTGGGATCATACAGAGATCAGCCCTATATAAACCACCCCACTCACACACACATTCTGTCCTAGTCTCTCTGTGATGTACAATACATCTTTTTGATTCTGCTCTTCATTGTCCTAACTCGTGTTTTTTATTCACAAATGCTCCTACTCTGCTTTTCATTGCCAAAGGCATATTTCGGTTATTCAAGGACACGAATTCAAACAGAGGAACAGAACTTCTCACAGAACAAACAGGCCCACCTAGTATTCACACAAATAATCCACCCGGGAAAGAAAAGTCTAAACATCTCACTGAGGTTCCCTGAGAGGGGAAGAGGGAGTGAAGCTCAGGGGGGTGATGGAAGCTCACGCCACCGCCTCTGCTGGGACTTCCAGCCAGCTGCCCCCTCTCACTTGGTTAGGGGAGCTCATTCCTTATATATCCCTGAAGTCAGTGGCTTCAGGCGCCCACAGAGGTTCAGTCACTCACTCAACACTGCTCGTTCAGTATGATAGTGACCTGAGAGGGGGCAGCAGGACAGGCCGCTCCTCCCCTGTCTTTTCAGCCTCGGTTTGTGACGTGTGGGCACTACCGGGGAAACGCCCGGTGCCCACTATGGCCAGTCCGGCCTTGCGTGTGGGGTAGATGTTCCTACATCTTCCGCCCGTGCACTGCCTCTCCCCTGTCCAGGCTGCCTCCTCTCTGCCCTGCTCCCGCCTCACCGGACACATATGAGGAGCCAGAGGCAGACACTGAGGGGCCCTAGTCACGGATGAGCACATCCGACCACTCGCTCCTCTGCACCCCCTTGCTTCTGCTTTATACCGAACTTTGATAAAGCTTTTCACAAGCACACCTTCGTGTATCCCGCACATAATCAGCGTGTGCACCAGTGAACGGAAATAGAACCTACAATTCTGCAAAGTAAGGTGCACAGCTCTGCACATCGAGAGAAGAAAAGCAGGACACGTTTGGAAGGGACAGGCAGCCGCAAAGCACGCGCCATCCCTTCACTTACGAAGGGCAGGATTAGCGCCTAGAGGCGGCGGAGTCCACGGTGAGCTAAGTCAGCCTCACTTCTTCACCCCTTTTTCCTTCTTTTACGGACAGTAATTTCCAAATTTGACCTAAAATGTCCTTGTTGTAAAAGGCTGCCATGTGAGTACTGTTGAAGGTTTGTTCTGAGTATGTCAGAAGAGAGAGAATGTTGGAGGGAGTATTGAGTTGTCACAATATCATGGCCAGAATATTGAGAACCAAGCTATAAGCAGGTATGTGTGCTTACATTTTCTATACCTAACTCCATATACACGTATCTTGAATATATATGTATATATTCATGGTACACGGCTGATTAGATAGCAATCGTAAATCTATAGTGCCCTCTGAGCACGTGTTCTAGACTAAAACCAAGGGGGGAGGAATAGCACCCATTTATATTATGCTATATAGCACAAAAGAGGGCCTGCAAGTCAAATCAGCATCTCACAAGTAGACCAGGTGTTCCTGCTCCAGTTTGCTTTGAACTATAAATGGCTAAAGTTTGAAAACTATTTGGGGCGCGCCTGACGAACAAGAGATTCGTTTTATAATAATATTAAGCCCACATTTGTGAAGTGTAAACATATCACCCCTAAGGGTATCCAGACACTGGGGTCCGTTGTGGGGATAAAAGTGAGCCATTGCCCAGAGTCACATGATGCTAAGCTGTCGATCGAACTTTGAGCCCCTCGCTTTGGTGTCAGCCACTCTGGCCGCTGCGCCACACCTCTGCCTCTATTGATCAATGCTAGATTACATGAAGAGAAAATGATGCAGTCTAGGTGTTGGGGATCTGCATTAGAATGTTCTTGTTGCCTAGTTGGTGTCAGCCACTCTGGCCGCTGCGCCACACCTCTCCCTCTATTGGTCAGTGCTAGATTAGATGAAGAGAAAATGATGCAGTCCAGGTGTTGGGGATCTGCATTAGAATGTTCTTGTTGTCTGGTTCCTTGCGGGGACCATAGAATATCCTGTGGCGGCAGTTGCTGCCGTTTGCCATGACGGGACGTATGAAATGAAGGACTCGCCAGAGATACGTGTACTTCTTTTCACCAGGGAAAACCTGTTTGGCGGTGGATGCAGTGCAAGGGAGCAGGTCAAATCAGCATTTTGCAACCACTTTCTGTGACCTGGCTGTAATCGGGCCCCAGGGGATGTAACCTCATTTGATTCAGCCACATAAACCTCTGTCAGGGAAACACAGTTGTTCACCCAGTTGTGGCAATGCCTTCTTGCCAAGCAAACCTCTTCATGATTTTCCAGTCCACATTCATGCTACTCACCGGGTTACCCTCTTCCTGGATTTCTCCTTTGTTCGCTTGCTAAGACCTAAACACAGTTTCTGGTCCTTACCTCGGCAACTCTCTCCCTTGTCCTCTCTACATTCATCAAGTATTATTTTTCCCTAAGGTTTCCATGCCTAGAACTAACACAAAAGAAATGCGACTTAATTTTCCCTTGGATGATGTATTTGCAAAGCTGTCATAGGCCATGCTAAAACTCAGGGCCAGCACATATGTTTCTCCTTAATAACAGGACTAAAAATAAAGAGCTGACAACCCGCTGAAGGCAAAGTGGAGGGAGAATTTGAAGGAATTCTCTAAGACAACCTCTAGACTTGGATACCCAAAAGGATGGTGTACAAACCAACAGATTCATCATTACAAATATGTCTAGGAAAAAAGTTAATTTTGCAGATGTAATTTGTATATTTTTGGGAATTTGGTGTAGTTAGGCAAAGTTTCCAAATTATGTCATTATGCCACTTGGCATTGTCTTGTTCCTAACATGATAAAAAGTTAGCAGGGGTGTGCCATGTGCAGTTGAGTTAAGTTAGTGAGGACACATTTTGTGCTAAAATAGAAGGCCATATTCAAAAGAACGTGCGATATCTATCGCCATAGTAATTTATTGGCAGAAAAGTTAACGCTGCCTAACCCTGATTAATATTGCCATGTTAGCGGGGTATTTTCAAGCCTGCTGTACATGGCAATACTAACCGAGAAGGGGTGTCAAAACCTACGTACTAATCGTCATAATGGCGCATTAAAATCCTGTTTTTGCCGGCGATATGTTGTGAATGGTCGATAATCGGCTGCAAAGTCCCATCATCTGTACTTTTAGCTCCCGGCCCAACACTGCCCCTGCTGGAAGCCAGCTGTCACTGTGAGACTGGCAGCATGGTGACCGCAGCAATTAGCTTCCTCGAAGTCTGACCATTTGTTTTAATCGAAAATCCAGTCATTTTAGATGTGCTAACTTAGGCAGACACCTTCCCTCTCAAGTACCTGCATCTTAAAAGGCTCCTGGCAGTGTTCCCTTCCATGCTGCAGGTAGTCGTCCTGCTTAACACAAGCAAAAGGCAGATGTAAAATCCCTGGTGTTACCGCCGTTAATCTCCTGTTTTTGCTTTGCTTCGCAGTTTGGTGTGAATGTGATGTGGTTTTCTCGTGTGTTTTTGCACGGGAAAGCCTGCTCTGCATCTCATTAGTGTTAGTTGGTGGTGTCCACAGTGGAGATAAATTTGGGGGCAGTTATCGCTGGAATACTGGTGTTGTCTGCAGTTTGCACCAGCTTGTGAATTGCTTGTTAATTCTATCACCACTTTTGATGCGTTAAAGTGGGGATAATTCGGAGATAATTCCTTGTGAATATGCCCCATAGTGCTTAAAGGCAGATTTGAATTTCGCAATAAATATGTGTAATATTGAATGATTTGACTGAAACTGCATCATTATGCAAAAGCTAATTCTTTAGGCAGCATAAAGGAAGTTGATACAGGGAAGCCTGTGAAGTTCTGAGTCTGTAAGCCTACATGCATCATGGAACTCCTCAGTGACATGCAACATCCATGTAATGTACACAAGGGGGTACTTTATCTCATATATATACTTGGACTACGTAAATAAACTAATACATCATAAGCTCATAGAAAAAGCTGCTAGAATGCTACACCTGTTTAAAATAAATGTGATACATTCGTAGAACTGCATGATTTAAATTATGATAAACATATGCTACCGGTTAAGGAAGAGCCTACTGCCCGTGTTTTTTTTGCAGTCTTATTTCCGTCTCTCGTTTCTTTCATGATTTTTATTTTTAAACAAATATATAGAATGACTTTTCGTGCAATCAGGAATGTAGATAAACAGGACACAAATGAATGTGCTTTCTTATGTTGTGATAGAAACAGACCAACAGGGAGCTGATACCTAGGGGCCCGATTCACAAAATGAACTTAACACTCAATCATATCCAGAGAATGCACTTACTACTTTTGGCATTCACAGAATGAACTTACTACTTTTGGTATTCACAGGAGTTAGACTTTTGTCTTAAGTTTGTCTTAAAACAGACTTAAGACAGATTTAAGACAAAATCCTAACTTCTGTGAATACCAAAAGTAGTAAGTTCATTCTGTGAATGCCAAAAGTATTAAGTCTATTCTGTGAATACCAAAATAGTAGTAAGTTTAGGATTGAGTCTTAAGTTCATTCTGTGAATCGGGCCCTAGGACTCTAATCCTATTGGGTAAGACACCTAGGAATTTAAAAAAATCTAAATAAGTAATTATAAACTAGACGAGTAGTCTAGGGTGACCATTCCTTGGAAGCAATGCTGTCATGGACACTGTACTTGCATGGACTGAACTAAATGCAAATGTCTTTGCAAAGAGGTCTTTTTTCAGTACCCCGTTTTTTTTACAAGCAATGAGTTCCTGGCCCAAATTGCTAGTTCAATCCTTCCTGCTACCCTTTTGTGGACACATAACTTCTTCACGGCTTTACCTGCTCTGCACCATTTACAGTTTAGCGCACCGTCCAAAAAACTTACTACATTTAAATACGGCAAGATGCATATAAAGAAAGCCGTATTTGACAAGGTAATTGGAAAATAAAAGTTGGAGGGGCCACTACACTCTGTAGTGTGTAGTGCCATACAAAAGGTTATCGGAATGAAATCGCAAGGGACGGAATGAAGCACGCAAAGGAAGGGCAGACACACAAATTGGAGGGGCCACTACACTCTGTAGTGTGTAGTGCCATACAAAAGGTTATCGGAATGAAATCGCAAGGGACGGAATGAAGCACGCAAAGGAAGGGCAGACACACAAATGCACCAATAAAAAGCCAGCATTTCTAAATGCCACAGATAGCATCCAATGGCAATTGGTGGGTTTGCCAAACCCCACAGAACAAATATACGAGGTCGATCAAAGCTCGACCTAAAAATGGTACATCAAATGGCCCAAAAAGCAACATAAACACATCACATTTTTCCATTAAAAACAGACCCTCTTTTTACAATGTACCTAGCAGTGGATTTCAGAATCCTAGCTTAGTCGGCACTTAGGGAAACCTAGCAAACCTGAATGTTTTCAAAAACTAGACATGCAGGGAATTCCAGGATGTTGTGACTTGTGTGGCTTTCATCAAGTGCTGTTATCCAGAATCCTTTACTAATCTCCAACTTTGTAAAAAGAAATACCTTTTTTTCCATATTTCTGTGATGGAAAGTTCTGGAATTTGTGAGGGGTCACAAACTCCCATCCGCTTAACATCTCCATAAGTGGACAGACAAAATGGTACCTCATTTGTGTGGATAGTCCTAGCACCTGCAACAGCAAATTGTCCAAAATCCAACGTGGACAAATCAAATTTTTTCCACTGACCCTTTTTTTTGCAATGTCCCTACCTGTGAATTTTGGGCCCTAGCTCAGACGGCACCTTGGGAAATTTAGCAAACCTGTACAGTTTAAAAACTGGAAACACAGGGAAATCAAGGATTGGGTGACATTTGTTTTTCTCAACAGTTACCCATAATCCCTTGCAAACCTCAAACTTTGTAAAAAACACGTTTTCCTCAAGTTTCTTTGACAGAAACTCCCAGAATTTGTAGCATTCCCCCATGCCTCCCAATAAGAATGGTACCACCCTTGTGCGGGTAGGCCTAGTGCCTGTGGCAGGAAAAAAGACCAACACGCACCAGGTTCTGTTACCCAGAATCCCTTGTAAACAATTTTCCTTCACATTTCAGTGAGGAAGAGTTCTACAGTCTGCAGGGAGCCACAAACTTCCACCCATCTAGCATTTTTCCAAGTTTCCTGTTAAAGATCGTACCTCACTTGTGTGGTTAAGGCTAGTGCCCACAAGAGGAGACTGCCCAAACCTACTGATGAGACATTAAACTTATCGATCACAAAGCGACCTGGTTTTCCGAGCTAGTCACCTGTGTTTTTTGTTCCAGGTACAATGGTCATCTAGGGAAACCTATGAAACCCATTACAGTTATGAAAACTAGACACCTGGCGAAGTCTAGGGTGGTGTGGCTGTCAGGTATCATACCCAGAATCCCCTGCAAACCTCAAATTCAGCTAAACAAATTAGATTTTCCTCATATTTCAATGTGGGAAAGCTGTGGGATTACATTGCCTACCACACAGCATTCCCCAGATTTCATTATAAAAATGCTACCTCACGTGTGTGGGTGGGTCTAGTGCCAGAAACAGGAAATAGCCTAAATCCTACTGTGTACATTTCAAAATTATCAAGCACAAAATGAGCTGGTTTTGCGAAAGAATCACCTGCATTTTTGGTGCCAGGCTCGGCGGGCATCTAAGGAAACCTACCCTAACCAGACAGGTCTGAATATTAGATACCCAGGGAAGTCTAGGGAGGTGTGGCTTGGGTGGATCTCCCAATGTTTTCTTACCCAGAACCTCTGTCAACCTCAAATTGTGCTAAATAAAATTAAATTTACTTCACATTTTTGTGTGGGAATGCTGTGGAATCACTTGGCCATCACAAATTTCCTTTCACCCACCTACATAACCTGATGGTATTGTCTCCACAGGGGCAGGCTAAATGTGCTGCAACTGAGGCTTCCCCATGTTATTATACATTTGTTATTTTTTTTTCTTTATATTTACATGTAATGTCTGGACCAAAGCGTCCTGTTAGGAGTAGATCAATAATGCCTACGGTTGTGTTTTTTTTATTCTTGGTGCAGGCCTCAGAAAGTGCGTGAATATATGTTAATTGAGGGTATGATTCTATGTGATCTTATTCGTTGGCCAGGTACAATCTCCCTTTATACAAACTAATGTTGTACTTATTGTTTGGTGTACGCAACCACACATTTCCTTCTTGTGCACGTCAACCATAAAAAGTGATTACTAAAGTTAAAAAAAAGAAACAACTTGTAGGAAAGACTGGAGGACACAGGAACCTTGAAGTGAAGAGTTTAATAGGAACACGTCTGGAGTAAGTCCAGTCCAAGCAGTTAATGCTCTATCATTCTAAAACCATGACACACATACATATTCAAAAGATGCAGTAGCTTGTGTGCATGACAGAAAGAGATTGACACGAGATGTCACGAGTGGAACCACGTGCCATCTCGTGTCAGGAACAATATACAGTGTGCAGTATACAACACACCTCCCTTCCTGTAAATGAAAAAAAAAACAACAACCAAAAAAAAAAACAATGGAACTCTAAAGGATAATCCCATACAATTCAAACTTAATTCATGACAAAATCCTTGTATCTTGCAGGAAGACGGTGAGACCTATAGCAACTTCTTGAGTGTTCCATAGGTGGAGTGGTCCTTACAACCCTTGTACTGGTATTCTCACCCAAAAGATTCCCAGAAGTCATTTCTACATTTCCAGAACTTCCACAGCCAGAATCAAAATCAAGAAAAACATTGCTATCATTGCTTGACACGACAACATCCTTACCTTTAAATAAAGCACTACTGCCATCCTCAGACGAACACATATCTTTGCCTTTAAAAATGGAAACTCTGTTCAAATTCCAAACACTCCCGTCTTCAACTCTGACAGCATGCTTGAAAACTTCAATAACTTCCTTGGGACGTGACCAAACTTGACCACCCTTCAAAACACCTTCCTTTCTTTTTATGCGAACAAAATCACCAACAATAATGACATGTTTGCTAACCGATCCCTGCTTTGCCTCCATCCTCTCTTTCATCTTACCCTTATATGCACTAACCCTGTCTCGAACCAAATCATAATCCACTTTTGAAAAACCACAATGGTCACTCAAACTTCTTTTTAACCACCACGGAGTTAAACGAGTACTGGGTTTCCGACCCCTTAAAAGTTCAAATGGACTAACCATAGTGACAGAGTTAGGAGATGTTCTATAAGACAATAACATAGACTGAAGGGCATTACGCCAATTCAAATGACCTTTAACAGAAAGTTGGATAGCCTCCTTCACAACTCTGTTAAATCTTTCAACCTGGCCATTGGCTTCAGGATGGAACACAGCAATCTTGTTGTGCGTGATCCCACATTTGGTGATAAAACATTGAAAATCCTTGCTGGTAAATTGTGGGCCATTGTTGGTCACTAATTCTTCTGGGATTCCTTCCCTACAAAAAACCTCATCCAAAAATTCTACTACATTTCTGGTTGTTATTTCCCTAACCATTTTTACCTCTGGCCATTTTGAGAAATAATCTATCAAAACCATGCCAAATTTCTCATGTTCAGGCAAAACGGAAAATGGACCAATGAAGTCAAGACCTAATTTTCGCCAAGGACCAAAAGGACACTCCACAGGACAAGGTTCAGGACGTAAAGGAACAGCAGACTTGTCACTGTTGGCGCACTCTGAACATTTTTGGACATAGTGTTCCACACAACTGTCCACTCCAGGCCACCAAAAAAAATCTTTTATGCGTCTCCTGGTAAACGAGATTCCTAAATGCCCCTCATGGGCAATGCCAATGATAGTATCTCTCAAGGAAAAGGGGGGGATGAATTTATCACCTCTCATGAGAACCCCATTTTCGATTGCTAACTCATCCTGAACTTTGGCATAACTCATCATCTCGCCTGAAAACTTCCTTTGTTCTGGCCATCCTTGTAAAATGTAATTTTTAACCTGAGTCAGTTCAATACTCTTCACTATTTCCTTTAACCAGGACTCCTTACTCAGATCAAATTTCTCACCAAACACTAACATAATGTCTTGCGAGGTGAAAGCTACTTCACACTCATCATCATCACACGGAACATCACAGGAAGTGTGCAACCTGGACACGCAATCAGCATGAATGTTAGTTTTCCCTTTTACATATACCATCTCAAAATGAAAGGACTGTAGTCTGGAAGCCAACCTAGCCAAACGAGCCGATAAAGTTCGACCTCCACCTGGTGCCATCATGTAAATAAGGGGTTTATGGTCAGTCTTAATAGTGAATTTTGTTCCCCACAAGAAAGTTTTAAAGTGTTCAGCCGCCCAAACGGACGCCAATAACTCTCTTTCAATAACTGAGTAGTGTTTTTCAGCATCCCTCAAGGCCCTTGAAGCATAGGCAATTATCCATTCTTTCCCGCAGTCATTTTGCATGAGCACAGCTCCTAACCCTGTGCTACTTGCATCAACCATGATGGTACATTTTTTTCCAATAACAAAAGGTCTTAAACAGGGTGCATTCACAACAAAAGCTTTAAGGTTCTAGAATGCCTCCATCATTACGTCAGACCATAAGAACCTAGCATTCTTTTTTAGAAGTGGTCTAAATAAATCAACTTTTGAAGAAAAGTTTGGAATAAATTTTGCATAAAATTCCATTAAACTTAAGAAGGCTACCAATTGTTCTTTTGAGACTGGGACCGGGGCTTTGATGATACTCTCGATGTGTTTTTGTTTAGGTCTGATCCTAGCACCACTTATGGAATGTCCCAAATATTCAACTTCCTTTTCTCTAATTTTGCACTTATCGAGGCGAAGAGTAAGACCTTTAGAGGATAATGCAGAAATAACACTCCTTAAATATTATCATGCTCCTCTACATTTTTCCCAAATACCAGAATATCGTCTTGAAAGGCGATAGCTCCTGTCAACCCTTCAAGTGTCTCTTTCATTAGCCTTTGGAAGACGGAAGCGGCACTAGCCAATCCAAAAGGCATGCGTTTATATCTGAAAAGACCTTCTGGTGTAATAAAAGCCGTCAGATTTCTGGAATCATCATCCAAAACGACCTGATGATAGGCACTTGCCAAATCTATGCACGAGAAAATCTCAGCACCTCCTAATGTCGAAACCATCTCATGCAGATTTGGCAAGGGATGAGCATCTACCCAAATTGAATTATTTAAACTGCGAAGATCTACACAGAGTCTCAATTCGCCGTTGGATTTAACCGAAATCACGATCGGAGAAAGCCACGGGGAGGACTCAATGGGCTCAATGATGTCCTTGTCACACAAGTCTTTGAGCAAAACTTTAAGTTTATCCCTGTAGGTAAGAGGGACGTTCCTGACTCTGTGCCGAACAGGAACCACACCATCATTGAGTTTAATAGTGTGTTTGAAACCCAAAAACTGACCAAGTTTTCCACTAAAAACATCAGAGAACTCAGATTTCAAATTATCAATCATGAGATTACGATCAGGATCACTGGTGTTAGCAACGGAATAGACAGGCGGATTGGCTCTTGGATCTATCTTAATGCCCAATTGATCTTGGTGTGGCCATCCTAACAGAGGTTGCCCAGACTTAGCGACATAGATTTTACCATATGTGGATTCAGCGGCAAAGGGGATTTTCCCCCAAAAGTAACCCACTAATTCAATCCTATGTCCAGTATAACCCCCTGGAGAAATGTCAGATTCAAGTAACATTTTGTTTGGCCAATTTTTTTTTACAACATCTAAACCCAATAATGTATACCATGCACAAGTGTCTACAAAAATGTTAATCGTCTTTCCATCTATAATTACATCGCAAGATGGAAATTTACTTACACCTTCACTACCACAAATATTAATGACAGTATTAATATCGTTTTCATTAGAATCATAGTCATCAAAATCTTGAACAATGTTAACTTTTTTGGTAGTAGATTTGCAAAACTTTGTTAGATGCCCTTTCTTATTGCATTTCATACACATTTTATCAAGGGCAGGACAAACTTTAGAATTTGCTAAATGATTTGAACTTCCGCATCTGAAACAAATCCATTGAGTGTTGCTCTTCTTATCACTTTTAGTGTACTTAAATTTTGAGTCACTCTTATTGTTAGCAAAGTCATTTTTAGAAGTAAACGGTTTCCTAAATTTCTCTCCTTCCTTGGAAACGCTAAAGACATCTCCTTTTTCGCTCCCTCTTATCTCCTTTACAAACTTCTCGGAATGTTCAATTGACCTTGCAATGTCAATGGCTGCGTTTAAAGACATATCCGAAGTTGTCCAAAGTCTTTCCTGGACTTTCTTATTATTTGATCTCATCAATATTTGGTCTCTTAATACCTGTTCATAGTTAATATGTTCGAAATCACAAGTTACGGCTAGAGATCTGAGAGATGATACAAAATCATCAATTGGTTCATCTGCAGATTGTTTGCGAGAATAGAAGATAAATCTCTCCATTACAATGTTCTTTTTCTTTCCGAATCTAATTTTTAATTTTTCTGCTGCGCATTCATACACATCTTTTTCACCTGGATTAGTTAAAGGTGGAAGAGTAACAAATTCTTTTAATCCAATTCCCCCAAGGCAATGGTTTAAGAGAGACAATTTCCTCTCAGGTTCACACTCAGTACCTTCCATTACCTCAACATAGGCTAGGAAAACAGGTTCCCATATTTCCCATTCCATAGGAGGGTCACCTTTATTTGCCATAAATGAAGGAGGAGGAACAATTCCACTCATGTTGAAATTTCAATGTTATAAAAAAAAAATTATAGGATGTGTAAGAAAACAAATATTGAGAAAAATACCTTAAACAGGAAACAGTTGATGAATGAAACAGGTGTAGAATCCAAAATGGTAATAATGATAATACCTCTGAAGAAATCGAGTAGAAAGTTGATCGTGTCACAAAGAAAAACGGACTTAAAAAAAAAAAACGAAGAAATACAACTCAACTCGATCTACCAATCTAAGATGGCCACCATGTAAGTTGCTTGTTTTTATAGCCGATGGCCTTATTTTGAAAGCGTATGACGATCCCACGTTACTTTTTTTTTACAGGCGATGGCCTTGTTTTGAAAGCGTACGATGATTCCACGAGGTTCGCGCATGCGCGCGTGGAAGCAGGAACTCGAGCAAACTGAAGCTTGCGCTGACGCCAACTCTCCGAAAAAAAGGTAATTGGAGATTAAAAAGTACCTTGAGAGTGGGAGCGAGTGCTGCTAAAGTCGTTGTAGGGATCCGCTTGACAGGCGCAGAGTCGCAGTGAAACTCAAAACGTTCAGAGGATAAAAATAAGTTAAATGTAAAAAAAAAAACAATTTTTCTCTTTTAAATACGATGAAGCAATCTTCCTAAGATAGTAATATAGTCTTTTTTCCCTCGTCGCCAGTGTAGGAAAGACTGGAGGACACAGGAACCTTGAAGTGAAGAGTTTAATAGGAACACGTCTGGAGTAAGTCCAGTCCAAGCAGTTAATGCTCTATCATTCTAAAACCATGACACACATACATATTCAAAAGATGCAGTAGCTTGTGTGCATAACAGAAAGAGATTGACACGAGATGTCACAAGTGGAACCACGTGCCATCTCGTGTCAGGAACAATATACAGTGTACAGTATACAACACAACTACTCTTTTCACAGTGGCTCAGGGCTCTCCTAACCCTCTCCTGCTGATGTCTATTATACATCCTGGCGAGGTCACTAATGTTATCCGGAAGAAATCTGGTATAATCAAGGGTCCCGATAAAAGTGTTAATCAGACATTGAGTGCAGCAGATCCTACCTATGACAATTGCAGGAGTCAAGAATCAGCAGCCTCAGGAGACCAGGTTGGATGGGAAGTGAGGTTAGAGGAATCCCAGGATTTGGGTGATAAATTCTACTGCCTGACCAATGGTTGATATGTTTCTAGCTCAGAAGATCTTGAAGGTGACACGTGTACATCAGATGTCGACACTGGCTCGAACAGCTCCCTTGATGATCTGAGTTCTACGATTAGAACTGCAAATCATAGAAGATCTAAAAATAAGAGCCATGATTACAAGTTTAGAGCCTCCAGCTCTAAAATGGGTTTATTCTGCCACATGGCAAGTTTATGTTGATTGTTGTAATCAGCTACAAACCAGAAAGGCAATGGCTCCAATTGCAGAAAACGAGGAACACACACTAAAGATAATCTATAATTCTATCAGGCAGCATCATGAAGGAACCTGGCTGGATTGATGGAGGTTGGGACTGGCTACTAATAAGCTGCAAGGTGCAATAATGAAGGTGTCCAGGGGACATATTCAAGATGGCGGATGGGACAGTCCCCTAAATTTGAGCTCTAACCAATTTCTGCATTTATCTGCCTACATCATGTCGCAAGCAGGTAATCCGGGACAGAGAAGGCAAATGTGCTCCCTTTGACCCCCACCAAAGCCGCAATAGGCTCAAACATGCTGTACTCTACAGGAGGCGCCCAACAGTATCTGGGGAGCAAAACCCATCTCCGCTCACAATGCACCCTGCAGACCCGCAAAATGACTGGAAAGCGTAATACCAGTGCTTGAAGCTGTCACCCACTCCGATGACACTCTGGGGAGTCAGCAACCCATGAAGCACCAGCAGCCCTGAACCCAGGTCACATCACCGGCAACCACACATCAGACTGGGGTGAGAAGTTAATCTCTGATTAAGGTGTGGGTGGAGGCCCAGACGAACCACACAGCTCTGACCCCTGCGTTAGCAGCATAGCAGGAGATCCACGCCTGTTTGTCGCATGCAACTTGCCTGGCAGGCAGCGCACAGAAGCTGAAGTATGAAAGAAGGCCCATATTAACTCATGAACTGGGTGGAGGCGAGGAATCACAGAGACAGGAGCGTAGGCACTATCAACCTCGAAACAATCCCCTCTTCTATGGTCATTATTTTATATTCTGGGGTGCATAGCCCGGCTCATTCAATCATCTGATAGGCCAGGCTGATGCGCCAAAGAGATTGTGAAATAGCGGGCCCGTCTCAGCCACCACCACAGAATATGGACTACTGGAGCCACATGACTTGACTGCCCGGCAAATGGCTCACCAATGACCTCAACTACCACAAGTCGGACACCCCGCTATAGGACATGAGGGTTCCCTATCCGACACACTGCACACCTGTAGCTTCTTGCAATAATCCCTTGTAATTTCCTTGTGCAAGGATAGACCCCAATTGCCATGGGTGACTCACTTCTGTATTGAACATAGAGGCACAACTCACAGTCTGTATGGAGTACCACTTGGAGTCGACAGGACCCTCCAGCAGAGTGATCCATAAGCCCTATTGATGAGACTGTCAGCTTATGGGACAATAATTGGGCCTTCTGAGGGGAGGTGATCCACCATTGAACCTAGTGGTTCTGACTCGTATGGAAGCTCATGTGTGCTGTGCAAAATTGCCTGCCTCTAAACAGTAAAAGGCGCAGCCTCCAAGGGTTAATGACGCTGAGATCCCTCGCTAAACGGCAATACACACTCCTGTTTCTCCGTACCCAGAAGACAAAGGGGCCGATTCACAGAACTAACTTAAGACAGAATCCTAAACTTACCACGTATCCATAGATCCACCATGGGTGGAAGATCCTTTTCCTACTTAGCGGCCAAAACCTGGAATTCTCTCTCTGCCTTCCTCCGCCTTACCCAGAACCACCTCTCATTCAGAAAACAATTAAAAACCTGGATATTCGATGAGTGAGCACCTTCCTTCCCCCAAGCCCCTTGAGACCCTCTGGGTGAGTAGTGCGCTATACAAATGCAGAACTTGAACTTGAACTTACTTTTGGTATTCACAGAAGTTAGGAATTTGTCTTAAGTTTGTCTTAAGACAGACTTAAGACAGACTTAAGTTAGAATTTTGTCTTAAGTCTGTCTTAAGACAACTTAAGACAAAATCCTAACTTCTGTGAATATCAAAAGTAGTACGTTTAGGGTTTTGTCTTAAGTTAGTTTTGTGAATCGGGCCCATAGTTTACGCAATCCTGTATTACCATGGCCAAAGTGAAAACAGGTAAGGATAGAGACAGACTTCTTGTACGAACCACCACAGATCCGGGACACCTGGAGCAACTATCGGGTATAGAGCCCCACTTGCAAGACCACTCAGAGAAATTGCCAGGCCTGTTAATCGCTGTCAATAACCTCAAGTCCTCCTTGAATTGAGTATTTGGCCTTTTCGATCAGTCCAGAATACTAAATAAACGGCAGACGTTGAGGAACATGTTCCTGCCAGGAATGAACCCATTCTGTTCGAGGTGAATCACCGTGTGTGCCATTGGGGTCGGTTTATTTGCCAGAATCTTCCCCAGCACCTTGTATTCAATATTGAGTAGAGAAAGTAGACAAAAGGAGGCCCCCTCCAGCGGGTCTCTCCTGGGTTTTGTAAGTACTGTGACAAGATATACTCACATACTATCGGAAAGGCTACTAGTCTCTCTGGTTACATAAGTCAAATAACCTTGGGGCTTAAATGGCTTGGTAAGAGGCATATAAATAATTAGGGAGGCCATTAGTAACAGGTGTCTTGCATTTGGCTATTCACTTAATGGCTAGTGTAACCTCTTCAAGAGTCAGGGGGGTGTCCAACTCCTGCACCAATAGTGGATTGAGGCGGGGGGTTTCAAAAGGCTGCAAATAGGCAAGAACTGCCTGTGGTTACACCTGGTGTGGCTTGGTATGACTCCCTGTAATAAACTGTGAGTTCTCTGTTAATAGCCAACTGATAGTTCACTATGAGGGACTGTGCTTGATCTGATCGCTCTGATAGGGTTGCAAGGGCATTCCGATTTCAGCAGCCATGATTGCAAGCTACTTCGCTTGTCTCCCAGATCATGCTGCAGTTTGGTATATTCCTTGAACTTGAAGGTGGCTCAGCAACTCTATACTTCCCTGTTTTCTGATTTAATACCCTTCAATACTAAATATGTAGTTGGTTAGGATGCCAGGCCCCTCTTTGCCTGCCTCAGGGTACTCTCTAAATCTAACATCTGTCTAAAGGGTGTGTTTTATGCCGTGCTCTGTGGCTGTATATACACCACTTTGTTTTTTTGTTTTATTTTTTTATTGAGTTTTTCTTGGCAGCAGACAGACAAACTGCAAACATACATCAGAAAGAGGCATATACAAAAACTGTACAAAAGACTTCAGTTTCAGCCGTACTTGTCAAATCCAATTGTTAGAATGAAAACTCATAAACCTATCCAGCTGGCAATTGGAGACCAAAGCTTCCGACCAAAAGTTTTCCTTCTTATGCCCTTCATTTTATATAATGCAGTTTCTAAATAAAACATAGACTAGCAGCCCGTCCCGACGTTGTCTGGGTATGAATTGCTGCCGGCCAGTAGTATATTGTGTTGTAGGATTTCGTTTTGATAGCATTTTTTATCTGTGACAGGCCTGTGAAACGCTCCGATTCACAGTGCACTGCTGATGCACTTGAGAGTGCACATTCAGTAGTGTGTGAACTCGAGTTTCCTTACTTTATTTTTCCTTGCAATATTATATAGCGCGAACTCGACAACATGTCATGAGCACAATTTACATTACAGAAGAGCACATTAATTTGTGGTAGGCACGGGGAGACAAAGCAATTTGCCTGGAATCACAGGGTGTTGACCTGATGCCGAGATTCGAACGTAGCTCCCCAGCTCTAAAGTTCGCAATTCTAGAACTTGTGGCGGGAGGTGTGTCTAAAAGTGGATGTCGGTGCTGGCCATCAATGAGAGAGAAATTTAAGTAAAATGAGAAGTTGCCGGAGCACGTGACCGCTAACAACGCGATCCGCGCCCTTCCTGGACTTCCGCATTTCTTTTCAAAACAAATCCGCGACCGCATTGCCCCTAGGTCGTTGCGGGCGGCCGTTGTGGCTTAAGCAGGTTTACAGGCGGGGAGTCGCATCGGAGCAAGTAAGTTTACGATCTTCACTCTAATTACCGCTAGTAACCTTTGTGACTCCAACCACAAGCTAGCAGAGGAGTTTTATAGCGTAATAATCTCCCTGTCTTCTGCTGATAGATTGACCGAGCGTGAAGGTTTCCCCCCACCGCCAGCCCATGATGTTCGACAACGGACATTTTAAAGTGAGTTTACCCTCTCTGACACGACATGCTACCTGATTGCGCCCTATTCAAGGGACGTATTTGCATTTCTAAAAATTCCAATCTTCGGCACTTTCACTGATTAAGTATCTACCCTTTAAACATGCATAAATAATATGATTTGCGTGTCCTCTGATATAGGCTAATAAACAGTGAGCACTTGTTTGAGAACTCATACAATGATATAGCCTTCTCCTGGGCACTGTAGCCTGTATCTTCAACAGTATAATTCTCTGTATTAATTTCATTACTGGGAATACATGTGCATGGTTGCTTAGACATACTGAATTTTGATAATTGCAGAACAGTTACATACAAAACAGATTTGTTTGTTTCTTTTATTTTTCAGATTTTTTGTCTCCCTTAATGAGGCGAGACTTCTTGGAGATTCATCCATCATAGGAACTTTTACAGTAATCAGGTTGTATTAGTTTAAATAAAAAAATCTTTTTCTACACCTTAGGCTAGGACACCTTAGTGAGTGCCCACCAAGGAGTATGAATGAGTGTTTTGGTCCTGACGAATGCTGAGCTGACTTTGGGCTCCTTAGCAGAAACATGTTGACCATCTTTGTTTATTTGTCACTACTGTGAGGACTTATTGGTTCAAGCTAACTCAGCCAATCACCAGTCCATTGTTTTTTAACTGTTTTTTATAGAGTTAGAGCTACCTTCTCAATAAAATTACTGTTTGATGAGTAGCCCACACTCTTTTTAAAGCACTTTTCCAATCACCATTTCAGTTTCTTTTCCAACTATCGGGGACCCAATGAAGACAACTGGCTACCGATTTTTTCAGTTGGTGCCTGAGGGTCCTTTTTCCACACTAAGCACATGCACTCTATCTCTTTACTACATTTCAAAACTCTAAGTCGGTGTAAATTTCTACACTGTCTACTTGCACAACTGGCTTTGTGTTTCATCCTTTGTTGTTCATTTTCTTTTGTTTGACACTCTTATGTTGATTGCAATACATCAATGAGAGAGGCCTGTGCATTTTTCACATCGGTGGTGAAAAAATATGAGTATGTTGCTGGAGATGTGGGCCACCGTGCCACCAATGTACTTACCGGGGGAGGATAAACACCCATTATTCCGCTACTTTCTTTCCGCAGACCATCACTCCGCATACTTTCATTATGAAAGTACCATGACTCCGCAATGCCATTATAACGCATGGCATTACATTTTATATGCTTTTACCACACATACATTTACAGCGAAATTCGTTGTAAATGCATGAATGGTAGAAGCAATTTTTTTTTGTAATGTTCGGATAAGGTAAGTATAGGTATAGGGGTATATGTTTTGGGGTACTGAGGTATATGTTTTGGGGTGTTTGGGTATTTTAAGGGTTCAGATATAGTTTTGGGTTATGGAGTACAGGGGTAGTTTTAGCGTTTAGGGATAGGTATGGGTTTTGGGGTACAGGTGTATTTTTAGGGTTCAGGGCTAGGTTTGGGTTTTGGGGTATAGGGGTATTTTTAGGGTTCAGGGGTAGGTTGGGGTTTTGGGGCACAGGGGTATTTTAAGGGTGCAGGGCTAGGTTTGGGTTTGGGGGTACAGGGGTATTTTTAAGATTCAGGGCTAGGTTTGGGTTTTGGGGTACAGGGTATATTTATAGGGTTAAGATGGGTTAGTGTTTAAGGGTGTTGGGGTATTTTAAGGAGTAAGGGTGGGTTATGATTATGGGGTGCAGGGGTATTTAAAGGGAGCAGGGTGAACACCCGGAACTGGAATGTACAGAACCTGGGAAGAAAAAACAATGAAATATTTGACACAACGCGCGCCCCGCACCCGCCCACACCCCCAGCACACGATATGAGACATGGCGTGCAGGGCAGAATTTATAACCAACAGTTGATGGACAGAATGCAAAACAATATCATACATTCACCCCAATACAGAGATCTGGGCCTAAATCCATCTTTTTTTTGCACTCCACACCATCTCAGACTTGACGCTGTGCCTCATGGGAACATTCCAGGCCGAACTGCCGAGCCATGTTTTTTCTGGACCGGACTCAAGCAGCCTAGGACCAATTTCTGGCTATCAGCCGTCTTCAGCCAGCATAGCTTGACTGCAGTGGTGTGGAGAGCATGGGACTCACGTCTGAGCATACCCATCCCACTCGGGGTGACAAATGCAAAAACAACAGTTGATGGACAGAATGCAGAACAATGTCATACATTCACCCCAGTACAGAGATCTTAACCTAAATCCATCGTTTTTGTGCACTCCACACCACCCCAGTTCAGACATGGCCATATGCAAATCAGCTTTGACCCTGTGCCTCATGGGAACAGTCCAGCCCGAAGGGCGGAACGTGCCACACGCCCCCAGCATTTGTCACGCCCCCCCAGCACAAGCCCACAGCACAACGCAGACACGCCCACGAGGGACTACTTTGCTGGCACGGTTCTTTTACTTTTTAAATGTATATGGTGGGCGTCTGCATAGCCTATGTCCTTCTGCTGCAACTACCCTTTCCAACACTGTATTGGGTGTTGTGATTGGTGCTGTGTTTCCTGAGATTACCCACCTCAAAGGTTTTTGGCTCTGTCTTTATTATATTAGTATAGATAAGAGCTTTGTTTGCCACATTATAAAGTTAGGTGAGTCCGCGTCAAGCCAATAAGATGTAATACATGAACGATATGTTGACATGCAGATAAAGATAAAGCCTTCTTCTTCCACAGATCTTTGCTGGTTCAACCCCTCATCATAACCAAAGATAGCCAATGGTGCCGTTATTTTAATTGGAATACCTAAATTCCTCAACACAAAATATTCTATATCGGCAATAAACTGACCCAATTTAGGACATACGAAAAACATGTGAACATCATCAGCGGTATAGAGGCTACAGCGGTTACACATCATCCCCCGCCCAGAATTCCATTTTGCTAGCTTGCTAGGTGTATAGTAAAGCTCAAATATTGACATAACATGCTGACTTATCAGGGGTCCATTCAGCAATGCTTTACCAGCTATCTCAATGCTTTTCTTTAAATTAACACATTCTATACCCATTTTGTTTTGCCACTTAACAGTTCTAATTGCTAAATCGTCTTCCAACGTCTCCACAAATAATCGATATAAAGACCCAATTTTCTGCTGGCTTTTAACTGCTTCTAACAACCCAATCTTCTCTAATGCTATCACGGATTTTGACATTTTCTGCATTCAGAAACTTCAAACCTGGAGATACTTGAAAAAATCCATATGGGTACCTGATATTCTTTCATTAAATACTCAAAAGAGACAAACTCATTCCCCTGAAAAACATCCCCAAACTTACAAATCCCATAACCATGGAGTCATACCAAGCCACACCAGGTGTAACCACAGGCAGTTCTTGCCTATTTGCAGCCTTTTGTTATACCATCTAAAAATCACCCCATCTTGAAATAATTCCGGTAAAAAAGTACAGCCCCTCAGAGGAGTATAAATATTAATGTTCGGGCCGAAACAAAATCTCTTTTTAAACTTTCTCCATATATAATAAGCCGTTATAAAAATCTTAAATTAGTTTTTTTTGTAGTAGCTAGGTTCAATAACCCGGGTTAGACACTGCTTTGCCTCAGTGCCCAAGAGCATTTCATATAGAGATGGCCTCATAAAATCCTCTGTGGGGTCTTCTGAAAACATTAAAAACCCCATATACTGCTGTAGTGCACTCCAGTGGTAAAACTGGAAATATGGAATGCCCCATCCCCCTCTCTCTCTCTGGGTAATGCACAATACTTAAGTGCTCTCCTAGCCCGGTGGTACCCCCAAAGAAACATTGAGCACATTCTATCTATACGAACTAAATAACCAGAAGAAATTAAAAAAGGAATAGCACGAAATACATACAAAAATTTGGGGAAAATGAGCATTTTTATCACATTACTGCGTCCTAAAAGGGAGAGCTTTAAGTTGTTTATCCGTTCAAGTATTTTATTAGAAGAGCCTATTATGGGATCTAAATTAATAGGAATAATATCTTCCGTCTTTGCAGTGATCTTAATACCTAAATAGGTGGCCTCTTTATCAAATTGTATACTCTCTGGACGGCCTGCCACCGAATGGATAAGATATTTAATCTATATCCAGAATGCTAGCCAAATTCTTCTGCAGAGTCCACTATGATGGGTAATGCACTAGCGATCTCCGACGATACTATGGCTATATCATCTTCGTATGCGCAAACTTTAAAATCCAAGTTATTTCTCTGTACTAGTTTTATTGCCGGGTTTATTTCCAACTTGTTAATGAATGGGCCAATGTACAGTGCGAACAGCAAGTGCGCGCAGGGCAACCCTGCCTCGTCCCCCTTGCTATCCGCAACCCACCGGAAGCCTTCCCTGAAATCCGAATCACTGCAAATGGATGTGAATACAGTGCCTTTACAGCCTTAACCAGTTCTTCCAGGAGGCCTTTCTTCGCCAAAACAGACCACAAAAAGGTCCACGTGACCCTGTCGAACGCTTTTTCGGCATCCAACAGGGCACGCCAACAGGTGAGCCAGACCCCTGCAACCAGTCCAGCAAAGACATTATATGCCTTATATGGTCTGTGGTGCCTCTACCCTATATAAAGCCATGCTGTCTAAGGGAAACAAATCTTGGCATCAAGTCGTTTAGCAGGTTAGCAATCAGTTTTGAATATATTTTGCTGTCTGAATTAAGTAGTGATATAGTCCTATAAGACCCCAATTCATCCTCTTTTTTGCCTTTCTTTTTAAACACCACAATAGTGGCTTCTGCCCAGGAGCTCGGTGCCTTTCCCAAAAACGCTTGCTGCACACCACCTCTAGCTCTCTTCTTAATAAGTGTCTAAACTTTCTAAAGAACTCCAGAGGGATATTATCAGGCCCCTTAGCCTTTCCCTATGCTAACCCACATAAAGCTATTTCGATTTCTCCCCAGTGTTGCTGTGCCAATAAGGTTGCACATTCAGCTTCAGTTAGGGTCACAGGAGTCACCACATATAAATACTCGTGAACCGCGGCTGTATCAACCTCAATATCATCGTTATATAGCTGCTGATAATACTCTTGAAAGGCTGTCAACATATCTTCCTTTGTCTCCTGCATAACTCCATGCAAGTTCATAATTTTTGGTAATCGCGTTATAAACCGTTTTCTCCCTTACCCTTTTTCGCCAATATTCTGCCTGTTTTTTCCCCAAATTCATATGCTGTTTCTTTATGTTGTAATTAATTGGCTGCGATTTGTTCGGCAATGTTGACATAGACATTAGCCCTTTTACTAGTGAGGTCTTTTTGAGCTTGATTGCATTCTTCTACTTCTGCTCCTAGTCTTATAACCTCTGCTAGTTTTTCCTCTGCCTGCAAAACCTGATTAAACTCCTGCCGTTGTTTAAGGCACATCTGTTTGCGCCTAAATGTAGAGAAGCTTAAGGTCTCTCCACGAACCATGATTTAAATGCGTCCCATAATATTTCTTGTGTTGCAGTACCTTTATTTATGTCAAAAAAAAACTGAATAGTTTGGGTCATGTGCTGACAGTATTACTCCTCTAATAGCAGTTTTCGGTCAAAAGACCATGGGGAGAATTCTAATAGTCCTTCAAGTTCTAAAGCCAGATCAATTATAACCAGATTGTGGTCGGAGACTAATTTGGGACAGATTGCTATAGTGCTTTTAGCTAAGAGGAGAAAGAGGAGAAAACATAATCCAGCTGTACGTATTTTGAGTGGGGAGCTGAAAAAAAGGTAAAGCCCGGGTCAGCGTGGTACTTTGCCTTCCATATTTCATAGAGACCATGATCCAGACACATTTGCCGTATTACTGTGTACGTTAGCTTCTTTCTACCAGTATACACTTGGTTGGATCTTATGTGCAAATCTACACCTATATTAATATTAAGATCACCACACAGCAGCAGAGGTGTAGTCCATTGTGCCAACTCAAGATTTAAGAAATTGAAGACCTCTGCATCGTCCGAATTTGGGTGGTAAACATTACAAATTGTAAATCTGTGCCTTCCCAGCTTAACATCAGCAATGGCCCAACTGCCCCACTTATCTGCCAGTGTCTTCATACACTCCCCCATGCCCCGTTTTTTAAGTATCGCCACCCCCCTTTTAATACCTGTTTGTTTAGAACAGACATTCCACTCCAGACCCATATTTTTTGAATAATCCCTATTGGCCCAAGCCACATGGGTTTCCTGTCGGCAAAGTATATCAACCCCTAATATTTGAACTATTTTTGCTAACATTCGACGTTTCCTCTGATCATTCAAACCACAAATATTTAAGGTGCAAATATTAAGCTTCCTATCCCTTCCTCTTATTGACGCCATATTCTAAACTAAGGTATCCAAATATGGATCCTATAAACCATTTTTCCAGACTTCTCTTCCCTTTCTTGAAATACATTGCTCAATTTATCCCAACCATCTAAACTATAAAGCCCTTTTTCTCTTCCAAGCTGCCTGCTGCTGCCTTTCCCCCCCTACCACCACACTCCCAGACTCCTCCCTATCCCTCCCCTCCGCGTATGCCCTTCCCTCACCCCATCCAACCTTACCAACATATGAGGCCCAAGGACTATCAGTCCCTGCATTAATGGGGTGCCATGTCCTCCACCCCTGCCCCCCGAGGCCTAAAAAAGAAAAAAACACACCTTTATGTCGCATTCTACTGATATTGCCGTTAGGGATCCGAAAAAAAAGAGAACAATTCGGCCCCCTTCAACAACAGACTCAAAGGGCCTCTCCCCTACAATACATATCCGATCCCTTAACATCCAACTCTAACCCAGGCTATCTCACCTTTCTACACTCCCTAAATAGATTCCAAGTACTCTTTAGACTGAATCTCTGACCAAAAAAACTTTGGGGCATATTACCAAGCAATAGCAATAATTATCGCTATTGCTTGGTTAGAGACAAAAATTTACCACTGCGCTGCGGTGATTTTTACCGCAAATAAACCTTGGTACTACCAAGGTTTATCGCAAATGCGATAAAAATCGCCGCAATGCATGAATATCACTGAAAAGTCAGCGATATTCATGCATTACCGAGCTAATGCTCTTAGCCATGTTATCCACCTCCCATTGGACACCAGACTTTACCTTATTCATTTCGCCATCGGGCAGAGAAGAGCCGTGAGGGAAACGGCGGTAACAATTCCGGGAGGCACGGACCACAATCCCCAGCAGCCCCTGGGGCACCAGCGCGCCCGTGACTTGCTAGAAGCGCCCGGAGGCGCTGGTAAAAGGCTGACCCCCACGAGACCAGGGGGGACACAGACTTTACCTTATTCATTTCGCCATCGGG
The DNA here is from genome assembly GCF_964263255.1 of Lissotriton vulgaris. Taxonomy (NCBI): domain Eukaryota; kingdom Metazoa; phylum Chordata; class Amphibia; order Caudata; family Salamandridae; genus Lissotriton; species Lissotriton vulgaris. The sequence continues at coordinate 226,190,352 of NC_141686.1, read as the reverse complement.
CAGAGAAGAGCCGTGAGGGAAACGGCGGTAACAATTCCGGGAGGCACCGGGAGGCACGGACCACAATCCCCAGCAGCCCCTGGGGCAACAGCGCACCCGTGACGTGCTAGAAGCGCCCGGAGGCGCTGGTAAAAGGCTGACCCCCCACGAGACCAGGGGGGACACCAGACTTTACCTTATTCATTTCGCCATCGGGCAGAGAAGAGCCGTGAGGGAAACGGCGGTAACAATTCCGGGAGGCACCGGGAGGCACGGACCACAATCCCCAGCAGCCCCTGGGGCACCAGCGCGCCCGAGACGTGCTAGAAGCGCCCGGAGGCGCTGGTAAAAGGCTGACCCCCACGAGACCAGGGGGGACACCAGACTTTACCTTATTCATTTCGCCATCGGGCAGAGAAGAGCCGTGAGGGAAACGGCGGTAACAATTCCGGGAGGCACCGGGAAGCACGGACCACAATCCCCAGCAGCCCCTGGGGCACCAGCGCGCCTGTGACGTGCTAGAAGCGCCCAGAGGCGCTGGTAAAAGGCTGACCCCCACGAGACCAGGGGGGACACCAGACTTTACCTTATTCATTTCGCCATCGGGCAGAGAAGAGCCGTGAGGGAAACAGCGGTAACAATTCCGGGAGGCACCGGGAGGCACAGACCACAATCCCCAGCAGCCCCTGGGGCACCAGCGCGCCCGTGACGTGCTAGAAGCGCCCGGAGGCGCTGGTAAAAGGCTGACCCCCACGAGACCAGGGGGGACACCAGACTTTACCTTATTCATTTCGCCATCGGGCAGAGAAGAGCCGTGAGGGAAACGGCGGTAACAATTCCGGGAGGCACCGGGAGGCACGGACCACAATCCCCAGCAGCCCCTGGGGCACCAGCGCGCCCGTGACGTGCTAGAAGCGCCCGGAGGCCCTGGTAAAAGGCTGACACCCCCCTCGCCGGCGCGAGTCGCGCGCGGGAGCGCCCGGGGCGAAGCCCGGGCAAAGGGCGGGCCCTCTACGGCCCTCATCGGCAGGAAGAGGCAGGGGCAGGGCCAGAAACGCTGCAGGTGTCCCCTTAGTGATTCACCCTCAAGTAAGTCTTGTGTGTCATTTAAATATATTATACAGTCTGAGCAATGTCTAAAAAACCTGTTGCAGTTCAACAAAACAAGATAAATAATTACATGGTACAGACTGTTCAGAAAATCAACATGCAAAGGAGGGAGTCTTTGGGGTTGAGCCTATCGCCTGATCTACTTTGCCCATCACCACCTATATCTGTTTCTATTCTGTCTGACGGAATAATAATGCAGGATACTCACAGTGTAGACTCTATTGCTAATATCACACCCCAAGTTATACCTGGAGCTCCGGAGAACGTTACTCCGGCTTTTGAAGGCTTGCCCATTGAAGTTAATACAGACATTGATATTGATCACGAGCCTGAGCAAGACACACAGTCACAGGTCTCCGTCTTAGACCAATCTCTTATAGGACATGCCGGCAGACCTAAACGCCAATGTACAAAGAATCCCTCAAAGCGGGGGGGCTTACGCTCAGGGACTAAGCGGAAGAGGGCAACCACTCCAAAACACAAACAAGTCACTCATGTTGAGGATCATCCTATTTGTTCCTCTGAGGAAGCCCTACTTGAGAAAATTGCTGATCTCATTGAGATGAAAATCAATATCATTGTTAAACCTCTCATATCCAAGATCGATAAACTGCAAGCAGAGGTCAAGAAGTTAGGCGCACTCCAAAACACAGCTGCAAGTGGTATTGAAAAAATTACTATGTTAATCACTCATCCGGATAACAACCATAGAGGAGCTGAAGCAGGAAGTGATATGGGTGCTGGAGATGGAACAGAACTGCTTGGGGTGAATTCAACGCTACAAACCCAATCAGCTATAAATGAGGGTTCCATACCAGCATGCTCAACATCAGATCCAACTCCCTTGGCTAACAATCCTCCTGCACAAATACAAGTACAAGCTCAAACTCATTCTACGGATCCCTTGCAATTCATCGTCGAGGCCACACCAGTGGTCCTGGTCCTCGCAAATGTCCCCCCATTAGAAGGGGGCATAGCTGAAAGTTCAAACTCACTTTGCAGCAAAGCCCTACACTGGTTAACTAGTAATATGCGACTAGCACCAGGGGGGAAACATCATCTTGCAAGCGTAATTAAATCTGCAACCAGGGTTCCTTGGCTGGGAAACCGGCCCAAAAAATTAAAAGGGGACTTTGTGGCGGTGAGCTTCTCAAATCCAGACGTTCTTCCCAATATTCTCGCAAACATCTTTCCTCCCCAACGAAGAAGAGGCACTGTGGTTCCCCTAACTTTGAATTTTTTTTACGGAGAACAGCAGAACGTATCTTTTCGAAGGACTCCCGCTCCAGGGTGGGATACCAACTGGGATTCTCACTTCAGATGGGGCCAAGATTTAAGGAATAACGCCTCAGTTCACCGTCATCGTCAACCTCCAATATTTAACCCTGTTACACAGCCACTGGAACTTTTTAACCGCTTTGCGCCACTTTCATTTATGGACCAAAACGATTGACTTTTGCCAGCCGGAGATAATAACTCTGAGGGTCCACAGCCTGCTCTTGGTCCGTTAGCTCATTCTTCAGCAAGTGTTGGGGTTCGAAGAATCATGAGCTGGAATATCGCCGGGCTCAGAGCTAAACTTAAAGATAAGAATTGGCTGGACTTAATTAGAAACTATGATATTCTTGCTTTCCAGGAAACTTGGGAAACATCAGATTGTTTGGCTTTAGATGGCTACTCTCATTTTTATGTACCTGCAGATCCCAGTAAAGCAGGTAGAGCAAGGGGTGGGTTGGCTGCATATATTTCACTTGATGTTAAAGGAAAACCAAGGCACATTAAGTCTAATACTAAAAATTGTTTAATGGTTGAATTGACCTCATCAAACTCCCACCCTATTTTACTTATAAACTTTTATAACTCCCCAGCCAGTCAATTTCCTACTGAGCATTTGGCATCTCTCGAGGATCTCTTATCCACTTATACTGTGAACAGTTCTCATGGGTATGAGGTGATCCTCATGGGAGATTTTAACATTCACCCTTGCCAGGCAGGTTGTCAAAGAGAAACAGAGGAATCTTTTTTATACTCACCCACGCCGCATTTTGAACACACACTTAGTGGTGAGGCTCTGGAACTTTTTTTGGCTTCCTTTAACCTTCATGAATTTTGTACCTGTTCTAATGACTTGAGGTTGCCGACTTATGTGGGCAAGGACCGAGGCACAATTATTGACTATATCTTTGTATCTTTTAGAGTTTTATCTGATGTATTTGTCTATAAAGTATTAACTTCTGTTTTTAGCGATCACAATCCCGTGATTTTAGAGGTTTTAGCTCAGGGAGTCTTGGGAAATAGGACGTCTGACAATTTCTGTGCAACAGACCTTGTGCTGAGAGATCAAAATCGAAGGCTTAAATGGGACAAAGTTACCCCTATAACCTTCTTACAAGACACATTGGCCAAGGTCGAAAGAGAAGTTGCTATTTGTTTAGACAATAAAAACTCTAGCGTTACTATGGTTGAGGCCTTCAGCGTTATTTGTCAACAAGTCAATATAGATCTGACCGTGAAGGCAAAGTCAAATTAGACAAAGGGCCCCAAATGGTTTGACACAAATTGTTCCAAGGCTCACTCAACTTTACTCAAAGCCTTAAAGAACAAACCTAGAAACAGAGTACTGGTAGCATTTCTAAGGAAACAATATAATTTAGCCATTAGAAAGAGGAAATCCGAGATAAAAGATGAAGCCTGGAATAATCTGTTAATGCCTGAGACACAGAAAGACAGTGCTAAATTTTGGGCAGTCATAAATCATCCGTATTTTGTAGGACTAGACCATCAAAGAGTGGACTGTATTATCCCAGATGAACATTGGGTGACACATTTTAGTAATATTTACCGTCACACTAATACGATTACAGAATGTGCATTTCCTCTTTCCCAATCGTTAAATCCCATCTCTCATTTTACTCAGGAAGAGGTGAAAAAAGCTATCAATGATACCCTCTGCAAAAAGGCACCAGGACCAGATAGGGTTCCGGCAGACTTTTTTAAGAGTGCCCCTGATTTTAGTTCAAAGATTTTAACTAATATTTTTAATGCTACAAGGGAATTTATCTTCCCCTCTAGCTGGGCAAACTCAACCATAGTGCCAATTTTTAAGAAGGGACAGAGGACAGATCCGGCTTGTTACAGGCCAATTTCCCTTATTGATTCTAGCGTAAACATTTTGGGGAGAGTCCTCTTATCAAGACTAACCCTTATTTTAGAAAGTAAGGGCATTTTATCCAATGCACAATATGGCTTTAGAGCCAAAAGAGGAACTTTAGACCAGTGCCTTAATTTAGAATTAATTTTAAACAAATATGTGATCGCCAAGGGGGGTTCATTATACATGGCCTCTATGGACCTGTCATCAGCTTTTGACCTGGTCAACAGGGCAAAGCTGTGGAGGATCCTCTTGGCCATGGGTCTTGACCCCCCCTTGGTTGAATACCTGGCTGAGTTACACAAGGACCTTATGACCTCAGTCAGAGTAACTAGGGAAGGAAGATGCACTTGTCACTTTAAGTCAGAGAGGGGGGTTAGACAAGGGTGTATACTTGCCCCCCTCCTCTTCACTTTATATATTAATGACTTGGAGGCAGTACTGATAACATCCCACAGTGATATTCCGCGTGCAGGGGAGACGAAGATACCTGTACTCCTGTACGCGGACGATGCTGTCATTCTGGCACGCTCCGGAGTTGCGTTAAACAAACTCCTTGCATCTTTTGGGACTTTTATGTCATCATTGGACATGAAAATTAATACAGAAGAATCACATGTAATGATCGCGGGACCCGCAGGCAGGAAAAGAAAGTCGCCAACATTTTTCTGTGCAGGAAAGGAGGTCAAGAGAGTCCCCTCCTTCCCATATTTAGGAGTGACTTTTGACGATAGGGGCACTTGGGGCCCCCAGCTTTTGGCCAAAAACAGCGCTGTCGCTAGAGCGGCCGCAAGGCTGCTAGGGTTTGCCAAAAAACTGGGCGCCCGTCCCATGGAAAGTATCATCAAAGTTTATAAATCCAAATGCTTGTCAGTCGCCCAGTATGGCTCTGTAATTTGGGGATATACTAGCTCAGCCAAAATACAGAATGTAGAAAATAAATTTCTGAGATCTTTGCTCTCTGTTCCCCAATCAACTTCGAACTTTGCATTACATACAGAGTTAGGTCTGGGCTATATCTCTGATATTTTAAAACTAGCCCCAGTGATTGGCTGGATAAAAACATGGCTCAACCAGGAGCTTACTTTAAACCACACCATCTTAATAGATTGTTTAGCCCTGGATAGAGCTCTCTACATTCCTTGGTTAAGATATGTTAAAACGCAGCTTACCTTGGCAGGCCGCCCGGAGCTCTTCTCTTCTCCAGAGGGGATAACTTATGATGATTTAAAATCAGTCAAAAACACCTTGACAAATTTATATGCCATGGAGAGGGAAGAAGTAGAGCTAAAAAAAACCATGGTCAGGAAATATTGTATGCTCTCCTCAGCTCCAGGAATGGAACCTTATCTCCTTTTTATTACAAATTCCTACCATCGTTTTCTCTTAATGAGATTTAGTTTTGATTTAATTCATTTCGTACTGGGTAACTTCAGAATTTGGTCTAGGCCTGATGACGCCGAACCATGCGACTGTGACCACTTCTCAATACAGGACACGATGCACTTTATTATGTTCTGCGGACATTACACTGAGATCAGGAAAAGTTATCTGCTCCCTATTTTACGTAACCAGGGCTTTATGCAGGTTAAACCAGCCCTGTTGTTTCTGCAACTTCTCCCTAATGTTAAAGTAGCTTTTTCAGTTGCTAGTTTTTTGGTTGCAGGTGCACGTTTAAACAAGCATCGCACAAGGCACAGGCACTTTATCTCTGAAAAATGAACTTTCTCTTTTTTGCCATTTATCTAAATGAGTTGTGTTTTAATATTTCCTTCCTCTTAGCTCTTTTTAGATATTTATGTATCTTGTATTGTAGATTAATTGTTTTTATAATAATGATCGCACGTTTTAATTTTGTTAAAATGTTTTGTGCTTCAATGAAATTGTGACATGTAACTTTGCTCGTTCTTTTATGATTTTCAATAATCGAATAAAGAAAATTGACTGACTGACTGACCTCCCATTGGATAACATGGCTAAGAACTGCTCAGGGCAGGTGTTAGCTTTTGGAGATATTCGCGCTTAGCGCGAATATCTCCAAAAGTTGGTAATAGGAGATAGCGATGTTAGCGACTGTTTTCAGTCGCTAACATCTTGGCACGCCCACTTTGCATATCATTAGTGATAAATATCACTGACATGCAAAGTGGGGCCCAAGATGTTCGCTATCTCCTACTAGCTGTCGCTAACTAGTGTTAGCGACAGCTAGGTAATAGGGAGATAATTTTATCTCAGCTTTCTTGGATTTTAAAGCCAAAAAAGCGGAGATAAACCCCCTTGATAATATGCCCCTTGGTTTGCAATTTTAGCACTACTTTTAGTTTAGCCGGGTTTTGTAAATATACCACCGCCCCCTTCTTTTGAAAGTCCGGAATGAGTTGTCTTAGATGCCAACGTCTGGAGACTGTTGCCTGGCAAAAATTGGGCCTTACGAAAAAGTTACAGTTTTTAGCAGTTGCTTTTTTATCCGGTCTCGCCAAAGCATAAATATCTTCTCTTGCCAGGAAGTTGTTGAAACAAACTAAGATCGCTCTAGGCAGATCCTCTGTTCCTTGGCGTTTTTTTTTTTACTGAAAACGGGAACCGATGTGCCCGCTGAATTTCTCGGGACCAGTCCCAAATTGTGAGCTCTGGGAAGGCTTCTTGCAGTAACTCGGCAACAAATTTACGAACATCAGCGCCCCTTCAGTTTCTTGGGTACCCCAGAAAGCGCAAATTATTCTTACGTGAATGAATTTCAAGTTCAGACAACTTAAAACTCAGGTCATCCCGATGAGCCTTTATTGATTCTAGCTCTTCTTTCTGTGTCGCAGCATAGTCCTCAGAAGGCGGATATTCGAGCTCTGTCTCTGTGACTCTATCCGCAGTTTCTGCCCCTAGTTTTATCGCCCGCCATACAGACCTTACTGCAAGTAGCTTGCATACGAATATTCTCAGCTTTGCTCTCCACTCTAAAGGCCCATCATTGTTTCGTATATAGTAACCAATGTGATTTCCTGAGGCCCTTGATTGGCTACAGAGTTTGAAGCTTCTTTTTCACCATTTAGAACTGGAGTGCTAACTACTTGAGTTCCATTCATAGTTTCCCATGATGTTGCGGGCCTTTTGGTGCCCTCTGTGATGACCCTTTTTTCTTTGTTTTCCGTTTGATAGTTGTTACACTGCAATTAGGCGTTATATTACTTCCACCTAAGGCCTCACCCGAGCAGCTCCCTTCGCCTTCACCTTCGCTGTAATCTACCCAGTCCTTGCTCAGGCTGGAGCCCTCATCTGAGGATGCCTCTGATAATGAGTAAAAATGTTCCCCTACTTCTGGTACGTTAGTGCCCTCCGGTACATGATTCCCTAAGGCCGGGATAATAATCTCACCCAAAGTTGCCTTCTTTTGTGTGCCCTCTCTTTCAGTAATATGATCCCCATTACCGTTTCTCATCGCGTGACCAGCTAACCCGTTTCATTCAATTTGCAACAACTGTAGCTGTACCTCGCTTGTTCGTACATCGTTTCGGGTATCTGTAATGTCCAAAGGTGCCGGCCCCATCATTGCTTGCTCAGTCGTTACCTCAAGCACATCATCCCCCCCAACTGCTGGTATGTCAATATTACGGGCATTCTGTCTCTCGAACATTGCTGGAAGAGTTTGACTCTGAATATTTTGCTTTGATACCCTCTGAGCTGCAGCACTCTTCCCCTTGCCTTCGCCATCTTTTATCCGAGCTAAGCAATCGCATTTAAGGGTACTAGCCGTGCTGGAGGGATCCGTAGCAACTTCACCATCTCTACGAGAGTCCTCTGCCGTTTTGCCTGCAGTTCCGCTACCCACTCTAGATGCCTCCGTGCCTTGCTCTTTGTTTTTCCTGCTTCGGGTGTTTACTTTTACGGTTTCATTTACTTTCGCTGCCCCCTTCACCGACATCCTTTTTTTTAAAGAGGCACCTTCTCGCCCCCGGGCTACCCTGCTATAATACCCATGCAACAGCCAAGCGGGTATTCTCCAGTACAGTGCTTTATGCCAACTCGTTAACAAGTTTCCGAGCATTCGTGGTGGAATTGCCAGTAAAACCTTGTACCAAGCCGAAATATCTACCACTTTCACCACTTTAGTCTCTTTAGCCGCTCTACCCCCGATTCAGAGTCGCACCGGCTCTATTCCACATCAGATTCAATATGATCAGTGTTCCCAATGTTCATGATATTACCACCGACAGGGTATTTCCTGAAAGTTCCAGGCGAATTACCAAACAGAATAAAAACCAGTAGCGTGCTGATGCCGAAGATGATCAGAAAATTTAATTTTTACACCATACGCCGAGCAATGTTACGGCAGCTGCGGTGTGTCCACAAAATGTCCAGCGTCTTACCCGAGTCAAGCTCTCATCGGGCTCTCATCTCAACGCTGGTTTCTCCAAAGGTCTTTTTTCCCTCGCTTTTTCCACACTGCAGCTGCCGATTGCGCTGAACAGCTCCGCCCGAGCTCTTCCTGAGCTCCGGGCCACACCGGTGGCCAGTCCTGTAAGGTGTGTGCCGAGCTAGCCATTAGGTTTTAGACCGCCCCCGGATCACCGTCTTCAACGCTTCAGCGCTTTTCCTCGCAAAGGCAAAAACTATTGAGTGAGTCAGTGGGTCCAGGAGGACAGGAGAGAAGAGTGGAGCTGCCTACACAGCCCACACCACGGCCGACCATCTTGCCTCCGTATATACACCACTTTTAATGCTCCCCATTCAATCATTCCATTCATAGCAGAGCCCTCATTGTATGTGAAATATTTGCCTATATGTTCCCCTATGGTTGTGGGGAACTGCACATGTCGGCTAGTGTCTGCAGGTGCCAGGTAAGGCTCACCGGGATTGTGCTCCTGGTACAGGGGGGTGGTCCAGTGCAACTCTAAGTATGGAAAGTAATTGAACAGTCCACACCAGAATATGGGGGACTGTGCTAAGCATAAAAGAGTAGTCAGTCAGTCAGTCAAAAGGATTTTATTTGGTTAGTTTAAAAACTATAAAGGCATACTATACAATGCATAGGATTAAGTTATAATACCATAAATCACAATAAAAAATTTCAGACATTAGATGCATATCAAACAGTTAATTAATTATTTTAGGTATTTTCTTAAAAAACACTGGTCCAATTAAAGACATGATTAAATTTAATTAATTCAAACTAGATCATTAAAATCAGTGACCTTTTTCTTAATTTTCCTCCTCAATCTAACTACTGCAGTAAGAAAGCTAGCTATACTAAAGGTCTCCCACACTTTTGATAGCAGCTGCAAATAGAGAAGTGCTGGCTTGACTTGCAAGAAACCTTTATCTTTTAAAATTGGGAGAATAAAATGCTTCCGAATGTGCAAAAAATGCTCACAAAAAAAGAGAATGTGCATTGTGTCCTGGATAGAAAAATCGTCATAGGAACATACCCCCAAATCCTCCACCCTTTTCCATCCCGAAGGGTCAGCGAGGAGGAAATGAAGTTGAATCTAACAAGAAGAAAACCGTGGTTAGGGTATGTAACAGCATTCAGGTACGGTTCACTTGCACAAGATTTTATTACCAATTAGTGAGCCCATACGGTTGGTTTTACCAACTCCCTTTCTTCTCTATCCATGCAGCCATTAATAAATATGGGGGCATATTATCAAGGAGGGCGATAAGAGATTATCGCCGCTTTAGCGTCCGTTATTTTGGCCGCTAAGTGGTAATAATTCTATTGCCCTATTAGCAAGCTGTCGCAAACAGCAGTTAGCGGCATCTTGTAGGTGATAGCCAGCGGTTTGGGGCCCGCTTTGCATGTCAGCAATATTTATCACTAATGACATGCAAAGTGGGCGCACCCAACCTGTTAGCGACTAAAAACAGTCGCTAACATCGCTATCGCCTATTATCAAAGCAGGCGTAGCGATGGAAATATTCGGGCTAAGCGCAAATATCTCCAAAAGCTAATGCCTGCTCAGACCAGTTCTTAGCCATTATATCCAATGGGAGATGGATAATATGGCTAAGGCCCTATTGGCGTTAATGCATGAATATCGCTGTATTCTCAGCGATATTCACGCATTTCGACGCTATCGCTGATTATTTTATCGATTTAGAGATAAACGTTGCTAATAGCACTTTATCTCTGCGATAATATCCGGCGATGCATGGCGATAAAAAAAATCGCTGAGCCCATTTAGCGATAAATATCGCAAGTTGTTTGTAATATGCCCCTAGAATCCTTCGCACATTTCATATCCCCTTTCGCCAACTTATCAGGCGAGAGTAATATCTCTGGTTGTCCCAATTTCCCTGTCAGCCTATGGACATAACTAAGCCAGGGGATACGATTTGCTTGATCAAGAGCCAGGCAATCTCTTAATACTTCACGGTTCAACTCTAATTCAGGGTTTAACCAAGTTTAGATCCACTTCAGGAAAGGTGCAATAGCATTTAAGGGCTAGATGTAGGTAAAAAGGATTTACCGAATCTAAAATACAGAATTTTACCAATTCGGTATTTTAGATTCAGTAAATCCTATGTAGGTAATTCGGAGGCCCATAGGAATTAATGTCAATTGCCAAATCGGTAATTACCGATTCTGTAAAATAGGGAAAGAGTCAAGGGTGGCAGGGATTCACTTTGACACCCTGTTGCACCCCTGAATAGTGCTTGTGTGCACAAGTGGCACAAATACACGCCCTAAGGGCATGTATATCTGTTTCATGGCACAGGTGTAAATGCTCAGATTTGAATTTACAGAGGTATTTGTTATTTACCACCAACTAATAGTTGGTGGTAAATAACAAATCCTTAAAGCACAGAAGCACTCTCTAAAGTGCTTCCTACATGTCATTTACCGATTCGTTATTTACCGAATCGGTAAATTTACCACCTACATAGGAAAAGCCGTTACTAACCGGTAATAGCCTTCCTACATCTGGCCCCTGATCCTCCAGAAAACCAACTCCAATCTCCTGATGGACAATGTAGCCAGATGTGGATTGTGAGACAGATAAAAGGTTTTTAAAAAAAATTGTTCTCGACAACTTGAATTTCCTTTGCGTTCCTAATACCCCAGATATCTGCGCCATACATCGCTAGGTAGATGCATTTTGCTTCATATATTTTTAAAAGGGCTTGCATTGGTCTGGGGGGTCCCCTAGTCTACGTGCAAAGCCTAGGACAGCTGATGAAGATCTGTCCAGAACATTTCTTTTGGCATATATTTGCGGGGTCCATGTACCTTGATCGTCAAAAATAATAGCTAGATAAGGAAAGGTAGAGACCCTGGTTAGCACATTGCCCTCGCAGTGGAAAATTTTAACCCTTTACGGTTTACGACCAGTTATTATGATATGGGATTTAAAAAAGCTGACACTTAGGTCCAAGGATTTCATGAAAGCAGCAAAGGAATTTAAAAGTAGTTGTAACCCTACCGCCGTTCGTGCTAGAAGGGCGCCATCATCCGCGTAGAGGAGTGTCGGGATCAGGCGTTCCCCTACATGCGGAATGTCTTTGCATGCTTCACCTAACACTTGGTCCAGGTTATTAATATAAAGGGTGAAGAGTAAAGGGGCCAAAATGCACCCCTGTCTAACATCATTGGCAATCCGTATTCCCCCGGTGCAATTGCCTCTTTGATCATATCTCACAATGGCAGTTAAATCCCTATGCAGATCCATGAGGAAATGCACAATATTTCTATCTGCACCTAGTTTGAGGAGCATAACCCATAGTTTGGACCTATTCACTCGGTCAAAGGACAAGGAAAGATCCATAAATGCCAGATAGAGTGTACCCTTCTTGGCAACTGTATACTTCCCAATTAAAAGGTGTAAATTGAGTCATTGATCAGTCGTGCCTCTGCCTTTCCTATATCCATATTGCAGATCTGATACAGTTTTAGTTTCAGATAGCCAACCAGTGAGTTTACTGAGTATCACCCTACCAAGCACCTTTACGGTGGAATCAATAAGGGAAATGGGTCGGTAACAACTGGGGTCCCCTCTGTTACCCTTTTTAAAAATAGGCACTAATACTGACTCAGACCACGAACTAGGTAGATCTGATTTACGAGCCTTATTAAAAACATTACCCAGTAAGTTGGACCATGTCTTTCTGTCAGATTTAAAAAGACACTGTCTGATCCCGGGGCCTTATTGCTCGTCATTTAGCTTATGGCCTCTGCTACAGGTGGCTCTGTGAAGGTCAGGGTATAAGCCTCAATGTTGAATATGGTGCCAGTGCGACCTTGAGTATCCTCATCATCATACACAGATTTAAATTGATTGTACCAGCCCTGCTCCTGAATATTACAATCAAGGAGATTATTAATGGAATCTTGGAAAAAAAGGGTTTATTGACAATTTCCCAAAATGTGGCACTATTTTCGATAGCGTCAATAGATAACAACTTGTTCCATGCCTCATTTCTAATCTCCACAAAAAAGTCAAAGCTGGTGTCAGGAAGGCTTAAAAGAGGGATTGGCCCTCATTAGGAGCAAATAGCACCATCAGGGTGACAGGTTCTCTGCCAGGGGGCTCTCTGAAATAACGTACGGGCCCTCGGGATCAATTAAGGTGTGGTCAGGAACAAATGGCACCCCTGGATCCACCCAAAATAGGACCTCTTTAGGGTAGGCAGAGTAAGTGGTGCCCAGTGTGAGGCCCCACCAAAGCCTGCACAACCTCAGGAGCTCCCCTGCCATTAAATGTGGCTCTTGAAAGCAGGCAAATTGAGTGTTATGCCTTTTCAAGTAAGAGGGGATCCTGTGCCACTTACTATAGGTGCCCATGCTTCCAACATTCAATGTGAATATGTTGCATTCACATGTAGTCATGTGCTAAGTTTTTGGTGAGAGATCCTTTTCATAATCTGTTTGGGAAATCGGTCACAGCCAGACACTGCCATCAGTGATTGGACAACTAGTACAAAGTCTGCTCAATGATAGGGTTGGTCCAGGACAGCCTTCAACTAATATCACAGTCTAGTTCTACATGGATAGTACATTTGTAGGATAACCCTTTCTCTCCCTTCAAGTTAGAACTCTAGGTCTGACCTTTCATTCACCTTCCATCCCTTCAAGGGACCCTAGGTATGAAAAGAAACATCAGCAAAAAATTTTTTTAAACCGTTTTATTTGCATTTTTCTCCAAAAACTGAACATTGCAGTCATCTCTACAATAAAGTGCACATTATTTTTCCCCCCGCTCCCGCCATCCCCCCATTTATTACCCATTTTGAAGCATAGGATTCACATACAAAAGTGACCACAAGGTGATCTCTCCATAGTATCATCAGCAGTACAATTATCATTAAATCTGTTTGTCCTCCATATGTACCTCACCTAGGGCCAGATGTAGGTAGGCCTTTACCGATCGGAATCGGCCGAAAATACCGATTTTCGTCCGTTTCCGATCGGTAAAGGGCTTTTGAGATGTAGGGGCACATTTTCGGTAATTTTACCGAATCGGTATCATTACCGAATCGGTAAATTTACCGATTCGGTAATAAGTACCGAATCGGTAAAATAATTACCGATTCGGTAATATTTACCGATTTGGTAATATTTACCGATTCGGTAAAATTACCGAAAATGCAATGTAGGTAGGCAATGTACCTTCTGCACATGGCTTACAGAATCGGTATTTTACCATGGAATACAAATCCATGGTAAAATACCGATTCCGGTGTGCATGCACATGTGTGCATGCACACCTATGTCATGTGACAGGCAGACCTGCCCTTAGGGAAGGTATGCCTGCCACATGGCACCTGTGCCTGTTTTGGGGGTGCCAGAGGGTGTCAAAGTGACACCCCCTGCACCCTTGTGAATTCTTTAATTACCGATTCGGTAAATACCGAATCGGTAATGCCTAATCATTCCTATGGGCTTCAAAGCCCATAGGAATGAATGGGCATTACCGATTCGGTATTTACCGAATCGGTAATTAAAGAATTGTTAAGGATTCGGTAACGAATCCAGATGTTGGGACCTACATACCATTTACCGATTTTGAAATACCGAATCGGTAGGATTCGGTATTTCAAAATCGGTAAATGGGATTTACCTACATCGGGCCCCTAGTGACTCATTACAGTCCAGCATCCAATCCGTGGTAGCTTTTCCATTTCCCCCATACTTCGCAGAACTTTCTAGGGCACCCCCTTGCTTTGTACGTGACCCTCTCAGCCGCCATATACATATCTAGGCCTCTCCTTCATTCTTCCAGAAGAGGTATGTCCGGCGCCCCCCAATATTTCGCAATGTCCCTCTTGGCCACCACTAAGGCCAGTACCAGGAAGGTCAGTAGAGGGCGTGGAAGATCTACATCGATTGTCATGCCCAATAGAGCCAACTTGGGGTCAGCCTGTAATTGACTCTCCGGGACTGCCGACAGTTCCGTAAAAACATCCAACCAGTAGCACTGTATTTTAGTGCACGACCACAGGACATGAAAGAAGTCCCCCCTAGGGTCCTGGCATCGCAAGCATTTAGCATCCTCTGTCTTCCCCATTTTCTGGTGCCTCATTCTAACAAAGTAGGTTCTATGTAATATGTTAAATTGGATAAGGCGGAGTCGAGATTTAACTGCCACCACTCAGGGATGTGTTAAGACCAATTCCCAATCAATGTCTTCCATGGCACCCACGTCCACCTCCCATTGTTGTCGAAGCTTGGCCAAGTCCCCCAACATGTTATTCGTAAGGGTCTTGTAAGTTAGTGAGACCGCCTTCTGCTGGATGTGTTCCTGAAGTAGCCTGCCTTCAAGTGGGGCGAATTCTGCCAGGTCTACGGTGTCTATGTACTGTGCCCCCATGCATGTTTCAGTCTAGTGTATTTGTACCTCTGCGTGGGGTGTAGGCCGAATTCCGTGGTCAAAGCCGCAAATGTTTTCAGTTGCCCTTTGGCAATTACATCTCCTAGCGTGGAGATCCCTATGTTGTCCCACCCCCTATAACCCGTTAATTTGTGGAGCTCTGTCAGCCACGTGCAGTGCCAGATTGGTGTTTGTTTCGATGGCTTCCTGTCCCACCCCATGCGTTTCATGGATGCCCTCCAGGCAAGAAGGGTAATTTCAGTTGCTGGTAAAAGATGTGTCCGGCCATGTCCCCCATACAGGTAGGAAAGAATATGCCTGGGTGCTAGCTTGTGGCACTCAAGTGCATTAGAGGGATGGTCTGCCTGTGCGTGTATCCATTCGTTATTCGGGGTCAAGTGTTCCGCCCAGTAATATGCCTCCAGATTCGGGAGTGAAATCCCCCCACTATATTGGTGCCTCTGTAGGGTGGGCAGTGCCACCCTAGGTTGTTTACCCAGCCATATAAAGGCCCGTAGGTCTGCATGTATCTTGGGAAAGACTTTGCGGGGGAGGGGATAGTATTCATTTTGAAGGGCGTACAAGTACTTAGGGAGAATAATCATCTTGTACATGGCCGCTCGGCCTAGAAGAGTGAGTGGGAGGAGTCTCCATCGGTCCATATCCGCAGTGGAGTTCACCAAGATGCACTCAATGTTACGGGTGTACGATAGATGTCTATCCAGGTTGAGATACACCCCTAAATATTGAAAGCCCTCCATTGTAGTAAGCAGCCTACCTGGAAGGTCCGACCATGTGTCTCTCCCTGCGGGATCGTATAGGACCGACTTATGCCAATTTATTCGGTATCCGGCATGGTCACCGTACATTTCCAGTTCGTGAAAGAGCTGCGGGATCGACGTCTCCGGTGAAGTTACATTCAGAAGTACGTCATCCGCATATAGCGAGATCTTTTCCTCGCTCACATCTCCTTCGGTCCGTTGAAATCCCCTGATGTCTGGATTCTGGCGAATTCTAGCCGCTAGGACCTCTATCGTTAGGGCGAACAAGAGAGGGGAGAGGGGGCACCCCTGTCTGGTCCCCCTCCGTATTTGGAATTCTCGCAACAGGACCCCGTTTACTCTCACCCTGGCCTCGGCTCCGTGTACAGCAGTTGTACCCATTTGTGGAATTTCGGTCCGAAGCCGAATTTCTGTAGGACGCCCTCCAGGAACGGCCAATGCACTGCATCGAAGGCCTTTTCCACATCGAGGGACATGAACCAGTGCGGGTCGTCTCTGTCTTGGACCTCTTGCAGCCAGTTGTGGGTGCGCCTGAGGTTCAGTCTGGTAGCCCTGTCCGGTATAAAACCAGTCTGATCGAGGTGTACCAGCTGCAATATCACCATTTGCAATCTCATTGCCAGGATAGTGGCCAGTAGTTTTGTTTCCGAATTTAATAATGAAATGGGACGATAGGACTCGCAAAGCTCTTTTGGTTTGCCGTCCTTGTGGATAGGGACAATGGTAGCCATGGTTAGGTCAGGGGGGAGCCTCCCGTCCCGGAGTGCATCCTCATATAGGCCCTTCAGGTGTTTCGCCACAAGGTCAGCCGTTCGTTTAAAAAATTCGGCTGGGAAGCCATTGGGACCTGGTGTTTTCCCTGGTCGCAATTTGGCCAGGGCCTCAGAGATGTTGTTGAGAGTAATATCGGAGTCCATCGTTTTTGCGTCCTCAATGGACAGAGACGGGAGTTCGATTTGGTCCATATAGTGCATTGCCTCCTCACGTGTCCCTAGATCTCTAGCCTCATAGAAGTGTTCATAGTGGTCTGCAAATGCCTCAGCTATGTGTGTGTCTAAGTGGAACGTCGTTCCCTGAGGGTCTGTAATTTGCTCCACCCATCTCTCCGCCCGTTCTTTTTTGCTAAGCCATCCCAGGAGCTTACCAGACTTGTCTCCTACATCATATAGGCGATGCAGGGTAGCTAGTGCCTGTGTTTTCCCCTCTCCTGTCACCAATTCTCTATATTGTGATTGTCTATCTGTGAGCCTCCTGATTGCCACTGGGTCTCTCGAGTTCTGGCATTCCCTTTCCAGAGTTAATATGTCCTGCTCGATGATTTCGGCTTCAGAGTGGAGCTTTCTTCGTTCCTACGCTAACTTATTTTTCTCCCTTTCTCTCATGACTGTCTTTAGAGCCTCCCATAAAATCACTTTCGAGGTCACCGAGCCCTCATTCTTGGCAATGTATACTTTGATATCCGCTCTGAGTCCCCGTATGACAGTTGGGTTTTGCAGATCCCATGCCGTCAGGTGCAATTGTCGCCCATCTCCCTGGCGTTTCGCCCCTCTTGTGATCAGCAGCGGCGAGTGATCTGATACTCCTCTAGCTTTATATTCTGCTACATCTTGTATTGTCAAGTGCTGTTGGGCCATAAAGACATAGTCCAGTCTCGAGAAGGCTTGGTGTGCGCCCGAGAAGTACGAGTAAACCCATGCCTCAGGGTGTAGCCACCTCCATGCGTCTGTGAGACCTAGGTTGGTCGACCATTGGGACAAGGGGGTCTGAGTCCCCACCCTCTGTGTCGTGCCTGTTCTATCCTTCGAGACATCCAATACGTCATTAAAGTCTCCCCCTGCAATCTGTATGGTATCGGCTGTTTCCAGCAGTATATCTACTACTTTCTTCAGTGTGGGAGCCTGAAGTTTCGGCGGTGCATAGACTGAAACTATAGTATAAGCGCATCTATTCCATATCCCCTTGATAGCCGCGTACGTTCCCTGGGGGTCTGTCGATGTTCGTGTTATGACAAACGGAGTGTTCTTTTTCAGAAAAATGGCAACTCCTCTAGAGTCTGATGTGTATCCTGCATGTGCAAGTAGCTTAAAACGACCTCTGGCTAGGAAGCCGCACTTAGTACCTTTGAGATGGGTTTCTTGTAGTAGCGTGATGTCCGGGCCTATACATTTCAGATATAAGTTGACCAGGCCCCTCTTGATCTTACTGCCAAGCCATTCACATTCCAGGACAAGATGCTAATCCCTCTCCGGCCCTCTGTCATGGTCAGCTAACATGATTTAGGCTTTGTGTAGTCAGGCGGGCGGCCCCCGTATGGTAAGCGGCCCAGGAATTCGTACATTTTGTTGTGGCGTACCCTTGGGCACCTCTAAAAATGTGGGAATGACGTTCAGTGCGGAAGCGCGGCATAGGGCACCAGAATACTTGACTGCAGTTAACCAACTATTCCCCCTTCCCCCCAACAAAGATCCCCCCAACAGAACTGTGTGAACTGTTCCCCCCTTCCTCCCTCCTCCCCACCTTTCCCCCCATCCAGCCCATAGCTGTACCCATGAACCAATAGGACTTTCAGGCGGTAAAGGTCTGTCGCCCACCCACAGGATCCCAAATCAAACTATATCCGGGATTCAAACTTGAGTTTCACCAGGGCTATTGTCTTTGTGGGTGCCCTGTAGAGCATGTCTCGCCTTGCCGGAGATAAGCAAGACCACAAGGCAACCAGCATTACCCCGTGAACAGTGATCTAAGTCAATAGAAAAGAAAATGAAATATAAAAGGGTTTATAACTTGCGCGGCACCAGCAGTGGCATGCTGCTGCTACGGATGTAAGGTCCAAACTTCCTCACAATTGTGAATCTTGCGTTTCAATGTCCTGTTCATCTGTTCCGCCAGTAGCTCCCTGTTCCATCTCGCGGATTACCTCAACCAGCGGGTGTGTTGAGCGGTCCGTTGAGTCCTCCACCTCCGACAAGAGTTTGTTATCCAGGCCTCCGGTGTCGGCATCATGTAGATGAGCTAAGCCTCCGAATATAGTTCTCTGATCCCTAGTGTCAGAGGGAGGCGCATCGCGGCCCCCACTCCCTCGGCCTGCCTCATGCGGGTCCGGATAGGGCGACGGGTGTGAGCATTCACGGGATTTGGGACCTTTGAGCCTGAGGCGAGTTTCTCCGAAAGTTTGCCGCCGCTAGTTCTGTCCGGATTCTGCGGCCCTCTTCCTCAGCCTCCCGAAGCAGGGGTCTCTCTTCCAGCCAGTGCCAGGTTTCCTCCAGACTTTCCTTTGAACATTACTTTCAGTTTCGCCGAGAAGAGCAGCATATACGAGATATGTAGTTCTCGAAGTTTCGCCTTGACCGAGTCATAGGATTGTCTCTGTTTTTGGACATCCTGACTGTAGTCAGGGAAAATCATGATGTTTGTGTTCTCGAACTTGAGTCCTCCTGTCCTTCTGGCTTCTCGGAGGATAAGGATTCTGTCGGCATAGTTCAAAAAGCGCGCAATTATCGGCCGCGGCCTTGCTCCCTCGGGCGGTTTCGCTAGTAGCGCCCTATGCACTCTTTCAATAATGAAGCAGTTAGAGAACTGGGCCTGTGGGAATGTGGTACGGAGCCAGTCCTGTAGGAAGGCCGCTACATCTGTCTTCTCAATGCCTTCCCTAAAGCCTACGAATCAGAGGTTGTTTCGCCTCACCCTGTTTTCAGCATCGTCCACTCTCCACAGCAGTTGCCTGTGGGACGCCTGCAGCTCCGCCATTTCCTTATGGAGGGTGGTGATAGAGTCTTCTGTTTCACTAATTCTTGATTCCGCCGTAGTCACCCTTTCGGTGAGATTCCGGAAGTCTTGGCGTAATAACAGAACCTCGGAGCCCACCTCGCCTATTTTGGTCTCAAGTGCTGTTCTAGAGTCCTTGATATCTGTCCTGGAGGCCTGGATCGCCTCCAGAAGCATGGCCGTGTCTGTGTGTGTTTCCGGGAGGCTCTGGGTCATCTCCTTTTGCTCCCTCACCGTGGTGTAGGTCTCGAGGGTTTCCTGCCTAGCCGACCTTGCGGGCGGATCTCTCTTCCCCATGTTGCGTCTCTTGAATGGCTAGGTGTTCTTGGGGATATGTAGAACGCCCGATTAGTATCGGGCCGCGCTCCCCCACGGGGTGTGTCGTTTTTCCACCAAGGAATGGCGACGGTGTGCCTCCAGATGGTTCAGCAGGGTGAGTTCAGGGATCCGGCACCGTGCGGCCAAAGTGGGTCCCCAGAGGTCGATCTCACTCTCAGGCCGTATAACGAGTCCCAGAGGCAGGGGGCAGCCACGCGTTCAGGTCGGTATCTCAGCCCCGTGATGAACATTCTGGCAGCCTCCCAGGCCAGTTTACTGTTTACGTCCCCGGGGATGGGGAATGTCTCGCCCTTCTTCCCTGCAAGTCCTCCGCCGGTATCACTCAATCGGCTCGGGCTCCTCTCCCGGAGTGAGGGCCTCCGGGGGTCCCCTCAGGCCGACTCCGTCTGTGGTCTCTGCCACACTCCAGATGGGCACTCGCCGGATGCAGTGGTGCAGTGTGGGCACCCATGTCCTCCTCCGCCGGTTTCGCCTCCTCTCTGGCTCCGACGTCTGGAGAGGCCCCCGGCAAGAGTCTAAGGTGCCTGGGTGAAGTCAGAGCCAGGCCGCTGGTTTTCGCCCGGTCGCCATCTTGCTGTGGCTGCACCGCTCCGATGTTCTCTTCTCCACAGCCGATTGCCGGTCGGAGTCCAGAAAACTACTCGGATTTGCTGTAGGAAAGGTATCAGGGCTAGCCTAGGTTGCAATTTTAGGAAGTTTTGGAAGGAAATAAACGTCGGATCAACGCAGCACACCGGGGGCCGAGCCGAAGCACGTCTTACTCCTCCGTGCTGCTACACATCAGCAAAATTATATAAATCTGGCAGTCAGGCACTCTGCAACAAGTCTTTAGCCATCAGAGTGGCTAGGGGGCTACCTCACAGTTCCTCTGGTAGGTATATCGCCTGCCAAGCCTCCTGCAATGCCCTCGTCTCTTAATCAGAGTCTCTGTCCTGGGTAAGCATGCCCGTTCCGCTGCATCCAACTCCTCTATTCTGCTCAACACCGTCTGAACTTTCGAGTCTTTGCCATGGATATTCCTAGTCGAATGCCTCCTGTTTCACTGAATCATCCATCAAAGCTTCCGGATCCTTTTGAGATGAGGGATAAAGGTCACTGTGTTAATCTGCATTTTTTGTTATCATATGTATTTCTGTGGTGCACTTATTCCTTTTTACGTAGAGCAGTTTGTTCCCTCAGTCTTTTCTGTTGCTGAAGAGAATTTTAAGTGGAAGATATATAGTTGAATTGATGCTGTGAGTGACAGTTGGCTGAGAATTGTTTCTTAAGAGGTGGCCGTAGTTTCCTATGGATGAATAAACCTTAATTTTGGAACACAATTGCCTCCTTGGATTATTTGGGAATTTCAGACTTCACAGTCACCTCGTGTTTTCAGTCAGGTACATGTCTCATTGGGTGTCAGGAAGAACAGTAACTCTCCTTCTGAGCCAACCCTTAGTTTTGCTGGGAACAATAGTTTGTATTGATTTCCAGAGTCTGCAAGCAGTGCTTCACCCCACAGAACGTATATCGCGTTTTTTCGTACCTCAACTGTAATCTGGGAAGATTGTTTCAGTGTTGTTTTCTTTAGTCCAGGGGCCTTAGTTCTAGCAAGCTGCAGGATATTGTGTCTGTCTCTGAAGTTGAATAATCTTGCTAGCACCGTTCGGGTGGGGCTCGTAGGGCCAGAGGCCATCCTGATACCCTGTGTGCTATTTTTGTGGAGGAGAACAATGATATCTTACTCCTAAGAAAGTGCTCTGCCAAACATGTCACCAGTAACAAGTTAATTCCTGGACCTACCACACTTTTGAGAAGGCCCACCACTCTGATATTGTTTCCGGAGGAACGCCTTTTGATGTCATCAGCTCTGGTTTGCAGTAACCCCACCTCTCTCTAAAGTGTTTCAATCTGTTGGTCTTGGTCTGTCACAGAGGGATGAGCCGTCGCCAGTTCTGTTTCTGCATCTCATACTCTATCCTTCAGTTTACTTCTAAACCTGATGGAGGAACTCTACATTGATCATCAAGGAGCCCAGTTCGGGCTGGCCTCACAAGATATTGAGAAGAAATTTGACACCCTTGGTTGGAACCACCTTGGATTTGGATCAAGGTTCCCAAGTGGATATAGGTCCTCTATGATTCCCCCATGGCCAGGCGACACATGAATGGTATTATTTCAGACAGTTTTCCCATTGAACGCAAGAATAGACAAGTTTGCTCCCTGTTTCCTAAATTGCTTAGCCTTTCCATGGAACTGTTCGCCTGCCTTCTGTGGGAATGGGCATTACATTTGGACATTGGATCGCAGAGCACCCAAATACCGTTTCCATGTATGCTGAGAATACCACGATCAATATGTGGGCAGACCAGAATGATTCTACGAGCAGCTATGTCAGGTTTAGACTACTTTGGCAATGTATCTGGACTTCTGATCTATTGGGGGAAATGTTGCCTTTTCCCTCTGCTGCAGACAC
Organism: Lissotriton vulgaris; assembly: GCF_964263255.1. Taxonomy (NCBI): domain Eukaryota; kingdom Metazoa; phylum Chordata; class Amphibia; order Caudata; family Salamandridae; genus Lissotriton; species Lissotriton vulgaris. The sequence continues at coordinate 226,167,972 of NC_141686.1, read as the reverse complement.
TGGCACGGCTGCATGATCCAGGTGTAGACTTGCCCCTACCATAGGCATATGACACTAGCAAATACCTAGGGGTCTATATTTACCACCTGGAGAAACAGCTGATAGATAACAGCATTGGTAAGGCACTCCTCTCAGTCAAGCAATCACTGCCCTTTTATATGCAGCAGCCACTGTTGCCTATGGAGTCCATAGTGAAGATGTTAAAACTTTCACAACCCCTTTGCAGTACTTACAGTAATATTGAAGAAACCATTTTTACTGGAGCTGCATCACCTGCATGCGTCCCTCATTTGGAGTGCTAAGAGACATAGACAAGTGGTCTAGATGATGACTTCGATATTGATTGTGAGAGGCCTAAGTGCCCCCAATTAAGAGCTTTAATACACTGCAGCTCAACCACAGTGGCTGTTAAGCTGGCGGCTTGACACATTGAGTCGTGAAACAGATTTGTTGAGCATTGATCTTGGATACGTCTGGTTGTTGAAGTGGTTTGCATCATGCCCCTCCTACCACACGATGCTGAATGTCTTAGTGAAAATGGCAGTATATGGTGCTGGCAGAAATAAATACATCACAGACAGAAAGGAGTACAATATGTACCTAGTCTGCCATTATATGGGTGCCCAAACCTGTAAGTCTCTGATGTCGATTCAGATGCTTGGACAAAATGGCGGTACTTGGTGGTAGAAGGAAGGCTATGCACATTTGAGGTTCTGATGGAAGTGGACAAACTAGGTCCAGGACAACTTCTATTGTACTCTGCCATCCGTGATGTGGCCAGTAGAATATGGGACCCCAAGGGGGATCTGTTGCAGGAAGCTGGTCCGCTTGAACTGATGCTGATTTTAGCTAGCTTAAAACAGGGTATTTCTGTCATCTATGGAGCTTTGAGTCAGGACCCTTCTGATCCCTGCTCCCGACCCTTGACGAGTGGTGGGAATCAAATTATCGGAGATTTTTGGGGTCCAAAAGTCAATTTAGTAGAACGTTCAGTTCCATTTTACTCAATACAACTACTTGCATCACACAAGCCTGTCTCCATATAGCTTAGGCAAAATGTGCTCAGGCAAGAGAATGCAATGTCCTCGATGGCAACAAGTTGAGTTAGACCTGGTCAACATGGTGTGATTATTCCCAGTAAGCTTGGACTATTGGCAATCTGTGAACTCCTGTATCTCTGCTATCACAAACTCAATCCATTCCTCAAGACCCCACTCGTTGCGTCTTCAAAGCAGGAGTGGTAACAAAAGAAAACGAAACAACTGATGAACTTCTGTTATCTGGCACTCGCTCTTGTGAGATGTTGTATTGAAATGTATTTGAAGGCAGGGACTGACCCACCTCCACTTACAGCATGGCAGACGGATGTGGTTCGTTGGACCTCGGCAGAGCTCTCAGTGTGGGCTTACTCGCCATCGTCCACAAATCCAGCCTCCGCCTGAGCACACTCCCTGACGAGTCCACAGAACTGATGGAACACCTTCACTTCAAGATACTGGCCAGCCCCACCGCTGCCCTCCGAGGAACCCTCATCTACCGACCCCCTGGACCCCGCGGACCCTTCGCCAACTCCATCACGGACATTATCTCCCCGCAGGCCATCGCATCCACCAACTACACCCTGCTGGGAGACCTCAACTTCTACCTCGACAATCAACTGGACACTAACACCACATCCCTCCTGGACAACCTCCACAACATTGGACTCCGCCAGATCGTGACCGAGCCCACGCACTCAGCAGGACACACCCTCGACCCCCTCTTCACTACAGGAAACTCCATCACCTTCAGCCACACCACCAAACTCCCTTGGACCGACCATCGTTGCGTCCACTTCACCTTCAGAACACCCACCATCCACAGACACCAGCACCTGCTTCCACAAAGAAACTGGACCAAAATCACCGATGACCAGCTCACCTCCTCACTTAACAACTCCAACCCAACCATCGCGGAAAACGACGACCCCAACACTACAGCCCGAACCCTGCATAAATGGATCTCGGACAGCACCAACACCATAGCCCCCCTCAAGAAAAACAATACCCGTGCCAAGAAAGCCAGATGGTTTACCACCGAACTTCGAGAGTCCAGGCGCACATGCCGCCACCTGGAAAAGGCCTGGAGAAACACCAAATCCACAGAAGCCCACAACAACTTCAGAGCCGCCACCAACGCCCACCATCAACTCATCAGAGAAACAAGGTAAAAAGCGATTGAAGACAGAATCTCCACCCACGCACACAACAGCAAGGAACTCTTCAGCATCATCAAGGAGTTCGCCCAACCCACCAGCGAGTCTACCAACATCCCTCCCTCACAAGACCTCTGCGACAAACTCAGCATCTTTTTCCACCACAAAATCAAGAGCATCTACGACAACTTCGGCAAAGACAACCAACACAATGAACCCTCACCAACCACCCCCGACACCCGGAAACCAGCGATTGATGACTGGACAGCCCTCACCACTGAAGACACACTGAAGACAATGAAGTCAATCCACTCAGGGGCTCCCACGGACCCCTGCCCCCACCACATCTTCAACAGAGCCGCCAACACCATCGCACCCATGCTCTGCCAAACCATCAACCGCTCCCTGGCGACCGCCTCTTTCCCCGACGACTGGAAACACGCCGAGGTCAACCTCCTCCTAAAGAAACCCTTAGCGGACCCCACTGACCTCAAAAACTACAGACCCAGCTCCCTGCTCCCGTTCCCAGCAAAAGTCATCGAGAAAGCCATCAACAGCCAACTCGCCACATTCATTAAAGAACACAACATCCTCGACTCCTCCCAATCCGGCTTCAGAAAAAACCACAGTACGGAAACCGCCCTCCTCGCCGCAACAGACGACATCCGCACCTTACTGGACAAAGGAGAAACAGTAGCCATTATCCTCCTTGACCTATCAGCGGCGTTCGACACAGTCTCCCACCGCACCCTAATACGCAGACTCTACGATGCAGGAATCCAGGACAAGGCCCTCGACTGGATCTGCTCGGTCCTCTCCGGCAGGACGCAGCGGGTCAGACTCCCCCTTTCCTCTCGGACCCCACACCCATCACCTGCGGAGTCCCCCAGGGCTCCTCCCTCAGCCCGACGCTCTTCAACGTCTACATGGCTCCACTTGCCCCCATCGTCAGAACATACGGACTCAACATCGTGTCATATACAGACGACACCCAGCTCATCCTCTCCCTATCCAACGAGCCCAACACCGCCAGACGCAACTTTCGAGAAGGCATGGAAGCCGTCGCCAAATGGATGAAAAACAGCTGCCTTCAACTAAACACCAACAAAACAGAAGTACTCATCATGGGCCCAAACCCCGACGCCTGGAGCGACACCTGGTGGCCCACCGCCCTCGGAAACCCGCCAACCCCCACAGACCACGCACGCAACCTGGGAATCATCCTGGACTCCGAGCTCAAAATGGACCGCCAGATCAACTCTGTCTCATCTTCCTGCTTCCACACCCTCCGCCTCCTTCGTAAGACCTTCAAATGGATCCCCCTCGAACACCGAAAGACAGTCACTCACGCCCTGGTCACCAGCAGACTTGACTACGGCAACGCACTCTACGCCGGAATAAACAAAAAGCTCATCCGCAAGCTACGGAACATCCAGAACGCCGCCGCAAGACTGGTCCTCAACCTGCCAAAACACTGCCACATCTCCCAGCACCTGCGCACACTCCACTGGCTCCCCATCGAGGCGTGAATCACCTTTAAGATGCTCACCGACGCACACAAGGCCCTCCATGGCACCGGACCAGCATACCTGAACAGCCGACTCAAATTCCACGCACCCAAAAGGACCCTACGATCAGCCCAGCTTTCCTACGCCGTGGTCCCCCGCACCAGAAAGACCAGATCGGGAGGCCGCTCCTTCTCCTTCCTCGCGGCCAAAGCATGGAACGCCCCTCCGCTCCACCTTAGACAGACAACATCGCTCCCCATCTTCGCAAGAAACCTCAAAACCTGGCTCTTCGACAGACTCCCTCCTTGATGGAATGGAACCTGCACCCCCCCACCCCTCCCACCCCTAGTGCCTTGAGACCCTTACGGGTGAGTAGTCGCGCTTTAACAAACTCCTGATTGATTGATTGAAACAGGTATGAGTGATGTAACCGCATTGGGCAATAGGATGACTACCTATCTAGATTGAAGGATCTGCTCTCTCAGGCTGAGTGAAATGTAGAGCACTGGATGGGATGCCTTGGTGGTGGGTGGTCCCCTGATAACTGTAATACGCTATGTGTTTATGTTGAGCACAGAGGAAGGGTGGTGCGGAGCAAGAGCTTATGTTGGGCTTCGTTCTTTTATATGGGTTGATTAACTGCTGGGTTACACTTGACCCCCATTTCGCTCCCTTGGATATAGCAGGGATCGCTTTCATATGATATTGTATGTTTTTGTTCCTTTCTCTTGTATCTGGGCTTTTGACTAGGCTCCTACGCCAGGCATATTTGCACTAACTTTGCCTGTTGATTATTGACGCTGTATCTTGTTGTACAAAGGCATTTGTTATAAGCACATTCAATAAAATATAGATTTTATTGAAGGAAAGTGTTCAAAGCCTGCACTAAAATTGGAGAGATGATCGTGACTGTGCAAAGTAGCACTGTGACCCTGGGGACTGCCCTTTGGGAACTCAAAGGTCAATCTGAAGCTCAATTCTTCCAAATTACAGATATTCAGTGGAAACTTGCCGATATTGAGAATAGACAAATGCGAAATGACTTACGTATTCTTGGCTTAGAAGAAGGGGGGGAGGGCACTGACATAAGGGCACTTGTGCTAAATTTTTTTTTTAGGTGTCTTCATTGAGCTATCATCCTGAAATTGGTACCAGGAAACACAAAGAGTCCATTGTTTTTCCCTCATACTGAAAAACAGAACAAACAATAGGTAAATTGTTCGGCCTTATCCAGAGCTTTTAATATTTATTTTGGTCACCTTTTACTTAGGCAGGCCATCTGTGAGAAAGCACGCCTAGATGCCAAACATAGTTTGAAGGACCCGACCCTCCTTCACCAGGTCAGATTTCTGCCACACATCTTCAGGATTGGCCACAGGGCAGTCTGGGAGCCTGTGACTGCCTGCAGGTAGTGGAGAGGAGAGAAGCAGAAGAGCACAATCCTGTAGGGTGGCAGGTAAGTTATTTTCTATTTTTTTTATTTCTCTCCACCATACATCATTTCCCCTGCTACCCCCTCCCTCACCCACCTCTCTTGCCTGACACGAGCAGCTCCTGGAAAGGATCTAAGACAAGTTTATCATTGAGTGTTGCCTGATGAGGCATCGGTGGAGTATAAAAGGAAGCTGTATTAGTGGACCTATTTGTTTTTCCTTTGATGGCATATTTTATGGTTCCTGTGACTAAGTTCTGTATCGCTTCTGTCAATATTTGTGGGCAGAATAATACAATTAAGAGACTAACCATCAATGGAGATATTAAAGTACTCCATGCAGATACACTCTGCATGCATGAAATGCATATAGAGGGCTCAAATAAAAATCTTTCAGGTTTACATTGGGAGTATGTATGACACAAGGGACAAATATGTGTGGGTTGGCCATTTATGGTCGTAGAAATACGTGTAGGTTTAAACAATGTCCTTCCAGTAAATATGGTAGATGGTTGATTACTAAATGCCAATTTGAAAGGGGGACTATTACACTCTGCTCTGTTTATGGATCAAATTTAGTTGACCCTGCACTATTTGATTTTTGAAACACTGAGCTGGCTGTATGGGCAACTTCAGTCATATTGTGTGGGAATCTAAATATCAATATAGCCGGAAGACTGATGAACCTTACAGATAAAGGTTATTCAGGTCCTTCATGCACTCGATAACCTTAAGAGCAACTACATTCTAGTTGATATTTGACATAACAGGAACCTTTTTGGTGCTCATGATGGAATGGTTCCATCATGAGCACCAGGGCTTGTGTGCTCATGACGGAACCATTCCAACATGTGCACACTATCACAAAATCCCTTTGCTGAAAACATTAAAGAGTTTTCATTTTTTTTACCTCAGGGGATTGGGGAATTTTTCTTTTAGGTAATGACAATTGCATGAAATTTAGTTTCAGTGTCACTATTTTGGTGCCCCCCGAGCAATGAAACGGATGCGAAAGGTATAATTGGAAATTATTCCCCTCTCTAGTGGATCCCTGCTTGGGGATCGCCACAGTAAGGTGATCCCCAAGCAGGGATTCACCCACTAGACACCAGGGAGGGGGAGTGGCCACTTGGGCAAGGGCTTTGCTCCCCCCATTCCATATGGGCACATTGTGTCTTTCTGCCCCCGTGGGGTAGAAAACATCCCTTGACACCAGGGATAATTTATTTATCAATAGGTGAGGTGACTGCCAAAGATATGTATGCAATTGCCCCCAACACCCACAAAAATGCCAAAGTCTTTCTTACCCCAGGAGGGAGATTGGGCACTAGCCCATGATCACCCACCCCACAGGGAGGCGAAATCCCACTAGGCACCAAGTATTAGGTTTTTTGTTTTTATAAGTAGGGATGGGGGCTGCTCAGAATGGGCATGTAAATGCCCCCACACACAAATAAAATAGCCACAGTCTTTCTGCCCGACCAGGAGGCAGATGGGGCAATGGCCCCTTGTATGCCTCTCCGGGAGGTATAAATTCCACTAGGCAACAGGGATTTTTTTTCAAATTTCAGGGCCGGGGGCTTCCAAGAATGGAAATGCCCCTCCCCCCCCCCCCAAGAAAATGCCACAGTTTTTCTAACCCCCAATAGGCAGGTGGGGGCAATAGCTTTTGATCAGCCCCTGTGGGGGGCAAAAAGCCCACCAGGCACCAGGTTTTTTTAAAAAAATCATACGTAGGGATAGGAGCTGCTCAGAATGGGCATGCCAATGCCCCTTCCTCAAAAACATTATTGGCCACAGTCTTTCTGCCCACCTTGGGGGCATATCGGAGCAATAGCCCCCAGTTTTCCCCCAGGGTGGCATAAATCCCACTAGGCACTGACCTGTTTTATGCAATGTGCCTGTGACAGGAAATGGGCAAAAATGAAATGTGGACGCAACAAATTTTTCCACAGAAAACTGAAACTTTTTTTGCAATGTGCCTAGCTGTATATTTTGGGCTCTAGCTCAGTGGGTACTAGGGAAACCTATCAAACCTGTACATTTAAAAAAAAGACACCCTGGTGAATCCATGATATGGTCACTAGTGCGGCTCTCACCAGGTTCTGTTACCCAGAATACCTTTCATACTGCAAGTTTGTGAAAAAAACATATTTTCCTCACAATTCTATGATGGAAAGTTCTAGAATCAAAGCGGAGCAACAGATTTTCACCAACCCAACATTCCCTCAAGTCTCCCGATAAACATGGTACCTCACATGTGTGGGTTGGCGTAGTGCCAGCGACAGGAATAGGGCCAAAGATATATAGTGGAAACTTCAAAATTATCCATTATAAAAAGACCTTGTTTTGCAGAAAGGTATTCATAGCAAAAAAGGGCCAGTTGACACTTGAAAAATGTGATTCGTCCACGTGTTTTGGGCCATTTCCTGTCGTGGTTACCAGGTCTCCCACAAAAGTAGTGAGGTAACATTTTTATTGACCGACATTGGTGAATGCTGGCTGTGTGGAAGTTTGTGGATCCGCACAGATTCCAGAACTTTCAATCTCATAAAAGTTTGAGGTTTGTAAGGGATTCTCGGTAACAGAATCCAATGAGAGCTACTCAAGTCACCCCATGTTTAATTCCCCTGAATGTCAAGTTTTGAAAAATTTATAAATTTGCTACTTTCCTTAGGTGCCAGCAGAACAACAGTCCAAAATTCAACACTAGGCACATTGCGAAAAATTGCTCATTTTTTACTGGAAAATGTGATATGTCAATGATGCCTTTTGAAATGTTTCTATTGCGGTCACTAGGCCTACCCACACAAGTGAGGTTCCATTTTTATTGAGAGACATTGGTGAATGCTGACTGTGTGTAAGTTTGCAAATCCACCAAGATTCCAGAACTTTCCATCACATAAATATGAGGAAAATTTGTTTTATTAACAAGGTTTGAGGTTTGCACAGGATTATAGGTAACAGAACCTGGTAAGATCTACACAATACACCCATCCTGGATTCCTGGATGTCTAGTTTTTCAAAACAGTATAGGGTTGCTAAGTTTCCTCAGATGCCGACACAACTAGGGTCCAAAATCTACAACTAGGATTATTGAGAAAAAAGGGCAAATTTTTGTTGGAAAAATGTGATTTGTCCATGTTGCGTTTTTGGCCTTTTCCTTATGCGGGTACGAGGCCTACCCATATAAGTGAGGTACCATTTTTATTCAGAGAGTTTGTGGAATGCTGGCTGGGTGGAAGTCTGTGGATCCAAACAGATACTAGAACCTTCCATCACAAATATTGGAGGAAATTGTTTTTTTTACAAAGTTTGAGGTTTGGAAGAGATTCTAGGTAACAGAACCACACAAGTCACCCAATCTCAGATTTCCCCAGTTGTCTACATTTTAAAAATGTATGAGTATGCCATGTTTCCTTAGGTTCCGGCAGAGCTAGAGTCCAGAATCCAGAACTAGGCACATTGCTAAAAAAGGGTCAGTTTTCATTGGAAAAATTTTACTTTTCCACATTGCGTTTTGTGCTGTTTCCTATTGGGGGGGTCTTGGGATACCTACATAAGTTAGGTACCATTATCATCGGGAGACTTTGAGAAAAGCTGGGTGTTTCGGAGTTTGTGGATCCCTGAAAATTCTAGAACTTTCCATCACAGAAGTTTGAGGATTGTTTTTTTTACAAACTTTTAGGTTTGCAAGGGATTCTGTGTAACAGTACCTAGTGAGAGCCACATAAGTCACCCCATTCTGGATTACCCTGGGTGTCTAGTTTTCAAACCTGTATAGGTTTACTTAGTTTCCCTAGGTCCTTGATGAGCTAGGGTCTAAAACCCACAACTCGGCACATTGCAAAAAAAGGGTCAGTTTTCACTGGAAAAATGTGGTGTACACATTACGTTTTGGGACATTTCCTGTCTCGGGCACCAGGGCCACCAACATAGGTGAAGTACTATTTTTGTCAGGACACTTTGGCAAAGGCTCGGTGGGTGGAAGTTTGTGCATCCAGTCAGATTCCAGAACTTTCCAAACCTCAGAAATGTGAGGAAAATGTGTTTAGGTTTTTGGCAAAGTTTGAGGCTTTCAAAGGATTGTAGGTAATAGAACGGGGTGAGAACCGCATAAGTCACCCCATCTTGGATTCCCCTGGATATCTAGGGTTTAGAAATGAAGAAGTTTGCTAGATTTCCTCTAGGTTCCAGCAGAACGTACGTCTGAAATCCACAACTAGGCACATTGCCAAAAAAGTGTCAGTTTTCACTGGAAAAATGTGACTTGTCCACGTTCCATTTTGGGCCATTTCCAGTTGTGGGTACTAACCCTACCCACACATGTGAGGTACAGTTTTATCAGAAGACTTTGGGAGATTCTGAGTGGCCAGACGTTTGTGCCTTCCTTGCAGTTTCAGAGCTTCCATCACAGAAATCTAAGGAAAATGTATTTGTTTTTTACAAAGTTTGAGATTTGCAAGGGATTCGAGGTAACAGGACCGGGTGAGAGCCATACTAGTCACCCCACCTTGGATTCCCCTGGATGTCTAGCTTTTCACAATGTTTAGGTTTGGTAGGTTTCCCTAGGTGCTGGCTAAGCTAGGGTTCAAAATTCACAGTAAGGTAAATTGCAAAAAAATGTTTCACTGGAAAAATGTGGTGTCCAGGTTGCCTGTTGGGCCATTTTTCTGTCGCAGGCACTAGGCCCACCTACACAAGTGAGGTGCAATTTTTATCAGAAGACTTAGGGGAGCACAGAATACAAGAACAAGTGTTGTTACCAATTTAGTTTATTTTTATTTCTGTCATTCAAATGTAAGACAATGTGAAAAAAAAAGTAATTTTGAAAAATGTGCTCTTATTGACATGCCTGTATGGGTACCCACTATTTCAGAGATGTGCAAATAACCACTGCTTCTAACCTATATATTTTGTTCCAATTTCGGAAATATATAGGTTTCCTTGGTAATTATTTTTCTCTCTTTATATGTTACCAAATGAATTGCTATATACCCAGTATGCAATGAAAAACCATTGCAAGAAGCAGCTCAATAATGGGTACCTCGGGCTCTTGGTGAACCTACAAGCCCTATATATCCCCACAACCAGAAGGATCCAACAGACCTAATGGTATATATCTTTTAAGATTCTGCCATACTTTGAAGAAGTGACAGGTGAAAATGTTGTCACTAATGGTTGTTTTTTCCAACTCAGTTTCAATATGTTTCTATTTCAATTATTAGTTTCTGTAGAAAAACCTTTAAGAATCTACACAATGACCCCATGATAAATTTAAAATTTTGTCTAATTTTCAGAAATGTATAGTTCTCCTGGATCAATTATTGGATTCACACCCATTTCTACCACTAACTGGAAGGAGGTTGAAAGCACAAAAAATATGACAAATAGGCTGTGCCCCAGTAAATTGCCACAAATGTGTAGAAAAGTTTGGATTTCTGACAAACGTCTGCCTGTTCCTGAAAGCTGGTAAGATGGTGATATTATCCCCACAAACCCTTTGTTGATATCTTTTGCAGGGAAAAAACATACACTTTCTTCTGCAGCATTTGTTTTCCATATTTCCTTAAAGAAACAAAAATGTGCTTTATTTTAGCCAATTTCTAGGTTCCATCCAGGGGAATCCACAATCCCTGGATACCTTTAGAATTTTCAAGATGTTGGAAGAGAAGCACGCAAATTTGGCATGGATTCCTTATGTGAACAAAAAGTTACGGGGGGCTAAGCGTGAAATAGCCTAAATGAGAAAAAAGAATGGCTTCACAGTAGGAGGTGGAGGCCTATCAGTGAAGTGGTTAAAGTATCTGGCTAGGGATACACTTTTTTCTCAGCTACCCATGGGAAGCATGTTTGTTCCGATTATGTTTGTACATCCCTCATTTTGGCCCAGGGATCACAAATTGAGAAGTTCCCATGAGTCATATCCGACCACTATCCTTTAGTTATCGAAAATCCATCAATTGGTGGATTGGATTTGTTCATGGCCAATGCACTGGGTTATTGTCTTTACCTAAAGTGCTATGAAAATTGTTTGGCAAATGTGTTATATCGTGGTCTGGGAAAAGTAGGTGAATAGTTTTATTTGTATGTATTGTAGTTGTGTCTATTTAGTTTTTTATATGGATATGTGCACAACTTCTTCCAATATCTTTTTTTGAGTGATGTGAACATAGTTCGTTGTTCATAGCTTGTTGATTAGCATGATTAGCTGCTTTTATGTTTGTGTGTTAAGTCAGGAAAACCCATGATAGAAAAAAAACTGTGGGCCCGATTCACAGAATGAACTTAAGACTCAATCCTAAACTTACTACTATTTTGGTATTCACAGAATGCACCTACTACTTTTGACATTCACAGAATGAACTTACTACTTTTGGTATTCACAGAAGTTAGGACTTTGTATTAAGTTTGTCTTAACACAAAATTAAGACAGACTTAAGACAAAATTAAGACAGACTTAAGTTAGGATTTTGTCGTAAGTCTGTCTTAAGTCTGTCTTAAGTCTGTTTTAAGACTAACTAAAGACAAAATCCTAACTTCTGTGAATACCAAAAGTAGTAAGTTCCTTCTGTGAATGCCAAAAGTAGTAAGTGCATTCTGTGAATACCAAAATAGTAGTAAGTTTAGGATTGAGTCTTAAGTTCATTCTGTGAATCGGGCCCTATATTATCTGAAGGAAACTCCATAATGATCTGCCATGGTAAAGTAGGATGTGTGTCCTGAAACCTATTTAACTTGACAACATTTTTACAACAATGAACCTCTTTCTTTGTGAATAGTTTTAAGAAGATAGAGCAGTACTCGTTGATACATTTAGTGTTTCTTAACTTCGCTCTTTCTCTTGCAGGAGGGCATTGCTCACATAATGTGGAAATGAAATAAAACATTTTGAGATATGGAAGTTCTTAGCTAACTCCAGTTACATTTTAATGGATTATCGACACAGCAAGACACTGCAATCTGAGTCTAAGTTCAACATAAAATGAATGCCTTTTCAAAGTATCAATTTGTGTATTGAATGCACTTTTTATTTCGTTTTCCATACATAGGAACCTTACTGGAGTTGCTTAAATGAAGAATAATACAGCTGGGAATGAGTTCATCCTTTTGGGAATATCAGACCTGCCTGAACTTCAGTTTCCCCTTTTCTGGGCATTGCTACTGATCTACTTGGCCACCTTGTTTGGAAACCTCATCATTATTACCCTTATCTGGGTAGATGTACAGCTCCACATTCCCATGTATTCCTTCCTTATTCATCTCTCCGTAATAGACATATGCAGCTCATCAGTCACTGTCCCTAAGATGCTCATGAATCTCTTCTTTGGCATAAAGACCATATCCTTTTCTGGTTGCATTGCTCAATTCTCCTGCTTCATTTTTTTTGCTGACTCAGAAGTCATTCTTCTGAGCGTTATGGCTTATGACCGCCATGTTGCCATTTGTCACCCTTTGAGGTATGCAGCCATCATGACTGGAAGGCAGTGTGGTCAGCTGGTCACTGGTTCCTGGGCAGGGGGTTTCCTAAATTCATTGATGCACACAATCGCTACATGCCGATTATCATTTTGTGGACTGAGAATAATTCATCATTTTTTCTGTGATGTTCCTCAAGTCTTCAAACTGTCTTGTACTGACCCCTTTATAAATATTGTACTTGTTTTTATCTCGGGTGTAATTGTGGGACTAGGATGTTTTTTAATAACTATTATTTCTTATATCTATATAATTGCTGCAATATTGAGAATCAATTCCAGAACAGGTAGATCCAAGGCCTTTTCCACCTGCACATCCCACCTCACAGTGGTCACTTTCTATTATGGAACCATGCTCTTTACCTATCTCCACCCTGCGTCCAGTTACGCTATGTCCGAAGGCCGCCTATTGTCGTTGATATATACTGTTATCACCCCTCTTGTGAACCCCATGATTTATGCACTGAGGAACAAAGAAATAAAGGCAGCTCTGAAAAGAGTTCTAAGGAGTGATAAAGGTTTCAGGACAAAGAAGATGGCCCACAACTGAGTTCACCATGGATTATACTTTTAATTGTATTTTTTATAATTACTTTTTGAAAAAGATTATGATGTGCATGCTTGCCAAAAAAGTAATTCACACATTATCATTCATAGATATGCTTGGCGATGGACACTTTTAGGCAACCAACTGCTAAATATACATACATATTGCATTTCTACAGAAGTAATGCAGGTTTTGTGTGGCAGTACAGTGATCGATCAGCAGCTTGTTCTAAACTCTCTAAGACTTACACTGCAGAAGATTTAGGTTGCAACGCGAATTCTACGTTTTTAGAAATGTAAAAATATATTTTAATTAAGGTAAGGTGGTGGAATAGGATATTAACTTGCTTTGTATTGTTATTTTACACCTGAAAGAAATTAAATGCAAATAAGAAAAGTAAGGAAAACGTGACTCAAAAAGCTCATTAAATGTAATATGGTATAGGAGTCAGTTAATTCAATCGGCACCTATTTGTGCACTGCATTCATATTGCATAACTAATTTATTTATTGTGGGTATGGGCAATTCAATTATTGGAAAATAAATTAATCTGACAGATATAATAAAGGCTTTAGTTCAAAAAGGAAAAACAGATAGCAGATCTGAGATGCAGTTATATTGTTGTGCCATGGTAGAATTGGTAAAAGTGTGAGTCTGAATATCAGGATGCTAGCATAGCAAAAAAGATCTTGAGGCAGAATAGTTCGAATTGAAGTTTGATGTGTCATTACAGGGAGTTGATCTTTTTTTCATATCAACTAGTTTTGTAAAATGAAATGAATCTGTTATGAGGAGACATACTGTCCATTTAGAAAATTAAGAAGCTCCCTGTGATAAGCTATAAGAAGGTCTGGGGGAGTCATTCTTGCTCAAATGAGATCAGTCACAACTGTTTACCTTTTAGACCCAAGGGCAGCAGGAGCCTTGGGTAAAATGATCCTACTTATCAACCAAAGAAAGAAAAAGATGAACCATTCAAGTTCCATTGGCCATCATCACCGACGATGACATCATTCTGAATAGGGAAAGAACATTGCTGAATTCTTCTTGTTCTCCATCGAATCCCAAGTGTCAGTGTTTTACAGGGCATTGCTAAGCTGGACCCCAATGATCTGAACATTAGAGAGTCCATCTTATTATGATGGGAGAAGGAGAAGTTTAGAGAGATGCTTCTGCTTGTAGCTGACATCTTATCCATCTCTGAGCGGGATGGAAGCCAATGCGGGCACCTGTGCATCTGCCTGCAGCCTGCCATTCCAAGAGCCATCCTAAGGATTGGCATTCACAGATGACATACAAGAGCACACATCTGGTTTACTGTCAGCTAGAATAATCAGAGAGCAAGGAGTGTACACATCTGCCAGATTGTTGTTCTCAGGAATCCATTAATACTTAGATTATCACCAATATAAGAATAGCAAAGTGAGCAGCTGACACATTAGATGATCTAGCCATCATCTGATGATATAGTGGGATTGGATCAAATGAACCAACAAAACAAAGGAACAACTGTTTTTACATTACTAATTCGACTAATTTAACATATTACAAATTATTACTCGGTGAAACAGTTATCTGACAGTGAGAAATGAAAAACACTGTAATATCTCTGAGGTAGATATTAACAACTAAAAATTATTATTGTGCATTGATGAAATCATTGTACTTGGCCGATAAGGGTACACAACTGAATTCTGGTACTTAGATAAATATTGAAGGTATGGGACTCAAACTTCCATTGGACAATCAGAAAAGTGCCAGCTCTGCAGGAGCGGGTAGAAACACGTTGAGCACATCACACTAGCAAAAGGCGCTGGTATCGATCCTTTATAAAGGCAAGCCATTGAAAATAGTTCAAGGCCAAATGCCTTAAAAGAACTGCACTGTTTTCTGTGATTTGGTGGGTACTGGCACAGATTTCTTCATGGTTTTCCCAATATCTGTCAGTCAGTCAGTCAAAATACACTTTATTCGATTGTTGTTAAAATCATAAAAGGCAAGATATAATACAGAACAATTTTTAAAAACATCAGTGAATTTGATTACCAATTATGACAATAAATTATTAATCTCATTGTTTCCTAATGTTTACAAATGATTAAAATTAATTACAGATAAAACCACGTTTAAAATTTAAAATAAAACATTCCGGGGAATTCTTTTGTTCCTTAATCTGAAGGCAGCTGTTAGGAAGCATGCAACACTAAAAATTGTATGAATGTCCGCTAATGATTGGAGGAAAATTAGCGCTGGCCTTAATTGAATAAAGCCAGCAGCCTTCAGGACAGGTAATGAATATTTTGCCCTCTCAGTGGTATACAGACCACAAAAGAATGGTTCGAAAACTGGTCACAGTCGCAGAGTGGACCTGGTTTTGACCACACGGGGAAACTATCAAGTGAATAGTGAATCAAGTTCATCCTAAATTTTGTTAACAAGAAACTGTGGAATGGGTTAGTAATGATTTTTAAATATGGTTCCAGAGAGGGGGTTGTGGTTAAAACCATGTAAGCTCTTACAGAGGGTTTCCTTAGTTCCCACTCCTCTCTCTCCAGGCAAGCCCTCTCCAGAAATTCTTGCTTAATCCACCTGATGTCTTCCCTCCTGATGTTAGTTGGTACTAAGCATGGGCGAATTTTACGAATTTGCAATCTGCGAATTTGCGGATTTACGGATTTGCGGATTTGCGAATTCGCGATCCGCAAAATTCGCGAATTTGTGCGAATTTGCGGATTTTTGTTTTTTTGCGTGTTCGCGGGGTTTTTTGCGTGTTCGCAGGGTTTTTTGCGTGTTCCCAGGGCTTTTTGCGTCTTTGCGAGCCGCTTGCATAGCGAAGTTAACCATGCAGTTGTTTATGGGAGAGGGAGAGAGAGATAGATAGAAAGATAGATAGATAGATAGATAGATAGATAGATAGATAGATAGATAGATAGATAGAAAGAGAGAGAAAGAGAGGGAAAGAGAGAGGGAGAGAGAGAACGAGAGAAAGAAAGAGAGGCCGGATCTCTGAAGGGCCAGATTCCTGAGTTGCCCCTACAGAACGTACAGCTTTTTATTTTTAGCAAAATGCATATGAAAATTGTGCTGTAAAGGTCTCTTTTAGAGTAACCCCTCCTGACAACCCAAAATGGGTGTATTTGCCATCCTCTCCCTTCTTCCTGTTTTTTATATCTGTAAGTGCTTCCTGATGAGGTTTAATTCCTTGGACAGGTGCCTCGTTGCCTACTTGTAGCTATTCTCTGACCCTGCTTCAAGGGTCAGAGCAGGGTCAGAGAATAGTTGCAAATAGGCAACGAGGTGCCAGGAAGCAATTAGCAGCAGGTGTCCAAGTTGAAGTTAATTTGTTTGTAACCCTTTTGTAAAAGGTTACAAAGAAATTAGGTTCAACTTTTGCACCTGCTGCTGTAACCCTTGCTTTGCTGAAAATTCGTCCCTGCTGATTCGCGGATTTTACCGCGATTTCGCGAGATTCGCGGATCGTAAAATTGCAGAAAATCCGCGAATTCGCCCGCGAAACGGATTTTACGCCCACCCTTAGTTGGTACGGTAAAAAGCTCCGGTCTCCAAAGCGTGGCAAATGCAGATCTAATGTTTATCAGTAATATAGGTCAAACCCATTTCCTCATGAATCGTGATGGTAGGGGTGGAATTGGGGACAGAAAAAAATTATCTAATGAGCCCATTTTCCACCCTCTGGATTTTATCCAGATTTACATATCCCCACAAGGCGGACCCATACATAGCAATTGGGATGCACTTGCTGTTGTATACCTTTATCACTGACTCCATTGGTTTGGCCCCTAGTCTTTTTGTAAAAGCCAACAGGGCTGATGTTGATCGGGCTAAAATTATGCTCTTTGCCTTAATCTGGGGGACCCAGGAGCCTCTCTGGTAAAGAAAACAACCCAGATATGGGAAAACAGGGACCCTGGAAAGAACCTCACCCTTACAAATAAAAGATTTTGCATGCAACTTATTTTATTTATGGTCTACAATTATAGTGTGTGACTTCGTTACATTCATTTTTAAGTCAAGATTCTCCATAAAGGAGCCAAATCGGTCCAAAAGGGCCTGTAGACCAATGCCCGTACGGGCAATTAACACAGCATCGTCCGCGTATAGGAGTGCCGGAACCTGCTCTCCTCCTATACGCGGTACGTCAGCCATTCCTGCTTCCAGGTATTTCCCCAGCCCATTTATATAGATGGTAAAGAGAAGGGGGGCCAGGATGCAGCCCTGGCGCACCCCTTTCTCAGACATAAAACTGTCCATGCACCTGCCATCCCTAGAGACCCTTATTTTAGCTGAAAGGTCCTGATGCAAACTAGCAATGAGAGCTACTAAACGTGCCTCTATCCCAATCTCAAGTAAAAGAGACCATAGCTTAGACATGTTCACCAGGTCGAAGGCCGAGGAGAGGTCCATAAAGGCCAAATATACTGACCCCTCCCCGGCCACCGTATATTTAGAGACGAAATGATGCAGGTTGGAACATTGTTCCAGGGTGCCCCGTTTTTCTCGAAACCCATATTGGATATTCGAGGGACCCCCCCACACAGCTCTAGGTTTTCCCTCAGTTTGGCCAATAAGACTCTGCCCAAGATCTTAAAGGCAGAATCGATGAGAGAAATAGGGCGATAACACCCTGGGTCCTCCCGGTTTCCCTTTTTAAAAATAGGTACTATGATAGATGTTGCCCATGTATCAGGGAAGGTTCCTTCATTTATTGCCCTAAAGACTCTAGTTAATACTTTAGACCAAAGTGTCGGGGAGTATTTAAAAAAGTCCGCCGGCACACCATCGGGGCCAGGCGCCTTATTTGTAGATGACTCCATTATTGCTTTGTGGACCTCCTCCTCAGTAAACTCCACTGCAGTTGAGTAGTGGACCCCCTCTGTAGTTCTAGCTGTTTCACTGCACTTACCGCCATATACATTACAAAAATGCTGAACCCACTTCTCATCAGGGATCACACAGCATTGTCATCCCCCGAAAAGAAAGAATGGTTTATAATGTCCCAAAATCGTTTACTATCTCTAAGGACATCTATAGTGAGGAGATCGTTCCATGCATTATTTTTAATCGCCTTTTTCCTCACCTTGATATTTGCTTTGTACTACCGCCTCAGGTTGGAAATTAGGACCTTGTCCCTTACATTAGCCTTTAAGGCTCGTTTCAAGGATCTATAGGACTGTGAACAATTGGTATCAAACCATTTATGGGGCTTCGGAGGGAATCGTGATGGAGGTGTCATAAGGTCCCTGGCAGTTTGTACACAAATAGAGTCAAAAGCTACTATAATTCGGGGGTTAGGAGTAGTTTGGTCCATACAAGTTGCAAGTGACCCCTCAATTTCAGGCAGTAAGGTATCCATAAATGTTTTCTGCACAACCCTACCCCATTTAAGCCATCTGCCCTGGTCACTGGGCACCGCCATGGTGCAAACCCGGGGTTGTCCCACTTGTTTGAGCCATAAGTCACTCCAGCGCAACTCCACCCACAGAGGATTATGGTCGCTATGGGGTGAGGCAATTGCCTTGTATTCTTTCACCTTTGGGATAAGGCCTGGGGAGGTAAATATATAATCAAAACCGACCCATTGGTCGAGCCTTTATAAGAGGGTACCATCTCGTTCCCCCTGTATTGGTTGGTTCATACATGTTAAAACTAGCTAGTAGTAGTTTGAGCGCTTCCCCCGTTTTAGTGTGTTCAAAATGCGGGGTATCCGCTCCATCCGGGCCCTCTGAAACACCTGCGTGGCACAATAGTTTACATTGATGAATATTAAAATTTCCCATCAAAAGGAGCTCAAAAGGAATATGTGTAATTATTCAGGAAGTTCTCCAGGAGGCCCACATGGTCCGTTTCTGTTTGTCGTACCCATGAATTATAAAAGTGAATTACAAGTAGGGTACACCCTGGGGAAACAATCCATTCCATTATTAAAATATTAGGTGAACCTGAATTCAACTGCTTAAATGACCCCACTAGCTCTAAAGAGAAGAGTAAGGTAAGTCCCCCTTTCGCTCTACCTGCACTACTTGGGGTTGCTGATATTCTGAAACTTAAAAAGCCGTCTAACAGAAAGCTTGGTGAGGTGTCCCAGGTTTCTTGAATAGCTATCACCTGGTGTCTGGAGATATAATTAACCCAAGTGGGGTCTGACCTTTTGGCTCTCGTCCCTGTGACATTCCAGGTCAAAAATGTACATAGGGATGAAGCCGCCACCTCAAGGGTTACTAGCGTTGGGGTCAATGTTGGGGCTGGTTGTCAGTCATTGGAGTTTAATTCGGCTAATGGGGAGAATCTGTTTGCTAAATCCAGATTTGGGCCTTTGCTATTGGGAGCAGCTCTACTCTGCTTTACTTTACTAGAGGCTATTTGCCACTCATTTCCCACTATCCCTGTCTTGTGGAGTGTATTCAGGTGTATTTTGGGTCGAATATTCCCCCTTAATGGAGGATAAAAGAACCCTACAGGGACCACTCTAAGAGTATCATTTTCTCGTATATCCGACCCATCCCAAAACAAGCTATTTGGGCAATAGGCGTTGTCGAAATTTACCACCACACAGTCACCTTTCACAGTTTTGGCTCGGTTTCCCACCCAGCCCACCCTTCTAGCAAAAATTATCTTGGTGGAGGTTTTTATTTCTCCACTGCTGGTGTCATCACACCATTTTTAGCCTTCCTCATAAGTGTAGCAGTGGATTCAACTTCTCCTTCTCTTAGCAAGGGGACCCCTATGAAAACTGCCACAAAAGGTACTACTGCTGGGGGTAGATTTAGGTGAATCTTGCAGTCTAAGTGCGTATGCTCCTCTGCTATGGCTGGGGCCCCCTGTGGAATATTGGATGACCGTGGCTGTGATTTCCCATTCATACCTCCCTTGAAACTATTTACAACCGTGATATTATTTGTCGGTGATGGTATCAACGGCTTTGCCCATGGTTGGGGGATTCCTTCAGTTCCCAATATGGGCCCTTTGTGGGTACTATCAAATTTTTTAACTAATTCGTCGATCAAGACACATTTTTTTAACAACCCTTCAAGGCATGTGTTCATAGTGTCAACGATGTCCTTGGCAATACCCACTAACAAAGGTTCAATCCGTTCCTCAAAAAGAGCATCAAGATGATCCTTCAGAGTGTCCTCAGCCATTTTTCGAACGTTGGTGTCCCCCTTTCCCTTCTTCCTCTTTTTCAATATCAGTTTTGTATTTGCAGGCGGGTCCTGAGGCAAAATAGGTGGCAAAACTGAAGGGGCACATGCTTGTGTCAAACCAAGGGCAGAAGTAGGTTTCACAATAATAACATCAGGCTCTAGGGGAATGCCTTGCTCTGGGGTCGGTTGTGTTGTAATTGGAGAGGTGGCTAGTAGGCCCAGTTCTTGTTGTGCAGTTGCAATTTCTTTAGATAGAGTCCCGACCGCAGTTGTGAGGTAGGACATTATAGAGTCAGATTGTTTCGCAACCTTGGCTTTTTTCCCCCCATCATCCACAGTAGCTCCATTTTTACGCTTACCCATCTTGTTGGTAGATGTAAAATGGGCGGCCCAGCCCTGCCTGTTCCTGCCCCGGACTGCCGTAGACTGTCCCGTCCCTGTCCCGGGCCTCCCCCGGGGAGCTCCCGCGCGCGACTCGCGGAGCGAGAGTAGCCTCTGCCTTTTCTAGCACCTCCAGGCGCGCTGCTCTCGTGGCAGGGGTGCGACAGCCCCGGGGTAGCTGGGAAATGTAGTTCCCGATAGAACTACGGCCGTTGCCTTCACGGCGCTCTCAGGTGTCTGGCCGTTCCCCTCACGGCGTTCTGGTAGGAGCCAATGCCCCAGAGATGTCCCCCGCAAAGCTCGTGCAGCCTCTGCTTTTTTTAGCGCCTCCAGGCGCGCTGCTCTCGTGGCAGGTGTGCGACAGCCCCGGGGTAGCTGGGAAATGTAGTTCCCGATGGAACTACGGCCGTTGCCCTCACGGTGCTCTCAGGTGTCTGGCCACAATATCTGTTAACCCCTGACCTGAACACGCTAAAGGGCACCTGACAACAGGGAAAGATTGACGAGAAGCAAGAGACATGCATTTATCTGCACCAAAAATCCTCATTTTACCCCTCCAACCTGAAATTTGGGACATAAGCCAGACTGCAGCCCTGCCAAGTGCCTAATGTGATTGTTATTTTTCAATGAAATGTATAATAGCATTAACACAGTAAAATAAAATTGAAATGCTATTAAAATGATGATGTTCTGTTGAGAAAATTGAGCACTGCTAAGGTTAGACAATGTAGGCCTTGAATTCAAAATGGAAACATTTGTTTTTGGCCAACTTTCAGGATAATCTTCTGTCCATTTCAATCTCACTCTGCACACAGAGGATTCATACATCAGCAACTTTGTAAACAATGTAATGAAATGTAATGACACTTCCCCATGTACAGAGTGATGTTTTCTTCTTTATAGTTCTGTTGCAAACTGTTCCATTAAGAGTGAATATTTGCAAGGCCTCACAGTAATTTCTCATATGTAAATGGTATTTGTAATATTAATTGAGGTGGCTAAAGGGAACCAGGGAGGGTAATTGAATGCTGTGCTGAATATTGTGATTTTTGATACTATATTGTTCTTCCTTTAACCTGATATGTTCAATTTTGTGATTTTAAAATAGTTGGATTCTTCTATGGTTTTCAATGCATTTTACATTATAAATAGGGCACTCCACTTTGTAGTCTTGATTTTTTTACCATTTACTTCTATATTTATCCATATGTATTATGTTTTTTTAGAATAAATGGATTTGTAATATGATATATTTCTACATTTAACTGATAACATACATTCATTCTTTGATGCCTGTCTTGTTTTAGCAATTTAAGAATCCAATTATAACAAAACACACAGGTAATTATTAGGATTATACTACATATTTAAGTTAACATATTCCCAAGGAAATCTCATTCTGTTTTTAAACCCCCCCATGCCATATACCACTTCCCAATTGGTGATTACAGCTTATTATAGGTAAGAAGGAATCCCCAATGTTCTGCATTTAATTACGTAGTACCCTTTCTCATGGGCTACCTAGGGCCTCCCTTAGGGGTCACTAGCATGTAATCAAAGGAGAGTTTAAGGCTTGAATGTAAAAGTTACTTACCTTCGGTAAAGCTATATCTGGTAGTGACAGTCTAGCCACAGATTAATTAACTTTTGAATTTTCCCCTGGCACCAATCTGGATCCGGAAAATTTTCAATAATACCTGCGTGCGCCGGGGGATGACATTGTACATGCTTTGTGATGACGTTGAATCATTATGACGTCAGTGGAGCCATAAAAGTCCCCTTCGGCATGTAGACTTCAGTTTCTTCTGTGAAACCTGGCGAACTAGAACACAGAGCCACTATAGAAAATGGTTGTGGAAACAATGTGTCAAAGAAGATCAAAAATCTTTCAAACATTAGCCAAGACAAAACATCAAATGGTATGGTAATACCTGGCATGATTTTAGAGAAAACCCCAACAAAATCAACAAAACACCGGGCTACGTGAAACCCTGAGCCCTGTTGAATAAGCCTTATGTAAGGGAGGAAAAACATTCACTCAATGTTTAGGTCTGACCTTTAGACAGCTATTGCAACCTTTGCTACTTCCTGTAATTGGAAAAAAGGTACATATGTATTTACATACACAGAGAGGCTTTCGGTCGGTCAGCCCTATTCATTCATTTGGGTAAGCCCTCTTCATTTGAATTGCAAAAGAATTTAACCCTAACACCCATGGCATACAAAGGAGGTGAAATATCTGGTGCCCAGATACTAATTAAATTAGGCACAGATAAAATGATACAGTGGCTGATATATCTGAAGTAAAAATGCAGGCTTAAAACCACTATACTAAAACCATTGTGTATTCCAGTATTGATGCTGGACCTTTAGCTTTAACCATCACCCTGTCTGGGAGCCTTGGTGGGTTGCAGACATGGGGAGTCAGCAGAATAAAGGAAAAATAGAAAAAGTATTTAAAATTAACGAATAGCGTTCGAAAAGGCATAGGTTTAGCAACAATAAGACGAAGGGGAAACTGTTTTAAGACATGTATAGTGCATCTATGCTTTAACGGGCCAATAGAGCATATCAGTATAACCAAATGCGAGAAAAACAGACTGTGCGAGTGTATCAACAAAGGTAATGATGCACATTGAAAATGGTGATTGTACAATACGTACCAAAAAGTAGCTGAGAAATAATAGAGATCCGTAATTCCTGGTTCCCCAATGGTTGTGAGTCAAGTTAGGTACTGCGACGCGTTGATGTTCGATTTTGTCATCGGCAAAGACACTTGACAAGGAAAGTGCATAGTACTGCGTCCTGTGAGGGCCTCCTTGGTAAGGGTCTGGTTTGTAACCTGGATTAAGCAGAAATATCATGTGAAAAAGTATATAAACACAAGGAATCCCTAATGTGGAAAGACTGAGGAGATGAGAACAAGAACAAGATGAGAAATGCTGAAAGTAACAAGCACACCCTCTCCAGAACACACAAAATCATGCCATAGCCAGGACTATTTGCTTTGGGGGTCATGGCCCCCAGTGATGATAACATGAAGGAAAGATTCCGTCCACTATGGTGTGGGTGGGAGGGCTGTCTAGCTTCCTACACATTTTTTTAACATAGATAATTGAGAAATTCAGTTGAGAAAGGATGAGCTTTCAACACAATTTTTCTGGGCGGGTTATATTTTTCTCATTGATTCACACACCTTCCTGCAATCCTATGACCTCATTTGCATTTGTCTACTTTTCATAAAATAAATACCTTGCATTTTAAATGTTAATTGTACATATATAGCTTTGCTTTGTTCAGAACTACTCAGTACTGTTGGCTAACCTAATGGTTCCAATTCTAAAGACTCCATTAGTCTGAAAGTCTGAGATAGCAATGAGTTATCTTTTTCATGGGAACAAGAGGGAGCAGGTCCAGTCCAGTTTTTATCACTTCCCTTGGGCCACTATATGGTGGGCATTTTGAAGGTGAGAGGCTCTAGTCTTCTTCCAACTCCCATTATGGCTTCTGGGTATAAACTTAGCCGATGGCGCTGACAAGCTGATGGAGCAAGGTTTCGTGCATAAAGAGACTTCCTCGGAATAATCCTATAGAAAATAACAAGTAATGTATTAATCAACATGTTTGTCTAACTAATAATTGCAGCACACAACATATTCAGTAAGCTGGGGAAGCTAGCATATGTGCTTTTACTAACAAGTGACTCTATAGACCTAATATGGCCACCGAAACGTAGGAATTTCACTGCTAACGTGGTGTGACGTCCTTTCTGCTTTGGAGGGAATTCTTTGCAGCTGGGCACTAGTATTAAAGATGGCTGCTTCGTGGTTCGCAAATTAATGCACCTGCTTTTGCTTTGACTAAACTTTGTTCGTTCTGCTAACTAGTAATGCTATAGTTAAAATAAAATAATGGAAAAAGAGCAGAGATAAATGGTATACAGTGCATTCATTTATTCTTTGTTCTAAAATTGTTTCTCTTTGACTTAGCTGTTAGCTCATGTTTGGGCCTCGAGAGGGAATGTAACTCCAGAATGAAACCCTCATCACGCAGGAGTCCTCAAGCAGTGGCATTGAAACCATGCCAGTGACAGTCATGCCTGTGATGCGCCTGGGAACCACACCCCATGAACTCTCCAGAGGAAGAGAAGAACATGAAATGTTATAAATTGTATATCTTTTGCGACCATAATGCTGGTTGGAGTAAAATCATAGGAAAGTCAATTATGGGTAGTAACAAGATCATTATTAGTAAATGAATTGATCTCATAACTGGTATGGTATGATAACCTCTCCTCACCTTCTGACCAATCAAATCAAGGAGATACACGAATTCGCAAAACTGGGGGGAGGTACATTGCCCTGGAAAATGGTATAACTAAGGTAAGCTTATAGGTTGTCCGACTTGTCCGAGTAGCTGACCTTTCACTGACCCAATGCACTCAATAGGAGATTGAGAGCAGACGTGCTGGCGGAGCACTCTGTCAGAAGAATCGATAACCCAATCGGGGTTTTTTAGGGAGAAAAATCGATAACCCAATCGGGGTCCGACTGTTAGCCACAGAGAGGGGTGTGACACTGGCGTTGCACTTTAGCTGAGGGTACCTGTCCTGAACCGCATCTATCCTGTCCTGATCTGTATTAGTTCACATCTGTCTTGGTTCTGGTCTGCACCTGTTCTATCCTGTTGGCATCTGAACTATCGGGAGTCCTGTCCTTTATCCCTCCCATGGCCAGGGTTGGTCTTCACACCATTCTAGGTACATAATAATCCATGTGGGTATGTCATTGTATTATTTCCCTTTTCCACCTTTTCTCTCTGTTTCAAGGTCTAAAAGAAGCCTCATAAATTTCTGCATATCATTCGATTAATTAATATCTTCCTAATTGAAAGACTTTAATTGCTTCTGTATGAATTCTGACATTTAAGAACCTTCATAGATAAAATGTTTCAACATTTTTCCTGAGTCTGTGTTTTTTTAATAAAGGTAAATGTTATGTTCTGCCTATTATTCTAAAACCCTTGATCACTTAGGACTTAAATACAGGTGACAAGGATTGGTAAGTCAAAGTGTATAGGTACAAGTCTAAAAGCAAACAAAACCAGATTGGCAAATTGATAGAAACCGGATTTACCTGTTCAAAGTGCGTATGTTTATGGGCCCAGGTGAGTATGGTAATTGAGGAGGTAACTCTGCGCGCCATCAGCGCAGTGGACGTGCACAGCCGGTAGAGCAACGAAGGAGCACCAAAGGCAAGCTCATCTGTGGCCATCCGCATCCTGCTGGGGTCAGGGGCCATCCCACCTGCTGGTTTCAGTCCTCACCACCACATATACTCTCCAGAGTTACTCATGAGAGAGAGGATGCCTCCCAGTAAGAATTGCCTTCACTCCATATGTCCATTTATGGACATTTTGACTTGTCCTCAATGTTCTTATACTTTACCTCCTCCACCTAAACCACGCCGGGTCCCTGCTTCCTCCTCAGTTACCAAATTCTGTCTATTAACTGCAGATCCTTACCCAAACACACCACGTAAATCTCTAACTTGCTTCAAGAGGAATGCCCTGATGTGCTATTTCTCACGGGAACCTAGCTCAACGCTGAATCAGAACCTGACCTGGTCCAATGTCTCCTACCAGGTTACTATATCCAGAGGAAAAATTGGGGAACAGGGGAGGGGAGGAGACATTGCTATTAGTCTGAAAGAAGGTTTTCAATGCCGCATTATCCCCAAACTCCTTCCAGACTGTGAGAACTTCTCCTTGTCTATCTCTCTTTTTCAACTCATACCTTTTCAGGTATTCTTATATCCTGCCCACCGGCCCCCATGGACAACTGTTTAAAATTTTGCAGAAGTTGTTGCCAACTTGGAAAGCTCCCTTATAACTTTACTATGCTGGGTGATCTCAATTTGAATTTTGATTACTCCTCAGACCCAGTAGCGACCAAACTAACCCAAAATCCTTTGGCTCTTCGGATAAAGCAAAATGTTACGAGCACCACTCATGAAAAAGGGCATCTTCTAGAACCCATTTTCTCCAACTGCAATGAACCTTCAATCGGAGACACAGTCCCAGCACGATGGTCCGACCACTTCCTGGTCCCCTTCTCTTGCGATCTATTAAACCCCCCCTTAATACGGGCACGACCAATAGCTGGCAACGCTCCTGGTCCAACCTCTCGTTGGAATCCTGGAATGCAGCTCTGATACATTACATACCTACCCTAAATACCTCCCCCATAGTCGAGAATGACCAATTTAAACAATGCATCCACTCTTCCCTTGACCTAGATATACCTAAGAAACGTATCCATAAAAAAACAGGAACAACCCCTCTCCATGGTGCTCCTCTACATTGCATGAGTATAATCAATCTGTGAAGACTGGAGAGGAAATTTACCAATCCAAAGTGAAGGAGGCACAAGCTCTATACTACGAGGACAGAATCAACTCTGCCTCCCATGAAATTTTTAAGATCGCCAAGCACCTCCTAAAACTAACAGTCAGGGATGTTCGACCGGACTCCTCTAAGGCACGCTGTGTCGAACTTGCAGAGTTCTTCTCCAATAATATCAAGGATATCTACAATTTTCTCACCCCTCTCCTCGGCCCATCCATCAATCAGCGGCTTATGGAGCACTCAATGTCTGGTGAGCACTTTCTCCGGGAAATTCCCTTGATAAACATGGACACCCTAGTGAATATATGTGCCTCAGTAAAATCTGCCTCTCCCAATGACCCAGCACCTCCCCAATGTTTTAGTAAGGCCAGGGATACAATCTTCCCAGTGTTGCTAAAGCTGATAAACTACTCCATTTTAACTGGACTAGTAGCCCCACCCTGGAAACACGCCATGGTGAGGGCACTATTGAAAAAACCCAGTCTTGACCCTGATACACTTGGGAATTAGCGCCATATTTCCCTTCTCCTCGGGATCAGAAAAATGCTAGAAAAGCACGTTAGCTGAGTTATCTCTGCCTTTCTTGAATCTAATATTATACTCCACCCATCTCAAACTGGATTTCACAACCAACAAAGGGCTGAAACCACATTACTCGCAGAGGATGAAAAGGCCAAGATGATCCTAGACAAAGGAGGGTAGACAGCCGTCATAGTCTTGGACCTCAGTGCCGCCTTCAACAATGTTAACTACGACATCCTGATCCACAGATTGAGGAATGTTGGACTATCAGGTAGTGTCATCGCCTGGTAACAGTCCTCCCTCAAGGGCAGGAGCTTTCAAGTATTTGAAGGGGATAACCACCATGGGAGGTAGATCCTTCTCCTACCTGGCAGCTAAAACCTGGAACTCACTTCCCACTCATCTTCGCCTTACTCAGAACCACCTAGCATTCAGAAAGCAACTTATAACGTGGATATTTGACATGTAATTCCCCACCCTTCTTCAAGCGCCTTGAGACCCTCTGGGTATGTAGCGCGCTATACAAATTTATTGACTTGACTTGACTTGACTCATCAGATCAAATCCCACTTGGCTGCAACGTCCCTCAGTGCTCATTCGTTAGCCTGACGTTGTTCAATGTCTACATGAGCCAGCTGGCCCAGATTGTCCTCCCCTTCGGGACAGACATTGTTACGTATGCCAATGACACCCAGTTAGTGGTGGTCCTAAACCCACCAGTATCCACCTTGTCCAGTCTAGGCCCCTGCCTGGAGAGAGTCACCAAATGAATGGCACTCTCTTTCCTAAATCTAAACGGAGATAAAACAGAGCTCATGATGCTGGCAACTCACCCATTTCTGGCATCAGCCTAGCTTGACCAAGCTCTTCCAGCTCCCCATCCACACCCAAAAATCAGATCAAAAGTCAAAGCATGTGGCTAGATCAGTCACTCACTTTTGATCATCAAGCAACTGAATTGGCAGCATCCTGCTAAGGCATCCTGCAGATGCTCCGTAAAGTTCTTCTGTTCCTCATGCTCCAGGCTTTAATCCTCTCTCTCCTTGACTAAGGACATTTTCTGTATTCTGGAGCTCCTAGGGCTACCTAAATAAACTGCAAGTCATCCAGAAATGTGCAGCACATATACTTTTTATGATTCCCAACAGCCACTCCACATGGCCTGCTCTGAAATCCCTGCACTGGTTCCAAGTTGCGGACAGAATAAAATTTGAATTTCTATGTATTGAACCAAAAAACTTTCAGGAAGAATGGCCCCACTATCCTCCAAGCCAACCTCTTCCCTTACCACGCTAATTGACTCCTTCATTCATCCAGTTTCTACCTAGCTGTGGTCCCTAAATTTAACAGGTTGGTGGTTGTTACTTCTGCTTTACCTCCACCTAGCTCTGAAACATGTTCCCCCTCCACCTCTGTTCGAAACCAAATCTCCTTCCCTTCAGTAAACTTTTGAAAAATTATTTTTTTCAAAACCCCTCTTTTTAAGCTGTTGTGTGACCTGCCTCTCTCTCATGCAGTGCTGGGATATCTTCGGGTAGCCATGCGGTCTATGAATATCCGAAATATAATAATAATAATATTATAATATATATCCAGCTTGCAGCAGCCACTGTACCCGCAATAAACCCAGAGACGGAATTTTGGTAGAACAAATACAGGATTTTACAGCAACCAGATAGTGGATACATAAGAATTGCTATGACATCCTGTTTCCCTTCCTCTCAAGTGCACTCCCAGTGTTGTATGTAAACCCAGTAGGCCTGTAAAGCATGAGTTGACACTTACACAGGATTTGACACTGTAATGTCAAAAGGAATGCTCACCGCCCCTACCCATTTGTGGAGATCAAATGAGTCATCCTGTCCATTCTGGTTGAATTGTCAGTAACGGAAACCTATTACGTGGTTTCCTGGAGGCATTTCATACTTTTTCAAATGCTAATCCCCGGCTAGGAGAAGTTGTACAGCAAATAATTAGCCCCCAAGAACTGGAGGCAGGAAAAAGGTAACTTCCTAGAAGTTACTTTTCCTTAATATTTATTAAAAATACAACCTCACCATTTAATGAGATTTTAACTATTAAAAATAGTTGTTTATTTTTCCAGCTTCTATTCCTGAGATACATTACTAGAATTTTAATGTGTACCCAAATTTTCTGAATGGGTCAGCTAGGCCAGCCATAGTGAAAAAATGTTTTAGGTGCTAGTTACAGTAAGGACATGTTACCATTACATTTCTGCATGTCCTACTTTTAAATACCATTAGCCTTATTTTAAAGGGATGTTTTGTCTGTATTTATTTTGCAAGTCGAATTGCAGTTGTTTACACTATCACAGCCAGGCTACACAGAGCAGGCCTGGAGGCAAGTTTGCACTACCCCTGTAATGGATGGGGCAAAGGGTGCTACAGTCCTCTAGGTGGCATTTAACATCCATTCCCTGTGTACACCTTATACCATACAGTAGAGACTTCTATGTAAGTTAAATATACCATTTAGGAGTATGTTAATTCAACTATGCTGAAATTGGGTACACCAGCATTCAACTGGTGGTTAACAGTGGTTAAGTGCACAAAGTACAAAACCCATTACATTTAAAAGGTTAAGCAAAAAATAAAATTATGTGGTGACAACACAGAAAATGTGGCGTTCCTACATTTACACAACCTTTTCTTTTCATATTTGAAAACCAATCCTAGGATGGCTTTATATTTAGTTTTTCCAGAATGGCAACACCTGGTGGTGCTCATAAACAGAACTTTAAAGCCTCCCTACCTTTTGCAAGGATCAAGGAGCCATCCTCTTGGAAGAGGCGTGGTGCAGCTGCCAGGGTGCCTGACTACGGACCATACGGTTCATGGTTTGACCCCCAGCTCTGGTGGCAGGTTAGCCCAGCACCATGTGACTGTGGGAAATTGCTTGTTTAATCTACCCGACAGCCCCCAGCGCCGGGACACCTCTCCGGAGGTAGCTGTGCACTTTACAAATGCTGGTATTTAGTTAATTAAATTACCAGTGCAGCCTCTCTTTTGGTTGAAGAAGCCACAGACCATTGCATTAGCATACATGCAAGGAAGAGGAAATGAGAATGTGGAACATCTCTAACAACCTGTTCAGAAAAACCTTATCCTCTCACACATGAGAACTCACAATCTCTCAGTGAGAATAAAGAAGGGATCAAAAGAGAAAGGCATTCCTAATGTTTCAATATCATACAGGCATGCAGGTCTATCAGCAGAACACAAGACCACTGATAAATAGGTAATCTTGTACACAGGAACATAGTCCCAGGCACAGACCCAAAGATATGCACAGGACTCAAGAAACCCTTTAATCTCAGTCTGTGCCTGACAACACTCCTACTTACCAGTGGCACTGCATGGTGGAAGAGAACAGCTCAAAGAAGAAGATTATTTTGGGATGTAAGTTGTACTGGAGGCTCAGAATGTTCTGTAGTTACAGACTGAAAATGAACCATAAAAACATTCACTAAGGTTCTGACACTAGCATGGCCACAGATCAGTTTGCAAGTAGGCTGCCTGTCTCTGAACCTGGTGGGGCCAGTTCTTGGGTTCATGCTTGTGCAGTGCAGTTTTAAAGCCATAATCATGTTGGCACATGGTGAAAGATTAATTCAGCCGCATTCTGACTGCATGTAACATCGTCCAGCGCCATTGACAGGGATTCTGATGAAAAACAAACAGAAAATTAAACTTGCATGAAGTGTTGATGTGTATTCCTACACAACACACACTATATTTGAAATGGTTTAAAAAGTACCTTGCTGTAGAAAGGGGAAAAGACATGAGACTGGTGGGTATGATGAATCATGGTACGAATAATTTCAAAGTTCTGGGGCAAAATATCTTCTGTGGAATTTGTCCTCATTCATGGCTTGGACCCATTGTATTTGAGACAGCCTATTGCTAAAGTGAAATAAGGATATAGCAGATGAACTCTGACTTAGTGAATAGTTTGATTCATGGTACCCATCATCATGATGTTCAATTCAAGTTTAATAGGAAACACCTACATCAGTTCTCATAACCACCCCTATGGCTCACTACCCTCTGGATTAGCAATGCGAAGGGTTGAAATTCAGCGAATACTTCTGAGCCTTAGAATATTGCCCTGAGCATCTCTCCTATGTCTGGGGCCTGAACAAAGCTAAGACGTTACACATGAAACATCATGGAGACCGCACCACTCGAAGCGGACTACAACATGCCTCCTATTTCTTTATCCTTAGACACACTCTGTCATAAGAATGGGGTAATGAATCAGGTTGTAGATGATCCTAGACTGCAAATGTGACCCCCAGTGAATCCCTCGTGTTGGACAGGCTAAAAGACCTATGTGCTATCACAGCTACTCTTAGTCGCTATAGACAGCTGAGATGCTGGCTGTAGTACTAGGAATGAGTCCCACGAACATGATCAGAGGAGGGCTAGACTGGAGGCCAACACAATAAAGCAAGATGAAGATCTTCAGCAGCCTGGATATAAAAGGATTGCTTCACTATTGCACCATAGGAAAATTGTGGGAAATGGTGGAAAGTTTTGAAAACACAGGTAGAGCATCCTGAAAAAGTGTAGAGTGCTTGGTATTCCTCATGCAGGCCTCTCAGAAGCGTTTGTGGGGCTTGGGCCAATAGATTAATACGGGGACTCCTTCTAATTCAGTCACAAGGAATGTTTGTCAGCCTGCTGGAAGTATATGTTTGTAACTGGACATTTGAGTAGCGGATTCTCACTGAAGGCTACACAATCAGTGCCAGTACCAAACAGCGAAGACAAGTTTCTTGAGCAAAACCCCACACTAATCAATGAGGGTCCTTCTTCCAATGACTCCCTAACTTCAGGGCCAAAACACATACATAACTCCAGGGCCAAAACACATCCATGAACAAGACTATTTACATTTTAATTTAAAGAATTGTATACAAGCTCACTTTTTGTAGCAATCTATGCCACGGCTCTCCAATTTCAAAGTACCGTTTAATACAGTTGTGACTATTAACAAATTTATCAAATGTGAAGGAATGGATGGCTGAGTTTGCCCTGCCGTGATGGGAATTTGTAAGCTGCAGATCACTGTGAATGTCAGGAGGAAGCATGACCCTCTAACCATTCTCTAAGGTATTATGTTATTAGCTGTAAACAAAAACGAATTTTGCTAATTTCTCCTATCAGCATATCCAATGAGAATACATACAGTAATTACCACAACACACATGCACACTTGCAAACACAGACATACACACTCTTCCGACCAAGTATACAGACATACAACCTCCTGCTTGCTGTGCCTTCTGCAGTCTATCTCACACATTTCACCAGGAGAGAGGGTGGGGTTGGTGGACCTTCGGCTGAAACTGTCTTGGGCTCTACTGGCTTTGAAGCTGAGTGTGCATAGAGCAGCGACACCAACAGTGCATGCTGGATGCAGCAATGCAAGCATGCATTAAAGAGAGAAACCTGTGTCTGGATGAGAGTATGCCATGCTGTCAGGTCTATGGTGATAGGAGCCAGCCTACAGGGTTGTGACTGAGAGCCAATAGAAAAGGTACACGTCTGCACTGCAGATTTTCAGTTTTTCATTTTAGTGTCCCTATATGAACAAACAGGATTGGATGTGCTTTTCAGACCTGACACAAAAGAAGCAGAGATCTCCATTTGGATACATAGGTTTTATTATGAATTCCGATATGCATCTCAAAGAATAAAATAAACATCAATCTGCCATAGTGCAAATTCAGAAGTCTCATAATGGCATCAGTTTTTGTATGAAAAGTGTGAGCAGATAATATATTTACTCTTGTACTGAATGTTGGTTCTTATAAAGTTACAATATTTTTAACACAAAACTTCATGCCCTTGAATAGTCAAAATGTCACACACTATGGCATATAAACATACATCAGGGGCTTAGTGAAAAGTTGAAATAACATTCAGGAAAATGTTACAAGTCGTCAGGCTCACCTCCAGTTTTCCAGCTGTATGGTGGCCATTCAAAGATTAAGCATCAGCCTTGCTGGGGTGGTGGAGTGAGGTACAGAATGATGATGGATTAAACCCCGATCACTTGACTGGGGGTAAGTGTTTGATTTGCTCAGCGCTCCGTCCATCATACCCTTTGGTTTTGCTTTGTTCGCCCTAAGTTGGCAGGGTACTCCCAGACTTGGGTCCCTTGCTCACTTTGCCACTGGATTCAAGATAGCCTGGCTGATGAGGGTTATGAACCCGAAACTGGTCCCAGGATGCTTGTTTCCAGTCAAAGGAAGACATGGCTTGGCAGTTCGGGCTGGACCGTTCCCATGAGGCACAGGGTCAGACTGATTTGCATATGGCCATGTCTGAACTGGGGTGGTGGAGTGAGCTAAAGAATGATGACGGATTAAACCCAGTCCATCCGTCCATCATCCCCTTTGGTATTGCTTTGTAGGTAAGAAACAAGCACACCATGCAAAGAAGCACTCTCTGCTTGGTGCTGATTTATATATTGCAGACTTTCACAGTTGTGCTGCTTACACACTGGAAATGCATGTGTGCGTCAGTGTTTCCTTCTTCATCCAGCCAATTGAAATTGCTGTAGTAAAATGTTTTTTCTCCAAGTTTAGCAGTGATACGACTCTGTAGCACCTTGTCTGGCCTCACTCTCCACCTGCTAACTCTCAGAGACAATTTATTTGCCAGAGAGGCAGGATAGAGGGACCCTGCCCTATGTGTGACTACGCCTGGCCAGAGGTCAACAGTTAGCACCCACCCTTCTCACTCACTACCACAATAAAATCCGAGCAGTGCTGCAGCTCTTAGAACACCGAAACAAGCACTGGGCTAACACTCAAAGAAAAAAGTTACCCTGATTAAAAAGAAAGAAAAGCTCAACTAACCTGAGCCAGATATTTTAGGGGGGCCAGACATAAACATAGACTGGCCGGGCCCAGCTGCTCCCCGTAGCTACGGCCCTGCACAAAATGTGGATCAAACAGAACCACATACATCAATAACATCATAGAAAAAAGAAAATCCCATTATAAAATAGTCTCTAAGACTTTCATGGATGACTGCCAACCAAATTTACGTTGGTCTTGAGACAAGTTGGGCCAA
This sequence comes from Lissotriton vulgaris, assembly GCF_964263255.1. Lineage (NCBI taxonomy): Eukaryota > Metazoa > Chordata > Amphibia > Caudata > Salamandridae > Lissotriton > Lissotriton vulgaris. Next base: position 226,133,236 of record NC_141686.1, on the reverse strand, counting down.
CCTGAGAATCACAAACCTTTGGCTGCCAATTTACAGCACCACAATATGGAGCAGAGATAGGATTTGCCTGAAGTTGAGGTAATATTTATACTTTCATTCAACACCATTCCTATGCCATGAAGGAAGAGCTCACCAGCAATTAGTAGTCAAATAATGCAATCATATACTCTGAGTCAGAACAACGCTTCAACTGGTTGAAGCACCTGATTACCCTTAAGAGTAGAAACAATGAGACACTATAAAACAGTCTACCACTGACATAACCATATGTCCCAAAATAAAATAAGCTATATAACTTGCAAGAAGCATGCAACAGATTCACTTACAGGAAGTCACTAAAGACAGCCTCTTGAGCAGAAAGCTCACCCTCAGGGGCCAGAAATTGAGGGGACCCTCCCTCAGATATTTAAATCAATTCCAATCAGACAGGCAAGACACTGGGGTCATAGCTACCTCTCCTCGCCAGAGTACACTTGTTAGTACTGATAACCAAAACTGGACATATGCAACATCCCAGTAAGGCTACTCCTTGCTAAACAAAAAAATCTAGTCCAGGGACAAACAAAGAAAACTTTGACAGAAATATAGGACTTCGACTCTGCAGTTCTCTGTCCTCCTTGAAAGCATCTTAATGATGCATCTACCTGATCTCCAAAAAAGATGGGCACCGCCAAGAGGTATGTTGGCCAAAGCTGACTAGACAGCCTCAGAGAAAACTGAAGATGACAACCAAGCCCAACCCCTCAGAGCTACTGCAGATGCCATGGACTGAACCACAGAGTACGTTTTAGCCAAGCCACACCTTATGGCAAGTCTACCAGCCTGCTGACCATCTCTAACCAAGCTGCCTACAGCAGCACAGTGTTGATTCAGAAGAGATGGGAGCATGGTCTGTAAAGAATCTCATAAAGCATATGAAAAGCGCCCAGTGGCTCTTAATGCTGAGCTGGCTGAGGCAAACATATGGTTACCACAAGCATCATGACCTCTAGCATCCTTACCAACTGGAGTCTTAATAATAGAATCTATGTCCTGAGAAGAGGTTGCAGCCTGGGTTACTAGGCCACTAATGGAAGGATGCCCATTCAAGCAAACTTGGTCCCTAGGCGCAGCCTAATGCCTACGTGCAATATCACAGTCCACTGAGACCCCTGACTCTGACTTGGCCAGGGAACCTAACAAAATATCAAATACGGCCTCACTATACTGAAGAATAGGCTCTTCTCCCGTCTGCCCCTGGCAAAGGATCTTGAACAAAGGGTCTGCATACCTCTGCCCTATGGGCAGCGACAAGTCTAATAGTGCAACCACTTTCCTCACTATTTTTAAAGATTGCAGGAATCTGTTAGCATGAGCCGAAAGCTATTTAGTATTTGGCAGCCCTTTTAGTTACTCATGTGCTTGCCATGTGCTTTCTCCCTCTTCCAGAACCTTTCACATGCTCAGAAAGGCCTAGCTATTAGAATGCACCTGCTCCTAGTATAGGACTGTCAGGCTATTCTTGCTGATGTAAGGAGATTTATCTCTCGTCCCACTTTGTTGAGCAAGCAAATTTTGTATCGCCATCGCCATCAGCATAAACCCCTTGGTTTTATGCTGACTATGTAACCTATGCATATATAAGGCCCCTGTTCTCTCTTATCCCTTAGAATGCTTCCTACAGTGGACTGAGGGTACCGTATAATGCAATCTCCCTCATCTGAGGTTAATAAATGCATTATTTTTATATTACAGCTTCTGTTCCAATCTCTTCTTTGTTCGTTAAAAGAACCAGGTGTATCAATGAACCCCTATAGGAGGTTTATATTTCTTCACCATGTTTGCATAGGAGGAACTTGCCCATGTGACCCTGAGGCTGGTGAAGAATCCAGTCCACTAGCCTCACCAAGAGCTGTAAGCCAGATCTGCTCCAACTGAAACACATTGATGTTGGCTTTATCCTAAGGGGATTCTAGGCTATACTTCCACATACATGCCAGGTACATTTAGGTACACCTAGTTAGGGTTTGCATTATAGGAGTATGCATTATTACTGTCATGTATCTATGTACATGCATATACTACATTGTTTTAGCACTATGTTAGAATTCTACCTTTTCTTTACTCTACTAGCGCTCATAAACATATATATCCAGTTCTGTCTAATGTTTGTTGCAGCACAAGTATTTCACACTAGCATGACACATATTCCATAAATGCTTATTGGAAACGTCTCCACCGTTTATTCTGTGAATCTCTCTGAGCACAAGTATTTTATTTATTTATTTATTTATTTACTGACATTTATAGAGCGCAACAATTACCCGTGGGCGTCTCGGCGCTAGACTGCAGTGATGTCCCTCCCTGAGCAGAAGAGAACATAGAGGCGAGAGCTATATTTACTGGTTGAATAGCCACGTCTTCAGTTTTTTCCGAAATTGAAGGAGTGAAGGGCTAGTTTTTATGTGGTGTGGCAGACTGTTCCAGATTTTAGGAGCCGCGACCAGGAAGCGGCGGTCGCCCTAGAAGACTGTTCTGCTGCGGGGTACCACTAGTTGGTTGAGTGATGTGGATCGGAGTGTTCTGACCGGGTTGTAGAGTATTAGTTGGTCTTTAAGGAAGCAAGGTCCTTGATCATGCAGTATTTTGTAAACTGTGCACAGAGATTTGAACTTTATCCTGTTTTGGATGGTAAGCCAGTGATAGCTTTTCACGGTGTCTGAGATGGGCACAAATTTAGGTTTTTTTGAAAGCAAGCGTGCAGCCGCATTGTGGACAGTCTGCAGCTTTTTGGTGACTCTGCTTTGTGCATTAAGAAAAAGTCCATTGTAGTAATCTAATGATGTCAAGACCAGAGAGGAGACTAAAGTCTTCGCGGCCGAATCTGGTAAAAAAGGTATGATTTTCCTTATCATTCTGAGTTTAAAATGGGCATTGGCTGCCACTTTATTTGCGTGAGCCATAAAATTGAGCTGGTCATCAAATGTGACTCCTAGGTTTCTAACCTTAGAGGTTGGGCAAGGTGGAGTGCCAAAAGCCGATGGCCACCAGGCTGCAGACCATGCTGGCGATAGGGTGCCAAAGATAACCACCTCAGTTTTATCGGAGTTGAGCTTCAGGCAATTTCTTGCCATCCACTCACCGATAGCAATCATTCCGTTTTTAAACCGTGCTGCCACCTCTTGCCCATCTCCCTTTATGGCCAACACCAGTTGAGTGTCGTCTGCGTATGAGGTTTGGAACCCCACATTGTAACGACCAGTTGGCCGATTGAAAGGGACCTAATGTGACCGCCTGGGATCTGTTGGCCAAGAAGGAGGCAAGTAGGTCTCTCGCAGTGAGCTGAATGCCCATCTTCTCGACACGGTCGACCAAGATCTTGTGGTCGGCCGTGTCGAAAGCTGCCGAGAGATCTAGGAGTACCAGCAATGCTGTTCCTCCTTGGTCGCGGATGATTCTAATGTCTTCCGCTGCTTTGATGAGAGCGGTTTCCGTTCCGTGGTATTTACGGAAACCGAACTGGGTGTCATCCAGCAAGTTGTTACTTTCTATGAATTCCGACAACTGCTGATTCATAGCCTTTTCTGTGACTTTTTCGCTAAGTAAGGGAGACTTGCTATAGGCCGGTAATTTTTTAATTCTTCCTTATATAGACTTGGCTTTTTAAGCAGAGGTTTGATCAGAGTGTTTTTCAAAGAATCAGGATAGGTTCCAGATATCAATATCGTATTGCCGACATGTGTGATGATTGGGAGGATTGTATCTGATACCATGGCGAGCACAGAAGTTGGGCATGGATCCAGAGCTGATCCGGATTTGATAGATTTTACTATTCCCTTTGTTTGGTCAGTGGTTAGGGTTTTAAAACTAGTCATGGTATTTCTTAAGATAGTTGTGGGGGTGGTAACACTACTGATACTAGGGACTGAAGTGAAGGCTTGGTATATGTTGTTTACCTTCGAGAAGAAGAACTCGGACAAGGCGTCACATAATGATTGTGATGGGGGCGGATTTAGGTTTGGTGTGTTACCGGAGAGGGTTTTGGCAATGTTGTATAGTTGTTTGCTTGAGTTTTTAGCTTTCTCTATGTGTAATGAGAAGAAATGCTTTTTTGCTGCTGTTATCATAGCTCTGTAGGTAGCAAGAGCTTCTTTATATTTGTTTTCCTTGTTCCCGCTATCATAAGTTCTGCGCCAGTGCCTTTCCCTATTCCTTGTTAGTTGTTTTGGGGGTTTTAATTCATCTGTGTACCACTGGGCAGTTGGCCTGCTCCTGTTCCTTGAGTGGGATTTGGTAGGTGCCAGCTGAGTCGTGGCATGACCTAACCACTCATGGAATTGGTGAGTGGCGATGATAGGATCACTGGATAGGTCAGGGCTGGTGTTGTTTAAGAGTGCATTCAGGTCATTAGCATTAATGTCCTTCCATGCTTTGAACGTGCCTAGTCTCGAGTATGGGGCCTCCTTCCTCAGAGAGCCTTTGATGGTTAGGCTAATAAATATAACTGAGTGATCTGTCCAGGTCATGGAAAGAACTGCGGTTATGTGTAAGACTTCAGCGTTTGTAAATATACCGTCCAGCGTGTGACCTGCCTGATGGGTAGGAGCCGTGACCAGTTGTCTAAGGCCCATTATTTGTAAATCTGTTGTAAGGGCGATGGTATCCCTGTCACTATTTTGCTCCAGATAGAAATTGAAGTCGCCCATAATTGTGGTGGACTCTTCAGTAACCATGGATTCGGTAATGGTACTTAGATTGGCAAGGAACGCTGATCTAGTCCCGGGAGGTTGATAGAGGAGTACTCCCTTAAAGTTACAGATCGGTGTGAATTTTATATTGAAGTGTATAGCTTCACATGATGAAATGGGAATAGGCGAGATGCGGACCTCATATTGGTCTCTTATTATGATGGCTAACCCACCTCCTTTCTTTAGGGCCCTATCCTGCCGATAGGCAGTATAGCCTGGAGGAACTGCTATAACCAGGTCGGGGGCAGATGCCTCGTCCGTCCATGTTTCTGTGATGTAGAGAGCATCGCGATTGAAATCGCTGATAAGGTCATTTTATTTCTTGGCAATGTTTGTTCAAGGATCGCGCATTGATGAGTGCCATAATAACGTGCTTCTCTCTCTCATGTTTTAAGGTTTTAGCCAAGGTGGGTTGTTTTAGCACTATGTTAGAATTCTACCTTTTCTTTACTCTACTAGCGCTCATAAACATATATATCCAGTTCTGTCTAATGTTTGTTGCAGCACAAGTATTTTACACTAGCATGACACATATTCCATAAATGCTTATTGGAAACGTCTCCACCGTTTATTCTGTGAATCTCTCTGAGACAAAGGGAGCACAAGTGACTGATTGAAAAGTACTGTACTGTTTCCAAGATCCCTGAAGGGTCAGGTTTGTCAAGTTCGCTAGTTGCCAGAAACTACCCGCTCCTTGGTTAGAGGGGCTCATAGAGGCACTGTGAGCTACCTGGACTAACAGGCTAACATATTCTTTGGTAGTGTCTGGAATCAGGTTGGATACCAATCCCTCAGTTTATATTGTCTAAACGTGCAGATCCTTTATAGATTTGTAGGAACTACATGAAAAGGGGGAGAGCTGGGCACAGCCCCACTTGCAACCAAATAGGTTGTGCCCTGCCTTCACGCAAAGGGTTACAGTGTGCATTGTTCATGCAGCCAGCCTGGAGACATGGCAGGGGAGTCAGGAAACTTCATGCACTTCAAAGGACATTCATTAGAAATTTCTACTACTTCAAAGGAAGTGCCTGTATAAAAAAGTGTCCCTTGGAACCACTCTTCAGTTCTGCGGTTGGACTCTTGGAGGACTGTCTATTGCTGTGACCTTCTGTGTACTCCACAGGACTACTTTTCAGCACCAGGAAGGACTGATTCACTGCCTGGAGTTTTCTTTAAACCATCATGTATCTGCTCTGATGATTCATGCCCTGCTTCTTCCACTGAACCAAGGAATAGGAGAGGGTCCTAAAGTGCTAGTTTGCTGGACACTTGTTCAGAGCTCTCGAAGAGAAAGGGCTCCCATATTCTTAAACCCACACCTAAAGCCAGCCTGAGTGAGCTCTATTCACCCGCAAAGGGTGCCCCTCCAGTCTTGGACCCTTGGTGGTGACACTAAATGTGAAATAATCCAAAATTTGTCACTACATTTTTGCCTAAAAACTGCTCTGAGAAGGAAGGAAAGAAGGAAAGACTGGGACTAACCTGACTTTCTATCTGACTAGGTGATTTGCAGTTGTTACAACTTCACAGCAGCTCCTGCTATGTTCTTACCCATAAAAGCAAATCATTTTTGATGGCCCCTTGGTGAAGTGGTATCCAGTATTATGGAACTCTCATCAGCTAAATTCAACTGCTTCATCTTGCTCGAAACTTCCCAATAAAAGTGACTAAGTCCGAACATAGAAATCTTTAAACTCCCTTTCTTTATCCAATCCTGATGAGGACACTTCCTCCTTGGATACCGACTAGAGCCTTGCCTCGCTGAACCTTCCCTTTTTGGAACACATTTTCTTGAAATTTCTTCAAAGTCTTAAGGTAAACGCTGACCACGCCCAATCCACTTTTTGAATCTTAGTTATGCTACATTGTGGTCAGTCATATTTTGATACTTTGACACAGTCTTGTGCGGCATGATGCCTGTGGCTGGCGCTTGGATCTTTTAGGCGTAATTTGTTACCATACACTTTTAAAAAGTCATAATTCGGGTTCAAGTGAATGGAGTTGTGTTTCCACTTTATCTTGCCTCTGATGTTAAGCCAGACTGCTTTTGTGTTAAGCTACCAGAGCGTTAAGCACAGGTTGCTTTGGTAATTTTTTTAGTTCACCCAGCTGGAGACTATTGATGTTGCTTGATCAGGGGTCACCCCCCTTCTACCAACAATCCAGTTTCTTACATAAGTGTTCAGCGCTGTGGTTCAGGACTTGTGTTGTGCAGTACCATACAGTGATTTGTGTGACACAATCATCCCATCTAAATAATTTTACACCAGACTTTTTAAATTCCTCTAAGTTTTACATTTGTTATTTTTTATTTTTTCTACATTTAAGTGTCCTACCATCCTTTTCCCCAGGAGATGGCTCTGATAAACCTTGACACTCTGAGCAGGGCTTAGCTGCTGAAGCTCCTTGAGGAAAAGGGGCTGAAGGCCTGCTGGAAGGCTAACAAATCGGATCTTCAGATTTTCAGGTATCCGTCAAAGCCTTTGAGGAAGTGTAAATGTGTCAGGCTATCTCTGGGCAGGATGATGAGGATGCAGAAGCAAATTTGAGTGATTGGAATATTAAAGACTCAAACCTGGATCTAGTGCAGCAGGATGAGCACAACCCCAGAGTATGCCCAGGATGCCTAGGATTGGGCAGGGAGCAGTGTGTCTTCCAAAGGTCTGTGCCCAGAAGAGCTGGTGAACAGGAAGGAAGAGATGGAGGTCAAGATGCAGCTGGCAAAGAAGAAGCTACAAGCAGAGAAAATGAAAGTTGGGGCTGAGAGAGCATTAGCAATGGAGAGTGTTATTGCTCAGAAGAAAAAGGATGAAGATAAGAGAGCCTTTACAAGGGAGAGACTGGCTATATAAGAAATGAGTATGGCCAATGTGCCCAGCCTCAATGAGGAGGACTTCAGATCCAAGCAAATGGAGTCAAGCAGTATTGGTGGCAGCATTACCCAATGCCCACTGGAGAAAGGAGGGCCCCATCCCAAAGGATCGTATGTCTAGCTTTGTTGTAAGAAATGCAAAAAGAACTATTTATGAACAGAATGCAGAACAATGTCATACATTCACCCCAGTACAGAGATCTGGGCCGAAATCCATCATTTTTTGCTCCCCATGCCATTCCAGTTTAAACCCAGCCAAATACAAATCAGTCTTGACCCTGTCCCAATGGAAACATTCCAGCCCGAACTGCCAGGCCAGGTCCTCCCTGGACGAGAAACAAGCATCAAAAGACCGGCTTTGGGTTTCACCCCTCATCAACCAGGATAGTTGGCACTCCACTGGCAAAGTGAGCATGGGACCCATGTCTGAGCATACCCAGCCCCCTCAGGTTGACAAATGCAAAAAGAACAATTGATGGACAGAATGCATAACAATTTCATACATTCACCCCAGTACCGAGATGCAGGCCTAAATCCACTATTTTTTGCTCCCCTGACATTCCAGTTCGAACCTAGCCGTATGCAAATCAGTCTTGACCCTATGTCCAATGGGATCAGCCCAGCCCGAACTGCCAGGTCAGGTCTTCCTTGGACTGGAAATAAGCATCCTAGAACCAGTTTCGGGGTTTAACCCTTCATCAGCCAGGATAGCTTGACTCCAGTGGCATGGAGAGCATGGGACAAAGAAATATAGGCCCACCCTAGTGAGGTATAGGTGGAACTTTATGACCAATCAGAAAGTACCCAACAGACTGAGGGGATTGTTGGGATCACTTTTGCAAGGCACTGAATGGCTTGGTGAAGGAAAGTGAAGGGAGTGATTATAAAAGGCTAAATACCTTGAGTTCTAGAGAGCAGATCTTCAGTCTTTGATTTACAGAGCTGCAGCAGCACTTTGTGGATAGTAACCTCACTAACCACAGGGAGCTTGCTAAGGAGACGGGTCACTGTATCAGTATCAGGGTCCACAAGACGGTATCTGGGGAAACACCATAAGTGTAGCTTGGGTTAACATAGGAGGTAATAAAGCAAAAAGGGACTTTCTCAAGGCCCCCACAATAGTTCACAGGGGAAAGGGTCCCATTCCCAAGATGGCAACAAGAAGAAAAATGTTGTTGGCAAAACCACTGGTAAGTTTTTTTCAAGTTTATTCCTGGTGTCCCAAGAGGACTCAGACCTGTAGTGATTCCTGCAATCGACGCCTGAGGCTTGAACCGGGCGGTTACTTTTTCTTTTACTCCTTCTCTAGAGCTGTTTTAAATTTACTATTCTTTGAGTGCACTGCCCCCTGTGTCCTTTCCCCCCCTGCACTAAGCGCGCAGATTTATCGTGACGCTGTTGTCTTTTCCGATTTTGGGTTAAGACTTCATTTTTAATTGTAAAAACTAATTCTGACTAATCTTTACTCACCACACCCAGCGCTACCTCCTTCAGAGGGTCCGGCCGATCTTGGGGCTGTTCGACCTGGGGTTAGCAATCAACAAAGGGAGAGAAAGGGTTCAAGGGCACTCTTAGTCCCCAGTCAGTAAGCAAATAAACAAAGGAAGAGTGTCCGTCGGAGAAGCGTTTAGAAATGATTATAGCACGTAAGATGGGAGGCCAAATGTAAGTGGTCAGATGACCAGACCAAATTTCAAGAAAAAAATGCTAGATTTTTTCAGGAAACCCTCACTCACCCTAGTGGTGACATGCTTCATCATCGGGTCCACCGGGAGAGATCGAATACCTCCCCGGTGTGCTGCGACGCCAGGAGACTGCGGAGCAAGTTTTTTGTGAGAGTGAAGAGTGAAAAAAGGTTAAGTGTAGTTAAAAATGTCTAGGGTTGTGCCAAAAAATCATTTATTAACTGGTCAACCCGACATAATAAAATTAAATTAACTATGTGCAGGGAAAACTAACCAAATAAAATATACTGGTGTTTCCCTGTTAGGGGAAGGTCTACATGTTTCTGCCCTTGGTATGTGTGAATTTACAGGGCTTTCATCAGGACCAATTTGCGAGTGTTACCTTGACAGGTGTGGGCGCGCTAAGGCCCACCCTGCCAAAGGCAGTGAAAGTTAAAAATAGCACTATGTGTAAAAATGGTGCATAAAAGGTACAAACTAATACGTTTGGTGAATTACCTCTATTACGAGGAACCTAGAAGTTTGTACACAAAGTGAACCACCCCCCATAGATTCAGGAGGGGGGTGGGAGCGACAATGGCACACCGCCCGCAACGCTCTGCACTAACCCTGGGCGGAGTTGGCGGAGTGGGGCTTTGCGGAGCTACGCGAAGTGGGCGAGAAACTACGCCCACCTCCGCACTCCGCGTAGCCCCACTACGCAAACACCACTGGCCGCCAGCCCCACCACCCGCCCTCCCTAAATACTTTCAATTAAAGGAGTCAAATAATTAAAACACACTTACCTTGCCCGCCGCTGCCCGCCGCGTCCCCGGGGCTCGCTATCTTCCTTCCGTCTTCCGTCTTCTTTACTAATGCGCATGCGCGGGCGGCCTTGCATGCGCATTTCTCACGAGAAAATGCGCATGCGCGGCCGCCCGTGCATGCGCATTAGTAAAGAAGACGGAAGACGGAAGATAGCGAGCCCCGGGGACGCGGCGGGCAGCGGCGGGCAAGGTAAGTGCGTTTTAATTATTTGACTCCTTTAATTGAAAGTATTTAGGGAGGGCGGGAGGGAGGTGGGTGGCGGCCAGCTACGCTCTTTCTGCGGAGCGTGCGTAGTGCCGCCTGGCTACGCCCGCTCCGCAAAATGCGGAGTAGGCGGCAATACGCACACTCCGTGCACGGAGCGTAGCTGGCCACCCACCCTTACTCTGCACCCTCTCGGCACCTAGCTGTCCCTCGCTGGATCTTGTGGATGACCTTGGATTAGGGCAGAGCTAGTGCGGCAGCCATCTTGAGTAGGGCTTCCTCCCTTGGGGCGAGAGGAAAGAGTATAAAAATAGTAAAGGGACTCTAGTCGCGAGATTCCTTCAATCGACGCCTGAAGCTTGAGCCGGGCGGTTACTTTTTCTTTTACTCCTTCTCTAGAGCTGTTTTAAATTTACTATTCTTTGAGCGCACTGCCCCCTGTGTCCTTTCCCCCCCTGCACTAAGCGCGCAGATTTATCGCAACGCTGTTGTCTTTTCCGATTTTGGGTTAAGACTTCATTTTTAATTGTTAAAACTAATTCTGACTAATCTTTACTCACCACACCCAGCGCTACCTCCTTCAGAGGGTCCGGCCAATCTTGGGGCTGTTCGACCTGGGGTTAGCAATCAACAAAGGGAGAGAAAGGGTTCAAGGGCACTCTTAGTCCCCAGTCAGTAAGCAAATAAACAAAGGAAGAGTGTCCGTCGGAGAAGCGTTTAGAAATGATTATAGCACGTAAGATGGGAGGCCAAATGTAAGTGGTCAGATGACCAGACCAAATTTCAAGAAAAAAATGCTAGATTTTTTCAGGAAACCCTCACTCACCCTAGTGGTGACATGCTTCATCATCGGGTCCACCGGGAGAGATCGAATACCTCCCCGGTGTGCTGCGACGCCAGGAGACTGCGGAGCAAGTTTTTTGTGAGAGTGAAGAGTGAAAAAAGGTTAAGTGTAGTTAAAAATGTCTAGGGTTGTGCCAAAAAATCATTTATTAACTGGTCAACCCGACATAATAAAATTAAATTAACTATGTGCAGGGAAAACTAACCAAATAAAATATACTGGTGTTTCCCTGTTAGGGGAAGGTCTACATGTTTCTGCCCTTGGTATGTGTGAATTTACAGGGCTTTCATCATGACCAATTTGCGAGTGTTACCTTGACAGGTGTGGGCGCGCTAAGGCCCACCCTGCCAAAGGCAGTGAAAGTTAAAAATAGCACTATGTGTAAAAATGGTGCATAAAAGGTACAAACTAATAAGTTTGGGGAATTACCTCTATTACGAGGAACCTAGAAGTTTGTACACAAAGTGAACCACCCCCCATAGATTCAGGAGGGGGGTGGGAGCGACAATGGCACACCACCCGCAACGCTCTGCACTAACCCTGGGCGGAGTTGGCGGAGTGGGGCTTTGCGGAGCTACGCGAAGTGGGCGAGAAACTACGCCCACCTCCGCACTCCGCGTAGCCCCACTACGCAAACACCACTGGCCGCCAGCCCCACCACCCGCCCTCCCTAAATACTTTCAATTAAAGGAGTCAAATAATTAAAACACACTTACCTTGCCCGCCGCTGCCCGCCGCGTCCCCGGGGCTCGCTATCTTCCTTCCGTCTTCCGTCTTCTTTACTAATGCGCATGCGCGGGCGGCCTTGCATGCGCATTTCTCACGAGAAAATGCGCATGCGCGGCCGCCCGTGCATGCGCATTAGTAAAGAAGACGGAAGATGGAAGATAGCGAGCCCCGGGGACGCGGCGGGCAGCGGCGGGCAAGGTAAGTGCGTTTTAATTATTTGACTCCTTTAATTGAAAGTATTTAGGGAGGGCGGGAGGGAGGTGGGTGGCAGCCAGCTACGCTCTTTCTGCGGAGCGTGCGTAGTGCCGCCTGGCTACGCCCGCTCCGCAAAATGCGGAGTAGGCGGCAATACGCACACTCCGTGCACGGAGCGTAGCTGGCCACCCACCCTTACTCTGCACCCTCTCGGCACCTAGCTGTCCCTCGCTGGATCTCGTGGATGACCTTGGGTTAGGGCAGAGCTAGTGCGGCAGCCATCTTGAGTAGGGCTTCCTCCCTTGGGGCGAGAGGAAAGAGTATAAAAATAGTAAAGGGACTCTAGTCGCGAGATTCCTTCAATCGACGCCTGAAGCTTGAGCCGGGCGGTTACTTTTTCTTTTACTCCTTCTCTAGAGCTGTTTTAAATTTACTATTCTTTGAGCGCACTGCCCCCTGTGTCCTTTCCCCCCCTGCACTAAGCGCGCAGATTTATCGCAACGCTGTTGTCTTTTCCGATTTTGGGTTAAGACTTCATTTTTAATTGTAAAAACTAATTCTGACTAATCTTTACTCACCACACCCAGCGCTACCTCCCTCAGAGGGTCCGGCCGATCTTGGGGCTGTTCGACCTGGGGTTAGGGCAGAGCTAGTGCGGCAGCCATCTTGGGTAGGGCTTCCTCCCTTGGGGCAAGAGGAAAGAGTATAAAAATAGACGACTATGACTCCGCGCAGCGGACGCGTTCAGCGGGCGCGCCGTCATCGCGCCGGAGTCAAGCCAGAGTCCAGCCCGTCTGCGCCCGTCCGCGTCAGTCCGGGGTGCGGGGCGACTCCTCTTAGCCCTTTGACCCTACCTGATGTTTCGGAACCGGTAAGGCACTTTGTGCATTATTCGAAACAGAGGCTTCTTGTTCTGCGTTCTAAAACGGATACGGGCTGTGATCATAACTATCCAGCTGATAGTCTACCTACTACATGTGACTTTTGTAACCACACTTTTTCAGCACCCGAAAGTGATACCTTGCTCTTAGCGAAACCGAATATGATACTACTCAATTGTAGGTCGATGAAAAAACATAAATTGGAAATACATGATCTAATAATTAGTAATAATCTCGAAGTGCTATTTCTAACTGAGACATGGTTGGATGAGGAGTCTGCCCCAGAAGCGCTAGAAGCCATCACCCCTGGCTACTGCCTATTGCATCTAGACAGACACAAACAAAGAGGGGGAGGGATAGCCATCATTCATAAAACTGAGTTGCAATGCACCCTTACAAAAGCTAATATATTGCACAGTGAAAGTGGCCAATTTACCATCAAATATGGACCGAGAAACATCATTAACGGCCTGTTAATATATCGCCCTCCTGGAGCAGCTGGACAATTCGAAAGTAATCTTTTTGAGTATATTATGCAACCAGCTCTACGCTATAAAAAGTTCATAATTTTAGGAGACTTAAATCTTTATTTTGAGGATAGGGAGTGCAAAGATGCACAAGAGGTGGCCACGGCACTGGAATCGTTGGGATTGAACTTACAATCGACTGCTCCATCCCACCAACATGGCCATCTCCTGGACCCCATCTTCGCCAACTGGGAAGGCTCACTGCCTTCCCTCCGGTAAAAATAATTTGGTCCGATCATTTTGTTATTCCATTTTTAATACATAATACTCTCATAAATAACAAAATCCTTAAGCCCCCTTCCCTTAAACGAAGAAACTGGAAGAAGTTTGATCAAGAAACCTTTAGACTTGCTCTCCTAAAAAATCCTCCCTTGCAAAGTAACTCTCTCCAAGAAGCCTACGAAAATTATGAAAACTGGCTGTCCAATGCCTTAGATGAGATAGCCCCCTGGACATGTAAGCTCCCTGTCAGGCAGTCTAAAACCGCTCCATGGTTTTCTGAAAAATTAAAACTAGCCAAAGCCAGATGTAAAACGCTAGAGCGCAATTGGAGAAAGCATTACAATCCTGAGGATAAAATGCTTTATAAGACTGAACTCCATAAATATCACAAATTAGTGAGATCGGAAAAAAGCTGCCTTCTCAAAAATAGAATTGCCTCAGCGGATAATCCTACTAAAGAATTGTTTTCAATCTATAGAGAACTTACTCTTCCTACTAGATTGGAAGCTCAGGACATGTATTCGAAGGAACTATGTGACTCCATTGCCGATTTTTTTGTCAACAAGATTGACAAAATTCATGCCACCTTCATAAAAGATGAGTCTAGTTCTAGCGAATCGACAGAAGTTAACAACAGCAACACGAGGACCTCAGATCTTACGTGCTTCATCACCCCTGAGAAACAAGAACTTCTCAGCATTGTTAACAGCATACAATCTGGTTCCCCGAGTGACGTATGCCCACCGACTCGCTGCAGAGGAGTCATGGAGTCTACGGTTATTGATAATATCAATCAAATTGTATCTTTGTCCTTTGAGGAATGTAAGGTATTAGATGCCTGGAAAATCGCCCAAGTAATCCCCCTGAAAAAAAGGCCAACATTCACATCTCCCAACTCCAGAATCTCCGCCCCATATCCCTCCTCCCTTTTTGTGCCAAGATTGTGGAGAAAGTAGTGAATATGCAGCTCATGAGTTATCTGAAATATCACTCGCTCTTACAGCCTACTCAATCATGGTTTAGAGCCGGATACTTTACTGAGTCAGCCCTACTTTTCTCCACAGAGAGTCTTAGGCGCATAGTGGATGAGGGAGAGACAGCAGCTTTGGTATTATTAGATCTAAGTGCAGCTTTTGACACCGTGCTGCACTCAACGCTGCTGTCTCGGCTATCTGGAATGGGAGTAAAGGGGTCAGCCCTTGCGTGGCTGGAGTCCTTCCTGGCCAACAGAAACTTTCAGCTGCACTGCCCCCCCTTCAAGTCTTCTCTTAGAAATGCGAGCCACGGGGTCCCTCAGGGCTCAAGTTTGAGCCCCACCTTGTTTAATATCTATATAGAGCCCCTGGCACGCATAGTAGAGACTTATGGGGTGGGCATTGTCAGCTACGCTGATGACACCCAACTGATGTTCAAACTTACGCCCGACCACAGATAGGATGCCACCAATTTCTCCAACTGCCTCTCATCCGTGGCAGCTTGGATGAACAATAACTGCCTTCGCCTTAATGGCGATAAAACCGAGCTGCTGGTGGTGGGAAAATCCTCCTCCGCATGGTCCCACATGTGGTGGCCAGCTGAACTGGGCAGTTTACCTTGCCCTGTGGCTTCGGTGCGGAACTTGGGCATAACGTTGGATTCCAACCTGTCATATAAACCCCATGTGAACAAAATCCCAGCAAGATGTTTCAGCATACTGAGGGTCCTTCGGAAGGTACTTGATCTTCTTCCCATAGACTCAAGAAAGACAATCGTCCATGCCCTAGTCACCCCCCATCTGGACTATGGGAACGCCTTGTTATTGGGTCTCAGCAAGAAGAGCACCCACCAGCTCCAATGTGCTCAAAACGCCGCTGCGCGCCTTGTGCTCAAGCTACCTCGAGGAGCCTCAGGGAGACTGGCCTTGACCAGACTCCATTGGCTCCCCATCAAGGAGCGAATTAAAGTCAAGGCCCTTTGCTTCGCCCACCGCATAGCCCACGGAACTGGCCCAGGTTATCTGCATAGTTTACTTACTATACATCGCCCTACCTGGAATCTTAGATCTTCTGGTACGATGATGTTCAAAATTCCGAAGATAACTAGAGCCAAGATGGGCGGCTCCTCATTCAGATACCTGGCTGCCAAGGGCTGGAACGAACTCCCCATCGAGATACGGATGGAACCTTCAGAAACAAGATTTCGAGGAAAATTGAAAACTCTCCTATTCCCCCGCATCTGATCTGCCTTTCACCCCCTTGCCCCTGTCCGTTTTCTCCTGTGTTCATTCCTCCAGGCTCCTTTGCAGTTTTTAGTGCGGGGACACTCTGTTTTTGAGTAATCAGGCGCTTTATAAATGGCTTCTATTCTATTCTATAGTGCATGGATACCTAGGTTGGCTAGTGTAGTGTGGTGCTCAGGGAGGAAATGGTCCAGTTAGATCGGGACAGACATCTGAGGTTACCCTAGTATTCTTGTGTGGTTCAGAGATTGTGTCCAAAGCCCACATGCCCTCTAATACTTCCAAGTACAGGCAGTGGGTTACTTACAATCAGTGGGCAGAGGGTAGAGGTTCTGAGGGACACAGGAGCCAGTGTGACTACTGTCAGGTAACATCTGGTATTCTCCGAGCAAATGATGCCCAATACATTCCACTAGGTTGTGGTAGCAGACAACAAGGAGATCCACTTCCCTTTGAGTGGGAGGGGAATATCAGGTCTTTTTAAAGTGGCTTTGAGCCCCGCCATGTTCATGGACTGCTTGCTTTGGAGTAATCCAGAGCACACTACTTGGGAGTAAGTAGAGATCTGGTCCCACTAGGATATGTTGGGGTTGCCTGACTGGGTCTGTGTGACCTCCAGGTCCTTGTTTCTGCCCTGGAGGGGAGTCAAGGAGTTCTGGAGACTGGATGAACTGCCCAGACAGCTGTCCAACAGTGCAAGGGAAGAGGGTGCCATAGAAGGCCGCTCTGGAGCCTACCAGGTAGGACATTGCATCCCTTGGTGACCTGCCTGAACGTGATTGATGGCAAGCAGAGGGGGACCCCACCAGGGAGGCGGACTGTAAGGCACTGAGAGAGTGCCCAGGCAGCTGGTGATACCTCTTGAGATTATCTCAGGCACCTGTGAGTATGGTGTGAAGCGTTGGTGGTCCGCTAATGCTACTGAGCCTTCCTACTAGTTCATGAATTTCCATGTGACCTACCATTCCAGTAAATTCCCACAGGGAGGGGCAGGGGGCTTGATAGGTGCAGCATACAGGCTCCGGCCAGAAGTAGAAGAAAAAAGGTATGCTGTTCCTAAGGGGGTGAAAGAAGAAAGGTTGGGTGAAAGAAGAAAAGCACATTAGGAATGGTAGGTGCTAAAGGGAGCAAGTGAGTGAATGCTCGTCCAGGGATAGCTCCAGTTAGGAGCAAGGGACTTCACACACCCCTGGGGGTGTCATGCTTCATCATAGGGTAAAAACAACAGGAGTAAACACGTAGACCAGATTGAGATCTGGGAGTACATAGGTATAAGGCAACAATATTTCAATCTGATTCAATTGGACAACAGATATATTTGTATGTACAATACAATACTATAGATCTGGACAAGGAAAGAGAGACTCACAAATTTCGATTTTCGAAATTGCACATAGCATCAAGTATGTGGAAGGAATTATAGGCAAAAACAATTAAGGAAAATAACATAAAGTAATAAACAGCATTTGTGTCAAGTAATGAGGTGGCAACCCAAGGGGGCTTTGTGCACTTCGTGATAGCGAGACAAACAGTGTCGACGCAAGGGACATGAGGGTATAAAACAGCAAATCGGCGTAGACAAGAAAATTAGAACACATTATATACAGATTGTGGTAGTTAGTAATGGATCCAAAGTCAGTAATGCGCCATGAGTTGCGCTGCAGTGTGGGTCGACGGCGTTCCGATCCTAGTAAGACTAAACATATTGATTAATAAATTATATGGTATTTTACTAATAATTGCACCACACAATATTTTTAGTATCTAGGGGAAGCTTGGCTATGTGCATTTACTAACAGTAACTCAAAAGACGTAATATGGCCGCTGAAAATGTGGGAAATGTACTCCGCATGCGTTTGCCACACTCACGTGGTGTGACATATCTTTTGCTTGGTGGGAATTTCTTGCAGCTGCACACTAGAATTAAGATGCTTCATGTTTCGCATACTAAAGCACCTGCTGCTGCTTTAACTAAACTTTGTTCGTTCTGCTTAACTATTAATGCTATAGTTAACATAAAGTAATGGGAATAGAGTAGAGATAAGTGGTATACAGTGCATTCATTTATTTACTTGTTCTAAATTGATTCTCTTTGACTTTGCTGTTAGCTCGTATTTGGGCCTGAAGGGTGTTTCTAACTTCATCTTGAAAGAGCTGTGTGTGCGTAGAGGAACTCTAAATCTCTGAAGCATTGGCATTGAAACACAGCCAAGTCCTGACTCACTTGTAATATTCCTGGGAAGATGACCGCCTGGCCCCACAAGAGGAAGAAAATATACATTGTGCACAATATTGAAAGATTTATTTCTGGGTGGAATAAAATTCATGGGAAAGTAAATTAAATTGTAAAGTAAAGTAAAGTAAAGTAAAGTAAATTGATCATTATTATTGAATGAAAATTATCTCATAACTGGTATGGTGTGATGACCAATCAAATCAAGGAAATACACAAATTGGCAACACTGGGGGGTGGTACATTGCCCTGGTAAATGGTATTACTAAGGTAGGCTTAGCTAGTTAGGTTGTCTGACTTGTCCGAGTAGCTGACCTGTCACTGACTCAACGCATGCTATTGGAGATCGAGGTGCTGGCAGAAGAATCGGGAATTGCTGAGGGGGAAAAATCGATAACCCAATCGATAACCCAATCGAGGTCCGACAGTTAGCCGCAGAGAGGGGTGTGACGCTGGTGTTGCACTTAGCTGAAGGTACCTGTCCTGACCTGCATCTCTGTTGTCCTGATCCGCATTGGTCTGTCCTGATCTGCACCTGTCTTGTCCTGTTGACACCTGAATCGTCGGGAGTCCTGTTTTCCTTTGTCCAGCCCGTGGCCAGGGTTGGTCTTCATACCATTCTAGGTAAATATAGTCTGTGGGTATGTTATTGTACTGTTTACCTCTATCACCCTTCCCAGGTATTAATGTCCAATAGAAATCTCGCAATATTTTTACAGATCCTCACTTTGATTATTGGTTTCTTGCTTGAAAAGTCCTATTATGCTAACTCCTTTTTCGATCCCTTAGGACTTTAAATACAGGTGAGAAGGATTGGTAAGTCAAGATGTATAGGTATAAGTCCTAAAGTGAATAAAATTCTGATTGGCAAAAGGTAAAGGCAGGATTACCTGTTCAAAGTGTGTATGTTTATGGGTCCAGGTGAGTATGGTAATTCATCAGGTAACTCCGCGCACCATTAGTATTACTCTGGTAGCAGAGTAGTGGTTAGGGTTTAGTTAGGATAGGTAATTAGTTGTGTATTGATTATTGATTTTGTATTGATTTCATGTATTAACCAAAACCGTTTGTGTTGTTAAGTGTTGTCTGGAAGCCCCAGGATATGGAATAGTGGGTGGTAAATGGAAGCCACACTGCAGTGAGGTCACTTGCTTGATGAAGTACGTGCGTAAAGTTAGGTAGAACTTGAAGCACTAAATTAAGGATTTCTGTAGCGAGTTAGATCCCAGACCTAGATTAACGCAGTATGAAGCATTAGAGGAATGGGAAAAAGAGACTTTTGTTCGAGATAGGCCCAGAAGTGACAGCAATTGGAGTAAATTCTATCCCAGATTACCTAAAGCGACGAGAGATAAGCAAAGGAAAAGATGGAGACAGTCCATGTTAGTGGAGGGATTGTATCCTGTATTAACCTTTGAAAAACCATCAGGAAGTGAAAGTACAGAGAAAATGAAAAATTTAATGACTAGTGGTGATTCAGAAGATGACTATCTTGAATATTTTTTCATGAAAAATCTACCACCTTATCATGATAAGACAACCAGAGTCAACCCTATTGCCTCATTCTTAAAACCACCTTTGGTTACGCAAAATGTTTTACAGGAAAGGGAAAGAGAAGCAATCAATAAACAGAGAAGGGAGTTAGTTCAGAAAATTACCCAATTGAATACCAGTCCTGAAGCCCTAACGATACCAGTAATTATAGTTCCTGTTGTTCCCTTGTATGTAAAAAAAAAAATCTTTTGCAGATGGAATGATGGCAGTATCAGAGTGGATGGCCAAGAACTGCCTCCAATGTAATGTTGGCAAAACAGAAGTACTTCTGTTCGGGGATGCGGTGAAACTGTGGTCTGATGAGTGGTGGCCTCTTGAACTAGGACCTGTTCCCATCCCGAAACAGACCGTGAAAAACCTGGGAGTGCTATTCGTCCAAGCCCTTACATTTAAAGATCATGTCAACCAAGTTGCCGGTTCATGTTTCCGGGCTATTGGACTTCTGAGAAGGGTGTTTCCATACCTACCAGACACACACAGAAAGACCTTAGTCCAGGCATTGGTTATCAGCAGATTGGACTACTGCAATGGCCTTCTTTTATCAACTAACGAAGGCCAATTTAACAAACTGCAGGTAGTCCAAAACACGGCGGCAAGGTTAGTTCTTAATGTTCCACCCAGAACTCCCTCCCACCCTTTGCTTGCTGAACTACACTGGCTTCCCGTGCGGCAACGCACTAAATTCAAAATCCTGTGCTCCATCCATAAATGCCTAATAGGCACGGGGCCTAAATACCTGACTAAAGCCTTTCAACCCTATGTCCCTGGGCGCTCACTACGCTCAAGCAACCTACAGCTATTGCAGGTACCCAGAATAAAAAAATCCAGAGAGGGAGGCCGTGCCCTGGCACACATTGGTCCTGTTCTTTGGAACTCTCTCCCCCAGACAATAAAACAAATCACCAACCACTTGTCCTTCCGTAAGACCCTTAAAAGTCATCTTTTTACTGACAGTTAAAACACACATCTTTTACTCAGTCATTCCGAGCACGAACCTGTATAATTTATGCTCCTTCAACAGGCAAAAGCGCGGAGATACCCCTTCGGGGGTCTATTCAGGCGCTATACAAGAACATAAATAAATAAATAAATATGCAGATAAACAGTCCTGTCCTAAAACCCCTGTTCTGAATACACGTGTAGTGTAACCTAAAAAGGAAAATGTAATAATTGATGACCAGGCAAGTGAGTGTGAGTCAGTTATTTACCTGATGGATTTGCCTATAAGGGAACCTGTGGGTGGTACAATCAGGAAAAGCACTGATGGAGGCTTTAGAGAGGACAGATGGAAACCTCCACATGAACGAGAAGTGCTACTCTAGTAACCCCAGAGGAAATAGAGAGGTGGTCCCGAGAAGTAGGAAAATCAAAATCACAGCCAAATGTCTTAGACATTTTTCAATTAAGAGTTGAATTGGAATAAATGATTGCTAGAAATGTGGGATTGGAAAGGTTAAATACATTCAGTGAAGAAGAGTTGCTATTTATATGCAGAAGCATCATTTGAAATACAAAAACCTTTCATGAAAAATGTATGAATTTGGTCTTTGACATGGGAATTGATATAGGTAAATCTAAAGTGTTACATAAATCTTGATGAATTTTCTGACAAAGATTTAGAAAACTGCAAATAAAAAAATTGTTGTTACAAAAATGGGGAGACCTGGACAGGTGGAAAGCTAGATTGGCAAAGAAAAAGGAAGAAGCTCAAGCAAATTGCACTACATCTAAATATTTACTGGAAGAAACAGAAAAGGTAGAGAGATTGTGTCCCATGAGAGAAGTTCCAGGAGGAGGTTATGTACATATCCCATTGTCTTGACAGGATATTTTGTCGTTCACAAATGATATCCTAAAACTTCGAGAGAAACCTGTAGAATGGTACAGTCAAGTCGAAAGGTTTGTAAAGTTCTCAAAAGTATTGTTTAAAGATTTGGATGGTTTATTCGACATTGTTGTTCCTGCAGATTTGTGGATAGATTGGCCCAATGATGAGTACCCTGGAGACCCAAAGACAGGAGCCTCGTCAGATGACATCATGAAAAAGTACCAATAAGTAATAACTTACTTAAAGGGGAAAGTACCTCCAAAAGAGACAGAGTGGACAAGAATAGACAGAACGACCCAAAGCAAAGATGAATCAGTGCATGCATATTATGAGCGTCTTTTGCAGGTTTTCAGACAGTGCAGTGGGTTGGAAAATATTGATACGAAAGATATGACACATTTTATTTATTGTTTTGTGTCAGAATGGAGACCAGAAATTTCACAGATGATTAAAGATCATAAAAGCTGCTGGCAGGCAAAAACTGTTGATAAGATTCTCAAATATGCAAAGTATTGTTGGGATGAAATCGATAATAGACTAAAGATTTTAGAAGAGAAAGTAACGTGGGCACAGGTAAAATGAGCAAAGCAACAGGAACTCCATCTGAATCAGTTGAAAAATAATTTAGGAAAAGGAGAACGACAACGGGAAGGAAATGGGGGCAGACCAAGGGGATGTATGAACAGAGGCAAAGAAAAAGTTTCCCTGTCACGGGTGCGTAAAATTTGGGCATTGGAAGAATGAGTGTAAGGCTGTACAAAGTAATAATGTCCAAAATGAAAATTTAAATCCATAGATGCAGAATAGGGTGTCAAGGAACCAACAACAACAGGTAATACAAAACCAGTTACCACTTCCCCTATACCAGATTCTGGGAGTCAAGCTAAATACAGTGTGGATACAACAAATTGGGAGGGGAGGAGCAAGAGAGACGCAGTGACACCACAATTTCTTGTACATGATACATTTTTCAAAGAATATCATTTCTGACGGTGGCTGAGAGGGGAGGAAGAGGAATGCGTACTTGGCGCATCCTTACCGGTAGATCAATCAGGTCCATATTTTGAGGGAAAAGTTGAGGGAAATTATGTTACCTTTTTGTAGGACACTGGTGCTACCTGTTCTACTGTGAGAACAGCAGATGTTCCAAACCTACCCCTCTCAGGAGAAGCAATCCAACTAGTGGGCGTTTCTAATAAACAAATTAGGACCCCTGTCACAGAACCAATGGAGGTAGGAATAGGCAATTTTAAAGAAATACATACATTTTTCGTTTGTGACTCTAGTCGATTAAACCTTTTAGGTAGGGACTTGCTTTGTAAAATAAATTACACAATCTTTTGCACCCCTAGTGGTGTTGAAATTCAAACCCTAGACAAGGATGGAATCTATAAATTAATGCTAGCTAAAGAGGAAGCTGAAATTAAAAGATTTACCAGAAGAGCTAAAGAATACTGTAAATCCTGATGTGTGGGATTTTACCGGAAAAGAAGTAGGATTAATGGCAAATGTATATTCTATAAAAGTGACAGTGAAAGAAGGTGCTGTTTATCCAAATACTCGACAGTACAAAATGAGCCCAGAAATAAAAGCAGGTATTGCCACGGAAATACAACTGTTGGTTGAGCCAGGCATTTTAAAAGAAATAATGAGCAGTCCATGTAATTCACCTATAATTGGCATAAAGAAACCGAGCGGAAAGTATAGGGTCATGCAAGATCTTCACAAAATTAATAAAATTGTTGTCCCATGCTGTCCAGTTGTGCCAAATCCAGCAGTGATTCTGAATCAGATACCGTGGGAAGCTGGATGGTTCACTGTAATTGATTTATGCCATGCCTTTTTCTCCATTCCATTGCATCCAGACAGTCATTTTTTATTCTTGTTTAAATTTGACGAGCCTGTCTATGTCTGGAATCGTGTTCCTCAACGGTACACTGAAAGTGCATCTATTTTCAATCAAATGTGTCGAATCTTTGGTGCTGCCCGGACAGTCTGTCCTGGTGCAGTATATAGATTACCTTTTGGTACGTGTAAGACTCGAAATGACTGCGTTGTTGACATGATTGCATTACTGAATCATTTTGCCAAAGGAGGACATAAAGTGTCACCTGAGAAACTACAATATTGCACCACATCAGTTACATAGCTGGGGCACCAGATTGAAAGAGGTGTCAGTAGAGTAATAGCAGAAAGGAGCAAAATAATTAGAAACGTAAATGTGCCCCAAACACAAAAAGAAATCAGAATGTTTCTCGGAGTGGTAGGTTACTACAGACAATGGATTGTGGGGTTTGCAGTCCTAGCTAAGTCATTGATACAAATGACAAAGAAAAGAGTGATAGACCCAGTAGAATGGGATGAAGACAGCATGACTGCTTTCTTAAAATTACGAAACTGTTTGTTTTCAGCTCCAGCATTAAGGATGCCTGATTATTCAAAAGAATTTTCACTGTTCTGTGATGCACGAGACAATTGTGCACTTCTGACCCAACCTCATGGTCTATTGCGATGTCCTGTGGCATATTTTTCTGCTACACTCGATCCAGTGGCATCTGCATTGAAAAGGATGGCTTAAAGCGGTAGCCACAACCTGCATGAGTTTAGAAACAAAGAGAGTCCATCATAATGGGACTGCCCGTAACCGTGTGTTCCACATGCAGTTATGATTTTATTGACAAGAACCCGCACTCAGTACCTTACTCCTAGTCGGCTGACTAAATAGGAACGAGTTATTCTAGGTGCAGAAAATGTGACAGTTGCCACATTACTGTCCTGAACCTAGAAACACTATTACCGAATTCACATTTTGAAGAGGTAAGGGAAGAAGTCGAACATGATTGTGTTGACCTCACAGACTACTGTAATAAACCATGCCCAGACATACAGGAAGAGCCACTTAAAAATTCAGAGTATGAGCTATTTGTAGAAGGATCACGCATGTGACATGAGGAAGGAGGATTGAGTGCTGCCTATGCTTGCTGCCTATGCTGTGTGCACATTGGGTGGTATAGTCGAAGCACCCTATTTACCCGGAGTCAAGACGGCACAAGTAGCTGGATTAATCGCTTTAATCAAAGCTTGCAAAATTGGGAAGAACTGGAAAGTAACCATATACACTGATAGCCAGTATGGTTAAGGTGTTTTGCATGAATTTGGCCAACTTTGGATGCAAAGGGAGTTCATGACTTCTTCAGATACTCCTATTAAAAATGGACATTTTGTAAACGAGTTGCTTGAAGCTATTCAATTGCCAAAAGCAGTGGCTGTGGTCAAGTGTGCTGCTCACCAATCTGGAAATGACAGAGTGACAGCATGTAAACGTTATGCTGACCAGGTAGCCCAAAATTGTGCCAAATACCGAATGGCTGAAAACATAAACAAAAAAATAGATGCATGTGGAATCAGCTGCCAACTTATGTTACTTGAAGGTGTGAGAACGTGGGACAAAGTGAGAGAGTTACAAAATGAAGCAGAACAAAAATAAAAACAAGAGTGGGAAAGAATGGACTGTCAGGGAAGTGCTGAGGATGGTGTTATTGTTTACTTGGATGAGAGACCTGTGTCACCGGACTATTTCCTTGCTCCTATGTCTAGGATGTGCCACAGAGACACCCCTATAGTTAGAGATGCGATGATAAGACTGTTCAGGCAAACTTGGTTTAATGCGAGGTTCAGGAATATAGCAAAGAGTCTTTGCCAGAGGTGCTTAATTTGCCAACAAATTAATCCTGGTAGGAAAACCGTAGTTTGCCCCGGGTAGATTGGAAAGGCTGGAGGCCCGTTTATAAGATTGTAAATTGATTTCATTCAACTACCTCCTTGTCGAGGATTGAAAAATGTCCTTGTCATTGTCTGCCTATTTTCAAAATGGGTGGAAGCCTACCCTACCCGGAGGAATGATAGTTTAACTGTAGCCAAACTCCTGTTGAGAGAGCTCATTCCTCGTTTTTCCTGTAACGATTGAATCAGACCGAGGGTCTCATTATAATAAGGAAATCATTAATCTAATCTGTTAAGCATTCCAAATTGAGCAAAAGCTGCACAGTGCATACCGCACAGAGGCTTCTGGAGTGGTAGAACAACTGAATGGCACAATCAAGTCAAGATTGGGAAAGATGCATGAATCTACCCGATTGGCGTGGCCTGATGCTTTACCTCTTGTTCTGATGGGACTCAGAAGCATTCCAGACAGGAACACAGGTTTGAGTCCCCATGAGATACTCATAGGAAAAGCAATGAGGCAAGCCTGGGTACCAGGACACAAGCTGATAAGTATAACTGATGATATAGTGCTAGAGTACTGCAAAGAACTGACTGATCAAGTGTGTTCTCACCAGGTTGGGCAAGACACTGTGGCCAGACAATCAACTCCAGCACATGAACTGAATCCAGGTGACTGGGTAGTGATAAAGGAACACACCCGATAATCTTGCCTAACTCCACAGTGTGGAGAGGCACACCAAGTAATATTGGTGACCACCACAGCTGTAAAGTGCAAGGGAATTCCTAATTGGATCCACACCAGTCACACTAAAAGAGTGACAGACCTGATGAAGTAGAAGCTGAAGGTTGTACATCGGAAGGGTCCCAAGAAATCAATCCTGAAGTAGCTGATGAGGGACAGCCGAGCACCAGTCAGGATGAATGGATTCCAGTAGTCGATATACCTGAAGAGATTATAAGAACCAAAAGTCAAACCTATCTAGATAGATAGAGTGATAGTGAGGACAAGACAGGAAATGAAGAACACACTCAGATTACAGAGGATGAGATAAGGGGAGCTCAATGTACTCAGATGCCTGAAGCACCAACAAGAACTCCTGAGCCTGAGGAAGGACAGACAGCTATTAGAGCAAAAGCTCAGGCGGACCACAATCAAGAGTTTAAAAGACCTGAGCAGGACCAGATAGGTGTAGAAAAAGGTGTTCAGGAAGAAGAAAGCAAACAAAGTCAAAGTTAAAGTCAAATTCAGCAAACTCCTGAACAAGGTCATATTAGTCTAGAAGAAAGCATCCAAGCAGAACTGACAAAAAAAGACCTAGACAAGGTCAGGTAGAGAGGAATTCGGAAGACAATAAAGAACCAAGTGTGCCAAAAGTAAGTGAAAGTAAAATAGCATCTGAAGAAAATCCAAGCACAGTGCCATCTAAAAGATAAGTGTCCTGGGTTTATTAAGAGACTGAAATTTCTCCTTAAAACAATAAATGAAGAACCAGAGCAAGTAAATGAAATAACTAGCCAAGCTGGACCATCCACAGAGAACCCAAGAAGGAGGAGTCCACGATTGAAAAGACTGAATATACATTCAAAGGCCCGGAATGGACATACGTCATACTTGAAGATTTTGAAAACTTAGAAATAGGTGACAACAGTGATCACAAATTAATTGTTGATCAGATTGACGAAGAAGTGAAACCAACCTGAAAGAAAATTCACAGGTTATAGACTGCGTAAAGTTACAAAGAGAGGTTAAGTCTCCTTAGTCAAAATGGCTGATTATAATGCTGTTGGGAAACCGAAATGAAATTGTATAAAAACATGCTGTAGAATATGCACATGTAATACATGGATAGTTCTCATTGCATGGTTAGGACTAACAATAGCTATACCTTATATAATGAGTGAGAATAGACAAAAGAACACTAATACACATGAAAGGGTAGACACACATGAGAGGGTAGATAGCTTTAAACAAAACAGAATAGATCTAGAAGCACCAGACGAGGTAGAACTAAACTATAGTAGAGCTAAAAACAGAACAGATTTAAATGTGTTTGCTAATTTACTGGTACACTACCTAGTAGCTATGGAAATTAGTGATTGTTATGTTTGCATGAAATTTCCCCCATCAGTAGCAGAAGGGGTTACTTATCATCATTTACCCCTGACATGTGGTATCTCATGTAGTGTTTTAGTTAGCCTATTTTACTGAAATGGATAGTTGCAGTGTTACTATTCTAATTTTGATGTAGTTTTTTCTGAAATACCCCTATGTAGAAATTTGAACCCTGTCCTTAGTACTAGAGACTCAACACATTTTATGAGCAAATATTTTGGAACAATAAAAGCGAAAAATATAGCTGAAGCACACAAAGACAATTTAACATTTAAGCTACACGAAACAAAAGAAAGTATTTTTGAATTTAGTAGAAACAAGGAGACAGGGTTACAATAGAAAAGCTGCTGGATCTAAACGTAAAATTCCTAAGTTGGCTGAAAGTAATGAATTTACCACGAATGGCAAGACTCATGCTGCTACGTTGCTAGAAAGGGAAACTTTGTCTCCATATAGAGAAAACAGATTATCATAATGATATATTCATTGGTTCCAGGGAATGTGAACACAATTTTAAAGTAAGTGGGGGTTGGGCTTTCAAAGATGGAAATGAACCAGTATTTCCTGGTGTTTATTATATTTGAGGGAACAAGGCATATTTTAAATTGCCTAATCATTGGTACAGAAATTGCTATTTTGGAATAGTATTCCCAAAGGTATATCATGTAAAAAGAATCACTGGAAGCAATGAAGAAAGTAATGGACAACCACGAAATAAAAGAGCTAGTTTTGCTGAAATTGTAGGTGATATATTTAGTGCATTGATACCTTCAGTGGGAGTGGTTCTGAACACTCAAAGAATTTGCAAATTGTCAACAGTAGTGGATCGCTTATCGACTGACACTGCTGGAGGGTTTCTGATGATCAATACTGAATTAGTTGCTGTAAGATCAATGGTTTTACAAAATCGACTTGCTCTTGATATATTATTGGCCAAAGAGGGCGGAGTCTGTAAAATGCTGAAAGTGCAACATTGTTGCACGTACATTCCCGATGAAAGAGTTGAAATCAGGAAGTGTGCGGGAAACATTACAAATTTGAAAGAAGAATTGAAACCACTGGAGGTTGGTAGTGCATGAAAGAGGTTAACTAATGGTCTCACCTCTGTAGGTAGTTGGTTTTCTAACGTAGGAAAAAGTATATTAGGTAGAATACTGATGCCAATAATGAGAGTAGCCCTACTGATTTTAATGATAATGATTTGGTGGAAGTGCTGCCGAAAAAAAAAGACATATACCGTAAACAAGAAAGGAAAGAAGAGGAATGTTGAAGAAATTGAGCTTGAAGAGTTGAATGGGAATCTCTATAAGAAAATGAAAAACTTCCAAATGAATAATGAAAAGCGACCTAATATAAAGTTTGAAGAAATAGAATTGGGAAAATGTTGAAAGTTGGCATCTAGTTCTATAATTGGTGATAGTATAGAATACCATCAAAGAGGGGATTGATGGAGCAAGGTTTTATAGGTAAAGAGACTTACTCAGATTCAATCCTCTCAAAATAACATATCAATCATTAATCAATATGTTTAGTCTTACTAATAATTGCACCACACTGCATTTCTAGTATCTAGGGGAAGCTTGTCTATGAGCTTTTACTAACAGTAACTCGAATGACATAATATGGATGCCAAAAATGTGGGAAACTTACTGCGCATGCGTTTGCTACACTCACGTGGTATAACGTATCTTTCGCTTGGTGGGAATTTCTTGCAGTTAATTAGAATTAAGATGGCCGCTTCATGTTTCACATACTAAAACACCTGCTGCTGCTTTAACTAAACTTGTTTTGTTCTGCTTAACTATTAATGCTATAGTTAAAATAAAGGAAAGGAATAGAGTAGAGATAAGTGGTATACAGTGCATTCATTTATTTCCTTGTCTTAAATTGTTTGTCTTTGACTCTGCTGATAGCTCGTATTTGGGCCTGAAGGGTGTTTCCGAAATCCATATTAAAAGAGCTGCGTCTGCGTAGAGGCACTCTAAATTTCCGAAGTATTGGCATTGAAACACAACCAAGTCCTGACTTACTTGTAATATTCCCGGGAAGATGACCACCTGACCCCACAAGAGGAAGAAAATATGAACTGATTGAATACTATGGGCCCGATTCACAGAATGAACTTAAGACTCAATCCTAAACTTACTACTATTTTGGTATTCACAGAATGCACTTACTACTTTTGGCATTCACAGAATGAACTTACTACTTTTGGTATTCACAGAAGTTAGGATTTTGTCTTAAGTCTGTCTTAAGTCTGTCTTAAGTTTGTCTTAAGACAAACTTAAGACAAAATCCTAACTTCTTTGAATAACAAAAGTTGTAAGTTCATTCTGTGAATGCCAAAAGAATTAAGTGCATTCTGTGAATACCAAAATAGTAGTAAGTTTAGGATTGAGTCTTAAGTTCATTCTGTGAATCGGGCCCATTGTGTACAATATTTAAACATTTATTGCTGAGTGGAATACAATACATGGGAAAGTAAAATATGGGTGGGAACATTGATCATTTTTATTGAATGAAAATGATCTCATAACTTTTATGGTGTGATGACCTCTCCATGTCTTTCTGACCAATAAAATCAAGGGAATACACACAGTTGCAACACTTGTGGATGGTACATTGCCCTGGAAAATGGTACAACTAAGGTAGGCTTAGCGAGTTAGATTGTCCGACTTTTTTTAGTAGCTGACCTGTCACGGATCCAACGCATGCTATAGGAGATCGAGAGCAGAGGTGCTGACGGAGCGCTCTGTCAGAAGAATCGGGAATTGCTGAGGGAGAAAATTTGATAACCCAATCGGGGTCCAACAGTTAGCCGCAGGGAGGGGTGCGACGTTGGCGTTGCACTTAGCTGAGGGTACTTGTCCTGACCTGCATCTGTCCTGTCTTGTCCTGTTGACATGTGAATTGTCGGGTGTCCTGTTTTCTTTTGCCCAGCCCGTGGCCAGGGTTGGTCTTCATACCATTCTAGGTAAATATAATTTGTGGGTATGCCATTGTACTGTTTCCCTCTCCCACCCTCCCCAGGTATCAATGTCCAATAGAAATCACACAATATTTCTACAGATCCTCACTTTGATTATTGGTTTCTTGCAGGAAAAATCTTTAACTGAACGTTCATGGACTCTTGCAAATAAGAATTTACTTAGATAAAGTGTTTAAAACTTTCCCCAGACTGGGGTTACTTATGAAGGTAAATGTTATTATCTACCTATTATGCTGACTCCTTTTTTAATCCCTTAGGACAAAGATTGGTAAGTCAAGGTCTATAGGTATAAGTCCTAAAGTGAATAAAATCCTGATTGGCAAAAGGTAAAGGCAGGTTTACCTGTTCAAAGTGTGTATGTTTATGGGCCCAGGTGAGTATGGTAATTGATCAGGTAACTCCACGCACCATCACTACCATAGTAGAAGGCACAGCACGTTATCTCTGTGATTATTTGTAATGGATTAATCAACCTCAGTGCATTGGCAGCGCCGAGAGGCAGACGGAGGGTCCGTGCTACCAGGCACGCTATAGGTGTGCCATTTAATAGGGTGTTATGGATCAGCAGCATGCTTCACAAAACATGGACGTACTAGGGAAAACATAAGTGGCCACAAGCTGTGTGGTCAAACAGTCTGACCCAGTACCAGGTGCTGGAGCATGCCGGCGTAGCTCAATAGGAGACAGCGGTGCTCCCGCTGGGTTTGCCATTGGTCACGGTGCTAACATGCTCGGCCGGGCAGCTAATGAGTATGGAGCAGGTTGGAAAATGGGGTGGGACAAGGTGAGCATCATGGGCAATTCTTGAACACTGCAGAAGAACGCCAATTCATTTTTTTATAGTGAAATGGATGGTAGCCAGGATGGAACAAGCCAGCTTAGACGGGCGCCATGTTGGAAAGATGGGAGGTTCACTAAAAAGCTGCAGCCATGTTGGAAGAGGGTTTTGTATGATGTGGAAGATGTGGAGACCATCTTGAAATGCCTGGCTAATGCCAGGATTGATTGCAACTGCATCAAGACTACTGGGAGGAGAGGGGTGTAAGAGGTGACGCAGGTATTACATCACTGGGTGTACGTTCACTTGAATCCAATAAGGAATGTCTGTGGTTGTTCCTGGCTCTTTTGTTGGCTTTTTTTACCACATTTGCAGGGTATCGCCGGGGCAGAAGATCAGGAGTATTGCGTTCTGCTTGTTGTTTATAGTCTCTTCCTTCACTACAATAATTTCTTAGGCATAAAAATGTACCAAAAAGGAGGTTATCCCTCAGATGTTTCGGGTGGTGGTTATTGTACCGAAGCAAGCTGTTGGTATCAGTGGGTTTTCTGTAAGTCTTAGTGGTCAACTTGCCTTCACTAAATATTACCACTAGGTCCAGGAAGGGTATCTCTGTGGGGGAAGTGGTTCTGGTAAAATTGAGGAACTGGTCAAGTGTGTTCACCCAGTTGCAGAATTCAGCGCAAGAATCGATGGTCCCTTTCCATAGGATAAGTATATCGTCCAAATACCTTCGCCATAACAGTATATTCTATCTGTAAGGGTTGGTGATGTTTTCTATGTTTTTCTTCTCATAGTCTGCCATGTATAAACATGCCAGACTTGGAGCGAAGGTACTGCCCATTGAAGTGCCCTGGGTCTGCTGGTAAAGCTAGTACTCAAATTGGAAGTAATTATCTTTTAGTGTTAGGTTCATACACTTCATTATGAAGCTAATGGGTGTGGGTGAGGTCCATTTCTCGTTCCCAAGTGCAGATTCCATCACCTGTAGAGTTGCGTCCTGGGGAATGTTGGTGTAGAGGGCCTCCACGTCCAAGATAATCAACTGGGGAGCCCTCAACCAGGCTCTCTCCAGGAGGTTAAGGACCACTGTGGTGTCTTGTAGGAATGAAGGTGTTTTGGTTACCAGGGGCTGCAAGAAGTGATCGCAAAACTGGGATAATGGTTCCAGTATAGACCTAATCCCAGACATTATGAGCCTACCTGGGGGAGGTCTTACCGGTTATGGACTTTCAGTAGGGTATAAAAGTAAAGTGTCTTGGGGGAGGTCACTGATCATGAACTCAGCTTCCTTCTTGCTGATCCTCCCTTGAGCCTCAGCCGTAAACATCATTGAACATATATGTGTGTTGAGGCGGTTGGTGGGGTCTTCCCTGATGGGTGTGTCGTGAAGGTTATTCAACAATTGACGTCTACACTTCAGATTGTACTTTGTGGTGTCCTGAATCACAATCACGCCACCCTTATCTGCTGATTTGATGGTAATGGAAGTATCAGCCCCCAATGTCTGCATGGCCATGGTTTCCATCTTGTACATGTTGTGAAAGGGAGTCTTGTGCAGGGTTTTGCCAACATCCTTTAAAACAGTCAGCTCGATGTTGAGTACCTCTGGGTGCACCATTCCTGCCATGGATAAGAGGGTGAAGGGTTTAAGGTAGGGGTACACCTTCTCCTTTTCAAACTTCCTTATGTCTTTCTGAAGTGTGTTTATTTTTAATTTAAGGACATACTCCCTATTCTCATTCACATCATTGTTAATTTCAGCCAACTTGTTTTTATATGCTGTTAGCTGTATCTTTGTCTTCAGTGCAGTCTCTGCCATTGTGATTCTGGTCAGAAAGTTGTCCGCCAAAAGTTCGGCTGTGATGATGATTAGCATAAGGAGGTCCCTAGTGCTTTTCCAAGCTACCAGGTACAACTCCCTTCTGAAAACCATGTCTTCAAGAAAAATGCGGGGAATATTTTTACTTTGATGAGTCCATTGGGTGTGATGCTTGCTCGCAAATACTCTGTCATGAGTATCCCGTTAACATACAGTTTCTTCAGGGCTATCAGAGAAGACCAGTCCTCCTGTTGGATGGCTCCTGCAGAACACCATTCAGCTCTCAGAATGGATGGGGTTCTGACACCATGTCGTCGTCAAAGGCTAGGCCCTGGTGATTCTCCATGGTTGGTTTGATGTGGGCACAGGGGTGAAGGAAAAGGGCTGGAAATGATGGGATGGGGGGCATAGGAAAAACGGATAGTAATCTTAATGCCAAGGGGTAAGGAATCGGTTGCAAATGAACTCCCATAATCCAGTGTAGACAGGGCGAACATAGTGACCACTGTCTTCTGAAGGTCCGGGGGAATATAAGGGTAAATCTTCCTCACCATTTTTAGCACAAACATATTTGGGATATCAAGGTGTTAATGTGATATTTCTAGGTCAGTTTGTCTTTGAAGATGACTTCTGCATTTCTAACCATTTTCAGAGGAAGAGTGCTTAAATCAGTTGCCCACCATTTAGATGACCAGAATGAGGTGTCATTGCCCAGGAGGAGAACCTCAGTCTTTCTGGAATTAAGTTGTAGGCAGTTAGTCTTCATCCACTCATTAATCTGAGTCATGCAGTAGTTGAAGCGTTCTGCTATTTTACAAGGATTTCAAGATATCGAGACAATTAACTGAGTGTTGCTAATGTAGGACACAAAGGAAAAACACTAGATTTAATTGACTTTGCCAGTAACATATAAAAAGAAAAGGGTAGGGCTCAAGGATGAGCCTTGTAGTACCCCATATTGCAGAGTAAATTGATCAGAAGAGAAATATCCCATGGTTACCAGTTGTATGCCATTTGTCAAAAAGGATTTAAGTAGTTTTAGAGCTGTAACTTTCATTCCAAGCTCAAAATGCTGATTGATAAAAATGTCGCGATTGACCCAATTGAATGCTGCAGATAAATGTAAAAAACATGAAGGCAGCCTTCCCTCCTTCCTACAGTATCACGTGTAGCTCTTCAGAGGTGTTAACTAAAGCAGTCTCTGTGATATATGCAGCTCGGAATCCAAACTGAGTTGAATTTAAATGGTTGTTTTTGTATATAATAGATATTTATCCCTTGCTTAGTGCACTTTCTAGTATTTTCTAAGGAAATGGCAACATGACATTGGTCTGTTGCAGCTTGATTATGCTGGATTCAGGTTGTTTTTTTATTAAAGGGAACATGGAATCCATTTTCCAAGTATCTGGGAAGTTTCCTGTGTTTTTTAATTTCAATAAAAATATCAGTGAGTTGATCACTTATAATTTTCGTGGCTAGATGCTGTGTAAGGACAGGGATTAACAAATTGAAACACCAGTGCTGCCACTTTTTTTGACCATTTTAACAAGGACAAGAGAATCAAACAAGTCCTTCTCAACCACTTTTTCAGTTTGAATTATTTACATTTATTTGTACCAGTTTCAAGCTATTTCTTCAACTGAACAATTTACAAAAACTTGATTGTCATCACAAAAAAACAAAAACATTTGCAACCCGCCACAAAAACATAAACAAAATTGCCCTTTGGCAACCCATTTAATTTTCTCCTTTACACAAACTCTCATCTACAGTCTCCCTGCCATTCATAAGCTCTATGCACGATTCAAACTCATGTTCAACTAGTTGCCACACTCACAATATCATACTCTCATCATTCACACCAACCCACCCTGGGATGCCTAAACAACATAATTCTTGAAAAGGCACTACATTTTTCAATTCAATAAACAACTATAAATTCCAACCAAGGCCATCAATAATTAACGAAACAATGCAAATGTAAAAAAAAAACAATTCTGTTGATTGGCCTAAAGCGACCTGGTCGACGCGCTTCGAATCCCTTCCTTTCAATCAATCAATCAATCATTGCATTTGTAAAGCGCACTACATACCCCTTGAGGGTCTCAAGGCACTAGGGGGGAGGGAAGCTGCTACTGTTCAAAGTGCCAGGTCTTGAGGAGTCTCCTGAAGGTTAGGAGGTCTTCGGTCTGCCGTAGGTGGATGGGGAGGGTGTTCCACGTCTTGTGGGAAAATTATCTGCCGCCAGCGGTTACTATTCGGAAGCGGGGGACGATGGCAAGGGCATGGTCTGCGGAGCTGAGTCAGCTGTTGAGGTACGCTAGCCCGGTGTTGTGGAGTGCTTTGTTTGCATGGGTGAGGACCTCTTGTTGAGGGGGAGCCAGTGCAGTTCTTTCAGGTGGGGTCTGATGTGGCTGGGGATGTTGAGAATCAGGCGTGCAGAGGTGTTCTGGATGCGTTGTAGTCGTTTCAGGAGTTTGGCCGGGGCTCCTGCCTAGAGTGCGTTGCTGTAGTCCAGTCTGCTGCTGCTGATGAGGGCCTGGGTGACTGTTCTTCTAGTTCCGGTGGGGATCCACTTGAAGATCCAGCGAAGGATGCAAAGGGTGTTGAAGCAGGAGGAGGAGACTGCATTGACCTGCTTTGTCATGGAGAGTGTGGAGTCGAGGATGATCCCCAGGTTTCATGCGTGTTCGGTGGGCGTAGGGGGTGCTCCTAGTGCCGTCGACCACCAGGAGTCTTCCCAGGCCGTGGGGGTGGAACCAAGGATGAGGACCTCCGTCTTGGCCTAGTTCAGCTTCAGGCGGCTGTTCCTCATCCAGTCGGTGATGGCCTCATTCCTTCATGGAGGTTGGTTTTGGCGGTGTGGCGGTCCTTGGTGAGCGAGAGGATAAGCTGGGTGTCGTCGGCGTAGGAGATAATGTTGAGATCGTGTTGTCGGGCGACCTGGGTGAGTGGTGCCATGTAGACATTGAACAGCATTGGGCTGAGGGATGAGCCTTGGGGAACGCTCCAGATGATCTTGGTAGCTTCGGAGCGGAAGGGGGAGGCAGACACTCTCAGTTCTTCCAGAGAGGAAGGAGCTGGTCCAGTCCAGGGTCTTCACTTGGATTCCGGCGCCGTGGAGGCATGCTCTTAGTGTGCAGTGGCAGACCGTGTCGAACGCGGTTGACAGGTCCAGGAGGATGAGCGCTGCGGTTTCTCCGATGTCGTCGAACGCGGCGATGAGGGCAGTTTTGGTGCTGTGGTTGCTGTGGACGGATCCACGATGTTGCTCTCTTCCAGGATGTTGGTCAGTTGTTTGTTGACGGCCTTTTCGATGACCTTTGCTGGGAATGGGAGCAGCGTGATGGGCAGGAAATTCTTGAGGTCCTTGTGGTCAGCCTTGGGTTTCTTTAGTAAGGCGTTGATCTCTGCATGCTTCCAGCTCTCCCGGATGATCGCTGTCTTAAAGGAGGTGTTGATGGTTTTCCGGAGGTGGGGTTCAATGATGCTGCTGGCTTTGTTGAAGATTAGGTGTGGGCAGGGGTTTCCCGGGGGTCCGGAGTGGACGGTGTTCATGATCTTGATGGTGTCGTCCTCGTCGATGTTGGTCCAGGAGAGCAGGCAGTTGGTGCGGGTGGTGGTCGTGGGTGTTGGTGGTTGCCAGGGTGGTGGCGGCATTGAAGCTGTCATGGATATCTGCGATCTTGCGATAGAAGAAGGTGGCCTGTGAGTCGCACAGGACTTGTGACGGTGGGATGTCGTTGGTGTTGGAGCTGGGGTTGGAGAGTTCCTTCACGATGCTGAGGAGCTCTTTGCTGTTGTGTGCGTTGTTGCCTATGCGGTCTCTGAAGGCGGTCCTTTTGGCGGATCTGATGAGCTGGTTCAGTTTGCGGGTGGCGTTCCTGTGGGCTGAGTAGCTTTCCGGTGTTCTTTCACGGGTTCAGTTTTTTTCTACTTTTCAGCAGGTTCGCTTGGAGGCCTGGAGGTCTTCAGTGAACCAGCTGGCTTTCTTGCTGGTGTGGGTGTTGGGGGGCTTCTTGAGCGGGGCGAGGATGTTGGTGCAGTCGTTGATCTATTGTCTGAGGCTGTGGGCTGCGAAGTCGGGGTCAGTTGGGTCCACGGGTGGGCTCTGGGCGAGGGTGGTGGTTAGCTGGTCCTCAATGATCTTGCCCCAGCTGCGACGGGGCATATGTTGGGTGTGGTAGTAAGTGGTGGGTTTCCGGAAGGTGAAGTGGATGTATCGGTGGTCGATACAGTGGAGTTAGGTGGAGAGGTCGAAGAAGACGTCAGTGTTCGCTGAGAAGATGGGGTCAAGCGTGTGGCCGGCAGAGTGAGTGGGTGTTGTGACGAGTTGTCTGAGTCCGAGGTTGCCAAGGTTGTCGATCAGGGTAGAGGAGTTGGCGTCATTGTTGTTCTTGAGGTGGAAGTTTAGGTCCCCGAGGAGGATGTAGGGCGTGAAGGCAAGGGCATGTGTGCTGATGAAGTCGGTGATGGAGTCGCTGAACTGCAGTCATGGTCTGGGGGGGGTCTGTAGATGAGGGTCCCTCTGGTGGTGGTGTTGTGGTCGGTGTGGATCTGGAAGTGCAGGTGTTTGACGGTGTTGAGGGGGTCGTCGGCGTGTGTCGAGATTTTGAGAGTGTTCCTGTGGACGATGACAATTCCTCCTCCTATTCCGTTGGTGCGGTCCTTGCAGGTGATCTTGTAGCCTTCCGGGATGGCTATGGCGATGTCAGGTGCCGAGGAGGGGATGAGCCTGGTCTCCATCAGGAAGGCGACGTCTGGGGCGTTGGTGTCGAGTAGGTCCCATAGTTCAACGGCATGTTTGCGCACGGAGCGGGTGTTGAGCAGGATACATCTGAGGAAGTTGGGTCCTTCGGTGGGTAGGTTGGTGGGCCGGATGCTCGTGAAGTTGCAGTTCCGGCAGTCGAAGGGTCTTTGGGTGTGCTTTGGGGCAGCCCGGTAGCAGGTGTGTGATCTTCCAGTGTTGAGTGCGTAGAGGGTGCTGAGTCATAGCGGAGGCCGGCTTTGTGGTGAGTGCGGGGGCCAGGGGTCCTGGCGCTGGGATTGGTCCAGGTGCGAACGGGCACAGACGGGATTCTCCTCAGGACCAAGAATTTCTGAAAGACATGATAAACAGTCTTGTCTTACTATATATTACTATATTACCATGGAGTCTTGTCACTCCATCGTCAAACATAGACTGCAGCATTAAACTTCTTACCTTCTCAAACACTCGGACAGCATTAGATAAACCAGGACAGGACAGGGGTCAGATGGCGAGCTGGACTTAGCTAATTTTATTATCTTTAACACCTTGGCTGCTAGGGGGTTTTCCAATCCTGTGCTGCATTCTTGAGATTCCCATTGTTCATGACAAAGCCAGCTCGTCATAAGCACAGCGCAGGTAAAACCCATGACGAGCTGGCTTTGTCATCAGCACTGAAGGGGTTAAACCTTATTCTTTATCCATAAGATAGAAGTACTGCAGTTTTGTTTGTGAAAGGGAGGTATTGTTGTTTGTTTTTGCTGATCTTCTGTGCAAATTATTGTTTGTAAAGGTTTCTTCAACTGAACTTCAACATAATTTAGCCAGGGACTAACAAAGGTCCCGCCTATAGTAATTGTTATAAGGGTCTGGTAATTTAGATAGACATTTTACTATGTGAAAGAGTTGTTTGCACAAGTTTTTAGACTGTAATCTTTGCTTCCTTTTACCATAATTAGTTTTTTGTAGTCAGATATGGATTGAGCATATTTCTTTTTATCCAGGTGTTGGACTTGGCCCTTTTTGCAGGGTCATCACTAAACTTTTTGCCTTCCTCCTAGCCTTTTTCCTGACATGGTGTTGGTGGTTTTAGGACTCTGGGCACTTTAGCGCTGTTTACCAGGGCAGAGTGCGTGTGCTCTCTGCCCTCGATAGGGTAACATTGGGACCCCCCGCTCCTATAAGATAACTCCTAAATGGAACAAAATAAGAATGCCATGTTTGGGATGTTTGGAATAGAAATAATAAATGCTGTGCAATGGTGTGCACAGATTTATTTCCACTATTTTAGGAATGCCACTTTTAGAAGTTGGCATTTCTGTGTGCTGTGTGCCTGCCTGCCTGATGTGTATTGCATGTCTGGTTCTAGAAGGGACTGGGGCTGGTGAGGTGCGGTTGGCTCCAGGGAGGGCAGGGTGAGTCACCACTAGGCTCAATAGAAGATCTGCAATTGGAGTAGTGGGAGGAGAAGTCCCTTGTCCCAGAAAAGATCTGTGCCTGCCCTGTACAATGCTGGCTCAGCCCCCCTGTGGTGTGACTGATGACCCAGCCCCTGCTCACAAAGTAGGAGGGAAGCCTGATAATCAAAGTTTGCGCACCCCTCCCAGAGCCAGTTGGGACT
The DNA here is from genome assembly GCF_964263255.1 of Lissotriton vulgaris. Lineage (NCBI taxonomy): Eukaryota > Metazoa > Chordata > Amphibia > Caudata > Salamandridae > Lissotriton > Lissotriton vulgaris. The sequence continues at coordinate 226,093,914 of NC_141686.1, read as the reverse complement.
GGAACCTCCAAGACCCTTACAGAGGCTTCTAGAAGGGGGCAGACAAAGAAGAACTGTAATATTAATAGAGGGGCTTTGACCCCATGTTGGTGCTGTGCTTGTGCTTACTTGGAGGTGACACTCTGCTTCTGGCTCCTGGGGGTCCCTACGTGCTGGCCTGCCTGTGACCAGCTCAGCCCCTCTGCCTTCTACTGGACCAGTAAAAGACTTTTGCTTGAGTAAAGACTGCTGTGGAAGGAGGATTGCCACTTGCTGAGTTAAGACTGTTCCTAGGAAATGCTCCATGGTTTTGGCTGAGCTGCCCTGCAGCTTGCTGATCCTTGCCCAGTCCGAGCCCTTAAACTGTTCCAAGAGTCCCAGAGTGGGGTTCCAGCGTGGACCATGGTGACAGTGTCCCTTTGGCTACACAGCGGCCGTGCGGTTGTGGGCTGCGGCAACGTTTTGGGGCCAAATCTATTTTGAGAATCCTAGAGTGGGGCTGCAAAGCACAAGGGTGCCCAGCCTAGTTTGACACAGCTGTACCACTCGTTAGCAGCAGATGCAACGTTGGGGACCATTTGGTTTAAATTCCAGGGGGCTAAGGAGGCACAGTTGGTGCCAGTGCTTTCTTTGTTATCTCCAGCTGCACCGCGAGAGGGCAGCTCCAACGAGGTGCATGTTTGTTTTGAATACCAGGTTGTGCCTCTGTCATATGGGTATTACAGCGTTCTCAGGGGTGTACCGCTAATTTAATTTAATTTAATTTAAAATAATTTATAAAGCGCATGTATGCCATGCGGCTTCATGGCGCTGATGAACACTAATACCAGAAACAGGGGAACGAGAGGATTTTAGGCTGGGAAACTTTCAGGAAGAGAAAGGTCTTGAGTGATTTTCGGAACTCCATATAGGAGGCAGCTGAGCGTAAAGGCAGCGGGAGGGAATTCCAGAAGGAGGGGGCCAGGACAGGGAATTTCAGGCCCCCCATCCGTCTCTTCTTAAAACGGGGGACTGTCAGGAGGCACATAGAGGAGGAGCGGAGCTCCCTAGTGGGCTGATAGGCATGAATTGCTAATGTTATGGGCAGTGCATTTATACTACTGATGTACGCATAACAAGTTTTCTGTGCCTAATATCATGCTATGGCAGTTGAAGTTTTTGCCTGATCTAATGTGTTTACGTTGTCAGAGTCCTCTTTATTCAAATGGCTCTCTGCCACGCAAACCGCTGATTTGATGAATAGTTCTCAGTTGGATGTCCCTGATGTGGATATTGAAACCAGTAAATCTTCTGTCTCTGTTGTCAATATTACTAATGTTTGTGCTAGACAGAAAAAAATAGCAGTTGTCCCAGGAAATAATGGTCAGGCAAAGAAAAGGAAAGCGCGGGGTGCTTCAAAATCTAGTCTACAGGCCGCAAAACTAGCCAAGAATACGAGTGTGGCCTTAGAGAGGGGAGGGATCTCAGTTCCACCAGTTGAGAAAGAACAAGACGGGGCGGGTATAGTGGGAACTGATAGTGATCAGCCTGGCCTGCGAAATTTAGATTCTATAGAAGCCAAAGATGAGTTTCTTAACCAAATGGAAGCAAATCTTATGGCTTTAATTGATCCTCTTATGTCTAGATTAATGGCAATAGATCAGAGATTAGCCAAAATAAAGGACCATTTGGTGAAGGACCCAGCAATTGGCATTGTGAGTTGCCCTATTAAAACCATGGAGCCTAGTCGGGTAGGAAATACTTCCAGGCCGAAACATCGGGCAGAAGTACACCCACACACCCCCTCCCCCACTTTAGTGTGTCCTCCGATCCAGCCTGTGCCATCAATATTAGTATCCAATGCCTTACATACATGCATGCAAGCACCAACGGCCCTGTGAGAAGACTGCAGGGGGTGAAAGGGGATAGAACGAAAGGGGTCGTTTTTGACATCTCACCAGATGCCATGCCGCATACTGTGGTGCTGGCAAATGTCCCGAAACTGAAACCACAAGAGGCAGAACATTGGTTGTCACTTAAGAATAAGGCCCTCCACTACTTAAATCTAAAAACTGGGCTTGGAAATCATTTATATAATGACTTTATGATGGTCAGAAGGGTTGCCTGGGTGTGAAATTGCGAAATGGCTGGGGACAATGTGGTCTTAAGTTTTAGGTCACCGAATTTGGTCAGGTGTATATTGGATAGGGCAGCTCCTTTCACAATACGGAATGACGCTATTAACGTCCTCTCACTTGGGTTCTTCTATCAAGTAAATGCATTCCCTAGAGGGAGAACACACAGGAACCCTGGATGGTTTCAGGGCCCTACGACCTTTGAAGTGCCAACTCGCAACAGATATGAGGCATTGAGTACATTAGAGCAGAATGATTGACTGGGTCTAGTATTCAAACATTTTACTCCTGTACATTCAACTACAAAGAACAAGGGAGAGTCAGTTTCAACCCATAATAGCCAAAACCCAGGAGGCTCTACTCTTCCTAAAACTATTCTACAAGGAGACCCAAATGCCAGATCTGTTGTTGTCGAGTGAAGCACATGTTTCTCTAAGATACACTTAGAAGTAAATAACCAACTGCCTGCCGAAATTGATATTTGTGCAACAGATGGGGGCAGCAGGGTGCCGCTCATTAGTAATCATCATTGTACTACAAGTACTAATACGAGAAATGGCAATCCCAGACAAATGCGAGAAAGGTTAACTTAATAGACATTTGTGAAAGAGAGATAGAGGAAGCACCTGAGCTTGATTATAGTGCCCGACCTGTTAACTCCATGATAGCTGACCCCGAACCACGAATGAGTAACACCCTAAAAATTACGACATGGAATATAGCTGGCATCAAAAATAAGATCAATGATGCCAACTGGAAAAACACACTGGAGGGATTGGGGGTCGTTTTATCACAAGAAACCTGGTGCCCTGAAAATTTTTCTCTAAATGGGTACCAAAGCATTTGTACAAGTGCAATTCCATCGAGAAAGGGCAGGGCGAAAGGAGGTTTGGCAAACTTAATCCCAGTTGCCTCCCCCCTGATGGTAGGGAAAACTTTTACTGATGCAAAATATTATCAGTTTTGAATACTAACTTCTAATGAAAATGACATTTTTGTTATCATACATTTCTATAATAATGTTTTTGACAATTCAAGGAGCACTGTAATTGATTCACTAGAAAGGGATTTAGATTGTTTTATTAAAGGAATTGTAGGGACTTATGTCTTAATTTGGGCTGGGGATTTTAATTGTGTTATATGTGATATTGAAGCTAGAGAGCCATGTGGGTATTGTGACCATTCTGGTGAAAACAATCACACATTTTAAACATGATAGATATGGGGAAGCCATTAATAATCTAATACACAAACATGATTTAATAATCTTAGACCCAATTACCTCAGAGGGGGAAGAAAACCTCCATACCTTTGTGGGAACGAGGTCATCCTCAATATAGACCATGTCATAATATCATCTAATGGTAACGACATGGCCAAGGAAGTTCTGATAAATATTAGTATGTACAGAGACCATCATTCCCTAAGTTTGATTTTAGAGACAAACTTGTTACCTAAACAAAGGGGTAAGGATGGAGACGCTGATATTGACAACCGAGGTAATAATGAGGCTTCTATAAAATGGACAGGTGTCAACCCCCCCATTTTTATGGAAACCCTTAAAGGGAAAATACCAAAAGAACTATAAACTTGTTTGGATGGATCATCTACACAAACTTCGTTTATTAATGCCTTTTCTAACATCACTGAAGTAATTGCGGGTGATGTAAAGCCTAAAAGAAGGAAAAAACCACTTAGTCCAACTCAAAGATGGTTTAACCATGAATGCACAAGGATAAACAGGGAATTAAAATTTGCGCTTAAACAAAAACCTGGAGAACCACAAAAAATAAGTGCTGCCAGGAGAGAATATAAAAAGACACTGGAAATAAGAAAAAGGGAGATCCGTGATGAGGCTTGGGAAAACCTAAACCGGGCAGCAGAGCTGAAAGACCCAGCTCTCTTCTGAAAGATAGTTAACCAGCCATATTTTAAAGATAATAACGCAGTAGGGATTGATACCGTGTTACCACCAGAAGACTGGGTGTCACATTTTAAAAGGATTTTTAATCCAGAAGATATAAATATTAGAGATTGGAAAACACAAAAAATGTATCAGGGTAAATTCAGTTAAAACATTGCCAGTCACACCAGAAGAAGTGAAACTTGCACTCCAGAAAAGTGCAAGTGGGAAAGCAGCAGGTCCGGACGGTGTGCCGATAGATGTTTTTAAGTATGACTATGATTTTTGGACAACGATACTCGTGACAGTTTTTAATGCCACCCTGGGAGGAGCCCTGCCAATTACATGGGTTGAAAGTATCATCGCAAAATGCCAAAGTGCTCACTCAATTTCATGTCGGGAAAGCTATTACCCTTCCAGCATTCTTCACTCCATGAGCAAACACTGGGTGGCGCCAGAGAGCAGAGCATCGAGCGGATTCACGGATTCACGGGCAACCCACGAGCGGAGCATAGAGCTGCTCCTGCTGCTGTGTGTGTGCTGGAAGCAGAGATACGGCGAGGATACGGCATGGAGTGCAGCACCCAGGCCAAGCCGAGCCGGGTCAGGCGGCGTGGTGTGGCGTGGCGCGGTGAACGGGAGTGCGCCCGGCTGCAGAACCCCCCTGATCTCCGGGACCGGCAGACCGGCAAATCGGCTGACTGATTGGCTGGTGATCGCGGTAGAGACTGCTCCGACCTGCTCCTACCTCAGCCGCAGCCGCACTCAACCCAGGAAGCAGGTGCGATGTACCGCTGCGTATTGAAGGATCCAACTGCAGCAATTTGGCTCGAAACTCCTCCACCTGCCCACAGCATCTGGTGAGTGAGTGAGTGAGGATACGGGGGGTGGACTGCCCGATCGCGCTTGAGCAGCTGTTCTGCTCGTGACCTGCGGGCAACACGTGCTGTGGCCAGTGGCAGTGCAAGAGGCAGCCCATCCCTGCTACCCTGCATCATTGGGTTTTCAGTAAAAAATAAAAAAGAAAAAACACGCCCAAAGACTAACTGACACTGCTGACAAGATTCTATTCCATCCATCTAATCCATCAGTAGCAGCCCCTCTAAGCACCACCCAGCACCCCCCAGGAGCAAGACGAGGGGGAGGGGAGGAGGTCAAGGCAGCAAAAGACAGCGGCAAAACGGGCAGGGGGGGTGGAGCGGAGCACCAGCTAGAAAACAAACAGTCATTAACAGTTATTAACTGCCAACTGAGGCCAGAGGCTGAAGATTGAAGGACAGTTTAAGGCATTCAAGCCGGTCATGATAAGTGTAGTCCAGCCTAGCGTAGACCAACAAAGCCTGTCTCATCGCACATTGGTGGACCCACCCCTCGTTGGTTGACAATCCACAACCAACAATTAACAATCAACTACAGAAATAAAAGCAATGAACTAACAAGCGGATACCAACCTGACCAAGGCTGACCAAGGCTGGCTTGATAAATAGGCAGTGGCCTACCTCCAAGTTAAAGGCACCGTTTATTACCGTGTATTACCCGGATCCGGTCTAAGCAGTCCTACATACTTGCTCAAAATAGGCAAGCGAAGCCGTATCACCACGGACCTTCCTCTGACACTGCCCCGCCCTCTCCCTGACGGCAGCTGTCCATCTTGGGGCAGACGGGCTTGGGAGCGCGAGCGCGAGTGAGAGAGTGAGCGCAAGCAGAGCAAAACTGCGGGGCCGTCACTAAGGGGGCACAACCTTCCAGCGTAATCTAGACCCTTGGAACAAATCCCGCGTCCGGATAGCCGGTGGGTGCCGGTGGAAGAGCACAAGCCCAGACAAGCCGAAACAAGACAGGAACACTGATGGCCGGCTGCACGTAGGCTGCACGTAGGTCTTACGCCAGCGTGACCGCAAAGATCTGATCCACACTGAGAAACCAACGCCACACAGGCAACTCCGGGGCAGCAAGTGCACAGCACTGTGCAGTAGGAGGTTAAGCACCACATAGGTTGCATGACAGCGTGAACGCGGCGACAGCGATAACAACGCTGCTGTAACCCAAAGCCAGCAAGCCCAAACAATGAGGTCCGGCAAAATAAGAAAAGCACCTAGCGAGAAACCGACAGCACGGAAGACCTCAGCCAAACGGAGAAGACTTGATAAATCATCTGCAAATAAGGCCAATAGCACCCTGAAAAATCCTTTAATATCACCAATTGCAACTCTCCTCGAGAAATCAATAGCGAACAAGAACTCTTTAAACGATTCAACTTTTTAAAAGATCCAGGCGAGGTACTGTTCTCTTCCACAACCGACGTAGTGGGCCTACAAACCCTATTGGATTCTGAGATAGAACCAGAAGACAACTTCCAGTCAACAAAAGATGCACGTACACACTCAACCTCGCCTGTAAAAGTAGCTGTTCAACTTACTGAAGACAGTCCTGTTAAGAAAAGTCAAGATCACCTAACAAGCAGTGAGAACAATACAAATCCGCCAAACGGACGAACAAGTGTAACCACATTTGCAATAATTCACTCTGTTGACAACTCAAGTCTGAATAATCCGTCACAACAAAGGCCCACCACCAATCAACTACCTTACAAAATTAAAGTGAGAGAGCTATCAGCCGGAAAAGGCCCCTACGACCCGTCGAACAGGAAATAGGAAATGTAGAGCCTGAAAAACTCCAGTCAGACGAAGCCCCATAACCACACATCCCGAAAAGCAATCCAGCACACGGTTCAAAGGCCCCCGCTGGGCAACAAGTCCCACTCAATAACATGAAGGATCTTAACAACTCGCTAAGACACGACGACAAAACAAATTCACCTACAGGCGACGAGTCTCTGACCCTCGTGGCACCTCTCCTGCAAGCACTAAAAACAGCTACGGCGACGCTAACAATGCAATCCGACAAGTTGGACATCCAAATAGATTTGATGAACATAATTGCATCCTACATAGCAGGAATAAATACAAAACTGGATAACCCTAATAACTTAATTAAAAGGGCGCAATCCATCTCGACCGAACAGCATCAAATTTGCCCTTGTGGCCCAATTCTGGATAAATTGAGCACCCTACCAATGGTCCTTGACCAGATCATTAGTTTAAACAAGCAAGCAATAAGCTGCGACAGAGTGACCGAAAGCTTAAAGAGCGTCAAACTTGAAGATCAACAACCTGGCAGCAACAGACCTCGAGAAGAAAAAATACCTGAATTACAGACATCACGGCATGAGATCAATATAATCAGTAATAACACACCAGAAAAACCAGCGACGGAATCTACCACGGCCAAGCAAAAGACACAAATTTAACAAAAAGACAAAAGAAAAAAGAAAGGAAAGCAAGAAACAAAAAAATGGAAGATGACGTGCTCCGACGCCATAGCAGCTATCCTATATTTCTAAAACACCATACACAAAACACACCAGAGTTAGGCACAACGGACACCTCTAAGAAGGCTGAAGCAGGAACCATCGGACAACATATATACACAACCTCGCTAAACGCGAAACCCAACCCTCAAAGCTCACTGGAATCTCGGGAAAACCCCCAGTTGACGCAAATACTCGATCAAAATCCCGCCTCAAAACAGACTAGTCTGACTACAAAAGGGACGGTGCACAAAATATCCCTGGCACCTGAAAACAACAAAACTATTGTTCAAGTACACAACGAGCAGTCAAAAAATTTACTAAACAGGAGTTCATCCAATGATCCGATGCCACTTATGGAATCAATAAAATCGGTTTGGCGGAAGCACCCGCCCAACACAACACCATCATTAAACCCTGAAAATGCTCAACTTCGAGCACTTCACGATGGAAATAAAATTGCCCAAGAAAGTACTAGCAACCAACAACAGCAGGAGAGAGAGAGCGAAGCTGACAAACACTGCCTTAAAGCAAATAACACAGATCCAGCACACCGAGACAAATTGCATAGCACCATCCAACACCCCGGGCTAAGCCCCCACACCTTAACATCAGGCAGCCAGTGCAATTTGACTCAGACAAAGCTGAGCTTCGTTGTCACCAACAACAAAATGACACGACCAAGAGATGCGGCAGCGACAAACCAGAAATTAGATACCATCAATTTATCACCTGATATCCAGCACAATCAGCTCCAAACGCCACGGTTAAGCGAAGAGGCAGTAATAAAACCAATAATAGACACGACCAATGCGGATAATGTCAGCTGCCAAATTATCTTTACCCCCGAGTACGTGACCCAAGGCAGACATGATATCCTAAATAGGAATAATATCCTAAAACTGACTAAAGAAATTAAGGAACTGAGCGCTATCAAATCATCCGACTTAGACCGGGTAGAATTTCTAAGTAGCTCTAATACAACAACGCATGAACAAACAAGGAAAACATGGACCTCCGCTGCTATAGCCCAAGCTATTCTAGGGCATACGGAGATCTTCCAAGCATGGGGCATTCAATTATCACAGCCAACTGCCCCAAGATACCCGCTTCCTTTACAGACAAATAGTGGCACGCACTTATAAGAAGACTGGCAGACCTTGCCCCAAAAAAAACAGTCTACTCTATATTACATAACGCCAAAGGCAGAAGCCAGGCAGAACTTACACGCAAAGAGGCAAATGCAGTTACAGTGGGAGAGCAGCTAAACATAACTGATTCTTGGAATTGGCTCCCTAACATACTAAACAATAAACGGCCTAACTGACCGATCGGCCTAGAAAGAAATAAAGTAGTACATAATAAAATACATATTATCTCATGGAACATAGCAGGCGCAAAAAGACTGCTGGACGACGGTCTCGCCTTGGATGAATTGGACAACGCAGACATAATTGCCCTGCAAAAAACATGGCTGCAGGAAGAAATTGCATTGGCGGGCTACATCCACTACACGGTGCTAGCTAAAAAATGTAAAACCTAGGGAAGAGCAATCGGAGGCCTAATGGTATACGTGTCTACTGCTCTTAAAATTAAGTCAGAACAACTTCAATCGCCAGATTCAAGTTTACAGTTAATCAAATTGTCTGGCCATAAAAAGTACGGCCATAAAACGACAATATTGATCAATTACTACACCCAACCGAATCATCAGGTAAAAAAGACTAAATTAAACTTATTATGCAAGGAAATACTAAAATTTCGGAGCTCTGAACCAACTTGGAACATCATTTTAATGGGAGATTTTAACTCCAATCTGATTTATACACCAGAGGAAGATGAGATACTAACCTCAGATAACATACACTGGAACGTCCCCCAGCAAGCAACAGGTGCAACAAAGAGCCAAAAGGATAGCCTAGCCACTCACTTAGTAACTGACCTAGAGTACCTAGGTATGCAAGTACTGAATGGCAGAACAGAGAAAGACAACCCACCAAAGAAAACGTTCTATGGTCCTTGTAGTCAATCCACATTGGACTTTACGATAATAAGTCTTCCACTGATTCCTTCAGTACTCAGTTTTTATATCGAATATACAACAATGAGTGATCACAGTATGCAACATCTGAAACTCAACTATTTTTCAGATACATTGCAACCGGTGTATTCCCTGGAAGGCTATTTAGGAACAACCAACCAGAAACGAATACACTGGAACAGTTCGACTAAACTGAATTGGACCTTAATAATAAAGGACGCTCTCCAAGAGGCAAACAGAGCTACAACAGATAAGATACAAGCCTGGTCTCTCTTTCTTGCAAAATTAAAGTTCAGAATGAAACCAACAAAAACATCGGTAAAAACAAAGCATTCGACTAAGAAACTGCCCGGGGCACTAAATGAACAAAGAAGGGCCTTACGTAGAAGCCAAAAAAATCTGCAATTAAAAGTGAATGACCCGAGCTGCTTGAATACGTTTCTTGTCCACAGAAAATTATATAAAAAAGGAATCTGGGAGCTGCAAAAGAAGGCGAACAATGACTTTTGGATTAACTTACTGGCCAGCTCTAAGTTACAGGACTCAAACAAATTCTGGACCATAATAAACCAGCTGACAAGGCCACGAAATGCTCTGTCCTCGAATATTCAAGAAACGGTATGGTCAACTTTCCTGTCGACAAAATTTGAAGAAAACCGACGGAAAGCTCCAGAACAGACATTGGGAACTGCGGAGCCACATTTAAACAGTTGCGAAGAACATCATCACACTAACCACACGACAACAGCACAAAGGACACATACGTGCACTGAAGCCACAGAAGGCTGGTATACTGCTGACAAGATCATAGCCATCATCGGAAAGGGAAAAAGAAATGGAGCGCCGGGCCCGAATGGCATTCCACAAATTGCCTTTAAGGATTCACCAGACCTTTGGGCACAACATCTCGAAGAGCTCTTTACAGACGTTCAAAGGTATAATCGCATCCCAGAAAGCTGGAAAGGCTCTATCATCACCCCAATACACAAAGGAGGAGACATGGCAAACCCTTTAAATTACCGCCTAATAACACTCCAGGACATCAAAGCCAAATACTTTGCCTCTCTCCTTTTAAAAGACCTGGTAAATTGGGCAGACGATAAAGCAATAATTCCAATAAATCAAACTGGCTTTAGAGCGGGCATCGGAACTACGTCTAATATACTAACAATAACAATGATAGCGGAAAAATGCCAGCGTTCGAAGCAGGACCTGAATCTCTGTTTTATCGACCTGAAGGCGGCCTTTGATAGCGTTGACCGCAAGCTATTATGGGCGAAGCTGAAAGCCTAGGCCATTCCCGAGAATGTACTGAGGGGGCTACTCCTATTCTACACAGATACTTGGACACAAATCAAGTTAGGGGATGGATCACATCTATTAAGAAAAGTATACACATCGATTGGCTTAAAACAGGGCTGTGTCTTAGCACCACAGCTTTTTAATCTATTCATATCAGACCTCTCAGGAACTTTAAACATCTGTAATGCGCATGCACCAAAACTTGGCAACAGTCATCTTACCCATTTGGCTTACGCTGATGACATCGTTCTTTTGAGCGAAACTAAATTGGGCCTGTCCAGGTTACTGGCAGTAACATCACAATTTCTGAAGGCAAATAACCTTACTCTGAATTTATCTAAGACAAAAACTATATCAATAACCAACCATCGTACTGTGCAACTTAACATATCATTTGAGGGAAAATCGCTTGAAAGAGTAACAGACTATAAATACTTAGGATACTACCTCGATGACAAGCTCACTCTGAAAACCCCAAAAAACTATATGAAGCAGAGAGCCGGAGCACTAATTTTCGCACTTAGCTCACTGGCAAAAAAGCTGCAAGGCCCCTCGCTGAAACCTCTACTAACAGTAATGGAAACCAAAGTACTTCCAACACTATCCTATGCAAGCATAGCTATGCAGGACAAGGATGATATTACTTTAAACAGCCTTACTGCAAAAATCTACAAGAAGGTCTTGCAACTTCCACGCTCATCTTCTCCTGCCCAGATGCGTCTATAATTTGGCCTGATGAACGAGACACTCGGAAGACTCTACACAAGCATTAGAGTATGGTATAGAATTAAATTGAACTTCACAAATAACACCTTGGACAGCTTGTTATGGCAGGAATTAGAAAATCATAAAAATTCTGCTGCAAACAAATATCTGACAGGCGCTTTGGAGCAAACATGCATGGTAAGCTTGTGGGAAAAAAACCTACCATTCACGTCCTTTAAACAGGTCCTAAAAAAAGCGGCCAAATTCCATTCATTAATCACGGATAAAGCCATCGTTGCCGCCCGCTCCCACGCTTGGACCCTGATTAACAGCTATAACAATCTCATCCCGGCTACCTACCTTGCATCAACATACTCAGTGTTTATTAAAAAAAGGCTGATGGCAGTGAGATTCGGTAAACTACCAACTGTGGCTGATGAACCTGTCTGGAAACGCTCAGAAGCAAATACCTGCCGACTATGTGGCACTATAAAAGAATATATAATCCACATTATATGCCACTGCAAATCACTGACCCAGGAGCGAACACTTTTTCTAAAGAACATTTTTAAGGCCAAAGGTCTACGCACCTGTAGATCTGCCATTATTGGTGCCTTAGACTCAACTGACCCAATAATTAACTGCAAATTTATAAAATTCTTGATATTTTAAATTAAGATGCTCAGTTTTATTAACTATTTTAATGACAAACAATTGGATATAGCTCCTACCAACATCATTTTAAATTTTGCAATTTAAACTGTACGATGCAGAAATTTTATTGATTTCACTGTAATGTTAAAATTTCTTCCATGTTCATTTTTGTTATGGTTTTAATTAACTAAACAATAAAGTTTTACCTCATCGTACCCATATTTAAGAAAGGGGACAGGGAAAAGGCTAATTGCTACCGCCCAATATCCCTTCTTGATTCCTCTTCTAAGATCATGGGACAAATTATGCTAGAAAGGCTTGAAGACTGGGCCAGTAAAAATTACATCTTATCAGAGGCACAGTATGGTTTCAGAAGGGGTTTTGGGACGGTGGAGCAATATCTGAATTTAGACCTGTTAATCGGGAAGTACACGCTAACCAAGGAAGGTACTCTTCACCTATGTTTCGTTGACTTGACAAGTGCCTTCGATTTAGTCAATCATCAAAAATTATGGCAAATTTTAAGAGGGCTTGGTGCACCCACAGAAATAATCCTTTTTTATCGCAAATTTACAATTATTTAAGCTCAAGGGTACGGTACGGAAAATCAGGGGAATGCACGCTTGACTTTGCAGTAAAGCGCGGTATTAGACAGGGATGTGTATTGGCCCCCCTTTTATTTTCCTTATATATAAGTAATGTGGATCCGTTTTTACATGATTTGGCTGTAGATGCCCCAAAAGTTGGAATACACCCCATCCCCTTTTTATTATATGCAGACAATGCTGTCTTAATGACCAGAACCGCAAATGGATTGCAATGCCTATAGACCATTTTTACCAATACATGACCGATATAGACTTACAGTTGAACTTAAAAAAAAAATTGAAATGTCATGTGGAGGCAAGAGACAAAAGTGCAGACAGCATCATGTGGATGGGGTTTCTGTAAGTAGAGCTCTGACTTTTTCATATTTGGGGTTACTATTTTGCAATAACGGCATATGGAATCCACATATTGAATTATGTAAAATGACATTTTTTCAAACGACTGAGGGGATCTCCTCCGGATTAGACATAGTTTGCCCCCCTGCCCTCATTCAGATCAGCATCCCCTGTGTGGTCCTCACTCCTGCCCATGTGATCGGTGGGAACTATCAGCACCGCTTTTAGCTCCCAGCCAGGTATCACTACATCGGAAGAAGGCACCTCCTCCTCCTAGTACCTTTAAACTTTGGCACCATAATGTCAGGTCTCTGCCCAAGCACCATCGAGACATATACGAGCTGATCTCGTTAGAAGGCCCTGATGCCTTCTTCATGACGGAGACCTGGCTAGGTGATGAGGATGTGGCTATTTTCAACTTGGCCCTTCCTCCGGGCTATGCAATCCATACCCTAAATCGTAAGGGAAGAGGAGGTGGTATAGCCGTGGCTTTTAAAAATTGCCACACTTGTACCTGGAAGCCCATGGACTTGATCGGGGCTGAGTGTGCCCATTTTTCCATCAGTGTCGGGCAGACACAAACTCTATCAGGCCTTTTGATATATCGCCCCCCAGGGAGCGATTGTGCCTTTAGGAAAGCTCTTCCAGAGCTGGTCAGCTCTTTGTCTTTGTCCTCCTCCAATATAACCATCATCGGCGACCTTAACATACATTTTGATGCCACTGATATGCCAGCGGTTAGTAGTCTGTTGGATGATCTTGAAGCAGTGCAGTTACCTCAACTGGTCTGTCTTCCGACCCACGAGGGTGGCCACACCCTTGATCCGGTTTTTACTAACCTCCAACTGGTCGAGATCTCTACTCCCAGATCCATGGGATGGAGTGATCACCATCTCATTGAGCTTTGTGTCACTATGACAACACGCCAAACCGGGATACCTGATAAAACATCTTACAGGCGCCCCTGGAAAAAGCTCAAACTGGAGGATTTCCATCGTTTTTTGGCCACCTCTCCCTTGGATCTTAAGGAGGACATTGCAACCGGTTATAACACCTTCTGCAACTGGATTGTCCAAGCGCTAGACGCACTTATTCCAGCTAAATGGAGCAGAAATCGCTCTTCTCAACCGAACCCCTGGTATACTGAGGCACTTAGACGGATTAAAGCCACCTGCCGTCAAGCCGAAAGAGAGTGGAGGAAAAACTACGACAGAGATCTAAAGGTACTCTACCTGGCGAGGGTTAAGATTTATCATAGAGCTGTCTGTCAGGCTCGTGCCGACTACTATGCTGGAGAGTTTCAGGCTAGTTCCAATCCATCCAAGCTGGTCTTTAAGGTCTTGAAGGAGCTCTCTGCAAACAGACTTCCTAACACGGAGATTTGCTCCCTTGCGCACTGTGATTTGTTAGCCAGCTTTTTTGTGGAGAAGGTAAACACCATCTACCGCTCTTTTCCCAAAGCTGATTCTGACAGTACGACCTTTACATTGCGTACATCACAATGCCTGGCTATCCTTCCCATACCGTCGGAACTGGAGTTTAATCTCCTAGTAGCCAAGGTTAAGTCTGGGTCGCCGGATGAACCTCTGAGACCGGCCCAGTTTTTGGACTCGGCGTCTATTTGCCTCCCACCGATTCGAAAATTGGTGGATCAATCCCTCACCACCGGGTCAGTGCCACCTAGTTGGAAGGCGGCCTGTGTTATGCCCATCATAAAAAAGCCGGGACTGGATCCAGTGAAGCCGGAGAGTTATCGACCCATCTCTCTCCTTCCATGGGTGACAAAGATCACAGAGGCCATTGTGAATAACATCCTAACGAAACATCTGAACTCCGCTCACCTTCTGGATCCTACACAGAATGGTTTTAGATCTGGCCATAGTACAGAGACGGCACTCCTGTATATGGTTGAACACCTCCGCTCTGTACTAGATGCAGGTCAAACGGCGGCACTGGTCTTATTAGACCTAAGTGCCGCCTTTGACACTGTATCCCATACCATTCTTATCCGCAGGCTTGGTGAGGCGGGCATATCTGGCAAGGCGTTGGATTGGTTCCAGTCGTTTCTCGCGGAACGATCATTTCAGGTAGTAGTGCCACCATTCAGATCAAAACCTCACGCCATTACTCAAGGAGTTCCGCAAGGTTCGGAGTTGAGCCCCACTCTTTTCAACTTATACGTCCAACCTTTGGCGACGGTTGCGAAGAGTTGGGGTCTCACTATGGTATCTTACGCCGATGATACCCAGCTGGCAGTGGTTCTTGATGGGGACTCTGACCAGCTGGCATCCAACTTTGCGGATGGTTTGAGGGCTGTTGCTAGCTGGCTTACTACCAACTGTCTACAGCTCAACGCCCTCAAAACCGAGGTGATGGTGTTAGGGAAACATCCTGATCTGTGGGGTGCAAGTTGGTGGCCCAACGAGTTGGGTCCCCCGCCCAAACCGGTCTCTGAACTCAAAAACCTTGGCGTGTGGCTTGATTCCAAACTTACCTTCTCGTGTCATACGAAGAAGGTGGCATCTACATGCTTTGGCATCTTGCGTGGTTTGAGGCCTATCCTCAAATTTTTTGATGCCCCCACCCGCCAGTTGGTGATTCAAGCCAGCATAGCATCAAGGCTTGACTATGCAAGTTCACTGTTTTTAGGCGCCAATCTGCGACTCCAACGGGTGCAGAACGCGGCTGCCAGGGCTCTGGTAGGCTTGCCACGGTTCTGTTCAGCCCGCAGTACAATTTGTAAATTACATTGGCTGCCAGTAATCAGGCCTATAGAGTTTAAGACGATGTGTTTCGCATTTAAAATTCTTAAAACCGACACCCCTTCCATCCTTCAGCACCTTTTGACCCTGTATACGCCATCTCGTAGTCTTCGCTCTGCTAGTCAAAATCTAGCACTTGTTCCGCTAGCTTGCACGGCCATTGAAGCCCTATTTTAACATTCCCGTATCCCACTTGCCCATTGAGGAACAAAGTGCGCGAAACCAGGCGAAAACGGAAAACCAGTTTTTCATTAAAAACCTCATTGTTTTTGGATTCCAACAAGGACCACCTTGCGTAGCAACCCCCGGTTCGGCCACACGCTGTAAACGAGACTCCAGAGAACTATCTGAAGGTCTGCACAATTCAGACGTGCGATAAACCTCCCACTGAGAGGTTCAATTCGGAGATTTCTCCCACACACCAAACCTCACAAACAGAGGCTTTTTTACATTCAGGCATATTTAATTCTAAGTCCTGATGATGATCCCATTTATTTAATTGAGCAATAGGGATCAAAACATCGACACCCATGAGTGGGCATACATTCACTATAGTATAAATGAGATTGTGTATGTTCTACTCCAGGCGACACTGTCATTACTCTCTAACTTGCTTACAGTGCCCTGTTCTGCTCCTTTCTTTTGCCTGAAAAACACCCCTTTCACTCTGTTCTCATTCTTCTCTCTTCTTTTGGTACGGCACAGGCTTGTGTCACGCTATTTTTGTAATAATATAATGTATATTTGACATTGTTTCTGGGAAATAAATTCCTTGTCCGGCTGGGCAAGGAGACCATAATGTATAGTATTCTATTGTGATCTATACTGTATTGTGATGATTTTGAATGAGCTAGGAACCTTTGTTTTAATTATAAGGATGCATTTAATTTTATATGCAGCTTAGCCACTATGAAAATGATAAGCTCTGTAATATGCTTTATACAAAAATCAATTAGAAAAAGAAAAGATTATGCACTTTTGGATGTTCTGCTGTATGAAAAAGATGAGTAATACCATTTTTTAATTGCATTCCTGCACTGATTGCACTTGCACTTTACTGTTTGAACTAATGGTAGATTGTATTATAAGGATCTTTGAAAAATGGACCTGCTATTTTATTGTATTATTTTTCCCATGTTCTTCAAATTTCCACATATTTTATCATAATCAGTCTTTCCCCAAGAAATATAGTCAGAACGTATTCTTTTTTAGATACATGTGTGTTTGTATGCTTTTATGGTGTTTGCCTTGTTGTCACCGAATAAAGCTGTTTTGATTTAATTTGACTTGATGAATACCCTGCCTCGGCTACTTGTTCGTTTTTTTTGAGAGGTTTTGTATATCCCACTTTTAAGTAGGCTTGCTTTGAAGAACTATTAACCGTAGATTTCCTCCTAGCATGGGCACTACTATCTTTGCGTTACAATGTCAGCGCACCAAAAAATCAAAGCGTACATTGGGGCAGATTTATGTCGGACTTGCGCCACGTTTACGCCGCTGTTGCGTCACGCAACGGCACGGAAACGTGGCGCATCCCTGCGACCTATTTACAACGTGACGCATCTAGGCAGATGCGTCACGTTGTAAAGCCCTGCGCCACATGAAACCTGCGTCAGGTTTCATGTGGGCGTTCTGTCGCAGGGTGGGCGTTCCCTCGTAGGAAAGCCCCGTAAAACTGACGCAGTGAAATCTACAAGATTTCACTGAGTCAGTTTTACGACGCTGCTGGGTCAAATCCTTACGCCTGCTTGAAGCAGGCGTAAGGAGTGACGCACCACGTTATGTATGGGTGGCCTCTGTACATTGCAGGAGTTGCGTCGCACTTGCGACGCTACTCCAGCAATGCGCCACCCGTACACCACAAGATGCGTCACGCATCTGCCCTTCCTTGCACCATGATGCGCCGCATTGTAAATGCGGCGCATCTGTGGTGCCGCAAGGAGGGAATTGCGTGACACATCAGTTCTGGCGCATCCCTGCTGATTTGCAGAGATGCGCCAGAACTCATAAATCTGCCCCATTGTCTGTAAGCCTGATTTCCAGTCTGATAAATGTTTGATACAAAATCACTTCTAAGTGAAGCTAGATTTATTGAATCTCTTTCCGCCGCTGTGCACGTTTCAAAGATTGCATTGGCCAAATCCATTCTGTGGTCCCTTCTTTGCAACATCTGCTGAAAGTTTAAAACATCTTACTGTGTGCTGTTTATTCATAGCAACAAGTGTAAATTAAAACTAACAAGCATTTTCCTACTGCAGAAGTACGGTAAGGCTGCAGGGGAACAAGCCAAATGGTACCTCCATGGAGGACTGATTCCCTTTCGCCCGACTAGTGGGGCTCACTATGGCCAGAACGCACATAACAAGGCAGCTGCCCTCGATCGCGAGGTGCAGCTGCGAGTAATACCATGGAACACCTCAGAAACCTCTCCTGATCTTGTGTGGTTGACTGGGGCGGGCGGGTACCTTGATCTCCCCCCTCCCCCCTTTATGCAGAGCCTCCGGCGCTGCTTGCAAAGGCCGAGGTGCTGACTGGGATGCGGGTGGACTGCCCGTGTATCGCTTGAGACATACCCGCTAGCAATGTCAGCGGACCTCTCCCACGATGCCCAACAGCTGTAGCAGCTCCAGTCTGGCTAAACTGCCTCCTGCTCCCCCACACCTGATGCAGGTACCGTCTATGTGGCGCAAGGCGAGCCTGAGGTCGGGAGCGAAGCATCCCCTGGCGCTTTGCTTCAGCGCCATCACTCAGTGCTCCACGTGCATTACTGACATTACCAGACAGAGATTACCCAACACCATGCTCCACACGCTGGGAGGTAGACAAGCAACTCTCAAAGCACTATGGGGCAGATTTACAAGCCCCTTCCGCCTCTTTTGCACTGCCGTTACGTCACTTTTGTGATGCAGCGGCAGCGCAAAAGATGCGCCATGGTGCGGGCTATTTACAACGTGACGCATCTGGGAGATGCGTCATGTTGTAAAGTCCTGCGCCTTAAGGAGGCGTTCCGGTGCGGGGGGGGGGCGAGGGGGGGGATGGGGAAATCATATTCCCAAAACGAAGCACTCAACATGCACTGGGCAAGGTCAAAACAAAACATCCCCCCCCACCCAC
Source organism: Lissotriton vulgaris (assembly GCF_964263255.1). Lineage (NCBI taxonomy): Eukaryota > Metazoa > Chordata > Amphibia > Caudata > Salamandridae > Lissotriton > Lissotriton vulgaris. The sequence goes on along the minus strand of NC_141686.1, from coordinate 226,075,026 downwards.
CTCACCTTTCAAGAATACATATTTATCAAACAGCTCACTCTCCATCCACTAACTCATACATCCATCCATTAAATCATTTACTCACCCCTCTGCTCAGGCATCAATTGGCTGCAAGGGAGGTTAACAGTATAGGGGCTAATGTAACTATGATCATGCGCCGTGCCAAAAAAGTAAGGGCCTCATTTATGAAAAGTGACGCACCGCTGTGTGAAAACAGCGATGCGTCACTTTTCACTGCACCCTCCTTGCAACACCAATGATGCGTCATATTTACAGTATGACGCATCATTGCGTAAGGAGTTACAGATACGTCAGTACTTCTGACGTATCTGTATGGCGCAAAAATGACGCATTGCTGGAGTGTGTCACAAAAGTGACGCAACTCCAGCAATGTGTCCTTTCACATGGGGCAAGCCCCATGTGAAAGGGCCTGCGTCAGTCTTACGCCTGCTGCGAGGCAGGCGTAAGAAATTGACGCATTTGCGTCCTGGAAGTGGCGCAGTGAAATCTTATAGATTTCACTGTGTCACTTCTATGACCTTTTCTTGCGTCAGAACGACCCGCCCTGCATACATTATACCTGGCATAGGTATAATGTAGCGCAGGGGTAAGCAAAGTGACGCATCTACCTAGATGCTTCACTTTGTGAATATGGTGCAAAAGGCACATTTTCTACGCTGCTGGTGCGCACCAGCGGCGTAAAAGTGACTCAGGCCTCATAAATGAGGCCCTAAATATCTCCTCGAGACGTGCCCTCCAGTCACACGCATCCACGGTTTAAAAAAACAGTTTTCCACTCAAAGCTAGGTTTCTCTTCAAAGCTCGCAGCCTGTCACCCACACCGTCCAGGTAGTCAGTCGCCTGCTCAGCAGAGCTCCCCAGACAGAACTCATTTAAAGCAGGATGTGGTCAGTCCTTGTGATATGGATCACGTTAATAGCGGCGGTTTGTACAACTAGGTCACTCGTGAGTGGGCAGTTTCAGACACAGTCTCCATCTGAAGTAAAGTTGACCTTATTTAACACACATAACTTCTATTAAAAACTGCAAAAATAACCCATAAAAAGGAGCAAGCGGTGACTCAACCCTCACACCTGGCAGGAAGGAGTCCAGCTGCAGGCCCATAATTTGACTCCTTTTAAATTCAATTACCTCCTGGAACCAAGGAACTAAGTCTCTGGGCCGCATGCCTCCCGCTCCAACCCCGTTCCACGGCAGCTGTGGGCTGTTTGAGTGGAGGGCGGACCAGGGAGAGAGCGAGACACGCCCCCCGACCCCTCCCCCCAGGGGTATTTATTTTACCGATGCCAAGACCGCGCAGCGGACGCACGCAGCGGGCGTGCGAAAGAGAAGGTCCTGAACAGGCTTCAGTTGGTTCAGAATGCAGCAGCTAGGGTCTTACTCGGCATTCCTAAATTTAAATCCATCACCAATGCCATTCGGCATCTTCATTGGCTTCGGGTCAGAAATCGGATTAAGTTCAAGGCCCTTTGCATCGCCTATAAGGCCATCCACAACGCAGGGCCTCAGTTCCTTAAGAAGGCCTTTCATATATACGCCCCCTCAAGAACGCTCCGTTCCTCCACGGCCCTTTGTTTACCAGTTCCTCACACAAAAACCTCCTCTTGGGGAGTTAGACGCTTTCTTGTTGCCACCACCAGACTCTGGAATACCCTTCCCGTCTCCATTAAAAGCAGCCCCACTCTCATAATCTTTAGGAAACATTTAAAGACCTGGCCATTCAATCAGTGAGTCTCACTAGTACTTCTTGTCTGGATTACAGTCCTCATGCGCCGAGACACCCCAGGGTATTTGTGCGCAATACAAATTTCCTAAACGTAAACATAAACATAAACATAAAAGCAAGCCCGTCTGCGCCCGTCCGCGGCCGATCGGGACCAGGGGCCATAAACCCTCCATCTTGTGCACCAGTAAGAATGACCTATAGCTCATGTACGTTCCACAAACTAAGGTGCAAAGCCCCCAAATCCTGTGACCATTCTTGGCATCCGGCTGTCCCTCAAACTTTCTGCCCACTGTGTGGCTTTCAGTTTAAGCGAGCATCTTCTAACACTACTCCCACAAACAAATACAAGATGTTCCTTTTAAACTGTAGATCCCTCGTAAAACACTCCCTAGAAATCCATCTACTTATTCAGGATCTCGATCAAGATATCGTTTTCCTGACCGAAACATGGCTTACCGATGAATCCGAACCAGACCTTGTCCAGGCCATTCCCCAGGGGTACCAAATAGCCTGTGAGGACCGCAAAACGGGGAAGGGGGAGGATTGGCCATTATCTTCAGGAACACGTTCCAGTGCCGTAGCTCCCACTACCCTATTCCGGGTAGCCTATCATTTGCAATAGATTTCTCCCTCAGCAATACGTTCTCGGGAATCCTCTTATATCGTCAACTGGAACGTTAGCAGACTTCGTCACTAACCTTCCCCCATAGTTGCCAGCCTAGCGACCACGCCAGCTAATTTTACTCTTTTTGGAGACCTCAATATGCACTTTGACAACACCTCCGATCCCACTGCTCTCCACTTGCTCGCCAGGTTAGCGGCCTTACAACTTACTCAGCTAGTAGCCAACCCAACCCATATAAAAGGCCATCTTCTCTACCCTATTTTTAGCAACTGTCCAGAATTGGAAGTACGTATTCCTTCCCCCATTCCATGGTCTGACCACCATCTAATTTCCTTCGCCTGGACACCTCCTAATTCACACTTGCCGCAACAAACTAATATTTCACTACGTAGGAATTGGTCCAAACTCCCTTTGGACGACTGGCGGACTACTCTGGATAATACCAGACCCCATAACAACCCAGACCCTACCTCAGCAAATGAGGATTTTAATAGTTGGATTTCCAAATCCTTAGATTCTGTACTTCCCTTGAATCGCATGGAATCCAAGCGTAACTCAAAGTACTCTCCCGAACTGCGCGAACTAAAAAGCAAATGCAAACGTCTGAAAAGGAAATGGAGACTGGACTTCTCCCCCACCAGTAAAACCAACTATAGAGATATGCTCCGGACCTACAAAAGGGAGATTAAATCTGCACAATCAGAGGAGGAGCTACGCTACCAACTAAGATGGCCGCTTAGGCGCCCGGCTCCACCGACCTCCGTTTCCAGCTGGATGATCCTGCAACTTATCTTGAAATCATGCCCGACCTCCAGGGAGATGAAGCCTTGCTGATTCATTTGATTCAATCCCCAGACCTTTGTCGCCAGAATTGACGGAGTTATGTCGTCTTTTGGATCCTGGCCTAACGCAGCTTGTAAGCCGGGGCTTCGAGTTTGAACCTAGCCGGGACGTAGTTGAACAACATCGGCCGTGTGAATACGACAGGGTCCGGTCTCAACAGTGGAAGTCTCCATGTCTGATTTAGATGGCGATTGACGTAGTTTTCTTGATGTCATCGGACCATTGACCTGAGCATCTGTGGAGGTTCTGAGACTCCTGGGCCTGGGGACCCGGTTAGACATCGCCGGGCTCCGCCAGGGTGGGGCCCTCGCCCACTGTCCAGGGCCACTTTGTCTACAGGATGCCCTCAGTTGCGACCCGCTCCACTCTGTCATTGCCCCCCCCGGGAGGACCGGGCTCCTCGGGGACTGCCACTATGTTTGTGATCGGAAGAGCGGAGGCGGATCTGACGGACCGTGCTGGCCGCCATCATGGAGCTACAAGCGCATATTCAATCCCGACTCGATAGTATGCTTACCGATGGGCCTGATGTGGACTGTTTGTGGACTGTTTGGGACCAGGCTCTGATCTTCCACTACGTCTACCAATATTGATGCTTCCCGTGAGGTCTGGAATGACCAATTATGACCGCCAAGGGCAAAACGATCTGGTGCAGCCCTTGAGTTGTGCACCGACAAAGAGTAGCTAACTTGGTTCCCCAGAGAGTTGGTCGCGCCCGCCATTGTTGTCGCCTGAGGTGGTTCCGCTTGGCCTCTTTATCCTGGAGTTTTCCGTCAGAGCCGACTGGATTGCCACAACATCTCTGCCTCCCCCGTCTGCTTTGCCGCTTTCGCGGAGGGAACATCACTTGGACAGGGTGCCGATGACAGTGGGCCTATTGATGATCGTGGCTGGTAATGACTTTGTTTTTCGGGCTATCTGTGGACTATCCTCTTCGGTACTCCTCTCGTATCCTGGATCTACAATGACTGTGGTGCTGCTGCCGGATGGTGTTTGCGAAGGGCCAAGGATGAGACTGCTTCAATGGTTTTGACTTTGGGGCCTTGGCGGACATGGGACTTGGATCTGGGTATTAGAGTGAGGTCGGGCGGGGTTTAGTGATTCCCCTGTATTTTCACTGTCCTATCTCCTGGTATTATCTGTACTATTGCAGGGGTGGTTGGTGTCCGGCTGGGGAGAAGGAGACCGGGTGCTCATACGCTTCCTCCTCCTCCACTTCTTCCTACTTTTAAGGTTTTAGTTATTCGGGGCGACAGGCACGCTGCTAGGGGGGTTAGGCTGTAGCAGGGGTGCAGGGTGTGGGGCTGGATGAGGTTTTTTTTGTTTTGCCTTTATTTTGTTTCTATCGCCTTTTTCTTCCTTTCCTTTTCTTTCCTTTTATTAGTATAGTTGGCGAAACGTTCTGATTGGTATTGTATATCCGTATCGGGTGATCTTGTTTCTTTCATTATCCTGATCTCTGGGTGGGCCGGCTCTGAGGACTGGCGCTTGATGTAGACTGAGTATTGTATGGTTTTATATCCTGAATAGTATGCTTTAACGCCAACGTCTCAATTATAGCTGTTCCTAACCTGCATATCCTGTTTCTCTGCCTAGCCACCATATTAGGATTTTCGATTGTGTGGGACCCGATGCGTTTATTTAGTCAATTTAAAAAATAAAACCTCTATTTCATTCTGTGACTTAATTCTGCGTTTATTGAATTGAACAATAAAGGTTTTCCCCCAAAAAAATAATAATAATCTGCCCAATCAGTCTTCTTGCGGAAAAAATCAACACAGCACCCTCCAAACAAAAAGAAATCTATCGAGAACAGCCCTCTGATCTCTCCAATGCACAAGCTTGTTGCAATAATTTAGCTGATTTTTCTCTGAAAAAACTCAAATCATCTACTCTTCCTTCCCGTTGATCCCTACCACTGCTCAAACAGCAACTATCTTCACCACTGATACCTATCCCACCACCTCCCTGCAATCCTTCCCTCCTCTCATTCCCACTATACTAAATGCCATTCTATCACAGGTAAAATCAGGTTCCCCCAATGATCCGGCTCCTCCATGCACTCTAAACATGGTAAATGACAACATTTTCCTAACTGTACTCAACTTACTTAATTCCTCCCTAGCCACTGGCTCTGTCCCACCCCCCTGGAAGTGCGCCATGGTTAAGGCCCTCCTAAAAAAAACAACCTGGATCAGACAGCCCCAAAAAACTATAGGCCAATCTCCTTACTTCCGTGGATGAGTAAAATACTTGAAAAACATACCAACACCGCACTAATAGACTTCATCGAGTCTAACCACCTGCTCGATGACTCACAAACTGGTTTTCGCCCTAAGTATGGGACCGAAACTGCGCTATTGGCAGTGACGGAGGAGGCAAGGAAGATCTTGGACCAGGGCGGATCAGTCGCCATAATCCTTCTGGACCTAAGTGCCGCCTTCGACACTGTCAACCATAGCACACTACTCCTTCGGCTTGGAACATCGGGATATCAGGCAAGGCCATGTCTTGGCTTGAATCCTTCTTTACCGATCTTTCTTTTCAAGTGTTTGAGGGTAACATCACTTCCCCAAGTAAGCCCCTTGTCTACGGCGTTCCCCAGGGTTCGTCCTTGAGCCCGACACTGTTTAATATCTATATGGGGCCACTAGCTGAGGTAGTCCGTCCGTTTGGAATAAAAATCATCACTTACGCGGACAAAATTTTATGGGAGCATGAGGCTAGCAGTATTCTTCCTGAATGTTCTCAATATTTCTGCGGTGTTTTAGGAGCGCCTGGATGATTTCTTAAAAATGACTGAAACCAGGGGTAATTGGTAGTGAAACTTAGTAAGAGCCCTAAAAGCCTTTACAGGAACAGGGGTTGGTAGGGAAATGCTGCATTCACTACAGAGTTAGATTAACTGTTTCTAACAAAAACGGAATGCAGTGCCAGTCTCCTAATACATAACCTTTCTGTGACCACAATTGTGCATTCGCAGAGCCAATAGCTCTGGCTAAACACTTATAAGGTCCCAAAGGCGACGCTGGCGCAAAACACATGATGACCCTTGGGCAGGAACTTTACACGTTTCACTCCTTATATTAAAACTCCGTTGTCAACACATTGCATGACATGCTTTCTTGCAACATTCAATGTGCCATGCATGCTTTTACTTTCCAATCAGCCTGGGAGAATGGTGGCCGCTTCATTGAAAGGAAATAGGTCTTGCATTGACAAGAGTTTAGCGTATTGGCATTGTAAATGAAAATGCTTTTTATTTATGTGTTAATTAAAAATAAACTTAAATAAAAGGCATTGTCATTTACAATGCCAATAGCTTAAACTCTGATATATCCGAGACCTATTGTATTGCAAATGCTTGTTCTTACTGTACTTCTCCTTTTAAGCCTCACTATCAAGGGCAACTTGTTTTTGTGTCCATGAATTAGATGTGTCTATTGTTAAACCAAACAAAGTCCATGGTCTAGGAATATCAGCCCTTGTGATTGGCATGAGGGGCTACCACAGATCCACATGCACTACAGGACATGGGAGCTGGAAGTTTGGATGCAGGAGGTGATGAAACACAGCCACAGCAGCCATGCTAAAATTACAAAGTGAATGAGCATTAACAATAGCTTTCATTTGATCTTCTCACATTTGCTGAATGTACAAAGACAGAGGTCAAATGCAATTAATTTCTTCTGACAAATTGCTGCTTATTCTTTTAACATGGAGACTGGGGTGTTCTCACTCTTACTTCAAACTGTAAGGATTTGTGATAATCGTGCTGGTGTGAAAGGAAAGGTGTTAGGATGTTTTCTTCTAGCACATACAATTTAAATACCCATGAATGTACTGCACAGATATTTCCAAGTAAATAAACAGCTAGGCCATCACAAATAAAGCTAATTTTTCCTAATTCTGAAGTGTGATGGAAATAAAGATGTTAATAAAATAAAAACAAATCAAGGCATGTTACTTGGGTGATGAACAAATGATAAGTATTGATCAAAATTAATTTCCATATATTATGGTTTTATCAGTAAAACTGTGCGTCTGTGCACATTTACTGGCCACTTCAAATGAAATTGTGCTGTCAGTAAGTTACTATGACTACCACACAGTGCTTTAATAATATATTTGTGATAATGTGTCCTGAATGTAACGCTAGCTCCCCAGCCCACCTTCTGCTGAATGGAAATGGCTCATTTGTGACCCTTTTTCTTTGTCTGATTGGATGTTTCAGACTCCCTATGAGTTCAGTGGTGTAACATTGATGGCAGCAGTGCTTTGTTTGAGCCACTGGTTTCTGGTGGGACTCACGATCACTCATTTTTGAGGGGCCGATACCTATTTTTCCCTATCAGAGTTTCAGCGAAAGAGTGAAAAACAGACATGTGTGAATGAAGGAGGAAGAGAAAGCTACAAAAAGAGTGAAAATAATAATAATAATAATAATAATAATAAAGGATTTTATAAAGCGCCTGGTGACGCCATCCCGGCGTGTCCCCGCGCTGTGGAGAGAGTAGCAGGAGAAAGTGAGAGACCTATAGGGTAAAGAGGTGGGTTTTTAAAAGTCTCCTAAATAAGGTCTCTGTCTCTGCCAATCTCATGTACAGAGGCAGAGAGTTCCAATTTTTAGCCGCCAGCGCACGAAAGGAGCGCCCACCCATTCTTGCTTTGTTTATCCGGGGGGCACTCAGAAGCCCGGTACCCTTAGAGCGCAATTCTCTGTTGGGCACATAGGGGATCGCAAGATCCTTCAGGTATTCAGGGGCTACCTGAGAGGTTATCCTGTAACATATTAGGAGCGCTTTGAACAGGATCCTCTTTTGTATAGGGAGCCAGTGAAGGGCATCCAGGGCGGGTTTGGAGGCAGCTCTTTTGGGTAGCCGGAGGACCAGCCGGGCTGCCGTGTTCTGGAGAACCTGCAGCTTTCTGATGTTCTTCTCGGTAGTCCCTAAGAGTAGAACATTACCGTAATCGATACGGGAGGTGACTAGAGCTTGGGTCATCGTGCGTCTGGCCTCTAAAGGAAGGAGGTCCAGGGTCCGGTTTAAGGTCTTCAGTACACCAAAGCATTTCCCTGCTAGCTTCTGGACGTGACTATCAAAGGAGAGTCTGGGATCAACCCATACACCCAAGTTCTTTGCTTCCTTGCAAGGAGAAGGTATAGGGCCTAGACAAGGAGGCCACCAGTCCAGGGTCCAACTAGCCGTGTTACCCCCTATCACAAGAACCACTGTTTTAGAGCCGTTGAGCTTCAGGCAGTGTTGGTTCATCCAGCCTGCAAGCTCCTGCATGCAAGTTTTAAAATTAGCAGCGGCCAAGGTGGGTGCCTGGGATAGGGAGATGAGGAGTTGGGTATCGTCGGCATAAGATACTAATTTTATGCCGTACGATTGAACCACCTCCGCTAGCGGAGCCATATAAAGGTTAAACAGGGTGGGGCTCAGGGCAGAGCCCTGAGGCACCCCCTGTTCTAGGGCAATGCTGTCTGAGAGGGAATTACCTCTCTGAACCTGGAAACTGCGATCTATGAGGAAGGATTTAAGCCATCTCAATGCCGCCTTGGTGACCTCAGCCTGGTTTAGACACTGTAGCAAGATGGAGTGAGCTACAGTGTCAAACGCAGCACTGAGGTCCAACATTATGAGCGCCATTGTATGACCCTCGTCAGCTCCTGCCCGTAGAGTTTCCGTAGCTCTCAGGAGGGCTGTCTCGGTGGAGTAATTAGTCCGGAAACCAGACTGGGAGCTATGCAGGGATTTATTAACTTCAAAGTGAGCCATTAGTTGTTTATTAGCAAGTTTTTTCGGTCACTTTTGCAAGGTATGGCAGGAGAGAGATTGGTCTCAGGTTTTCCAAGATGTCCTGACTTACATTAGGTTTCTTTTTGATTGGCAACACAATTGCCTTCTTCCAATCTAGCGGTAGGTACGCTGAAGAGAAAGATAGTTGGATTATGTGCCTAAAGTAAGGTTCTAATACCTGTAAGCTCTCTCTGAGTACTTTCGGGGGGGCCGGGTCACGAGGGGAGCCCGATTTGACGCTCTTGCAGATGTTTATAAGTATGTCAGGAGGGGGAACCGAAAAGTATTGAAGGCAGGACTCAGTAGAATTAACAACTGCACTTTCCATAAAATCACGGCCGGATGGCAGGTTGTCAGAAAAACTGGCATAGATATTGGTGATTTTTTCTGAAAAGTAAAGTGCAATCTTATTGCAAGTTTCCACTGAGTTGTTGCAAGGCACATTATCATTAGGGAGCACTGAAATTTCTTTAAAAATTTTAAAAAGTTCTTTAGAGGAGTTCTCTGCCTCCCCAATGCGCGTCTTATAGTGCATAGCTTTGGAAGTACGGATTTTTTTATTGTATTCCTTTTGCGCTTTTTTATATAGTAATTTGATGGCTGGGCAGAAGTTAATACGCCATTCGCGTTCTAATTTTTTGCAAGCGGATTTGCTTGCCTGGAGTTCTGGAGTGTACCAGGGAGTGGATTTTCTGGGGTTTTTGAAGTTTTTCATGCTGCGAATGGGAGCAGTTTTATCTAGGGCCCTTAACATTCTATCCTGCAGCTGACTGTATGCTGATTCACAGTCGGTGCTATCAAGAGAGCCTCCTGTTACAATCAGTTTGTTAAACGTATCTTGAGAGAAGCTTTTCCATTTCCGGCGCTGGTACCGGTGGTCCGTATCATTTTTAGGATCGGACTCAGATCTCTGCAAGTAGAATGGAACAATTGAGTGATCTGACCAGGGTACCGGAATAGGAGGGGAAGCGTGCACTCTAGAAATGTTCCCAAAGATAGGGTCAAGAAGGTGACCAAGCCTGTGAGTAGGATCAAGATTTATTAGGTCTAGCTGCAGAGACTGGAGAGCTGACCTAATGTCCTTCGCTCCAGAGTCAAGGGGGTCTTCAAAATGTGCATTCATATCACCGAGCACCAGGAAATTGGTTTTTCTTATAGCTAGGTGAGCGGTGGTTTCTAACAGGCTAGATGTAAAATCATACAGTCTCCCAGGAGGTCTGTACACAGGAATGCCTGAAATGGAGAGTTGGGGGTTTATCATGATAGTAAAAAATCCGGCTTCACAGTGATCGATGATCAGAGGCAATAGGGAACATTGCATGGGAGTTTTTGTGGCAATAGCAATTCCTCCTCCCCTGCCATCCTTCCTATCCAGTCTGGCCAGGGAGTAGCCAGAAGGCATGGCTTCGATAATGTCAGGGTCAGAAAATTCCCCTAGCCAGGTCTCCGTAAAAAACATAATGTCAAAGCCATCATCCTCCAATAGTTGGTGTATTTGTGTACCATGTTTGCCAAGAGAGCGGCAGTTAATCAAACCCGCCTTAGTCTTCATAATAGAGCCTGCCCTAGTGGGTGGCTCGTTCGGCGTGAAAGAGCATAAGGGGCAGCTGTACAAAAACAACGCCTCCATAGTATGGAAACAAGATAGGGTGACTCCCGGACGGAGATCTAATAGCTCCTGTCTGGCGTACCGTATTATGTGGGATGTAGAATGGCCAAGAGTCGTAGCCCCGCGCCCTGTCCGGCCGCGGACGGGCGCAGATGGGCTGGACTTTGCCTTGCAGTGGAGACCCGACGCCCGGTTACAGCAAGAATAAGACTTATCAAGGTCTTCAAGAACCCTTCACTCAACAATATAGGATTTTCTCTCCACACAGCGAGTCGCACCCCTATAACAAGTTTCGCATAACGCTTCACACCCATGTTGTTTTGAACTGTAAACTCTCCGACGCCAGAGCAGCACAAGATCAGAGCAGCTTAAGACCAGAACAAGATAGCCTTGAAAAAGCCCTGGAGAGGGCGAAACACGTGTCGGCAGTGTAAAGCTGGAAAAATCTTTTAACCTATTTGAATAATAAAGAGCTTGAATCACAAGATTTGGTCTTTGGATCCATATGTTTGAACTAACATCGAAGCATTGAATAATGTTGATGCAAAAACCTTGGAATTAACTACATTCATGTTCATAGATTAATGGACTGCTAAGAGGGTGCTTGTGTGACTTGGTTTTCTCTCTTGAATTTGTGGTATTTGCACTCAGTTGCATTGCTCTAACACCCCTGGTGGTGGGTGTCTTATCAAGTTCCCAGTGCACCTCTATGCTCTGATATTACACGTATTACGTACCTGGGGAGAATAACGAATAACAGTAGGTGCGGACGTTTTCTCTGATGAGAAACACTACCACCATTTTGTTTGTATAAATGGCGTACCGTATTATGTGGGATGTAGAATGGCCAAGAGTCGTAGCCCCGCGCCCTGTCCGGCCGCGGACGGGCGCAGATGGGCTGGACTTTGGCTCGACTTCGGCTCGCATCCGGCGCGCCCGCTGCACGCGTCCGCTGCGCGGTCGCGGTCCTCTGCACATTTATGGGAGAGGTAGGGGCGACTAGAGCGCTGAGCAAGCAGCCCTGAGCCCGGATGTGTTGGGCTCCTCCTCCACCCTCCGCAAACAAACGCCCAAGATGGACGCGGCGGACCGGGGCGGGGCGGGAGTTCGAAGTCAAAGTGCCCAGAAACAAGCAATGTCAGCCTACAGGTGAGGCACAGTTTTAAAATAAAATACAGCAATACACTGATACATAAAATTAGCAGAATCGCCAAAATTAAAAACGCTAATGAATCAGCGCTCCCAGTACATGCTATTAAACACCAGCGTAGCGGATCGAGTCAGCCACTGCCACCGGCTGAACTCATCTCCACAACGCGAGTGCGCTTGAAGCAGGAATTTTATTAACTATAGAGTACAGCGCGACTAGAGCGCTGAGCAAGCAGCCCTGAGCCCGGATGTGTTGGGCTCCTCCTCCACCCTCCGCAAACAAACGCCCAAGATGGACGCGGCGGACCGGGGCGGGGCGGGAGTTCGAAGTCAAAGTGCCCAGAAACAAGCAATGTCAGCCTACAGGTGAGGCACAGTTTTGAAATAAAATACAGCAATACACTGATACATAAAATTAGCAGAATCGCCAAAATTAAAAACGCTAATGAATCAGCGCTCCCAGTACATGCTATTAAACACCAGCGTAGCGGATCGAGTCAGCCACTGCCACCGGCTGAACTCATCTCCACAACGCGAGTGCGCTTGAAGCAGGAATTTTATTAACTATAGAGTACAGCGCGACTAGAGCGCTGAGCAAGCAGCCCTGAGCCCGGATGTGTTGGGCTCAGGGAGGAATCAGGGTTGAAAAGGAGTCTGCAAGGGTGAGGTAAAGAGACACAGAGTATTTGCTGGTGGCATGAGGAGGATGAGGAGTATCCAGCTGTGGCATGTGGCATGAGTGCTTAATTTGAGCTCGTGGCTTCCGGTGCTCGGCACTTAAATGCCAACATTGGCACTTATGAGAGGTGTGCCACATGGTGGCACTGGTACTCTCATTTAGAGAACAGCTCAACCACAGCTGTTTATTAGGTATGAGGATGCTAATGACTGACACCTGCCACACAAGCCTTTCTTATAGCTTTGGAGGGCTGGAATGGTCTGAATTGTCACACTGGTAGAAGTGTTGTGGTTAGTAGTTGTGTTTGGCAGGGCTGGCAGGGGCAATAGGTGGTGCAAGCTGAAGTTGCCTCCTGACGACGGTCCTGGCACATACTATTAAGGACTGGCCATCTCCAATATTCAAAGTTCCCGTGCGGGCTTTTTAACAAACTTTGGCACCGGCATTAACTGTCTTACAAATAAAGCATTGGATGGCAGCGCCCCCAGGCTAAAAATTGTTCCAGCACCCCAGCTAGAGTTGGTGCTCTGCAGCTCCGGGTGTCATTTTCAATAGCAGGTCTGAACACACCTTGACCTCAGTGATAGATCACAAAATTCCTTCCATGTAAAAATCTCAGCCACTGAATTAATGACCTCAAAAGTAATCACGTATTTGCAAGAGTAAAGTTTTGGAAAACTTTTACTGTTGTTGAACCGTCAGTTTCAAAGTGTATTTTTCAAGTTACTCCGAGGAATACCCAGGTGCAGAGTGAGTTAATGGTGACACGGGGGAACCAGTCGCCCTTTGCTGCTGGACTTATAAGGCACTGTCGGTGGGTAGAACCTTAACGCAGCTGAAAGGCGGTCCCTCGTCCTGCAACACAGGTTTTCTGAACCCATAACATGTCCGAAGTCTATTTTACTCCAAATACTATTAGAAGGTTATTTGTTCTCAGGCTTCTTTTTTCTCTCGGAGAGCATGCTGGGAATCTGAATACCCGTATAGAAGGTGAGTTCAATTCTGACTTAACCATTGGTAAATAAAGTATTGGAAACTATGGGGCAGATTTACAAGCCCCGTGCGCCAATTTAGCGTCACTTTTCCCATGTTAAAAGTGGCGCAGGGGGCTTGTAAATCTGCCCCCTTCTCAGGAGACTCTGATACAGATGTGTAATGTACAGCTCAGTCCCCAAACAGAGGTGATTCTCGCAGCCCTCGCAGCATCCTTCTAAAGGGTAATCCATGGTACACATTTAGAGGGTGTCGCCTCGACGGCGCTGATCTACTTCTCTGCTTGTCTAGGCTGGTAGAAAATATCCACCTTCTCACTGGTGAATCGGTTAAATGCTAACATCCTCCCTACGCAGTGGTAAAGTAGGTACAATTACTATAAAAAAGATGCTTGTTGTTTCATCTTTTATATAGCCTCGGTGTTTGCACTGGTAAAAATTCATGCGCCACTGTTAATAATTGAGAACAGGTTAATTTGCAAAAAAATATAGATTTATATATATAACAATAAGGACCGGAGCTCTCATCAGGAGGTAGCTCGCACCAGCCCATTTCTCCTGTTAACGCCGCCAACTCACACAAGCTGGGAGAGAAGGTACCATAATGGCCAGAGCTGCTTCCTTCCGATCTGGGGAACGAGGGGTCATATTATCAAGGGGGACGATAGGCAATTTTTGCCGCTTTAGCGGCCGTTTTTGGCAGCTACGCGGCGATTATACTATTGCCCTATTAGAATGCTGTCGCTAACAGCAGTTAGCGACAGCTTCTAGGCGATAGCGAGGGGTTTGGGGCCCGCTTTGCATGTCAGCGATATTTATCGCTAATGACATGCAAAGTGGGCGTACCTAACCTGTTAGCGACTGAAAGCTAACATCGCTATCGCCAATTAGCAACACAGCCGTAGCGATGGAAATATTTGCGCTAAGCGCAAATATCTCCCAAAAATAACGCCGGCTCAGACCAGTTCTTAGCCATTATATCCAATGGGAGGTGGATATAATGGCTAAGACCCTGTTAGTGATATTGCGTGAATATCGCTGTATTCTCAGTGATATTCACGGATTTTGCCGCTGTCGCCGGGAATTTTATCGCTCTGGAGCTAAACGTTGCTAATAGCACGTTATATCGCTATTTGTCGATAATATGCCCGAGGTTCGAGTCTCGGCTGGTGAAGTGCGGGTGCTGAGCACTGAAAACCACAGTCTCAAATTAAGCACTGGAGGGGGTTAGGGGAGGACAAGGTCCCCTTATATGATGGGTGCCTAGAAGGTGCCTCTGTTCCCATTGATCCTCATTCGGTCCATCACCTGTTGTGTTTGCCTGTTCCCATAGCAGCACCTAAAAAAGGCCAATGGTACCTATTTAAAGGACGACAGGAGAGCAGTATTTTATGTATGCAAGAGAAAAACAATGTTTGAATCCGAATAATTCCAGGAGAACGTTAGAAATCATTTGATTGTTCCAAGTTATAATCTTAAACACTAGTGAGTAAAGGTGTATATAATATGCACTGGCAAAGCCAATATGTGTCGTAATATTGTCAAAATAAGTAGGTTTAGCATTTCGTCAGAGGCAGTTTTTGTAGATAGCTAGGTGAATGTGTGTTGCTCCAGGCGGCTCGAGCCAGGCAAAGCCTAAATGTAGAAGACACCTCTTGGACGCCAACCTAGAAGCTAAGACGAAGGCTCCTCCTTTCAACAGAGTCATACCACCAAACATGTGTTATAAACGCGTAGCAGAATATGTCACTTGCATTGGAAGTGATGACTTTACATAGCAAATACAGCAAAATATTGCATTTAAGATGCTTTTGACAAGAGCCCAGTATTTACAGTGCAACTGTACTAAAGCGTATGAGTATGCAGGTTTACTTTGTAAACAGAAACGTTGTAAATCCCAAAACATGTCAAGACACTGAAGTGAAACATATGTCCTTTCTGGTGCGATTAGTGAATATCATCAGCCTGCCATTAAACAAACAGGACTCACTTCATAACGTAAAAAGCAATAAACCGGCCATTAAAATGTCATCATGTTATTAGAATAAATACATTAGAATTCCGCCCGACTCTAAAATGCCAGCTAGATTTCATGTTGCTTCTGCAGTTTAATGGAATGGAACATAAATGGAACGATGTAATTGTCCATACAAAAGGCAGCTGCCTTAATGGACATCCCACTCAAGTGACGCAAACCTTAAGAAAACCATGAAAATGAGTGGGTTGGTCCAAAGTCCTCTCTCTGTGTAGCACTTCTTACAAGAACTTTTTTATAAAATTAAGAAGATAATAAACATTGATGGACAAGAAAGTCTTCCAATAAACATGAAGGCTCTAATTCAGAGCCCACCATATGTGTATGTTTTCATTTATAAGAGACAATATTTTCAAATTGATACTTTATTGTTTGAGCTAATGAAAATCATCATAACAATATCCTAAAACCAGATTAAGTTAATTTACTGGGATATAAATTGTTTTAAAGACAATTTCATATCATATCAAACAAACTAAAATATAAGGTATCTTAACGCCTTAAGTGCAACGGTTTTTCCGCTGCGGTGCGGGCGTTCTATTGAGTGGGCGGGCTCTGTCGGCCGACCGCAGCACTCGCGAGGTAGTACTCCCGTCCCAACGGCCGACCGGAGCACGGAACGGGTTAAAAATTGTCATCAAAGTTGTTATCACAGTAGTGCTCAATATACATTGCATTTGTACAGTTGGCTTAAGGATTAAGTACAGTCCTGGGATTCTTTGGGGCGTGATATCTTTTCATATTGTATTAGGAATTTCATCATCTTACTGTTGAAAATCTGTTGAGTTCAGACCTTTATTAATGGCTGATCTGCAAGTTCGAAGGCCCCCTATCAATTCAATTCAATTCAATAAGCTTTATTCAGTTGAAGCAACGCAACCATAAAAGCACAATACATGATCAAAATACATGAGAGACAATTAATAAAAGAATCAACATCAATAAACTAATTTCATTAAAACATCATACACTACACAACAGAAATAAGAGTAAGAACAACCTACTCTTCCTAGCGTTAATTAAACTTAAAATAAATGTTGCAGTATAAAAACAATTTTCAGGTTCTCTTAGCGTGAAAAGTAGGGCCATAGCAGCATTAGTGGTTTTGGCATCATATTTTTTAAACAATTGTTTAAGATAAGCAATCCTAAAAGACAGATACAGATCACATAAAAGTAAAAAGTGCAAGGTGCTCTGCTTAGTATTCCCGCCACAAGGGAATGGGGAGACAGGGCGCTGTTTCATCGTAGAAAACGCTACTAAATGGTGCACAAGGCCTAACCTCATTCTAGTTAGGACATAGCGGTGGGAAGGTCTTGTGACAAGTAAAAGGTAAGTTTGGAAGCCATCCGTATCTATATGCAGATGGTAAAGATGATACGTGGCTTGCTTCCCTACTGTTTTCACCCTGCATTCGTTCTTATGCCACAGGAAGGTACTCTTTAACCCCTGTTAGGACAAACCGGATAATTCATTTCGATTTTCCAGGATTGTTCGAATGAATATGACCCCGAAAGAATTAGCTAAATAATTAAGCCAGGGGATCTTAAGGTAATTATCCAATCGCAGGCAGTCATTAATGATAGACTTAGTAAAAATAGTCTCCTCCTTTAACCATTTGGATCTCCATAACAGAAGGGGTCTCAAAGCTATTAAATCCATCAGATAGTTAAGACCCACTTCACAGTGACTGAGTTTGGAGGAGGCTGAAACCGGGAGGCATAAAAGCTTTTTAAAAAAGAATTCTCTTCCGTTTGGATATCACAACAAGGTTGGAGTCCCCATACCACAGCCCCGTAAAGTGCAACAGAGGTACATCTTGCTTTATAAATATTGACCATGTCTTTAATGCGACGATCCACCAAATTATATGCAAATTTTAAAACACTGTATATACTTTTGCTCATTTTGTCCTTACCATTAAACAATATGTGGTTCCATTTCCCATCACAAGAGAAGGATATACCTAGATCCACGTTTTGCACTTTATTGCTTTCAATAAAGAACAGTTTCAGGCTCTTGTATTTCGGACCGCATACGATTGTGAATGTTTTCGCCTTATTAATCATCAGCTTCCTCTTACTAATAAAAGCTGCAAACCCATCGATTAACCTCTGAAGGCCTACCGGCATTCTAGATTAAAGCACAGCATTGTCCGCATCAAGCAGGACTGGAACTTCCTTGCCTTCCACTAGTGGGAATTCCACCTGTATCAATTTAAGTGCTGCATCCACTTCGTTAATAAATAGGTTAAAAAGCAACGGGGCTAGGACGCAGCCTTGGCAGATACCACTTTTTACGTTAAAATTAGGGGTATATTTTCCTATTTGGCCGCACCGTACTTTGGTCGATAATTTTCCATACAGCCTGTCTAAAAAGTCAACAATGGGTTTCGGGGTGCCAAGATTAAGTAAAACTGGCCATAACATAACGCAATCCACTAAATCAAAAGCGCTGCTCAAATCAACAAAGCATAAAAAGAGCCGTCCCTGTTTAGCACGTGTGTATTTTCTGATTAAGAGCACCCGCTTGATCCACTGTTCTAACTTGCCTAACCACTTTCTAAAACCATATTGTGCCTGAGCCAAAATACCATGGTCCACGACCCACTCCTCCAATCTTAGCAATAGAACCCTACTCATAATTTTGACTGAGGAGTCGTACAGAAATGGGTTGATAGTTCTTAGCTTCAGATTTGTCGCCCTTTTTGTAGATAGCAATAATAACAGATTCCCCCATGTAGATGGGCAACCCTCAGTTACTGCAGCGTTAAAAACTCTTGTTAATATCGGACCCCATAATTCTGGTACAGTTTTATATACATTGAATGGAACACCATCCGTACCTGGTGCTTTCACCCCTTTGCTGCTTCCAATGACAGTCATGACCTCGTCAAGGGTAATGGGCCATTTGTGCAAATTGGTTGGGTCCTTAATAGATAGGTGCCTTGGGTTAAAAATACTAGTAAAATGAGCCACCCATTCCTCACAGCTGACATGACATAAAAGTTCCGGGAGGGATTCTTTTTTAAGAAATTTAGAGTTCAACGTATCCCAGAACAGTTTATTGTTGGATGTATCTGCCGCTAGTGCAAGGTTATCCGACGCCTCCTGTTGAAGCTCCATCTTTCTACGTTTTAGATTAGATTCATATTCCACTCTTAGATCATGAACTAATGCATTATCCCTTGGTTTGTTAGAAAGTGCTTGTTTCAGCTGACAGCACATGAATGGTTGAACCAACCCTGGGCCTGTATTTGTTTCCTAAATGGTGGCGCGGTAAAATGTTTCGAGATTGAATCATTTATTGTACTTAAATTGTTCAAGATCTTATCCAGTTAGGTCTCAACCAATAAGTTGTCTTCAATTTCATTACCACAGACCTGTACAATATTTTTTGTTATTTCACCAGAGTTGGTGCCCTTCCATCTAATTCTAGTACCGTTTGGGCGGCACGGGGCAATGTTATTGATGACCGTACATTGCTCAACAGTTTTGTTCCCCCAAACAAGCAATCTCATAATGATGCAATTGTGATCACTCATCGACAAGTCAACAATCCACGGGGTAGAACATAGGTTCACAATATTGGCAGAAATAATTACATTGTTGATAATAGTATGTGCTGTTCTTCCAGTAAAGCTTGGAATCTCCTGCCCCCTCCCATCCTTTGCACATTGCATACTGTCTAAGTCAAATTCTGCCAGAACAACATTTAGGGTGTCACCATAGGCGGTATGTGGGAAGCGTAAGTAGTCATCACCTTCATCATTTTGAAACCCACAAACTTTTGTCATAGACGGGGGGCAGGTTGGGGTATTAAAATCACAGAGCCATACAATATCCAAGTTAGTGGTATCTACAATAGCCAAGTTATTGAGTTCCTGTTTCAATTTTATAACTACACTATGGTGAATGCCCCTATCAGTGAAACATTTCTATAGTAGCAAAACCCGGATGGATTTTAAAAAAGGGCAAAGACAGATCAGATGTATAACATTCTTGCAGTTCTGCAAACATATAAATTATATGTTTTGGGTCCTTTCTACTTCCATGATGGCTGGGCTGCCAAACTTGGTAATGCCTCAAATCTGGTGTCCATAAGCATTTGTTTTGGAGATGGTGAGTTCATTAAATTTAGGTATTCTGCTGGACGTAATGTTGTATATTATTGGAGGACCATACAGGCATGGGACTGCTTTGTTAGTGTGCTTTTGTATTCTAGAAATAAATGGAGTTTGGCCATTTTGTTTGTCACCCTATAAAAGATTTGGAAGGATGGATTCTGAGCCCAGAGCTCGTTGTATTTGTTTCCTTCAACGCTGTTTTCAAGAATTTACAGTTTCATGAACCAGGATCTTTTTCCTGGCCCTGCCACAAGGCATCATATGAAACATTTGATCAATTTAGCAAAAGTTTGAACCCGGTTTTGAGTGCAGCATATTTTCTCCCAATCTCCTGTTGGATGAGACCAAATTCCAATCGAGCTGCAGATTTTTTTTTGAGGAAGACTAAAAACCTTTTTGTACATTTTTGTTTGTAGACTGTCTAAAAGTTTTGCATAATTGTCATTTAAATCTATGCTTGCATAAGTTACAATTTACAATAGTTTGGCGGCCATCAATGCCACTATCAGTTTGAATGATGGGCCCTATAATTTTTTGTGAAGGGCACAAAATGCGTAAATAAGGCCATTTCCTTTTTTTTTTTACAAGATATTGTTTTTGAAATTGAAAATTCAATCGATCATCTATTCACACCCCAAGATTTGTATATGCACTGACAACCTCTAAAGCTGTTTCTCCCAGCTTTATTGGACGCTGGCGTCCAGGTCGATTCATGATTGACACGGTTTTTGTAACATTAATTTCCAAGGCATTGGCATTAGCGAACGCTGTTAACTCATTGAGTGCTCCTTGGAGGCCAACTCTTGTTAAGCTGAGTAGAACTATGTTATTTGCATGTGAAAGGTGCTTTATAGGTAAAGGGCCAAGCGCGGGGTGTGAATTAACCTGATTCAATCTTGGTGACGGGTCCGCCATAAATAAATTAACTAGGTGAATAGCTAATACACAGCCTTGCTGTAGTTCAATTTCAGTCTGTATTTCCCTTGACAGTCTTGTGTCATTTGCTATTTTTACATGGACCCATGTGCCTGTGGAAAGTTGTATTATGGCTCGTAGTATTGTTTCAGGGAGTCCACAAAAAGCCAGGGCTTACACGGTCAAACGCTGATTTAAAGTCTATAAAACAGAGTTGTAATTTTCTTTGCAAGCGTTCGCACTTGTCAGCTATTAGGGCCAGGGATAGAATGTTTGTAGTAGTGTCAAACCCTTTAGAGAATCCTGTTTGGTTGAATGGATTCAAGCTGTTGTTGTCCGTCCATTCTACCAGGTCCTCCAGATTTAGTGATGCACAATAGTAGGCTCCAACATCAATGCGTGCAATTAACCTTCAATAAGTTGGAATCAATCTATCGCCCTCTTTGTAAATTGGATTGATTATTGACCCTTTCCAACTCATGGAAAGGGTATCAGTTGAGGTCGGACAACGGAATCGCCTAATGGTCAGGGTCAATCCTAAAGATTGTGTGCGGGATGCCATTTGTCCCAGGTGCCCCGTCCCTTTGCCCCTCTTTTATATTCTAGTTACATATTCTACCGCAAAGCATTGGTAAACCTGGGCTGTTGGCGATAGAAGGGTAGTGATGGTGTCTTCGGTTATTATTGTGATGTTTCCTAATTGTTTGGGCCCCAAAAGATTATGGCTGGTGTCCATCTCTCTATGATTGAGTGGAGTAGCATCTTTGAATGTTTTATTTAGGTGAACTACCCATCCTTGCTCAGTCACACATCCATTTTTTTATTTGAGTTGATCTAGTTGTCCCATTGACTAATTCCTGAAACAGCTTGTTATTGGGTGTTTAGCACAGAAAAGTAACTTTGTCCAAAACATCTCACTTTTCGCTTTTTGATCATTCCAAATGTGCATTTTAAATAGCTTCCGGATGTTCTTTATATAACTCCAAGCGTGTTTTGAGACTTTGGGGGTATAATTTTTATTGACCGCCTTTCTTAGTTCTGTTCTTAGCAATTAGGCTTTTCTTAAGAGTCCTGAAGTGTGCTTGTTGCTTGTTTTCCAAGCATAGTGGATTTTAGGTTCCTGTTTTTGTAGGTTTGTAATGAAGGTTGTCCAAATCTCTACTCACTTCTTTCTGGAACAGTTTTTATTTCATATATCTCTAGATAGCCGTGTTAAATCTGGAGAATATCTGTTGACCACTGAATGTGTTTCAAATTTACTGGTGTCGGGTGTCCCATCTCTTTGGGGGCTAGCAGGTGTTTTGGAAGATTTATTTTTAGTTCAAGATGCTGTTATGAATGGTCACTTCAAGTTGTATACTTAATATATTTCCCCACATGGTTCAGTAGCGTAAGCGTTAGGACTGTATAGTATATTATTGACCAGGTATTTACTCCCTGATAGGTCCATTACCGGGGAATTTTATCTTTTGTTATGCAGTTTATTACTCTGAAGGTCAAGATGTTCCAAGGCGAGAACTATATTTTTCCCCTTCAAATCATTTTATTTTGCTGCTGAGGATGATTGTGAAGGAACTGACCAGTACTTATTGTCAGTTACTGATTGCTCATTTTCATCCGGAGTGTAAATTAGATTTGAATTAAAATCACCAGTTATAATTCTTTCTCAAGCAGGATTCTCAAATCTAATTGCAGGTATTATCGAAAGAAGTTTTTCATATTGTAATTCTTTTTTCCTCGGATTTAGATGCATATAAACATTTAATAGTATAATTGTTATTGTCGTGTAGTTAGACCATTGGTCCATTTTGATGGACGTATAGATCTGATGTAGTACTGAGAAGCTGTTCTGACATGGTGTTCAGTGCCCTTGAGACATACACTTCAAGGCCACTTTTTTGTTCCCCATATTAATGTGTTCTTGTTGCTTTTACATAATAGTGCATGTAATTGGCGACTTCCATTGGCTCAATCAGCCAGGTCTCCTGGGGCGCAATAATCTCATAATTCTCCCAGTTTGTTGGAGGGGCATTGCACTGTATTTGTCTTTACTGAAATGCTGATGAAATCTTTTCTTTGTGAAGGGAGTCATCCTTTTTTCGAAGCATTGAGAGCTTAAGTCATCAATTTCCAAGTGGCTGGATCCAGTTGTAGTTTTTGTCTGTTCAAAGATTTATCTTCCTCACCCATTTTTCCTTTTGCATTTTGTAATACTGGGTAAACTGGGACATTTTCTTCATCAATGCTATGACTCCTTGGAGGCTGGATAGCGTGGTCTTAAAGGTTTTGCAAGTGTAATGCCCCAAACTTCGTTCACTGGTCTGCACTCTCCCCGACAGCTCCTGCGATCGGCTCCTGAAGCTGAGCCCCTGCCTTGTGTGTTCGAAGCTGCTGCTGTTCAGAGTACTCTTTTTTCTGTTTAATATGGTTGCCTGCATTATTTCGTTGTTGTTGATGTTGCTTAATATTGCCTCAGTTTTTTATTAAGTTTGTGCCGCCTTACCCACTCTTGCCCGCTCGTTCCGTCCCAATCCCACGCTTCCCGCTACTGCTCACCCGGCTCCTCCCCTTTACCCACACCCGTTTTTCAGCCTCCCCTCCCCTACATAATGAAGACCACTGCGCGGTCGCGAAGCAGATGCACACAGAGGGCGCGCCTAATGCAAGCCCATCTGCACCCGTCCGTGACCCGAACGCGACCAGTGCCAGGAACCACAACAGCTTCAACAACCAACCCGGAGACCAACCCACCCAACCTTCTGCCGTACCTTCAACCCCCTTGAACATCCTTAACGACTGGAACCCAATCTCCACTGGGGACACCATCCGCCTGATGAACTCCATCCACTCAGGATCCCCCACAGACCCATGCCCTCACCACATCTTCAACAAAGCAGACTCCATCATAGCACCACACCTCCGAGACGTTATCAACTGCTCCCTCAACTCCGCCACCTTCCCGGAAAGCTGGAAACACGCCGAACTCAGCGCCCTTCTGAAAAAAAACCACAGCTGACCCCACCAAACTCAAAAACTACCGCCCCATCTCGCTCCTTCCATTCCCGGCCAAAGTCATCAAGAAAGCTGTCAACAACCAGCTCGCTGCCTTCCTCGAAACCAACAAATCCCTCGACTCCTCACAGTCCGGCTTCCGAGCAAAACACAGCACTGAGACCGCACTCATCGCAGCAACAGACGACATGCGAACTCTACTGGACAATGGAGACACAGTCGCCCTCATCCTCCTTGACCTCTCCGCAGCCGTCGACACAGTCTGTCATAGCACCCTGCTACAACGCCTCAGAAACATCGGAATCCAAGGAAAAGCACTGGAATGGATCACCTCGTTCCTTACTGGAAGAACTCAGAGAGTCCGCCTTCCACCATTCAAGTCAGAGGCCACTGAAGTCATTTGCGGCGTCCCACAAGGATCTTCACTAAGCCCCACCCTCTTCAACGTATACATGAGCCCCCTCGCGACCATCGCACGCCAACACAACCTCAACATCATCTCCTACGCTGATGACACTCAACTGATCCTCTCACTCACCAATGACCCGAACACCGCCAAAACCAACCTACATGAAGGAATGAAAGAAGTAGCCGGGTGGATGAAGCACAGCCGTCTGAAACTGAACTCAGACAAAACAGAAGTCCTTATCTTAGGTACCTCCCCCTCCACCTGGGATGACTCTTGGTGGCCAGAGGCCCTTGGAAAAGCACCCATCCCGACGGAACACGCACGGAACCTGGGCGTCATCCTGGAATCCTCACTCTCAATGAACAGACAAGTCAACGCCGTTTCATCATCTTGCTTCAACATTCTTCGCATGCTCAAAAAAACATTTCGCTGGATCCCCACCGAAACTAGAAAAACGGTCACCCACGCACTGATCACGAGCCGCCTGGACTACGGAAACACCCTATACGCCGGTACCACCGCAAAACTTCATAAAAAACTCCAACGCATCCAGAACGCATCAGCCAGACTCATACTAGACATCCCGCGTAAAGACCACATTTCTAGTCACCTGAAAAACCTCCACTGGCTCCCCGTTAATAAGAGGATAACATTCCGCCTCCTAACCCACGCTCACAAAACACTTTACGAACTTGGACCCGAATGCCTCAACACACAACTTTCCTTCTACACCCCCTCCCGCCAGCTACGCTCCTCCAACCAAACCCTTGCTGCTGTACCTCGCATAGACAAAAACCACCATGGGAGGAAGATCCTTTTCCTACCTGGCAGCTAAAACCTGGAACTCACTTCCCACTCACCTTCGCCTCACTCAGACCACCTAGCATACAGAAAGCAACTTAAAACTTGGATATTCGACAAGTAATTCCCCACCCTTCTTCAAGCGCCTTGAGACCCTCTGGGTATGTAGCGCGCTATATAAATTATTTGACTTGACTTGACTTGAACCCTGGCTCTCCCAGGAGCCAACTCTATGATTATACCATCTTCAATGCACTCAATCCCTGAAGACACCCCGACTGCGTAAGAGCCTCTCTGAACACCACCCATGGAGAGTTCTCATGGAGAGCTTGCGACAGATCTTTCACCATGGACAATACCCCCACCACTACCGAAGGCCCGCCAGACGCATGCACCACTGACCGGCGTCCTCCTCAATGTGCGCTCCCTACACAGACACATAGTAGAGATCTGGAACCTGATCGGCATCCTCTCGCCTGACATCATCTTCTTCACGGAAACCTGGACAAATTGTCACCTCCGGCCCGACATCGCCACTGCCATCCCTGACGGCTACAAGTTCCAGAGAAAGGACTGCATTCACTGCAGAGGAAGAAGATTTGCCATTGCACACAAGACCCCCTCCGACCTTCGACATTCAGGCTGAGTGACCCCCACTCCGACACAGAACACCTCCACTTCCAGATCTAGACCAGCCCCTAGGAACACGCGACGCAGCACCCTCATCTACAGACCACTGGGCACTCGCAACCAGTCCGCTACCACCATCACCGAGCTCACCGCACCCCACGCAATTACCTCCATGGACTACATTTTGCTCGGGGACCTCAACTTCCACCTCAACAACCGCAACGATCCCCACTAGATCACTCTCCTCGACAGCCCCGCCAACCTTGTACTGAAGAAGCTGGTCAACACACCGACGCACAGACCTGGAAAACCATATAGACACTATCTTTGCGGAAGGAACAAACATCTGTTTCATCCACACCACCCAGCCACCCTGAACGAACCATCACTGTGTTCATTTCACCTTCAACACCACCACAGCACCTAAGCCCACAACGCGACCGCCACAATGAAACTGGAGCAAGGTCACAGAGGAACTCCTCATGACCACCCTCACCAATACCCCACTGCGCCACGTCAAACACCAACTCCGCAACCACTGAACTTCACCAATGGATGGCACGCTGTGCTGACATACTCGCACCCCTCTGGCACCCCACAAAGCAACACCCACTGAAAGCCGCCTGGTTCACCACTGAACTACAGGAAGCCAGATGATCTTGCAGACGCCTAGAGAAAACCTGGTGAAACCAAAAAAAACACAGACGCACAGGATGACTACAGGAGCACACAGGAATACTACCAGCACATAAAGGCCACCAAACGGACCTTCATAATAGACAAGGTCCATACCAACGCGACTAATGCCAAGGAACTGTTGAGCGTCATGCAGCAGCTCAACAAACCCCCCCAGCGGAGCCACGGATGTCACACCTTCCCAACAACTCTGTGACAAGCGCAGCTCCACCGAAGGATCAAGGACCCCAACAACAATTTTAAAAAACCGACGCTGGACATAACTTCTCCCTCGTCGTGGCCGATAAGCCTACCATCATGTCCTGGTAGCCCGCTATCGTGGAACACATCACCACCACCATTCATAAAACCTACTCAGGAGCCCCTACGGACCCCTGCCCACTGCACATATTCCATTGAGCCGCCACGACCATCGATCCCAAACTTAGACTCACCATCAACACTTCCTTCACGTCCGGCATCTTCCCAGATGGCTGGAAGTGGGCGAAGGTTAAACCCCTCCTCAAGAAGCCCACGATTGACCCAACAGACCTGAAAAACTACCGGCCCATTTTCCTCCTACCTTTCATATTCAAAGTCATCAAGAGACTCGTGAACGCTCAGCTGACCACCTTTATCGAGGAGAAATCCATCCTAGATGCCTCGCAGTCTGGATTCTGCCGTAACCACAGCACCAAAACTGCTCTCCTCACCGCCACAGCCAACATCCGCATGCTACTCAACCTGGGACACACCACGTCCCTCATCCTTCTTGTCCTCTCCGCAGCCTCATCGTACCCTCGCAGCCAGACTTCACCATGCTGGGATACAAGGAGCCACCTTTGACTGGATTCGATCCTTTCTCTCCGGCAGAACCCAGAGGATCAGACTCTCTCCGAACCCACCAACATCAACTGCGGAGTGCCCCATGGATCATCACTCAGCCCCATGCTCTTCAACATCTACATGGCTCCCCAAGCTGCCGTCATCGGACAGCATGAGAGCAGCATTGTTTTCTGCGCAGACAACACCCAGCTCATCCTCTCACTCACAAAGAATCCAGAGGACACCAGACTCTGCTTCCAGGAGGGAATGAAGAATGCGGCAGCCTGGATGAAAGACAGCTGTCTGAAGCTCAACTCAGAGAAGACCGAGGTCCTCATCCTCTGACCCTGTAACTCCGCATGGGACAACTCCCGGTGGCCCTCCACCCTTGGGAATCCACCAACTCCTACAGACCATGCACAAAACCTCGGCATCATCCTCAAATCTTCCCTCTCTATGAACAGCCAGATCTACACCGTTGCCTCCACCAGCTTCAACTGCCTGCGCATTCTCCACAAGACCTTTAAATGGTTCCCTCCAACTGCAGAAAGATCGTCAGCCATGTGCTCATAACAAGCAGACTGGACTACGGCAGCACCCTATATGCCGGAATCAACAGATCTCTCCTACACAAGCTCCAGACCATGCAGAATGCCGCTGCCAAACTCACCATCGGGACTCCATGCCACAGCACATGACCCAACACCTACGAGACCTCCACTGGCTCCCTGTTGAGAATGGGGGTCACTTTCAAACTCCTCACCCATGCCTATAAATCCATCAACAACATCAGACCCAAATACCTCAATGAGAGATTATCCTTCCAAGTACAGAAAGGGAATCTCTGTTCCGCCGACCTCGCCCTGGCAGAAGTCCCCCACATCCGAAGAAACAGTACAGGCAGGAAAGCCTTCTCCCACGTCGCAGCCAAGACCTAGTACGTACTCCATTTGAACACCAGATGCTCACCAACCATGCACACATTCAGGAAGGACCTCAATACCTGGCTCTTCGACTGAACCGGAGATCCTCCCCAGCTCCTTGAGACCCTCAGACTGTTCAATAAATAATACCTTTTATTGAAAACGCCCGTCTCTCTATTCTCTGCATACTGGTGAAAGTAATCTGCACAACTGACTGAGTGAAATAGCTGTCCATTGTTTCACACGACTCTAGAGATTGACTCTTATTCTAAGGAGCAAAGTTGTCATGTTTATGCGGTTGTTGGAAAACTGAATCCCTTCTTGTCTGTACCAGGGAAACTGATCACTTCCTATTCAGTCAAGAAAGTTTCCAGTGACCTCTGAGCTAGTTGGTACAAACCCAATTAAGTTTAGCATGGTCAGTAGAGACCTGGAAGACCGCACCTCTACGTCTACACTGCTGTTTATGTTATTCCAATGCACAGGGCCTATAGGGAAAATAGGAACTACACTACAGTTCGGGCTGGACTGTTCCCATGAGGCACAGGGTCAAGTCTGATTTGCATATAGCCATTGTCTGACCTAGGGTGGTGTGGAGTGCAAAAAAACGATGGATTTAGGCCCAGATCTTTGTACTGGGGTGAATGTAAGACATTGTTCTGCATTCTGTCCATCAACTGTGTTTTTTGCAATTTTCACCCCGAGTGGGCTGGGTATGCTCAGATGTGAGGCCCAGGCACTCCACATCACTGGAGTGAAGCTATCCAGGCTGAAGAAGGCTGATAGCCAGAAACCGGTCCTTGGATTCTTGATTCCGGTCTAGGAAAGACATGGCTTGGTAGTTCGGGCTTGACTGTTCCCATGAGGCACAGGGTCACGGCTGATTTGCATACAGCCATTGTCTGACCTAGGGTGGTGTGGAGTGCAAAAAAATGATGTATTTAGGCCCAGATCTTTGTACTGGGGTGAATGTAAGACATTGTTCTGCATTCTGTCCATCAACTGTGTTTTTTGCAATTTTCACCCCGAGTGGGCTGGGTATGCTCAGACATGAGTCCCAGGTACTCCACATCACTGGAGTCAAGCTATCCAGGCTGAAGAAGGCTGATAGCCAGAAACCGGTCCTTGGATGCTTGATTCCGGTCTGGGAAAGACATGGCTTGGTAGTTCGGGCTGGACTGTTCCCATGAGGCACAGGGTCAAGGCTGATTTGCAGATAGCCATTGTCTGACCTAGGGTGGTGTGGAGTGCAAAAAAACAATGGATTTAGGCCCAGATCTTTGTACTGGGGTGAATGTAAGACATTGTTCTGCATTCTGTCCATCAACTGTGTTTTTTGCAAAAGTCTGTTGGTTTACAGGCATATTTCAGTTTTAACTTGATAGTCTAATGAGTCAGGAGGTTGATTTGCTTGCTTCCTATTGTTGTCTTCAATTCCCGACCCTCCTTTAGAGATCCTGAGAATTTCATTTATAATCAGTGAGTTTGGTTGCTGTTTTACTTGTTCACTGTTGATGTCCTTTAATCCTGATCCTCCATTAGAAATCCCAACCATATCAGTTACAACTAGTATCTTTGATTGCTATTAGGGAGAGACTTGATGATTTGGCTGATGTGTCACATTAGGGTATGTTATACTTTTTGTCTGATCATTGCAATTTGCATGCCTTTCATTTAGGACACTTATTAGAACTGCTGGTAATGTACTCAATTTGTCTATTATTTGGCCACATGTACACTCCCTAAATGCTAAAGTGTTTGTTCCTCATTCCTTGATTATTAAGTCAACCAATGTTTGCATTGATTCCAACAACATATGAAGCTATAATATGCATCAAATCTATCTGTGTGTCAAGCCAATCCAATTGCATGTTGAGTACTGGTATCATAGTTTCTTGCACATTTAAGAGCGAGGTGCATAATGTCTGTTTGTTCTCTGCTTTTGTCTCTGGTATAAACTTTAAAATTGCTTTGTCTGTTATCGTTGTTTTAATATCTGTTGTTTTAATCTCTGTCACTCATGTTTCTATAGGGCTAATATGCGTCTGCATTATGGGATTTAGAACATATTCCTCCTGGTTGTACCTCTTCCGACTCTGATTTTGGGTAGACTGTTCCTGTGTGCTGGATATCTTGAAGACAACACAAGGACTGCGAATGTCCTTGAGTTGTATCATCGATTGCCCTATTCATCCATTTATCTGATTGATTCAGGGGTTTTACCTCTAACGCCTGAAGTAGGTCTGTATGGCTTGTCAACGATATTGAGTGAAACGTTGAGTTGTTAGATTGCACAATTGGAGACTGGGAATATCTGGTATGTCGAGTTGTATGCCTTCTACTTCTGATGTTTGAATGAACTTTCCCATGTTTATCTTTGATTTTGGCGTGGAATGTGGAAAATCAGAATCATGTACTTGTGCCTGAATCACTAGCTGACTACAATATACCTGATCTTCACCAGCCACCCTTTCTATGTTTTGACTATTTTTCTGGTTGCTCTTGATTTCTGAGTCATTGATTTTTGCTGAGATCAACTTTTGTGGTATTGGTACAAGTGGGGGTGCACCAGGCAATGAAGTCCAAGACACGTAAAATGTATCAAAACTCCTTTATTTCAATTTTCATCCTTTCCATGGGTTAATAGCACAAACAGTTCAGCCAACGCATTTCATTCCCATGGAGAGAACTTCTTCAGGGCTGAAAGTGACACATAAAAGCATCAAATAAAAAAAAAACACATATAATAACTGTTAGAACTGGGAGTCTCTAGTTGGCAGAGGTAGGTACCACTGTCCAAATAGGGACCCTTGCTTCTAGTCAGGGCAAGGAGATAACCCTCTGAGATAACCCCAGCTCACCCTCTAGGCAGCTTGGCACGAGCAGTCTAGGCTAACCAGAGGCAATGCATAAAGTATTTGTACCAACACTCACAGTAACACAGTGAAAACACCACAAACTGACTCCACAACAGTTTAGAAAAATAAAGGTATTTAATCTAAACTACACAAGACCAAAACGACAAAAAACCAACATACACAGTTCAAGAATATGGTTTCAAAAGAGTTCTTAAGGTTTTAATAAAAGTTCTTTAGGTTGCGATAAAATAATCCACAGATGCGTGAAATGTTCACAGTTGCGTCACGTTTACTCACAGTACCTGTTAGTTGCAACAAAGTTCCAAAAGCAGAAGCTGGTGACGTTGAAAACAAGCGATGCGTTGCTCCTGAGACCCTGGGCAGGCGATGCGACAGCCCCACTGCAGCAGCGGGCGTGTTGCGGCGATTCCGGTCTGTATGGGGAGGAAGGCCACTTGTATGGATTCCGGTGCATAGGTTCCGTAGGAAGTTTGTTCTCGCAAAGGCACGATGCGACGATCTCGTAGGGGCTGCAACGATCTCCGGGGCGACAATGCGCGGTCCAGCGGTGATTCTCTCTCTCGCAGCTCCACGATGCGATGGTTCTGCGACGATGCTCGCAGCGACGTGATGCGGTCCGCAAGCAAGCTGTGCGGCGATCTCACCCAGCGACGACAGGCTCTGCGACGACACTCGCAGTGATGTTTGACTTTCCTGCACTGGTCTGGTGCGTCCCGCAAAGGAAGGATGCGACGGCTCTGGCAGCGGCATCGGGCGCAGCGACGATCTCGGCCATCGTAGCGCCGGGAAACTTCTTGCACTGTCGGGGATGCGCTCCGCAAGCGAGCGATGCGACACTTTTCAATTGCAAAAGTCTCTCAAGCTTAGTTTTAAGCTTCCCAGCACAGGTACAACTTCCAGAGGCCCCACAACTGGATCAAGCACTCTAGGAAAGACAGAACTCTCTCAGCAGAGTTCAGGGAAGTTGGGGGTGAAGTCATTTTGTTCCTGATACTTCAGAACAGGCAGCCAGCTCTTCTCAGGCCCTTGGAGATTCCTTCAAGACAGGGGACACAGCACAACAGCAAAGTCCTTCCCCTCTCCTTGGCAGCAAAGCAACAGGTCAGTCCAGCAGAGCAACAGCAGGACAGTCTTCCCTCTTCAGATTCAGCTTTCTCCTTGGTAGAGGTTCCTTCTTGATTCCAGGATGATCTAATTTTCTGTTGTCAGGGGTCCTGTACTTATACCCCTAAAGTCTTTGTTCTCTTTGTGCATGTGGGCCCCGAGCCCGGTCTGAACCAGTTCTGGGTGTTTCCTGAGTACTTTGTTTTGCTGGCTTCTTCTTTCCTTTCAGAGTGAGGGGCAGGCTCGTCAGCCACCCAGCAGGAGGTGGAGCCAGCAATGTGGAAGGCAGGCACAGCCCTATTCAGGCCCAGGTGCTAACTCCTCCCACCACTCCAGTTGCAAATGTAGTCATTCAGCCTAGGGCTGACTCAGCCAGCATCCTAGGGAATCCCCAGCCCCTGTCACTCTCAAACCAGACAGTCAATACACAAACAGGCCAAGGCACGCAGAAGGGTCAGACAAGAGAACAGCAACTTTCTAAAAGTGCTGTTCTCAAACACAGGATTTAAAAACAACCTTTCCTAAAAGATGTGTTATTAAATTCTGAGTTCAGGGATACTAGATACTTATGTCCTATCTTGCTCCTATGGGAAGAAATGCTGGAGCCACTGTAGCCAGCATCCCCCATGTTAACCTATGGAGCAAGATAGCCTTACAATAGTGAAAAACGAAAATGGCTGTAATTCACTACCAGAGATGTCACCTGCACCAGTACATGCTCTACCTGTCACATACACTGCACCCTGCCCAGGGGGGTAACTTGGGCCTTCCATAGGGGTGATTGATGTGCACAAAAAGGGAAGGGTTAGGCCTGGTCAGTGGGGACACTGACCAGGAGGACATGGCAGTTTCTGAGGCAACATTTTAGAGCTACTCCTGTGAGTGGCACAATCAGTGATGCATGCCCACTAGTAGCATTTGTCATCACCAGCCCTGGAACACCCAGTGCACTTTACTAGGGACTTCATGGTGATACAAATATGCCAAACATGTATATCCAATCAGAATAGCAATTTACATAGGGAGCACTTACACTGTGGCACTGATCAGCAGTGGCAGATTGTCCAAAGCATCTAAACCAGCAAAAACGAAATCCAGCACAGCATCAAAACTACAGGAGGTAGTGGCAAAATGATAGGGGAAAACTACGCCAAAGATGCCAGGTCTAAAAATAACCAAAAGATAAATGCATTATACAACAGAAGAGGACCCAGACAGACTTATTCACAGACATTTGTATTTATAAACATTTATATTAAAACATGTAAATATGTAAAACATTGCACAAATATCCCTTAATAAATACCACGTTTATAGTGCTAGCCTAGCACCAAAGAGGACATAAAAAAAAATAGAACACAAGATCTTAACAGTTTTAAAACAGAACATCCAAGCAACACAATATAGGCCAACAATTTTTGCAAGATGGTCGAGTAGTGCAGAGATTGCACTAAAGCATGTATAGAGATGGACTTCAGGCAGTGTACAGAGCTGGAAGGGAATATAAAGTTGTTTTTATGGTGAAAACAGAGAGATAGGGACGTCCCCACTATGTTTGAACAACATGCAATCTTTGCGAGAAGCCCTGTGGGTACGGCCAACAGTAAAGTTCAACTCTTCCTCTAGTCATGAAGATACATGAAGAGAGAAGGAGGGAGAAGTGGTTTACACAGTGTGGTCATAAGCAAAATGAAAAAAGGCCTGCCGTCAGATGGGAAACATCATTTACCACGAAGGCATTACCACTACTAACGTTTACCCCGTGACACTTACCACGCAAACGTCTTTAAAACGAGGGTGCCTTCCACGACGTCTTTACCACGGGCTGGGGGGGAGACGTGGTATTCCTTCAAGCCGTTCTGCATGGGCTTGGGGGGGCAGAGGGGGGGGCTCGGAGGGGGGCTGGGGGGGGGGTCTCCCCCCAAAAAAAATAACAAGCAGGTTACTTAAAAAAAAAAACGAACATAATTTAAGAAGAAAAAGGAAAGAGCCTCCCCAAAGACGTGCCGTGTACGTCAAAAAAGCAGTCCTTTTTTTATTTTGGTATACGTGTTTTGACGCTTGTTTCCATGGAGGATGGAAGTAAGGGCTCGTAGAGAAAGACGTGCAGGTAAGACGTTTCTGCGCGTAGTAAAATCCTACGTTGTAAATACCAGCGTGGTAAAGCCACTTGCGATGTAAAATTCGCGTGGTAAAGCCGTGCGTGGTAATTGAAATTGTGGTATAATCATATATTCCCGTCAGATCAGGCTTGAAATACGAAGCTGTCAATGGGCTGTCATCTCACCTAATATCACAAAATATAGCAGTCTGTGTGGCTAAAATCCAAGGTCAACTATCCATTGTTCTTAAATACCGCATTTGCTGCTTTTAAGGTCCGATCTGGGGCATCTTTTAGACGTGATAAAATATGATTTGGGTGTTTTTACGGGTCTGAAGAGTTGCTGGCGTGATTTTAAATTGAAATGAGGAATAGGTGGACGCACTGCTAGTGTTTAGTATGTTTCAACCGTTGTAAGGTGCTCCGGAGTAACACCCCCTGACAAGGGGTATAAATGAATGCTTGAGGTTGCACTGCCCAAAATTGAGAAGTGACCCCCGGGCTCCTTTTAGGTCCTGATACACAGGTTTCAATTCTTAATCATTCTTAAACAGTGATTTCGGCATTCATAATGCTCATTCATAATGCCTTCTTCCAGGGGATAATTGTCTACAATGAGGAAAAGAGAAAACGAATCAGAAAATGGGAAATGGGTCGAAAGTTTTCTCTTTTCCTCATTGTAGACAATTATCCCCTGGAAGAAGGCATTATGAATGCCGAAATGCATTGGGATTTATTTAAATGCTGTTTTGAAAAATGAATACGTTCTTTGAATGAACTACAATCTTGTGAATGCAACAAGAGTTTTGATGAACTAAATAAACAATCACTGTTTAAGAATGATTAAGAATTGAAACCTGTGTATCAGGACCTAAAAGGAGCTCGTGATTTTAAATTGCACATTTGCACTACATGGACCTATCTGCTGATAGTCCACAGTTTTTTATTCACCCGAAGTTAAAACACTCCGCCAGCTTGGGAGGGTTCCGGTCAGCGGTCTAGCTGTAGAGACCCTGCCGGTACTTAATCAGAGACAAACACGAGCACGCCAGGTGGAGTCCTCCTGAGGCACAGCCAGGAGAGACAATACTTACTTTTAAAATGTGATGCTATTGGTACTATTTGTTTGTTCTTAAATCCGCATTTGCTGCTTTTAAGATCCGATCTGGTGCATCTTTTAGACTTGTGATTAATTCTGATTTTTGTGTTTTTAGGGGTCTGAAGACTTGCTGGTCTGATTTTAAATTGGGCATTTACACTACATGGACCTATCTGCCGATAGTCCACAGTTTTCTATTCACCCGCAGTTAAAACATTGGACCGCCGCCATCTTGGGAGAATTCTGGTCAGCGATCTAGCTGTAGAAACCCTGCCGGTACTTAATCAGATGAAGTCGCGGGCGCGCTGATGGCCCGCCATAGGCAAGCCCGTCTCCGCCTGTCCGCGTCAGCTCCACGCCAGTCCCCCTGCTCAAATCACACCAAGGAATACCAACTCTTTCACCTACTCGAGCGCCGAGCTAATAGCCCTTAAGGGGTCCAAGGTGGCCCAAAACTGTCACAAACTTCTTCTTGACGGCAAACCCTATCCAACTAAAATGATCTGCCCTGGTTGTAATATGTCTTTACCAGAGATTATCGCTCAACCTGTGGCTTCTTATAGAGAAAAACAGATGAGTAGCTGTAAAATCACCCCTGATGCTGCGTGGAATTGCACCCTTATTAACGCAAGATCCCTGGTTAAGCACAGCACAGAAAGTGCCTCCTTTCTAGAAGACGAGGGGATATGATCGCCTTCGTCACAGAGACCTGGACCGATGACGCCTCAGGCCCAGATTTAGTGAAAGCTACACCTTCTGATTATCTCTGCTTCTCGCTTAACAGAACACACAAAAGAGGGGGTGGGCTAGCAGTGATACATCATAACTCCATCACTTCATCCTTTCATCCATTGAAAAATGAGAAATATGAAGCTTTAGATTTCTGTATATACCTCTCTCACCGCAAATCTTTTAGAGGCTCACTTATCTACAGACCCCCGGGCAGAGGAATCGCTTCATTGAGCAAGCTGGCACACTATTAGAAATAGGACTAAACTCCATTGCATATCTTAGGTGATTTCAATTTCCATTTGGAATCGACCTCAGATCCAGACACAGCCAGTCTGCTAGATCTCATGTCATCAGGGAATTTAGAACAGCTTGTCACAGGACCCATGCATCAAGCAGGGAATACTCTGGATGGCATCTTCTCCAACAACCCTCAGATATCTTTTACAGGCCTTCGCCCCCTTACATCGTCCGACCGCTCGGCTGTTTTTTTCAAACTCACCTCATCCCGCCTCTCAGACCCCAAACCCTCCAAAAAATACAAAAACAAGGGCATGGAAAAACATTGAGGCTGAAGATCTAAACA
This sequence comes from Lissotriton vulgaris, assembly GCF_964263255.1. Taxonomy (NCBI): domain Eukaryota; kingdom Metazoa; phylum Chordata; class Amphibia; order Caudata; family Salamandridae; genus Lissotriton; species Lissotriton vulgaris. Next base: position 226,038,732 of record NC_141686.1, on the reverse strand, counting down.
AATTCCTGGTTCCTAGCAATTTCCCGCTCCCCACAAACTTTGACCAGGCAACTAATTGCTATACCAATTGGCTAGCAAAAGCAGGAAACAAGTTAGCCCCCGTGAAATAGGTACGCATCCACAGGCAGCGCCCTTAAGCTCCCTGGTACTCTCAAGAACTCAATTCAATTCAATTCAGTTGATTTATATAGCGCGCTACATACCCAGAAGGTCTCAAGGCGCTTGGAGAAGGGTGGGGAATTACTTGTCGAATATCCAGGTTTTAAGTTGCTTTCTGAATGCAAGGTGGTTCTGAGTGAGGCGAAGGTGAGTGGGAAGTGAGTTCCAGGTTTTAGCCGCCAGGTAGGAGAAGGATCTTCCTCCCATGGTGGTTTTGATGATGCGAGGAACAGCGGCAAGGGCTTGGTTGGAAGAGCGTAGCTGGCGGGAGGGGGAGTCGAAGGAAAGTCGTGTGTTGAGGCATTCGGTTCCAAGTTCGTAGAGTGCTTTGTGTGCGTGGGTTAGGAGGCGGAATGTTATCCTCTTATTGACGGGGAGCCAGTGGAGATTTTTCAAGTGACCAGAAATGTGTTCTTTACGCGGGATGTCTAGTATGAGTCTGGCTGATGCTTTCTGGATGCGTTGACGTTTTTTCTGAAGTTTTGCGGTGGTACCGGCGTATAGGGTGTTTCCGTAGTCCAGGCGGCTTGTAACCAGTGCGTGGGTGACCGTTTTTCTAGTTTCGGTGGGGATCCCGCGAAATGTTTTTTTGAGCATGCGAAGAATGTTGAAGCAAGATGATAAAACGGCGTTGACTTGTCTGGTCATCGAGAGTGAGGAGTCCAGGATGACGCCCAGGTTCCGTGCGTGGTCCGTCGGGATGGGTGCTTTTCCAAGGGCCTCTGGCCACCAAGAGTCGTCCCAGGCGGAGGGGGAGGTACCTAAGATAAAGACTTCTGTTTTGTCTGAATTCAGTTTCAGACGGCTGTGCTTCATCCACTCGGCTACCTCTTTCATTCCTTCATGTAGGTTGGTTTTGGCGGTGTTAGGGTCTTTGGTGAGTGAGAGGATCAGTTGAGTGTCATCGGCGTAGGAGATGATGTTGAGGTTGTGTTGGTGTGCGATGGCCGCAAGGGGGCTCATGTATACGTTGAAGAGGGTGGGACTGAGTGAAGATCCTTGTGGCACGCCGCAGATGACTTCAGTGGCCTCTGACTTGAATGGTGGGAGGCGGACTCTCTGAGTTCTTCCGGCAAGGAACAAGGTGATCCATTCCAGTGCTTTTCCTTGGATTCTGATGTTTCTGAGGCGTTGTAACAGGGTGCTATGACAGACTGTGTCGAAGGCTGCGGAGAGGTCGAGGAGGATGAGGGCGACTGTGTCTCCATTGTCCAGTAGGTTTCGAATGTCGTCTGTTGCTGCGATGAGTGCGGTCTCAGTGCTGTGTTTGGCTCGGAAGCCGGACTGTGAGGAGTCAATGGATTTGTTGGTTTCGAGGAAGGCGGCGAGCTGGTTGTTGACAGCTTTCTCGATGACTTTGGCCGGGAATGGGAGGAGCGAGATGGGGCGGTAGTTTTTGAGTTCAGTGGGGTCAGCTGTGGGTTTTTTCAGAAGGGCGCTGAGTTCGGCGTGTTTCCAGCTTTCCGGGAAGGTGGCGGAGTTGAGGGAGCAGTTGATGACGTCTCGGAGGTGTGGTGCTATGATGGAATCTGCTTTGTTGAAGATGTGGTGAGGGCATGGGTCTGTAGGGGATCCTGAGTGGATGGAGTTCATCAGGCGGATGGTGTCCTCAGTGGAGATTGGGTTCCAGTCATTAAGGATGTTCAAGGGGGGTGAAGGTACGGCAGAAGGTTGGGTGGGTTGGTCTCCGGGTTGGTTGTCAAAGCTGTTGTGGATGTCTGCGATTTTGTCGTGGAAGAACGAAGCTAAGGATTCGCAAAGGGCTTGAGAGGGGGTGATGTTGTTGGAGTTGGCAGTGGGGTTGGTGAACTCTTTGACGATGTTGAATAATTCCTTGCTGTTGTGGGCGTTGTTTTCTAGTCGGTCTTTTAAAGCGGCTTTCTTGGCAGTCCGGATCAGTTGGTGGTGTATGTGGGTGGCGTTTTTGAAGGCGTCCTTGGTGCTGGTGTTTGGGTCTTTTTTCCAGGCCTTCTCAAGGGAGCGACAGAGTTTCTTGGATTTCTTAAGATCATCGCTGAACCAGGGGGCGTTTTTGCTGCCTAGTTTGATTTGACGTTTTTTCAGAGGTGCTAGGTTGTCGGCGCTGTTGGTTAGCCATTGAGTGAGGTTAATGGCTGCTTGGTTGGGGTTCGAAGAGTGGGCAGGGGGGTTTTGAAGAAGCAATGAGGAGATGTGGTCGATGGTGATTTTGTTCCAGTTTCTTCGCAGAGTAGGTTGAGGATGGTTGTGGGTGGTGGTCTTTTTGTAGGTAAAGTTAACGCAGCTGTGGTCCGTCCAATGGAGAGCTGCGGTGTGACTGAAGGTGATGTGTTTGCTGGAGGTGAAGATAGGGTCGAGTGTGTGACCTGCGTAGTGAGTGGGGGTATTAAGAAGTTGTTTGAGTCCGAGGTTGGCGAGATTGTCCAGAAGGGTGGTGGTGTTGCTGTCATTGCTTTTTTCCAGGTGAAAATTGAGGTCTCCCAATAGAATGTATTCCTCGGAAGGGAGGGCGTGTGGGGTGATAAAGTCAGTGAAGTCTTCACTGAATTGTGCACGGGGTCCTGGTGGCCTGTAGAGGAGGGTGCCTCTGAGTGTGGTCTTGGGGTCGGTGTGGATCTGGAAGGGAAGGTGTTCGGCACTAACGAGGTTGACGTCTGAGCTGGTTGAGATGCGGATGGAATTCTTATGGACGATAGCGATGCCTCCTCCTGTTTGGTAGGTGCGGTCTTTTTGGATGATCTTGTAGCCTTCCGGGATGGCAATGGTGATGTCTGGGGCTGAGGAGGCGTTCATCCATGTTTCTGTTAGGAAGGCGACGTCCGGAGATATGGTGTCTAGTAGATTCCAAAGGTCGATGGCGCGTCTGTGGACCGAGCGGGTGTTGAGCATGATGCATTTTAGGTGGTTGATGTCAGAACTCTGTTTGGTTTTAGTGGATGAGGAGTTTGTCTTGGTGCCGTCATGCTTGCAGGAGTTGCATGTAAAGGGTCCATGGGTGTGTCCAGGAGCTGCTTGGGCGCTGTTGGGGAGTCGGCCGGGGTTTAGGGCTAAGAGGGTGGCGGTGTCCTAAGTAATGCGGGTGGAGTGGGTGGTACGGGGGCCATGGGGTATGGCGCTGGGTGCGGGCTTGGCGCGGACGGGCGTAGACGGGCTTACCTTTGGCGCATCTTTGGCGCAACTGGGGCGCGAACGCTGCGCGTGGACACTGCGCGACGATGCTTCTGACATATATGGATAGTGGAAGGGGAGGGGCGAGGGAGGATCAGCTGGGAGGCGGGTGCGTGGTGGAGGGGCCGGGCTCCGGGCAAAACAACAACAACAGTGCAAATGGCGGCGAGAACGGAAGAGCAGACCAGGGTTGGGGGAAAGTTAAATGGATTATCTACGCGGTGATCAGCACAGCAGTATTTAAACAAACGATGTGGCAGTGTGATTTAAACAGCACAACACAGGCGCTCCGAATAAAGTTAAACAAAGCAGGCACAGTCGATCAATCAGATGGGCACGTGGAGATAATTAAATAATTCTGCAGGCACGGTCAAGCGCTGATACAGAGCAGCAGCGTAGCGCTAACGATACCAGGCAGTGTAAGGCAGGGTCGAGCAGGGGCAGAAGGGAGCGACCGCTTCTGACGAAGCCAGGACGGTCACAGCGCTTCGGGGCTCAGGGGGAAGCCTTGCCTCTAAGTGGGAGGGAGGATCGGCTGGGAGGCGGGTGCGTGGTGGAGGGGGCGGGCTCCGGGCAAAACAACAACAACAGTGCAAATGGCGGCGAGAACGGAAGAGCAGACCGGGTTGGGGGAAAGTTAAATGGATTATCTACGCGGTGATCAGCACAGCAGTATTTAAACAAACGATGTGGCAGTGTGATTTAAACAGCACAACACAGGCGCTCCGAATAAAGTTAAACAAAGCAGGCACAGTCGATCAATCAGATGGGCACGTGGAGATAATTAAATAATTCTGCAGGCACGGTCAAGCGCTGATACAGAGCAGCAGCGTAGTGCTAACGATACCAGGCAGTGTAAGGCAGGGTCGAGCAGGGGCAGAAGGGAGCAACCGCTTCTGACGAAGTTGGTTTGCAAGCATCAGGAAAGGTGCTGGAGGAAGGAATACAATGAAGAAAAGAAAAAAGTATATAAACAGGGTCTTGCCCAGTATGGGCAGCTACTACACAGTACTAAACAAAAATACTTCACCCAAAAATTTCAGGAGGCTAAAAACCAGCCTAAAACTATTTTTAAGGTTAATGCCATTTTCTCAGCTTTCTCATACATGTCAAACAGCAACGTATCTACCGCACCCACCACTGTAACTAAAGACTCTAAAAACAACATTGAATTACATTTTTTTAATCCCCTCACAGATGAAGACACCTATAAAATCCTTTTTGAGGTGAAGTCAGGATCCCCTTACGATCCTTGCCCAATCAAAACTGTAAAACATGCGGCTATGACAGTGGCAGGCAAACTCACATCCATTTTTAATGTAATGTATAAGGAAGGATACTTCCCAAAGGATTGGAAACAGGCATCCATCCTACCACTTTTAAAGAAACCCAATTTAGACGCCAAGGATCCAAACAATTTTGGACCCATCTCTAGATTGCCCCTTCCAGCAAAGATTATTGAGAAAAACATGAATGTCCAGCTTAACGGTCTCAACCGTTCTGAGACACTAGACCCCACCCAATATGGGTTTAGAGTGGGGCATAGTACGGAAAAGGCACTTATGATATCCACGGAAGAGATCAGCGCCATTCCTCATCAAGGAGGAAGTGCCGCCCTGATCATGCTGGACCTCTAGGCGGCATTTGATATGGTCCACCACACCCTGCTGGTGGACCGTTTTGAAGAGATAGGTGTCAAACAAACAGCACAAGCATTCCTTATATCCTTTCTTTCAGGCAGAACTCAAACGGTCAAACTAGATTATTTTGAGGCTGAAGCTTTTTCCCTACCCTGTGGAGTCCCTCAGGGATTCTCTCTGAGCCCCACACTTTTTAACATTTATGTTTCCTCGCTAGCCCCGTTTATTGAAACTTTTAGTTTTAATCTCAAGTCATACACCGATGACACCCAAATCGTGGTCAATATTTGACCCGATAAACAAGATGACACTGCTTCTAGGCTACAGAACTGTATGTATACAGTGAGTGACTGCATGGCACGGAACTTCCTAAAGCTCAACTCCAGCAGAACGGTGGTGGTACTTTTTAGCACAACCACTCCTTTTGGACCCCAAATTGCTGGCCGTCTGCCCTTCGCCCACTACCACAAAGGTTAAGAACCTGGGAATTTTGATTGATGACACTTTAAGCTTTAAAGACCAGATCAACACAGTGACATCAACCACCTCACTCATTCTCAGAACTTGTAGAAAAATAATGCCCCTACTTCCTAAAGACGCACAACAAATAGTAGTTTCGGCCCTGGTATTGTCCAGGCTGGACTATTGCAATAGCCTATACCTCAAGTTGCAAGAAGGCTCCATGCACAAATTGCAGATGCTGCAGAAAGGCTAGCATCTATCTCTGCATCCATTAAAAAAACTCCATTGGTTACCAATCAAAAAGCGCACCCAATTTAACCGCATGCGCGCTAGCGGAATTCCGTTCGCACGCTGGGTTTTTAAAAAACGCACTTTACGTGACGAGCTGGGCTCGTCATCAGCGTGCGAGGAGGCTACGCCATGACGAGCCCAGCTCGTCATCAGCGTCGAAGGGGTTAAGGCCGTTTGCCTGGTGTTCAAAGCCCTGCAGGGATCTGGGCCAGAATATCTAAGGCAATAACTTCGCTGGTATATACCAAAAAGAACACTCCGTTCATCAGATGCCAAACTTGTAGCAATGCCACAAATAGAAAAGCTAAATGGGGGTGTAGAAGTTTCACTATCAATGCAGCCAAAGCGTAGAACAAGCTTCCTCTACATCTAAGACGCATGACTAATCTGTTGGCCTTCAGGAAATCCTTTTAAACCTGGCTCTTTAACAACTAACCAGTAACATTCACTTTTGCAATCCACAGGTAGGACCTCACCTCAGCGCCTGGTCTCCTTTCGGTAGCAGATGCGCTTTACAAATGTAGTTAACATTAACATATTGCCTAGTTGCAAGGAAAGTTCCCAGAGCTGAGTACCGCCCGTAACTTGGAGGCATATCAGCAAGGAATGGCGATGAATAACACAAAGCGTGCTTAGCGCTTTGTTATTCATCGCCATCTTTCGCTGGAGTTTATCACCCTGATAGCTCATTATCAACAATGCATTGCTCCAGGGCAATACACATTTCAGAGATAGTGGGGGAAATCGCAGTTTTGCAGGGAACATCGCTGGTTTTCCAGCGATGTTCCCTGCAAAAGGGCGATGACTTTGCTGATATGACCCTGTGGTCGTAGCAGCATAATCCACCCCCTATGTTAGGGATGGGTAAGCCTGCATTTTAGCAGACTTTAGTTTTTGGGAGAAAACAGCAGTTTTCTCCAAAAACTATTGTGTGCTAAAATGCTGGGGCAGCCTTGTAAATATCGCAATGTGCACATCAGCGATATTTGCAAGGCTTTACTGCCCAGTGACGCTCACTTTGCATCTCATTAGAGATGCAAAGGGAGGCATCGTGAAAAAGGCTGCTAACATGCGATTTTGAATGTTAGCACCCTCTTGTAAATAGGGCGATAGTTTTATCTCCACCATTTTGGCTTTTAAAGCCAGGAAAGCGGGGATAAAGCCCTTGTTAATATGCCCCTAACTTTCTATTACGAAATAGGAACTTTTATTGAGGAGGCTGTAGGCAACAAAGCTCAAACAGCACAAATGCTAGTTAGACACACTTAAGGGACATCCTTGGTCACACCAAAGCATGTTTGTACAAGAGATAGATAAAAAAAAACATCTCTTCTCTCGCCTTACAAATGATATCAATTTGGAGAACAAATCAAAGTCTGTGAATCCACTGAACATGGATTTGGGATCAATTAAAAAGGTGTGAAAACGTGTGGGAGCTTGCATTCCTATCGGGAACCTGTAGTTAAGATTTGTGAGTTTTTGCGACATAGAATATGAGTAAACGTTGCTGACGCTAACATTTGTTCCCTTGAGAAAACTTCCAACAGATGGGTCCGAAAAGAAAGCTGGTGTTTCAAGCTCAAGCTGTTGCCATTAGGAATGACCTGCAGTTCAGAGACAACCCAGCCCTTCATCCTTCTGCGGTAGGTGCACCAAGCTGCAAACTATTGAGCTATAATGGTACCCGGCATTTACATCACTTAGGGATGGCAAACATCTCTTTTAAGCACTATGTATAAAAGTTTATTATCATTGTTAGGATTCTCAAAATATGTCACTGGGCCCGATTCACAGAACTAACTTAAGACAAAATCCTAAACTTGCTACTTTTGATATTCACAGAAGTTAGGATTTTGTCTTAAGACAGACTTAAGACAGACTTACGACAGACTTAAGTTAGGATTCTAAGGGAAGATAATAGTAAAATACACAGATGCCTTCAGGAAGTTACTAGCAAACTGAGTGGAGTAACAAGAGAAATTGAGGAACTACAGCAAAGAGTAGTCGATGTGGAGGAAACCATAGCCAATACTACGGTCACATCAGATCGATATAATGAAGAAATAGAGAGTCTGCAGAACAAAGTGGAGGACTTGGAAAACAGGCAAAGACGCCAACATTTTAGACTCTTTGGAATACCTGAAGGATCGGAGGGAGCAGATGCAAGGGCATACATTGTAAAAACACTACAGAGGGCATTCCCGGATCTGTCCGACTGGGACTGGGATTCTCAACTTCAGCGGGTACAAAGGCTCCCTATCATTCCTAGATCTCAAGAAAGCAAATATCCACGGCCTTTTTTAATCTACTTTGGCAACTATTTGCTCTGACAAGCTGTCTCTATCAAAGCCAGACAAAGCACCCCAGTGATAATTGACAATCTAACTTTCTTTGTAAAATCAGACCTCAGTAAAGCTACCATGGATAAAAGATGGGGGCTACGTAAACTGATCGATCCCTTTAAGTCTCGTGGAGCAACGGTTTATCTTCAAGAACCCGCCTGCCTCAAAGTTATAAAGTCCGGACACACGATGTTAAAGAGGCGGAACAATATCTTTCAAAAATGGATTCTAAAACTAAATTAAGAAAATAATGGGAAAGAAGGGAAAGGGTGGGAAAAACAAGATTCACAGGACCAAGTTATCATGGATGCTACAGTTATCAGTTTTCAGTTATGATTATACTCTTAAATAGGTTATGGGTGCTTTTTCTTTTCTTTCTGTATGAGAATAATACAGAGGGATGGGGTTCCAGGAGAATCCTCTCTGACTGGCAGCCCTTCAAGCGGCAGCAGAAGATAGAGGGAGGCTTCTGGGTAGGTACAGGGGGGAGGGATTTATGGGGCCTCGAGGTGGGCTCAGGGGTAGAGTTGAGGGTGGGAGGGGTGGGCGGGTTTGTTGGTAAAGGTGGGCTAAAAAATGGGGAAAAAATTGTATTGCAAGAAAGAATTATGGTACAGACAAAAGTAAGATATGCTCTACTATTAAAGACGTTATTCAGAGGAAAATCAAATGCATAAAAAGTAGATATGTCTAAAATTAAACTATTAGTTTGGAATGTTGCTGGTCTCAACAGCAAGCAGAAAAGGAAATTAGTACAAGAGGAAGTAGACATGTATAAACCACATTTTGCGGGCATGACAGAAACACACATTAGCTATCAAGACAGAAAACTGCTATCTCAAATAGGGTACGAGTTGGTGGTATGTACAACTTTGGGCGCTTCCATCAGGGGTTAGCCATTCTAAAACAGAAACAATTGGGGATTGATATTCTTAAAACTGCTTTGGATACACGGGGGAGGTGGGCAATTGCTCAGATTCAAACTGATCTTAAGAAAATTGTTATGTGTGTAGTTTATGGGCCTAATATAGACGATCCTAAGGTGTATGAGCAGCTAAGCATTGAGTTATTAGAGTGGGAGGGGGAGGCGTTGGTTATGGAGGATTTCAATTGCGTTATTGACTATAAAATAGATTCTCCAGGACACGGTACTCCTACCAGAATGCGTAAGGTTAGATCTGCAATTTTGGAACTTGGCAGACTGCTTAACCTGAAGGATGTATGGCGCTCTAAATACCCTAATATAGCGGGACATACATATTATTCGGCGCCTCATAGATCCTGTTCTAGAATCGACATGGTTTGGGCATCTGACCAAATAGCTGGCAATTGTAATATCGAATTGTGTCCGAAGATAACATCTGACCACAATCCGATATTTTTCGAATTTGAAATTAGTAATCAGAGGCGGGACACACGACATTTCACATTCCCTAGATATTTATTTATAGATTCTCACTTTCTGTCATTATTAAAAGAACTCATTAAAGAATTTATTGAGCTTAATTTGAATTCAGCTTTGATTAACGCAGTTTGGGATTCTTGCAAATGTAGCATAAGGGGTTTTGTTCAGCAATATATTTTTGGAAAAAACACTGAAAGTCGAAGAGTTAACAAGGTAATCACAATTAATATACTGCAAGTTGAGCAGCAATTAGTAGAAGACACTTCACAAACAAAAACAAACATTGGAGAGCTAAGATTAGAGCTGCTAAAATTACAATCATCTATTAAAAAGACCTTAAGAGAGATACACAGTGCCAAAATCCACAAGTACAAATTGGCTCAATATGAAGGGGGCGACAGGATTGGTAAAGTACTGGCATATAAAGTAGCTGACAAGAAAGCAAGAACTAAGATTAACATTATTGAGGGCCCAGACTTATGCAAATATGATGAGCCAGAACAGATTCTAAATCAGTTTGTCAACTATTATCGAAATTTGTATACCCCAGACAATGTCCCTACTAAGAATGTAATATTACAATACCTCAATGAACATCTACCCATACAAAGAGATATAGATATGGAAGCTATTCAACTCAACAACAACAACTCAGCTTAAGAATTATATTAACCGAAATAAACATGGCAATTGTAGGTTTACCTTCGGGGAAAGCTGCTGGAGAGGACTGCCTACCTATGGAACTATATAAAACATGTGCACAGGAACTATTGCCTCTTCTAAAATCTGTCACCAACTCTATTGCTAAGTCTGGGAAGGCTCCCGCTTCGTGGAAAATAGCTAAAATAGTTTTCTTTCTTAAGAAGAACAAGCCCCCAGAGGAATGTGGCTCGTACCGGCCGATTTCCTTGTTAAACTCGGATGCAAAAATCTTTACTAAAATGTTGGCAAATCGTCTAGCCCCCATCATGCCCGATTTGGTTAACATTCAGCAACACGGGTTTGTGAGGGGGAGAGACACCACGGCTCATGTGAACACTGCAATTACTGCTTTTGATGTAGCCTCAACTATTCTCACCCCACTCGGAATGGTCATGTTAGATGCAGAAAAAGCATTTGATCGAGTGGGGTGGGAGTACTTGTGGGAGGTGCTAAAGAAGATTGGAATCCAGGGCCAATATTTAGGCTGGGTATGTTCACTTTATGATAATCCCTTGGCTAAGATCATTTATGGGGGAAGGGAATCAGCGAACTTTTTGATAAAGAGGGGAACTAGGCAAGGTTGCCCTCTGTCCCTTCTGCTTTTTGCCCTATCTTTGGAGCCATTTTTAAAGGCACTGTCTTCCCAAGCTAATATCATCCCAACACAGCATGGCGGGGAGAGTCTAAAAATAACTGCTTTCGCAGATGATATTGCAGTGTTTACTACAGACTTAACGGTAACGGTTGCACTTTGGGATAAGCCTGTCTGCTTGTGCCAAGCTACCAAAGGGGTGAGGAAGGGTTATCCAGAGGGTGAAACTCCCTGATCCTGACTAGAATCAAGAATTTGAAATTGAATTTAAAATACTTATAGAGTGCTGCGTTCACCATACGGTTTCTTGGCGCTATGGAGGCAAAATTTGCAGAGGGGAGGCAATAGGTACTGGTACAATGAGAGGGAGCAATGAGGACAATTTACAGCGGAAAGGCCTGATTGAATAAGAAGGTTTTAAGGCCTTTACGGAAGAGAGAGTAGTGCTTGGCCGACCGTAGGTGGTTGGGGAGGGAATTCCAGAAAGTGGGTGCTAAAAATGAGAAGTTGGCCCCTCCCCACTTTTTGCGCTTGTAGCGGGGTACCTGCAAAAGAGATTGGGATGATGAGCGAAGCTCTCTGGCAGGGACATACTCCCTTATCAAAGAGGTAATGAAGGTGGGAGCTGAGCCCTGGCGTGCCTGGAAGACCATGCAGCCAGTTTTGAAAAGGGATCGCTCCCTGACAGGTAGCCAGTGGAGCGCCTTCAATAAAGGAGTTGAGTGGTGGGAGCGGGAAAGGCCATACACTAGTCGGCCACCTGGTTTTGGACCAGTTGGAGCTTTCGTAAGCTGTAAGCTGGAATGCCGTTGTACAGGGCATTGGCGTAGTCCAGCCGGGAGAACACCAAGGCGGGTATGATCAGTTTAAGTGCCAGGGGAGAAAAGAAACGGGAGACAGTGCGAATAGTGCGAAGAGTGAGAAAGCAAGAAGAGACAACAGAGCTAATTTGTGAGTGTAGGGAAAGATGATTATTCATGTTGATGCCTAAGGTCTTAACTGTGGGAGAGGGAGTGGGAGGGGAACCTAAGGAAGAGGGCCAAAATAAAGTTCCAGGGACTGGAAGAGCCACCAGTGAGAACCAACTCAGTTTTATCCGGGTTCAGCTTCAGATGAGGCTGGGTCCTAATTTGTACAGGATGCAAGCCACTGCCAACTGGAGACTCCCATTTCTAACAGCATCAATACAAAGATATGTGGTGGTTGCTTCTAGAACATGTGTAGGTAATTTGTTATACCCTTTTTTACATATTTCTTAGCACACAAACAACACATGCACACCATTGAATGCACACCCACAGGCACCACAAGCACAACACCTACAAGCAACTCAACAATACATATATATTGTTTAAGTGTCAATACAGGTGTGTTAACTTTATCTTGATACGTTGTAAAATACGTTATTCATAAGAAAAAAATTGCATTAAAGAGAAATGTAAAAATAAATAATGCCAATGTTATAGTCAACACACATTTATAGTAAGACAAGTGTAAAAGAAGCTTACTTTAGATCATGGCTACAACGAACTTGATTAGTGCCATGGTGAAGTAGTAGAAGCAAAGGAAGGACCTGGGCAATGGGGATCAAGATGGAAAAGGAAGTGAGAAACAGAAAAAAAGGAAGTTACTACCTCCTTTCCTATTATTCTTCCAACTCAAAATAGGAGGTGCCCCCGCCACAGTTATTCGACGGAAAGGGACATCGTGATTGGGCCATCTGTAATGTTGGCCGGACTCCCATTTACAACAGCTTCTGCCTTGATGCTGCTGACACTTTAGAAAGAACCTGGTGAAGTCACTTGGACAGTCTTTCGTCCATGGACAGCCAATATTTCAATAGAGCGGGCGGACCTCTAAGTAGGTAGGCTGTGAAACTGTCAAAAAAGAGAAGGTGAAACCAGATTCTCCAAGATCTAAATCAGGCCATATCATGTTTGTTGTCTATGAAATTGTAATGATTATCTTGTTTTAATGGTAAAGACAGATTTTTCATTACAATTTTGAAAAAGTAACTTTTACAATGTTGACATTTCCCTACACATAGCCCTTTTGTTCCTGTGGCGTTTCTTCGGTCACGTGACTGAGTGCAACTAACAGCTAGACTTTGTGAATTCCTCCCAGGCCGTCACACAACAGAACCATTAGGTGTGCCTGGATGGGTCATCAGCTGACAGGATGGGGCAGAGCTGAGCACAGCCCCACTTATGGCAGAGTAGCTAGCGTTCTGTCTTCACATAAAGGTCCTACCGTACCCACATTGTTACTGCAGCCAAATTGGAAATGGGACAGGGGAGGTAGGTAATACAATGCACTTCTAAGGCACTGTCTAGAATCTTCTGCCTACTTCTACAACCAGGTCACCATGGTGTAGAAATGGGACCCAAAACACCAACTTTTCAGTATACTTCTGGACCTCTTCATACTCTGCCAGGAATAAGGACCTCTGTACTGCTATACGGACTGGCACACTGCTGCACTGCTGCTCTAAAAGGACTACTGTCCTGTTGTGCTGATCAGCTGTTCTTTTGTGTGGGGAAGAAGAACTCGAACTGGAACTTCATCTTAAATACAGGATCCCAGAGTGACTCCAATGGCTAGTCTATTGGCCACTAGATCTGAGCGTCAGGGACATCAAAGACTCCCAACTAGCTCCTGGACCCAACTGCTGCATGTTTCTGATCCCCAAATGGTGCCCTTCAGTTCCTGGACGGGGTGGCTCAAAGACTCCTAAAATCTAGCTTCACGAATGTCCACAATCACAAATGTGACTGTTCACACTGAGATTGTGCTGCTCATTCCAAAACTCAGCGTGGGCTGCCGTCATCCTGTCTCTATGCACAGCTAGCATCGATCACCTGTGGAGCACCGCCAACTCGAAGCACCTGCCTGCTCCCCGTGATTCTTTCCAATGTGAATTGGACTCTTGGCACAGAGCTTGAGAAGTAAAACTTCAGCTGGACTAAACTGGGACTGTATCGGACCATACTCCATTACTGTCGGCTTGAACTTTTGACTTTGTCCCGGGCCAGCCCAACCAGATATTTCATGTTGGCATTTTGTTCTCTGAGCCGCTATTGTCACTTTATTTTAAAAAAAAGATTATATCTCCCGTTCTACTGATTGTATTTTTGTCATATTGGTCTTGTTCAATTTATTCTATATTGCTCTTCATTTCTAACCTGGTGTGAGAATTTGTTTATATGGTGTTTTCACTGTTCTACTGTTTGAAGAGATGCACAAATACACATTGACTCTAAGTGAAGCCTGAATGCTTTGTGCGAAGCTACCAGATGGTTGTGCACAGTTTAATTTGGTCTTACCGTAACATGGATTGTGGTTGCGTCTTGACCAGGGCTCGTACCCTAGTCAACCAGCAACACAATTTCCCACAGGCACCAGGTCATTTGTGTGCATGCACTGGGTCATTTGTGTGCATGCAAAGGATTACTCCAGGCGTACTGCTTCAGATACTCCTAAATACGTTTGTGATTTGGCCCTGGAATGTCCAACTTCCTAATAGTAAATATCAAAATTTGACACAGACCATCCTGTTGGTAACTTCTGTACATGAATAGCTCCTACATTTTCTTATTTTAGAGGTGAAGCCCTAAAATGTGGATCCTTGTCCCCTCATATTCGCCAACAAATGTCTTCTGATGTTTCCGTGCATGCAAAGTATCTTAAAGTTTCCTGAAATGGTGTGTGCACATTCTGGGCACTGCGCGTTGGAAGCTCATGTGCTCATCATGCAGTAGGGTGTTGGGAGAAAGGGGAGATGTTGGTGGAGTTGGATGCCTGGAGTTGCACGATATTCCAGCACCTATCACTGAAAGGAAGTTTCTGAGGAGCTGGTTTTCCTGTGACAAAGTGGCATGCAATCTTATTTTCATTTGGGCATGTTGGTTTCCACCATAGAAAGAAGTTTGTGTACCAGGAGCTTCAGCTACAGTACCTGATGTCTACTAGTATTGTGCACTCCATTCATACTGCGAGCGGTCTTCCCATATTCTACCAGTCGATTCCTAATTGCCCCACTCAGACAGTAGTAGGTAGCAATAGGAGGCAAGGTCCAACCCGTGTTTGCTGTAACTTTAACAAAGAGGCATTCTCTAGTTACCCCTGTAAGTTTCACCTTGACTGTTCCAAATGGGGTGGCCAGCATTCCTTGTTTCAGTGAACCTAAGGATTGAACCAAGCTTTGGTGTGAAGGGGCAAGGGATACAAGAAGAGAATGACAGCTAAGGGCAGCTACTCTGGTTAAACAGGAAGCTGTGCTGCTGTTTTTTAAGAGCGTATCCCAATGGGACAGAAGTAACTTTCCTGTGGGACACTTTTTGTTTCAGTTTTTAAATATCATAAATGGGTCACCAGGAGGCAGGTGGGCAGATAATTTAAGGTGCTGTAAAAGGAAAAGACCTGGAGATGGAGAAGCTGGGAAGGCGGTGCCTGAGGCCAGGATGGCAGGACCATTTCCCATTCCCCCTTTCAAAAACTTAATTCTTTATTGTTTACCCTTTGGGGGTGATGCCAAAGAAGGCAGTTGAGGAGTACAGGTTGATACAACACTTAAGTTGTTGGTAAATGATTTCCTTGAACAGGCAAATATGCTGTGTCTAATGCCAAATTGGACACAGTGATAAAGCCTGTGAGATAAATTAGAACACAATTGGAGGAAATCTTAGGCGTACAATTCTAAAGATTCTCTACAAAGCAGTGCTTAGCAGCTTCTGCAAGAAAATGTGCTATGCAAAGAAAGAGCACTTTACACATCAGATTGTGATGGAGGCTAATTCTTCTAGGGAAGTGTTTACAATGGTGAATTTGTTTGTCTTCCATAAAGGGGCCAAAACGGCCATCATCCCTTCTACTGAACTTTGTAAAAAACTACCGGTCTTCTTTGACAAGAAGATTCAGAATCTTTACTCCACGTTCCAAAGACAGCTAATAGGAATATAGTTACCAGCCCAGTTTTTGTGGGGAATGCCCTTGCAAGCTTATGTCCATTACCCAAGCCATCTTTTTCAGAATTTGCCTTAATGGTTGAAGAAATCTGCCTTAATCAGATGAAAAAGTCTATGTCTGTCTCCCTTGATGATTCCTGTCTCAAGCATATTTTCCAGACTAATGACCTAGTACTTCATCCTTTTTCTTTAAAAAAAAATCAGGAATGCTTTACTGACATCCGGTGTTTCCCCATGCATTAGGAACAAGTGTCACTTCTGCAGCTACTTAAAAAGCTGAATGCAGACACTATTGTCTTGAATAATTACAGGCCCAAATGTCATCTCTCTGCCACTTCCAAAATTCTGGAGAAATTGGTTACTCAACAATGGGAAACTTTTGAGTAGACCCAGGTTTTGAACTCCGCGGAGCACACAGAGTTCCGAGAATCACTGTTTCCTTGTTCCGAGGCCCCAGGGCGGTTATGCGCTATACAAATGCAATTTTTCATTTCATTTCATTTCATTTGCCAACGTTAAGTTGGCAAGCAAGAAAAATCCAACACTCTGCCACCTCACGGTGGGATTTCTCAATGCTGATAGTCACGACCGCTTGTGTTGAGAACCTATCCGTATGCATTGAGGAAGCTGCTGGTTTCTTGCACTGTGCATGGTGCCATTCATGCTGATTTTCCAGCATGAGACAAAAACCTGGCGCTAAAAAAATCTGCACAACGTAACACACTCCAACACTTGCGGAGCTCCACATAGTGCAACAGAGTTTTTCCCACTTTGTGGAGTTCCACTTAGCAGAACGTCACAAACTCCACCCAGGCCTACTTTTGCGGAAGTCACTTACATATTTCATGACTCCCTGTTGGGCTTCCATGCAGGATATAGCATAAAGACGGGTCTGCTGGAGGTGGCGAAGTTTGTTATAAGGTATCTTCATATCAGCACACCTGTCATGGTGTTGCTTCTTGATCTGTTGGCGGCCTTTGACATGGTGTGACATTCCAACTTGTGGAAAAGACTCAGGGGCATATTATCAAGGGGGTTTATCTCTGCTTTCTTGGCTTTAAAAGCCAAGAAAGCGAGATAAAATGATCTCCCTATTACCTAGGTGTCGCTAACACCAGTTAGCGACAGCTAGTAGGAGATAGCGACCATCTTGGGCCCCACTTTGCATGTCAGTGATATTTATCACTAATGACATGCAAAGTGGGCGTTCCAAGATGTTAGCAACTGGAAACAGTCGCTAACATCATTATCTCCTATTACCAACTTTTGGAGATATTCGTGCTAAGCGCGAATATCTCCAAAAGCTAAAACCTGCCCCTGAGCAGTTCTTAGATATGTTATCCAATGGTAGGTGGATAACATGGCTAAGAGCATTAGCTCGGTAATGCATGAATATCGCTGACTTTACAGCGATATTCATGAATTTCGGCCGATTTTTATCGCTTTGGAGATAAACCTTGATAATATCAAGGCTCCTAAGGGATAAAAATCGCTGCAGCTCGGCGATAAAAATATCGCTGCTAAACAAACATAGCGATAATTATCGCTAGTTGTTGGTAATATGCCCCTCAGTCACTGAGGTTTTCAGGGAAAGGCTCTTTTGTTGGTCAAATCTTCCTAACAGACAGATTCCAAAGGGTGTATATACACACCTTTTCTTCATCACCGAAACCACTGCTGTGTGGAGATCTGCAGGGATCAGCCCTGAGTCTACTCTTGTTCAACCTCTACCTTCTCCTCTAAGCTAATTTGATCAATACCTGGGCGTAAAGGTAGTGTTGTATGCCTCGGACACTCAGCTGCTCTTTTCCTTCCAAGACAATTCAGAGGCAGCCTTTTACAACTTTCAAGTCTGTCTCAAATGAGTCGTGGCCTGGATGGCGTCAAATTGCCTGAAAATAAACTCTGATAAAATGTAACTTTTGGTTTTCAGTCAAAAGGCACCGCCCCGTCCACCCTCTGGTAGCCTGGTGAACTTAAACCTCCCCCAATACTAACCTTATCATCATTTTTACTCTATTCTCTCCTATGCCACTCAAATCAAACAAATCTCATTGATCTGCTTCATGAAAATGAAAATCTTAAAGAAGATCGTCAATTGCATTACTGAGGTGACCCAAAAAATGGTAGGCCATTCATTGGTACCCTCTCTTCATCACTACTCGAATAGTCTATACCTTGGCCTTCCTGTAAATCTGATACATAGACTACTGATAATCCAGAATGCAGCGGCCAGACTCATCAGTAGAGTCCCTCGTCGCCAAAAAACCTCTCCCCATCTGAGATAACTGCATTGGCTATCGGTGGCACAACGCATTAAATTTAAAGCTTTGACACTGACTTTTATAGCCTCTCGCTACCTGACGAATAGACTGACTCCATATACCCATGATGGATACTTAGGTCTAACATCAACATCTTGCTATGGATTACGCAAAATACTTGAAACACACCGTGGAGGAAGTTCCTTCACTGTTCTTAAAGCTAAATTATGGAGCAGCTTGTTATCTAGTTTGCAATGGCCTGAGTCATTGGCCACTTTCGAAAGTAACGTCAAGCCTGGATGTTTGATACTTTCAAATTTCTTAAGATATCAAGGCTACCTTTCCGGGGTCTGCTTCGACTGCTGGCCTGCTCCCACTTGAAGCAGCGGTGCAGTCTATCAAATGATTGATTGATTTGAATTGTGCTACTTTGGGCTATGACTGAGTGGCATTGTGAAATTGAGTGAGGCACAATAAATATGGTGCTTTCTATGATAAAACATGTAGTGCAATGCAACACAACTTTTTTCACCCTACACAGCTCACCGTGGCGTATAGTAAATTTGCCCCTTCACCTTTCCTTAGCACTTATCCCTCACATAAGCAAAATGGCAAAATTAGCAAATGTATATCTCCACTGCCCTTAAAAATCAGGCAGCTGCTTTCTTGGTCCAACATAAAACTTCAAGGCAGTGTAATCCCCTTCCTCTAACAGTCCCTACTTCATCGGGCCTTTGGAGACACCTTTACATCATCAGAACCAATGATGGCTCTGTTGACTGAAAACTTACGGTGCCCCCCTCGCTCAGTGAGGTGGGAGGATGCATCTGCGATCGAGAACCGTATCCACCAAATTCAAAATCAGGAGCTAAAATCTAGGGGCATATTATCAAGACAGGCGATAAAATTATTGCAGTTATAGCGGCAGAAAACCACCGCTAAAACGGCGATAATGGCCTTTATAATATGCACTATGGAATTCCAATTGAAGCCCATGTTAGATGTCCTTCAAGCAATATAACAATGGTCTGTTGTAAATTTCACCACGAAGTAGGATATGAAACTACTGTATCTTCAATTAACAGCTGGGGTATTATACACAAGACTAAGGTATCCTTGTTGAGGATGTTTGTAGAAGAATACCATAAATGGCCAACAAGAAACAGGTGCACATCAAATGTGTGTAAAGCAGAGCCACAGCAACTGTAATGCTACGGAGTTTAGTGGCCCCAGTTTCAAATGTTTAAAGTACATTTGCAGACAGCCCAGAAGGATGGGGAGTGAACGACTTGATGAAGTAGAGGGGGCTTTAAACAGGCCTCTGAAAGGATGTTAGTCAATAATAAAATCAGGATATTTTTCCCCACCACCACTACCACTCTTTAAATGTTACTGGCTGATGCACAGTGCTGGGGACGAGGGAAAACCTTGGCAGGAAAAGTGAGTAGTGACATAAGAAAAAGAAGGGTTGGCAAAATGTGCAGTGATTGAAATATGGGAGGGGTTTGAAAGCATAAAAGGAGTGACAGAGGTGAATATTGATGAGAGAAGGGAGCATGGACAGGAGAGTTGGGAAGGTATAAGAGAGAGGGACACTGACTGGAGAAGGGAACAAGAAGGGAGAGGTTGGTGCAATGTATTGTGAGTATGAACAGCAGAACAATTCTAGTCCCTGGTGGACTCCGTAGGAGAATTACATAACCGGTTCGGTGAGTCTGGGTGTGGTTAATCAAGTTTATAAGTTGCAGGTAATGGTTGCACTCTGAAGAATAAAGATGTGCACTACAGTGCTCGGTGTGTGGTGTAGTCATTTGCATGCTACCGGGCTGGAGCGGATGCTCCAGTAGACAGTGATGAGAGCATAGGTCAGTGACAGGAAGAGGAACAGGAAGAGGGAAAAGGTGCAGCTTTGGAAGATTTGTGCATTGATGCGGTCATTACCAACAGGGATGTGCCATGATCCATGAGGCACGTTTTATATTAGGGAGAAGGAACAATTAAAAGACGAGGGGGCATATTATCAACGATTAGCGATATTTATCGCTAACTAGGCTTAGCAACGAAATTTTTATTGCTAAGTATCGCCGGAAATTATCGCTGAGATAACGTGCTATTAGCAACGTTTATCTCCAAAGCGATACATTTTCCGGCGATAGCGTGAATATCGCTGAGAATACCGCGATATTCACGCATTAGGGACAAAATGCTCCTATCCTTGTTATCCACCTCCCATTGCATAACATGGCTAAGAACTGGTCAGAGCAGGCGTTAGTTTTTGGGGATAGCGGGAATATTTCCATCGCTACGCCTGCCTTGCTAATAGGTGATAGCGAAGTTAGCGACTGCTTTCAGTCGCTGACAGGTTGGCTACGCCCACTTTGCATGTCATTAGTGATAAATATCGCTGACATGCTAAGCGGGACCAAAACCACTCGCTATCGCTTAACCGCATCGCTGCGGCGGCTTTTCCCGCTGTGTGCGGCAATTTACGAAAAGCCGCGTTACGTGACGACCACCGTGGCTGATGACGAGCTGAACTCGTCATCAGCAGCGAAGGGGTTAAAGCTGTCGCTAACTGCTGTTAGCGACAGCTTGCTAATAGAGTGATAGAATTATTGCCGCTTAGCGGCCGAAAACGGTCGCTAAAGCGGCGATAATTGCCTATCGCCCTGTTTGGTAATATGCTCCGAGATTATTTGTAAAGTAGAAGGGAGACAAGAGGAAGGGCGCAGTCCTGTGTCTGACATGCACCAGTATAATACCAACAGTGTCAATAATAACATTCCTCTCTCACCATATCATCAGTGAGCTCCATCATATCACCCATTCCCAATGCTTTTTTAGGGGGGCATGGCAGTACACGGTTTTAAGCCCTCTGCAACTCAATCTCCTTTGAAAACTCTGCATAGCTTTGGATATCACTACTTGGTTTTAGAATGAGATTACAAACCTGTTTGCCTTCCCCAGCTTCAGTCCTTAATTAAATGTTTTCTTTTTTCTTAGATTTTTTGGAATGGAGCTTGATGAATGTCCAGAAAACAAAACTAAAGTTACACTCTTCTTGTTAATGGGATTTCAGACACTTCCTGGACTGAAGCTCCTCCTCTTCCTGTTATTCCTCGTCATTTACATCTTCACTGCACTTGGTAACATCTTGATCCTTGCAGCAATATGCGCAGATCTGAACCTGCACTCGCCCATGTACTTCTTCTTGGGCAATTTGTCATGCTTGGAACTTGGGTATACGACTATCATCATGCCCACACTGCTGGGTGCGCACATGGGGGAAGGCATTAGGATTCCACTTCCTTGTTGCATCACACAATTTGGCATTTTCGCATGGTTTACTTCCACAGAATGCTTCCTCTTGACAGTAATGGCGTATGACAGGTTTGTGGCCATCTGTAATCCTTTGAACTACCCCACGCTCATGGATCAGCAACATTGCTTCCATCTGGCTCTCAGCACCTGGGTTGCAGGTTTTATCATTTCACTGATCAATGTTGTATTCCTCTGGATGTTACAGTTCCCTGAACACAATGATGTGGACCATTATTTTTGTGATTTGGAACCCTTTCTCAAACATGCTTGTTCAGGATTGTCCCAGGTCGGAATGCAGATCCTTTTATTCTCATGCCTTGTCCTTTCCCTTCAATTCCTGTTAATAATTGTCTCCTATATTTATATTATTTTAACAATATGGAAAATCCCAGCAACAGAAGGCAAATTCAAGGCCTTTTCAACCTGCAGCTCCCACCTCACAATTGTCATAGCCTACTTTGGGGTACTTATCCTTGTGTACATGTTACAGGCAGCAAGTGAGACTTTGAACCTGAACAAATCCTTGTCGCTGCTCTACACCATTGGAACACCATTGTTTAACCCTCTTGTGTATAGTTTGAGAAACCGGGAGATGAAGGTGGCCTTGAAAAAAGTAATGAGCAAAATTAGTCTGAGAGAGATCTAAGGTTACCTATCTTGAAGGTACAGGCACCACACATACCAGTGTGTGACTGCCTTTAACCACATTTACATTTCAACCTATATGTGGATATTGTAGATGTACTCAACTCAGTATAACATTTTGCTGGACTGTGTTGTGCAAGGTGAAAAACACAGTACAGTACTATATGTTCAAAGATTGGCCTGCTGTATGTGTCATCCTCTGCGCTGGTAAACAATCAGGCTGCTTTGCACAACAAAGAGCCTCACATTATCGTGTAGAGGTGAGTTTGTATGATCTAGCATAAGATTTGTGCTGGAATCACACCCTTCCTGTACAAATATCTTTGTTTTAACAAACGCACTTGGAGGGTGGGGGAGAACCAGCTGGCTTTCTATGCGGGCTGTTTTACAGAGGGTTTTCTGAGGAGGGCTAGTGTGTTAATGCAGTTGGAGGTTGCATGCCGATGTGTTGGTGTTCGCAGAGGTCGCCCTGTGGAGAGTGGTGGCAAGTTGGTCTTTGGAGACCTTGTTCCAGATTCTGTGCAGGTATCTGTGGACGAAGTGGTGTTGGGTGGGTCTTGTGAAAGAGAAGTGGACACAATGATGGTCAATCCATTGAATTTAGGAGGTGTGGCTGACGGAGATGTTGTTGCCTGCAAAGAAGATGGGGTCAAGCATATGTACAGCTGAGTGTTTTGGTGAGGTGACCAGTTGTTTTTGTCTGATGGTGGCAAGGTTCTCCGGTAGTCCTGTGGTATTGGAGTCACTGAGGTTGTCCAGGCGGAAATTGTTGTGTCAGAGGAGGAGGTAGGTTGATGAGGCGAGGGTGCGGTGTGTGATTAAGTCGGCTATTGATTTGCTGAAATGGGAGCAGGAGTTGAGGGGGCTGCAGATGGATGTGCTGTAGAGAGTGGAGTTTGGGTTGGTCTGGTTCTGGAAGTGAAGGTGGAGGTGGAGGTAATCTATGTCTGGTGAGTGGTAGTCGGAGTTAGTTGTGAGGTAGAGGTTGTTTTGCGAATGATGGTAATGCCTCCTCCTGGTTGGTTTGTATGGTTTTTGTAGATGATTTTTGGCAGTGGAGCTATCTGGTGCAGAGGTAGGGTTCATTCAGTTTTCTGTGAAGAAGGCAATGTCAGAGGAGATGAAGTGGGGCAGCTCCCAAATCCACAGCGTGTTTTTTAGGGAGCATGTTGTGAGTAGGATAGCGCTGAGGTGATCATGTCTGGTTCTTGGGGGCCATGCGCATGGTTGGTCTGGTGTGTAAAGGCATGAGGAGGTGCAGTTGTGATAGGTGAGTGCAGTGTGGCAGGCAGTTGGGTGTCCGGCCTTAAGGGTGTGGAGAATGCTGGCGTTGTAGCAGTGAAAGGTACTGGGACCAGGGTCTGTGATGCTGGGCTTGGTCCAAGCGCAGATGAGCTTGCCTTTGGTGCACCTTCGACACGCCAGCAGCACTCCCTATGCCCGGTCTGCTGCATGGCCGTGCAGCGTTTGTCATTAAATAGTGGTAGGGAGGTGGAAAGGGTCAGCTGGTCAGCTAGGAGGCAGGATGTTCGAAGCGGCCCCAGAATGGGGCAGGGCCGCAGGGGCTGAATAGCTGCTGGGGCAGAAAGCAGAGAGGCACAGAATGCCATGGAAATAGGCAAAGTTAGGGTACCCGTAAAACTCCAGCATCAGCATTGGAAGCACATTTTCTTATCTCAAAGGAAACAGAATGTGACAGAGTGCATGTATAACAGTCAAACAGTTTCACAAATGTGATAACTTGTGCTTGAGCTAATAAACAAACACTCACTTGCAAGGTCCCCTCCAGTTACATTTTAGGTTTAAAGTATTTTATTGCAGTTTTGAAAAGGGTAAATACAGCACCAAACAGATCAACAAAGACAGGAGTCTCAACAAGAATAGTGCAATCAATATGGGATAGAAGTGCGGCCTGTGGCTACAATGAAAAAGGGTCAATGCTACTTCAGGTTGTATGACAGGTGCACCATCGATTGAGACATAGTCAAAACTCAACTCCCCTCACCCAACTCCCCCCCTGCCCCCCATTCCTATCCCCACCCTCCACCCCCCGTACTGTGCTGAAAGTGCCCTGTATCATTAAAGCAGAAGAGTGCTCGAGCCGCCAGCCCTTCCACGGTCAGTGGCAGATCAAGTGGTCGGGGTCGTCGGGGACGTCAGACGCAGCAGTCTGAGGTACCGTGGGCAGGTGATCTCTCTGAATTCAGACTGCAGCAGAGTATGAAAGGGGAGCCATAACTCCTCAAAGGTGTCAATCTCCCCTGCCGCCACCAGGGACATCTTCTCTATCCCCAAGACATGCCACAACCTGTGTAACCAGCCAACTACAGTGGGAAGGGTAGTTGTGCGCCAATGAACAAGAATATTCTGGACTGCCGAGCCCAATGCAATCGCAATTTGCCTACCCTTTTTGGATTTCAACGGGTACATCAGGTCGTTAGGCAGACCCAGCAGGACATAAACGGGGAATCGGGGAAGCTCAATCTCAAAACACCGGTCAACCTCCCCTAGTACCTCCTCCCAATAGGGGCCCAATAAGGGGCACTCCCAAAGTACATGTATGAGTGTCCCGACTTGACCACAGTCTCTCCAACAGTTCTGGGGGATATTACGATTCATTTCGTGTAGCCGGGCGGGGGTGTAATACCAGTAAGTGGAAAGTTTTGTGAATGTTTCGGTGAGCCCTGTGTGGTAAGCGGAGTGTCGTGCTCGGTATGAGATGCGTTCCCAGTCAGTGTGTCCCAGTTGTCGAGGGGGGTTGCAGAAATTTATACAGGTCCGAGATGAGCCTGACATCCGAGGATCGTGATACCAACCAGTGTTCGTATGGCGTGAGAGTCCGATCGGCCGAGCCCCGCACCTGCGGTTGAAGCGCCCAGTGACGCACCTGCATGTATCGCAAGCGTTCCGTTTCAGGCAGAGCATACTCCCGCCGGAGGTCTTGAAAGGGAGTGGCCCCTTCCGGGCCATACATGTGGAACAACGCCGAGCAACGAGCCGCGCGCCAGCGCGCAAATGCGCCAGGCTCCATACCAGGGCCAAAGTCCGGATTGTCCACTATCGGAGTGAATGGCGACGGGAAGGTAGTAAGTTCGTGCCTGCCGTTCACCGCATCCCATATCTGCAGTGGGACCCTCGTGACATAGGAAGCGTAGAGATTGGGTGGGCGGTGGGGCCTACGCAAGAATGGTATCTCCTGCAACGGGCGTCCCGCTACTGCCTGGTCCTGGAACAGCCAGGGTTTGTCGGACTCCCACCTACTCCACTCTACCATATGGCGGAGCTGCGCCGCCTGAAAGTATTTGGTCAGGTCCGGTATGCCCAGGCCACCGGACTCAGGCACCAGCGTAGAGAGAGCCCTCTTAAGTCTGGGTTTGCGGCCCTTCCAGACGAAGCGAGCGATATCCGCCTGGATCTGCCGGATCCAACCCTTAGGGGGTTGAAGCGGGAGGGCTCGAAAGAGATATAGAACTTGCGGGAGGAGGGTCATTTTCACCGCTGCTATCCTGCCGAGCAGCGACAGCATCCCCTTATCCCAACGGGCGAGTTCGTCCTTAACTTTCTTGCCCATAGCCGTGTAGTTGGCCGATACCATTGCGGGGAGGGAGGGTGCCAGGAGAATGCCCAGGTAAGGCACCAAGTCCGTAGACCAGCTCAAGGGATAAGGCCTTTGCAGGGCAGATTTCGTAGAGGGGGACAGGGATATGTCAAGGGCCGCCGATTTCCCCAGGTTCATCTTAAAACTTGCCACCCTGGCGAAGCAGTCCAGTTCGTCCATACACGCGGGGAGAGAACGACCTGGGTCGTCCAGCGTCAGGATGACATCATCCGCGTAGAGACTAAGGACATGTACGAATCCCCCCATTTGAATGCCTGTCACCGCCGGATTGGCACGAATCCGGTGGGCGAAAGGCTCCATATAAAGGGCGAACAGGAGTGGCGACAACGGGCATCCCTGCCGGGTACCCCGCTCTATCCCGAAGGCACCAGAACTATAGCCGTTCACTCGTACTACCGCGGAAGGGGACCTGTAGCAATTGAATATTAGGGTGCGAAACTTCTCCCCTATGCCTATCCTGCATAGCACTTTTTCGAGGTACGGCCAATGCACCCGGTCGAACGCCTTCTCAGCGTCGATGGAAAGTAGCATACGTTCACCAGGAACTCTGGAGGCCTTCTCCAACAGGTGGACCACCCGTTTGGTGTGGTCCACAGTCTGCCGGCCAGGGATGAATCCCGCTTGATCTGGGTCGATAAGCCCCGGCATGTGGAGTGCCAACCGTGCCGCGAGGATCCCCGTATAAAGTTTAAGGTCCGTGTTCAGGAGTGAGATCGGCCTGTAGGATCCACACTCAGCACGGTTCTTGCCAGGTTTGGGGATTACCGATATCGTCGCCAGGAGCAAGTCCCGGGAGATGGCCCCAGGCTCCGCGAACGAATTAAAGAGGCGCGTCAGAATCGGCGTCAGCTCCTGGCAAAACGTCCTGTAAAAGAGGGGGGTGTAGCCATCGGGGCCAGGGGCTTTTCCCAGTTTGAGGCGGGAAATCGCCGAGATCACCTCCTCGGGTCTGATATCACGTTCCAGGTACTGAGCCTGTTCCGGGGTAAGGGAGGGCAGAGTGACTGCATCTAAGTAGTCATCCTCCTCCTGTGCCAAGGGGGCCTGCCCCTCATAGAGGTCCTCGTAGTACCGGCGGAACCCCTCCGCTATTTGGTCATCTTCCGTCACCGTCCCCCCGCCAGGTATAGACAATTCTTTCACCCGGTGTATCTGGTGCTGTACTCGAAGTTTGTTCGCAAGAAGGCGGCCGCATCTGTCCCCCCCCACTATAGTACTTGTGCTTTAGTCGTAACGCCGCATATTCCGCCCTGTCCATGTCCAATGCGGAAAGGAGTTTCCTGGCGGCCTTGAGTTGTCGCCAGACTCTGGGTGCCCCTGTCCTTTGGTGTACCTGTTCCAATTCCCTCACCTTACCCGTGAGCTCCTCTCGCTTCGCACGGCGTTCCCTATTTTCCGCTGTGGAAACCGCGATGAACTCGCCCCGGAGCACCGCCTTCAGAGCAGCCCATTGTGTCGCCCGGGTGGTGTCCCCGTTATCATTGTTGCGTTGGAATTCAGACAGGGAGTCCCGTATGCGTGTGACCACTGAGTGTCTGTGGAGCAGGGTGTCCCTAAGGCGCCAGGCCCCTCTGGAGGGGGAGACGAGGGGAAGGCGAAAAACGCCCTCCACTGGCGCATGGTCCGACAGGGAGAGCACCCCGACCTCGGATGACAAAGCTAGCTCGCAGACCGGGCCCGAGACCAGCAAGTGATCCAGCCTCGCATAGGACCGGTGGGCATGGGAAAAATAGGAGTACGTCCTAGACGTAGGGTGAAGCCACCGCCACAAATCGTGCAGATCAAGGTCTTCCATACAGGTCCTAAGCGTCTGAGAGAATTCGCCCGCCTGCGAGCGTCTCTGAACCGACCTATCCAAGGGCGCATCGAAGACCATATTCAGGTCTCCCCCCAAAATAACGTGTCTATCAGGGGTAGTCGTCACCTCCTCCAGAGCCTGAAGCAGAAATCGTTCTTGACGGTCGTTGGGGCTGTAGATCGTGCCTATCGTGAATACCAGGCTACCCAGTCTAACCCTGTATGCTAAGAGTCTCCCCTTACCAAGATGCTGATTATCGCTCATTTCTGGTTATAGTGGACTACCAATAAAAAATGTGGTGAAGCGTGAATGACCCAAACTCACCAGTAATGCTCCCACTGGTGCAGCACTTCTCCCCCGGTCGTGTCCACAAGTAGGAAAAGGAAGGACTTACTTCATGTTCGTGGAATGTAAATTCAACCAATCCCGGAGTTGCTCTCATGTTGGTGAGAGCAGGCCAACCCAGCGCTCCTTTTGAAGCTGGGGGCAGGTACCAGCAATCGCCTGACTGTTTCATGGCAAGGGGATTGCAGGGTTTACAGTTGCAAGAGAGCCAGTGAACACAACATTCACACTGCAAGGGCAGCTGTAATCCTACAATGCAAGATTTAGCCCCCTGACCTCACATTCATGCAAACAAGTAGATAATAAAATGGCATTAAAATAAAATGGCATTTTAATGTCATTTTATGTATTTGTGTGTGCCTACTGCACAGCAGCTGGTGGGGCAATGATCCACTGCCCCTGAGGAGGATCCTCCCCTGCTCTGAACATACCAGGGTTCTACTTTATGTCAAATCTTGAAGTAGCCATAGGCTATGTTTATGAATGAGCTTCCACGCATTTGGGCTGACTGGAAATTTAAGAGCAGGCACAGTAAAGTCTTAAAGTGCTCACCCCTAATAATGGCCTTTGCACATCTTGGGTTTCTGGCCATTAAATGGACACTTACCACACGATTAACAATCAATTTAAATGCCTCTCTCATCAGAGAGACTGGCTGTATTAGAGGTTATCTTCACTGTAGTTTCTTTGAACTGTTAGGTTAACTGTTCTAGCTAGTGATCCTTTCCCCAGCACATAGCAATTAAATGTGGATTGGTGAGAAATGAGTTGGGGTGAGTGTGACTCGCAGAATTTTGTTTGTTTTGATAAAACAAATATATATTACTCCTTTCTTAGTTTTGTATACAATGGTCCTGTCATTATTTTTCTGCCTATTTGATGTTGTTGTATAGTTAGTGATGTGTAAGTAGAGTAGTGTGTGTTTCATCCTTAATTGCTGATCCATTTGAAGTGCTATGTATGATATGCCCTTGGAGCCAGTGCTGGAGTCAGCCACTGGCTTACCCAGGAATTCAGCATTGCGACTTTTATTAGAGAGTCAAGACGGGGCGGTATCGCAGTTGTTTTTAAATCCTGCTACACCTGCACCTTTGCCAAAGAGACTTTGGTTGGCTGTTTTGGGATTTCTTTTAGCGATAGCTTTACCATGTCGGGCCACTGGTTTACCGGCCGACAGGACTATCTAAAGAGTTTAGGGCAGCACTGATTCATACAGTTAGTTCCTTGGCAATGAGAGCTGCCAACTTCAGCGTTATTGGTGACTTGAACCTGCATCTAGACAGCCCTCATGACTTGGAAATGGGTAATTTTTTAGCAGACCTTGCTGCTTGTCAGTTGATTCAATTGGTCCTATGTCACACCCACTCCGATGGCTATTTGCTTGACCCAGTTTTTTCAAACCTTCCCTCCCTCACAGTCAACACTCCTATCCGGGTGTGCTGGTCAGACCATTATCTGATACCCATGTCACTTTTGGGTGTAGAACCCTATCGGAGGGTGTTTCCGAAGTCTGGTACAAATTAAATATTGATTAATTCCATGCCCTCCTCTAAATGAATACCCTCAGCATGCCTGATGACCCGGATGCTGCCAACAAAGCTGTATCTAACTGGATCCTTCGGCCTCTGGACACACTTATCCCTGCCAAGTGGTCTAAGTGCCATAATTCTAAATCCACTCCTTGGTATAATGACAAGCTCGCTACTATGCGAAAAGCATGTAAAAGGGTGGAGCGGGCATGGAGAAGGTATTACGGCCCGATCCTGAAGAGGTACTATCAGGCAGCCATCAAGAATTGTCACAGAGCTATCCAGATGGAATGGGCAGCATACTTTGCGGACAAAATCAGGAGCAGTAGTAACCCCGCTAAAAGTATTTTTTCTATACTTAAAGATCTTAAATTTTCGGGGGTATCTGCAGTGCATTTGATATGATTGGATGAGCAATGTGAGGTTCTTGCTACCTTCTTTGAGAAGGTAAAGAACATTTATAAGACCTTTCCTCTATCTTTAATTAGCCCAGGTCCTGTTCTCAGACCCCTTCCTACTCGCACTCTTGCTGCCTTCCCGTGGATCTCAGAGGATGAGCTGCACATTCTATGTAGCAAGGTTGAATCGGACTCTCCTGCTGACCCCCTTAAGCCTGAACAATTTATGAAATCTCTACTTGTGCCCCTTACACCTCTGGGTCAGGTGATCAACATGTCCCCGGGCATGGCATTCGTCCCTAGGACTTGGAAGCATGCAAGGGTGGTCCCCCTGCTAAAAAACAAACACCTTGGACACAGCAAAACCAGAAAACTTCCACACCATATCCCTCCTGCCCTGGGTATCCCCGATCTCTGAGGCCTACATTAATTCCATCTTGACAGGATTCATGGAAAATAACAACATACTAGACCCCTCTCAGAATGGCTGTCTCTCGTGTCACAGCACAGAGTCTGCTCTCCTAACTGTGACTGAACAGATGATGGTAGCACTAGATGCTGGACGCACTTTGGCACTGATTTAATAGATTAGATTAGTCCCGCTTTTTACACAGTCTTCCACCAGATCCTGATGCAACAGTTGGAGGAGGCGGGCATTATGGGCTCTGCCCTGGATTGGTTCATCTCTTTTCTTTCTGAGAGAGCCTTCTTTGTAGCCCCCCCTTTTGCCTCACTGATTCATACTATCAAACAAGAGGTTTCTCAGGAATGAGCACTGAGCCCAATGCTATTCAACCTGTATGTCTAACCGTTAGCAGCTGTTGCCATGAGCAGAGGGATTACAGTAAGGGTGGGCGAAAAATCCGTTTCGCTGGCGAATTTACGGATTTTCCGCGATTTCGCGAAATCGCGGTAAAATCCGCAAATCAGCGGGACGAATTTTCAGCCAAGCAAGGGTTACAGCAGCAGGTGCAAAAGTTGAACCTAATTTCTTTGTAACCTTTTACAAAAGGGTTACAAACTAATTAACTTCAACTTGGACACCTGCTGCTAATTGCTTCCTGGCGCCTCGTTGCCTACTTGCAACTATTCTCTGACCCTGCTCTGACCCTTGAAGCAGGGTCAGAGAATAGTTACAAGTAGGCAACGAGGCACCTGTCCAAGGAATTAAACCTCATCAGGAAGCACTTACAGATATAAAAAACAGGAAGAAGGGAGAGGATGGCAAATACACCCATTTTGAGTTGTCAGGAGGGGTTAAACTAAAAGAGACCTTTACAGCACAATTTTCATATGCATTTTGCTAAAAATAAAAAGCTGTATGTTCTGTAGGGGCAACTCAGGAATCTGGCCCTTCAGAGATCCGGCCTCTCTTTTTTTCTCTCGTTCTCTCTCTCCCTCTCTCTTTCCCTCTCTTTCTCTCTCTTTCTATCTATCTATCTAGCTATCTATCTATCTATCTCTCTACCTATCTATCTATCTATCTATCTATCTATCTATCTATCTATCTATCTATCTATCTATCTATCTATCTATCTATCTATCTATCTATCTATCTATCTATCTATCTATCTATCTATCTATCTCTCTCCCTCTCCCATAAACGACTGCATGGGTAACTTTGCTATGCAAGCGGCTCACGAAGACGCAAAAATCCCCGCGAACACGCAAAAAACCCCGCGAACACGCAAAAAACCCCGCGAACACGCAAAAAACAAAAATCCGCAAATTCGCACAAATTCGCGAATTTTGCGGATCGTGAATTCGCAAATCCGCAAATTCACGGATCGCGAATTCGCAAAATTCGCCCATGCTTAGATTACAGTAGTATCATATGTTGATGATACACAGTTGGTAGTTGCACTCTCTGATGATTCCCAAAAAGGGGGTAAAAAATCTGGGTGTCTGGGTTGACTCGGCCCTCAGTTTTCAGGTCCAAATCAAGAAAGTTTCACAATATTGCGGTGGCTCAAACCGCTGCTGTTTTTTTTAAATCCTTCCATCTTGCAAGTTATCATTCATGCCTCAATTATGCTCTTCCTGGGATGATTGCATAGGGTTCAATACGTGGCTACTAGAACTCCCCTAGGCCTTCCTAGAACTTACTCTATGACTAACTCCATCCGCTCACTACAGTGGTTGTGGGTGGCTAGACGTGTGGAATTTAAGTCCCTTTCCATCACCTTTAAAATTATGAATCTCTCCTTACCTGGTATCCTGGCCAACCTCCTCTTACCTTATATACCAACTCGCCAACTTCGCTCTAAGGTCAGCATCTAGCGATTGTTCCCTGGATGAGGAGGGTGCGGGCTGGTGAGCACTTTTTCTGCACCCTGTCTTAATTCTGTCTTAAATCTGTCTTAAGACTAACTTAAGACAAAATGCTAACTTCTGTGAATACCAAAAGTAGTAAGTGCATTCTGTGAATGCGAAAAGTAGTTAGTGCATTCTGTGAATACCAAAACAGTAGTAAGTTTAGGATTGAGTCTTAAGTTCATTCTGTGAATCGGGCCCACTGGATATAAATTCCTTAGAACGGACTGAGCTAGTAAAACCGGGCAACAAAGGCCAGAAAAGGACAAGTTTGAGAAAAGGTTCTGGCAGAGATAAAAAAGAGAATGGCAGAAACCCCGATGTGCTCACCAACGACTTTAAGAACTTAACCATTCTGGTGGAAAGATTAGACCTCTACCTTAGAGTCAATTTGGACCAAATGAGGGCCAGACTAAGTCGTATTGAAAATCATATTGTCAGTAATAACAGTCAGAGTGGGGGCCCTATTGTAGGTATGTTTGAGCAAAGGGCGAAGGATAAGAGTAACAACATGCACTCAGGGCTCCTAAAAATTCTGGATAGAGGCCACCTTACGACTAAGGATAAGGAGTTCTCTATGACGGAAGTCCAAACCTTAAAAGCAGGAGTTAATGACTCAACAAGGGTCCCCCCCCCTCAGTTTAAAGTAAACAATCCCCCAAACAGTTTAGCCTTAGGTGCAAGGGACGGGGGGCCAACGAGTTTATCTAGAGCCCCAGGATTACATTTGTTGCCATGCATTTCCCAGAACTCTTATTCTATATACAGTGGCGTAACGAAACTTGATGGGGCCCCCCTGCAGGATACGCGGAAGGGGCCCCTCCTGACTCAATCAGGAGCTCTCCAGCCAGGGTATTGTGCTGATAGGGCCCTTGGAGTCGTTTCACCCTCACACTGCGGGTGCTCGGTTGACTATGTTACGCCACTGGCTGGTGCTCCTGCTGCCTTCTCCTTTACAATCGCTGCTGCTTGGTCTCTGACCTTGGAGCCAGACATGGCCTCATTCCAGTAGTGCCTGGTTACCTCGTCCTTTCTTGTGACACTATATTTCCAGCAGGAGCAAAGGCATTTCCAAATGCTTCTGCTGTCACAATGCAGGCCCTTCACTGCTGTTTTCTTACACTCTAAGCTATGGCTGATTTAGACGGAGAGGCCATGTAGGAAGCTGGCTCTGTATATACTATACCAAAGTGAGGTATAGTGTACACAGAGTCCAGTGGAACCCAAAGGTAGGCAGAGGTAAAGTTAGATAGCACCTTACTCTGTATTTGTGGTAGTGTGGTCGAGCAGTAAGGATTTATCTGAGGACAGTGTTAAGCATTTGTTGTACACACTCAGTCAGCATGTGATTTCACACACTGAAAGACCGAACTTCAGACCAATTGTTTTGTATGAAGATATTATTTTAGTTATTTATTTTCTAGAACCAAGCAAGCCTGGCACAGGTAAGCAATACATACTTGACAGTAGTAATGCAGTTTGTAAATAGTATGAACTGAAATTATATATGCACTTTGTTTTGACTTACAGTATTGTCACTGAGAAATGCAATGCTTTGTAGAATACTATGAAAGGGCTTTTTAGGTAAATTACAGATAAGTTACTTTTGAGATTACTTTTCTTACACAGTGTAGTATACCTGGATACTACACTGGGACATTTCTTGAAAACAGGTAAGTAAAATCGTTTTTGTTTGTACAATTTTAAAGAATTTCTTTAGATTACCCATCTCCACACTTTTAGAAACTTTTCATAAAAAAGTGTTAACAGTTCAAAGGTAAGAACTTTGTTGTGGGAGTTGGTATTCTGGGGTTAGACTCAGTGGTCTCCCAGGCTCAAGGATTGTTGCACCCTCAGCAGTATCTAGGGCGGCTGGGTGCAGAGTGCTGAGACCCTATGTTATCCAATGGGGCTAGGGGGCCTCCGGTTGGTGGCTGCTGACGAGCAGGCCACTGGGTTGTGGGTGCAAAGCTCCTGGACTTAAGCTCAGGGAAAATGGGGGTTTAGGCCAGCACAAAAGATGCACCCTCAGCGGCACTGGGGCGGCCGGGTGCAGAGTGCTGTTTTGGCATCTGAAGCCATGTAGCTTTCAATGGGGAGTATCCAGGGGCTTCATTGCTTCTCACCTTTACACTGCTGCTGCACCTAAACATCAGTGTTTTGTCTGCTTTAAACCACTGCTGCATCAGGGAATCACTATTTCTCAGCTTTAAACTGCTGCACAGCATTACTGATTTCCAGCTTTAAACAGCTGCTGCACCAGGGCATCATTGCTTCTCACCTTTAAACCACTGCTTCACCAGAGCATCACTGCTTCTCACCTTTAAGCCGCTACTGCACCAGTGCATCACTGCTTCTCAACTTTGCACCGCTGCTGCACCAGGGCATCACTACTTCTTACCTATTAACTGGTGCTGCAGCAGGGCATCACTACTTCTCACCTATATACCACTGCTGCAGCAGGGCATCACTGCTTCATCCCTTTAAACCACCGCTGCAGCGGGGCATCACTGCTTCTTACTTTTACATCGCTGCAGAATCAGGGCATCACTGCTTCTGACGTTTAAACTGATGCTACAGCAGGGCTTCATTGCTTCTCACCATTAAACTACTGTTGCTCCATGGCATCACTGCTTCTCATCTTTACACCGCAGCTACACAAGGATATCTCTGCTTCTCACCTGTATACCACTGCTGCACCAGAACATTATTGCTGTCCACCTGTATACCGCTGCTGCACCAGTAAACATTGCTCCTCACCTTTACACCACTGCTGTACTAGGGAATTACTGCTTCTCATCTGCACACCACTGCTTCACTAGGGAATTACTGCTTCTCACCTGCACACCACTGCTGCACTAGCGAGTTACTGCTTCACACCTGTACACCACTGCTGCACTAGGGAATTACTGCTTCTCACCTACACAAAACTGCTGCACTAGGGAATTACTGTTTCTCACCTGTACACAACTGGACTGCTGCCCAGAGCATCGCTGCTTCTCAACTGTACACTGCTGCTGAACCACACTGCTGCTGCAGAAGGAAATCACTTCTTCTCACCTGTTTACCTGTATGGCCCAGTCCAGGGCATCACCGCTTTACCTGTGCCTTACTGCTCCACCTGGGCATCACAGCTTCTCACTTGCATACCGTTGCTGCACCAGGGCGTCACTGTTTCCTACCAGTCTCCTGCTGCTGCACCAGGGCATCACTGTTTTAACAGTGTGTCTCTGTTGCACAAACTTATCGCTGCATCACCTGTTTGTCACTGCTGTTCCAGGGTGTCACTGTTTTACCAGTGTGTCTCTGTTGCACAGACTATTGCTGCATCACCTGTGAGTCACTGCTGCACCAGGGGTTACTGCTTTGCATCTGTCTGTCAATGGTACACCAGGGCATTCCTGTTTCACTTGTGTGCCACTGCCACAAAAGGACATTACTGCTTCGACTGAGGGTTCCTGCTGCACAAGGGCATCAAAGATTCTCCTCTATGTCCTGCATGCACCATGGCACCACTGGTTCATCGGTGCGTCACGGCTGCACCAGGACACCAGTACTGCATGTCGGTATCACATCTTCCTGTGTGTAAATCCTGCACCTTTGTAGTACTGCTTTACCTGTGGGCCACTACTGCATTAAGCTTCACTACTGTGCCTGCACCATCAATGGTGCATCAGGGCACTGTGCCCGTGTCAAAGAATTGCTGCATCTTTCATGTACTACTGTTTTACCAAAGCAAAAATGACCTGCCTTGGGATCCTGGAAGTAGTGAGGATTTTTTGCAGCACCTGTGCACCAGTGCGCCACTGAAGCATCGCTACTGCGCAAGGTGTGATGGCTGCATCACTGTGCGACTGGTGCACTGGGCACTACGGCTGCATCTTCACATTGCTGCTTCTCCGGGGAATGGCTGATGTACCTGGACATCACAGCTGCAAATGTGCACCAGGCTGTTACCGCTGCAGTTGTATGTCATATATACAACTGAACTGCACTGCTAAACTTGGACATTAGTGCTGTAGATCAGCATCATCTCTGCACCTGTGAATTCTTACTAATATGCATATCGTTGCTGCACTTTCACATTACTGCAGAGCCCTGTATCCCTGCAGGACCTGTAGGTCCTGAAGCAATGCTAGTGTGAACAGGGACATAACTGCTGTCCCTGCGCACCAGTGCTGCACCTATGCATTACTGTTGCACCAGAGCATTGCTGTTGCATTTGTGAATGCCTACTGAATGCCTGATGCAAACATGTGCTGCTGCATCTTGTCATTGCTATCACTGGGCTTCCGCTGCTAGAACCTGGGCTTTACTGCTGTACCAGACTTCTGATGCACCGCTGGTGCACTCATGTTGGACCAGGGGTTTACTGCTGTACTAGACCTCACTATTGAATGGATTCATCGCCGTCGCGTTGCTGTTGGACCAGGGTTTCACTGTTGCATAAGTTCAGTAGCAAGGCCTGGTACATCGCTCATGCACAGATGCATTTTAGTTGGACCAGAGTGCCACTGATGTACCAGGCCTTTCTATTGAACTGATGCATCACTGATGCAGAGATGTTTTGCTTTTGGACAAGGGTTTCACTGCTGCACAAGTCCTTGCTACTGAACTGACGCATCACTCATGCACTGATGTTTGACCACGGTTTTACTGAACTGATGAATTGCTGGTACACTGACGTTGGACCATGATCCTTCAAAGCATCTCTGTGAACCCACCAGGAAGGAAGTCTCCTTTCAAGGAGCTGGTTGATGGTAGTCATTAGGGGAAGTGGCACCCTGCCTGCCAGACCCAGCCAAAGGATACACTCGCCCCCAAAACGTCAATATCACGCCCTCTCTGAACAGGAACACAAGCAACCCCAGACCAGGTTTTAGCGCTATCGCTGGACACGGAACACCGCTGAAGGTGATTCACTTATCAAAAATATGGTGGGTGGAAATGTTTAAATTAATACGAACCACTGATGACATGTCTTGGTACCATTTTTTAGATGGTCCATTACAGTCAAGGACCAACCACGTGCAAATCAGTCCATGTGCAGTGACGCTGGCAGGTTCCTGGTCTGACATTTGTGGGTTTTATCCCCTCACACACTGACAGAGGAGGCATTGGAAGGCTTTTGAAGGGCCAGATGGACAGGCAGGATGTTGAAGGATGTCCGCTGTGGGGATATGCACCCCTTGTTATCATAAACACATGAGCACAATGAGCGTTGCAGACATGTGCTAATCCCTGGGGTTTGCAGAAGCGGAATTACGGACTATCTCAGGGTGGAGCCCCAAGGTTCGCAACCAATAAGGTTTCTATTTGACTCTTGAACCCATGGATGCTATTATCGATTGGCCCTCATGCACCGCAGTAGCCTCTCTCAATTGAACATTCGTTTTCATATACACCACAGCCTTGTGCCCACCAGACTCCTCAAACAACCCTCGAAGCTACTGATAGAAGCACTGTGAGGATTTCCTGAAGGCATGGAGATTTAATTGAAACAATTTCTTGTTAGTTTATGGATGTTTATCTGCATGAGATCAGTTTTATTAAGCAGAGTAATGTCCGTCCTGATGTAGTGTCTGACTCCCCCTTCCCCCACCTTGATGGGGGCTGCTCTGGGCATGGGACAGTTTCAGAGTACAGAGACATTATTCTATACAGAGGCCAGTCACCTCAGCTGGTACACAACCTTGGGGATGCAGCAAAGGCAATTCTTTTATGTAAAAACCCCCTTCTGCAGACATTTAAGGGCAAGTGCTAACACCACTCCCTCCAGCAAGCGACAAGTGACAAGCGCGTGTAAACCAGATCATAGGCTCCCAGGCATGCTGGGAAGGGCCTGCTTCCATGCCCAAGCGAGTAATGTGCTGAGAGAAAATAACGCACTCCGCGGCAACCTATTAGAGGTCCCAGGTGACCTCCTGCGACCTTCCCTGATGAACCACTATATTGCGGCCAGCAATTTAATCTTAAAATATTACAGAAAACGGGATACTTTTCAGCTACTGGAAAGGGAGAAACACATATTTACAATGGGTTGCGTCTGTGCAAGTCCCCCAAGTATACCAACGGCCACATGCATCATCCCGGCCTTTTGCGAATTCCAAATTGCGCAAAATAGGGAATCGCAATTTGGAATTCGCAAAATGGGATGCATGTATATTTTTGCAAAATATTTGCGATTCGGTAAAAATCGCAATTTTTACCGAATCGCAAATATTATGCGAATTCCAAAGTGCGAATTCGCAATTCCCATTGATTCCTACGGATCAATGGGAAGGCTTTAACAAATTGCGATTTTCCTTTTGAAAATCGCAATTTGTTAATGCATTCCAAGGGTGCAGAGGGGGGGTCCAAAGGACCCCCCCTCTGCACCCCAGAAATGTAATTTGAAGTGCATGTTTCACACACACACGTCCTAAGGACATGTGTGTCTGAAACATGAAAGTTTAAAAAATGCATTTTTGAGCATTTTCAAAACTTTGCGCAAATTACCACGAGGTTCAACCTCGTGGTAATTTGCACCTCCTAATTGCTAATTCGCAATTACAAAAACAATCATGCATTGCTTTTAAGGAATCGCAAATTTGCTATTCCTTAAAAGCAATCGCACTTTTGGAAATCGCTAGAATTTCACAAAAATGCATGATGCATACCAAAAACTTATTTAGGAAGTGCAAACGGCCGAATTTACCGATTCGTACCGTTTGCACTTCCTAAATAGGTTGATGCATGTGGGGGCTGATGATTTTAAATGCCTCCAGGTCCCATTACACAATGCACACATTAATAATGTTTATTATGGCTGAGCCACACATACATCTCCATGTGGCACTGCGCCGACTAGCTGCCCAGTCATTGCAGGGAAACTCTAACCGCTGGTTATGTTTTGGCCTTTTTTTATAATTTTTAATAAAAAATTACTGCTCTGGCAATCTGCATCGAGTGCGCACTGTGTATTTTAGCGTAATTATCTTGTTGCTGCAAGTGTACTGTAACTGTGATTACTGTACGAAAGGCGCCCTGTCATGACGCTTTCCAACCAGTAAAGTATCGCTGATGTACGTGGCACAGCGTTAACTAAGCATTAACGCACAAAAAGAGCCTGGCTGAAATATCCTCTCGTTCCCTGAGCATTTCCAAAGAAACTGAAGTGTAATTTAAGTTTAAATATTATGAAAGTCTCAGTGCTCTAAAACAGCGGGACACTCGGCGCCTCATTAATAAAGGATAAACTTGGGGCCCATTAACACACATTTTTGGGTTATTTACTTGGAAATATACATGTATTATACATGCGCACACAGCGCCTGCAACAACGACATCACACCCTCGCAAGACCTCTGCGACTCACTCGCCTCGTTCTTTCACCGTAAGATCGCCGACATACACAACAGCTTTGGCGCATAGACCACGCACCCAACCTCCGAACCAGCGCCCCCCCACCACCACCCTCTGCACCTGGACCCCAGTCATCACCGAAGACACCACCCGCGCGATGAACATCATCCACACCAGATCTTCAACAAAGCCGACTCCATCATCGCACCCCAACTCCGGGACATCATTAACAGCTCCTTCGCATCCGCCACCTTCCCGGAGAGCTGGAAACATGCTGAGCTCAGCGCCCTCCTGAAGTAACCCACAGCAGGCCCCACGGACCTCAAGAACTTCCGCCCCATCTCACTCCTCCCTTTTCCTGCCAAAGTCATCGAGAAGACCGTCAACAAACAACTCTCTGCCTTCCTCGAGACAAACGGGTCCCTCGACCCCTCGCAATCTGGTTTCTGAGCAAACCACAGCACCGAGACCGCCCT
The DNA here is from genome assembly GCF_964263255.1 of Lissotriton vulgaris. Taxonomy (NCBI): domain Eukaryota; kingdom Metazoa; phylum Chordata; class Amphibia; order Caudata; family Salamandridae; genus Lissotriton; species Lissotriton vulgaris. The sequence continues at coordinate 225,998,976 of NC_141686.1, read as the reverse complement.
CATCGCAGCCACCGACGACATCAGGTCCCTGCTCGGGGGCGTGGCTTGGACGCCGATCGGGATGGCGGCGTGAGCTCGCAGCTCCGCGCGGAATCCCGCTAATTCTCCTGCTTTTTGCACCCTGGGCGACCCGAGGTCGACACTCCTGCCCTCTGAAGTGTGAGGGGACAGCTGGGCACAGACGGAAAGTTGCTGGGGGACTGCTGGCCCCGAGGAGACCGAGTTGGGCGACAGCCGAGGTGTTGCCGAGAGTGAGAAGAAAATGGCGGCGATGAGGTCGGGCAGCCCCAGACATCAACTTTGAGCCGAGTTGTCGCCGACTGGCGGGAGGCCCTGCAGCCGATATATCGAGGCATTGGGGACAGAGGCGTCAGTTCCAGAGGTCAGGGGACAGTGATTCGCCCCGCCCGGACTTTGGGGACCCTCGCTGGCCGCCATCTCTATCTCCTTCCTTCCCCCCTCAGGCTTCCGAGGGGGTCGGCTGAACAGTGCTCGCCACGCTGGCCATTGGCCCTGAGGGCATCGGCGGTGGCACTTGATCCTGCTCAGTATCAGAGAGTTGGCGCCGAATTACGAGAGCAGAAGCTGGACGGGCTTTTTGGCCTGTGACGCAGTACCCTGAAATGGCGGCGGCCGGAGGGCTGGTGGCCGAGGAGCGTGCTGAGGGGGACCTGGCGGCATCGTCTCAGATGGGTGAGACTTCCCCGCCGGAGTTGGACCAGGAGCAGCGGCTGAACCGACGTCTAGACGCCATACTTGATGCGATCACCTCGACCAAGGAGGCGCTGCACCAGGACATCGCACAAGTGGCCACGGGACTGGGGCTATTGCGAGCGGACCACGCGAAGCTGGCGGATAGGGTCAAGGACCATGATCAGCTGTTATTGGACCTGAAACCGTCGGTGGTGACCGCGGAACACAAGATCACAGACATACTGGCCCGGTTGGACTCGCTGGAACGACGGGAGGAGGATGCCGAAGGCCGCAATAGACGAAACAACGTGCGGGTCGTAGGCCTGCCGGAACGAATTGAGGGGGAGGATGCGGTGGCCTACATGGAGACCTGGTTCCGCACAGTGGTGGCACCGGAGGGGCTTACTCCTTTCTTTACTCTGGAGCGGGCCCACAGGGTGCCTGCTCGCCCGCCAGGGGTTGGCCGCCCCCCCGACCAATGGTGGTGCGGCTCCTCCACTATAAGGACCGGGATCTCCTCATCCAGAGGGCTAGGATGTCGGGCCCGTATGAGGTGGAAAACAGCAAGGTCACGATCTTCCCGGACTACACTCAGGCGGTCCAGAAGAGCAGGGCATCGTTCCTAGCGGTGAAGAAGGAGCTACGGGAGGAGGGCATCCAATATTCCTTGCTCTACCCGGCCAAGCTGCGGGTCATACTGGATGAGACTACGCACTTCTTCCAGACTCCGGACGAAGTATGGCAGTGGCTGGAGTCGTATAGAGCGGGGACGGACAGGTCGCATAAAAGTAGGCGAGATCAGCCTAAGCAACCCCGGATCAGACAATCGCAGCGCATCCGGTCCCGCAACAGGCGCCAGCGGGAGAAACGGGAGGCTCAAATGGCTGCGGAAAAGAGAGATGCGCTCGCAGCAACGGCGGCCATCACGGGGTCGCAACAGAACAATGATCTGGTGGAAACGGACTCGGGCGGGGAAGGCAGCAGGACGGGAGAGGACCTCTCAGAAGCGGAAAGCTCGAAGGGGCCGGTGGTGACCCCCCAGACCTCTGATGGGATATTTTGCGGCTGAGACTGTGTTGGGACTTGGTCGTGACCTAATGGTAGGGCGGTATCCTGTTGGCGATGAGTGGGTTGCCAGGAGGGGGGCTGAGTGCGCAGAATGGGATGAGGGCGCGGGGTGTGGGCTCCGCTAGCTGGGGTCGGCGATAACTCACCCCCCTTGGGCCCTTAAGGCCTTCTGTGGTGGAGACCACAGGGTAGGAGAATGGGTAGTTGGGTCGAGGTTTGGATTGGGGCTGACATTGAGTTCGTAGGCTCTGTCCTGGGGAGTGGGGTTTGGGGTGTTTTTCTGTTCAGGGGGTGTTCTGGGGGGGGCAACTGCTGTGGGGGGGATGTGAACTTTTGTTATTTGGCTCGGACTGATCGATGTTGGTATGGGGGCATTACCTAACTTGAAATGCCTGACGTGGAATGTCCGGGGGCTGCGAACTATGGTTAAACGCCACAAAGTACACGCATACCTGGTGCGAAGGGGGGTCCAGATTGCTATGCTACAAGAAACCCATCTGACCAAAAAAGAGTGCGCTGCTTTGCAAAAAAGATGGCGGGGCCAGGTGTTCGGCACCACTTACTCAGCATATGCCAGGGGGGTACTGATTTGGGTGAGGGCGGGGATACCGTTCCAGGTGTTAAATCAAGTAGTGGACCCTGATGGTAGGTTCGTAGCAGTGGAGGGGAGGCTGTATGGAAGGGATGTGGTTCTCTGTTGTGTGTATGCACCAAATACTGATCAGGCTCGATATTTTGATGGCCTCTCTGGGTCCTTGGCCTCTTTCCTGGCGGGCCCGATAGTGTTAGGGGGGGACTTCAACTCGATTACGGATGTGGCTCTGGATAGGTCCCACACCCCCCCTTGTAGACTCCCCGGTGCGCAAGTTGGCCATGCACAGGAAGGACTGGCAGGACAGATGGGGGTTGCTGGATGTTTGGCGGGAGCAGCACAGAGACACCAGGGATTATTCCTTTTACTCTGCTCTCCACGCACTACATGTGAGGATAGATTCGGTGCTCTGTAGTGGGTCCCTAGCCCCATTGGTTACCCATACGGAGTACCTGGCTAGAACCATCTCGGATCATAACCCCCAATTGGTACACATCCAGTGGCAGCGGGAGCGCTCAGCGATCCCAACATGGCGGCTCCGGCCAGATACGCTGGAGGACTCAGTATTCAATGACGCTGTCCAGCAAGGCATCGACCGTTACTTTGGCAAGAACGAGGGTACGGCCGCGAGTAGGTCCACTGAATGGGATGCAATGAAAGTGGTGGTGAGAGGGGTGTGTCTGGGTAGGTTTTCGAATGCTCGTACGACTGTGTTGAATGCACTTATGAAAGCGGAAGAGACTTTGAGAGATTTGGAGCACAGCAGGCCGGCCAGGCCGGACTTACAGACCCAGTTATTGGAAGCGAAGGAAGTGGTCGCCACCGAGACGGAACGGTTGAGGTGTTACGACTACAGGCAGTACGTCATCAGAGCGCATGCAGAACGGGACAAGGTGGGCACGCTCTTGGCCATACTTGCTAACCCGGAACTTAGGGGCTGCCCGATCCTTAGCATTAGCAACGCACGGGGGATATGGTGTATTCCCAGGCAGCGGTGTTGGAGTGCTTTCGGGTGTATTATCAGGAATTGTATCCGAGTCAGTTGGGAGTGGAGGTCCAGGAAATAGCGGAGTACCTAGGGACGAGGCAGCTTCCGGTCCTAGACGAAGAGGGCGCGAAGGAGTTGGGCGGCCCGATCACGCTCACTGAAATACAGGTGGCCATAAAACATATGGCTCGTAATAAAACGCCCGGGGTGGACGGGTTACCAATAGAATTTTATCAGCAGTATGTCGACAGCCTGGCCCCCAGGTTACTGGTGGTGTACACGGAAGCTTATGAGACAGGGGGTTTGCATGGGTCCATGCATGAGGCCTTGATTGTGCCGCTCCTAAAGCCTGGCAGGGATGCAACAGATGTGGGGTCCTATCGCCCGCTGTCCATGTTGACGGTGGACTACAAGATCCTGAGCCGAATTCTAGCCACCAGACTGGCCCCACACATGACGGGCCTGGTGCACAGGGATCAGGCTGGGTTTATCCCCACGAGGAGCACGGCGCTGAATATTCGCCGCCTGGTGGGGATAATGGACGCCATCTTGGATGGGGACGGGGCCCAAGCGGTCCTGTCCGTGGACATTGAGAAGGCCTTTGATTGTTTGGAATGGACTTTCCTGGATGGAGTGCTGGAGAGGTTTGGCATGGGTGAGGGGTTCCGCCGGTGGACGAGGGTCTTATATGCCTCGGCGACGGCGCGGGTGCTTTTGGGTGGTCTGGTGTCTGCGGCATACCCGGTGGGTAGGGGCACGAGACAGGGGTGCTCCCTTTCCCCCCTATTGTTTGCTCTGGCGATGGAGCCTTTGGCGGTCCATGCGAGGTCGGGTAACAAATACGCGGGGATAGCCAGCGGCGGGCAGCAGCATCACATATCGCTGTATGCGGACGACCTACTCCTGTACCTCGACAACACGGCACGGGCCCTGGAAGGAGCGATGGCCCTGTTATCGGAGTTTGGCCGGCTATCAGGCCTTAAGGTCAACTGGGCGAAGACCTGTGTGTTTCCGCTGAGAGCGGAGTCGCCCAACCCTGCTCGCGACCTGGGGGTGGTCTGGGAGCCATCTTGCTTCACTTATCTGGGAGTCCGTATCTACCACGCGACCGCGGACCTATTGGAGGGCAACATTGGTCGGTGCGTTCGGGCACTGAGGGGCAGCATCTCCTTCTGGTCGACCCTCCTGCTGACAGTTCTGGGTAGGATTGCTCTTTTGAAAATGGTGGCGCTCCCCCGCTTCCTGTACTACTTCCGGACGTTGCCTATCTGGATTCCTCAGGGGATCTTTAGAGACCTGAGGACGATGATTATTGGTTTCCTATGGGGACATGGCCGCCGTAGGGTGGCTCTGAGCACGCGGCTTCGCCCCAAGATTGAGGGGGGTATGGCGGTACCCGACTTTGAACTATATTATTTGGCGGCGCAACTGCAGGTCCTCACGCAAAATGTGGCCAGGGTGTTTAGGGGTCCGGAGGAGGACCGAGAGCTGGGGATACAACGCCATGTGCTGTCCTATATCGTCATGCAGCAGAGACTTGAGTTGCGGGGCCTCACTATGGAGGAACGGACACTCAGGCTGTGCTGGCAGAGGAGCCTTAGGAGAGCGAAGGCGACGCGGCCTTATGCGCCGGAAATTCCGATCGGTATGCTGACGGCCCTGCCGCACGGGGGTGATTGGTCCCCATTGCTGGATTGGGAGGAGGCGGGCCTACAGGTGGTAGGGGACCTGTACATCGATGGGGCTCTGGTACCCTTCGAAGTGCTTCGGGAACAGTTCGGGCTGCCTGACGGGGGGTTCCTCCTGCATGCGGCGGTGGTGGCGGCTATACAGAAGCACTGGAAAGGAGGGCTCATGGAACCGACCACGACTATGGCGTGCCAGTATGTGGTGATGGCAGCGGGCACATTCAAGGCTGTGACATGCCTCCATAACAGGATGCTGAACGAGGGACTGGAACCGCTCCAGGGGCTCAAGGCTAAATGGGAGGAGAGTGTGGGCAGGCCCATCCCAGACACGGCGTGGGGTCACATTTTACGGCGCACGTGGAAAGGCACGAGAAATGCGCGCTTCCAGCAAGTGCATTTCTATGTGCTCCATAGGGCCTACCTGACCCCAAAAAAAATACGGCGGTACTTCCAGGTACAAGACGCTCGGTGCCCACGGTGTTCGTCTCCAGGAGCGGACATGGATCATTTGTTCTGGGGTTGCCCGCATTTGGAGGCCTACTGAGCGGAGGTGGGGGACCTCCTAAACGATGTGACCGACAGGGAGGTGGATTTCGATATGGCGGCGTGCTTGTTGCTCTGGTTCCCGCACACCAAACACACCAAGGTGACGAGCAAATTTATTGATCTGGGTCTGATACTGGCGCAAAGAGAAATATCATGGCATTGGAAGTCCAAGGGCGGGCCGTCAATACGGAGGTGGAAGAATGAATTGCTGCGGTGGTCTGAATGCAAGAGTGTGCTCCGGATGAAGCAGGCTGTCTAGCTTGGTAATGAGAAGGCCTTGGATGCAGCGCGTGCGTGGGAGTTGGTGGTGCAGGCTTTGCGTGACTCTTTGGTGGAGGATGAGGACTGAGGGAATGGGGCCAGTGGACACTGCGGGGCATATGAACACAGAGTTGTCATTGACACTGTGATGGGATCCATCCAACACATCAGGACGAAGCACACACCATTAGCAGTTGCCGGGGTGGGGATATCGGGGGGTTGTTCAGTGGGAGTTTGGGGTGGGTCGGAAGCCAAGAAGCTGGTTGTCTGCGATGGCGACTTCGAGTTAAGTAGGGCCAGTAGGGCACTGCGCGGAGTAAGAGATGGCTGGGGGGAGCGGCCAGGCATGTTAGGCTCTACAGCGCTCGGGGTGGGTCCGGAAGCGGACAGTAGCATTGATCACGCAAGTGGAATGGCTGACGGAGGCATTGTTGAGGGTGGGGGGGTAAAATGCAGATACGTAAAACGATCTTTCGACCATGGTCCCTAAGGGATGCTCACCGTGATGTTTTCCTACTAAGTAGAGTACTATGCCGCCCGGCCTCCGGGATGCGGGCTGAATGGCTGTGTATGGTATACGTTTTACTGTTGATCGGGGGGGACGTCACGAGTGGACTGGTTGACTAATTGTATTCTGTGGTTTCTAACTCTGCAATAAAAACAAATTTTAAAAAAAAATCAGGTCCCTGCTCGACAACGGGGAAACAGCTGCCCTCATCCTCCTGGACCTCTCAGCAGCCTTCAACACCGTATGCCACTCTACCCTGATACAGCGCCTCAACAACACCAGAATCCAAGGAACGGCCCTGGAGTGGATCATCTCGTTCCTTGCCGGAAGAACCCAGAGAGTCCGCCTCCCCCATTCCCCTCCACAGCCACTGAAGTCATCTGTGGCGTTCCACAAGGATCCTCACTCAGCCCCACCCTTTTCAACATCTACATGAGCCCCGTCGCAGCCGTCGCACGCCAACACAACCTAAACACCATTTCCTATGCTGGCGACACCCAGCTGACCCTCTCCCTCACCAACGAGCCCGCCACCGCCAGAGCCAGCCTTCAGGAAGGAATGAAAGACGTAGCGGAATGGATGAAGCTCAGCCGTCTGAAACTGAACTCAGCCAAGACGGAAGTCCTCATCCTGGGACCATCCCCCTCGGCCTGGGACGACTCCTGGTGGCCCCCTGCCCTGGGCCCCACCCCCAAGCCAACAGACCAGGCACGCAACCTGGGCTTCATCCTGGACTCCTCCCTCACGAAGACCAAGCAAGTCAACGCCGTCTCATCATCCTGTTTCAATACCCTGCGCATGCTCCGAAAGATCTTCCGATGGATCCCCACCGAAACCAGGAAGAAGGTCACCCAGGCCCTCGTCACCAGCCGACTGGACTACGGGAACACCCTCTATGCTGGTACCATTGCCAAACTTCAGAAAGACTACAGCGGATACAGAACGCCTCTGCACGACTCATCCTGGACATCCCCCGTCACGGCCTTATCTCTGACCATCTGAGAGACTGCACTGGCTCCCCATCAGCAAGAGGATCACTTTCAGACTCCTCAGCCACTCACACAAGGCTCTCCACGACATGGGCCCCGAATACCTCAACAGCCGCCTCACATTCTACACACCCACCCGCCAGCTCCGATCCGCCAGCCTCGCCCTCGCCACAAATTAGACCCATCTGCGTTTACCACAGAGGTAGTGAAAACTCATTAATACCTACTAAGAAATGCTTAGATATAACTACTACCAATGAAGAGATCCTGCGTAACTTTTTAAATATTCAAATACAGTTAATCTAGCATTACGCAGAAAATCAAAAGAAGGTAAGGGTAAAACCACAGGATGGTTTAATGAAATCTGTACTAAAGTTTATTCAAATCTTTATGCAGCACTCCACAAAACACAAAGAGATAAACAGGACATAGCCAATCTCAGAAGGGTGTATAATCAGGCTATAAAGCATAGAAAAGCAGAGCTGAAAAATGAATTGTGGGCTCAATTACACAATAGCTGTATCACGGAGGACAGCATTGCTTTTGGGAAAATTATTAAGTCCTACTTCCTTTCGGAAGCGAGGGACATTCCAAAAGTAGATATAGGAATTGACAAAGCTTTGTGGGCCCAACACTTTACTGGGATATTTGGTACGTCAACTCAAGACCACCTTGTTCAAAATGATAAGGAAAGGATAAGTTCATCCCCTGTGCAATCAGTTTTCCCCATAGATCTTGAAACTACCCATCTGGAAGTAGAGCGAGCTCTGTTAGCCAGCAGGGGAGGAAAGGCCCCTGGCCCAGATGGTGTCCCAGTAGATCTTTTTAAACACAATCTGGACCTGTAGACCCCATTATTGGCCAGAGTTATCGAAGCATCCTGTGCAGTGGGGCTCGTAAAAATATGGTCTGAATCTATTCTGGTCCCGATTTTCAAAAAGGGTGATCGCCAGTACCCATCCTGTTACCACCCAATATCCTTGTTAGATTCTTTAGGTAAAACAATGGGGCGGATTATTCTTGATCGATTACAGCAATGGCCAGGTGAAAAATATAAACTCTCGGACATCCAATTCGGGTTCAGAGAATGTCTGGGCACCACGGATCAAGCACTAAATCTGACTCTCTTTATCGGTAAATATGTTAATGCAAAGGGTGGGAACATGCACATGGCTTACGTAGACCTAACTGCAGCTTTTGACTGCATAAGCCAATCTAAGCTATGGTCTATCCTGCTAGCCATGGGAGTAGAGCTTCCCCTGTTAAACTGCTTACGGGAACTCTATTCCAATGCCACAGCCAGGGTGAGGTTCGGTAAAAACGGCAAACTAGCCCGAGACCCTGTAGAACTTCAACGTTCCCTGAAGAGATACCATAGTTTTATGGCAGACTTAGACCTCAGAATAAACATTAAGAAAACCTTTGTTATGTCTATAGGGCCTATATCTAAGATAACTAGGGCTATTCTTATCGAAAATACTAAATTAGAGAACACTAAGACTTACCATTATCTAGGCATATTAATAGACGATAAATGCTCATTGAGGCAGGCTATTGAGGCCAGAAAATTACTCTTCATTAGGGCAACATTAGCATTAGTAAAGTTTGCTCAAAGGTTAGGGAAGAGACCCCCGGTGGAACTGATTAATATCTATCGGGCAAAATGTCTAACCATAGCGACCTATGGTGCCAAGGTATGGGGTTAAAGTAAGGTGGAAATTCTTCAAAAGGTAGAGAATAATTTCTTTAGATTTCTCCTTGCTGTACCCCAAAGCACCTCAACATAAAGCTGCCATCTGGAACTTGGCGTTCCGCACATCACCAATATAATCAAACTCCAACCCATCCTGTTGTGGCACAAAAAACACTTTTAGCCAAGGTCTTTTATGAGACTGCCTCTCCCAGGAAAATGGTCATAGGATTGGTTGGCTAGCTTATATCAAAAACTTTCTGAATGATTTAGGATTGATAAGGTATTATCATTATCCCTTATCAATTTCAGAAATACCTAGAAAAGTGTCCGACCCATTTGGAACATCTACGACTGACATCCGTTGTAGCTAAAACTACTGTTCAGCAAATGTTAACAATCCAAACCACCCTAACTATGCAGCCATATTTAACATTTGAATTGAGTGGTTATGAAGAATGTTTGTTAACTCGTTACAGGTTGAACATATTTCATCGTTTGATTTCTTTTCCGAAAAATTAATGATTGGTCAACTAATTTGATATCTTGCCCCTGCGATGAAGCTTCAAATCAATCAACGATTCACGCAGTTTTATTTTGTAAGTTTTATAAAGAGCCAAGGAAACAATGGCTAATTCCATTATTGAAAACCTTGGGTTTACGAAGATGTCGCCCTGCCTATCTCGTGCTGCAATTTCTGGAAGATCATTACCTCGCGAAAAACATTGCCCAATTCTTGAAGTTTCGCGTGTGGCAAAGACCAAACCTAGGTTAGGATATGTGATGCATTTATAGTATGAAATGTAGCTCCTTTTTAATTCTATGCATTTGATAGTAGCGTTTGTCTGTCTGCTATTGTCTAGAATGCACTTTAGCACTCTATCTACTGGTACCGTTTGTCAATGTTGACATTTTTAATTACCGTTTTTATGTAAATGTTTATATGTACTTTTATGGTGTTTCTATATCTTGAATACTGAATAAAGGATTTTTGATTTGATTTGATTTGAGTTGCCAAACATTAATGTGTGTGTAGTTTGTGACTATGTTCTTGATAAAGAGCATTGCCAGGGAGGGAGGCCTATTTGACTTTGTAAATCAGTCCGATTGTGTATTGATAATTACTTTAAAAGCACCACCCTATAGTATGACTTTAGGATGTTAATAGTTAAAGACTTACCAAAACCTGGATGACCAGCGACCTGTCCAGAGAGACCTAATTGCTTTCCTCGGGGCACTTGATCTGCAGCCCGCACCTTTCACCGGTTGCGCAATTCCAGCGCTGCTTTGTCAGCTCACCTCCCGCCGCCGTAAGCCTACTACCATCATTACGGCCACTGTGAGCCGGGGAGGACTACAAACCCCAGCGGCACCCGCGGCCGGAAGCCGCACACAGCCTCATTTCGCCAGGAGGCACTTAAATTTCCAGGCCATTTGCGGCAGAGGGGGAGACTTACCGAAACCTGGATGACCTACAACCTGGCCAGAGAGACCTAACTGCTTCCCTGGGGGCACTTGAACTGCGGCCCGCACCTTTCACCGGTTGCGCAATTCAAGCGCTGCTTTGTCAGCTAACCTCCCGCCTCCGTAAGCCTACTACCATCATTACAGCCACTGTGAGGGGGTGAGCCGGGGAGGACTACAAACCCCAGCGGCACGCGCGGCCGGAAGCCGCACACAGCCTCATTGCGCCAGGAGGCACTTAAATTTCCAGGCCATTTGCGGCAGAGCGGGAAGACTTACCGAAACCTGGATGACCTGCTACCTGGCCAGAGAGACCTAACTGCTTCCCTGGGTGCACTTGAACTGCGGCCCGCACCTTTCACCGGTTGCGCAATTCCAGCGCTGTTTTGTCAGCTCACCTCCTGCCGCCGTAAGCCTACTACCATCAGTACAGCCACTGTGAGGGGGTGTTCCGGGGAGGACTACAAACCCCAGCGGCAACCGCGACCAGAAGCTGCACACAGCCTCATCGCGCCAGGAGGCGCTTAATTTCCGGGACATTTCCCGCATCGCGGGAGCGCGGGGCTAAGCCGGGGCAAAGGGCGGGCCGCCCGTGGCCGGGAGAGGCCGGGCAGGGACACCTCTCTTGGCTCTTTCATTGGGACTTTGTATCAGGTAAAATGTGTTGAAACATAAGACTGTAAGCAAACTGTAGTATTATATAGTACATCTATAGGAGATACGGTCAAATATGGGAAAAAACACTCCTATGGCAACTCGTTCCACATCGAGGAAAAAAGCACAAGCAACAACCCTACTTCCAAGCCTGACTGCGATAGACAGGATGTTACAAAAAACTATAGGGGTTGTTGTTACTGCAATAGAGAGTACTGAGAGGCGTCTCTCACTAACCCCAGGCATGTGTTTATCAACTCAACCCACACAAGATAAAAATATATATGTAAATACATCCATAGCCACGGCGTATTCACAGGATTTCATTCTTATGGACACATACGCGGACTTTCCGGGGAAAGATTCAAACTGCGCTACTATACTACAACAAACATCCCCCATTGATTTTACATGTCGGGAAAGTAGGTTGTCACTAACCCCCAAAATGCGGTCAAATGAGGAATCCCCTCTTTTAATCAATGTTGCAGATGATATGGAGGGGTTGTATGAATGTAGTACTAATAATACTAACTTAGCAGACAAGACAGATCATGTGATCCCCCCACAAAGCCCAAGTGGCAAAGGTTCTAAAGGTAAACCGCACCTAGCAGGAAATTGCTGATTGTAAATAAATCTAGGGGGAACCAAGGGGTAAACAGAAGAAAATAGTACCCATTTCTTCGAAACAAAAAGGTGACAAGAGTAAGCCACATCATAGTACTGATCCACAGCTTAATGAAGATAGGTGTACTGTCGTACAAGAAACATCATCCCTAAATGTAGCGGACCTTATGATTCAACTTGAGCAGTTAGTGAAGTCACTCACTTTGCCGATAGTGGAAAGACTAAAGGTCCTAGTAGACAAAGTAGGGAACCTAGAAAAGTTGGGCATAGCCAACTCAGATATGCTGAAACACATGAACACACAAGTCAGCTCAAGAAAATGTCCCCATGGAAAAATTTATAAATAAACGGACTGGTGGCGGACCAAGAGAAATTAGTCGCCCTGCACCAACTAGCACAGCCACCGTCCCAGATAAACTACCCCCTAATGGCCCTACTATGATCATAGGGCATATAGGTTCAGTAGAACAAATAAAGAAAGGAAGCTTAGAACTTATTAACATGAGCAGGGCAGTTCCTGTGCAAAAAATGCATAATGTAATTCCTGCGGTGATAAATTTGCCCCCTGAAAGTAGTGCTTACGTACCTATTCTTGCTAATATACCAAAGCTAACGCCTACTCAACCTGAAAATCAAGAAACACTCAAAAATAAAACATTACATTGGCTTTCAAGAAACTGTGGCTTTCCATGCATGGGGCAAATCAGATAATCATGACTCAGAGAGTAGGTTGGTTTAGCCCAAGTAAAAAGGAAATTGATGGTGACTGTATCGTTATCAATTTCAGGACACCAGATTGGGCTAGGGATTCAATCCTAAATGCACCTCTGCCTTCTAACTGGGAATATAATACAAGTCTACTCCCGTTAGATTATTTTTATAGGGGCCTGTCAGGCAATCAACGCAAAGTGCGAATGAACGATCGCTCCAGAGCTTACCATTATAATACAGCCCACAACTTTACCCCTTTACCTAAGCTTTGGGACAGCTTTCCAATTCCCACTTACAATAGATTTCAGGTATTTGATTCAATAGATGAGATTGATTGAGTTAGGGACCAACATGAACCACTGCATGCAGACGATGTAACAGTCGACAGCAGGGGAAAGGCTTCTCAGGGAAGCATAGCCGTCTCCAAGGAGATATTGCTTAGATCTGAAATTGACCCTGAGGTGGCCGGTTCAAAGAGGGCAGGTGGGGACACTAAAGAGGTGTTAGCAAGAGATGGCATGTACACAACTGTAACAACAGCCCAACGCGATACCACCTCTGCTATAGATGCCAGCTTAACTGACAGCTTAGTAATAGCTCAACCTCACATTATTCCATATGACATAACTGACGAAGGTCTTAACATTACCACATGGAATAAAGCAGGTATTGCTAGAAAATTAATTACCTCATTCTGGAAGACCTTTACTAAACAAGAGTATGATATCATTTGTCTCTAGGAAACATGGCATAGAGAACAAATCCATGTTGAGGGGTATATATCCTATTGTGTAGATGCAGCAATCCCTGCAGCAGGCAGGGCAAAATACGGGCTTTTAACTTTGGTGTCAACTATGCTAACTGAGTTAAAATTTGGGAGTTGTCTTGAGGTTGCCCCGTATGCACAGATATTGCGTTTGGTGCATGATAAAGGCAGGGACCTGGTTATAATAAATATGTATAATAATATTTTGGGAGTTAACCGGGGACTGATAATACAAGACATAGGGAGGGCAGTAGAGGGAACCCTAGCCCATTTTAATACACAAGCCGGTAAACATGCAAAAAAGGGGATTTGTGGTCACCTAGGTGAGCAGGATAGTAGAGACAGCACTCCACACAATCATTTCCCTCATACCTACTATGGAAATGCCTTGAACAACTTAGTTGCCAAATTGGACTTGGAGTTGCTGGACTGCACAAAAAATAGTGACAAATTCCATACCTTTATAACATGTGGGAAGAAGACCAGAAAAACCAGGACTTTTTATCTAGATGGGCAGAAATTAGAAACTGTTAAAAAGTTCTGCTACCTTGGCATTACATTCTCTGGAGATGGAAGGTGGGCCAATGAACAGGAAAGTGTATGTTTTAAAATGGTTAGGAACACTAGTAGTGTTTTTAGATTTGCTGCTAAATTAGGGGGCCGCAGAATAAAGGAGATGGTGTTGATCTATAATTCAAGGTGTCTGTCATCAGCCTTATAAGGGGCGGGCGTATGGGGTTCCCATACTCAAAGTGGCAAGCTAATTCAGAACGAGGAGAACTCATTTCTGAAACGCTTGCTCTGTGCCCCGGCTTCAGCCCCTACTGAGATAATCCATAGGGAAGTGGGCCTAAATCATGCCAAGGATTTAACAGCTGTGCACCCATTGGCCTTATGGCGATCAATCTGGTCAAAAATCGAAACCAAAAGCTAAAGTCTAAAGCTCGATTATTGTTCACGTATACCATGGCTTAGCCACATCCAATATTGGTATAAAATACTCTATGAATTCAACGCTTTTCATGAACTTGAGTTGGGGGCTTGTATATCTAAAAACGAGCTTGTAGAATCCTTTTTAAAACATAAAAGAAACACCAGAACCATCGAATGCCCGAAACAAAGTATGTTTACTCTTTATCAGGAGTAGAGCATAAGCGAAGGCTTTCAACCGTACCTAACAGCAGTTACAAAAAGCTCACATTGTTTTGTATTAACTCGTTTACGCTTGGGCACTGTGCACCACTTAGTGGCATTCCCTTTGGTTAAGCAGCACAGCACCTCCCCATGCCCTTGTGATGGTACTTCTAAGCAGAGTAGCTGTCATTTTATGTTGTTTTGTAAATGTTATATTTCATTTAGGAAATTTTATTTAAAGCCCATCTTTTTAAATTACGAGCTACGATGTACTAAGACAGCTATGCAGATAATATTTAACCTGCAGAGCCCAGACATATGTTTTTATATAGCTACATATATTTTAAAATGCATATTTGCACGGAAATCGATGATTGTATGAATAAACTGTACAAATAGTTTTTATGCTATTGTAATTTGGCCCTATTATGTGTTCGGTACACTAGTGACATTGAGAATTTTAAATCTGTGTCCCAAATCTATTATGTGTTTGGAACACTAGTGACATTGTGAATTTTAAATCTGTGTCACAAATCTTTACGTACTTTGTAATTGCCAGTTTTGAACATGCACCGAAAGATGAAGATTGCACTTTTGAATGCAAATTTTGCACATATGTTTTTTTTTTAAATTGCACAGCATTTATTATCTTTATCGACCAATCATGTTCTATCTCCATTGATTGTTAGCATATGTCACTTTATTGCGAACTTTGCACATCTATACTACTATTATAAAGAGAGAACACAACCCTTTGAGCCAGGTAAACTCGGGAATCACAGCGCCAATCCACAGACCGGATAGATCCTTGAAATTGTCAGGGTGTCTAGATGGACATAGGCTACATAAAATAAAAATAAAACGTAAATTTAAACATTTAACTTTAAAAACAAAGTAGTCCCCTGAAAGTAGTGCCGGACGAGACATTTGTGTGATGACATCGGGAGCGCGGGGAGGAGCGGCGTTCAGGAGCAACATGAAGAGCGGAGGACATGAGCGCGGGGAGGAGCTGCGGACAAGCGGGGAGGAGTGGCGAGCAGAGAGCAGTGGACAAGCGGTAATGAGCAGCGAGAAGCGGAGGAGCAGTGGAGCGGTAAAATCAGCAGCGCGAGGAGGAGCGGCGGGTGAGGTAAGTTAACCAGCCAAGAGCCGCGGGTGCGCACCGAGGGACGGGCGGAGGGACGGGCGGGAGCCATCGCAAGCCTGAAATGCTGCCCCCAGCCCCTTCTGCCCCAGGCAACGCTGGGGCGGGCTGCTAGTGCATTATAAAGGTAAATCACACTTTACTATGTGTACTTTTGGCTTAAGAAGAAGCAATATCTGTTTGGACTTGGCATTTGATGATTTAGGATTTGATGTTGACATTATCGGGTTAAATATATTCTGTACATGTAATATTTTATGTCTTGTTATTTTGCTGCTATATGGTTATCCATACTAATATCATAAAGAGAGAGCCCAAACCTTTGAGGCGGGTAATCTCAGGAACCACAGCACCAATCACAACACCCAATACAGCGTTGGAAAGGGCAGTTGCAGCAGGAAGACATAGGCTATGCAGACGCCCACCATATACACTTAAAAGGTAAAAGAACCGTGCTAGCAAAGTAGTCACTTGTGGGCGTGTCTGCGTTGTGCTGTGGGTGTGGCAAACACTGGTGGGGTGTGGTACGTTCCGCCCTTCATGCCATGTCTCATATTGTGTGCTAATCCCACCCTGCTCCCTTTAAATACCCCTGTATCCCATAATCATAAACCACCCATAAACCCTAAAAATTCCCCTGTACCCCAAAACCCAAACCTAGCCCTGAACCCTAAAAATACCCCTGTACCCCAAAACCAAAACCTACCCCTGAACCCTAAAAAGTACCCCAAAACCCAACCCTAGCACTGAACCCTAAAAATACCCCTGTACCCCAAAACCCAAACCAAGCCCTGAACCCTAAAAATAACACTGTACTCCAAAACCAAAACCTACCCCTGAACCCTAAAAAATACCCCTGTACCCCAAAACCCAAACCCAGCCCTGAACCCTAAAAATACCCCTGTACCTCAAAACCCAAACCTTGCCCTGAACCCTTAAAATACCCCTGTACCCCAAAACCCAAACCTACCCCTAAACCCTAAAATACCCATGTGCCCCAAAACCCAAACCTAGCCCTGAACCCTAAAAAATACCCCTGTACCCCAAAACCCAACCTAGCCCTGAACCCTTAAAATACCCCTGTACCCCAAAACCCAAACCTACCCCAGAACCCTAAAAATACCCCTATACCCCGAAACCCAACCCTAGCCCTGAACCCTAAAAATACCCCTGTACCCCAAAACCCATACCTATCCCAAAACCCTAAAACTACCCCAGTACTCTAAAAAATACCCCTGTACCCCAAACCTAGCCCTGAACCCTAAAAATACCCCTGTACCACAAAATCCAAACCGAGCCCTGAACCCTAAAAATACCCCTGTACCCCAAAACCCAAACCTAGCCCTGTACTCTAAAAATAACCCTGTACCCCAAAACCCAAACCTACCCCTGAACCCTAAAATACCCCTGTACCCCAAAACCTAAACCTAGCCCTGAACCCTAAAAAATACCACTGTACCCCAAAACCCAAACCTAGCCCTGAACCCTAAAAATACCCCTGTACACCAAAACCCATACCTATAAACCATCCCTAAAACTACCCCTGTACCCCATAACCCAAAACTATATTTGAACCCTTAAAATACCCAAACACCCCAAAACATATACCTCAGTACCCCAAAACATATACCCCTATACCCATACTTACCTTATCCAAACATTAAAAAAACATACTTTTACCATTCATGCATTTACAACGAATTTCGTTGTAAATGTATGCGTGGTAAAAGCATATAAAATGTAATGCCATGCGTTATAATGGCATTGCGGAGTCATGGAACTTTCGTAATGAAAGTATGCGGAGTGATGGTATGCGGAAAGAAAGTTGCGGAATAATGTGTGTTTACCCTCCCCCGGTAAGTACATTGGTGACACGGCGGCTCACATCTCCAGCAACATACTCATATTTTTTCACCACCCATTTGAAAAATGCACAGGTCTCTCTCATTGATGCCCAGCACCGACATACACTTTTAGACACACCTCCCGCCACAAGTTCTAGAATTGCGAACTTTAGAGCTGGGGAGCTACGTTCAAATCTCGGCATCAGCTCAACATCCTGTGATTCCAGGCAAATCACTTTGTCTCCCCATGCCTACCACAAATTAATGTGTTCTTCTGTAATGTAAATAGTGCTCATGTTGTCGAGTTCGCACTATATAATATTGCAAGGAAAAATAAAGTAGGGAAACTCGAGTTCACACACTACTGAACGTGCACTTTTAAGTGCATCAGCAGTGCACTGTGAATCGGAGCGTTTCACAGGCCTGTCACAGATATGAAATGCTATCAAAATGAAATCCTACAAAACAATATACTACTGGCCGGTAGCAATTCATGCCCGGACAACGTCGTTATGGGCTGCTAGTATATATATATATATATATATACCGAATAAAGCATTTTGAAATTGAAAAATTTAGTTAAAAAAGGTAGGGAAGTCAATGTTAGGACTCTATGAGGATTATGCAGTGCAGTGTTAAGAAGCCTTGCAATATTAGATACATGTTTTCGGGGTCTGTAACTTTTCCCTGAGACTAGCAGTGGGTTTGTCACAAAGCCACTAGATTGTGAGTTACATGAAGCATAATATCGATGTAATGCTCAAGCTCATAGCTGGACAATGATATCAGTCATTAAATAAAGTTCACATGATTCACCATACTTCACAGTCATAGATCACTGGAAAGAGGCACCAATATCTCAGTTTTAAGATATTTCATGGTGGGTTGTGGATCAATGAAAAAAACAGTTTGCCATGGTGTTTAATTTTCAGTTTGGGAGCGTAAATCAATGAATATTCTAAGTTCATTTATTGGAGCTCCTACTTCACCAGTAGAAAGGTGCTACCAGGATTGCCATAATGAAGTCTGGTTATAGGGAGATGCCCGACCCCTCATAATTCAAGTCTCTTCTTTCTCTTGCCAGCAAAATGATCAGTCCCTGATCTCTATCATTTAGATGTTTTCAATGATAGGCCTGAGTGCCGCTTCTATGGGAGATTTAGCAACCGAGTGTTAAGCGCACTCTCAATAATGAATATCGGTGTGAAAGTGTCCTGACCAAAAAATTCTTTCAGTAGGTTTTCACCAAAGGTTTGCATGTGTCATGTGTTAGTGCAGTGATTCCAAATGTTTTAGAACCATGGCCCACTTTTCTGAACAGCAAACTTTTGCGACCCACCTACCTTTATGGACATGAGATGGGGCAATTTTTAATGTAACCAAAGCCGCTGGTGGTAGCGCCTTTTCATTATTAGAAAGCACATTTTCCATTGAAATGGCCAGTAAATGTGCACACATATAAACTTTCCAGATAAAACTATATAGCACTCACATTTCATAAGTGGAAATCGGGTTTTTGTGAATATCATTTTTGAATCACCAACTAAGTGTCTTGATTTGTTTTCATCCTAATAAAATCTCAGTTTCCATCCCAAATCAGAATTTAAAAAAGTGCTTAATTTTTGCTTTCCTTGTAGCTGTATGAATACAGTTAATTTACAGGTATTTACATTGTGCTGTGTATTGTATAAAACAACATCCTAGATTGCCACATAATTCTCTTTAAAAACTCTCTCACTTTGTAGTCAGAAACAAAGTAAACACCAATTCTGATGTTGACAGAATAAAGCAGTCTGAATTTTTACATCTGTCTTTGCAAGAGTTGCAAGTTAAACACAACATTTAAAGGCATCTTTATTGCTCTGTCTTTCACAACCCACCAGCAATTAGCTAACAACCCATCAGTGGGTTGCAGCCCACAGTTTGGAAAACACTATATTTGTGGATTCTAAAATGCTTAAAAGAGGATTACTTCTCAACTGTACCTCAAAGTCTTGCTCATTGTGTCGTTTTGAGAATCCTTGGAATCTTTTCCAAGTGTTGGAGCTTCTTACGCTTCTCATTAATTTCATCTTCAACATCTGATATACACATCTCAGACATATGTAGGGATTCTGCCAACTTACTCAATATTTCTTTTATGTAATCACCTCTGGTGGTAAGAGTGCTTATTTTGTCATCAACCCTTCTCCATTTTCTTTCATGCCTAGGAAGATGGCATTAACATCTGTGATGTCGACATCACTTTTAACACCATCAGCGTTGGCTGGCACCTGCTCATTGTTTTGCTGTGCAGAATTTGAAAGCTGATGTGCATTGAAGGAGAGTTTTCACTGCCTAGTTTCAGACTTGACAGAATAGGGCTCAGTGGTTATATTACACATAATCTCTAACCAGATTTGAGTTTGTATGTGCCTTGTCGATTAATTTCTAAAGGTTAAAAAAACATAATATTACAATACCTAACTACAAATATCACGTAAATCTTCATTTTCTTCGGTGATTTGTGTATGTTTTTTCAACATGCGGACAGGCCCTGCTCCCAAAACCTTACCAGTGCAGAATGCCCATGGCATGGGGCTGGGCACACTCCCTAGCCGAGCCAAGCACTCAACTCCCACAGGCTGAATACAGTATAAAGGCTGTTATTTCTAGGTAAGGCAGACTTATTGAATTGTGTCAGAACACAAAACAATACAAAGGACCCGATTCACAGAATGAACTTAAGACTCAATCCTACACTTACTACTGTTTTGGTATTCACAGATTGCACTTACTACTTTCAGTATTCACAGAAGGCATTTAGGAGTCTTAAAGTTAGGACTCCTAACTTTACTACTACTAAATTAAGAAAAATCCTAATTTTAAGACTTTCAGTATTCACAAAAGGCATTTAGGCGTCCTAAAGTTAATAGTCCTAACTTCTGTGAATACCGAAATGAGTAAGTTCATTCTGTGAATACCAATAGTAGTAAGTTCATTCTGTGAATACCAAAAGTAGTAAGTGCAATCTGTGAATACCAAAACAGTAGTATGTTTAGGATTGAGTCTTAAATTCATTCTGTGAATCGGGCCCAAATTGAGCCTATTTGCTTTAACAAAGGGTCAGCATATCTACATATATAAATCATACCTACTGTAAAAAAAAATGCCAATAATCATATTTAGAGGTATATTTCACTAATTCACACATTGCAATGTTTGATAAACATGATTATAAAAAAGATATCGTTTTACTGAGTAGAAAACATCAACAATATCTATGAATCTTTTTCATAGCAGTTTCAGCCATCAAATGCAGCCCTAAACCCTCTTTCTCATACTTTCAGCAACATTAGCCTGGCAGAAATATCTCCTTTAATAGTTATTTATAGCAGGCTAGGTGGCATTATAGTCTTTGCAAAAATGCAGTTTTATAATCTATGAAAAAAGTTACATCCATTACAGAAGCATTGTAGATGCAGTCACTCTGAAAGGATAGCTAAGAAGGACTTAGCTCATGCAGCCAAATTAGAAATTTCTCCAGCTGCCTACACATTTTTTCAAATGGCAGATACTACCACTCCCCAGGTACTTACTGCACAAGTATATAACAACCCTCTTCATGTAAATAAAACACGTTTCTGCTGTTTAAGTAATCATCTAATTTTGTCATCAAAAACAAGTAGAGCTACACAAAAAAGCTTCTTCATAGGTACAAAGCTCAGTGTAGGCAGTAAGAACAACATCACTTATGAAATTATATTTTTTCCTGATTTTCCACACAGTTACTGCTTTCTCTTTTTTCCAAAGTGAAATATTTTTCTTTTTCTCCTCCCTATATTGTGTGTCATGGTTTTTCAGAGCTTCTGTTATCAATCATTGATAACAGTGATAAATCAGTATAGTCTCTGAAGATTTCTACATTTTTCACCCACAATCGCACATTTATATGTACAGTACCACTAACTTAATATTCCTTTCTTTAAAAAAAATCCCACATCCTCATGCACTACATTTTCCATCCACAATTAAATCACAACATGCCTTCAAACATGGTTCCATAATAGTTTTTAAACTAACACACTCCTCTTTTCACACCTTTTCTAACAGTGAGCACAATGCTTTACTCTAGAAATACCAATATATCTACTTAAACATCCCATAGTTGTAAAATATGTGTATTGGAAGGTTCATTAAAAAAACAACTAGTATTAACAGATAGCAGACTCTTTCTTTCATAATTTCGGAAATACTGCCTCTTTTACATGGACCTACATACAATTTCAGCATTTCCTCAATATTCAAAATGCTGTGATTTCTCTCTACATTCTGTAGCTGTCACTAGCTATTAGTAAGAAATATCAACTTCCGGAAACAGCTTTACACTCAGTAAACCGTGAATACAATAACTTTACCAAGAGTAGTGCACCTACTAAAACTGCTCAACAACGTTCATAGAATATATTAATAATTACCTTAAGATAGAGAAGTTTCTTATATGCAGCTGTAGACACCAGTCTGTCTCACTTCCAAATTAAGTAATTTCTGTTGAGCACAACCCAAACAGGCTTCTTTCTCCTCCAAATCACAAAGAGCAATGTGAACTATCTCTGGTCGGGCACCCAATCACATCACAGCATATCTTCGACCATGTAATAAAAATGGTAAATATTGGTTGTACATTGGTCCTTTTTTCTACTTCTTCCCATTACGATCATGTGAGTCTTTCACAGGATTGTAAAACAACTTGTTGCAGGGCACAGTAATTTTCCATCCGGGTCTCAAGAGCCTCTTACGAGAATGCACATGTCCATGCAGCGAGCTCCACTCTCTGAAGCTCGTGAACACTTGTGAGAGTCTCCCTGGACTGTAACAAAATTGTAGGGGAATAGTAGTATGTAGGATGGGCATGTCTCCATTGCCACCAATCTCTCATATGACAGGTGTGTGTAGTAGGGTGAAGGAAGAGACTGACCTTTCCACACAGAGCTCTTTCTCAGATGACAGGTGTGCATAGTAGTGTGTGTTGAGGGACTGCCCACTCCACTGAGACCTCTCTCTCAATTACATGTGTGCATAGTAGGGTGTGTGATTAGGGACTGACCTTGCAACTAAGACCTCTGTCTCAGATGATGTGTATGCATTGTAGGGTGTATGGGGAGAGACTGGCCTCTCCTTTGAAAAGATTTTCTCGGATGACAGCTATGTGTAGTCGGGTATAAGGGGAGGGCCTACCTTCTCCACTGTGACCGCTGTCCAAGATGACAGTGTATGTAGTAAGGTGTTTGGAGAAAGGCTGATCTCTCTGCTAACACATATTTTTCCGATGATGGGTATGCATAGTAGTCAGTTGCAAGGGTCTACCCTGTCCTCTGAAACCTCCCTCTCAGATGCCGGATCTGTGTAGCAGAGTGTGTACATGGATTGGCGTCTCCTTCTAGACCTTTCTCTCAGATTGCAGGTGTGCCTAGCAGGGTATGGGCATGGACTGCCCTCTCCTTTTAGACATCTATCTGATGACTGGTGTGCATAGTAGGGTGTGTGGTGGGACTGGCCTCTCTGATGAGACCTCTATTTGTAATGATAGGTGTGTCTAGTAGGGTGTGGGGAGGAACTGGGCTCTCCTTTCAGATCTCTCTCTCATAAGACAGGTGTGCGTAGTAATCCAGCGGAATACCAACCTACGAATATTTATCACAATATATTCCTCTGGGCCCATAAACACACTCACTCATATAGGCTAGTCAACACCGCTGGGGTAAATTTGTATAAATGCTTATGTAGATCAGTTACCTATCATTTCTCTAAGCTTTCACTGATCCTAAGCCTTCACTTTAGTAAATGACCCTATTTTAGTTGTTTAGTAATTGATGATACAACATTAGAATAATTTACCTTTATCTAATTTAAATAACCAAGACTCGGGAAAGTTTTAAATGTTTATTTGATCATATGCATGAAACAAATCAATTACAGTAAAACATCCTTCATTCCATGGTATTTGATATATGATTACTGCTTGGTTCGGCACTGCAGGACAACAAGGCATCACGATTGTATTTATTTTTCGTATATCCAGCGCTATCCGATATTTCCGGTTAGGTTTCTTAAGGCCGATTATAGATGAATTAAAGGACTGCTCATTACTTCCTTTAAAATACCTTGTTCAATCATTTGTTTTATTTCTGCTATGACCCCTGCTTTAATTTCAGGGTTCATTTTGTATTGTCTCGTGTTTTGATAGACGGCACTTCTTTTACCGTCACTTTCACTGTATCTACATTTGCCATTAACCCTACTTCTTTTCCAGTGAAATCTCACACCTCAGGATTTACTGTCACTTTTAATACGCCGGTAAGGCGCATAATTGTACCTGCTGTGAAGCGCTCTGATACCCTCGGGTCCAGCTAGCGCTATACAAAACTTATAAATAAATAAATAAATAAATAAATAATAATTCATCAGGTAAGTCATCTTTTGTCATAATTTAATACATTTCGTCTACTTCTGTACCTTGTTTTGCTAGCATTATTTTGTAAATACCATATTCATCAGGGGTCTAAATTGCAACACTATCCAGTGTACAGTAAATTCTGCAGTTCCTTTTGCACAGTAAGTCTCTTCCTAACAAGTTTACAGGACTAGAATCGCACACTACAAATTTATGTATTTCCCTAAAATTGCCAATTGTGACCTCCATGGGTTCCGTGATTGTAGTTCTAATCTGTCTATTTGAAACACCCACTATTTGGGTGGCTTCTCCTGAGACTGGTAGGTTTGAGATGTCTGCTGTTCTCACAGTAGAGCGGGTAGCATCAGTATCCAACAAAAAGGTAATATCTTTTCCCTCTACCTTTCCATCAATATATGGACCTGAGTGATCTACCAGTAAGAATGCACCAAGTACGCACTCCTCTTCCTCCCCCTCAGGCACTGTCATTGATCATCTTCAAAATATCAACTATTCTTCAAAAGAAATTGTGAAGTTACAGAATTTATCCTACCACTTTCTCCTGGAAATCCGGTGTCCATACTCTACTTTGCTCTGTTCATAATATTGGACATAGGGGAAGATGGTAACAGACTCTGTTTAACAACCGGTTCAGGTTGACTCATTATCACCTCATTCAGCATCTGTGGATTTAAATTTTGATTTGGACCATTATTATTTGGAATTTCTTTACACTCTTTTCAACCAATGCCCCAATTTTCTGCACCCATGACAAGGAAACTTTTTCTTTGCTTCCTCTGTACTCAATTTCCCTTTTGGTTTTCACCCACTATTTTAATTTTGTCCATATCCTTCTGCTTGATCATTATTCTGACTATTTAAATTCATCTCTAGTTGTTCTGCTAATTTTACTTTACTTCTAACTTTTTCTGTCTATTTTCAATTTCATCTCCGCAGTATTTTGCATATTTGAGTACTTCATCTATTGGCTTTTCTTGCCAACACAACATATGGTTATGAATCATTTGACAACTCTCAGGCCTCAGTACAGATCAGACCCATAAACAAAATGTCACATACCTTTAATTCCAATATTCTCAAACCCACTATACTGCTTGAACACCTGTAGCAGCATAATAGGTATGTACAGTCTCATTTATTTCTTGAGTTGTTCTGTCTATTTGTATCCAATCTGTTTCTTTTGGAGGAATTTTCCCATTCAAGAAAGTGATCACCTGGTGATATTTCTTCGTTACCTCTTCTGAGGGTGCTCCTGTTATCTCATCTCTTGGGTACTCATCACTAGGCCAATCAACTGTAATTTTACATTCTGTCCATAAATCTGTAGGTACTACGATATCAAATAGACCATCTAAATCATTCAACAAAACTTTAAATACTTTCACAAACCTTTCAACCTGTCTATACCATTCAACTGGCTTTTTTCTTAATTTCAGAAAGTCATTAGTAAATGACAAAATATCTTGTTGTGACCATGGAACATGTACATAACCCCCTCCTGGAACCTCTCTCATTGGACATGATCTTTCTGTCTTTTTAGGTTTTCTTAATAAATATTTAGATGCAGTCCGATTTGCCAGTGCTTCCTTCTTTTCCTTTGTCCACCTTGTTTTCAACCTGTCTAAATCTACCCAGTGCTGTTAAATTGTAATTAATTCCCTGATCTGCAATTTTTTTCTAGACACATTCATATTTTCCAGGTCTTTGTCAGTAAAATCTGCTCTGTATGGTTTCTGTAATACCTTCAATCACCTTATTTAATTTCCATCTCAGAAGAAAACTCTGTCAATTTTTCATGAAATATTTTTACATTTCTAGATATGCTCCTACATATGAACCACAATTCTTCTTCACTGTAAGTGTTTAGTCTGTCAATTCCCACATTTCAAGCTGTCTTCCAATTCTAATTTGAATTTTAAAATATCTAAAATCCTTGGCTATTGGTTCGGTTTGTCTATTTTTAGTGCCCACCTTTCTAATTCTTCTAGTGATACTATTGTGGCACTTTTAGTTACTGTAGATGTTTCTAAACGTATTTCCTTTGAACAACTGGGTGTAACTCTTCTTGTTCTTTCATTCATCTGTTCTCCTATTGGCAAATCCATTAAAGATATTACTGATTCACATTCACTAACTTGATCTTCAATTGTAATGTTCTCCTCTCTAGGTTCTATTATAGGAGTGGTCACAACTGGTGGTTTTGAACAACGTGCCTTAGCAGATGTATATTACAGGATTATATGAGAGGATTGCGTCCGAGCAAGTCTCTTTTATATGAGTCCTTGCTCCATCAGTAGTAGGGTGTGTAAAGAGACTAACCTCTCTGCTGAGACCTCTATCTGCAATGAGGAGTGTGCATAGTAAAGTGTGGGGAGGGACTGGGCTCTCCATTCAGATCTCTCTGTCAGATGATATATGTGCGTAGTAGGGTGTAACATGGACTTCCCCTCGTACATACCTCTCCCACGAATGACAGATGTGCATAATAGGGTGTGGGAAAAGACTTGACTCTTCTTTCCAACTTCTCGCTCAGATGATAGGGTTGCATAGTAGGGTGTGTGGATGAGCCTTAACTCTACTCACAACTCTTCTCAAACCAATGACCATGAATAGTAAAGAATGATAAACATCAACTCCATAACCCTCCTTCCTACAGGAGCAAATCTGCATAGCAGAGTGTTTGTAAACATCATCTACCCCTTACTGCTTTACACGATCCTGCAAGAGTCTTGCGAGATTGCAATATTTAAAAGAAAAATCATTAAACATCTAATTATCACAGTACTTAGCTCTTACATACTTCCTCTGAAATACAATGAGCACATCATGGATTCCTACTAATAGAGCCATTAGTGATATCATCAGTGAAGCCACTAACCAAGTCATGAGCGATGTAATAAGTGAAGCCATAAGCAGTGAATTGTGAGTGCTTAAGTTATAGTTGCTGAATTTCTATGGTTTTGTATGTGCACAATATGGGACTAACTATAACATGCCTCTAATCTTTGTTTTTTTCACAGAACTTCTAAGGTTTTTGTAATTCTATTTTCTAACTAGCATGTCCATGTAAGTTTTGGTTTTCTCAGTGATTTTTTTTTTCACAACAAGTTTTATTGATTGATCAGATAGAAGCATAGACAGCTCTCCACAGTCAGGAGATCGCTGCCAGATAGCACGACATGTCTCAGTAGTAGTACAAACCCAATCAATACAAAAGAACAACCCTCCCGTCTCCCCCCACCTCCCCCAGCTACCCAACATTCCCGCTACCCACCCCTTATCCCACCCTAACCCAGTGCACGTGATCACAATAAGCCTTTATCACTTGAGTATATTGTATTAGGCATCATGCGCCTCTCTAGGCCTGGGGGTCCTCATCCATATGTAGCCCATCTTCCGGTTCTGCTGGAGGCTCCAGAGTCAAACCCCTATAGTCTGCCCACCTTTTCCATATTTTATAATGTTTTCGGGGGCATCCTCTGGCCTCAAACACTGGGTGCTCCAACCCCATGAAGTAATCTAGTCCGGCCTTCCAGGCGCCCAGTGGGGGAGCGCGCTCGCCCTTCCATGCCTGTGCCAGATCCCGCTTGGCGACCACTAGGCCTAATACCAAAAGGTGACGTTTGTAGATGTTCCCACCCACATTCTCTAATACATGGAGAAGTCCCAGCTCCAAAGTAAACATCATTCCAGAACCGAGTCAGGCCAACACAAGACCACACTCTATGCATCAGCGTACCCCTCTCAGTTCCACAGCGCAGGCACTCCGGGGACACAATCAGGCCCGCCTTCCACAAAAGCTCCCGGGTATAGTAAGCCCTGTGTAGATATTTAAACTGGATCAATCGGAGTCGCACTGCAATTGCAGCCCCACGTGGGGACTCCAAGGCCTCCCTCCAATCATCCTCGTCCATGGGTCCAATGTCCTTCTCCCAGGTATCCTTTAGTGGAAGCAAGGAAGAGGAGCAGTGTATGACTAGTGTTTGGTAGATTCGGGACACCTTCTTATCCCCAAGGTCCCCCATGAAAACTTTCGCTTCCACTGGGCTGAACTCCGGCAGCGACTCCAAGCCAGCTAGGCTAGGGGCGAGCGCGTGGCGAAACTGCAGGTATTTGAAGAATTGGGTCTTGGGCATATGGAATTCGGTCCTAAGCTCCTGGAAGGACTTGAGAGTTACCCCGGTCAGAACGTGCCCAAGCGATGACATCCCGATAGAATCCCAGCGGCCAAACCCCGCCAGCGAGGCCAGTGCGGGTAGCCGTCCGTTCTACCACAACGGGGTCTCTGCTGTCAGTCTTCCCCACCAGCCCATGCGACGCAGTACCTGTCGCCAAATCACAAAGACCACCTGAGTGGCACATGGCAACTTCCTCCACAGCTCTGCTGAGTACAGGACGATGTGCAGCGTTCGTTTAGTACTAGCTGATGGGAGGCCTGGTAATAGGACAGGAGATCCGATGTGGCAAGACCACCACAATACGTGGACAGAAAGCATGTTCGCAGCGCCACCCTGGCGGCACCTCCCGCCCACATGAAGCGGCCTAAAACCGAGTTGACCTGCCGAAACCACTGGGGTGCGATCTGGTGTGGGTGATTCTGCAGTTGGTATAGCAGGCGCAGAAGTGCGACCATTTTGAAGATCGCAGACCTACCGAATATGGTGAGAGGCATCCGGAACCATGTCTTAATGTCTGTCTGGACCCTTTCCCACACTGGTATTTCAGTCCCCCGGCCGCCACCTGTAAGGCCGACGCCCAGGAGTACGCATTGGCCCCGCCGCACAGTACCCATAGTGTGGACTTACACGGGTTAAGACAAAGGCCCGACACCTCGCCAAAGATACGCATAATTTCCAAGACTCGGGGGCCCGATCGATTTAAATCCGTAAGGAAGAGAGGACATCGTACGCATAGAGTGCGATCCTGTCGGTGAGGCCCTCGCCCCACACTAAGCCCCGCAGTTGCGCCTCGATGCGTACCCAAGAGGCAAGAGGCTCCATAGCGAGCGCAAAGAGATATGGGGACAGCGGGCATCCCTGCCGGGTCCCCCGACCGACTGGAAACCTCTCCGAGATTGCCCCAGATACCCGCACAGACGCAGTGATATCAGTATATAGCAGTTTGATGTACGAAATAAACACTGGGCCCAGATTAAGATATGGCAGGAGCACGAACAAGTATGTCCAGAGTCAAAGGCCCTATCTATATCCGCTAACAATAAGGCCGCCCGCTCTCCAGTGGCCCCCATGGCATCGACAGCCGCCTGCGCCTGTCTGATGTTGTGCCGTGTCGCCCTATGTGGCATGAAGCCAGCCTGGTCCGGGTGGACCAGATCGGCCACGTATTGGAGAAGGCGATTCGCCAATGCCTTAGCTAGCAGTTTAGCCCCGATATTGAGCAGGGATATGGGGCAATATGAGTCGTGCCGGTCCGGGGGTCTACCCGGCTTCTGGAACACTACAACCTCGGCGTGTCGCCAGTCAGCTGGCAGTCTAACCAGTTCCCGTGCTGCCTCCAGCGCGGTCCTATAGTGGAATCCCAATTGGAGTTGGAATTTCTTATAAAATTCACATGGAAAGCCACTCGGCCCGGGCGCCTTTCCTGTGTGGAGCTGCTCTAACGCGTCTCCCAGTTTGTCCACCGTTAGTGGGAGGTCTAGAGCTGTTCTCGTCTCATCAGACTACCCTCGGGGGCAGGTCTGCAATGAATTTATCGATCGCATCCACCGGAAGACAGTCCTGCGGTGCATATTGCTCCATATAATAACTGGCAAAACTCGCTGCTAGTGCAGCTGGGTCCGTTATAGCTACGCCTTCCCCATCTGTGAGGCCTGGTAGTGTAATCAGTTGCATGGTATGTTGACAAAGCCAATGGAGCATAGCCCAGGACTTATCTCCCCACTGATATACTCTACTCCGCGTGGCCAGCCACGCTTGTCGAGCCTCATCAATTAATACAGATGCATAGGAATGCTGCGCCTGCAGGAGCAACCGCACCACCACATCATCTCCCCTTCTCTGGCACCGCTGTTCTAGAATTTCTACCTGCGTCGCAGCCGCAACGATAGCCTCTCGACGTCTACGATGGACAGCCGCGCACCATGCTATGTCTATTCCCCTCAACGTGGGCTTCATGGCTTCCCAGACAACCACTGCATCTATGTTCTCTACCTGGTTTTCCTGCCAATAGTAGGCGATTGCGCCCCGCATGTGTTGGATATAGTCAGCCTGTTGAAGGTGCCACGAGGACATCCTCCATCGAAACGGTTGGCGTTTCCTATGCAATTCAATCCTGACGGCCACCGGGGAGTGGTCAGACAATCCTCTAGGCAAGATCCCCGCCTCCCTCACCCTATTCAAAAACGCACTGGGCATAAAAACATAATCAAGCCGCGAAAAGGAGCCATGTACAGCGGAAACATAGGTGTACTCCCGCACTTTAGCATGCATGTGTCTCCAAACATCCACCCAGCCTAATCCCTCCACCATCGCATTCAGTCGGGTAGGGCCAGTGAGGTTCCGTGACGGTTCCGTGACAATTTGAACCCGTGTTTTCAAGTTTGTCGGAAATACATAATATTGGTATCAGTGAACCGCAAATGATCCATTTAGTATATCCTGGTGTTTTCGCTACGCTACAAGCAAGAGCACTCCTTCTATTGATATATTTCTGATCTACCCACGGCATCCATCTTAGATCATGGCCGCCATTTTGTGATTCTTGCCCTCACATATGCAATAGCCTCTGATCACTTCATTTCGATTAAGGACACGTAACCTTAGCCGGAGATTCACCTCTTTCATGACACGTGCACCTTAAACCAGATCACGCTGTAGCTGCATGACTCGACAAAGGCTACCTCCTCTGCCCGAGGCCAGCCCTGCCAAACTGGTCTTCGTGTCCATTGTACCTGATCATGATTAGGCGGCCGAAGCCGGTAGCCTTGCCCATTTACAACCCACAAACATCCCTTATCCCGCTTTCCTATCTTCCACACCTGGCTCTGTTTCTTTCTTTCTGAACCTTTATTAGGGGGAGGTAACGAACTTTACGATGAGGCGGTCCGGGTCCTGAATGCAATATTGACAGGGAATTGTGACAAACTAGTGGGAACCCCTCTCTTCGCAATGTTTGGCCTCAGATATTATCGACGGTTCCTGTGTAACGTCAAATATTTATTGTTTTAGACACAAAGGTTTTGGGAATGTTTTACATGTAAAGAATTCGCCCCCAGCTTAAAATTTAGTATATAAGGAGCAACCCACTTTGTACAAATTGAACAGGCTCCTGGTTACTGCCCGTGTGTAGTATCTATGACTTCTGTGTCCCTGCAGTAATAAACCTTTGGTCTTTGACGCCACCATCGAGAAGCCCGTGTTTCTGTTCATTTGTGCACCAAGGCAGGTGGAACTCCGGGGTCTTCGGGTGTTGTACCCTGACACCTCTGGACGGAACCAAAAAGTCCAGAACTCCAATTGGCGCCCAACGTGGGGCGACGTCATTCGGTACCGGTCCAAAAGCCTGAAGAGTTCGAGAAGCTTCGTGTGAAGATTCCTGAGGGAGGCGCCCCACTTCATCGATCCCGGCATATCGCAAAAGTGGCCCGAAGTTCTCTTCCACGAGGGTTTCCCGTTCAGGACGGCTGCAGTGGGCCGTTGCCTTGACCGTCGCCCTGTCTTGGACCCGAAGAGGTGCAGTCCTTAGTACGGCGAAACGTGATGGGTTTCTCCTTGGTGACGTCTTCAGTGACTCAGTTAAGTATTTAGTGATAGCTAGCTGGTTACTTTTGTGAGGATTGTTAAAAATCCTTGATCGGTTCTTGGTTTGGTTTGGTTTTGTTAGATTATCATTGGTTGCTCTAGTTACGATAATCTATTTGGTTTAGTTTGGGTATCGATACATCAGTTCGTTTTGGTAGGCCTAAGTTCTTGGTTCAAGTGCACATATTTGTTTCGTGTCTTGTTAGTTTTGTTGTTCCGGACTGAAAATGGTAAGTCGGAAAATGTTGTCTTGTTTTAGTTGCAACAGTGACTCACGATTGGAGGACTCTTGTCTGGTTCCTCCGATTGGGACTCCCCTATATGATTTATATTGTAAGTATGGCGTGGGTCCTATATCTTATAATGAGATATGGGTCCGTTATTGTAAGAAGGATGGTGTTCTTAGTTGGCCACTGCATGGTAGTTTTGAACCAGAAATTCTCGACAACTTAGAAGCGAAATTGTTTAAGAAGAAAGCCCGGCCGGCAATGTTTGATTCTTTCCGTTATTGGCGAAAAGAATCCAAACAGAGAGAAATGAAAAGGTTGAAGAAAGAACAGAAAGAACAAGAAGAGTTAACTCTAGAGCAAGCGACTAAACAGTTGCAGGCTAACGAGTGTGAGAAGGCTATAGATGTAGCCATTAGAGAGCATAATCTAGCAATTGACAAGTGCTATCCTGCCTTGCCATCGAAAATGGCTAAGATATTGGAGGATTCCGAAAACGATCCTCTGCTATCTTATCTGTTAAGGTCACCTCCACCGTATGCACAAGGTGCTGCGGCTCCACTCGTCCCGAATGTTCAATTGCTGGTTGCTGGACAACCCGGTGCTCCTGCTCCTGTCCCCCAGAATCAAGCTCCTGTACCTCCTGTGATGAATGTGAATGTTCCTACAGCTCCTCCTCTTCCTACACTGCCAGCCTCTATACCTACTTCTGTACCTACTGTTCCTCAAATTATTTTTCTCGATACTCCTACTGTTCCGTTATCTATCCCTACCTCTACTGCGTTCTCTACGTCTGCGAGTGTGCTAACTCCACTTTCTGTTCGTCGAAGAATCACTGATTCTGTTACTAATATGCTGTCTCCTATATATAAAACTTTGATTAAGACTCCTACTCCTGACTCTGTACAGAGACGGAGTCAGCTTCCAAGTACTGAGGAACGGGGAGTTTTAGATTCCACGGCTCTCAGATGGATTTCGAAGGGTAGAAGATATAGTACGAGAGATGTGCTAGACACATTTATGCAGTGGGGGGAACCAACGCAACGGTACGTCTTTGATGAGATGTGCTCGTTGTTACGTGAAGAGATAGAAGAAGATGATGTTGAATCAGATTTGGAAGATTTAATTAGAGTTCAAAAGGAGTTTGCTGCTGGAATGATAGTGGGTGAGAATATAAAAGAAGCGATGGAACTTATTTTAAGTTTTAGGAATGATCCATCTCTTCGTTCACCGAGAGATTTAGAAAAAGGTAAAGTGAAGCTAAGCCGCCAATATCCTATGAGGGAGGTTCCTCCAATCTGGCGCGAAGCAATACAACGTGATGATAATGCAGGAATTGCAGCTGCTCCAGCACAGTTCCAACGAGTGTGGATACACATTCCATGGAAGCGAGCAGAAGTGTTAGCGGTGAAACAGGCCTTGCCAGATCCACGTAAGAATCCAGCCGGATATTACAAGGAATTAACACAGACAGTTGAGGCTTGTATAATGAACCTAGCCGACATTGATATGCTGTTTGGTAACGTAGTTCCGCAACCAGTGTGGGCTAAAATTCGTAGAGAGGATCATCAAGCTGCTTTAGGTGGTGATTGGGCAGCTATCACTGCAGCAGATGGTCAACAAATAGGTGGTGCGAAACCCGAACCTTTAATTGCTAATCTGCCAGGTAGAATAATTGATCTAATGAAGACTTTGATGCCAGCATTACGTGTTAATTGGGACAAGTTGTCAGCATGCAGGCAGAAGAAAGACGAAAGTGTCTCCGACTTCTTCACGAGGTTTGAAGAGACTTTTGTAGATCATAGTGGTCAGGACATGAGTACAGAAGGAGGACAGAGATTGTTTGTCGATAAATTTGTGCATAATTTGTTACCTGAATTATGCAATAAATTAAAAGACTCAGAAAGTGCGTGGGCTGTATCCACGACAGCGCAAATACTTGCGACTGCACAGTACTATGAAAATAGGGATAAAGAGGAAAAGGAAAAATCAGAGAAGAAAACGAAAGATTTAAAAACTAAAGTTCTTTTGCAGCAGGCGTATCCGCCTCGCACGAATCAAACTAATACGCAGCAAAACTCATACCAAAGGACAGATTATGGTTCATCAAGACCTCAATATCAGTGGAATCAGTGTGCGTACTGTAAGAAAGAGGGTCACTATAAAAATGAATGTCCGATCTTAGCGCAAAATAATGCAGCAGCAGCTCAGAGAGGTCGTGGTGGTTTTGTGCAGAATTCTAGAGGTCGAGGACGAGGTGCTATGCCTCCACAAACGAATGATCGTCCCTCCAATCACTTTGATCAACGAAATGGACAATCTGCTCAGCAAAATAGATCTCAACAGTATCTTGTTGAGGACTATAATGAAGTAGATGAGGGTTTTCAGCAAAATGGGTACTAGGACAGCCATGGACAGAGAGAGGGAGTAGTATCAGTTCCAGTGGATCAGAGTGGGCCTTATGTCGCAGTAGCAACATCAGGTGTAGTCGAACCGTTTCTGTTGGATACTGGTGCCGCAAAAAGTTCTATCATTCATGCAAAACTCCCTGGCGCACCTTTATCTGGCTCAACAAATGTTTCCGTAGGTTTTTCAGGCGCCCCTGTTTACAACCCGATATCTGGTCCTTTGTCTGGTCCTAATGATGTAGGTCTCCTAGAAATTCCACCGTATGTAGTGACTTTGAAAGCGAATGTGAAATTTCCAAGAATTCCCCAATATAAAATATCGAGTGAAGGTGAGCGTGCACTTTTATTGATTGTGCAAGATTTGATTAAGAAGGGTGTGGTTGAAGAAACTAGAGGAAATGTCTGTAACAGTCCTGTATTACCGATTCTGAAGCGAACTGATCCTACAAAACCTCCAGTTTATAGGTTTGTCATAGACCTTAGAGAAGTTAATAAGATTGTAGTCCCGCAGTTTCCTGTAGTGCCAGACATTACTGCCTTGTTAACATTGATTCCTGCCACAGCCACATGGTTCTCGGTTATTGACCTAAAGAATGCCTTTTTCAGCATTCCGATAGCTGAAGAAAGTAGGGATATTTTCGGCTTCTGTCTAGGAGGTCGCAGTTTCAGATTTAAACGCGCTCCACAAGGCTATTGTGAAAGTCCATCCATTTACAGTCAAGCATTAAAAAGCCAGTTAGATTCTTTTGTCCTTCCTCCAGGTTCTGCCCTAGTACAGTACGTAGACGATCTTTTAGTGGCTGCCGATGACAAGGAAACTTGCAAAGCAGCTACAATTTCCCTATTGCATCATTTGTCTAATTTGAATCACAAGGTGTCTCCTTCGAAAATGCAATACTGCTGCCAAGAAGTGACCTACCTAGGTCATCTCTTGTCAAAGGAGGGAAGGAAGTTGACCCCAGAAAGAATAAAAGCAATTACGCAGATGAGTGTTCCACGCACACAGAGAGAAGTACGTGCCTTCCTAGGTATTACCTCTTACTGTAGGCAGTGGATTCCAAATTTTTCTCTGTTAGCGAAACCATTGGTAGCCTTGACTGGGAAAAATGTTCCGAGTCCGGTGCCATGGTCTGATGAATGTCAAGAGAGTTTTACTGAATTACGAAAAGCATTGTGTTCAGCTCCTGTATTGGGTACACCTGATTACAGTAAGCCATTCACGCTCTACGTTCACGAAAGAGAAGGTTGCGCGTTGAGTGTTCTGACACAGAAGTTTGGTGATAAACAACGCCCTTGTGCGTATTTTTCATCAACATTAGATCCGGTAGCCAGAGCGTTACCTAGTTGTTTGAGAGCTACAGCGGCAGCTGCAGCTTCCATTCGACAATCTGCTGGTTTGGTGATGAACAATATGCTAGTGGTCATGGTTCCTCATGCAGTGGATACACTCATAAACCGAACGAAGACACAACACCTTACTAGTGCGAGATTATCTGGTTACGAGCTGACATTACTAGCGAGTCATATTCAGATCAAAAGATGTAATGTATTGAATCCAGCAACGCTGTTGCCGACTGATCAAGAGTCGAGTGATTCCGAGCCACATGACTGCTACTTCAAAACGGAGGAAGAGACAAAAGGACGTATCGACTTGAAAGATACTCCGTTATCCGACCCAGATGGTACGCTGTATGTGGACGGGTCATGTTTTAAATTGGAGAATGGTGATGTGACTGCTGCTTACGCGGTAACGACTTTGAAGACGATTGTGGAGACTGCAAGAGTGAGTCAGAATTCTGCCCAAGCTGCAGAATTAATAGCTCTAACGAGAGCGTGTGTTTTAGCTGAGGGAAAGAGAGTGAATGTGTTTACAGATAGTCAGTACGCTTTTGGCGTGGCCCATAGTTTTGGCCGGTTGTGGAGAGAAAGAGGTTTCATTACGTCCCATGGGACTAAGATCCAACATGGTCAGCTAGTTAACGACTTGTTGGAATCTCTAACCTTGCCGACTGAAGTTGCGATTGTGAAGTGCAGTGCTCATAAAGCAATCACGGATGATGTTGGTCGTGGGAATGCTTTTGCTGATGAGACTGCTAAACAGACAGCTAGAGACACGATGAGTAGAATGTATGTTGCTACGTCTGCAAGATGGATTGCTGAGTCTGGAATGTGTGAGGACACTATGGAAAGTGTGAAAGAGATTCAGAAAGAAGCGACTGAGGAAGAAAAACGTGTATGGAGAGAAAGTACGGGCAAGTTGGACTCGAATGGATGTTGGATTGATTTGACAGAACAGCAGCGTTGGATGTTGCCCGATGCGTATGTGCTTGCAGTAGTGACGATGGCGCATGGAGTAGCGCATATAAGTTCTAAAGGGATATGTAAGATGTTGGCTCCGGTCTGGAAGAATGAGGGAATCAGTAAGTGTGCAGAGAGAGTGGTGAAAAATTGTATGGTGTGCTTGATGCATAATCCTGGCAAGGGAACTCCAACTCCAGCTGGTCATTTCGCTCCTCCTTCCTGTCCCTTTGAAGTGATTCAGTTAGACTTCATTCACATGGAACGCTGCAACAATTTAAAGTACGTCCTGGTGGTAGTTTGTGCTTTTTCCAGGTGGATAGAAGCATACCCACTAAAGGACAACACTGCCCTATCTACTGCTAAAATTCTTCTCAAGGAATTTTTCCCTAGGTATGGAATGCCACGGATTGTATGGTCAGATAACGGAAGTGAGTTTATAGGGAAAGTTATGCAGAGTGTGTGTGCCGGTCTAGGATTGAAACAGAAATTTCACAGTGCAAACCATCCCCAGTCTGCTGGTTTAGTCGAGGGTTACAATGGCACCCTCAAGCTAAAAATAGCCAAAATACAAGCATCCACAGGTTTAGCCTGGCCAGACGCACTTCCTTTGGCCCTGTTATCAACGAGAGCAACAGTACATTCTAGAATAGGGCTTAGTCCATACGAGATTGTATTTGGCCGCCCGGCAAATATCTGGGGTGTGCCAAGGCCTAAACAATTTTGCTCCATTGAATATCCTATGTTGATAGACTACCTTTACGACTTGACTGCTAAATTGAGTCTTATTCATCAACAGGTTTTCGATGCCTTGCCAAAACCTCCGGAGAGTCCAGGGCACCAGCTGAAACAGGGTGACTTCATTGTAATCAAGAACTTCGCGAGGACAAAGAACCTTCAGCCAAGATTTGTGGGGCCTTTTCAGATCTTACTGGCAACGAGGACAGCAGTTCGTGTAGCTGGCCGCAAACACTGGATTCACGCTTCTCATGTAAAGCGTGTTCCGTTGCCGCTCCCTTACGACGACTGGGTGAAAAAGGGAATTGGTGCCTCCGAATCTGAAATCACACCGAAGTTCATCTCTTTCAGCGATGCCGAATTGATTACTGACACTTCGAAACCTGACTCTCCTCCTGAAAAAACTTCTTTGAACATTGAACATTTGTCTCCAGCATCAGAAGAAACTTTGCTATCTGCGAACTTGAACTCTGCAACAGCTGCTAGTGATACACTATTTTCCGATCAGACAGTACCAGCAAAGCAGAGATACAACCTAAGAAGCCATAAAATGGACAAATAAAGCAGGCAACTGCATATTGTGATTTTGATATATATATATATTGAACTTTTGCCTTCAGCCAGGAAGTTTGCTATTGTTTATTGTTTTTTTTAAATTGCCTTGCCGTCTGGGTAGCCGTAGGGTCGTGGCTGTGTGCCTAGTTTGAATTTGCAGGGGTCTGACACAAGGTCGATCTTTCTATTGGGTCTGGGAACTCCCAGGGCTGATAGAGGCATTTTCATCTACGCACACATCATCAGTGGTCGCGAGCGGATTGTAGAAGATGGAGCTTCCTGCGCTGCAACGAGAAAATGTGATTTATGTTCGCAGAAACAGACTTAATAGAATTCTTCATAGCAAATGTTTTCTGATGCAATGTGCCATTACATTTTTGATTGTTTTAGCAACATTGGTGGGTGGAATCGTCTTTAGCATAAATTTGATTTTTGTGCCAGTTTCTACAGTACCTCCCCTTGATCTTGCTATTTCTACTGTTTCTTCTATACACTCTTTTCACTCGTTTCCAGAACATGAGCAAGCCCGACGCTCAGAATTCACCAACAACACTTTCGTACAGCTCTTGCACCAACACCAACTGGTAGTTAACACTACAGACTGCTGGGTGTGTGGCTTGATACCCCACACTATGGATAAAGGTATTCCATATCTGGTTTTGCCTTACAGCTATAATGGATCATTTCAGGCCTTCCAAACCATCTTTGCTTATGCCCTTGAAACCTATCCTCCACGTCCACCGCGTTCCACTAAATATAACTCTGCCAATAAAGCTTTAGTCCAGGGAATTATTGACATGGTCAAGGACGTCAATAATACTCCATCTTACCCTAGAGACGAATTGCGAGTATATTTAAGTTGGAATACTTCAGAGTATCGCCTTAGTTTAGGAGAAAGCAAGCGTAAAAGCTCAACTCCAATCTGGGTCGTACCTCACCGAGGTCAGGTCTGTTTGCAAGGTAATGGGAGAAATCCAAGAGCTCAGCTAGGGAGGAGTGAGTGCGTAGAGACTTACGTGTTTCCGGCTAACTCTTCCCCTGCCTTTCTTACTGCTAGGGGTACCTACTTCATTTGTCGAGACAGAGCTTATACATGGTTGCCTGCCGACTTTTCAGGATCATGTTATATTGCTCGATTGTTGCCTCCGACATACACTGCTTCATCTGATTACCACAGAACCAGAGTAGCGAGAGGTGTCTTCAGCAAGGAAGATACCGCTGGTCAGGAAGCTGGAGACTTCTTCAAAGGCTTCCTTCCGTTCTGGGGACCTATGGCCAATAGTAGAAACATACGTCAGCTAACACGGGTAGTTGAATCTACTATTACCGAAACTGCTGGTGCCCTTAGCAATCTAACAGCTGAGCTTCAGGCGGATAGGCTCATGACGTTGCAGAACCGTATGGTTCTAGACGTTATACTTGCAGATCGAGGTGGGGTATGCAGAATGATCCAATCGAGCTGCTGTGTCTTTATTCCTAATAATGCTCCAACAGTTTATGAGGCGATCTCTAAGTTGCACAAAATTTCAGACTCCATACATGTAGACAAGGGAAACTGGTCCTTCATGGAGTGGTTTTGGACTCTGATCTCAGCGTGGGGATGGAAGGTTATAATGGTCATTGGTGTCATCCTAGTATTCCTATTCTCATGTTGTCTGATTATCCAGTGTGGTCCTGCTCTGTGTAGTCTTTGTGCTGCGACTTGTCTCAGAAAACCACCTGCGTTTGGAGAAAAGACACGAGAAAGGATGATGATACAACAGCATGTCACTGACCTGATGAGCATAGAACTAGATTCTGACATAGACTGAGTAATTGCCTATGTAAGGGCAAAAGGAGGGTCTGAGGTTCCGTGACGGTTCCGTGACAATTTGAACCCGTGTTTTCAAGTTTGTCGGAAATACATAATATTGGTATCAGTGAACCGCAAATGATCCATTTAGTATATCCTGGTGTTTTCGCTACGCTACAAGCAAGAGCACTCCTTCTATTGATATATTTCTGATCTACCCACGGCATCCATCTTAGATCATGGCCGCCATTTTGTGATTCTTGCCCTCACATATGCAATAGCCTCTGATCACTTCATTTCGATTAAGGACACGTAACCTTAGCCGGAGATTCACCTCTTTCATGACACGTGCACGGATATATGATGTTACAACGCGGACTTTTACTCCGCATACTGTTACAACGCGGTTTTTACAACGCGGGTCATGTAACAACGCATGTATTTACAACGCATTTTTTTACAACGCAGGTACCTTTACAACGCAGACCATTACAACGTAAGTATTGGTAAGTATATATTATTAAGAATAATATAATAGTAACTTAATTTTAAAAGTATAATTTAATGTAATTTTAAATAATTTAATTTCCGTAAATTAATTTAAATTTAAATTAATGTTACTTTATTTTCACCCTGTACCCCTGTACCCCAAAAACTCAAAACTGACCCTCAACCCCAAAAATAATGCAAAGTAATTTAATTTAATTTATTTGCTATTAAATAATTTAAATTAAAATTAAATTTAATTTATTTTTACCCTGTACCCCAAAAACTTAAAACTGACCCTGAACCCTAAAAATACCCCTTTACCCAAAAACTAAAAACTGACCCTGAACCCTAAAAAAACCCTTTACCCTAAAACCCAAAACTGACCCTGAACCCTAAAAATACCCCTTTACCCAAAAACTCAAAACTGACCCTGAACCCTAAAAATACCCCTTTACCCTAAAACCCAAAACTGACCCTGAACCCTAAAAATACCCCTTTACCCTAAAACCCAAAACTGACCCTGAACCCTAAAAATACCCCTTTACCCAAAAACCCAAAACTGACCCTGAACCCTAAAAATACCCCTTTACCCTAAAACCCAAAACTGACCCTGAACCCTAAAAATACCCCTTTACCCTAAAACCCAAAACTGACCCTGAACCCTAAAAATACCCCTTTACCCTAAAACCCAAAGCTGACCCTGAACCCTAAAAATACCCCTTTACCCTAAAACCCAAAACTGACCCTAAACCCTAAAAATACCCCTTTACCCTAAAACCCAAAACTGACCCTGAACCCTAAAAATACCCCTTAACCCTAAAACCCAAAACTGACCCTAACCCCTAAAAATACCCCTTAACCCTAAAACCCAAAACTGACCCTAACCCCTAAAAATACCCCTTAACCCCAAACATATAACATTTAAAATATAACTATATACTTACCAATACTTACGTTGTAATGGTATGCGTTGTAAAGGTACCTGCGTTGTAAAAAAATGCGTTGTAAAAACATGAGTTGTAACAGTATCCGCGTTGTAATGGATGAGTTGTAACAGTAGTGCGTTGTAAAAAATGCGTTGTAACAAGTAAACACCCACG
This sequence comes from Lissotriton vulgaris, assembly GCF_964263255.1. Classification (NCBI taxonomy): domain Eukaryota; kingdom Metazoa; phylum Chordata; class Amphibia; order Caudata; family Salamandridae; genus Lissotriton; species Lissotriton vulgaris. The sequence goes on along the minus strand of NC_141686.1, from coordinate 225,957,791 downwards.
TGCACCTTAAACCAGATCACGCTGTAGCTGCATGACTCGACAAAGGCTACCTCCTCTGCCCGAGGCCAGCCCTGCCAAACTGGTCTTCGTGTCCATTGTACCTGATCATGATTAGGCGGCCGAAGCCGGTAGCCTTGCCCATTTACAATCCACAAACATCCCTTATCCCGCTTTCCTATCTTCCACACCTGGCTCTGTTTCTTTCTTTCTGAACCTTTATTAGGGGGAGGTAACGAACTTTACGATGAGGCGGTCCGGGTCCTGAATGCAATATTGACAGGGAATTGTGACAAACTAGTGGGAACCCCTCTCTTCGCAATGTTTGGCCTCAGATATTATCGACGGTTCCTGTGTAACGTCAAATATTTATTGTTTTAGACACAAAGGTTTTGGTAATGTTTTACATGTAAAGAATTCGCCCCCAGCTTAAAATTTAGTATATAAGGAGCAACCCACTTTGTACAAATTGAACAGGCTCCTGGTTACTGCCCGTGTGTAGTATCTATGACTTCTGTGTCCCTGCAGTAATAAACCTTTGGTCTTTGACGCCACCATCGAGAAGCCCGTGTTTCTGTTCATTTGTGCACCAAGGCAGGTGGAACTCCGGGGTCTTCGGGTGTTGTACCCTGACACCTCTGGACGGAACCAAAAAGTCCAGAACTCCACCAGCAGCCACCAGCGTCCCCTGCAGTCTCCTGCGGTCCATACACACATCCATTACGTCATTCCAGTCACCTCCCAGCACAGCCAGGGACTCCGGGATGTCCGCCCACACCGCAAACAGCCTCTCAGCCAGGGACCACTGTAGCGGGGAAGGGGCATATACACTCCCAAACACCACCGGCTCAGTACCCACCATTCCCTTGATAAAAACGTATCAGCCCTGTGGGTCAATCCAATGTCGCTCGTGAATGTAGGCCAACCTACGATGGATCAATATGGCTACCCCCCTAGATTCCCTGGAAAACCCCGCGTGAAAGACCTGTTGGTAACCAAATCTCTGCAGGCTAAGCACTTTCGTTCCCATCATGTGCGTTTCTTGTAGCAGCCTCCCTCTTCCCCCATCGCAAGATCGCCCCCTCTTGATTTTGTCCAGCATCCCCCTGACATTCCAACTCAGTACGCGCATGGACTCTCTAGGGAGCCCTGGAATTAGTGCATCAGCCATAGCCAAAGTGGACAGAACACAGAGGGCCCCAGCACCAGGCCCAGGCGCACAGCATAGTCAGTTGCAAGGCATTAGAAATCACGAGCAATCCCCAACAACCACCCCTAGCCCCCCCACCCTCACCCCCTCAAACATTCCCCTTAACTTCCCATCCCCCATCCCCTGCCGCCCACCCCTATACCTCATGGAACTCTGAAGTATCTGTCGCAGCATGGGCAACCTCGAGCCCAAAACAGAGCGCCCAATCCCAACCATGCTAATGGATCCCAACTACCCCCTCGGGGCCAACCTCCACCCGTGGAGGAATCAGGCAGCCCTTACATGACAGCACCCCGAACCCCACTCCGCCACCACTCACTATCATAAAGATGCAAAGTATGTGGCTGCCCTATACCCTATGTTCAATCGCCCGCCCAATACAGCACAGCTATAACCTGTGATGTGGACAGTCATCTGTCGCTCAATGTCCAGCGGTCCGGGCAGTAGAGCACCGCTCTCCGAATATCCCCCCAGCAGGGCCAGCGACGCCGCAGACAGTTTCATACCCTGGGTCTTTCAATGCTCTTTTCCGGATTGATCGGATTCGGCCGGTGTCCCATCTCGCTGGCCACTGCGAGAGGAGAAACCTCTCCACGACCTAGATTTCCTGTGCCGCGTACCCCTGGCCGCGGGGTCGCCCCGCTCCTGTGACGATCCACGCGATGGGCCAGAATCCAGGCCCGGTTGGGCGTTCGGCCGGACCCTGACCGTCTCATCGGTCCACCTGAAGACCTCCTCCGGGGTATCGAAGAAATGGGTCCGCGACTGAAAGACCACACGAAGGTGGGCCGGATAAAGCAGGGAGTACTGTATCTTGAGACCGCGCAGCTTAGCCTTGGCAGCAATGAAGGAGTGGCGTTGTTGCTGTACCAATTTAGTATAGTCTAGAAAAATCATGATCTTATTATTCTCGAACGTGAGTGAATCTTTAGCCCTCGGTTCCCGTAGGATAGTGTCCCTGTCGTGGAAGTTCAGTATTCTAGCAATCGCCGGCCGAGGTCGCTCCCCAACGGGCGGCTTCTGCATCAGGGCTCTGTGTACACGCTCTATCACAAAACACCGTGACAGAACGTCTGGGAGGAGCCAGCCCTCAAGCCATTGAGTCTAGAATCGTTCCATGGTCCCTTTCTCGCAGCCCTCCGGAAAGCGTACAAAGTGAAGGTTATTTCTGTGCGCCCGCCCTTCTGCATCCTCCACCCAGAGCGCCAGGCCTTTTTGAATTTTTTTCCATCGCAGCCACCTTCTGCTTTAATGTCCCCACATCGCCTTCCACGCCCGAGATTCTGGATTCTGCCTCCGTGATGCGAGTCACTGCGTTATGAAGATCTTGTCGCAGCAAGGTTACATCAGCCCCCACTGCTCCTATTTTAGCGTCCAGCATGTCCATGGATTGGGTGATTGCTGCCATAAGCGCCGCGTTATCAGGTCCTGCGCCCTGGCTACCTCCAGACGCCCTGGGCCACCCACTCAGTTCGGTAAATTTATCAATGGGCCCCTGTTTGGCGGACCCACTGCCCCCTCCGCCTCTGGTCATGTCGGGCTGTATAGGGGGGCCAGCCACCCGCAGTCAGTCCTCAGGGCACCTCAGGTCGAGCTTCTGCGCAACCAGGATCTACAAGGGCCACTTCACCCTATTAGTTCCACTGCCCCAAGGTGCACGGGTCCACCACGTGGTCCTCCACCAATGCCCAGGGACGCCTTAGGCCTTCACTCAGCTCAGGTTATATGTTTAAGAATATGGCATGGGTCCAATCCAGCTATGCCGCCCCACTCATGCGGCTCCAGTATCAATTATTCACTGCCAGCCACTCGCCTCAGGCCGTCGGGGGTCTCCTACAACTCTGTCCAACACCCCGGGGTGGCCTAGCGGTACATCCGCAGCGGGTCTTAGCTCCTCTGCCTCTCAGCCATCCACTTGGGCCCCCTAGAGACACTTAGTGTGCTCACCTCGCCTCTGCCACCACAGTCAACGGGCGCGCCAAATCCCAGGCACCACCTCTGGGGAGATCTCAAGGGGTCCACCGGCCAGGAGTCCAGGCAAGTACGACAGCTCCAGGTCTTGGAGAGCGAGCAGGATCCGGGGGTCACAGCATCGTCCGCCTTGCCGCTATTCTGCCCAGGCTTCCAGCACGCACCACCACGGACCTCCGGGGACCGCCGAACTCGAGGCCCCTGCTTCTGGGTCTCAGCGCAGGCCGCAGTCCTCCTCCAGTGCTACCGCAGTGCCTGCACTCACGCCGGCATTGTAGGGCACGGCCGTGCTCTCACTCACCACTCCGCTGCCGGTCCAGACCCCTGAGCGCGGGCCCCACCGCCACCACAGCCAGCCAACTCCGGGAGCTCCCGGTCGGGGATCACCAAAATCGAGGCCCCGGCTGTCCATGCCCTGACTAGGCCCCGGATCGCCGCCGCTGCTTTCTCCACCACCGAAGGTCCGGGAGCCCAGATTTCTGCACCGGAGGGCACCCCCCACCAACCGCCACCTCAACCACAAGTGTGAGTTTGGATGCGGGTCCTGGGGCCACGATAATTAGTCGGATTTGGATCGGGCTGGTGGGAGCTCTAGCAAGCTGCGTCCCCATCTTCGCCCGCAAAGCCACGTTTCTCAGTGATTTTTAAAGGTTTTTCAAATTAAATTTTCGAAAGTATTATGTCCCTGTAATGTTTTGTTTTTGAGTAAATTTCTAGTGTTTATTTTTTGTACTAATTAAACTACCATTTATTTTGCTTTTTAATTAAGTAATTATTTTTTAAACTGTAGAACTTTTTTTTATATCAGTATACTTTATATACATTTTAAAAGTAAAAACTTTGTATATGTACCTAATGTAAAATATACGAAAATTGGCAAATGTAATTGAACAATTTTGAAATTTTAATTTTTCTGTGGTACCGCGGTACTTTCGCGGGTCCGAAAACATTGACGGGAATACAAGTTCTCTATGGTTATTAACTTCTATCAGGTGATCACAATAAATCAGTGAATTGTCATCAGCGGAATCCTGAAATGGGAAATAAATAAATGTGACTCAATTAGTCTGTGGTCTGGCCTCCTGATCTGAAGCCCCAGGGACATAACAGGCTTCCAACAACTTTACACCTGCACCTAGACTCTACCCTCTGTGAGTCCACCCTGCCTACTGGTGCCCTGCTAGTCCTCTGGAAGTGGGCCTAAGGTACTTGCTAGCCTTTGTTGATCCAGAAGGACTGACTCATCTCCTCTTGCATCTCTGCTTCTGCGTGGATTAGACCCCTTCCAAAGACCTGCATTGCTCTTTGGAACCAACACATCTCCCTGACTACGCAATGCATCCTTAGTGCTGGCCCTCCCATCCCTCTTTGAAGGAAACCTTGATGATAGCATGGGACTCCGCATCAAGCTCTGCAGCTCTTCAGAGCTGGTGCATCGTCCGACTGTCCGATACATCCCTGACCCCGGACTTTGCATCGTAAGTCTGGGCGGCAGGATCCTCAAAGATGTTGCAGCCTCGCTGCATCCTGGAACCGATGCATCGCTTGGACTGCGCAACGCATCTTCGTTCCAGACCCTCACAGCACTCCAAAAACCTGGATTTATGGTACATTGTTCAGCTGGCCTAACTGGGTCCCTGTAGGCAGCCCTTGCTCCATTGTGGTCTGCCTAAACTTGTGACTTTGTACATGTCCGGCGTGACCAGATATCCACTGTTGGAGCTTTGTGCTTTTTTGCGATATATTCACTGAAACACCTGTTTTACTAATTGGATTTTCATCATTTTGGTCTTTTATATATATATACATATGTATATATATATTAAAGAAAGTTATATTTCTCTAACATTGTTTGAGATCCTTTTTGTGTAGCGTTTTCCCTTTGTTACTGTTTGAAGTGTTGCACAAATACAAAAAACCTCTTCCGTGCTCATGAGGGAACCACGCCATCATGAGACACGGGCGGCGTGTGCTCATGACGGCGTAGTTCTGTCATGCTGCGGCCGCTTTGACCACGTGGCATTAATACCCCGCCTGTGCGGGTGAATTAATGAGTGGGCAGGGCCATGACGGAACCACGCTGTCATGAGCACATGCCACCCGTGTCTCATGATGGCGCGGTTCCATCACAAGCACAGAAGCTCTGCGCTCACATCCACTCCCCCAGCGCCACGGCGGAATTCGCACCACGGCAAAGGAGTTAAGCCTGACTGCTCTGTGGCAAGCTACAAGAGGGTTGAGGAAAGGTTAATTTAGGATAAGCTTGTAACACACCCTTACAAGGCTTGTGGTTGCTGATGGACCAGGGCGTGCACCCTCGTAAACCAATAACCCAATTTCTAAAAAATCTCCTTCTTCATTGGTTTTTGCTGAAACCAAATTTAGCTACATAGGAATGCACATAGAGACTATGATCCTTTAGAATACCTGCACGTGATTTATATAAGTGTGTAAGAGTGACTGTCCCCAAAATCATGAATAGCTGTGGCATCTCTGCCATTTTGTTTTTTATTCCTAAACTATTTCCTGTATTTGGATATTTTTACAGTTTAGTATCACCATAATCCTGAGGTCTCTTCACATGTAAAATCAAAGAAAATTTGACCCATTGTTATTTGGGAGTGGGTATAATGGTTTCTGCCTACTGGCCTCCAACAGTAAATTAAGTTCATAAGCTTGGACAGAGGAGGGCTCCTTTCTGGTTGGGATATTTTTCAATCTTTAGATGCTTTTGAGCATTGCATGCATAGCTATTGCACTATTGATTAAGGTAATCAGTCTTTAAATGGTATATGCTTAAGGCCACTGCTGGTGACTTTGGGATCAGGATTATATGTAGCTGTTTGCAAACATTGAGGGGCATATTTATCAAATAAACATGCAGCGCAGCAAGTCAATGTGATGTGCTGCATGATAAGGAAAGGGCAGGAATGTCCCATACTTAACAACATACTATGCATTTCTATCATTTCCCAGTGCTGGTGTACAATGTGCTGCCTAGCGCCAATTTAAGCACCCTTATTTTATGGTGCAAGGGTGCCTGAATTGTTAAAGTTGTAAGCAGGACTGTGTTTGCACCGGAAGGGACACCTTCTGTACAAAAACAATCCTCTAAGGCATATTCCACTTTCAGTGTGTGCTGCAGAATGCTGAACACAAAGAAAGAGGAAGTAACAAGAAGAAATAAATATATATTGCCTTGTATGCCTCACCTGGGGAGGCATAGCATTTTGATGCATTCCCGGGTCAACCAATAATGATACATCTAGGAGCAGTAAAATAAATGTCATGTATATAACAAATTGAGGGCGCAAGGTTATCCAGCTAAACTCTTGAAACAATCCATGAAGCGGGCAAGATGGACACCTCGGGAACATCTATTGCAAAAACGAGAGAAATCCAAGGTCGACAGGATGGTCTGTGTCTCTACTTTCGGACCCCACACCAACCCTGTACAAAAAATCATCCGGAGTAACTGGCATCTGGTGGAAGAAATCCTACCTGACATTGGCAAACCGCTGTTCGCACTTAAAAAAAACAGAAGTATTGGACAGCAGATCTCATCTACACGAGGCGCCACAAAAAGAGAAACACAAGGAACCCTCTTCAACATGGGCCCGGTAAAGGGTCATCATAAGTGTGGGACATGTTCTGTGTGCAATTTGACAACAGAAGGAACCCTCTTCACAGATGGTCAAAAATATTGGTGACACGATAATTTCACAAATTTCAAGACCAGATATGCAGTATATGCCATCACGTGCCCTTGTGCAAAAGTTTACATTGGCAAAACAACTCAGGAAGTGCGCCAACGCATTATCCAGCACCGTTCCAGGATTAATAACAAAGTGTTGACAGCACCGTTGGTATCCCATTTTTTGAAAAAAGAACATTCATCTAATGATCTAAAATGGACAATCCTGGCTAACATTAAGAATACTCCAGGCGCAGGCGGGGATCCTGATGTACGCCTCGCCCAGAAAGAGGCCTACCTCATCTTGCGATTTAACACTGCCATGGCAGGACTCAATGATCTTAACGAATTCAGTAGCCTGTAGATATCCTGTCTGCGGCGATTGCTTGTCTGTGCTTGTTGCCGCTCATGTGTCCGCTATACTTTTTACTGCCGATTTCTAAACGTAGTTGTGCCTTTTACACCTTTTCTCAAGGGTCCCCAATTGTCAACCCCCTTTGTGAGCCCCCCTTCCCCTGTCCCAATACTGTCATTGGGGTTTGCGCGATGACGTGTTTTCGAACTACATATCCCAACATGCATCGGGATTCTGTCCGTGTTAAATACATTTGGACACGCCCCGTTAACTTCGTTTGGTCATTTCATTGCCGCCTGGGTGCCGGTTGCAGAGCTTCAATCGATCGTCCCTAACGTAAGTCCTGTTACATAAATATTGAATGTTTTTGTCGAGTGAGCGCGAGCCGGACTCCTCTCTAAAAACGCCCCTCCTTTGACTTTACAGTTGCCGAACTGCTGCGGCGGCCGCCGCCTGCGTTCGCGTAGAGAATCACAAGCCTACATACAAAGGTAGGATTGTAAAAATACACATATTTTTTTATACTCGCTCTTTCAAATTCCATTTACTGTGGCACTAGCCGGGACCTTAATAAGAAACGTGTTCTGCTTCTTGCAGGCACTTCGAAATAAAAAACCATCCTAGGTGCACCGGCACCCCAACTACTTCCCAGTGTCTCGCACACCGAGGTATGTGTTGATATTTATTTATCTCGTTAACATGGTGGCTCATAGGGATCTGTATAAAATCGAAAATAACTGGGGTTATACAATCTTATTCACAGGGAGTATCCTGACATCCCAAGCATAAGGTACCCGCACGTTTCTTTTTGATGTTTGAGTCTCAGTGAGTTGCTACCCAGCTTGTCATTGATACCATTCTTTTTTAACTTAATTCACAGCGACAACGACCCCCCCAATCCATGTCCTGAGGAGAACCCTTAAATTATTGATCGGGTTCGAAACGCGTCGGCGTCCTGCTCCACCCAGATACTGAACCACCAGGGCGTAATAGGAATAGAATTTACACATTTCTACACTGTTGTATGGGTTATGTGTCTTCCTATTTTCCGCACCACGTGACAAATGTAATGTGTATCTTGTGGTGGTTGAAACAAGTAGGCTAGTTTTTCATCATCTTGCCAGTCCACTTGTTCAATGTTTATTCAGGATTGGTGCCTCAATGACGCAATTGTTTGAGACATTGCACAGTTGTCTTTTTTTATTGTCTTCACAATTGTCTATGTGTGTATTATTTAATTGAATGTATTGTTTATGGTTTATTCAATGCATTTGTGAACTTCTGTAAATGTGGTGGTGTATCCCTTGATGCCAAAAAAACATTGGCTTATAATCTTTCATAAAAAATAAGTGACTAAACACAAATGGTTTGTTAGCCTAGCAATTTATTATACTAGGTGTGCATTTGTTTCTAATAAGTGATACTGTCCGGCTCTTTTGTTTGTTTATCATGTATATAACAATGACATTAATTCACTCAATTTGTTGAATGTATATTGCAGCAAACAGGATTAGAATAAACACAACAGATATATACAAAGTACAGTATGCCAAGTTTAACAAATATACATCACAACATACCATCTTGAACTTGAACCTTAATAAAAGTGCAATGCTACTAGCCCAAATGCAAGCGTACAAAGCTAATGCGCATTCTATTCTAAAGAGAAATTCTCTTTACTAAAGTACAACTTTTGCAATATTATAAATTGCAGTGCTTAATAATCCTGCAGTGCTATGGTACGGCTCATTCTAATAAAAAGGTTCTCATTGCCTTCCAGCCCATCCTTCCCTGTGTAAATATCAACACTTTTGAATAGAGCAAAGATATATAAAGTGCATCAAGCATTGTTTTACAGCTATATATCAATACAGCCAAAACTGCATAGACTTCCAATAAAATGCAATGTGCCTATTTTCACCCCTGAACATGGAGGCTCGCCAAAGCTGAGTCAGGCCAATTTAATACAGTGCTTTCTAGCTCTGTAAAAATCAGTAGAGTAATGCATTTTATCCCTCTTTCGTTCTGTAGAAAACTTTGACACGCATTATGACCCTATTTTTCCAGATAAATCTCCAACATCTCTATATATTTCCAAACAGGAGTAAATCTTTTATTAGCCCCAACTCTCTTCGCATATGTGTTGTAATCCCATCTTGTTTAAGTGCGCTAAGATATGTGGTTATTATTCTTATTAGACATTACCAATGGTATGTTCCTTCCCCCCCTTCCTTCCACTACCGCTATTGTTTGTCCCATTGGAATGTTGGTAGGGCGTTTGACATAGAACGTTCACTGAGGTGAGCGCAGTGCGAGAGACCAGACGAGAATAAACTCAGCTCTCCTGAACCATCGTGTGGCTGTTTATTATTCTAACAAATTGGCGACGAGGGTGGGATACGAACCCACGCGTGCAAAGCACAATGGATTAGCAATTATACTAATATTGCGGTGGAACTTCCAGCCATCGGTAAAGAGGAATGGAAGAATGATTCCCAAAATGACCCAGAATTAAAGGATCTTATGAATTTTGTTGAGAAAGGGTGGCCTGAGCACAATAGAGAGTTAGCTGAGAACCTCAAACCTTATTGGTCTGTGAAGGATGAAATATCCAGCATGAATGGTCAGCTGTGGAGAGGGAACAAGGTCATTCCCCCGGTTGGAATGAGAAACAGGATCATTGTGCTTGCACATGAGGGTCATCCAGGAAGGAGTATGACAAAGAGTAAAGTGAGACAACACTATTGGTTCCCAGGTATGGATGGGTTGGTAGAAAGCATGGTCAAAGATTGTGAAGCGTGTGGCAGAAGTGAAAAATCAAAAGTTGTACACAAAGCCCCCCTTATTCCTATAGATGTTCCCAGTAAACCATGGGACAAGTTGGGAATTGACATAATTGGGCCCATGAATTTCCTCAAAGCCAACCAGAGATTCATGTTTGTGATTATAGATTACCATTCACATTGGATCAGCACCAAGTTTGTCCACTCTATAACCACTCAGGATATGATAGAATTCCTGAAGGAAATATTCGCTACTGAAGGTATCCCCAGTTCCCTAGTGACAGACAATGGGGTCCAATTTACGTCAGAAGTCATGAAAAAGTTTTTGTCTGACTTAGCCATCTCACACATAAGAACACCTCTTTACTGTCCCAAGGCTAACGGTATGGTGGAAAGGGCAAGCAGGATGGTGAAGAGTTCTATTCAAATGGCTGTTACTATGTGTGAACCAGTAGAGGAGGCAGTGAGGAAAACTCTGTGGTCATATCATTCTGCCCCTAATGCAGTGACAGGGGTGTCTCCATTTGTGTCGCTCAAAGGGAGAAACCCTGGATCCAAGCTTAACCCTAATTGGTTGAATGGGAACAGTCCTGTGTGGGTGGACAGGCAGTCTGTGAAAGACAAGGTGGAACTACAACAAAAGGAGTACAAAACCAGGTACGACCAGAAATGGGGAACATCATCCAAGAAGTTCTATGTGGGCCAATGGGTGGTGGTCAAAAGACCTGCTGTGGGTCGAGCTAAAGTGTCCTCCTTCTCTAAACCTGCAAGGATACAGAGAGTGAATACGAACTCCCTGGTGCTGGAGGATGGAAGTACATGGAGTATAGACAATGTGTGTGCTTGCCCAGATGTGTGCGTACCAACGGCTGTTGGTGAGCAAACCCTAGACGATGATTCATCGGACATGCAGGAAACCAGAGTGACCAGGATGCGTCAGCCACCTAGTTGGCAAAAGGACTATGTAACCTAAGCGATGTAACCTTTCCTCTCCGAGGACCTTTCACTTGAGTTGTCCATGTACAAGGGGAGATGTGTTGTAATCCCATCTTGTTTAAGTGCGCTAAGATATGTGGTTATTATTCTTATTAGACATTACCAATGGTATGTTCCTTCCCCCCCTTCCTTCCACTACCTCTATTGTTTGTCCCATTGGAATGTTGGTAGGGCGTTTGACATAGAACGTTCACTGAGGTGAGCGCAGTGCGAGAGACCAGACGAGAATAAACTCAGCTCTCCTGAACCATCGTGTGGCTGTTTATTATTCTAACAATATGCTTCTTCAAATTTCCTTGTGCGTATCATGTTATTTAGCCATTCTGCACAGGTAGGTTTTTTTGAGGACCTTCAATTCGGAAGTATCAAAGAGTGTGCTACAAGGGAGGCAATTGCTATAAATGTCTCCTCTCTTCTTGACATTGACAGTTTTGTCTCTGGCTAGTGATGCCAAAAAGTGCTACATCTTCCTCAGGATCCAGTCTTTTCTGAACTGCTCATCTTAAAGCCGAAAAACCTTTCCCAAAATTGCCCTATCCTTCAGCAAGTTAAGAAAATGTGTAGCCAGCATCCCTCAACTGCTGTCTGGCAACAAAAACATAAATTCTCAAGGGCCTAGCAAATCTTTTGATGAGCTTCGGGGGTATAGTACGGTGCACAGACATAATATCGACTCCAAAATATCGATTGGACATAATATCGAGTAGTAAATATAGACTGGACAAAATATCGACAGGACAGAATATAGATAACCAAAATATTGTTTTTAAGGTAAGTGATTTAATATCGGCTGTTAAAAATATAGAAAGTTAAAATATCGAAGTATATAATATAGATAGTTAAAAATATCGATTTTTTAATAATATTTATTTTTTTATAGTGTATTTTTATGTTATAATATGTGTGAAAAGTGTGTATTTATGTTATAATTAATTTTAATTAATGATTTTTGTTTTTATAATTATTGCGTCATTTAATTCTGTAGCGGGTTGTGGGTTTATAGGGAAATAGGGTGGAAAGTAATTTAATTATAATTAATTAAATATGTAAATTTATTTATTGATAGTAATTTTTAATTAATTGTTAATTAATTTATATTTGTTAATTAATAAAATTTTAATTGGTAATTAATTTTAATTAATTCAATAATTGGTAATTATGTAAATTTTACTAATTTATTTTCTGTAGCGGGTCGTGGGTTTATAGGGGAATTGGGTGGGAAGTAATTACATTATAATTAATTAAATATGTAAAATTATTTATTGGTATTTATTTAGAATTAATTATTAATTAGGTATTTATGGGTAATTATAAAAAATGTATTTGCCAATTAATTTAATTTAATTGATTAATTGTTAATTGTAATAATTTTTTTTCTGTAGCGTGTTGTGGGTTTATAGGGGAATAGAATGGGAAGTAATTTATTAATAGTTAATTAAATAATTAAATTTATTTAAATTTATTTAATTGGAAATAATTGTTAAATACTGTTTAAGTATTAAATAATTAATTGTTAATTTTTAATTAATTTGTATTAATAGGAGATCAATTCAAATAATTATTGTTAATTAGTAATTGTAATATATTAATTATTATATTATATAAAATTTTAAATTATTTTTAATTAATTATTAATAGATATTCATTATAAAAATTTTAAATAATATATGAAGTATTTACTCTCCCTAATGTTGTATTCTCTGGAGTGGGAATAGTAATTTCAACCCTTACGCTATCCAACGTTTTCCCTACTGTTGCACTCTTTGGAGTGGGAATAGTAATTGTAACCCCTACGCTATCCAACGCTTTCCCTACTGTTGCACTCTTTGCAGTGGGAATAGTAATTTTAACCCCTACGCTATCCAACGCTTTCCCTACTGTTGCACCCACTGTAGTGGGAATAGTAATTTTAACCCCTACGCTATCCAACGCTGTCCCTACTGTTGCACCCACTGGAGTGGGAATAATAATTTTAACCCCTACGCTATCCAATGCTTTCCCTACTGTTGCACTCTTTGGAGTGGGAATAGTAATTGTAACCCCTACGCTATCCAACGCTTTCCCTACTGTTGCACTCTTTGCAGTGGGAATAGTAATTTTAACCCCTACGCTATCCAACGCTTTCCCTACTGTTGCACCCACTGTAGTGGGAATAGTAATTTTAACCCCTACGCTATCCAACGATTTCCCTACTGTTGCACTCTTTGGAGTGGGAATAGGAATTTTAACCCCTACGCTATCCAACGCTTTCCCTACTGTGGCGCTCTTTTGAGTGGGAATAGTAATTTTAACCCCTACGCTATCCAACGTTTTCCCTACTGTTGCACCCACTGGAGTGGGAAAAGTCATTTTTACCCCTACGCTATCCAACACTTTCCCTACTGTTGCACTCTTTGGAGTGGGAATAGTAATTTTAACCCCTACGCTATCCAACGCTTTCCCTACTGTTGCACCCACTGGAGTGGGAATAGTAATTTTAACCCCTATGCTATCCAACCCTTTCCCTACTGTTGCACCCACTGGAGTGGGAATAGTAATTTTAACCCCTACGCTATCCAACGCTTTCCCTACAGTTGCACTCTTTGGAGTGGGAATAGTAATGTTAACCCCTACGCTATCCAACGCTTTCCCTACTGTTGCACCCACTGGAGTGGGAATAGTAATTTTTACCCCTACGCTATCCAATGCTTTCCCTACTGTTGCACTTTTTGGAGTGGGAATAGTATTTTTTACCCTTACGCTATCCAACGTTTTCCCTACTGTTGCACTCCTTGGAGTGGGAATAGTAATTTTTACCCTTACGCTATCCAACGCTTTCCCTACTGTTGCACCCACTGGAGTAGGAATAGTAATTTTTACCCTTACGCTATCCAACGCTTTCCCTACTGTTGCACCCACTGGAGTGGGAATAGTAATTTTAACCCCTACGCTATCCAACGCTTTCCCTACGCTTGCACTCTTTGGAGTGGGAATAGTACTTTTGTTATTGTACGTTAATAATATTGGCTATTATTTAATTATATTTTGTTACTATATACATGTTTTAACAAATATGAATTAAACATTTTTTTGTTAACTTTCATTAATTATTTAATTATTATAAGTCAATTTAAGTATTTTTAAGTATATTTTAGTAATTAATTTTTAATATTAATTTAATTTAACATTGTTTTTAGTAAAGTCTATATTTTTTAAAACTATATTTTAGTAAATGATATTTTTAACTCAATATTTTTGTACTTACCTGTTTGTAAATAGAAACTCGATATTTTGACTGTCGATATTTTTTCAACGATATTCTTGATGGTCGATATTCTGTCCCTGGATATTATGTCAGTGATCCATATAGTACACCATCCAGCGAGTCAAAAATGTCATTCTTTTCAAATTAGCTGCTCTAAAGGCCTTACTGCCTCTTTGTGATATGGCCTGCCAATCGCAAATAGAGAACACACATTGTGTCTCCTGAGTACCTTTTTCCTAAAAAAATATTGACCACCATTGATTCTCCTTTGGAGTGTAAAAGACAATGGGCCTGATTCACAGAACTAACTTAAGACAAAATCCTAAATTACTACTTTTGGTATTCACAGAAGGCATTTAGTAGTAGTAAAGTTAGGATTTTGTCTTAAATCTGTCTTAAGTCTGTCTTAAGTTTGTCTTAAGTTTGTCTTAAGTCAAACTTAAGACAAAATCATAACTTTACTACTACTAAATGCCTTCTGTGAATACCAAAAGTAGTAAGTTTAGGATTTTGTCTTAAGTTAGTTCCGTGAATCGGGCCAAAGATCAGTTTCCCACTCCTCTTAATTTTGCTCTTAATATGGCAGTTACTAGCAAAGTTGGACCAGAGCTGGACGGGAGGCTGTGTTTGCTCAGTAGATGTGTGATCAGTATATATTCAAAAAAGAAAAACTTGCTCCGATCTCTACACCTAGCTCTAATCTCTTGCCAAGTAATCACTCGATCTCCCAATAAAAAATGCCCCAGCTCTTTAAAACCACAAGTGTTCGAGGACCTTAAATGGCTGGTTTGTATTTGTAGGCCCAAGCTTTTGCATTTAACTAGTTCTAAGTAACAGAGACCTGTGGAGCAGGCTTGCTTTGAGTGCACAGATATTCATTCCTGCAAGGTCTTATACCTTTTTTTTTGGGAAGTTTAGCTGTTTTAAAAAAATGCCGGGATGTGCAAAACAGCTTCCTGCACTATTTTGTCCCCAAAAAATTACCAGCTGATCCCTTAGATTCAAGTAAACGGGCTGTACGATCTAAAATAGCAGCTTCATGGTACCTACGAACTTGCGGAAATGCAAGCCCACCTTGATTAATATCGAGTTGAAGCACCAAGAGTTTTACCCTCAGTGACTTCTTACTCCTGACAAACTTTCTAAAGATTGTTTCTAACTCCTTAACAATAGGTTGCCTTGATCTTTATAGGGATGTTTGTAAAAAGAAAAACAAGTTGAGGTAGAATGGACATCGTTATAAGGGCCACACGGCCTATCAATGTGAGGGGCAACACCGACCACTCTTCTAGAATTTTTTTAATTTTGTACCTCATAACATCATAATTCAGTGTATAAGGTATTTATTAGTAATGCATGTCCCTAAGTGTCAGATAAGGTTAGAATCGAGGGCTTGTTGCTTTAGATTTTCGGGGAGAAAGTCACTTGTAGTAATAATAATTTAAATCACAGTCTTGCTATGGTCAATTTTATACCCTCCAATAAGTTTAAAATGTGCAAATTTGCCTAATATTAGCTCTATATTATGTTTTCTGGGCCCAGATAGAGGATGATTTCAATGAATCAATTAATCATTCAGGGAATGATAAGCCCTCCACTCACGTACCTGTGAGGGTTTCAAGGCGCTGGGGGGTTGACAGCAGTTCCACATCTGAGCCTTACTGAAGAGTTCAGGGAGGGGCGCTTCTGATGTCGATCAGGAGCTTGTTCCAGATATTGGCCATGATGTAGGAGAAGGCTCTTCCCCCTGCTTTGGCTCTGCAGATGCACAGGTTGCAATAAGGACAAGGTTGACGGATCGAAGGATTCTTTTGGGTACGTGCAGGGTGATTCTGTCGTTGAGGTATTGGGGTCCGGTGTTGTATAGGCATTTGTAGGCGTGGGTGACTATCTTGAAGGTGACTCTTTTCTCGACAGGGAGCCAGTGGAGATTCCGTAGGTGTTGGCTGATGTGCTTGTTTTGAGGTAGCCTGAGGATGAGACTGGCGGCGGTGTTATGTATTGTCTGGAGTTTGCTGAGAAGAGACTGGTTAATGTTAATGTTATTGCCATTTATAGAGCGCACTGTTACCCAATGGGTGTCCTGGCGCTTAAAGATTAGTGTCCAAACTGAGGCATGACCAAGCGGGAGATAACCATGTGTACAAGGATTGGAACAGCCAGGTTTTTACTGTTTTTCTAAATTCCAGATGGTTTGAGATGTGTCTAATAGTCAGTGGTAACTCATTCCATGCCTTAGATGCTCCAAGCATAAATCGTCTGCCTCCCCAGAAAGCTCTACTAACCCGGGGAACATGGACCAATTTTGCTTCTGATGAACGCAAGGCTCTCCTCTGCACATACCAGTGAAGGTTTTGTCTAAGATATTGAGGGCTCAGCCCATAAAGAGATTTATGAACTATGCATAGAGCCATAATGCCGACCCACTTTTTGACGGGCAACCAGTGAAGCTTCTTTAGCTCTGCGGAGATTGACTAACATTTAGGTGTTTTCGTCAATAGTCGGGCTGCCACGTTCTGCAGGAACTGAAGTTTTCTTAAAAGGAGCTCTTGCATGTTTGAATACAGGCCATTGCAATAGTCCAATTTTGACATAACAAGTTCCGTGACACTGGTTTTTCGACTGGCCGAAGGAAGAAGAGGAAGGATTTTTTTACAGGACCTTATGATAAAGGAGGTGGAGGACACCACAGCATTCACCTGGTTCTTAAGGCAAAGTTTCTTGTCTATATAAACTCCCGGATTTTCTACTTTTGACACTGGTTGAGGGAGAGGACCCAGTTCTGCCGGCCACCAACTGGGTGACTAGAAATTTGCATTGTTGCCAAAGAGGATCACCTCCGTTTTACTTGCATTAAGTTTCAAGCAATTTTGATTCATCCACCCACCTACAGCTGATAAGCAGTCCTGAAAACAGGAAGTATATCATGAGGCTTGTCCTGAAGCAGCGACACCACTATTGGTGTGTCGTCTGCGTATGCGTCAAATTGAATCACAACAGTTCGATCAGAGGAGCCAATTGAGCCACATATACATTAAATAAAGTCGGACTGATTGAGGATCCCTGAGGGACCCAACAGGGTAGTGAGAAGGGTTTGGAAGTATTGCTTCCCAATGTCACCATTTGAACCCTATCGGAGAGAAAGGACTTAAGCAGCCTCCAGGCTGCCCCTTCAACTCCGATCTCATGCAGCCTGTCCATCAAACGACTGTGATGGACCTTGTCGAAAGCCTCAGTGAGATCTAACATTATCAGTGCAGCATGTCCTCCCTGATCTATACTAACTCTAGTCTCTGTGGATTTCAAAAGGGCTGATTCTATGCCGATTCCGTGCTGTGCCCACCCCGAAACCCGTATTGCGTGTGAATAAGGCTATGCAAGGCTTCTAGGAAAGCACTAAGTTGGGTGTTCATGACTTTTTCCACTATTTTGGCCGGTACCGGAAGTCTGGAGATAGGTCTAAAATTATTACAGTCCTTTGGATCTAAATTCTGCTTCTTTAGTAGGGGCAGTAAGGAGGCAATTTTCCAGATCTTAGGGAAATAACCTACCTCAAACATTGCGTTAAATGTAGAAGTTAAATATGAGGCAATAGGATGCGCCGCTAATTTAAGGGTGGATAAAGGAACAGGGTCCAACGAAGAGCCAGATTTGGCCGACATGATCATTTCGGAGGTTTTGAGGACTGAAACTGTAAGGAATTTATCAAAACTGACAGTCTCGCAAGCTGGTGAGGAAATACAGGAACTATCCAGAGGCTGGTGCTGTG
The DNA here is from genome assembly GCF_964263255.1 of Lissotriton vulgaris. Classification (NCBI taxonomy): domain Eukaryota; kingdom Metazoa; phylum Chordata; class Amphibia; order Caudata; family Salamandridae; genus Lissotriton; species Lissotriton vulgaris. The sequence goes on along the minus strand of NC_141686.1, from coordinate 225,939,772 downwards.
TTATAGCACTTTCCAGCGAAACAAAGATAGTGTTCACTTTATTATAAAAAAAATCTGCGATGTCATCGCTCAGCTCTTGACTGGCCTCAATAAGCGGGGGGGGGGCACGTTGCTTTTGTGCTTGTTCATATGGGTTTTTACAGCCCTAGTGGTCATGCCCACGTACTCTAGACCACACGGACAGTTGATGAGGTAGACCACATTTTTACTGTTGCAGTTGTCAATTTTTTACTGACATTCAGTAACAGGGCCTGTTGGGAACAGAGAAAAATGACCAACTGCAACAGTAACAAGCATTTACAATGCAATGGTCTCGGCATCATTAAAGGTAGAGCTATTGGCATTGCTTATGATTTTTTTTTTTTTAAATCATCAATAAATGGCATTGTCATTTACATTGCCAATAGCTTCGCCTCGGTTCTGGGATTGGTGGGTGGCTGGTATTTTTGGCATTCTTTGGAGGTCGGTTATCTCGCAGAGTGTCCTGTACGTTTGGAGTAGACCAATGCATTTAGAGATAATTATAACTCCTTGTTTTGCAAAGCACTATATACCACACTTGTGCGGTTTTCTAAGCGCTGTAAATAACAGATGCTACTTTACGCAGTTTATGGTTTATACTTGATATTGGCTGGTCTTGGATAGACTATTTGATGCACCTGTGTGCGTGTTACGTGCACAGACGCACGTGCTGAAGCACGTAGCCATTTGTTTGGTGTACATTTGCTTGCCGTCTCGTGGCTCTCGTGTTTTGAGGCACCCTGCCCATGCAATTAAAGAATTTTCTCAACAAAAGTGATTAAAAATAATTATGCGGAAAATGTGGCAAAAACCACATTCGCAATCAAACATGTGGTTTGGTCATAGGTTGCTAGGACCAGCACTTAGTGCCACCAGTATGGTTTCTAAACACTATAAATAACTGGTGTGCCAGTCTGTGCATGACTCTGCCCCAGCCCTGCCAACCTTCAATTAAACCTTGAGAATCCTCAAATGCCAGCTGCCCTCCGTCTTTCTTCAAGGACGGACTGGGGCCATGACCACACCACACAAATACCCATCCCAGCGTGACCCTTCCCTGCCCCCGTTTCTTATGCCCAGCCTGGGCGTCTTATGTTCAGGGGGTCTGCTGGTCAGGGGTGTTAGCGGCACTTAACGCTCCCATAAATAGAAGCCGGTCACCCTGTGAAAGAACGCAAGGCCGCTCGCATGTGACAGTCGCACATGCCAAGACTCGGAGCGTCTGGGGGTTCAGGCGAGGATAGGCCGTGTGTCTGGGTAAACAAGCCTCACGAGAGAAGCGGGGGAAAGATGTGACATTTGGATACATTTGTGGAACCAGGTGATACCTGGTGA